>NW_026294492.1:16861116-18332954 GCF_007827085.1 Peromyscus californicus insignis
TTCAAAACCCATTTCTGTATATCTCAGCAATCCTTCTCACAGAAATAAAAATATAGACCCACAAAAGACTCATACAAAAATTTTTATAGCTGCCTGGTTTTTTAATAACCCAAACCTGCAAACAACTCATGTCCATAAAGACGCGATGCTATATGCACATAATGGAATACTACTTACAGTAAGGTGGGATGAACAATGAACAATACAACACTACATTATAAAAATCATTGTGGTAAATAAAAGAGTCACATATTGCCTCATTTATATGATGACTTAGAATAGGCAAAACCAAACTAAGGTAGCAAAAAAAAAATCAGAACAATGGTTACCTCTGATAGGAAAAGGTTAAGGATTGAATTGGAAGGAGCACAAGAAAACTTGAGTGTCCTATATACAGATAAGGGCGCTTACATAGGTTTTGGTTTACATGCATGTTGAATCAGTCCATACTTAACAAATTGCTCTCTTAGGATTCCTCCATTTCATATCGGAAATTCAAACCTTGTCTAAAGATAAGTGAATGAATGAAAACCTCATATTCAGTCTCTATTTTAAGATAGATACTTTTTTTTAATAAAATTGAGGTTTACTTTGGGTCACAAAGGGAAAAAAATGGACCCTTTGGTGGACAATATATAAGAAACTAGAATACATGTTCAGGATTTCCTGGCAGCTCTAGCCCAAACCCATCAAACTGAATAGAAGACAGGCTCTTCCCAGCTATTGCTCAGCTCATGTGTGTATGGCAGGGGCTGTGTATGTGTGTGTATGTGTATCTATGTGTGTGTGCAAGTTCACATCTGTGCACAAGTTTGTGTGGAGTCTGGAGGCCAACCTTTATGTTTTCCTCAATGGCCCTCCATCTTATTTGCTATTACTAGGCCTCTCACTGAATCAGTAGCTGACTGATTTGGCTAGATTGCCTGGCAAGCAAGCTCCAGGGATCCTCCTATCTCTGCCTACTCACCCCTGGGATTACAGGCATGCTCCACTGGGCTGTATTGTTATGCAGACACATTGGGATCAAACCCAGGCCCTCAAGCTTACATAGTAAGCATTTAACCGAACAGTCTGCAGCCTCTACTGCTCAACACTTAAGGACAAGCTGTACCTTCTGACTCCCTAAAATCTGGACACTCTTGATGTATCATTCAGCCGGCCAGTTTACATAGCAAGAACCTGAGATGATATGGGCCCCCATCCAAAGCACATGCCATCTTTCCCCTTCTGTGTCTATGACTGTACCATATACTCCCTTGAATACTCTAGGGAAAAACTGGCCTCCCTTAGTCATCCCTAGAACACTGAAAAATGCAAAAAGGATTTTGGGGCTTTATGACATTTCCCTGTATTGAAAAAAAGCTGGAATTTTTTTTTCAGGATATGATAAAGAAAGGAAACAGATGTGAAGTCATTCCAAACAGATCCACAGCATCATACTGAAAGTTTTGTGGTCATAGCCTCCAAATATTAAGACAGGGAAATCTGGAGGAGTTCTAAAACAAAGTGTGTAACCAACCCACTGAGGCTTAATCATCCCATGGTACCCACGTCTAGTCTGCTGCCCACCAATTCTTTAAACGACCTCAATGTTCCAATCTTTTAAAAGACTTAAGCCTCAGTTAGAACAAGGGAAATAGAGTAACGCCAGGCATAGAACGTAAAAGCAGAGTGCAGCTTGTTCGGATCTCAGCCTCCCCAAAACTGGCTGAACGAACCTCAATGCTAGTGCTATCTCTCTTTGCTTCAGCTTTTCCACTGTCAAAGTGGAGATTATATTTATTTTATAAGGTTGTTAGGGGTATGATGTGGGTTAATTAAATGGGCAGAGACGTGGTTTGGGAAAACGTCAAGCGAACCCTGAGGACATGATAAATAAAATGATTGCAAATGTCACCAGTGACATGGGTCTCATCAGAATCTAAAGGATCCAGAGAGAGTAAGATCCATGGAGAAACAGCCTTGGGAAAATAACTTTTTGATTTCCTGACTGAATACATATTCCACTAGGCTGAAAACATTCTGTTTCAAGACAGCCAAGTCATCACTTAACTCCTACCACAAAATTAACACACACAGGTCCAGTCCTCACTAATACCAACAACAGTATCTGGCTACCTGTCAATCTCAAAATTCCAAAATCTCTAAGATATATGTCTTTTCCCAGTGTAGGAAATAGATGGTGAGCAATATTTCCATTGAAATTATCTCATTTATTTTTCTGACTGTCTGAATTTTTCCTTTAAAAAATATGTCCTCATTAATATTTGAGTTTGTTTGCAAATTTCACTGAAGCACAATACACACAGCTGTATTAAGCATAAAATCCATTTGTTCTGATTAAAGAAAAGTCCATATCTTCACCAGACAAACAAAAGTACAGGAGATTAATGCAAACACCATTAGCAGATAATTAATGGGAAGATAATTTTTATAATTCTATAATATTTATGAGTTGAGATTATCCCCTGTTCTTTTATTCTATATATTCTATAATGTTCATAAAATATAAAATTTAATTCTTTTAAAAATATGTGTGTGCATAGGAACAAAGATATGAAGGAGAAACTTGCTTTTAAAAACGTTATGTTTATTTTATTTAAAAATTTTTTTTAGGTTTCCCTGTTTCATTTCTATAAACCCTTAAGAAATGTGGTCCATAGTGTCACAAACGCTAAAATGAACAAGAAAGTAAGTCAACTCTGATCATCACAGCAACTTCTATTGTGTAGATTCTGTTTGGTGAGATGTAAAAATCCTGGACATTTTGTTATGGTGAGAAAATAAATTGGATGCATGGCTTCTGGTCTGTTGCTATGGCCCCTATAGTCTATGTTGCTCCCCTAGCACTATTAACTTAATTATGATAAGTACAGGGTTCTTTTGAGCTCATTCAAACAGTGCATATGCACGCTCACTTGATGACTATTCTGAAATGTTAGTAATAACTCTGCTAATTATGTCAATAAATTAATTAGACCTATACTACTACAGACAACAGCCAAGTGGCCTTTAGCCTCTCTCTTGTCTATGTTTCCTTTGAACCTTCAAATTTGAGCACTACTAAGCTGCCAGTTTGCTCCTCATGCACAGATAAATTTTCTAGATTCACATGTTTTAATGCATTCTCTATTCAGCATTGAATATCTTCTTTAATTCGTTTAGTGGCTATCAGGACATTTGGCAAGAAGCATTGTCATGCCTTCAAAATGCACGAAAAAAAAAATTAATTGACCCTTTCAATCACCTAATGCACAATGAGTGAAATATTTAAATAAGTTGTTTAAAGCCTTTACCAATTGGAAATCAGGGTAATACAAATTAACAACATAGCCATATCCTCATTGAATCAATGCTGTTAGAATCAAGACTCGCAAAGTGGTGCTAGGGTTTGACACTTCTCTCTAACATATATGTAATATTATTCCCCTTCCTCTCAAATAGCTTTCAGATCATTGCACACACAGAATGCAATTCCTGAAAGTCACTAAAGGCATGACTTTTAAAGGAGTATGATGCCCCAAGCAATCAGTCACTACATGAGATGAAATAAAATGTTCTGCCTGCCAGTTAAGCTTAGGGAACTAAAGAAGCAATTTTTGTGAAATGCACAATGTTCATCGTATAAGGATCTTTTTTTTTCCCCCAGCACTGGGTTGTAAGGTGTCACTGTCAGAGAACTTTCTGGTTTTCTTACTTTTCACATGATATATATTCTATTATGTATCCTTACAAAAGTGGATTATGGAGAAAATAACAGCAGCAGTTGGTGCTGCGCTGCAAAGGCAGACACTTAAAGAATAAAGCATCGTTTTCCTTCCCCAGCCTGCTCATACTGCAATAGTGTACATGGCAGAAAGAACAAGTTGGGCTCATTTGCCCAAAGATGCCTTCATAAGCTGCAGGGTGGAGTTCAAGTCAGCCAGCCTTAACTGCTGAGCACTCTGTGAGGTCAGAGACAGAACGGAAGTAATGAAGTGTGAGACTGCATGGCCCCACATGGAGTTTACTCTCTGGGGAAAGCATACTTTTCCTTTGCCCCTTAACACACATACAGCATAAATGCCGTGGAGAGTTCAGAGGGTCAAAGGGATTGAAGGAAAGCACCCGTTTTTCTCATTTTCACTTTCTTATGTGAATTTTCCATGCATCTGACAAAAGCTGCCCTTGGGGTAGAAGAGCCCTGAGATGACAGTCACAGGTCAAGAATCACAGGAGGACCCAGAAGAGCATAGTCAGCCCTCAGAGGCAAAGCTCAGCCTGGAATGCAAGGGAAGGCATTATAGGTCAAAGTCCCAGGCCTCCACAACATTTGGGGCTCAGACAGAGTAGCCAAATGAAACATTTCCATTCCTATGATTTCCTGCCTTTAAGGGAAATCAAACATTTTTCTTGGTTGTAATTCAGATCTAAGGAAAAGTCTCTATGAGCACACCGATTATTTTAAGTGTGTACTCATTTTAACCATCAAGACATCATTTTGTTTCTTTGTGCAAGTACTTATAGAAAAAATGATTTTTCTTAAACTCGTATTCAAAGCTTCTAAGTTTGACTTTTCTTACTCCATTCTTTGGCCTGTAAAATCTAGAGATGTAGATAGATAAAAGGAGCTGGGCCAATTTAAAACCTACTAAGCATTTAAAAACTCAAAGCTCCAGATCACTTCCACATCACGAAAAGTATCTGACTTTCCATGATGTGTATGGAAAGGATTTGAAAAGGTGCTGTCAGCTATTTATTTTCTGTGTATCAGTGTCTGACATGTAATGATTATTTGAAATACCCACACATACATCAATGTAAACATGGTTGTTTTTTTATTTCGACTTTCAAAAATCTGGCACTCAATAAATTCCATCAGACACAAAAATAATTTATTGGTTAATTCTAGAAATATTTGTAGATTCTTAAGAATTGAAACTGCATAAAGAATCACTCATCTAGGACAACATATAGAATTTGGATTTCTAGTGAAATATTAATTTGAAAATAGTTTATAAGATAATGTGTTATAATTTCTTAAATGAGAAAGATCCTTTTGAGTTTATCACAATTATTAAAAACATTTTTCTGTAATGTAGAGATTATTTAACACCATAAAATGTTTTAGCAGGTATTTGATGCGATTTGCATATAGGATTATTTACCACAATGCTCCCCCAAAGCCAATGTGAAGGTTAAGGTAAGTATCCAAATCCCAAACCCAGTAGGCTCAGATTGAAACATATCCCCCTCTCCTGCTAGAAGATACAGGTTTGATTCTATGATGTAAGACAATCATATTTTAAAAGTAGTTCTGGTTTAAAATGAAATAATCAGTCCAGTGAGCCAATGTAGAATCACCAGCCAACTCGAAACTAAGCCGTGCTTCTGACAGTTGCCAAGACCTGGCCAGGGTTACAGTTGAGTAAGAAAGGGGGTTCTTCACAGGGATGGAACTCAGAATTAGTTCACTACTTGAAGCTGAAGAGGGGGTGTTTGAGTCGGGTTTCTGTCTCCTATAATGTGCATTTTAAACTTAAAACACACACACACACCCTCTCAATGTCTTAGAGAACAATGAATTCAAAATGACAAAAGATCATCTGCTCTGACATGAAAAGCTGAGAAGTTGTCAGTCCCAACTGTACGACAAGGAAAACGGAACAGAGCAGAAAATTAACTGCTTCTCTTAAACTCTTCAGAGGCTGGAAGCTTTGAGGCAAATCTGTACCTAGATGTCTAGAAAAACAGTTCTGGAGCATGACAAGAAGTCCTGCCTCCCGGCGGATGGGCCATGACTGTGGGAATATATATATATACATACATATATATATATGTATGTATGTATATGTGTGTGTGTGTGTGTGTGTGTGTGTGTGTGTGTGTGTGTGTGTGTGTGTGTAAATGGTACTTTTAAAAACCAAGGTTGAGTGTAGCTGAAAGTGAAAGCAACAATCTGCTGATGGGGGCAGGCTTGGGGACTTTACCATATGGCCAGGCACGAATATCACCATATGCTGACGGCAAAGATGGATTTGGGGTCTATATGGGGAAAGAGGGATAAGTCACTCAATTTAATGCAACTGGGATATTTTCCACAATCAAAACCTACTCCCTTACATGGATGGAATTTTTACCTGAGCATTCTTGCATTTTAAACTTAAAACACACACACACACCCTCTCAAGCACTGTACCTATGGGACAGACATTTCTGACACCCCACTTTTTTATACCCATTCCATCTCACCTACAAAGGAGAGTCAAGGAACACTGCAAAGAGCATAGCCTTGGGTCCCAGTCACATTGAAAGGTTGAAATGTAATCATAACATCGTAGAATCCCCGGCACACACACTTTACCACCACATCAGTAGCTCTTGAGTATAACAGCAGTGGATTACACTGAACAAGCTGTGAGACACAGATTCCATCTAAGGAGTGCACAGCAAATCCCAAAGTCAAGAGAGTAGACAAAAAAAACAAGAACATGGGAGTAATTTGAATGTCTACCACCTACAGCAAGAGCAAACATTGAACACAACCCGGTTCCTTGCCAGATTAGCATAAAAATCTCACAGTAAAATAGCATACCACAGTTACTAGGATCTAATACATCAGACACCATGCCTGTCTTCCAATAGAAAACAAAAAAAAGTATAAGATACATGGAGGCAATGTGTACATATCCTTGTGTGCATACACATTCACATATACACACACCTGCATGCACACACCAGGCACACTCACACACATGTATGCACAAATGCATGCACACACAGTTTCACAGACACACAGTTTCATCATGAAGGAAATAATCAGAACCAGACTGCTATGACACAGATTTTGAAATGATTCACATGCTTTCCCAAATAGCTATGATTAACATGCTAAAATCTTTAATGGGAAAATTAGATGGTATTCAAAAACAGATAATTGATCATGTAAAAGTAGACGAGGAAGCTCTAGAGATGAATAAAAATAAATCCACACTCAAATGTTTTTGGGGGTGAAATTTCAGAGCTTTGAGGACAAAGAAAAAGTCATAAAGGGCACAAATAAGACAAGTCACCTTAGCCACCCGGTACAAAAAAGGGAAGCACAGCAGATGTGCATTTTCAGTCCTAAAGGTCTATCACCCAAACTTTTATTCAAGAGTTGGGGTTAAATAAGAACTTGCTGACACACAAATATAGAAGGAGATTTCTCACCATAAATTTTTCAGTCCTAAACCATAAATTAACTCTTACAACATTCCCAATAATTGCTAACATATGCTATGTGATCTCTGTGATCTCTGCTTACAATATATAAAATAATTAGGAATATGAAGGAAATGATAGTCCTCCAAAAACCTCATATATATATATGTATATGTATATGTTAAATATATATATGTTATATGTTATAAATATATATATATATATATGTTAAAAGAGGAACTGCCCCTAAATAACTAATGGATTAGAAAAGAAATACAATGAAAATTATAAAATATTTAGAGCGGGATGACAAGAATCAAGTACACATCAACACTCGGGGAATAGAGTTGAAGTTGAACTAGGTCCATTATAGTACTGGAGGCACTTTTTTAAAAGGGTAATTAAAAATGAATAAGTTGCAGATTCAACTCAAGAATCTTGGAGAAGAGAAAGAGTATGACTCCCAAGAATGACAACAAACACCATGAATAAAAGCTTAAATGAATGAAACAGAGAAAATTCAAGGAATTCAGAAAATTATAAACCTGCTTCTCAAACTACTATGATGTACTAAAGCGAACCCAAGAAAAGAGACAGACAGCTGACCAGTAAGAGGTAAACCAATGGTGAAAATGACAGAAATACATAAAGGACTTTAAATTATAGTTCAATTTATATGAACATTTGTCAATAAAATTCTTAATGGAGAGGAGTGGCAATTCAATGCAAAGAAATTTTGAATTTTTACAAATCAAGAATTATTAAAGAAATTAACTTGATTATTTATCAATATCCTATCATCTCACTTCTCTCTGAAGTCTATCACCAACAAACATTCTATAATCATCTATATCACAAGTACATACTGAGGGCCTAATATGTTTCTGACACTGTTCTAAGCACTTAGATTCATCCATGAATGAATCAACACACTCTCTATTAATGGGTTTGCAATTCTAGTAAGAGGAGACAGTAAGCTATAAAGTGTGAGTAAATTGTGCCATATGTCACAAGGTCATGATGATGATAGTGATGGTGGTGGTAGTGATAGGGGTGGTGGTGTAGTGATAAGAGGTAGATCAGGTCAAGGGGACTACTGAAGGAAAGACTGAGACTGACTGTTGGGGAAATGAGGTACGTGTGAGCAAATGGTTTGCTTGAGATCTTTGACATCATGTTAGACTAACCCTGCCTGCTGGGGTGGTTAGTGTTAGGATGGATGAGACTAGACAGCATGAGCAGAAGAAAGAGCCTAATCCAAAGCTCACTATAGGCAGGTACTCTGTGCACAGTAAAGGCAATTCTTGAATCCATGTTATTTCAGAAGCTGGGGAGGGGGTTGGGGCGGGGGTCAAAGAGCAGATGAGGAAAACTTGTGAAAAGAATTTTACTGGTAAATTTTCTCTAAACTGCTGTGAAGAGATAATCTTTCAAACCAGTTTCAGAGAATAGAAAAAAAAGAGGTTGAAAAAACACTCAACTTCTTTTTCATGAGACTGATTTAATCTTGACACCAAAATTAGATAAGTAGAGAAGTAGATAATTATAGGCCGATCATACTTATGAACATAGATGAAAAAATCCTAATACAATATTGGCAAATCAAATCTAGCAGTGTGTCTAGATTTAATCTTGCTGAAGAAAAGATTTTCTTGAAAATGTAAGGCTGGTGCAAAAGCAGAAAAAATTCAGTGCAATGTATTAATAAAGAATAAAAGATAAAAATCAGTTTAATAGATTATCAAGGTAGAGAGGACAGACATAACACATGTCCTAGCTGAGGTGGATTTCCTACCACTATGGAGAATATGACTTCCCCATTGTTGGCAGCAGAGAGATGCCCATGGAGGGCTCCGAGGTATTAGCCTTTTTAGAGAATTGTCCCTTGATAAAAGGAGTTGCTTTGCCTGAATCTAAATTTCTCCAATGTAGTAGCTGCTACTGTTGGGTTGAGGTAGTAGTGTCACTCAGGTGCAGCACTATGTTTGGGCCTATCATAGCCTCAGAACTCTCCAGGGGTACCACTGAGGCCCAGCCATACGTTAGGGGCTATCCTGGCCCCAGAACTCTCTGACAGAGAGACTGAATCTCCTGTTGCACCTTTAGTACAATTAAATCTTCCCTAAGTAAAATCCCCTTCCTTGGCCCTTGTAAGAGCTGTCCTGAGGGCATATTTCAAACACCTATATACTCAGAACTCTAAAAGTTTATTTCCCTGCTCTGACCTAACACAAGTACTTTTATTTTTAATCTAGTATTTTATATTATAGTACATCAAAAGAAGGAGGAGAAGAGGAAGGAGAACATGAGGAAGAAGAAGAAGAAGAGGAGGAGGAGGAGGAGGAGGAGGAGGAGGAGGAGGAGGAGGAGGAGGAGGAAGAGGAGGAGGAGGAGGAGGAGGAGGAGGAGGAGGAAGAAGAAGAAGAAAAGATTGTTTTTCATAGAAGGAACATTCATAGTTCCTTCCATGTATACTATCATGTGCTATGGACTAGTCTTAAACAACAACATGATTCAGTTCAACACTAAGTTTCCCACCAGCTGAAAGATACTACCTTGCAGCATCTGACTATGACAAGGCTGTGTATATGGTAAGGATTCTCTCAAGCTCATATACAGGTCGCTGAGAACCAGAGGTAGAAATGGAATTTCATCACTCATTATTGTACCTAATAATCAGACTTTTTCCTTGGGGTGGGAGGTAGTTCCAGTGGTTCTAGACACTTCAGTTTTAGAGAAAGATGAAGTACTTTTGCAAGAGGAGATAGTGAATTCTTTAGGGAAATAGAATTTGAGTGTGCCATTTTACCTGTTTAGATCTGCCTTAAATTAGCAACAAGGTACTGAAAGTACTGCCTTAGAGTGAGGAAACTTGATCTACCAAGTTTCTAACATTGGCTCTTACGATATCGTCTAAGTTTTTTCTAAATGTGCTTCTTTTCCTTGTGACATAAGGAGAAGACATCCCTTTCACTGGTGAATGATCTTAAGCCAATGAATAACCTAAGTTATGCCAAATTACTTTCATTAAGTCGGGGTCTCCCGTAACCCAGGCTGATGTCAAGGTTTCAATGTAGCTAAGGATGACCTTGAACTTCTGATCTCATGGCATCTATCTCCTGAGTGCTGGAAATACAGGCCTATGTCACAATGCCAAGTTTATACAATGCTGGAGATCAAACTCCTTGGTTCATGCATGATAGGCAACAGCACTCTAACAAGCTGCTTCCCCAAGCCTTGCTTTGCTTCATTTTTCATGTTTCACTCATCATGGAAAATTCTGTTAGTTTGGCTCTGCCACCAAGCAGGTTCTCTTAAAGACTATGATAAAGACATCTTTGCTGCTGGCTCAAGTCGGTTGTATGGTATGAGTAAGAAAGTGTGTGTGTGTGTGTGTGTGTGTGTGTGTGTGTGTGTGTGTGTGTGTTCACTACATAATGAGAGAAGGTGAAACAACTTAAACCTAGGGGATAAAGTTTATATATATATATATATATATATATATATATATATATATATATATATATCAGGAGGCCAGAGCAGCATCATGTAAGCAAGACTGACAAAGGCTAAGAGCTTCAGAGACTAAGTCCAATTATCTCCTTGGGTAAAGGGCTCACATCACACATATTGTCACTTGAGAGCAAAAGTACTGTGCAGCAGAAAGTGGGTGCCACATAGCTCTGTTGCAGGTATGGAAACAAGGTCTGCAGCATCTTGTGTTACACATGTTTCTAATGTCTTTGTTTTTATCATGCCTATTGCGGGAGGGACGCATACTGGGGGAGGTGAGAAGCAACTTCCAGAAGACTGTTCTTAACCTCTGCTTTGTTCAGTCTCCCTTGCTGTTTTTGCTGCCATGCTGCAGTTGGTACTCCAGACTTGCTGGCCCAGGTGATTACCCGTGTCTCCTTCCCATCTCTCCATAGGAGTGCTAGGATTACAGATGCACGCCACCATACTTGGCATTTTTATATGGGTGGAGGGGTCGAGTTCAAGTCACCAGGCTTGCTAGGCAAGTGCTTTTACCCATTGAATCATCTTACCAACCCTATGTACACGTATCGGCTAAAGTTGTGATGCATGAGGCTATGTCAAGAAACTACACACTTACGAATACTAAGGCAGTGGATTTTGTAAACAATTGTTATCCAGAAATCTTGAACTCTAAGTATAGCATAAGACTTTTGGGGAAACAGTGATTTTTTTTTCATTTCTATTTCTGGAAGGGAGAATTTCCACATGTTGGGAAGGAATGTTTTAGTGTGCTTATTTTTAACATTGTTGGGAAATTTAAATATAGAGGAGGGTCATGTCATAAAGTTAGGTCAGTCGAGGGGTATCTGTGGCTATTTGTGTTTGTGTTGCATATAAGCATGTGTGTGCTTATGAACATCCTTCTGTGTTTGGAGAATTTCTGCACTGGGGATCCTGCCCCTCCAAACAAAAGCAAGAGCCAAGGTTCTCAAAATTCTTTACAGAACCATAGGAATGTGGGTTCAGTCCTCAGTATCACTGTATGGAGACTGCAGAATCTAGGATAAGGAACTAAATTGGCAAGAACTGATAAAAATGTCATTGGTGGTGACAACACATTGATGGTGGTTATAATCATCGAAATTTAACTACCCAGTCCTCTGAGTGACTACATGAACCATTTCAAATAATCTACTAAATTTGTTTTATGTGTAAGTAAAATCAATGATGCTGTTTGCAAATGAGAATACTGGCTGGATCATGTTCCCACAGACTCACATACAAGGGAAACAGAATAGTTAGTGTCCATGTTGTAAGCTGCTCATCTTTAATCATAATAAGAAAAGTGAAACCTAAAGTAACAATAAAATATCACTTCACACTCACCTGTTTATTAAAGTGCTAGATAATCCCAGGTGCTGCAAGAACATATAGAAATAACAACTGAGCTGGGGAAATGGCTCAACAGTAAAAACCATTCACCACGCAAACAAGGTAACAGTAATCCATACCCCAGACCTCTTATAACTGGTGAGTAGGCATGGCTTGCCTGTAAATTCCTGCCTCAGAAAGTGGAGATAGAGAATGCCCGGAACAAACAGGTTAGTGAGACAAGCCATATCTGTGACCTCTGGGTTTGACTGAGAGACCTGCTTCAAAGAATAAGGTTAAATAGTGATTAAGAAAGATTCTTACCATCAGTCTTAGGCTTGCACACACATTGTGCACTCACACACATGTGCACACACATGCACGCATATCACACAAACACACACTTTGTGAGCTTTGTATAATCATTTGAAGAAAAAAAATCTTGAAAAGATTAAAGGGATTCAGTTATTTTAATTATAGATAGGCTTCTAAGCTCTCTCCAATAATCACAAAAAACTTGAACAAATACATTTTGTTCATCAACGTATTATTTCAAAAACAGATGATGCTTCAAGAAATTGTGGAATAGGTAATAGTATTCTAAAATTATCTAACAAGAACCATCTAAACAAATTTAAATGCATATTTAGAATTAAAAGTATAAATTGTAAATTAATTAACACTTAAAGTTTTATTCAGTATATATGACGTTTTAGAACAAACACAAGAACAGATAGAAAAGTAACATTAAAACCTCAATATAATACATGATATATAAACTTGCTTTTCAACCTAAGAGGCATGTACAAGTTAGTTGAATATAGCTTTCTACTTTTTTGTATGTTTGAAATACGTTGATATATTGACAATTTACTCAAGGAAACAGCTGCTTCTTTTGTGTCTTCAACTACTAATATAGTTCACTTTATGAATAACATTGTAGATATGTTATCAGTCTAAACAAAGCTTTGGAATTTGGGGGGTTCATAGATTTCACCAGGAGACAAAATTCTCATCTAAAATCTTACAAATGTGCATCCCTATCTTAGATGTCAGTTTTGAAGTCACCATAGGATGGGTAGTGGATCTCATCTGAGTACTCAGTTAAGACTTGGACCCTCAGGAAACCCATCCAGAGGTGGGGACTTTTGATACAAAGAGAATCCATTCTGGTGTTCATCCTACATTTTAGTATGCTTGTAGGTTTTCACTTACATTGATGGATTAATTATACTATTTTTTAGTGACTATAATTATAGTGGGCAACATGAGTTTTATATATTCATATCTGTAGTAAACTGATTGCCACAGCTGGATAAATTACATATGGTTCACCACACATGATTACTTTGCATATGTTGAGTTTTAAGAACATCAAAAGTTCCAACTAACCAATACTCAACACATGAGCATGAACTATTGTCAGCCAGCCATTCATTAAAACTTTAGACTTTGACTCTAAAAATAACCTCAGTACAGTATGGAGACCAACTAACAATGAGCTCACAAATAATACACACATGGCTGACTTCTCTGTAAAGCCCATGACTTTGGTCAAGTGACCTGAAAAAGGATCAAAAAGATCATCAGTGTAGATATCTGAACTAAAGAGACAATACCATAGGGAAACTGAGAAGAGTCGTAACTGTTCAAACACAAAATAGTCACCATTTCTGATTGATCATAATTTGCATAAGTTTTATCCTCACAGAACCCTTTTGGCAATGGCAGGGGTCCAACAGATCACCCCCATTTCACATTCAGAACACACACACACACACACACACACACACACACACACACACAGAGAGAGAGAGAGAGAGGTATGGAGACATGTGGCTTTGTAACTCAGACTGGTCTCAAACTCATGATCCTTGTGCATTTCCCAAGTGCTGAGCTTACAAGCTTGTGTCCCCATGGCCAGTGGCAGTGATGTATCTGACAAGTTAAATGCATCACTGGTATTGCAGCATTTTTGATAAATGGAGACTCACAGTGTATATTAGCTGTAAGTATAAGGTTTGCATAGTAGAGTGGGCACTCGTACAGTAAAGGCTCTGTTAAAACTATCAGATGTCATTGTACAAACTACAGCTTCCTTTGAGAATTTTGTTTGGAGTTCTTTTCCTTCCTCTTTTTCTTATAGATCTGTGATTTTAGTTCCTCTCAGTCAAGTGCTTGTGAGCTGTAAGAAGCCATCAGAGAAGCCTTTGCAGCATCTCTGTTCACTCCTGTGTACCAACTGAGATTTCTCCTCATCTTTTACAGTATCCTTGTCCATCCCCCCACTTTCATATTGGCCTCTATGCATTTTTGTCCTCCTCCTCTAGCTCAGTGTATTTTGTATTTTGGTTTCAGTTATGACTCAAGACCCTGTTTTCCCTAAGGAAATTATGGAATGTCTAATGAAAAGCCAACTTTCTCACAGTATCACATGGGTTATAACACTTGCAAGAGAACCCTATCTTCAAGTCCTTGTGGTCAAAAATAAGTTTCTGCCACTTCCTTCATTTTTCTCATTCCAATCACAGTTTTGTCATGGAAAGCTGGGACTATAAAACTAATAGCAGCATCCAGAATGCTAATTTCTCTCAAACACATCACCAATATCTAAATATGAATGTGTGTCAATTGTTCATTGATATGTGTAACATAGTGCTTTAGGACTAGTGAATTTACTACTTGTACTTAAAGTAACTCAGACAGGCAAAACCTCAGAAGTCCATGGAGTCAAACTGTATTAACTTCTCCCCTTACAAAAGAGTGTAAGCCATGATCATGGAGCAGAGATGGTATCTAAGCAAGGCTAAGACATCAGTCAAAAAGAGTATTGTCATCTAGGGCACAGGGAAATGAGCCCACAAGAATTCTGAGAGGAGGGTCAAATTAACATGATAGATACTTTTAACTCAGTATGAGTATGACTTCACTATCATGTTTAAACAGACTTGTATGAAATTATGGAGAATATCAGTTTCATTCTATGGGGAAAGAGTTCTCTCTTAGAGATGTTCTCTTAGATTTCCATATAGAAAAGCACAAAAAGTCTCCTGTGAGTAGTCTATTCAGCTTGGTTTGCACAGTATTCCCCAAACTTTTTTGATCTCGGAACACATCTTTCAATCCATGTCTTTCAGCATTTTGAAAAGAAGAATTCTGGGTAACCCAATTGCTCTCAGGATGCAGATATCAGAGAATCACATTAAAAAGTAAAAATACAAAAATTGCTATTTTTTTTCTCAGTAAGCTACTCACTGATTACATGTATCCCTGTTTCTGGTAATGAAAAATTAAATAATATCCCAATAATTATATATGTGCAATTATCTCTTTATAAAATAAGTTCTGTCTGTCTCTAACTCTTTTATTCTTCCTCTTTGAAAGTGTACTTAATATTTCCTTTACATCTGGCTTCTTTGGGTATAGACTCCAGTATCTATTACCTTCAAAATGATATAACATTAGTAATTGAGACTTATGAAATATTAATTTAAATTACAATAAAGACTAAAGGCCTCTTATTTTCTAACTCTATGTCAAAAGACATCAAAATCATTGATTGAAACAAGGTAAGCATCTTTTTTTCTATCTCTCCTATAACCCTCCACAATAAATAACTGGCCTCCTTTTCTTGAAGCCACCTAGGGATCCAAGCTAGTTAGATGGCACACTGTAGCTAGAGTTTTCCTGCCTGGCCCACAGCCACTCAGACCCGACCAAGTAAACACAGAGACTTATATTGGTTATAAACTGTATGGCCATGGCAGGCTTCTTGCTAACTGTTCTCACAGCTTAAATTAATCCATTTCTATAAATCTATACCTTGCCACATGGCTCGTGGCTTACCAGCATCTTCATGTGCTGTTTGTCATCATGGCGGCTGGCAGTGTCTCTCTGACTCAGCCTTCCACTTTCCAGCTTTATTCTCCTCCTTGTCCCGCCTACACTTCCTGCCTAGCCAATGGCCAATCAGTGTTTTATTTATTGACTAATTAGCAACACATCTGCCATACAGAACATCCCACAGCAGTACACTATCTACAAATTATTGTTTACATGGCTTTCCAAGTTGTCCCTTTACATGGAGAGAGAAAGAAAAATGGGGAGTGGGGCAGGTCCAGACAGAAGTCTATGACAAGATAACAGAAATGACATACAGTACTAATCCTGGCATCCTACTGATGGGAATTTAGTCACGTGACTATGAGTTGCCAAGAAAGTTTAGAAATGAAGTCTCCTAGTTAGTGAGCCTATAGCTAAAAGAGAAGGAAGGTTGAAAGTGGACAAAGGTGGTAACTTAGAATTCAGCTTGTCCCTCGGGCATGCCTAACGAATTGCACTCCTTTTACCATACAGCACTTTCACTGAAAGGAAAGGACACCCTGCTCCCTCCGGGCTCCTTCTTCCACCCAAACCTCTTGGATTTCTCAGTGAACTACAGTCCTTACCTGGTTCCAGATATGCTCTGCTGGGATGGCATCTCTCTGTCTGCAAGGAAAAGATGCATTTCCCCTTCACGGCATGTTACTGTGCAAGAAGAACAGAGAAACCCTGGAGTTTCTCAGGAGAGCCCGGCAAATCCAAACCTGACTTTAACAGAGAATAAATCCTGGTTCTTGAGAAATGAGGAATCTCACAGCTCTAGCTATGGAGGAAATCCACAGGATCGTCATACCCTGCTTTCTACAACGAACGTCTCTGCCCATTGTGTCCTACCTTCTCTGCTATGTCTTCAAGAAGGTTCCCTCCAATGTATCTACATCTGAAATCTGAGCTGGAAACTGAAGTATAGGCTTTTCTTGGGGGTGTTAAATATTTGTCTCACAGAGTTTTCAGCTGATACAATGTTAAAAACCTGGAAACTTTGTAAACTAGCCCTATGTGACCTACAATTACCTAAAAAACTTAATGTCTGTTTTGCAGGGCACCAGTCAATCCCTCCTCAAAGAAACCTTATCCAATATACTTTCCTATGTGCCTTCTAAATGGTGTCTTAGGCACCAGAGAAAGTATCCAGCCCATACTTCTTTCTCTATAGACACTGGAAATTATTTTCTTAGTGACATACAAATATTATATGATCTTCTGGTGAGGCTGTATTCTTTGGCTTGGCTTCTGTGAAAGACTCTTTGCAAATGCTTCATCATCCTGAGATTCTAAAGTGTTTTTGCTTTCTTTGTGACACTGCTAAAAGTCTTTCCAAGTCTTTCTTCCATTGATATGTTCCTGATTATACCTTCCTAAAAGCAGCAAGGACTAGATAACATACCAAAACATTCCGAATTTAGCCAGTCGCTTTCCAGAGAGCCAGTTATCCATCGGCTCATGCTTTGCTTTCTAGGGTTCCATGAATGAGTTTTGCCAAGTAATTTGCTATGGCACATCAGTTATTACTAGCCCAAGGCCTGTGGTACCTATTTATTCATCAAACCACTGATTCATTATCATCTACTTAGGTTTTTGTTATTTTAGAATCTTAATTCTAGGTACTAAGTCTAAGTGGTTATACCAAACTCTTCTATCAATATACATGTTTATAAAACAACATTCATTCTCATAAAGCAAGCTGTATTGGTGAGGAATCTTTGCTCTCTGAAATGAGGAAGGTCTCTGGCTAAAGGGACAGTTCTACCAACTCATCAGGTATATCTAAAATAACTAAACTTGCTTCTATGTCTAGACAGCAGGAAGGAAAGATGAGAGTGATAAAAGACCCCATGAAATGTCCTGTCTAGATGGGTGGCCATGAACCCAGAGGGAAAGATTGTAATCTTCTTATGAACAGGATAAAAATCATTATATGTAAAAAAATGTAATATGGTACAATGATATGATATATTCAAATGAGATACTTTAAGACTTATTATGATTTAACAGGAGATTAGTAATAAATTCCTGTCTATTCCATTGATAATTTCTTCTTTAGTGCTACCAGCAGTATGGGGCTTTTAAAGCTGTAGCCATTTCATTGAACCTGACTAGCCCAGGAAATTATGATCCTCGGTGCTAGTAGAGGAAGTAAAAGCCTAAGAGCTTAATATATCTCAAAATAAAATCAGTAATCTTATTTAGTTAAGGATATAATTTTTATACTGCAGCCACACAACAGAAAGAATGGGGAATGAGATATCTCGGCATCACGTCAGGAAACAATGGTCTGGATACTTGTTATATGATCCAATCATGGATTTTCATAATGCCTTTGGCTGATATGACTTGAAAAGATTAATGAATGCCACCAAGGACAAAATAATATCATTAATTTCCTGACTTCCTCTGACTTTATGGACTTCAAACCAAAGGTTAACTGTCAGTAAGACTGTGGGGGCACTAACAAGTCTCATTTTACCAAATCAAAACAAAAGTTGTAAAGGAAGGCTCCTGTGAAGTAATTAATTTAACTGTTATTATTTGCACATTTGCAAAGCTTTTCTTCCCCCTCTAATTATCATATAACTATTAAGGCCCTTTTCCCTAAAGACTTATTTGTTGTTTTACTGGGTTTGATTTTCTTTTATGGTGTGTTACTGTGATAGGAGCACAACATATTACCCTCTTAAAGTTTTGAGGATATGATAAAGTATTGTCAACAACAGGGATGATATAGTACAGTGGATTTCTTGAACATGTGCCTATTATTTAGCAGCTCTCTACTTCTGCTCAGTACAGACTCTGAGGACCACAATTCTAATCTCTTATTTGACACATTTGACAATTTTAGGTACTATATCTTAGTGGGTTCATATAGCATTTCTCCTTCTGTGAACAGATTATTTCTTCTGCCATAATTTCTTTAAGCTCCATACATGCTGTATATTTCAGAATTTCCTTTTTCTTAGGGCTGAGTAATATTAATATATGTGTCACAGTTTATCAGTTAATCTGTCTAGCAGGCAGGTACATTCTTTCCACATCTTGACTACTGTAAATGGTTCTGGACATTAGAGTTCTAATAGGAATTCAAGATCATCCAAAATACTGATCTAAATTCCTTTGGATGAATATCCAAAAGTAGATTTTTAGATCATATGGTAATCATATTTTTAATTTATACAAGAGTCTCCATATTCTTGACCATGGAAAATGTACTATTTTTTATTCCCACCAGCAATGTACAAATGCCCTGGGTCTTCCCTATCCTTGCCATTACTTTTTTAAAAATAACAGTACTGATAGTTGTAACATGATAAAGCCATATAAATGGATTTATATTTCCTGGTGAGTAGGTGCTATTGAATTTACTTTAAAAGCATGTTGGTCATTTGTTTGTCTTCTCTGGATAACTGTCTATTCACTTGCTTTGCTCATTCTTCAATTTCTCTCACTCTCTATATACATTGAGTTACATATATAATGCTATATATTACTATTGAGTTGTGTAGACTAATGGTACATAAAAAAGGGCACCCAGAAAATCAAATGATGTGTATATTACCAATCAGTCTTTGAGAAGGATTCCAAGAATACAGAATGGGAAAGGCAGAAAGACAGAGCCTTCAGGAAAGAGTGTTAGAAACCACGGAAATCCACATAGAAAAGGAGAAAGAAAGTGGAATATTGTCATATGCACCAAAAACCAACTCAAAATTCCAATTATCCTTAAAATATTAAGATTCCTCTTCCCCAAAGATGTGTTAATTGTCGTACTTGAGGATTTTTTTTTATGTTATTGCAATAAAACTGAGAGCTGTAAAGTTTCAGAATAAACAAACAAACGTTAAACCATTATGACATTGATCTTGTCAATGATTTCTCAGATATGGAACTAACGGAATCTGCAGCTGCCAGATTTTTCTATCACACCCTCCATTTCGGCCTCTCTCTCTCCTAGAATCTATGCTGTCAGCAAACTCCAGCTGCTACTCCACAGGTTCTCTTCTTCCCATTACAGTCAATGCTGCTAAACGACTTGCAACATTTTGTTTGTTCTCTGTGACTGATTCTCCCTGTCTTCTATTCTCCAGCATTCTGAACTTTTGTCTCCATCCATGGCACTCCAACAACATGATCAGCAAATATTTCTGTGTCTTGAGTCCTGTGTATAGCCCTTTTTGTTCTTATGGGGTCTCCTAGTAACCTTTATCTTAGGTTTACATCTATGGGTTGGCTCCTGTACACCTCATTTGTCCTTTTCCACCTTCTGTATTTTTGGTCAGTTCTCCTCAGTTCCTTTTGCTAGCTCACCTTTACTTTCAGATATCAACATGCCTTACATCTTGGCTGTATCAAGTTGCCATGCAGTGCATTTTCCCTAGGTAAACACATCCTTTCTTGTTATTGCAATGTCTTTCTCTGGCTTAACAATGAACAAATTATATGTCAAACCCAAGCTTCTCTTCTGGACTTCAGGGTCTTACATCCATCTGCTGGTTATTTCTTTGGCACTACAAGCTCAATATGTCCCAACAATATGGTCATTTTACCAATGTCTGATTCCCTTTTACTGTCCCTCACCTCTACTTTATAAACTTAGAAATTATTTTGGCAGAGAACTACAGAGAGTCTTTGATACCAAACAATACCCCCCCACTGCACTTACCAAAAAGGAATATATTTTTCAATCATTGTCATGAAAGAGAAAGAATAATAAAGATGATTATGGCTAACTCTTAGAAAAAATTATTTTCAGTGAACTATGTAGTATGTTAGAAATTAGTTTATATACTAAATTACACACTAAATTAGTTTCATATTATAAAAGAGAAAACAGTTTCTTCATCATTTTAGGTGCTTTGATATAGTTCATAAAATTCGGGAAAACAATACATAAATATTAATCGTGGCTGTGAGAAATAGCAATACCATGCCTATATTTGAGCCTTAAATTCTTCCAACTTGTCAAACCAAAAACTGACCTTCATGTGTCTGTTTTTAACAGACAGTACAGCAAGTGTCTCAATCTTTCTTCCCTCGTAGTTGGGTGAAGAACATTTTTTATCATTTTAATTTTCAAATTTTTCTTTCACATGAAGCAATAGGTTCACAGTACTTGGGAGAAGACTTAGCAAGTAGATGTGATGGGAGACTCATAAATACCACATTTCACACATATGATTCATAAACCGCAATCATGCTCACATTTGTTTATTCAGAATCTGCTCTTAGAGCTTCACTTGTTCCACCATTTAAAAAAAAAAAACTTAAACACAAATTAAAAACTCCACAGGGTCAAAAAGATAGATGGAAATGAAATTATTCAAGTTCTGTTTCTTCATCTTTTCAACTACAGTGCTCCATGGTTTAAATGCTACCAAATATGGTAAAAAAAAAAAAAAAAGTGGCCAGAAATATACAACACGCCCCCAATGAACTAACACAACCCTGAAGCATTAAGAACTTGTGTGTGAAACTATATTGACTGAAATCACACCTGGGCTGGGTTGGCAGCTGTGTAACCAGGAAAGTTGGAAATGAGCCTACTGTACTCAGTCTAGAAATGACAATTTTTATAGAGGCATTAGAGTTACATAGATAATGAAGCTTGTAGTAAGTGCTGACATTACTAGAATATAAACCAATAAAGATTATTCCAGGAAAAAAAAAGTGTATTGTTAGCATCAATTGTAATGTGATGGAAATATCTGAATCTCAATTTTGACAATCAACTATATAATTCTAATATTTCATACTACTCTAAATAACATAAATAATTTGGGTGTATCTAGATATGCATGTGTGTGTGCCTATATGCACACATGATTTTATAGTAGTCACCATACAGGTATATACATGTGTGAGAACTTATAGGACACTAAAATAAAAATTACTATATACAAACTATATTTCAAAATTTTTAACTGAAATTTTGCTAGAGCATAGTGATAATGTAGAGAAGACCCCCTGTAGTGAATTTCATCATCATTTAAAATCATTTGCAGAACACACTACTCCTTTGTATCCTAAACGCAGGGCAGATGGTATTCACAGTCCCATTCTTCAATCATAGATGCTCTACAATTTGGCCTTTCCTTCTGATATCTTAATCTCAGTATGACAGTGGAAATAGGATCCATCCCTGGTGCATGTACTGGCTTTTTGAAGCCCATTGCCTATGGTGGGACACCTTACACAGCCTTGATGCTAGGGGAGGGGCTCGAACTGCCTCAGCTGAATGTGCCTGGCTTTGCTGACTCCCCATGGTTGGCCACACCTTTTCAGAGGAGGGGATGGGGGGTGGGCTGGAGGGAAGGCTATGGGGGAGCGGGAGGAAGGATTAGAAGGGGAATCTGTAGTTGGTATGAGGAACGAATAAAAAAATCTTAATTAAAAACCAAAAAGACAAAAAAATCATCTCAGCAAGAGAAACAAAACCTAATCATGTATGTGTTTTATAAACCACCACATACCTAACTTCTCTGACCACATGTATCCACTCTCATACTCTCAGGAAGCACACATGAATTTTTATCTAAAGGAATTGCACAGCAACTATACATGTCAATCTAATACATGCCACACAAAGTACCCCAGGTAAGCATGGAGAGGAGGTTCATTGTATCACACAGCTTCTTAAATTCGTTGAATAATTTTGCAATTGTTCTTGAAGCTAAAATTCTAACCATGACCAATATAGGCTACATGACCAGGTCACTCTCCACTCAGCCCTTTCTTCTCCTTGCTCTCTGCTCTCTGTACACAATAACTCATCCTTTTCCTTCCCTTTCCACCGCACACACATGACTTTACATTCATCAGCTGGACCAGGAAGCCATGGATATGAACACACCTCTTCAAGGGGAGATTGACTGAACTTAGTTTCTTAGCAACAACACCTCTAGTTTTATTTTCTTTTTCTGTCAGCTGAGAGGGAACAGCCCACTGGATGGGCCTCTGATTTTTTTTTTTTTTTTTTTTGCTATTTAAATGAAGGCACATGGTGAGCTAAAATCTGGTATCTTTTAAGTCTTTGAAGATAGACCTAACCTCTCTCTTTTCATCTCTGAATTGCTATAGCTTTTGCTTATCGTCTTGCCTTGGTCCTGGCATGTCTTATCAGGTGGAGTGAGCCGTTTCAATCTTCTACTTGACCTTTCCAATAATAATTGCTCTTACTCTGAAGGTCAAGGAACTTTAGTAAGGTTTCAGAGTCTAAGAAAAATAAGATTTGGGTGTGTCCAGGGATATACTGGGCCCATTTAGATAGACTTGAGCCAGAACTCCATTATCCTTTGACATCTTTCTACCACCACTCTCGTATACAGCTCATGACTGTGCATCGAGCTCTTAGTACCAGGGAAAGGTCAGATACAGTATCAAACAGATTTGTTGAAGTCTATGAATTGCTCCCTAAAAAAAAGAAAAATGTATGCTGTCAAGTATATAAGTAGCCAAGTGTGGTTGTGGGGAAAAACAAAAGGAACCAATGCATGTACATTTGCTATGACATCACTGGTCTCATCTTCAGTGATACCTAGCCCCTCTTTCATTTAACAGATTCTTGGATTCTGAGAGCTAGGTCAATCAGTGTGCTACTGTTGACTGACCTTCATCTTGCCTCTGAGATTATATGGACTATTTATTAACGATTGGTGTTGATTACTGCAGGCCAAGGCATCTGGTTGCCATTCCAACCTTGCTGCTCATTCTAGTATTTTATGCCAGCTTGCTTCTGACCATTAAAAACTATTCCTGGCTAGCCTTTATGACATCAGAATTCTACTTTCCATATTGACTTAGGGAACCCAGTAGTGACACTGAAGCTACAGAGAAAAGCTGGGCCGTTGGAGTGGCTGGGGCTGCCCCTTTGACTTGAGAATGGACCAAGGAGCACATATCCAGTGTATTTCAGAATCTCTCCTATAAGAACTTAACATGGTCACTTATTGTGTTCTGCCCCCTTCTGTATCACCGACCTAGGCAGTCTTTGTTTCTCTCTTTTGTTTACTATGGACCATTGTTTATCTCAAATCTCACATGTTTCAGGGAATCTCTGGGTGCCTATGGCAGGGTATAGTAAGCACACAGAGTGAAGAGAGAATCTTTGCCAACTATACATCTGAAAGAGGATTAAAATCCAGAATGTATGAAGAATTTAAAAAAAAAATCAAGAAAACAAATGGCCCAATGACAAAATTGGCTATGGACCTGAACAGAGGGTTCTCAAATGAAGAAATAAAAAATGGCTAAGAAAATGATTTAAAAATGTTCAACATCCTTAGCAACCAGGGAAATGCAAATTATCTCAATTATTATTGTACTGAAAGTTTCAGCTTATTAGAAAGCATAAACAGTAACTTCCCTTTGAAAGAAGAGATTCACGGAGTTGCATTGGTCCATATTTCAATGCCTACATGGCTCTGTTCTATGAGGTCTTTCTTCTTAACACTTTTGAATTGATCCTTTTATCAATATACAACCTGAAAGCAACTTAGATCTATCAGACTAGTCTTGTGCAGAAATCTCTCCTGAACATTGTTTATTATACCTTTGTTTTGTTGTGGCATCAAAAAAAATCCATGATAATGCATGTCAGCATACTCTGCAACATTATCCTTAAAGACATAACACATTACACCCTACCTCAAATGTTACATTCTAATATTTATTTGTGAGATAAACGTCTCTCTGTCCTAAATACATTGTCTCAGACAATTAAAATAGTATAGCTCGGCCTGATATTTTTGTAACAATTCCAAATAGTTCACTTTTCATTTATGCTTGACATGACATCTCTTCTTATATGTCTTGCCTACTTAAACTGTCTGAGTTTAATTTTTTTTCATTATGCATTCTTCAAGTACGCTAGAAGCTGAGAGAATAGAAATAATACATGCATAAATGCATTAAGAATAGATGCGGTGTTAAACCTCAGTCTGAAATAGGGCTGCCTCCCTCCAGTCTGGAGGAGTTTGATAAGGCATCATTTAGTAGGGCTTAATAGGCGATTTGGATGCAAAATGTGGAACCACAGAGATTATGACCTGTCTGTCTTCAAACGGACAAGCTAGATTCACCGAGATGACTAGATGCATGATATTTTAGAATGATTTTTTCTGATTCTTAGGAACTCCTAGCAGAATGAACATATGCATTCTCTTCACAGAAATTGCAGGACTTACCAAAAACCCCAGAGATCTTGTATGGACAGATAGAACAATAAAGTAAGATAAAGAACTACTCAACTCAACTGTGAATTCAGACAACAAAGACCACAGCTTATGTCACTCAGCTTCTCAAAGCAATGTTGTAATGTCCATTTCCCTTATATGTGCCCAGAGAGCTCAGGAAAAGAAAATGCCTCTTTATATTTTAAAAATAATTTCAAGAATTTCAAATGGTAGAGAGAGAAAAACTAATTGTATAACGATAAAACCTCTAGAGAGTTTTTGTTGATATTGCCTTCATGGAAGAGAAGTTTAAGACAGTGATTATTAAAACAGGAAAACTCATCCTCGCTCTCATTAAAGTAGATAACAAAATGATTTTGCTTAGAGCAACAAATGTGAAATCTCTTAATTTTCTTCCTAAACCATGTGACTCTTTAGCAGCTCAGATAAAAGAAGCAGTTAGTGCAGACGAGCATCAGATCTCCCGTTAATGCAAAGTAAATTGAATTCTAGAGAATCTTGGTTCTTTCAAGTTGGCTGAGGGTGCTACAGTTCAATACAAAAACCATTATGCTTACTTACCACGCTACAAAGTCCTCCAAATCATTCATAAGGGCCGAACCCGAACGAATGGCCCCGAGCTTGCCTGCTTCATTCTCAATAAATCCAAGCCTTTCTCAGACATTATTGAATTGTTCTGGCAGACACACACACACGCGCGCACACACACACACACACACACACACACCCCTCCTTTTTTTTTCTCTTGTAGATCCCATAGCTGTGTTTGTTACCAGCCATTTCCTTTGTTCCTTTGCTGTTAATAGGCACCATTTTGACTACCTATGTTCATCTTCTTGCAGTGGTTGCCCCATACCCTGATATCAAGAGATGTTTCCCACAATCAACAATGGCCTTTTGGAACAGACATAACGATAAATCATAAAGGACTGTTCTTGGGTTCCACTGACTCCTCTCATTTCATACACAGCATACTGCCCACCACAATAACATAAGATGTCACTCTACCCTGTGTACTCATAAGCATAGAGCTAATCTTCTGCTTAAGTCCCAGGAAACGGGGCATCCCTGATGTTCATTTCAAGTCATTAAAGGTAACCAATGAGAACGATAGGTAGTAAAATGCACATTCATGGAAAACAACCCATAGCATGTTTGAATATAATTATGAGTTTCTTTCATCAACAACCAAATTATTGTTACTTTAAATTTAAAAAGAGGGACCATTATTCTATGTTTACTTAAAATACATATATAATGTATATGAGTATGCATGTGAATGTATAAATAATTTAAATGAATTCGTGCCACTGGGGTGATAATACTCTAAAGACCACAGACTATTTATCAAAATCCCAGTTCTAGGTATGAGTAATCCCCCTTCAAATTGTTGGTCAGAGTATTCCAAGTGACTCCAAAAAAAAAAAAAAATAGGACCTGGGTTGCCTCCCAGAACTTGAAGGTAATATCCTTTTTCTGAAGATACCACATATTTCTGACACAGGATTTAGAGGAATCAGAATTTGTACTAATCTGGAAGTCACTTCCCTAAGGACTGTCTCTCACAGCATCTAAAGCTGTTCTGCAGGCTGCCAGGGGAGAAATCAACTAAAAGTCATACCCAGCTATCAAGCCTATAAAGCACACCAATGACCAACATGGCAAGATATACTGAAGGGTGTCACAGTGGCACTTATATCTCATGGGTAATCAACAGCACATTTATCAGACATAGGGCCCACTCAATAAGATGGAAATCATGCCTTATACTTAAACTCAGCTAACTACCTGTAGCTGGTGAGGCCATGGATCCTGGAGAATAATCCACTCCTGTCACATTCTTAAATCAGTATAGTTCCCAACTGCATTCTAAATTCTTATTGCTGCATTCACAGATAAACATAGTTTTTACCCCTTGTCAAATAATTTCCTTCTTTCATCAGATAGAGACAATTGTAGGAATCTACAACTGGTCAAAATGCAGTGAAATCTGACCATAGGGTGTCCAAGCTCAGGTGATACATTTATAGTACAGTATCAACACCTAAGACTCAAGGATCATCACAGAAGAAGGTGCAGAGATATTATAAGAGCCTAAGACCAGGACTTCTGTTACAAGATAGTATCTTCTATATATGACATGTAGTGATATCATGGCATTTTGAAAATGTGATTGCCTAAGCAAAACCTGTATAATGACAGCAGCAGCTGACATCCCAGTGTGGATCTTCCTTCTTCCATTTACCTTATATAGGCTGCTAGCTGTGTGGTCCAGATGAAAGGTGGATCTTCCCATCTCAAAGATATGGATTAAAAGTGACTCTTCCCACATCAAATGATTTAATTGGGAAAAAAAATCCCTCACAAATGTTCCCAGTCATTTGGGTTTTAGTTAATTCCAGGTTTAGTCAAGTAGACAATCAAGAATAGGCATCACACATAGATAAGGATAGAGAAATATGTCAGGAGTATAATTTATACATTTTGGCAATGGAAAACCAATAGAAGACCTGCTGTTTCTGAAGAATTAATCATATCACCTTCTTTCTCCAAGTCCCTCCCAACTCTACAGTCTTCTATTTTGTCAATATTCTTTCTTTTTTATTTTGACAGTCGTTGCAATTTTGAATTTCTTATTTGTGTGTATTAATATGCATTCAATACTTATTCTTCTACATCATTCCACCAAAGATTAGAATTGACTTTTATGCTGTTCTACACTGCACATCCTGTTTCTCTAGAGATTCCAAGATGTCCAGCACATAGTAGGTGCACAGAGAAATGTGATGGCTTCAACTGAGCAAGTGAGTAATTTAGTGAAAAATGTGATTTGTAACTCAACACTCACTAAAAGAACCTATTCTTGTAGATCTGTTTTCTAGGAATTAATCGCAAATGCGTCTCTGAGATGAAGGGGAGAAACTATACTGTAGCTGTAACCCTTGAGAGCCTTTTTACATTCCATCAGTAACATAACCCATGACCAGGTAAATACTCTTCTTCTTTATTTCCCCCAACAAAGAGAATCAATTACAAACTTGTCTCTTAATCCCTTAAGTACAATGTGAAGTCCATTAAAGACCCAGAAGTTAGTAACCCTGGGATGGAGAGTAATGTTTATACTATTAAATGAATAATGGCTCCATATTGTCTGCAAGAGGAGAATTATAGTGGGTTGCCTTTTGGTTTCTTTGTTAGTTGTTTTTGAATCATTTAGCGGGGCAGGAGGATGCTCTGCTTGACATGAATACTAATGTTGAACAATGCTACTAAGGAGCAACAGGCTTTCATAAAACTTAGAAATAATTTCTGCATGGCACTTGGAGGTTTTGCCTTCTACAGAGTTTTGAAAGTCCTGTAGAGTTGCATTAATGTGTACTTAGTGGATTTAAATGGACATCTATTTCCCAATCAATAAGACACCAGGGAAAGGAGCCAGCCCAGTCAAATCTTGCCTAAAGCTCTAAGGTAAGCAAGAGAATTCCTTTTCTGAATATATTTTTAATTTTAATTATTTGTAATTTTAATTACAACATAATTATTTCTACATTCATTTTATGGTATGACACTGCAATTGTAAGAATCACATTGGGACAATTGGTAAGTCCATAATCTCACACACATATCTTTTTTTGTGTGTTGTAAACAATCAAAATCCTCCCTTCTAGCTATTTGAAATATTCAGCTAATTGTTAGTAACTGTCATGATCTTATTCTATTACAGAATATTAAAAGTCTTTGCTCCTATGACTCTGAACTCCTCCATCTATCTAAAATTCTTTATCCACACCCCCCCAACACTTTCCTCTCACTCTGGTAACTGATACCTTATTCTTTATTTGTTTGTAATCAGCCTTTCAGCATATGCATATAAGTGAAAACTTGCAATATTTGCCATTCTGTACCTAAAATTTTACTTAAAAATAAAGACCTCTGTTTCCATCCATGCTGCTACAAAATATATCCTTTCTATGACTGAATACTATTATTTATGTTCTTATTCATCAATTGATGAACATCCAGCTGAATTTTGTATCCTTAGAATGGAACTCTCTCACTCTATCGTAAGTGCACATTGGGATAGCTAAAATGATATCCTTGAAGTTCTTACTATCTTTCATGAATAAGTTGAATTTAACAAATATATCAAACACTTATTTTGTGCAAGGCATTAAGCTAAATACTGGAGATAGAGAAAGGAATACATTAGTTTCATGGTTCATCACCCCAGGGGCTTACAAGGAAGACACAGCAAATTGCCAGCCATTTACTATAAGAAAGCATTTCTGTATGATAAAAACAGGGTGTTCTTCTACAGTATCAGGTGGTGCCCTCATGAAAATTTGGGGAGTTGGAGAAGTGTGGTGGCTGTAATGATAATGATCCCCAGGGTCTTATATGTTTGAATACTTGGTTCTTGGTTGGTGGAACTGTTTCGGAAGGATTAGGAGGTGTGGTATTGGTGGAAGTGGTATGTCACGGGGGTGGGCTTTGAGGTTTCAAAAGACTCACACTATGCCCAGTGTCTCTCTTTCTCTGCCTTGTGGTTATGTCTCAAGATGTGAGCACTCAGCTATTGCTCATGCCTGCCTACCTGCTGCCATGTTCCCTGCCATGACTGCCCTGGACTCTAACACTCTGAAGCTGTAAGACCCAAATAAACTACCCTTGCTCCATAAGTTGCCTTGGTCATGGTGTCTTATCACATCAATATAATAAACAGGTTAGATATACTGAAGACAGAACAGTGTGGAGTAAAAAGACAAAATATACCAACATAAGAGACAGTATTAATGTCAAATTCCAGAATCAACGGAATGTCTCCCCAAGCTCCTGAACTGAAGAGGTGGTAACATTGCTGTTAATGTGTTGAGATAGGGCGAGATCAGACTGAATCAGACTGGCCATGGTCAGGCCTCACTCTACAAATGAGGGAAATATATGAGAGATTCAGTATCTAATCATACCTCATTCATTCATTCGTGTTGCTGAGAAATGCAAAAAATGTATTTTAAAAAGATTGTAGCGACAACGCTGCATGGAAATGGATTTCACAAAGTTAACCAGAGATTTTTAATTGACGTCTCCATGTCTCCAAATTTTACTCCCTGATGGTTCTCTAAGGATCTAGGTCGGCTTAATTCCTTGGGGAGTCCTCAATCGCCCTCTCTATTCTAAGCTTCTCAGCGAGCAAGCAGACGCATCCTTCTGCTCGCTTACCATATTTTGATCATTAGAGAGATAGATATTTTACTCTGCCTCATGGACAGCACTGCTGTGGAAATCCAACAAAACAAAAGTGATTTTTAGGATCTGCTGGGATGGGGCCCCTGGAGCATCATTTAGCCCAGAGGATGTCCATTTTCAGAAGCACCAGCTCATCCTTGAGACCACACAGGAGACCAGAATGCTGCTAGAGAGGCAGAGGCACTTTCAAGGAGTGGCTTTTGTGTCTCCCCTACAGTGAGCTCCCTGTATAAAATGCTCATTTTTCTTCATCAATCCCAATGCTCTCAAGTTTCCTACTCACACGTGGAGGCTTTTGCCTTGACCAAGACTGAGTCTACTTATGGCCCTTGGGAATCCCAACCACGTGAGTAAACAACCTAATCTTTACCTGTTGCAGTGACATTGCTTCCTCCCTTACCCTGGGCACAGTCCTCATGGCAACGTACCTGGTGTGCTAAGGCAGCTTTGCCCTTCACATCATATGGTGACCTCCCACTGTGCCTCTCTCAGCGGAATCTCTAAGGCTTTTCCCCAAATGCTGCTGTTTAGCCATTTCCTCCCCACTTCATACACAATTTGACTTTTGAACCCAAGTGCAAGACCTTCCATTTATCCCTATTATGCTTTTTCTTGTTAGGTTGGGGCTATTGTTCCAGCCTGTCGAAATCATTTTGGAGTTTGGCTGTGTTGGCTGTCTCTCTCTCTCTTCGCTTTATATCATCTGCAAATTTGATCAGCATGCTTTCCATGTTCTCATCTCACTCATCGATAGAAGCGATAGGTAGTACAGAGGCAAGGACATGGCCTTCTAGGTCACTGGAAATTGCTCTCCAGGCTGCCAGTGATCAATCAATCAGCTTTCATTGAGTACTGTCATTCATCCAGGTTGCAGAACACTGGGACATATCATCACCCAGTCACACGCTTCATCAAGTCCCTGGTAACATCAGGGAATACTTTGTCAAATATCTTGCTGATAGCTAGATATACTGTGCCATGAGGAGGCTCTCGGTGTGAAAAATCTACAAGTACCACATTAAACTTTGCTGAATGTAGTTTATGTAGAATATTGTTTGCGTGAGAGTACAGTAACAGACATAGGTCTCTCATTGCACCAAAACATGAACTCCTGAAAGTAAGGAACAGCTATTTCTCTGGAAATTAGCAATAGTGGCTTAATGATAGCAGTTACTTAAATATTTATTAAATGACTTAATTAAACCTATTATAAGGGTATGCTATAACCAGCTAGCCATGAAGGAAACTTAAGGATAAAAAATAATTCTATACTTGATCTCTACCACCTATATTATTAATTAGCAAACTCTTACACAAAATTAGGCCCACTGGTCTGCTTTTATAACTAAACTTCTACCGCAACACCTCCACGTCTGTTTGTTTAATGGTGTCTACAGCTACTTATATGCGCCCAGAGCATCAATGAGTAATGATGACACAAAGTAAATGGTCCTGAACCCTAAACTATTTGCTAGATAGCTTTAGAACAGAGAAAGACTGCCAATGGATAACTTAGAAAATAAACTCCAAACTCATGACATGAAAATTTGCATAATCTTTTCCTTTATTGTCTTAGTGATCAGTATTAATATTCTTTAAAAAGGCATTCCCAGATCTATCCTGTTGACCAATCATTTCCTCTGTATACTTGCCCTTTGTTGATTTCACTCATAATGTCCTATCTTTCTATACATGCCTTTCAACATTTAAGGCATACTCCCAAAGAACTATCCAACCTATATGTAAGCACATACACATAATAAAAATATGTAGCAAATTTTTACTAAGAGTCTGCTATAGGCCAAGAACTATATTAATAACTTTGTAATAATCTTCACAACAGATTTACAAGAGAGATGTTTTATCTTCATTTTTTTCTGCTGAAGAAACTGGAGAACTTAACAACTTATCCAATAGTTCACAGCAAATAGAAGATTTTCCTGTGGTTTGAGCTAAGATTTAGCAGAACCCATTTATAATTTGGTTTGCTTTGGGCTCATCAAATGGTCAAAAATAAGTCATTTTAAAAAGGAGGAAATGGGATATGTCCAATTTTATAGAAATCTTGATTTGGGGCTTAAAATACAATCAAATTAATTTTTTAATCTTCTACTGATGTTTAAGTCAGCCAAAGGCAATTTTATTTTAAAAAGCCATTAACTAGCATGATTTTAAACAATAAAATCAATTCAGAAACTGTTCATTCAGTTAAAAATCTGAGACGGCCATATTAATGTAATTGTATTTGAACTACCCCAAGTATAATATCCTTTAGAGTCAGTCTTAAATCACACTGTGCTCTTCACTTGGGCAACTCCCATTCCATCTGCCAAGGCACAGATGGGCCAGGCTGTGCATCCGGGCTCTTCTTTCCATACTGAATGTGATAGCAACAACCAGGAAGCTAGTGTGTCTATAGCTCAGCTCTCCCTCACATCCTCTCTGGGCAGCAAAGAAGGAACTGACATTATCTAATCACTATGTCTATTCATGCCTCTCTACTTCAAATCACTTCTCAAGCCCAGACTGGCTCGTTCTCTCCATTAATAACTGGATTTGAGTTTTCCCTTAAGATCATATTTCATCAGCTGCTGGTGCCTCTTTTCTGCTGATTATGCCACAATGATCTGCTTTGGCAAATTTCCAGACCTTCATTTATCACCTTGGGGCTACATCCTGGCCAGCCTTTTTTCCTATCCCTGGTCCCTCCATATGCCCCCTCCACCCACCACATAAGCTCCAGTATCTACCCCTTGGCCAGATTTAATTTCTCATCCATATCTTGCCAAGCAGACGTACAAACAAAAATAACATGTCCCTGGAAAAAGCTTCATCTCTCATGGCCAAACCTAGCCCAGCGCTTGCCATCAGGAAGTATCTTCTGAGGGTCAGAGATATCCCTTGAGTAGACTCAGAGAAACAGTACGACAGATGTACACCAAGAGGAAACAAAAAATACTCATCTGAAAACACATACAGGATCTTCTAGCATTTCATTAAAAAAACACCAAGGGTTATTCTGTGTTTATAGAAGAAAAAAAAGAAAACAAAACAAACTTTAAAGAAGATACACCATCAGAGAAATTTAATTACTCCCTCAGGTCTCTTCTGTGAAAAGGAAATGTTCACATGACAACTTGGGTGGCGTGTTTTTTATGGTGCTGCTTCTCTCCTCCTGGGAAGGTGCTAATAGAGGCAGGTTGCGCAGGAAGGCAATTGCACTTTCTAAGCAGAGTCCATCCCCCAGTCTAGCCAGTTCCTACACAGCAGTAGGAAGCACACTAAGTACACTGCCTCGAGTTCATGTGCTTAGTCGGCAATGGGAAGAAATGCCCAGGAGACGAGCTGCTACAGGGAACTGCTGCCATCACAGACCTTGCAGTTTTCTGAAAACTTTCAGGAAATGGTAGTGAGGGCTTCAGAGAAAGGGGAATTTGAAACGTGCATCTTTCTCTTTCCAGCGTGGCAATGTTGTTTGGAGAAGATGGTTAAAACACGGTTAAGAAACTCAGAATGATCCCCCCACCCCAGCCTATCACAGGAAACATCCTGAAGAATATCTGCAGATTCTGAGAAACTCTTGAACTGGGGTCCAGGAGAAGGCCATGGTTTTTGCATTCACACACCCTTCTGTTTGCCATCTCTAGTACCTGTCTCCCACTGGGAGTCCACAAGAAAGATTGTGTAAAACCATAGCTCTTGAATGGGTCAAAGCACCAAAAAACACATGTGGATCTATTCCATAGTGCATTTGCCCTAGTCCTGTGTTTTGGGTCAGAGACCTGTACTATCGGAGATTGATTACGACGCATCCTGTAATCCCCAATACACAGAAGCACATAGTGTAGTCAAGTGGATTGTTGCTAGGTAGAACCTTTGGCTATCTCTACCCAAAGGGAAAGGATTATGCTCAGTGCCTTTGAGAAGTCAAGAAATAGAACTCTTTCAGAACAGTCTTTTTTTTTTTTTTTTTTTTTTTTTTTTTTTTGGTTTTTTGAGACACGGTTTCTCTGTGTAGCTTTGGTACCTGTCCTGGAAATCGCTCTGTAGACCAGGCTGGCCTCAAACTCAAAGAGACCCACCTGTCTCTGCCTCCCAAGTGCTGGGATTAAAGGCGTGCGCCACCACTGCCCAGCTCTAGAGCAGTCTTAATTACCATTATATTTACTTGAGAGCAAACATTGATAGAGTTAGAAAGCTAACATTTTCCTGTTGGGCTGGTAGCTTCAACATTCTGGAGCACAGTCTCCACAATAGAAAGATAGCAGAAAGGGGAGATGGAGACTTGGGGAGTCAGTCGGGCTCTTACTCCAGCAGCCTCTGTCTTCACAGTTGCCCACCAATGACTAGAACTGCAGCAAGCATTAGTGACTGAAGATGCCTGGACAAAATTCCTGAGGCTGTTCTCCCTTGTCAGAGCTCAAAAAAAGCCAGTCATTGTCTCTGTTGAGTCCAATCGCCTTCTGGTTCCTCTTACCCCTTCCTATCTCCTTGCATACATTCTAAACAAAACCCCAAATCACGTACATATCCGAGGAAAACTGTGACTTCCCTTAAATGCAAGACAGAGCATGTAATTTCCCTTTATAAAATACTCCAAAATCGGAGGCTGGCCCCCAGCTCCCATCTTGCTCCGGACTTCCCTTTTGGAAAACTGGTGAGTGCCCTTCCTTGCCCCGGACCCCATCCCTGGGCACCAGCCACTCCAGGGAAGACCTGCCCAACTTGGCCCCAGGTTCTGGCCACCGGGCAGGTTCCCTGCTAGCCCCACCGGGAAGGATCCCCTTCTCCAAGACCCCTGGCAGACCCTGCAGTCTCCACGCCCTGCCCCCACGCCCATCCGCCTGAGCCCCAAGCCTCTTCCTGAGACTTAGAGGCCGGCCCCCAGCTCCCATCTTGCTCCGGACTTCCCTTTTGGAACACTGGTGAGTACCCTTCCTTGCCCCAGACCCCATCCCTGGGCACCAGCCACTCCAGGGAAGACCTGCCCAACTTGGCCCCAGGTTCTGGCCACCGGGCAGGTTCCCTGCTAGCCCCACCGGGAAGGATCCCCTTCTCCAAGACCCCTGGCAGACCCTGCAGTCTCCACGCCCTGCCCCCACGCCCATCCGCCTGAGCCCCAAGCCTCTTCCTGAGACTTAGAGGCCGGCCCCCAGCTCCCATCTTGCTCCGGACTTCCCTTTTGGAACACTGGTCTGGCTGAACCAAGTGTGCGGATAAGGCCAGTAACGAAGCACAAGGAGATGGGCAGACGTCAAGGCAGAAACATATACAACAAAATGAATAGCAATACAGCATCACCAGGCCCTAGCCCTCCTCCAACACCTAGACCTGAACATCAGAAATTGGAAGAAGCAGAAGAAAACAGCCTTATGAATGACATCATGAAGAAGCTAGAGGCTTGTGTAGAGGAAAAGACAAAAAAATGTGAAGAACGCTGTAAACAACTAGAGGAAAGGGCAAACAAATTAGAAGAAATCAATAAAGTCCTGGAAGAAAACAATAAAATACTGAGAGAAAATCAAGAAAAATCAATGAAACAAATGAAGGAAACAGTCCAAGACCTGAAAAGCGAAATAGAAAAAATGAAGAAGACACAAACAGAGGGAATGCTGGAAATAGAAAATCTGAGAAAACGATTGGGAACTTCAGATGCAAGTATAATCAACAGAATGCAAGAGATGGAAGAGAGGATCTCTAGCGTTGAAGATACAGTAGAAGAAATACATTCATCAGTCAAAGAAAACACTAAAGCCAACAAAGTCATGAACCAAAATGTCCAAGAAATTTGGGACACCATGAAAAGACCAAACCTAAGAATAATAGGGGTCGAAGAAGGAGAAGAATACCAACTCAAGGGCACAGAAAATATATTCAACAAGATCATAGAAGAAAACTTTCCCAACTTAAAGAAGGAAATGCCTATGAAGATACAAGAAGCTTATAGAACACCAAACAGACTAGACCCCCAAAAAAAGTCCCCTCGCCACATAATAGTTAAACAACTAAATGTACAGAATAAAGAAAGAATATTAAGAGCAGCAAAGGAAAAAGGCCAAGTGACATATAAAGGCAAACCCATCAGAATAACACCCGATTTCTCAATGGAGACTTTGAAAGCCAGAAGAACCTGGACAGATGTAATGCAGACACTAAGAGACCATGGATGTCAGCCTAGACTAATATACCCAGCAAAACTTTCAATCACCATAGATGGAGTGAACAAGACATTCCATGACAAAGCCAGATTTAAACAATACTTATCCACAAACCCAGCCCTACAGAAAGCACTAGAAGGAAAATTCCAACCTAAGGAAGTCAGATACACCCTCGAAAACACAGGCAACAGATAAAGCCACAGCAGTAAACCCCAACGTATAGAAGTACCCACACATCACCACCAAAAATAACAGGAATGAACAATCACTGGTCATTAATTTCCCTCAATATCAATGGACTTAATTCACCTATAAAAAGACATAGGCTTACAGAATGGATACGAAAGCAGGACCCATCTTTCTGCTGCATACAAGAAACACATCTCAAATTCGAAGATAGACACTACCTAACAATAAAAGGCTGGGAAAAGACTTTCCAATCAAACGGTCTTAAGAAACAAGCGGGTGTAGCCATCCTGATATCCAGCAAAATAGACTTCAAACTAAAATCAATCAAAAGAGATCAAGAAGGGCATTACATACTCATCACAGGAAAGATCCACCAAGATGAAGTCTCAATTCTGAATATTTATGCCCCAAACACAAGGGCACCCACATATGTAAAAGAAACATTACTAAAGCTTAAATCACATATAAAACCCCACACATTAATAGTGGGAGACCTCAACACCCCACTTTCACCACTGGACAGATCTCCCAAATTGAAACTTAACAGAGAAATAAAGGACTTAACTGATGTCATGACTCAAATGGACTTAATCGATATCTACAGAACATTCCATCCTAACAAAAAAGAATATACCTTCTTCTCAGCACCCCATGGAACCTTCTCTAAAATTGACCACATACTTGGCCACAAAACAAATCTAAACAGATACAAAAGAATTGGAATAACCTCCTGTGTTCTATCAGACCACCATGGTCTAAAGTTGGATTTCAACAACAACAAAAACTACAGAAAACCTGCAATCTCATGGAAACTGAATAATACCCAACTGAATCACCAATGGGTTAAGGAAGAAATAAAGAAAGAAATTAAAGACTTCCTAGAGATCAATGAAAATGAAGACACCACATATCCAAATTTATAGGACACTATGAAAGCAGTACTAAGAGGGAAATTCATAGCACTAAATGCCCACATAAATAAGTTGGAGAAATCTCACACTAGAGACTTAACAGCATACCTGAAAGCTCTAGAACAAGAAGAAGCACAGTCTCCCAGGAAAAATAGACGCCAGGAAATTATCAAAGTGAGAGCTGAAATCAATAAAATAGAAACAAAGAGAACAATACAAAAAATTAATGAAACAAAGAGTTGGTTCTTTGAGAAAATCAACAAGATAGACAAGCCCTTATCCAAACTAACCAAAAGACAGAGAGAGAGCATCCAAATCAACAAAATCAGAAATGAAAAGGGGGACATAACAACAGACATTGAGGAAATCCAGAGAATCATCAGGTCATACTTCAAAAACCTCTATTCGACAAAACTGGAAAACCTAAAAGAAATGGATAACTTTCTGGATAGGTACCACATACCTAAGTTAAATCAAGACCAGATAAACTATTTAAATAGTCCAATAACCCCTAACGAAATAGAAACAGTCATTAAAAGTCTCCCAACCAAAAAAAGCCCAGGACCAGATGGTTTCAGCGCAGAATTCTACCAGATCTTCAAAGAAGAGTTAATACCAATACTCTCTAAATTGTTCCACACAATAGAAACAGAAGGAACATTACCAAACTCCTTCTACGAGGCTACAATTACCCTAATTCCTAAACCAAACAAGGATACAACAAAGAAAGAGAACTACAGACCGATCTCCCTCATGAACATTGATGCAAAAATACTCAATAAAATACTGGCAAACAGACTCCAAGAACACATCAAAACAATTATCCACCATGATCAAGTAGGATTCATTCCAGGGATGCAAGGGTGGTTCAACATACGAAAGTCCGTCAATATAATACACCATATAAACAAACTCAAAGAAAAAAACCATATGATCATCTCACTGGATGCAGAAAAGGCATTTGACAAAATCCAACACCCCTTCATGATAAAGGTATTAGAGCGATCAGGAATACAGGGAACATACCTAAACATAATCAAGGCAATTTACAGCAAGCCAACAGCCAACATCAAATTAAATGGAGAGAAACTCAAAGCAATTCCACTAAAATCAGGAACGAGGCAAGGCTGTCCACTCTCCCCATACTTATTCAATATAGTACTTGAAGTTCTAGCCAGAGCAATAAGACAACATAAGGAGATTAAGGGGATACAAATTGGAAAGGAAGAAGTCAAGCTTTCCCTATTTGCAGATGACATGATAGTATACTTGAGCGACCCCAAAGATTCCACCAAGGAACTGATACAGCTTATAAACACCTTCAGCAACATAGCAGGATACAAGATCAACTCAAAAAAATCAGTAGCCCTCCTATATACAATGGACAAAGAAGTGGAGAAGGAAATCAGAGATACATCTCCCTTTACTATAGTCACAAATGGCATAAAATACCTTGGGGTAACACTAACCAAGCAAGTGAAGGACCTATATGACAAGAACTTTAAGTCCCTGAAAAAAGAAATTGAAGAAGATGTCAGAAAATGGAAAGATCTCCCATGCTCATGGATAGGCAGGACTAACATAGTAAAAACGGCAATCTTACCAAAAGCAATCTACAGATTCAATGCAATCCCCATCAAAATACCAACACAATTCTTCACAGACCTGGAAAGAATAATACTCAACTTCATATGGAAAAACAAAAAACCCAGGATAGCCAAAGGAATCCTGTACAATAACACAACTTCTGGAGGCATCACGATCCCTGACTTCAAGCTCTACTATAGAGCTACAGTAATAAAAACAGCTTGGTACTGGCATAAAAACCGACATGTGGACCAATGGAATCGAATTGAAGACCCTGACATTAATCCGCACACCTATGAACATATAATTTTTGACAAAGAAGCCAAAAGTGCACAATGGAAAAAAGAAAGCATCTTCAACAAATGGTGCTGGCAAAACTGGATATCAACATGTAGAAGGCTGCAAATAGATCCATATCTATCACCGTGCACAAAACTTAAGTCCAAGTGGATCAAGGACCTCAACATAAATCCAGCTACTCTGAACCTGCTAGAAGAGAAAGTAGGAAGTAGTCTTGAACGCATTGGCATTGGAGACTACTTCCTAAATAGAACACCAGTAGCACAGACTCTGAGAGAAACAATCAATCAATGGGACCTTTTGAAACTGAGAAGCTTTTGTAGAGCAAAGGATACGGTCAACAAGGCAAAGCGACAGCCTACAGAATGGGAAAAGATCTTCACCAACCCCACATCTGACAGAGGACTGATATCCAGAATATATAAGGAACTCAAGAAATTAGACATCAAAATGCCCAACAGTCCAATTAAGAAATGGGCTATAGAACTAAACAGAGAATTCTCAACAGAGGAAACTCAAATGGCCGAAAGACATTTAAGGAATTGCTCAACATCCCTAATCATCAGGGAAATGCAAATCAAAACAACTCTGAGATTCCACCTTACGCCTGTCAGAATGGCTAAGATCAAAAACACTGAAGACACCTTATGCTGGAGAGGATGTGGAGCTAGGGGAACTCTCCTCCACTGCTGGTGGGAATGCAAGCTTGTACAACCACTTTGGAAATCAATATGGCGCTTTCTTAGAAAATTGGGAATCAATCTCCCCCAAGATCCAGCTATACCACTCTTGGGCATATACCCAAGAAATGCTCAACCACACCATAAGAGCACTTGTTCAGCTATGTTCATATCAGCATTGTTTGTAATAGCCAGAACATGGAAACAACCCAGATGCCCTTCAACTGAAGAATGGATAAACAAAATGTGGTACATATACACAATGGAATACTACTCAGCAGAAAAAAACAATGGCATCATGAGGTTTGCAGACAAATGGATGGATCTAGAAAAAATCATCCTGAGTGAGGTAACCCAGACTCAGAAAGACAAACATGGTATGTACTCACTCATAGCAGGATACTAGACATGAAACAAGGATGAATTGTCTGCTACTCACATCACCAGGGAGGCTACCCGGAAAACAGGACCCCAAGAAAGACACAGGGATCGCCCAATGACAGAGAAATGGAATGAGATCTACATGAACAGCCTGGACATGAGTGGGGGTAATGAAAGGCGAGGGTCGAGGGAAAGAGAGCTTGGGGGAGCGGGAGATCCCAGCTGGATCAACAACAGAGAGGGAGAACAAGGAATAGGAGACCATGGTAAATGAAGACCACATGAGAACAGGAAGAAGCAAAGTGCTAGAGAGGCCCACAGAAATCCACAAAGATACCCACACAACAGACTGCTGGCAATGGTCGAGAGACAGCCCGAACTGACCTATTCTGGTGATGGGATGGCCAAACACCCTAATTGTTGTGCTAGAAACCTCATCCAACTACTGAGGGATCTGGATGCAGAGATCCATGACTAGGCCCTGGGTGGATCTCTGGGAGTTCAATTAGTGAGAATGAGGAGGGTTTATATGAGCGAGAATTGTTGAGACCAAGGTTGGATAAAGCACAGGGACAAATAGCCAAATGAATGGAAACACATGAACTATGAACCAATGGCTGAGGGGTCCACACTGGATCAGGCCCTCCGAATGGGTGAGACAGTTGATTGGCTTGATCTGTTTGGGAGGCATCCAGGCAGTGGGACCAGATCTTGTGCTCATTGCATGAGTTGGCTGTTTGAAACCTGGGGCCTATGCAGGATTGTTTGGCTCGGCCTGGGAGGAGGGGACTAGACCTACCTGGACTGAGTCTACCAGGTTGACCTCAGTCTGTGGGGAAGGCTTTGCCCTGGAGGAGATGGGAATGGGGGGGGGGGGCGTTGGGGGGAAGGTGAGGGGGACGGGAGGGGGGAGAACAAGGGAATCCGTGACCGATATGTAGAACTGAATTGTATTGCAAAATAAATTAAAATAAATTAAAAAAAAAAAATACTCCAAAATCTTTCCGTAGCTAGAAAATCAACTCCAAGCCGTTCCTCAGCCCCAATTCCTCTCAAGATCTCAATCACCTAGCTATGTCGCTTGAAATTTTAAAAAGAGATGATACATTGACTTGTTTAATTATTATGAGCTATTGGAGGTGTGTTAATTGGAAATTTAGTTTTAATATACTTTAACTTCACCTGCCGTTTTAAAAAATTATACACAGAAACCCCTCATGCCCTGTGCCTAGCTTCCCCTAATGAAAGCATTGCCATGGTAGTGTCACTGAAATGGTAAAAAAAAATATGGAGTATTTTTATCACCACAAAGATCCCTTTTGTTGACCTTTTGCAGTCAAGTCCCTTTCCTATTTTCCTCACATAACCCTCATCCATGGCTGTAGTAAGCATGGATCTGTTGTCTGTTTCTATAATCTTATCATTTTCAAAATGAACAAAGTGATCTTAGTATAGGACCTTTCAGGACTTGGTTTCCCACTAAGCACAAGTCTCTAGGGATGCACCCAAGCTGTCTGAAGTAGTAAGAACATGCTCACTTTCATTTGTGAGATACAGTCTATGAGATTCATGCACCACAGTTTAGTCATTCACTTGGAGAAAGATAACTGAGTTATTTCCACATTTTGACCATAACAAATTAAATGGCTAAATACTTCCCTGGACAGGCATTAACAGAAGGTTTGATTTCTTGGGGGACAGCTGCCCATGAGTACACTTTCTGGGCCAGATGGTAGCTGCATGCTCAGTTTCATAAGAAACAACCAAACTATATTCCTGAGTGAGCAGCCCACTTTATACAGCCACAAGCTATATATGAGTCACCAAGTTTTCCCATATCATTGCCGGCTTTTCTGCTGTCACTGCTATTTTGAAATAGGCTTTAGCTATTTTACCATGTGTAGGGGTGTCTCATTTAGATTTTAATTTGTCCTTTCCTAGTGGCTAAAATTGCTGGATATCGTTTTTAATTATTATTATTGAAAATAGATTCTTCTCTCATAAATTCATTCTGACCACAGTTTCCCCTCCATCCACTTCTCCCAACCCCCCTTCCACCTTCCCTTTCCCCAAGATCTACTATTTCCTCTTCAAAAAAAAAAAAAAGCAGGCCTTCAAGAGACAACCACTAAATAGGACAAAGCAAGATGCAGTAAGACAAGGCAAAAGCTCACATGTCCAGGCTGGACAAGTCAACCCAATAGGAGGAAAAGAGTCTCAAGAGCAGGCAAGAGAGTCAGAGACACACCTGCTCCCAAAGTTAGGAGTCCTACAGAAATATCAAGCTAACAGCCATAACATACACTCTGGGACCTGGTGTAGACCCAGCAGGCACCATGCTTGCCACTTCAGTCTCTGTGAGACGATGTGAGTGCTGGACACCTTTCCATGTTCTTATATGGTGATATTTTATTTGTACTGAAATGTGATTTTATTTGTATGTTAATAAATAAAGTTGCCTGGGGATCAGAGCTAATAGCAAGCCATAGCAGAAGTCTGGCAGTGGTAGCACACGCCCTTAATCCCAATCACATGACAGGCAGATCTCTGTGTGTTCAAGGATACCACCAGCATGGAGACACACGCCTTTAATCTCAATACCAACCACAGAAGATCTGGAGGTCTGTATAGATGGGCAGTGATGAGGAGGTCATGTTGTTGGATTTACAACCAATGAGAAGGCAGAACAGAAAGTCTATAAGAAGACAGACACACAGGAAGTAGTTCTCCAGCTGAGGAGAACATCAGCAGCAATGAAGGGTAAGGTTTTTAGCTCTTAGCTATTGCTCTGAACTCTTGAACTTTTTAACTTTTTAACTTTTATCCATTATCTGTCTGTGCTCTTGTCTCTTTTGTCCATATTGTAATGTGTTAATTTGTTTCTATTTTATCACTGTTGAGTTTGAGAATTATTTACACAATTCACATATTGGTCCTTTGTTGGACATGTGGATTGTAAATGCTTCTTCAGAGTTTGTAGTTTGTTTTGCATCAGATTAACGGGATCACTTACATAACCTTTCTTTTTAATTTATAAAAAAAATCAACATATTCTCTTATAGATTCTATTTCTGTGCCAAGTCTAAAAGTCTAAAGTCATTAGAGTCAATTGATTTTAATGGTTCTTTAATATTTTAAAGTAGAGTATTATATGATATATTTAAGTCTACGATTCATTTAAACTTAAAGGTTTATTTTTACACTTGTTTATTATTTTTGTGAGGTCTATGTGGAGGGAGGTGGAGTTGCTGTGCAAATATCAAGGCAAACACATGGAGGTCAAAAGACAGCTTCCATGGATTAGTTCTATTTTTCCAACATGTGGGTTCCAGAGATGGAATTTGGGTAGTCAGACGTGGTGGCCAGGGCCAATGAGTCATATGACAAGCCACACATTGAATTAAGTTTTATAAAGCATAAAACTTAGGTTAAGACTCTTCCTACCTTTTCTTCCCTCTTTCCTTCCTTCTTTCCTTGTTAATGATTCTCCTTACTACAGACGTCCAGTTTCCTAGCACCATTTGTTGGAAATGTTTGACAGGTACTTTTATATTGAAAATAAAGAGTAAATGAGAGCTTCATGGCTGAGACGTCAAGATATCATACCACCTTCTCTTGGTATCAAATCCTAGAAGATCCCCAGTGAATCCCAATTGTTCATCACCCCCAGCAAGATAAGTACATCCACAGTTACTGGACATCTTCAAATAAATGTCATCAGAGTGTCCTTCCCTCCTGCAGAACTATGTCTCCTTGATTTCCCTCTTTAATGGCCCTGATTCCAAAGAACCAAATAAACACCACCATCCAGTGGTCCATGGACACCATCCATATCATGAGACATGACAGCTCATTTGTGAAAACTAGAATTCTCATGAAGCCTCTGGATTTCCTTGGGCATGGCTCCCCAACTTCACAGTACCAAAGATTCTGCTTTGTGTCCCTTTTAGCACTTCATCCCATGGCTGCCTTATTGAAGAAGTTGTCTTGCTTAAATTTCTGGGTAGTGTGGCAGATAAATGCTTATTTGTGTGCTAATGGAAGGGCCTGTAGGAAGCCCTGAATGTTCATCACCTCCTCTTCTCCATCTAAGGAACAGTTGGGTCCACTCTCAAGAGGAACCCTAAAATAATTTAGACTTACATGTGTTTGAGGCAACATCTTCACATGCGAATAAAAGGGCCAGCCTTTCCTGGCAACTCATTAAGGAAAAATGTCTTCAGATAACACAGTCAAAATGGCTATTCAGAAACATGCCCAACTATGAAGTTTTTGGCTTAGATCCCTATACTATTCAATCCTTTAGGCTGCAAAACCATGGCTTGCAAGGTCTATTCTTAATTAGGCTATGATCACCTCTGGTTTAATTTCACTAATCTTTGGATATGTCAACATGTAGAGCCAAGAGTGCTTTGTATCCATGGGTCCATTTTAATAGGTCCCAATATTTCTGTCCCTGTCCATTTTTATTCAGTGTTGCTGCCATCAGTGAATTTGATCGTATCCTCCCTGAGGCACTTTAAGCAAATTGAACACTTTTTTTTAATAACAAAAAGCTGACGAATGAAATGCTTAAAAAGTAGGCTATGCTGATTCTGAGAGTATCTCCAAAAGGGATGTGTAAAGTGGTCTCTTTGAGATGTGTGTGTGTGTGTGTGTGTGTGTGTGTGTGTGTGTTTCCTGAGTGTGCCTTTAGAATACCTGTATCAAAAAGTGCTGGGGCACTGTCTTTCCTATACCACTTTTATTTTCTACAAAAGCACATACAGTACACTTTTGGTCCCACCCCATGAAGTAGGAAATGTTTATGAAATCCTTTCCCTCAAGCGGAGCACTCTCCTTGTAACTGCAGCCAGCTTTGGGTCTCTGCACAGGGTGGATGTCCTGCAGATACTGGTCTGGGATATGAGCAAGAAGCAAGCCTGAAGGATAGAGGCCAGCTCAGTTGAACAGAATAGTGTGAATTTATGATGTCTAAAATGTTTTGCTAAGTTCTTCCCTCTGACACAGGAGGTAAGCCTTTAAATTTGCAGGGAGACCAGGACACACAGGCATGTGCTCATCCATGACCTTAAATATTAACACTCTTATTCCTTAAGAGACATCAGGGTTTTTTTCCCCTCAAATTATCCAAATCTTTCTTTAATGCATATGTATGGAAGACTTCGTCACAGACTGAAGGAGTGCAGGAAGAAGCTGTAACTTGAAGATTATATGCCTTCATAAGTTTTCAATCTACCAAGACTTGAGCACCCTTCAACACTCACTCCACCCCAGCTGTCTTCTGGGTCACTCCTATAGGTTTTTACCTTCTATTGGCATCCTGAATAAATTCGTTTCCATAGCAATTATCTACCATCTACAAAACTTCTTTGGAACCCTTCTTGTATGGTATTAGCAAAACTCTTACTGTTATTTATCATTCCTGTGGAATGTCCATCTTTATACCTATTGCCACCATAACACATTCCCTGCTAGAGACCACTTTTGTTTCTCAACTGAAACGTATACATTTAAGGCATACACTTTTAAATGCATTGACTATCTAGCCAAACTTACTGAGTTTTCTGGATGTGTTACGTCTTGCTAGAAATTAAGCGTCTTTGTCTCTGAGTGACCTGGAAGATTTCTTTAGGATCTGAGTGAGAGTTCTGCATAATTCGGCCATTGCCGCATCAGCCCATCATCTATCCAGATGGTAAGATCTGTTTTGAGAGACTCAACCGTTTGTGCTGCCTTAAATTGCACTTCCTGGCAATTAGTGAAAAATCTGTCACACTCGCTATGTTTTCAATGCAGTTTTCTCAGAAAATGATCTTTCAAAGGCATTAAGAGCCATCACTGGGGGTTCATGTTAACAATTTAAAATTAAGGTATAATTCTACCAATGAGAATTATTTAACTAATATACAAATTAAATCAAGTCACCCTCAATAGAGAGCTATTTTGATTTGCAAAATGTTATCACTATTTATTCCTTTGCATTGACACTTCCTAGTTCTTCTTGCCATAATGTTAAGGTGCAACCTAGTTTCCAAATTACCAAAACTTGAAAGAAAGAAAGAAAGAAAGAAAGAAAGAAAGAAAGAAAGAAAGAAAGAAAGAAAGAAAGAAAGAAAGAAAGAAAGAAAGAAAGAGAGTCCTATAATCAATAAATCAGTTTATTATACACTGGACCTTCAAGAATTTCCAGACATGGATGTGAAAACCACATCACCAGTTAATTCTGCCAGAAAATTAAGCACTAGAAAGCACTGATAAATACCCTTGTAAGATTCTCACACTCCTGCTGACACAGTGGTAGAAAACAGCCAACTGAAATATCTACCATCATCATATTCTAAGACCTGTCCTCTGCCCTAGCATCTACTTCTGTTTTGATGGGTAGTGTTAAGTTTGCTGTGTTTCAAGACAAGTTTTAAGCACAGTGTGAGTATCAGATAGTGTGTTGAAAACAAAGCTAAACTAAACATGAATTTGTAAGAAGTGTGTATTTCTTTTTTTTTTTTTTTTTTTTTTTTTTTTTTGGTTTTTCGAGACAGGGTTTCTCTGTGTAGCTTTGCGCCTTTCCTGGAACTCACTTTGGAGACCAGGCTGGCCTCGAACTCACAGAGATCCGCCTGGCTCTGCCTCCCGAGTGCTGGGATTAAAGGTGTGCGCCACCACCGCCCGGCAAGAAGTGTGTACTTCTTAAGCTCTAAGCACTTACTACTTCTCTTAGATGTTTTTCTTACTCCAACAGAGCACAGATTTAAAACAGGAAAGGGCATGTGCCCCAGACTAATAGATGCTCAGGAAACAGTACCTCATGGTAACAAGCATTCCCCTTTCATATGTTCCTAGTTTTTATATTCTTGTGTGTTTGTGTGTATGTGTGTGCCCATTTGCACATGTGTGTATGCAACCACATGTAAAGCTCAAAGTTTGATGCTAGGTATTCTCAATTGCTTTTCATCTAATACACTGAAGCAGGGTCTCTCATTGAACCCTAACTCACTGTTTCATCTAGTCTGGCTGTCCGCAGAAGTGTCACCTTCCCATACTAGTTTACAACTACACTCCAGGGTTAGGTCAACATTAGCACATTAAAGCATTCCTGATTGTTCTTGCCCAATAGCTTCAGCTCCAGGTGAGTTGATTTCAGTCATGGTCTCCCTCTGATATATCCCTTTCCCCACATTCCAGAGTGGTGTTTGGCTCAGCGATCTTGGTTCTCCAACAGAGCAAGAAAGTGACTGGGTTTTGCTTATATTGCTTTTCCTTTAGGTGGAGAAAGGAAGGTTGACTTCTAGGCTTAGATTGTGCTGAAGACGAATCTACAAATCTACACTGCAGTTTTGTGTTCTGAAATTGTTCCATCCAGATTTCTCAGGGATGGCTTGAAACCACAGGTTTGCAACTTTGGCTATGCATTGTAACTGTCTGAGATTTTAGATCTACCTATGACAAGGCTCCAATCCAGAGAGGCTGCAATAATTAATGGGAGACTGAGATGCACAGCTCTAGGTAATAGATATTTGCCAAATCAGAGTAGTTTTCCTCATTTTCTAAATTTGATCACATCCATGCTGGAGGCTGGAGAGTCATTACCTAGGGGAAATTCCTGGAAAGAAAAAAAAATAGATCACAGAACTAAGAGACATCCTGTCAGCTTCTCATCAGCTGGGACATAGAGTTTGGATCTAACCAATGTTTCAGACACTTGGGGTTTTGACACCAAGTGATTTAGATTAGGTTACTTATCAAAAACATGTTTTTGCCTTATATTCCTCAGAGTTAATATAAGAGATGAGTTGATGGATGATATCGTTCTGTATGCTGTGAATATGTATTGTTCTGATTGGTTGATAAATAAAGCTGTTTGGCAAATGGTGAGGCAGAATAAGGTTAGGCGGGACATTCTAACTAGAGAGAGAGGAAGGAGAAAGAGAGAGAGAGAGAGGAGGCGCTGCTAGCCGCTGCCAAGAGAAGCAAGATATAAAGTACCAGTAAGCCACAAACCACATGGCAAGGTATAGATTTATATAAATGAGTTAATTTAAGATATAAGAGCTAGCTAACAAGAAGCCTGCCACGGCCATAGTTTAAAAATAATATAAGCCTCTGTGTGTTCATTTGGGTTTGAGCGACTACAGAACCCCAGGACTGCGGGAGCTGGGCAGGACCAGGAAAAAGTTTACAGCTACAATGAGTCTTCAGATAACTATGTTCTGGTTTTAAGGAGTGATCTCTTCTGCATTGTATGTGAACTTCTCACCATATTCTCACATAATAGAGAGCTGTGCATGCTGCCTAGTCCCCTGGTTTCCTCTTGTAAGCACAGTTATCCCACATGAGGACTACATCCTCATGACATAATTACCTCCCAAAGGCTTCATCTCCAAATGCCAGCACATTCAAAATTAAATTCAAATACATGAATTTGGAAGTATATAAATTTTTTCCAAGTTATAATAGTTTATAATAGATATATATTTGGGAATATCTATATATTGCAAGCTATAATAATTTAAAATATATTTAAATATATATGGGGACATATATTTTCCAAGATATAATAATTTATTTTAAAAAAAACAATGTAACAAAATTAACTACCAGCTTGAATGAAAATAACCATTCCTCAATAATTTTAGAAGAATCCAGGGTTTCTACAATACTTCATCCATAATGTTCAGGAAACCATGAAAAATTACTAGACATTTGAGGAAACAGGAAAATACAAAACAAAATTAATCACATTTTTTTCTTCCTTTGAAATTTCAGGGTCAGCTTGTTAAGTTCAGTGATGAAGCTATCAGAAGATACTCTGAAAATGTGTTTTTAATGAGATAAAGAAGAAAAGAAAATGAAAATCAGCATAACTACAGATGCTGAACACACCTAGCATCAACGGAGTTGGGGTGAACCCTTCAACATGTCCAGTCTCCTCCTTGGTCAATGGGATGTAATCTGAATAGCACTCCCTCTTTCTTCAATTCCAAGTCACCCACATCCTGTATCAGACACACTCACTTCCACACTGTTTCCAGCACCCTTTCAGAACTGGACACCAAATATTTGAAAATTTTGATGTGTTTAAATAGCTGTCACCAATGTAACCTAATGTTTCCTGCTTATTCTTTCATCCACTTATTTTCAATTTCCATAAGTTTTGCATTGGACTTGACCTTTTAAACTTAAGAAATCCAATTTCACAGCAGTGTCATAGAACGATATTTCTGCCTCCTTTTGATCCTTTTCTTCTTCTACTTATTTGCTCTATTATTTCATTGAACTTTTTCTTCACAGATGTCACCAAGGACATCATCATAGCAACATTTTTCTTCAGCCTATAACGCTAATATTTTCTTGTTGGAAATTTTTAGTTGTTGGAGATTACAATATAATTACATCATTTTCCTCTTCGCCTTTCTTCTTCCAAACCCTCTCATGCACTCTCTACCCCACTCTCTTTAAAATTCATTATCTCTTTTCCTTTAATTGCTGTCACAAGTCTCTGTCTCTCTGTCTCTCTCTCTCTCTCTCTCTGTCTCTCTCTCTCACACACACACACACACACACACACACACACACACACACACACACACACAGGAAAGACTATTTCTCCTATTCTCAGCATTTCTTAGCCACCTGTAGTTCTTTGTGTGGGCTTGAAATCTCCAGTTTTCCCTTGTCCACATTAACATGTAGATTGCTGTCATCTTTGTTCAGGTCATGATTACGCAGCCAGGTTGATGAGAATCCATGGGTATAGCTTCTGTAATTTTTTTTAGAGGACAATCTTACAGTAAACTTCCTGTTCCACTGGCTCTCACAATCTTACAATTTTAAAATGTCTGAATCCTCATTACCTTTCAAAACTTCCTATTTGAGTACTTCTTAGCTGAGGGCTTCATTTGGGTATTTTTCACTATTGGTCATCTTCTGCCAATGACATAGTGACAGCAGAGGCAGAAATATTTTCTGATAATACGTAGCAGCTCTTTGTCCATTAAACTCCTACTGAAGGAGACTGTGATATCAGGAGAGTCCAATTTTATTTTGGACTCAGTCAAGCTGTGAAGGAGTCAGGATAGTTGACCACCAGGCCCTCCAGTTCACTGAGGTCATTGCTATCACCTACATCCTAGCCCTCATGAATTTGACTGAATTACTGTGACACATAAGGAGAATATTATAGCATACATTCACTGCATGTATGTTGGCTGTCTCTAACTTCATCTTAATCTTGAAATAATCCATATGTGGCAATAGCAAAGAAGGCATCTGAAGTCATTATTGTAAGTAAGTCCAAAAGTTGAAGGAAAACGTGTCTATGATAAATAAACAAATATATGGGAATTATAAGAGAACAATCACATAGAAATTTTCATTACATTTGTGTGTGTGTGTGTGTGTGTGTGTGTGTGTGTGTGTGTGTGTGTGTATGTGTACATGCACACATGTAGGTGTATGCCATGTGGAGGTCAGAGGCCAACTCATAGGATTCTGTTCTTTCTTTCCATTATGTAGATTTCAGGAATGGAATTTAGGTCATGAGGTTTGATGCTGCCAAGCTACCCTTACCCACTGAGCCATATTGCCGCCAGTCCAGGAATTTTAAAATGAAAAGCAAAGCATCAGAAGCAACAGTTTCATTTGAAAGGACAAAGAATGACTTAATATTAGGAGTAGGAATGAGGCTCAGTGGTAGAGTATTTGCCTAGAACTCACAAGGCTACAGATTTAATCCCCAATACTACAAAAAACAAAAACAAGAAAACATTATTTTCCAACATGTGGACACATGTGCATGCGCACACACACACACACACACATACACACACACACACACACACAACATGACACAATCACACACATACATACAAATAAATAAGTACAATTTAACAAATTAAGGCAATTTAATGGAGGTTAGAGAGATGGCTTCACAGTTAAGAGCAGTAACTGCTCTTCCAGAGGACCTGAGTTCAGAATCCCAGTACCTATGTCTGGTGGCACAAAACAGCCCATACATAACTCCAGCTTCAGAGAATCCAATGCCCTTTTTTGGATACCTTCAACACTGCACTCACATATGCAAATGCACACACATACACACACACACACACACACACACACACACACACACACACACACATAATTAAAAACAAAATAAGTGTGTTTTTAAAATGTGAAGAAATAGCAACAAAAATATTGTGAAATTGAAGAAAATCTAAAGCTGAAATCTAAGCTTGGTGAATCCTAAGCACAAGAAATGTTCCTATGCCAAGAGAATCATAAACAAATCGCTTAGAATCAATGAAAACTGAGAAAAAAATTCTAAAAGCGGCAACATTAAAAATGTCAAATTAGATACAAAAGAACAAACTAAAAGATAAGACTTTTTTGTCAGAATAATGCAAGTGAGAAAATGTGCTATAGTTTGGATGTTCGTGTTCCTTTGAAATGTTTCCGAAGCTTAATTCCCAAATGCAAGAGTACAAATTAAAGCTGTTAGGGGGTAATTAGATTACGAGAGTCTACCACTCGGTAACAGAATTGGTGTCTACATAACGGGGGATCTGAGAGCCTGTTTGAAATTTCTCTTTCTTCTACCAGGTACAGACATGCAATTTCTCTCTTTCCTTTCCAAAATTTGAGGATGCATGGAGAAGGATATCTTTATAGCAGAAAATAAGGCCTCACCAGACAATGAACCCTACTGGCTGATTAATTTTCGACTTTCCAATCTTCTAAACTGTCCGAATAAATTTCCATTATTTATAAATTGCCCAATGAAAGGTAAATTTATATAAATATCCTTTATGGACACAGATATAAATATTTCTTAAAATGTGAAACAGATTCAACCATATGTAATCAGAAGGCCTTGTGATAATGTGTGGCTAACCCTATAAAAGCAAAACCAGTTTAACATAAAAAAAAATCTTTAATATAATTCATTATATTAACCTAAAATGGAAAATCCTACGGTCTATGTTTATAAAAGTAAGAAGATGAAATATCAATTTACAGAAATAGTTTCTTTTTTAAATATGAACAAGAAACTACTGAAAATCTGTGTGTGTGTCTTTGTGTGTGTGTGTCTTTGTGTGTGTGTGTGTATATATATAGCTGCACATGTGAATGAGATATGCATGCATGTGTGTACATGAAGTATGGAATACTTAGAGTAATTTTTATCAAAATACTGATAAAACCTGTATAATAAAACTATCACACATTCCTGAGAGATATTTAGTAAGACCTAAATAAATGAAAGCTATACTATTTTCAATGACCTAAAACTCCCTATTCTTAAGATCTCAATTCTAAACAATTTCATGAACTAGGCAAACCCAGTCAAAAATTACAATAGATTTTTCTTTCTTTATAGAAATTGTAAAATTAATCTTTAAATTAATTTTTATAAATTGATGCAATAAAGACTTTGTTGGATGGATGGACAGATCACAACACACTGTATAACTGGATGAAATGTTCAAACAAATAAAAAAATTTAGAAAATAAAGATAAATAAAATAATGGAAAAGATTATGCGGTGTCAGAGAAACAGTACAAAAGAATAGAGTAGAAATACCAATGAAACTTCTGTACATTTGTACATTTTTGCTGGGACTAGATATTAATACGCGATATAAAGGAAAAAAGTGGGTTTCCATTGAAACCTTCACTGCATGCAAATATTAACTCAAAATTGATGATAAACCTAAATATAAATTCTAAATCTTTGAAACTAATTCATCACAACTTGAAATAATACATACATAGTATAATATATACTATATATGTATGTAAAATATGAATTTGAAAACTCTCCAAGAATAAACAGTAGACGCCATTTCCAGCTTCAGGTTTAGCAAGATCTTCTTAAGTAGAATACAAAACACAGAAACTTGAAATGACAATATCAGCCAATTGACATCTACAAATTTATAAATTTTCTTTCAACAAGAGAGTCTGGAGACAATGAAATGACAAGCCACAGCATGAGCAAGGACTTCTGAAAAGCATACTTGTGGGGATGAAAAAGCAGTTCAGCGCTTCAGGGTCTTGCTCTGCTGCTGTGGGATGTTCTGTATGGCAAATGTGTTGCTCTGATTGGTCAATAAATAAAACACTGATTGTGGCTAGGCAGGAAGTATAGGCAGGACTAACAGAGAGGAGAAAAGAAAGAACAGGAAGGCAGAAGGAGTCACTGCCAGCCGCCGCCAGGACAAGCAGCATGTGAAGATGCTGGTAAGCCACGAGTCGCGTGGCAGGGTATAGATTTGTGGAAATGGATTAATTTAAGCTATAAGAACAGTTAGTAAGAAGCCTGCCACGGCCATACAGTTTGTAAGCAATATAAGTCTCTGTGTTTACTTGGTTGGGTCTGACGGCTGTGGGACTGGCGGGTGACAAAGATTTGTCCTGACTGTGGGCCAGGCAGGAAAACTCTAGCTACACTCTGCATGTAACAACACAACTCAGACAGTCTGCTTATTTTCTAGAGAGAAATAAAAGTACACATCCATTCAAAAGTTAACACATTAACAATTCACCTTCACTTTATTTATGGTTGCAAATGAGAAGCAATATTAAATGACCACAAACACCTCGACAGATATATGAACTGTGATGTACCCTTTAAGTAGAGGATGACCCAGCTCAGAAAAGAACCACTGATATGCTCCAATGTGATAGATGTAACTGCAGGTAAGTATAGGAAGCAAGGACAAAGAAAGAGAAAGTTTTGTCTACATCAAGTTCTAGAGCATACAAACTAACTTACCCTGAAAGAAGTAAAATCTGTGGTGAATTGGGAATGAGTGAAGAAGGCTGGGGGGTCAGGAAAGGGGGATCAAATTTAACAATCCCCAGAACACATATTTAAAAGTCAGGGGTGTGGTACGTGCTTACAATCCTGCCACTGGACAGAGACAGGAAGGTGTCTGGGTCTCCCTGACCAGGTATCCACCATAATTGTTGAACTCCAGCCCAATGAGCAACCCTGTCTTAAAGGAAGTAGATAGCATTCCTGAGAGTGACACCTGAGGTTGCCTCCAACCTCCACACATTCCCCTACAGCACACACACACACACACATTAACCCACATACACACATAGATGGGCAAACATGCATGCTCATATGCATACATTCATTAAAAAAATTTAGCTGATCTGAAAGGAAAGAATAATTCTTCAGTTGTTATGGACCTTACATCAGGGTCAAGAATTGATACTGGCTTCTTCCTGTATGTCTGTATGCTTGACATAAGGACTAATTACTCTAAAAAAGAATCTGAGGCAGGAGACTGACCAGGCAGATGAGGAGGAAGTCTGATATACGGTACTGAGGAGAGGTAATGAGTCACATGGCAAAATGTACATTAATAAAAATGGGTTAATTTAAGTTTTAAGAGCTAGTTGGGAACAAGTCTAAGTTAAGGCCAAGTTTTCATAATTAATAAAAAGTCTCTGTGTCATTATTCAGGAGCTGGCGGTCCAAAGAAAGTCCAACTATAGTTATCACCAACAGAATGGATCATGTGGGAAATAGACAATAAGATTTTCAGATTATTCATACTCATCAGGGATGAATCCAAGACAGAGGAATTAAACCATTTATTCAGAGTCAGTGACAAAATACACTAAAATGTCTGAACTGGGCATGTAAAAACTTTGGGACTCAGTAAAAATGCAAAACCTACGTACAGGAATACAATAAGAAGAATAATTTCATGTAAAAGGCATAGAAAATATTTTTAATAAAAAGGATGAAAGAAAATCTCCCAAAAATAGAGAAAGAGAAGGCCATTCACATACAAGAGCCACACAGGACACGAAGCCATACTAAAAAAGAAACTTCCCATATCATATTATAGTTAAAACACCAAATGTACAAAGCAAATATATAAGTTTTAGAGGAGAAGGTCAAGTCATATACAAAGATAGTCCCATCACAATAACTAATGATTTTTCATTCCAAACAATAAAATCAAGAAAGGCTTAGATTCTGAAAAACCAAAAAGTCCAACAAAGTCTGTCATAATTAAAGGTGAAAGAAAAACATTCATAATAAAAACAAGCTAAAAGAATGTGTGGCCACCATGCCAGCCCCACAGACAATAATGAAAGGAATACTTCAGCTTGAAGACAAACAAACAAACTTAAGAGACTAAAGGAGGAAAAATTTATATATATTACAGCATTCATTTAACAAAGGAATACTAAGAAAGCCCCAAATACTACAAAAATCAATGCATGATTTTCCATAATATCTGTAAGTATCAATGGTTTAAATTTATTCATCATTAAAATACACAGAATAGCATATTGGATTAAAAAACAGAATCTTTTTCCCCCTGTCTTTTTACAGGAAAAGGTAAACATTACCTTAGGATGAAAGGATGGATGAAATATTCCAAGCAAATAGAAGCAGAAATCAAACATTGCTAGTCTAACTGTTCCCACCACACAGACATGCTCATTCATGCTCATCCCCACTCTCTTCACAAAAGCTAGAACTAGAAACAGCCGATGAGTGGATACATGAAAATTTGGTACCTATACACAATGGAATTTTACTCATCTGCAAGAAAAGTGAATTTTTCTGGTAAATTGGAGCTGGAAAACATTATACTGTGTGCATGAGGTAACCCAGACACAAAAAGTCAAATGTCGTATGTTCTGACTTATACACAGATTTCTATGTTTAAATTGGAGTCGCCATGGAATCTAAGAAACTAGAGAAAGGATAGGGAAACACAGGTAATATGAAGGGGGAAAGGGGGATAACATGAGATGATGAAGGATTAGCTGAGGAGAGGGAAGTGAGGTTAGGGCAGAGGAGAAATTAGAGGAAAGATAACTAACACTAAGCCTTCTTGGAAAAGCCATATGAAAAGCTATTACTTTATGTTTCCTAAATGTATACTTACATTCATATAGAAGAGTGTAATGGAAGTTACTCTATACAGAGGATAATTATCTTCCCAGAGGACATGGGTTCCCAAATAAAAAGTCCAGTGCCACCTATGGGTCATTTTCCTCACGTTCTTGGTCAAGAGAATCCTGGAGGCCCCAAAACAACCCAGGCTATTGCCATGGCTATTGATGGTCCACCAGAACTTGATGGTAAGATTCGTTGATGAGGACAACACACATTCTGATTATAGAACATAGAGAAATCCAGTTGGTGCTGACTAGGAAGCTTTCTTCCAGGTGCTTAGCTTTCAAAGCACTGGAAAGTGTTATGCAGGCTGTTGGAGAAAAACAGTCAACAGCCTTTTCCAGCTGTGAACCTCTGTACTTCAATAATGACCCACATAGCAAGATACGCCCGTGGATGCAATAGTGGCACGAAGAGCGTGATGGCGTCTAACCATTTTCTGAATGGATTTCATGTCTACTTCACTAGAAGAAACACATGCCTGGGACTGTAAATAGAACAACAACCAAAGGCTGAGAAGCTCATAAGTCCCAGGAAGGAAGCTTACTCTTCTTTTGCTAATTGTAGAGAATCAGAATTACCTCCATATTAGTATACTCAAAAGTTAGTGTGTCTCTCAGACTGCATTAGAGAAGTTTCTTTGTGCAGTGTATAGGAGTTAACATCAAAACCTTCAAATGGTTCAAGTACAGAGAATAAGTGTTGGTCACAAATGGTCACACTTATGTCACTACCACCACCACCTCCTGCAAGGCTAAGGAACCATCACAGAGAGGGATCAGAGCCAGGCTGTGGTGTTGCATGCCTTTAATCCCAGCACTCAGGAGGCAGAGGCAGGTGGATCTCTGTGAGTTCAAGCTTAGCCTGGTCTACATAGCCAGGACTACACAGAGAAACCCTGTCTAGAAAAGAAAAAGAAGGCCGGGCGGTAGTGGCACATGCCTTTAATCCCAGCACTCGGGAGGCAGAGCCAGGAGGATCTCTGTGAGTTTGAGTCCAGTCTGGTCTACAAAGTGAGATTCAGGACAGGCTCCAAAGCTACATAGAGAAACCCTGTCTCGAAAACAACAACAACAAAAAAAAAGACAAGAAAAAGAAGAAGGAGGAGGAGAGAAGAAGAAGAAGAAGAAGAAGAAGAAGAAGAAGAAGAAGAAGAAGAAGAAGAAGTATTATAAGAGCCAGAAGTTGGAGTAAAATTGTCTTTGGAACATGCCAAGATTGTTCCACTCATAAACTCACAGGAACTGTAGGTATCTACACAAAATCTAGCCAGTCAACATTCCAGCATGGAGAGGGGACAGACGCCTCATGAGTCAGCATCCCTAACTAAGAAGTTATTGACACTCTGAGTTTAGGAGACTTGGTTTTCTTTAACAGTGTATTCCCTGGTAGGTCTGTCAAACCAGTAGATGGCCCTACACCCATGAATACCTGGGAAGCACAAGGTAGATGATTAAAAATAAAAGACACAACACAAAGTTGGAGGCTAAGGTGGAGGTGGATCTAGAAGGATTTAAGGGGATAATGAGCATGAAAACAATCAAAGAACATTGCATGAAATTCTCAAAGTTAATAAAATAGTATGTATTTTTTGAGAGATAAGCTCTATGACAGAAGAGAAGATGCCCATCCCATGAGTGATGAATCCACTAAAGTGTGGTATAGCTGGAGTTTTCCTGTGTCCATCCAGCTCCTGCAGCCACTCAGACCCAAGTAAACACACAGAGACTCAGATTACTTATAAACTGTATGGCTATGGCAGGCTTCTTGCTATCTAGTTTTATATCTTAAATTAACCCATTTCTGTTAATCTATAAGTTGCCATGTGGCTTGTGGCTTACTGGCACTTTTACATCTTGTTTTATCTGTGTCTCATTGGTGAATCCTGACTCTGCCTCCCAGTTCCCAGAATCCTCCTCCCTGCTTGTCCTGCCTATACTATACTTCCTGCCTGGCTACTAGCCAATGAGCATTTTATTTATCATCCAAATCAGAAAAACACATTTACAGCATACCGAGCAATATCCACAATGGGTAGGTATAAGATATTATGGTAGATTATCATATATACTAGTAAACAAATTTAATAAAATAGCAGCCTTAGATAATTTGCACTGTTATGGATTCTTGTATATTGATACAAATGTAAACTATTTTTATATTCCTGTTTAAGATCATCTGTATGTTGAAACAAATACAGAACTATATTTGTTGTAATGTACATATATTTCTACTCTTATTTGAAATATTTTGTATATTGATACAAATGTAAATTTATATCTGTCATATTGTATGTATGTTCTACCTCTGTTTAGAATATTTTGTATATTGATATATATTTAGGATTATTGTCATATTGCATATTGCACTATACATTCCTACCTCTGTTAAAGATATTTTGTGTATTGTAACAATTTTGAAGTCATTGTCATTTTACCGTATATTTGCTTACAGACTGATTACCTTGTTTACTTGAAGCCTTAGTCCTTGGGTTATTCAGGTAGATAAGACTTATAGATTTATAGTCACCTATTCTTATCATCTCTATAGTTATGTTAGTTAGATTATCGAGATTTACAGATACATAGGTTAGATGGACAGGCAATCTTCAAACACTTCATGGACCTAGAGAATATGGCATTTAAATAACTTAGAATCTGTTGATGTGAGACACAATTGCTCCTGGCAGCACCAATTTGATCCCAAGAAAATGTTGTGCTTCTAAGACATTTCCATTTGGAAGTTTGTCTTCTACTTGGCACAAAATGGCCTACTGGGCAAAGAACTGCCCATGCCTCGACTGCTAACAGTATGAATGCTGTCCTTTCTGGACACAAGGAAAGCAACTACTAAACTCTGCCAAGACAGGGTAAGATAGTCTTTCAGAATTCCTGCTTCTAAAAATGGTCTGTCAGATACTCTAGGCCTGTAGCCAATTTGAATGCACCAACAATGCTGAGAAACATTAGGTGACTGTCCAGGCTGCCAGCTGTATCTATCTACTCTCGCAAGACTCCTAAAAGTTGCTTACATCCTTCTCCCATTTCTCAGGTGTTATTATATTCCTTCTCAGGTCTTTGATAGGATGGAAGACTTAACAATGAGTTACAATCTTCTATATTAGCTAGAACATATTAAGTATTAGATTCAGGCTCTTCAGGATAGGGCACCTTTTGGAATGATTTCTGTAACTTGCCATTTACCCCTGCTCCAGACTTCTCTGGATTTTAGTATGTGTCTTTTGTTTGATATTGTTCATGTTGATTGTAGTTCCATCTTGTCTAGGTCATTATCTCTTATTCCTCCTGGACAATATTTGATAATCATTCCTATTGTATATAGTTTTGTACTAGGTTAGAACTTTCTTATTCAGACAAAAGGGGGAGATGTAGTGGGTAGCTGTTCCAGCTTTGATCTGATGGCACTACTGCCACTGAGGCTTCTGATAACCATCACACCTATGAGGCGGGGCTGAGACAGGAGCCCTTAAGACCTGAGATCCAGATGTACTGGCTCTCTTGGTTCCTGGATCCCGGACATTGGAGGTAGACCAAGCAGAGTTCTCCAGAGAACACTGCTGGACTGTACCTCACCTCTCCTGGACCCTGTAACCTATCCCTTTACTTGTAAGTTACCCCGCAAAATAAACCTCCCTTTTAACTATGTCGAGTTGCCTTAATACTTCTACCAATATTCTGGTACCCTATGATGGGTCTTGTGTGAGTTTCTTGGCTTAATGCATTAAAATACTTTACGCCACCAATAATCACCTATTATTTAATTTTGTACCCCAAGAGAATGAGCATTCGGAGAATGTATTCTTGGAGGTGGTGAACTATGACTGTGAATATTGCTTTTAACATACTTGAAATTTTAAAATGAAGGTGGCTACAGGGCTAAGAGGATATAGTGTAAAAGTGACGAATTCAAGTCAGTCTGGCATTTCTGAATTGAAACTTAGAATGAATAAACAGCAAATCATTTCTTAAAAGAAATCTCTAATTCAGTTCACTAAAAAAGGCTACAAGCAATAATAAATTTCCTCCCCACCACTAAATACCCCTAATGTCTGGATCGTGGTCTCCAGAGAACTTGAAAAATCACTGATTCCAAGTACAGGGGTGGGTGGGTGAGAACCTGCAATGCTTTATGAAACCAGGAAAGAAAAAAAAAAACTCAAAAGCTGCCTGTGTCACATCCAGATTGCTAAGGAGCCAACTTAAAGAAGATCCTGCTGGTGATGATGACACAGTTCGGTTGACATTAAGAATTACAACCACAATTCATTGAAATAGATGAAATAGTTTAAGTCTATGAGTCCCAGGAAAAAGCTTTTATTTGTCACCTCAGAGGCTACTGGAGAAGAATTCCTCATACTGAAAACAAGATAGTCAAGGGAATCCAAATGTTTACTCTACCCTTTTTATATACACGAAACCTTAACACCGCTGTCTTCCCCACAATTTAATAAAATAGTGGATGTAGGAAGGGGCAGCTAGAACCGCTGAGACCATAGTCATAAGCAGACATTTAGCTTCCTGGTGGAAGCAGGGTACAACGGTAGCAAATATTCTTGTCAGAAAGTGAAACTTGATCCATTTAAGACTCTGTACCTGAATATCTGTTTACAAGCCACCTGACGAAGCACAATGCTAAAACACACTACACCGATTCCAATGGTAAAATATAGACCGTGGCAAACTCGACAGGACAAACAACATAGCTTTTCCCAAATAAAATAGGAGTAAACGTGAAATAGAAATCGAAGGAAGTAGAAATGAACAAGAGATAGAAGAGAAATTGTTAAAATATTCTCAAAAAGAACATCAAGAAATTGCTAACAGAATGGACAACTTAATATAGATTCTGGTTCAAACAAATTTTTTCAAATGTAATTCGGAAATGTAAGTAATGCTGATAGTTGGTAATACTATACTCTGAAATGGCCCCACATGAAATTAAAAGTAATAATTATATATTTAAATGCCATGATTCACAATTGCAATGAATTTTATGGATAATGGAAATAGAAGGGTGTCTGATATTTGTTTTCGATTATAATAAAGCCATAAGGGGTGTAGTTAAACCACAATGATTATGACTGATCACTGTTGAGGATGAGTGGTAGGTACATGAGTTTCTTACATTATTTTGTCCATCATTTTATGTTTAAATTTTCATGATAAAATGAAATAAGAAAACAAGCCAAGTCCAAATCTAACTCAGAAAGCAGAAGAATTAAGAAAATGATATTCTCTAAGAAAAAAAAAAAATGCCCCTATCACCTGCTTAGAAGGAAACAGTTTCTTCAATGCTTTCAAAATAGCTACTTATAAATCATTCAATATTAAACATGGGACAGCAAGAAGGCAACAAATAAATGTAAATGACAGGCGCCTACATGAACTGGAAATTGAACATAAATGAAGTATAACTGCCTCTGAAATGATAATTCAAGTTTATGGTAAAGTGGCTTTGGATTAACAAACAGCACCCCGGGATCAGAACTATTTTGCAAAGCAAAGTACACTAGCAAACAAATCTGTGAAGGATGTTTACCCTTTAGGAAAAGGCAGGCACAGGTAATTGTAACCAAGCTCCCAGCCTATTTGTACACAGAGATAGTGAATTTCCTCTGCCTTTCAGATCATGGTCTAAATATTTGGCATCTTTAATGTCTTTCAGAGATATTAAATGTTGCAGGCGTGTGAGAAAGGTCATATATCATTCCTGATTTGTTGCCGGCATCGCTGGCCAATGTGCACTTGTGCACAGCTATCTTTAATAAACTGCTAGCTTTCCTGTTTGTTATATGGTTTCTCCCACTTTGAATAATTTATCGCCCCCCACATTATTGGCACCACTTCTGAAAGATGTGAGGAGAAAAGAGATTCTCATATATCACATTAAAAAATAAGTCAGAGAAAACTCTAAATCAGTGTGTTATTTTGAACAGCTTCTGCTCATTAGGGAGCAAATGTTTGAATCCAAAGTAAAAACGCCTCCCAAAAACTGTGGAGTGAAGCAAAGAGTGATAGAAATGACTGTGTCAGTGACCCACTGATCTAATGCTACTTGGGGTATCTTCTGAGCTGTGTAAGCTATAAGCCACATGGTCTCATAATTTTATCCTTTAGTTTCATTTTCAGAAGAGTATTAAAAGTGTGGGAAATTTAATTTACACCCTCCTGACAGACTAACAGGTCACATGTAAAGAGTTAATCTTGATTGTCTACTTGACAAGATTTACAATCACCATGGAAACAAAGCTCTGGACTTGCCTTGAGGGATTACCTAGATTAAGCTAATCAAGGTGGGAAGTCACCCGTCCTACATGTGAGCAGCATCACACCATGAACTGGGGTTCCAGATGGACTGAAAAGGAAGAAGGAAGCTGAGTGACTCCTATCAATGGATCTTGCTTTCAAAATGCGGATGCAGCATGGCCAGCTGTCTCGGTTCCTGGCTGCTCTGTCTTTTTCACCACGCTGGCCAAGCACCCTTGAACTGTAGCTGAATTAAACCCTCTCTTTTTTAAGATGTTTTCTAACAGGTCTTTGTCACAATGATAAACAAGGAACTAATATGCCCTTGTAACTGATGCTGGGATTAGAATTACCTGAGCACTGTATGCTGGAGCTCGTTGACCGGCTCCCAGTTCCCCCAGGGTTCTTGCCCACATCAGTTCACCCGTAAAGAACCACAGTAGACATAGTAAGTGAGGAACTCTTGGCTGTGCCTCTGTTCCTGCTTATTCACCTGGCAACGATTGCCAAAAGCCAAAATTTTCCAAACTTTTATAGATTTTGAAAGCTTCTGGGAATGTAAGAGAGATATGGAACCTCTCTACATAGAAAGAAGCATATTAAAGAAAATATTACATATCCTGTTGACGGGTTTTTGTTTTTCTTTTTTTCTTTTTTTAACTCCAATCATCCAACCGACGGCTCTTTCATTTGGAAGAAATTCGAAGTAAATATTATCTAGAGTTCCTGACTGATGATTTCATTTTAGGGAAGATATTCTTTCAATAAAAAATTAAAGTTATTTTAAATGATTCCATGCTGCCACCTCTAATTATTCATGACCCAGCAAAATGGCCTGGGTTTACGGAAAGTAAAATCATTGCATTTGATCTTGGCTTAGTTTCCCAGAGAACTCACAATAGAGACAATGGCCCATTTCTCATTTGGGCACACACAGCAGGTAGCAAATTCCTTTCTTGAATATTCACTCAGCTTGCTGCCCACCACTTCCCCTTCTAGTTGTCCAAATCCAAGATGTTTTTTACATAGTACTGTATTTTTCCTCCCACTCCAGAGACAGGCCTTGCTCATTTCCCTCAAATGCCTACAAGATAAAGTCTGGTACACAGTTACATACATAGTAGATTCCGTCTTATGCTGTTAGTTTCACCGTGTGTGTGTGTGTGTGTGTGTGTGTGTGTGTGTGTGTGTGTGTGTGTCTGTGTGTGTGTGTGTGTGTGTTTCATTTCTGAAAATAGACAGTGAGATACTAGACCAAAGCTACCTGGGCAAATCTACTTTCTTATTATTTCTAGAGTGTGCACGCAACTCAACAAATACCCACAGACTGAAAGCCCATTTATGTTTCTTGTCTGTAATGGTGTTATCATGCCTTTGAGAAATAGTTAGAATCCCATGAGATAATACAAAGGAGGCAGAATATGAAAAGACATCTAGGAATTAAAGAGTAGGAACTATCCAATAGGTAAGACCAGTGCAAGCTTGAAATGGTGTATTGTATAGAAAGAAAGATATTAAAGGAAACTACAAGATTACACTCCAAAGTTGAAAATACTAACAAGAGGAAATAGTTTTTAGATGTATTTTTAAAAGGTTTATAACCTAATTTTTTTCATCATCTTTTTTCAAAACTAAAAAGGTTTTGTGTTGCAAAAACTATTTAAAAAAACATTTTGCAAAAATGTTTGGCTAAAGAAGTGTTTAAAAAACATACAGACTCTACTAAATCAGCTATGGTTGTAATTATCCATTACCCACCCTATCCTCCCCCAAACGGCTCATTGTCACCCTACAAAGTAGCAATTCCTTTCCTTTGTTATGAATACCCTCAGCTGCTTTCGGATTAAACAAGGGGTCAGTACCACTAGAGAATAGAGAGTCAATTGCAAATTCTCAGCCTCAGAGTCTAATTAGAGGTAGTGTATGAAATGCCTTCCTTAATTACTTCGGAGTCATTGGGGTATTTCATTAGTCTCAGTTTTTATCTTGTAACTTCATTCATAAAATATGTTCCTTATCAATTAGCTCCACTGGGAACTGATCGTGGGCCCTGTGCATCCTGCTCTCTGTGATCTCTCAGCCCTGAAGAAGGAGGTCAGAATCATTCTGTATAACGGTACTTTCAACTCCCCACTATGCTAAGGATACCACGGTGAGGGAGCAAATATTGTTGCTTATAAAACAAAATTGTCACCTTATAAATAAAGTTTTGATGAAAATATTAGATAAAAAATTAGTGTCTTCAAAGACGTGAAGTAACAATTGTTATTTATATATAAATTGATCATAGGTTCAGTTTATACCTCTCCTTGGTTCAGTAAAAATTATACTCTCTTAGAAATGATTTATAAAGAGAAATTAATATGATACTCTAATCTACAGAGAGAGATAACCTTGGGGAAGAAGAAAATTAAATCTGGGTATCAACCTAACTGAAGAACATCAGGGCAAAGAGGCAAAACTCACATAGCTAGGTAGACATCAGCAATGTGATCCAATATGTGATTCTGTCTAAGAGTCACCACACCAGGCATGCAAGCACACATCTAAACTAGTTAGACATCTAAATCCTATAGTCATCTTTCTGTTATTCTAATTTCACATCTGTAATGATAAAACTTCACGGCCAACTTGGCTGCGCCTGGGATCACCCAGTAGACACAGCACTGCTCGTGATTGGGACCAGGTTTCTAGAGGTCGAACTGGAGAGAGAAGACTCACCATGGATGTGGGTGGCACCCCAACTGGCTGGTGTCTTAAATGGACTAGAAAGGGAAGCAGGAGAAAGCCACAGAAGCATGAGCTCTTGAGCACTGATCCTTCTACTTTTGGGATGTGGATATCATGTGAGCCATGATGGATGGTGTCCCTTCTTATACCATGGACCAAAACTAATCCTCAATAAATACCATTACTCATAAAGCAACTCTTGATTACAATTCATTTTTAAGGTTTCTACATGCCAACAAAGATACATTTCTCAGTGTTATTTAAACATGCTCACTTCCTAGAGTGATTTTAGTTGTTTTACATCCTTCACTAGGATAATTTTTATTCTTACTTAAGCTTTTGTTTCAAGACAACTTTCACTATGTAGCTCAGGCTGTCCTTGAACCTATAACTCTTTCAGCTTCCTAAGTGTTAGAAATATAAGCATATCAACTGAATGTACCAGGCTTTGCTGACTCCCCATGGGAGGCCTATCTTTTTGGAGGAGGGAAGGGGGGTGGGGTGGGGTGGGTGAGGAAGGCTTGGGGGAGGAGCAGGAAGAGGGATGAGAGGGGGATCTGTGGTTGGTATATAAAATGAATAAAAATTCCTTAATAAAGAAAAAAATAAATATAAGCATATACTATCACACTTAGCTCTATCTCTGCATGTGCTTACCTAAAAGTCATTTCCCCAGGATAATTTAGCAATAAAGAGGTCTTTCATGTACGGTCCAGCCATCTCTCTCAACATTGCTCCATTAGAAACAAATACTGGGTTTTGACTTGCTTCTTTGCTAATTTGTTTCATTGGATGTCCAAGGCAAGAAACATCCATTCATAGTACCATGAAAAGAAGGATTCATATCTTGTGGTATCCAATAACATGGCACTCAGACATCAGAGCTATTGACCACGCTTATCCATTGATTAGCTGTTGATTCATATCCACCAGTAGCAAAACCAGTGGCTCAAAACAACAATCATTAGGTTGCTTAGGAGTCTGGGTTTTATTGACTTGAGTTCTGCTCAGCTGGGCAGCTCTGCCATAAGATGCAGTGGCTATAGTATTTTTCATCGCGACTGGCAGCAGGCTGTGCTTTGTGATGCTCGTGTTGATCTTACTGCTTTAATCATCAGACTCGCTGAGGTACGGAGCTCTTCTTACGGCGGTAGTACAGACACAACAATATTGATGGAAATACTCAAAATCAGCCACAGCCTTAGTATAAAGATGGCACTTGCTACGCAAGTCTCACCGTCTGAGTTCAGCTCCTCAGGACCCACAGAAAAGTCAGACACCGCCACACAATGAATCTTAATCCCAGTCCTCCACTAGGAAGATGAGAGGCAGAGCCAAGAGAATTCCAGAAAGCTTGTGGGTCAGCTAGTCTAGAGTACGTGGACATGAACAAGAGACTCTGTCTCAGGGTGGAAGGCAAAGAATGACATCTGAGCTCATCCTTTGCAACTTTCACATGTGTGCCTTGGTTTGTGGTACCCTTGCTCATACATTCACATGAGCGTTCAACCCTTGCGCACCCCTCCACCCCCCCACACAGAGTCTTAGAGTAGTTCGTTTCCTGCCACCTTAGTGAAATACCTAGATGAGACTAGTTTATAAGAAGATATATTTATTTAGTTCATGGTCTGGAGGTTCAAGAGCATGCATGGCACTCCCATGACCATAGCTGAATTATAGTTTACCCCCAATATATGACATCGCAATGGCAGGAACGTGTGTGTGAAGAGATCACATCACCACATAGGAAGCCAGTGTGATAGGAGCAGGAAAGACCTTTTCATTAGGCCTTATCACTGAGAGGTAATACCATGTCAACAGAGGTGACCTTGAACTCCTGAGGGACACATCACATCTGCATCATAGCAAGCTTCAACTCAAAATAGGCATTCCATTGGTCAAAGCAATTTAAAAAACTAAACTCAGTATCAAGGGATAAGGAAATTACCTCTGCTATCTTAATAGATGGAACTGCAGTTATTTGAGATGGGATCTAGATAGAGACATACAATGAGGGGTAATCATGCAATTGACGCATGGTGCCATATGCACAGGTCCAGAAGCCCCAATACCTTCAGGAGCAGTCTGAGGAGGCCTCACTCATTTATTCTGAAAATATGATTACTTTGGCTTAGCCACAAATATGCAGAATCTTTGTATCTTGTAGTCAAAACTCCTAATGTAAAAAATATGACTGTATAATCCTGACTCCCACATTCATTTCTCTGATATTTGTGGAGCTCCTAGGTCCAATCGGTTTTTTTTTATAGGCAAGTTTAATTTCTCAACATGTTGACTGCTTTAATATTTCCAATATGCCTGTATTTATAAAACTAGGCACTTGGCAATGTTTTCCAATTACTTTCCACTTGATCATGGCCAGTAAATGCGTTCACCTTTGCTTCCTTGGTACCATCTAAACATTCTTCCTGGATGAATCAAGTTGTTGGTTGGTCACTCATCCCTAACCCTGACCCCAGAGGCAGACCTGACTTGAGTTTGCTGCTGTTGACCACTGGCCTTAAAGAGGACAGTGAAGAACAATAGGGCGGTTCAAACATCTTTTCTCTCCTAGAGATACGGCTGGAAGAACATAAGGGATGTGATAGTGGCATTGCATTTTCTCACATCATTACTTTGAAGGGAACAAATGTACTGTACCCTAGACTTTCATGACACACGTTACTCACAGAAAGTCTACAGTCAGAAAGAAAACTGGGGTGGAACTCACAGGTAAGTAAGTTTTTTTTTCCCTAATACACTATATTTCTGCAGTTGTTTGAATGAGAACTAGCCACAAAATTCAGGGAATATTTGAATGTGTTGGTGGAGAATGGAAATTACCTATCAAATAAGTTGGCAGAATACATTTCAATCTATTGTCATTATCTTGAAGGAAATAGTACAATTCTCGTGGACGACTTACAGAAAGAGCAATGAGATGCAAGTCCCATTGAAGGCGTGATTTCCCTTATAGGAAGACACTGGGGAGACAGCAGGGGAACCCTAAGTATGAGCTTCCCCTCTGCCTGAACCAATTATGGAAAACACAGACATAACCTAATGTCTAAGTACTATGTACATGAACTATTATTACTTCGTTCAAGGGCCCCAAGGCAAAAGAAAAAAACAAAATAATTTTTACAATAGCACCTGTTTGGAAATAAGCAATTTATTCCATCCTTATAAAATATTTATGGATTTCAAATGGATGTCCTTGAATAAGGCCATTTCATTTCTTTTTCCACTGAGAATAGGTTAGTTAGAGAAAACTCTGGGTCTATTTCCTGCTAATTTAATACTGATTCAAACCTTTTGTGGAAAAGCAGCCACCCAATAACTTTATTTACTAAACTTTATTCTTAATGATTCTGCCTTAGCGATTGTACCAGCAACAGCCCATGGATCGCTTCACCTATTGAATAGAGAGGCACTGCTTCTATGCAATGAAATAATTTGATTTCCATCGAGAAAATGTATTTCAAAAAACCCAAGAGATTGAAGAAAACTATTACTTTTTATTACCCATATCATAATGTTCATCTTAATTACTGCTAAAGAAGGTTCACAGATGTAGTCTAATTGAATGTATAACTTTTTAATTGAAATGGGGAAAAGTATGAGATTTGAGTCCTAACAATAGGGTGAGCCTCAAGTTAGATCCTTCCCTTCCAACAAGCTTTTTGGAGAGAATGAAGGCATTTAGAAATGGCCTGCTTCTCAGATCTCAACAATGCACCAATCAAGTATTTTTAAATTTGGAGAAATATAGAATCAGGTTCAGAGCCTAGTCCAAGTGCCAAGGCATTGAATATTGAAGCAAAACCTCTACCTTTGAAATTTTCACCCTTATCCACAATAAAAAAACTTTCACAATTTAAATGAAGAATAGTGGGTGCTTTTCTCTTTTGCCTTTCTTGAATGATCTGGTGAACAGCCTATCTCCATGGACTCTTATGAGCAATTTCTCTGAAGTTTCACTATCTTACAGACCACTACCTGAAGGCTCCCTCTGGAAAAGCATGCTTTCAGGACATTTAAGTCATAAAGACCAATCAATACCTTGGGCTCATTGAAACTCTGCTCCCTGACCAGTAAAAACAACAGAAAGAAGAAGCTGCCTACAACCTTTGCCCTTTGGGCCCATATAGGACTAGCTGTTCATCCAAGTCAGTTCGGAAGAAATGGGAAACAGTATCTCCAGATACTATTTCCCTCATAATCTGATATTCTATATATCCTTAGAAACAACAGGTAACAGCCCACCAATTTGTAAGCCTAGATATTTAAACCATTAAGAACCTGCAAATAGTAATTTTTTTCTACATCTTTGCTATCCCTTCCATCCATCTAGGATTGAACCATATTTCTCAGATCTGTGTTCTTGCTTCATATTAAATTACTTCACATTTCCCCAATAGATCACGCACTATCCCAACTTGTACAAGGAACATCGGAGTCTCTCAGGAATAAAAGCAATTAGTTGTAATAAAATACGTACGTGTTAGAGTCTCGTTATCTGGGGATGTGTGCGTGTGCGAACATGTAACATTTTTTTTTCCCAGGCATTTCATTTTGCCAAAACATCAATTAGTCTCACTCATCAAGTCCCCTCTTCATATTCTGTAGCATGAATTTGACATGTTTCTATTTATGCACCAGAAAACAAGCACTCAAACTTCCCCTGCAAACAGCCTCTGAATACATAGATGGTAATCATATGCTTAGACAGCAGTGGAAGTCTTTCACAATTATTTTTAATGTATCTATATCCACTTCAGATGTCTGTTTTGGAAACCAGCTGCACAATCAATGTGTTCAAAATGGCATCATTCAGTTTTGTCGCTTACGTACGAATTTCTTGCAGGCCAGGTTCTCTACTTATCCCATGGCAGAAGGAGTAATATGACTTTAAGGATGTGGGTTATAATTCAAGTATGATTGTATTAGCATGAAAGAACATAAGCTGCTTTTTCTGAATGCAAACACAGTCCCTAAACCAGGGATGTAAATTAGTATCACAATGAAAGCCGCCAGGAGGACAGAAGCTTGGAAGTGTCTGCTTCTCTGAGCAGCAGGGGACTGTTCAGGTCCTGCTGTTTTGAAAACCTTTCTCCCCCCATGCAGGCTGCCCTGCTAAGAGAAATCCATTTGAATATTTTGGCAATCACAGAGGCCCCCACATAAATTATGGATACAGAAATGCAGAAGACAGTCTAACAAATGGAACACGGTGGAATCTGTTTTTCCACCACCATATGGTGTCGACAGAATGCCACTTTGTTTCTCAGGGAAACAGCTCATCATTAAAAAATAAATAGCCTCTTTTCTGTGGGGAAAGAACCCACAGTCATTATTTTGAAAAATAACAAACAGGAAACTCTGTCCTTTCATTTTACAATCTTTCCCCCCTTACATTATTATTATTGCTGCACATATAGATGTTTTCTTCCAGGGAAACTCATGATGGTTTGTACCTTGTTGATGCACAGGGAACTCAACATCGTGTTTTCTTGATTGCAGAGCTGAGTCCAAGCACAACACACACCATGAAAAATCAGAGCGCTTCCTTATAGATCTTGTGGAGAAAATCCTTGCAATCTTATATACGGATTTCACCCATCTCATGCTTATAGATACGATGCTTGTAGTATAAACCATCATGGTTCATGGAAAGTTGAACAATTTGCAAGTTGAATTAAGGTATCTTTATTATTTATGGAATGAAGTTGTTACTGGAATTCATTCCAATATTTGATAACTTACCTTTTCTTGGGCCCAGGAAAAACTTTTAGCACTTTGCACAATTAAATATGAAGCTTGTCTGTGTTGTTCCCTTTTCCTTCCCACAAAAAAAATCTTTCTGTCATCCTTATGCTGATCAGATTGCTGAAAGCTTTGTTTCTGGTGCTGTCAGGATATAAATCACGTTATTTTCAACTCTGCCTAATTCCTCAAGTATTTTTGCAAACACTGTTCTATTTGATATGCAAATGTTGAGTATGAAACAGAAACAGAAAGAGGGTTAGCATAACCACACTAATTTTTATCTCAGAGTTAGCGCCAGGTCATCTGGCTCCCAGGGGGAATGACCTTTTCTATGTCACTTTATTGCTGAGACAGAGACTTAGGGCCTTTACCATTATTGCTCACATCCGCTCATGTCTTCAGCTAAAGACTCAAATCATGTGCATGCATTGGTTCTGATATTGGGAAAGATTCACCTAATTATTCTCCTATCAGGCACGCATTCTAGGATATGGCAGGGAAATAAATGGTTTCTAAAACCCAGTTTCCTCAGAGTAAATGCAAGGCTCACATCGATAAATGTCATACCATGTTTCAAAGCTTTTTTTTTCTCTTGGTAAGATTTTGAGGCCAGAATTATCTGCTCCCATTTGCTGAACTCTAAAACTGAAATCTGGGGTCAGAAAAACAGCTTTTCATCATGGTGCATTAGTATAATGACATCACAAAACAAGTAGTAAACACTTGCAGGAGATATTGCTCTGTTACACCAAATGACAAAGTTTCACTGCCATTAAGTAAGTTAGGAGACCATAAAATCTTGTGCACTATAAGTCAGGACCAGAAGAGAGAGTGCAGCCCACCCATACTCTCCCCAAGCTGTCTGTCAATGCAGAATTCTTTTCTGAATGCTAATGTTAAGTCTCTGAAAACTGAAAGAGTCCTCACAGCCACGACTGATGGTATTCTTTTCTGTTAGTCCTCAAGAACGCATACCAGGCTCTACTGACTCCCCATAGGAGGCCTTGCCTTGGAGGAGGTGGGAGTGGGGGGATGAGTTGGGGAGAAGGCTGGGGGGCAGCTGGAGAGAGGAGAAGGGAATCTGTGGTGGGTATGTAAAAATGAATAGAAAATAGAAAATATAGTAATAAAAAAAAGAAAAAAAGAAAGCACATTGAAAAATGTAAGTGGTTTCAGGGTACGTATGTTACTTGGTTTCTTCTGTTCAACACTGCAAGCTTTGTCCTCTGGTATTGCCTGAATCCAAATTTGGGCTGAGGATTTTCCAAAGGAAGAAGCAGGAAAATATTTCCTATCTGCATAGTTCCAAGGCACATGTTTTGATCCTGCTTACTTGAAACACTGTCCTCAAAAAGTACGAACAACCGGCAGATAATTCCAAAGTGTTGCCGACAGCCTGTCAATTGTGGCTGTTGATAGCTGTGTGCATCAAGTAGAGCAAGCCAAAGTTGCAGAACACGAACAAGCATGCAAACCAAGACTGAAAACAGGAAAAGCCAGTATTAAGTCTATTATCTCATTTGGCATTATTTTTAAGGTTGGGCGTTTTCAATGCTGGGACTGGGGGGGTTGTGCACATCGTGTGTAAGACAACCCACTCAACAGAAAACTGAATCAGTGGGCACACCCCAAGCTTCTGAAGCCGAGAGAAACTGAAAACTGGTCACCCATCATTGCGGCCGGCATTGTATTTTAAGTATGCGTTTCAGTCCTTGAAGAGCTGCTTTGCTCGAGAAGATGTAGATGAGTTGGTCCAGAGGAAAATCCACACATTATTTAAGATTAGCCTTTTATGAAGACAGCAAACAATAGAGGTTATATTTAACTCCAATTTGATTCAAATAAAGTAGTAATATTTAGTTCCTCCTTCACAGCACCACATATTTCAGGTACTCAATGGTTGCAAACAGCTAGTGGCTACTCTTTGCCACGGATGTGTAGTAGATCCATCCTTTCTGAAGGTGTTCTGGTACAACACTGACCCAGTGACTAAAGGATCCTTATGCAACTTTTATTTTTTTTTTCAGCAACACCCATTATGAGTGCATACCTCCCAAGGAGACTTAGTATAAAGACCCTGGGTCAGAGGAGCATATGTGACTAGTTGCTTGTCAAGTAAAAGAGAAGGCCCAGTGGAAATCGCTATATGAGGCTTCTGTAAAGATACTATAGAAGAAACAAATATACAGTATTGGCTAGTTTCCAAGTATTCTAAGTGCTTTAATTATATTAATAGTCACAGTCAATAAATCATATCCATAAATTCAGTTCTAAGGAACAACTGTTGGATCATTTTTTTGTGTATTATGTTGAGGAAGGATTTTTGCTTTCACTTTTGAGTTGGTAACAACAACCATAAATGTTTATTGATTTTTAAATATCATCTAGGTGCATATGAATCCCATCAGGTTCTGCTTTTGCTAAATACATTTCAGTGAGTCAAGTACTGAAATTATCTCTCCACATTTGCCTTGATTTTCCTAGCAGGTGGACTTGAGAAAAGAATTCATGCTGCATGTCTAGCTCTTAGACTCTGACTCATGCATGACAGGTAGGTAAACACTTAATAGCCATTTTTATCAAACCTCCAGATAGTTTGGTAAGCACTCTACAGCTATTACCATATGTTACTTCTTTTAAAAACCCTTGTAAGTTGTATATAATCATAGTGCTGTTTTCTGCCTTGGCTAGAGAAGCTTTTCCTTGCAGTTGGAAGCACCTAAAGCAGAAATTTCTAGTGCTGAAAATAAATGAGTAATGAGTGCTTAGTCATAAACTGGATGGGACAGCTATTACACACACACACACACACACACACACACACACCACAGAGAGAGAGAGACAGAGAGGGAGAGAATAATTTAAGAGCTGAGGAATGGGGGGCAGTTCTACAGAATGCTGTGTCTGGACATGACATGGCCATTGCACTCATGAACCTATATAGCTGTAGTTACCAGCATAAGGCTGGCACAAGACTGATGTCATCAACAAACACTCAAGTCAGTACAGGGGGTGGCGGGGAGGCACATGTTCCCCAAATACCTAGCTGGGGAGCTATTGACAGATAAAGGTTGGTGGGAGTGGGAGAATAATTTTTTCCAAGGGCATAACCATGGATTTAGTGACCATAATTTGGCCGATAACCCCATACCCATGCATATGCAAATGAACCTGATGAAGCTCAACTGGTTACCAAAAAAAAAAAAAACTTTTAAGTTTTAAAAGTACTTAAGAGTAAAAGGAGATGTGTTAGAAAGAAGAATTCCAGAGTAAGAGGGAAAAACAAGAGAGGAAAATGGGTAGAATATGAAGAGGATACATTTTATCCACATATGAAATTGTCAAAGACTAAACAACAATCTTTTGTAACAGGAGATAGAAGAGATATATAATCTTCAGTTACATTGAACACAGAGAAAACTGAAACTTGAAGAGCGTAAGGGATTTCATCATTTTACACAGAGAAAAGAGGTGGAAGCAGGATTTGTTCCACTCTCTTTTGTGATCTGGAGCAATGGATGTCAATCACAGGCCTAACCTGTGGGTTTATTGTGGAGACATTTTAGGGAATAATGCATGCAAAGCAATTAGCAGCTACATTTTCAGTGAGTGTATTATGGCTATGCCTAGGCTCATTAAGTCATGTTTTTCAGTGTGGTAGTGATTTTAGAATTTAGAAGTGAGTGCATGGTTATAGTGTTATTAGAGTGGAGGTTGCATCTGAGATTTTAATATTACAGAGCACTTTAGAGTCATCTAATATGCATCTTTTATGTTCAAAGTGTTATTCTTCCTCTCAAATTTCTTTGTGCTTAAAAATAATAATTATATCCACTCTAGTCAAACAAACTGCTAAGCAAGGCATATGTAAGTGAGAGACAGTGGCAATATAGTTCCTTGAAACCCTAAGCTGTCCTTTGTGCCTGCCTCTACAAAAGAGGGGAAGAATAACCGTAGAAGGAGCTGTCCCCAGACATGGTGCTGAAGCAAGCATTCTGAACTTGGAGAACTACAGTCAGACAGGGTTGTGCAAACTCCCTGCCGATCCGGCATGGAATCACATCAAAAGAAATGCATGGCAGACCACAATTTTCCAGCGTGTTGTTGCAGCCTGAAGCAGCCTGCTAATATTAGCATAAAGCAGCATAAGTCATTTTGGAAGGCACACTGGAGGAGACCGTATTTTGTATTGTTCCTTTTAGGAATGTGTTAAACTGCAACTCTGGCTACATAAGCTGACTATTTCTGCCCCAAATGACACCTGCAAAAAAAAGAAAGCTCTTTAGGAACCAAGTTCAAATCAAAGGAGTCTTCTTTTGGGCCACTGAGGAAAAATTAAAGTCAGCAATAAGAAATCATTTGGAAATTTGGGTTGAGGCTAACATGCTGTTACAGGAGAAAATATCCTTTTACAAAATAAGTAACATTCTTTCCTTGGTAATTAAAGTGAATAAATCAAAATTTTGAGTTTTAATAAGAGTATAGAATGAGTTCTTTTAAAAAAAACAGCTTGTATTTCTGAACAATTCTTATAGTAGTTACTGAAAAGGCAAACCAAAGTCCTTAAAACATACGTTGATAATGTGAGTTTTTAAATGTGATTTGTTGGAACAATAAATCAAAATAAATCTGGATGAATTTTAGCAAAATTTATTTTTCCACAAGAATTCCAAATTCCAATTTCCAAATTTCTGGGGGGATACATGGTGTCATAGGAATTTCTGTGGAAAATGAAACAAAAACTTCAGGCTTCCACAGACTGGATAGTTATCTATGGTGGGACAAAAGCCTATGCCATCAAAAGCCCACACAATGCTGGACTGTTTTAAAATAAGTGGGCTCTCCAGATAATAGGAACACACACACAGATTGGATAAGGAACATCTCCAATACTCTATTCACTCCCTATGCAGTTAGGACATTCCGTACTGGAAAAAAATAATCCAAGTTTCAGATAGTATATACCACATGTAAGAAAATACTATAAAAACTTGAGGGGTTGCATATATCCAAGAGAAGTATTGCTGGCAAAGCAATGGAGCCTGGAAATTATGAAGTGGGTGAGAGATGCCTGCACATAGAAGAAATTATAGCACTTCTATACATTAATTAACAGAAATTATATTTTAGGCTTTTTATACTGTTCCATTGTATTCTCAAGTAGAGCAAAGCATTGAACATATATCTGCTTTCTCTAAAACTCCACAATCCAGATGAGTCTGGCTTGATTTCTTATAGGAGATTTTGTCTGTTTGTTTGTTTGATTGGTTAGTTGGTTGGTTGGTTGGTTTTCAGCTAGCATAGTATAAAGTGGAGCTTCCTGGGTCATTGTGAGCTTCCCCAAACCAGGATCCTGGCTTGTTTAGTTAGTTGAACGTTTCCAGGAAGCACTAGTTATACTGTGGATTTCCCTCAACCTGTCATTCTCTTTGTTATTAAGTTAAATATTGTTCACAATCTGGAGGTGAGGTTCTATTCCAGCTCAGCTCTTGCTCCTGCTCTTCCATATGGGCAATCAAGATGACTTATCACTAACAATGTCTTAAATGCCTTAACTGAATGAGTTAGGCATTTTGTATCAAGGGTGCCTAGAATCCAATTGAGTTTATATGCTCCACTATCTACCATTTGGAATCCAAAGGAGGAACTAAAAAGGCTTTAGGGCAGCAAATGTTCTAACTGAATTGTGAACACCTGCACAGAACAGATGATCGGTGTACAAAGAGGATAAGGAACAATCCTCCATTCACTTCCTACGCACACATCCCTATTGAGTGGTGGACCTCAATGGAACAAGTCAAACCGGCCTAGGGAAAGGCATATCAAACAGAAACATAATTTGAATATGAACGTCACGTTCAGAAATGCAGGTGAGATTATTAATGAAAACTATTCCATCTCCTTTTTTTCCCATCACAATCTAAGTTATTGAGGGTAGGAATTCAAATGAACATATCTTACCAAAGTAGTTATTCAAATAGGAATGTTTGTAATTTCCAGATGCTTGCTGGCAGAGGGGAAACAGAAAGATAAATGACTTTCTTGCCCTACTCAGGAGTTATTGTTATCTTCCAGTCTGCTATGCTCACTCATTATCCAGAGGTACCCACACCCAGGCAGTGCATAATTTGTGAGCCCAAAGTAAAATAGTGTAACATTTCTCAAGATGCTTTCACCATATTTTTTTAAATTTAAATGCAAGAAGTATACCTCATATTGTCTCTTCCCAAGGCATTAAAATTCCACACACAGAATTCTGTGCACCATTCCTCCGTAGCATGCTAGAACACTTTTCAAATCCCAGATCATGGAACTCCAGGGCTTTCTGGGGAAATGGTCCCATTCCCAAGGTTCCTGATACTCGTGCACCATGTTTTCCAGATTTTCAGACTGAGGCCTAGGCATGGGAAGCAGCAAGAGCCAAGAAGTCAATGTCGCCCAGCCTGCTTCCCAATGGACAAAGCAATCACCTGAGCTGTTTACCACCATTTTAATCAGCCAGCCAATCAACTCTGAAATGAGAGCTTGCTTAATTACGCTCTTAGCCCAGTGTTTAGCTCTGCCAGGAAGTACCCAAAGAGCACAGTGCAGTTCTGCCCTCTAGGAAACTTGACTTGGACACACCCAGGACAATTAGAGAGCCAAACAGGATGAGATGCAATTAAGAGAGAAAATGTTAAGTGGAAAGACTATAAGTGCTTTAAAGGGCTCAAGGGCGTGGTTCCAGCAGAGAGAGAGTTCTGAAGAAATGAGTTGCCGCTCTCTCTGCCTTGTCAACTTTCTCAGCTCTTCCTTACCACACACACACTCAATGCCTAGAGATGAGAGAAACCAGGAGTTGCTTCCAATGTGGCCCAGGGGGATGTGGCTGCCATCTCAGCTCCTAGCTGTTTCTCATGTCACAGGACTGCAGTGGATTACCAGTAGAGACTGGAACGCCCACCTCCTGATCTTCGCCCACTTACTGTGCAGTTCTACTGGAACTGATGCTCATGTGTCAGCCTGAAATCTTCTACTGGCCTGCTGCAAACTGCTCTAAAATTGTCTTAGGTCATTGCTCAGAAGATGCCTCCATCCACCTCTTCCCTTGCCACTTTTTCCATTCACATGCATTTCCAGAATCCACTATAATGTAAAAACCAAGGACTTGCTCTCTTAACAAGACTATGGGTCACCAAAAGGCCACAAGGGGCCTTTGACAGAGATGTTTAAGAACAAAAATATTTCAATTTTCCTCAGGATGGTCTCATGTTTGATACAACAAAATTTACCAATAGTAGTAGTAGGAAGCAAGGCACTATGTGAAAATGTCTATCTCCTCACAATATGATGTGTGTGTGTGTGTGTGTGTGTGTGTGTGTGTGTGTGTGTGTGTGTGTGTGTTAGAGAGAAAAAGAGAGGAGGACATTGGGTGTTCCTACCTTGTTTCTATGACACGAGGTCTCCAACAGAAACTGGAGCTAGGTAGGTGGCCAACAAGCCCCAGGAACCCTTCTGTCTCTCCTCTGGCTCCCCTAGATGCATGTGCTATAATATAGAACTGTGCCTTGGTTCTGACATGGTTTCTGGTGCTTTTAATTCATATCTTATGAGTACAGCAAGTACTCTTACCTGCTGATCCATTTCCCCAACCCAAGGAGGCATACTCATCTTGATAAATGTAGAAAACCTAGTGTTTGATACCAGATGAATTCTTGAAGAAATACAATTAATCTTTTGAAGAACCTTTCTGTCTGTTCTCAAATTATTCCTTCCTGCCTACCTTTTCACGCTATTACCCACTGGCCAATGACCTTCATCCCATCCTTCTTATCACCCAGCCACTGAACACCAGAGTCTTGTGAAATAGAATTCTTACAAAAGGGAAATGGAAAGAATCATTACTTCAACCTGACACTTCCCTCTGTCTTCCTTTTTTACTAAGTAATATGTCAAACTAATTCAATTCATGGTGTCAATTTTTCTCCAGCAGATCAGAAGCAAATGAATGTGCTCTACATAATCAGGAAGGCATTGCAAATACAGAGTCCAACGTAGACCATTCCAAGACTATAATATGCTCAGAGATAAAAAAAATTTAATGCAAAAGTTAACGATTCATATATCACTTGTTATCGTCACCTGTCAACACTTCTGACAGTCCATTATAATATTTAGTATTTTTTCATACATTATCTTGTAAAAAGAATTTTATCCCTCTCTCACTGTATTCCTCAACATGAAAAAAAAAAAAGGTCAGAGCAGAGTTTTAAATTTTAGACAGGGAGGCTGATAACCATGGTTTCTGGTAACAATGAAATTCTTATCCTCATAGAAAGGACTGATTCTTTTCAGCCATTGCCAGCAGGTAATCACCAGACCCAATTCTAAATCCATCCCAGTTGATCAATGACATCTTTGCATCATTAACCATGCTTTTGAATGCCAGCCAATCAGTGACAGCCCAATATTTCTGAAAATCAGCCAATGAGGAACAATGATTTTTAAGTAACCATGCTTTCATTGCTAAAGGTCAACCAATATCTAAATACTCTTGCTTTTGATATTTTGTCAATTCCTGAACTCTACAATTGCTCACCCCTTATATAAGATGAGGTCACAGATTTGTTCACATTGGTCCCACAAGCATAGGTCTCCCCTGTAATAAAGCTAACATTGTGTCTTATATACAAAGTGATATCCCTGCCTGTCTAAACCAGTTTGATAGCTCATTGATATATTTGAAGATTTGAATTCATCTTGCTTATTTATATTTCAACTTACTTAAAATAGAATGCTAAGTGGTTAAATGTCACAAAAGATCACCAGTGGTCCAAGCTGCAATGTCAAAGTTTGACTTTAATTAAAGTAACTAATAAAACTGTTTTGATGTGTCAGTTCGTTCAGAGGAAGCATTTCCATCAGTCATCACATTTCTCTATCCCTCTTCTAATGAGCCCTTGTATCTGAGCATCAAATAAATTATTACACAATAAATATGGAGATTACACAAAAATCACAATGTTGAAATATGATGGGCAAATCAAGCCCTCCAACGTTAGCACTCATCTCAGAATTCTCTAAATTCTCAGACAACATAAGCTTGAAAGAGGCTCTCAATGCCTATTCCAACTTGTTCAGACCTAAAGGTAAGAGATAAAAGTGGGTACTTTCTTTGACTATAGTTAGGGTATTGGAAACCATGAAATGTTTTACTTTTTGAATAGCAAATACTTTTCTAACCCTTCAGTAACACTAAAGACCCAAGCCCAATTTCCTTAAGGGAGACAAGTTGTATTTGTCAAAAAATTTTCAGTATAAATATAATATACAGATAATATATAACTTTAGATGACATTTTGTTGTTGTTGTTTTCGAGACAGGGTTTCTCTGTGTTGTTTTGGTGCCTGTCCTGGATCTCACTCTGTAGACCAGGCTGGACTCAAACTCACAGAGATCCGCCTGGCTCTGCCTCCTGAGTGCTGGGATTAAAGGCGTGTGCCACCACCACCAGGCTGGTTTTTTTCTTAATGTTGCTTTTAAATGTTCTTTTATATCATCCCCATCTAAGCTTATGATTATAAAAAACTTGCTTAAGATGCCATATAATATGGAAACTATTGTAATACAAAAGACGTATCTCTAAGATTTATTTTTTTTAAACCCATACAGAGGTCTTTCTGCATTTTACATACAAAAATCAAGTTGCTGATACAATGTCTTTATCCATGATAAATACCATGACTCCTGAGAAGCCCTTAACTAATCAAGCTGGTCCTCCTCTGTGAACTATTCCGATCTCTCACGTTTCTATGCCATGACTTCTGCCTACACGTTGTCACCAAAACCTGTTGTTCGATTACTGCTTTAGCTATATCTACCCAAACCTCGAACCTCCTCTCTAGACCATAACAAATGGGAAGGGACAGACTATATTTCATGAGTTCCACATTCTTGCTCTAACATCTCTCACATTTTAAGGCATTCTTTTTTCATTTATCTATTCATTAAACTACCATTTTTAAATAGTAACGCATTAGGAAATACACTAGGTCTTTTGGTAACTGACACTTGTTGTCTTGTATTATAGCTATTGGTAAACCTGATTTATCCTTCCTCATTAGCTGTCTATGTCCTTGAATGTAAAATGATGCATACTTCCTATCATATGTATCATATATCATAAGGATCATATGATACTTACCACAAGCTCTGTGGATGAACAAGTTCTCTTTGTTACGGGGCGGGGGTGCAGGAAGGTTCCCAGAAGTGAGCCAATTACAGGATATGAGATTCAACTATCAAACAAGAGTCTGACCTAATCTAGTTTATTTTGTTCCAATTCTACTTGAAAACATTTTTTAATGTTCCTTCTACAGTAGATGAATCATGAGCTTTATAAGAAATAAAAGTCAGAGCAGTGTATTCACAGAATATATAAAGTAAGTTTTAAAACCTCCAGCTATTGGAAATGGTCAATCATTCCAAAAAGTCTATCAATTTGACTTCAGTGCAGCAAGAATTCTGTGTGCTTGACTATCCCTAAGGACACCATGTACTCCTAAAATTATCATGTTTATGGATCTCTCAAAGCACAGGAGATGCCTCACAGAGGCTTGTTAAGATGACTAAAAGGAACCAACAGCACACAAGAAACCATAAGAACACTACTATTGGTCCTTGCTGGGTCGGGGGCTGAGCAATGGGTACCAGTTCTTGCTGGCCACTAAAGGTATCAGTAGCTCCATAAAGAGTTGGAATTTGTATTAACACATATACCACCTGAGGTGCTTGAAAAAACATAACTTGAGCTAAGGAGAGGAAAACAAATTTGTATAAAATGAAATGAGTCGAGGGGCCTCCTATTCAGGTTTGCCAGTTTTCATCCAAATGAGGCTTTTGTGGGATGGGCTCCTTCTGATGCAGTGCCCTCCCCTGACCTGGGTCTGGGCAGCACCTCACACTCACTCATCTCCAGCTGGCATCTTGTCTCCACCCTGTCTCCTCCTGTGCAGGAGTCCCCGAGACTGTGGATTCTATCCCTTTTCTCCTCCACCTGTCTCCTCTCTCGGAGTTCATCTGCTTTCAGCACTTCCTCTCTCACCGGGATGTAAATGACTCCCAAATCTATTTCTCCACTTTACATGTCTAGCTCTCTACATCACAGCGTACTTACCACATGCTGCTGGCAGGCAATCATTACTTGGTAAATACTTGCTGCCTGATTGTAGGACGAGACGGAAGGGATCTCCTTTCAAGTAAATGCATAAAGGGCTTCACTGGGTCAAGATGGCCTGCCCTTCCTAAATTCAAAAGTAGAGAGAAAAGGATACAATTACTATAGGTAAACTCCTTGGAGCAAAAGACTGCATAATCTGTGTCTCTGATCTCCTGTTTTATTTGCTGAGCACTGCCTTTGTGTTCAAGAAAGTTCCACTCTTGCTTCCTACTAGTGCCACAATTATGAGGATCACATTTGTGTCAGGTCTCCCTTTTATTTCTGTTTTTCATTCAATTAGCACTTTTTTTTTTTTTAAACCACATACCCATTATACTGGCCCTTGACCCAAAAGAGGCTAAGTCTCTCATTCCTGGGATTTTTGAACTTGGAACTCAGAGTGTTACCTCTGCTGGTGTCTGAAACTGGGAAATATAACATACCAGAGATGCTTCTCATCAGCTGGTCACTGACATTATTACATGCCAGGTACAACGGAGTAAAAAACCAGAACAAAATCCCTTCCTGTTCTTAGAGAAAGACAGAAGATGAAGAAGCAAATACATATGTAGGACGTCAGACGGCATAAGCCAGGCAGCCACTGTCCATCACAAGTGATGGATTGACCCAGAAGACTCAATTCTCAATGGAAACAAAGCAAAGAATAGTGCCCATTATAATAATACATGCCTACCTTCCGTTCTCAACTGCATGGGTTTTGAACGTAAGAACAATAACAGCAGAAGCTGTGAACCTACTGCCAAGACCCCAGGCTCTACCAGATAGCTCTAAACCCACAGCCGTAGAGATAGCCTTGGTTAATCTCAGTGACTCTCAAAACAAAACGAACAGACATGGAGATAAGAGAGAGATGTGTGGGGAGGATGTGGAATGGACAGGGATTGTAGGGAGCTGGGAAGGGGATGTGAGAGGTCAATATTCATTGCATGCATGTTCCAAATTGACTAAGAACACATTTAATTAATAAACAAAGAAAAGTCCCCTTAGCAGTCATCAATGCTTGTGTAGGAGTTTGGGGTGTTATAGGTTGCATTCAGGATGGTCCACATCACAGTTCATCCAGATCTTGACCCGATAGATAAGCTTGAAACATCGGTCTGATTTTATGGCTAAAGAAACTAGAACTCTGGTAAAAAAAAAAAAAAAAAAAAAAAAAAAAAAAAAAAAAAAAAAAAAAAAAATCACAGAATGGGCAACAGAAGTATCACTGAAGTTGAGCTTCCTCCCTGTAAACTTGTCACTTCTCACCACACCATACTGTCGCTAAGCAGCCTGGGGGTACCAGAGCCCGTGCTAAATAAAGTGCATCTTTCCTGAAGGAGCTCACAACCCACCTGGGGAGGCACATCCAGAAGGAAGCAAGTCAAATTAAGTTACTATCACCGCATAGGCAAAACTGAGTACTCATATAGAAAACGAGTGTGGATTTTAATTCTCAGCTCCATTTAACTTCTTAATTCTGGGTGGAGCAGGGCTGGCCTGTCTGTGTGCTGCCTTCCCTTGAAGCTGGAAACAAGAGCAGGTTCTCCAGCGTTATGTGCGGACGAGGCATCCCATTTATAGTGTGATACCTTGAATACGTTACGCTGCAAATTTGCTGATAAATAAGAAATGGGGAAATGACCTCCTAAAACGCCTGCCTGACTCAAGTCACCCTTACAATTCACTCAAAAGCATCACTTCGACTGTCCTTAGATCCTCCTCCAGGGCTGTGGACCGGCACTGTGAGTTCAGAAAGACGGATGATTCCAAACATTAGGATAGCCTTTAATGAAGGAAGGCCTTTCACTCTTCATCAAATGCAAATCTATCATCACACTTTAAGGATGCTACCGGGTTGTGATTTTGAAAAGTTGTTGCTTTTTTTCTTCTTTGCTACTGTAATATATTGCTATTAAGTTAGCTGCCAACGGATTAAACAAGTAGAAACCAGGGATATGCAGGCTCCTCATTCAGTTTCAGTCATTTATTCTGTTTTCCTACTTCTCAACTCTCCATGTGGCCTTTCCTTTTGGAAAAAAAATCCCACATCCAGAATTCTGGTGCCCTAAATCCTTGGCCTGCAGCATGAGCAGCAACCCACAGGGACATTGCAGAGACAGGAGAGGGACCAGGGCACGGAGCAGAAAAGTAGATTAGGAAGCTCCTCTTAGAAGCTAAAGTACTTAGAAATTGAATGTCAAAACTCAGCAAGATTTCTCATCCCTAAGGGCACCTTTACTCATCCGGACAAATATGCAGTTTATTTCCACGCTGCTCTCCTGGAATTCACACGTGAGTTAGTTCAGGAAGCAGAAGTCCACCCAAGACATGTCACCTTCTCTGTAAGTTCTCAACACTTTCGAGGCAGGATCGCTGCTACCTGGCATGTGTGTTATCTACGTTTGTAGTCCCCATTGCTAGCCCATCAAAAACTTGGCCCTACTGTTCGTTGACAATTTTCTAGAGCTCACAGGATCACAGAGACTCTGAAGGCGAGTGATTGTAGTCTGAACTCAGACAAATAGGTAAGGGACTGAAAAAATTACAGAATCCACTCTGACATTCTGTTTCCTTATCAGAACAAAGGAGGATAATAATAATACTTGCCCATCCAGGTTCTTTGATAAAATAAAGGAAACAAAATCAGATAATAGCTCACAGTTTATGAGGAATTTCTTTGTGTTAGACACTGCTTTGAGCTGTCTATGAGCATATGCATGGTCTCCTTAAAACTTTCCAATATACTAGAAGGTGGATTCTAGTATGAATTATATTTTATAGGTGGATTAAAGACTGATAACTTTTATATACCACCTTAAGGTACTTAGCCTAGAACAAACATGACAACCACAATAATAATAATACTAACTACACTTTTGAGCACACTGAATGTATGCTACAGAAGTAGCGCATACCCTGTCTGTAAGAATTAGATAGGCAGTTGCTAAAAAAATTTATGTCAGGACTGGAAAGATGGCTCAGCAGTTAAGAGCACTGACTGCTCTTCCACAGGACCCAGGTTCGATTCCCAGCACCCACATAGCAGCTCACAACTGTCTGTAACTCCAGTTCCAGGGGATCTGACACCCATGGCAAAACACCAATGCACATAAAAATGTATGTCTAATCAGGGTTTGGTAACACTTGAGTTATATCTAAGTTCCTCATATTTTCATCTTTAAAAACTGACGTAATGCACTTGGCCTATTCACTCATTGTAGATGTAAGCAGAACTGTAACTCTGGCCTTTATAAGCCAGAGTGTTTGGATGTGGTCATTGCTGATGCCACATATATGGCAATTTTACTAGAACATAGCCCCTTAATACATTAAGTCAGGCTGCCACTATGGAGAGTTTTCTACTTATACACATTAGATTTCTTATAGAAAACATAGGTTTCAACTCTTGTATGTAGTGACTTTGACACATTTTTTTTCAGCTTTTCAAGAGATGGAACCTGAAAGACAGGACTAGGAGGAAACATTGAGGTGTTTGATGTTCAGCTTAAGATGTTCATCCCTTAAAGTGAATCAGTCAGCATATCAGCAGCATAATATGAGAAACAAGGTCCACAACATTCATTCTAGGTTCCTGTGCTAACCTTCATGACCACGTGTATGAAAAAAATGTATAATCAAACAATCTGAAGGCTCTTGTGTAGGCTATGGCGTCCAGACAACAGAAGGGGATCAATGTAAACATCTAAGGGAAAGTGGACTCTAATGAAAATAGTCATTATGAAGATGAGATAAGTAGAAAATGATGCTTATAATATTCACAATGTAAAATTAACTAAAATAGAAAGCAACACAATATGATTGTTCTTATTGAACATCAGAGCACTTATGCATACTAATAAAAAGTCAATATAAAAGGAATTAAACATTTGTATTAAGATTATAGGATTCTAGGCAATGCTTCTTTATATTTAATAAATATTCTTAGTTCGTAGTAAAACATCAACATTAAATGTCAAAACACTTTGGAGACACTGCCCTAAAAGAACAGACAATGACTATCCATGCAGCTGTCTTGCTATCATTTCCATGCCCTACTGGGAGGATAGCCCACCAGACATATCCATGAGCTGCTGATGACCTGACATTTAAGTCATACCTAGGTATACCATACACTTCTCCACTTCCATTTTCAAGTGAAGTACAGACTATCTGGGGACTTCTGAATGGCTGAACCAAAGAGGTAAAAAATGACGAGTACAACCTATCTTGAACTGAACTTTTTATAACTGTGTGTTCATTTCCTGACCCACGGATTATTGCTGTTTACAAGACTAAAAAGCATGGTGTGTACAGTTGAGAGTTGTCCAGTGAATGTTCACTGAAAGTCACAGGAAATCCTCTTCATATTTTACATTTTATCATAAAAGTTTTGGTTGGAGGTATGAACATGCTAACAAACCTAAAGGAATGTTACCATTGGAAATGGAGAGACATTTTGACCAAAACTTACCCTTATTCTGAGGCCTGCTAAAACCCTCCCAGAGTTGGCCCCATGATCATCTCTCATGGAGACAAGGATAGCCCAGTGGTACATTTTCTGCCCTGTATCCTAAAAGCCTGTTTCCCACAATCCACCTTTTCTTTCATGTTCTCCTTTGCCAATTTCCCTATTCACTTGTTGAAGTCTTGTATCTCTGAGTTACGAAGGCTTTTCTCTGCTCTCTTCTGGGCTGACTCCAATTTGTAGCACTGATCTCCCTGCAAAATGAAAGGCTTACCCCTTGTGTCAGAAGGCAAGAGTTAGCAAGACATCTGAGACATTACAGACATCGCACAATTATGTTCAACAACTGAGCCAGTTCATATCCTTCTGGCCTGCATTTTGCTCACATCCCAGGGCAGTAGAGGTAAGACATTTACCCTATGTAGGAACCCAAAGCTAGCTGCAGTTAACGGGAGAGTGTTCTGTTTGAGGGAAAAGGATTATAAAGGGTTCTTAACCTATGTGATAGTGCCAATAGTACATTCTACATCTATCTGGTGGAAAAGACACTGGCCCAGTGCTTTTTATACCGATATTCTAAAGGCACACTCAAAAAACACAGATGTACATGAAATAAGTCCTGAAAGTTAAATTCAGGTCTTTTGAAATGTATCAAAAAATCTATGTCTGTGCTAACCTGGGATCTAATTTCCTGTCCTAGCCAGTATCTCTATGTAATAAAGGAAGAGAGACTGCCTACCTCCAAGCACTTGCATTTTATCCAAGTGAAGCCTTCCATCCTGCCTTGGCTGTAGGTCATGATCTCAGTTGTTGCCTGCAGATTGAAAAGGTTGACTCCTAGGTCTGTATGTGACCACCTCACTTCAAGGGAGTCCAAAGTACTTCACTGTGTCTCTGTTTCCATGTCATTTGTCACTGACAACTCCTCATGCATGAAAGTACAAGAAGACTTAACGAGTTTGTATTTGTTCACAAGGTACCCTTTATTGGAACACTGCCTAACATGCTTCATGACCCAAGCTGCCATGGAAACACAACTCTCCTCATTGCCAGGCACCTCTGTCTTCCATGAAACAACATGGCAGGGTGGGGAGCTCTACTCCAAGTCTTGGTCCTATTGTGCTGGAATGTGCATGACACTCACAGGGCGGGGCATTTCAAATTGTGCATCTCAAAATCAGCTTTTAAAAGCCCACTTTTGTAAGAAGTCATCTCCTGAAAGACCATGGCATTCTCTATAATCACAAGGAAGGAGAATCAATAGAAGCCCACTACAAAGATTTGAAGAGCATTCAGCTTTGTGCTTCACTGTAAATAGTTTTGCTCCTGGGATAAATTTCCATTCCTCACCACTTTCTTACTTTAATATATTAAAAAGAGTAAAGATTTATTTATTTTGCTTTATATGCATGAGTATTTTACCTATGTCTTAGTCACTTTTATATCACTGTGAAGACCCATCATGGCCCAGGCAACTTATAGAAGAAAGAGTTTATTGGGGGGCCTTATAGATCCAAAAGGTTAGAGTTTGTGAGCATCATAGCAGGAAGCATGGCAGCAGGCAGGCAGGCATGGTACTGGAGCATTAGGTGGGAACTTACATCTTTATCCACAAGCACAAGGCAGAGAATGAAAACTGGGAATGGTGTGGACTTTGGAAACATCATGCAGATGGATTTTTCTGTGGGCTGCCAGCTCACACAAACAACACAGAGACTTATTAATTATAAAAGCTTGGCTTATAGCTTAGACTTGTCCCATTAGTCCTTATAACTTAAATTAACCCATCTCTGTTCATCTACATGTTGCCATGTGACTCGTGGCTTTTACCTCTCCTCTTGCATGTCTTGCTCCCTCTGTGTCTGGCTGACAACTCCTCCTTTCTTCTTCCCAGAGCTCTCTCTGTCCAGAAGTCCTGCCTAGACCTCTTGCCGAGCTATTGGCCATTTATCTTTTTATTAAACCAATCACAGTGACATATCTTTACAGAGTGTAATTAAATATCTCATAACACACCTGTGACACATCTCCTCTAACAGGGCCACACCATTTAATCCTTTCCAAACAGTTTCACCAACCAAAGGCCAAGTGTGCAAATATAGGAGCCTATGGAGACCATTGCCATTCAAATCACCACAGCCGACATGTATGTATGGCTCCATGTGTGTGTCTGGTGCCCACATAAATCAGAAGAGTGTTAAGATTCCCTGGAACTAGACTAGATGTTCGTGAACTTTCATGTGGGCGCTAGGAATTGAACCTGAGCCCCCTGCAAGAGCAACAAATACTAAGCCATTTCTCCATCCCATAATATATTTTTAAAAAAAAAAATCAATGAAGCATAAATTCTTGATGGTTGTATACATGGTTTTAGTTATTTCTTGGTTCTTAACATGGGATTTCCAGTATACCAAACAATAACCAGGAATTCTTTGATGGTGAGTGAGTGACTAATCAGGATTTCATTAGTTCAAAATCCATACAAACTAAGTAATCCCCTCAAGGTCTCAACAGATGCCCTCAAACGAAAGCAGTATCGGGACAACCTTGAAAAACCTGAGCTGGGACAAACACCAAGAAGACCCGACCTTTCCCAGGACTGCTTAATTCCAAATATCTCTTGCTCTCTGACCTAATTCTTTCTCTATTTGTGATATTTGACCATATCTGGGATCAATTAAAACCCAAGCAGCTGGGAGCATCTTTGTAGGGATTTGTTTGTTTGTTTCTTTGTTTGTATCATCTGAGGTGGGAAGACGCACCCTAAATTTGGGCCACACCTTCTGGTGGCACCTCACATAAAAGGACATAGAAGAGGGACACTTTTGCTCTTTGCCTGATTGCCCTCACCCTCACTGGCAAGTTAATCTATTCTGCTGCTGAGGCATTTCTTCCTTTGGGGTTAGAACCTACTTCTTCAGAGCTACGATACAGACTGAAGGCCAGCTGAGACATCCAGCCTCATGGATGGAACAACTACCAGATTCTGCATCTTTCCATCAGGAGACAGTCCTTGTTGGACCAGCTGAAGCACAGCCTATAAGCAACACATACATATACACACACACACACACACACACACACACACACACACACACACACACACACACACTCTATCAGTTTTGTTCCTCTAGAGAACCCTAACCAATACACTGTTAAAACTTAAACTCATGAAAGTACTCCAGAAATGAACTTGAGGATCATTAGATCCCTTCATATGGTTAATATGCACACTGGGGCTCAATATGTAAATTGAAGTCAATTGGTACATTGGAACTCCTATAATAAAACACCATAGACTAGATATCTGATAAACTGGAGAAGTTAAATTTTTTTCAGTGGTAATCAAAATACCCATTAATTCAGCCTCAGCTGAGGACCCACTTTCTGGTTTTTTTCTAGCTATATTTTCACATGGTAGAAGGCAAGATAGACTTTTGGGCTTCTTTTTAATAAGTAAAATAATTTAATTTGTAAGATCTCTACCTCGTGAATTAGTCAGTCCCAATAAATCTAAATACTGCCATCACATTTGGAGAATAGGTAGCAATAAGGACATGGGAGGGAACACAGACCCCCAGACCATCATGACACAGTGACATTTGTGAACGTAGAATGCTTTGTGGGTCCTAAGTGCTTTACAGACCTTGTCTTGTTTAAGATGAATGCTTTATTTCCCCTTTTGACAGGTAAGAACACTGAAGCTCGGGTTGCCTGTGGTTCAGGTTACTAAGTTACCTCTCATTTGTTAATTAGAACCAAGGCAGTTTAGTTTTACAGCCTACAATCTTAACCATGCCACTCAGCTTCCTTACTGCCATACTGGTAGACAGCCAACTTTTGGACCTCAATGTCTGACCTTAAATCAAGTCCTGTAAAAGATGAACCCTAAAGTAAGTCACAGGGAGTGGTGCCCTTTCATGACCCCTTCTACTTGAGTACATGTAGAACAGGAAGCTTATCTGTAGATGAAATAACATGGCTAAGTTAATGGAAGAGTTTTGTTTTTTATTTATTTAATTTCTTTCATTTTACATACCAACCACAGTTCCCCCTCCCATCCCTCCTCCCATTCCTCCCCTCCACCACCACTCTCCTGACCCCCAACCCCCCACACACATCCACTCCTCTAAAAGTGTAAAGCCTCCCTTGGGGAATCAACAAAGCCTGGGATACTCAGTTGAGGCAGGACCAAGCCTCTCCCCTCTGCATCAAGGCTGAGCAAGGCATCCCACCACAGGGAATAGGCTCCAAAAAGCCAGTTCATGCACCAGGGATAGATCCTGATCACACTGCCAGGGACCCCTCAAACATCTGTCTCCTACACGCACAGGGCCTAGTCCGGTCCCATGCAGGTTCTACAGCCGTCGCTCTAGAGTGCATGAGTTTCCCACGAGCTTGGTTCACTTGTTTCCATAGACTTCCCCATCATTAATTTGACTCCCTCCCCTTGCTCATAGAATCCCTCTTCCCTCTCTTCAACTGGACTCCTGCAGCTTAGCCTGGTGCTTGGCTGTGGATCTCTGCATCTGCTATTGGAAGAGTTTCTCATGTTAGTAGTACATTATATGAGGGTCAGTCTTAGCATCTTGGACTGAGTTTTTCCAATAAGTCTGGAGAAAGAAGCTGAACTGCTACTGAGGGTCTATGCAAGGGACACATGGTAAGCAATTGTCAAACTCAGTGCAAGGAGCCAGGCTCTGAATCTCTGGCAGAAATAAAATGGAGCATCAGTCCTTACAATACCAAAGATCTAAATCCAGCCAACAGCCACATAAGCCCCAGATGAGAATGTGGCCAACTCAACATTTTGTGAGACCCTAGCTGACCCATGCCAACCCTCTTGACTCCTAAATGCTACATGAAATGCACCTTGTTGTAAGCTGCCACTTTGCAGTCATTTTTGGATTTCCTGTTTGTTTTTTACTTTCTTTTCTTTTTATTTATTTCTACTTTTTTTTGACCAACATTCTGACTTGCATTTATTTAATCAGCTTCCTATAAATTTTCTCTCTCCAATTTTATATTCTTCCAAATTTCCCTGATGTAGTCATCTTCTGAAAAAATATCTCATTTCTCTATATTATTCTACAATGTCAAACACAGCAACAGCCTCACAAAACCTATTGGGTAAAGGGAAACTCCCAAATAAACTGTAAAAAGCATTTTTTGGTACAAAGGCCAGTAGCATGATGGAGTCTTTCTGAGAGTTAAGGAAGTCAATTTTTGTCTCTAAGTCTCAGTGTTCTCACATGTAAATATTAGAACTAACACCTATGTCACAGCATCATTGAGAGGGATTAGACTGGATGATATATATATAAACTCATTAGCATAACGCTGAATACAGAGTGAGAATCCAAAAAAGTATTAGGTATAGTCACAATCAGATGTGAAGTTTGGATTTGCATTTATGGACACTTACTTTGTGAACGAAAAAGGAGGAAGGATAGGGATCATAGAAATAGAGGCAAGGCAGAATGGCCTGGGGCAGTCAAACTTGGGATGTGTATGGAAGGAAGGAAATGTGGTTTCCAGGTAGGTAGGAGGATAAGCTGAGAAGATGCTAGAAATAGCAAGTCAGGTAGGGCTGAGTCAACCAGGAATAGGGTGTACAGAAGAGAGCAAATTGAAAGCTTCTCTCCTTTCTTTTCTGATCATCCACCTCTATTCTCCAAACAGGATAAGAAGACTCACACTGGTACTGTGTGTGTCAGGCACTGACTGACACATTCACACTTGACTGAATCCCGCCCAAGGACTTAGATAGCACAGTGACCCTCATTGTGCAGACCAACAAAGTGAACCCAAAAGGTGGAAATTATTGATCTTGGGGGTCATAGAACTATTAGGTGGTAAGTCTGAGATTTGAACCCAAACAAAGGGGAAGAAGAAAGCTTCTCCCTGCAGTGTGTATGCATTTCCAAACCGACCCACACTCACAGATCCAAGCAATCAAGGAAGTAAACTAAAAGCAGCTGTAATAATTTGTTTGACAAAATGAGTCTCGTTATAACACAATTTTTTTTTTTAAAAGAAAAATCTAGAAAGGATTTTTCTTTCATAGTAAGGTATGGACTTGCTGTTCTAAGGCTAGGCTTTTAAAAGCATCAAAACTAGAGCTTGAATTGTCAGTGAATATATCTGCACACATGGTATGCACATGCACAGGTGTTTGCATATTTATATGTACGCATGAATGTTTGCATAGATGAGTACATGTCAGGAATATTCATTTGGCAGAAAAACTCATTTGTTTCTGGAGATGTGTCCCCTGATGTTACAGGCACAACATTCAATATCAGATGTGGCCTTCCATTTGAACATGACGTAAAGAAAGCAGCCTTTCCTACCACTTTAGAACATACAGAAGAAGCATCTCAGACAGGGTCCTCAGTGAATACTTTGCAGGTCACTAAAAAGAACGAAGACTATTTGAAGTGAGCAAAGTAACAGCTAGTAATGTCTATACGAGAAAGGGCTTGGTATAGAAAACAGCTAATGAATTCAAAAGGCCTAAGGTCACTAGACATGTTTTTGCTTTTGAATTTTCAAAACATGCTTCTAAATATATCTAGCTTTCACACATAATTTTCTCTTTTCATCATTGAATAAGTATTTCTTGAATGCCTATTAAATGTTATGTACAGTGGTCCTTGCCTTTGGGGATGTCAGACAGACGTGACCCTATGTAAAGCTTACAATGTAGCACAAGAAAGAAACAATGCAATATGTATACATATATCACAAAGCTATATAATGTGTATATAGCTGTGACATTTGGAGGATTAAAGACAGTGGGTCAGATAAGGGGTTGGTGTATTTAATTAATAGGGGGCCAGGATGACCCTTTAGAGAGGATGGCAGGTGAGGGAAAACGTAAAGGTCGTGAGAAAACAGGCTGTTAGGTATCTGGGATGAGAACCTTCTAGACAGAGGAAATACCTAGGACAAAGGCCAGGGGCAGAAGTTATCTGAAGAGTTTAAGGCCTATCAACTAGGCCAGTGCATGCTCACACAACATGACCAGGGCTACGAAGCAACGGGAAGGGAGCTAGACCACACGGGTCACATACAACCTTCTGTCCCACTTTGAAATGGAGAATCACTGTAGAGATGCAGCAGGAAAAAAAAAAAACTGTTGCAACTTGACCAAAGTTTGTAGAGGCATGCTGTACTAACCCATGTGATGGTGGCCCATGTCTGGGAGCTTCTTTCTATACAGCAGTTAATAGAAGTGGTGGTATTGTTTTGTTCTTGGTTGCCATGTAGCTGCTTAGACTGCTTAGATCTAATGATTTATCCTTAGGTTCTATTATGCATTCCCTATATTATTTTAAAACTGTGAGTCCATATTAAGCTTATGGACTTATAAATATCTTATAAATATCTTCTCAGTTGGTACAGCCTGTATCTTTATCTGCCTGTGATGGATCTCATTGGCTGATTTTCCCATGTCAAAGTAACAATCCAAACATAGTGTGAACTCTGACAGAGCTCTCTCATCCCTGCATCTTCATTCACAGGAAAAAAAAATGTGTAGCCATTGTCTCTGTCACAGAATGCAGGGTTTTGTCTCCACTGAAATTCTCTTTGCTTGCCAATCTTTGTTACCGTTGAGTCCTAGTTTGTTGCCAGTTACAAACTTGATAAGATCAAGACATGTACATTATTGAGGTACAGAGGTCTAGCTCACTATAGTTCATTATTGTTTAACACACTGGTAACAGGAAATAAAGCTATGGCTAGTTTTATTTAGGGTTTTTAGTTTTATTATCCAAAGTGAAGTTGTCCTGCTGGTTCTTACATTTGCCCTTTTGAATTACACACACACACACATACGCACACACGCACACACACACACACGTATGTATGTATGTATGTATGTATGTATGCGTGTGTGTGTGTGTCTGTGTGTGTATGTATGCCTATATCCATGTATGAATGTATGTATCCCAGAATTTAGTTGGGTTATTGTTTCTTTGGTTACTGATGTCTATTGTTTGTTTCGCTTTGTTTTCTGACATGGTCTCATGTAGCTGAGCCTGGGCTGAAAAATCACCATATAGTCAAGACTCCAAGGTCCCCCTTTAAACTACTGACTCCCTACCTGGGCCTCTGAGAGTTTGCATCAGAGGTATGCCGCTATGCCCTACTCGGGTCATGCTTTTCACTGTCCTAAAACAATTGAGCACAAGAAAACATGCTTGCTATTTCTTTTCTCTTCTGTTTCTGTCTCCACCCTCCTGTTTTCTATTGAACTAATAAAGATTTCCACAATCCATTTATTTCTTTTCAGGCTTAAAGCTATCAATACCTTCAAACACCTCATTCACATTTGACATCATATTATTATAATTCCTGAGGTTATTCAATGTTTCTTTTCCTTTCCAAAACGTGTTAAGAATCTTAGAATGTTTAAAATAACATAACACCACCATTATGCTATTGATGTCTATGTTTCAAGTTTATCTTTATGACACAAAGGACATTTTAAGTTTACAGACATTGTGTGTGTGTGTGTGTGTGTGTGTGTGTGTGTGTGTGTGTGTGTACATGGTATGTGCATGTGTCTGTCCCCACTTTATGCCTCTCACACATGCTCTTGTTTAGCTCTTCTAATGCACACACGAAAATGAATCTTTTGGTATTGTTCAATAAGTGGTGAGTAAGCAAGATGTGACCAAAATATAGTACTACAAAACCCTCACATGGGAACGGAGATTGAGCTGAGCACAAAAGCTGAGGTCAACCTCGTGTCCCTGAGGATTCCAGGTATATGCTGCTGCTGTCATCTGCATACTTTTCTCTATGATAAGCCATCACTCAGCCAGACTCCAGTCCATCAGTAGGTGAGCTGTCCGCTCTCTGCTAGCTCTCTGTTTCCCTCTTTGGTTTTCATGGTTTAGAAAGTCACTGCTGTATTTAGAGCCGTGCATTTGTTTTCATGTATGAGTCGCAATCTTCAGTGTGTGAGACTGAGCAAGGACCAAGAGCTTCTCAACAAATTCAGTTCCTACATGATGCTTGTGTACCACTGTCTCTGTGCTTTGTTCTAGAATACTACATAGACAGAGGTTTGGAATTGCAGACTACACCCTCATTTAAATAAGGATTTTTATTTCTTATAGTCTACTTACTATATTCTTTACTTTCAATATTTGCAAGTTCTAAGTGTATTGTGGATTAATGTCTCCAGAGGAACAGGATGGACAGATATATAATAAGGAACAGATCCACCTGATGATGGAATTCAGCAAGTAAGTCTGCTGCAGGGGAGCTGGTGGCACAGATGAAGTCTGAGAGTGGTCTGCCGAGCAACTTCTTTTTGCTTAAGGTCAATTTTTTTTTGCTCTGTTTGAGCCTTTGGAACTGTTTGAGAATTATCCAAATGGTGGTGGGAAATCAGCCTTATCTAAACTCCCCCAATTCCAATGTTTATCTCATCCAGAGAGGCCCTTAGAACTGCTGCATAAGAATTTCCATCACATTAACATTTTAATTTGACTCTTTAGACGTTTTAAGTCTCCTCATGTCATAATCACATGTCCCGCAGAATGGATGTTATCCAATTATTTACTTTGTGACATCTTAAAGATACTTATTTTCATTACTTAAAATAATACAAATTTCACTTTGCAAGGAAAGACTGATAGTGGAATTAGGAAGCCTGCTTTCTTGGCATTTGTGTTTCCCATGTGGTGGTTCAGAATTATTTCCACAGCCTCCCTTCAGCCTATCTCTGTTCTCAGCCTTCTAATGGAGACCCCTGAGCAATCTCACATTGATTCTAGAAACCTTATAGACTCATTTGGGAACTTGGCGTTTTTTTTCTTTACTCTTCTTCCCTCCTATCCTCACAGCTTCCTCTAAAACCAAGGATCTGGGAGATGTTCTGTAAAAGATGATGTCAGCCTCCTCTTCCTGGCTGTGGAGGAGACACAGAGCCTGTCTCCTGTCTCCAATCTAATAGGAAACACTCTTCCCACTTACTTCTGAGTCCAAGTCCTGTCTACCACCTCTTGCTTTCTCCCCAGCAAGAGTAATTGTGGCCTCTAGCTACACAAATGTAGCACGGCCAATGATCTGGTCAAGAATACACAAAAGTCAGACAAACTTGTGAAACTTTGAAGACTTTGGAACATGTGTGATCAGAGGGTCTAGACCCAGGAAAATCAAACCACACTGAAGTGAATGTGGCTTTCTGGAAGCCATGTGTACCCCTGGAGACTCTCTTCTCCTTGGCATAAGAGGTGACGCGGAGATGCTTGGCAGAGCCTCCGTGGTACGAGACAGAGAGCCAGCAAAGATGCTGAATATGTATGTCACGAGGCTGAAGTTTGAATGTTAAATGGAAATCTGTAGCTTCCGAGGCTGTGAGGACAAGAGGAAAGATGATCTGTGAGAGAGGGAAGTTAGAGGACTTGTACCTGTACTTGGTACTTAGACCAGGGCCACATGTCTGCCCTCCATAGTACAGAAGTGGCAGCCAGGTAATTATTCATCATTGGTGGAGTGGGGTACAAAGGGCCAATCTATTTATTATAAGGTGTTTGGAAATGCCCTAGCTTCAGCATACTAGATATGGGTAGCAATAACTCATACCACCTTCCCATAATCTTCCATCATTTCCCATTGCTCCCTAAGGAACACAATCACCCCAGTTGAGAGCTACTACTGCACTCTCTTGAATTGTTTGAGAAATTCCTAAATTGAGTAAGAGGGGTAAGAAGACAGACAGAAAAAAAATGAATAACCAAGTAAAACCTAAAGTTATGAGGTAATAATAAAAGAACCACAAGTATTTTCTGAGAAGAGGGATCCTATGAAACACCTATGGCTCTCAGTTGTCACCTCTGGAGAACTGTGCATCATGAGTGACATTGCCCATTCTAGTCTGAGCCTGAGACATCAGTGGCCTAGCCGTAAGGAGTCTGGGCACTGACGGGGCTGATACACTCTATTAGAGCCACCTGTCAAATAATGAAGGAAATCACAGCTCAAACAAAGATAATATTAGCCTATAAATATGTTGAGCAGGCCAGGTGGCTCAGTGGGTAAATACACTTACTGCCAAATCTGATGACCTGAGTTTAATCCCTGGGATCAAGACAGTAGAGGAGAGACCCAACTGTTGCAATTTGTTCTCTGATTCCTACATGTGCATGACCCTCTCCTCCTACACACACTGAAATGTAATTTAAAAAATTTTAAGTGTGTTTAAACACAACGCCCTTTATTCATGCAACACCCACAGTGCCTACCAAATAGAACCAAGGGGAAAATAAAGCCTAATAAAATGGACTTACAGATGACATTTGGAACTCTTAAATATGAATTGTAAGAATAACCACCAGTCAATAAATTAATACTGCAATGTGATTAAAGAAAATTGCAAGTTAGAAGATAAATATCTAAAGTGGTCAACCAACTACTCAACTGCAACTTTATAATTATAAAGTAAACTGTTAATGGAGCAATAAAAGAGAAACTTAACAGCAAATGGGATACTGCTAAAGAAACAGTGTTATGGGTGGAAGAAGGCTTAACAGAAAATATTCAGACTGAATTAAGAAAAGAAATGAGATGGAATTGCAGAATTGGTACAGCCTTGGTGTGTAACCTGGTGGTAGTGACCTAGCTGTAACCAGAACACCAAGAAGGAAATGCACAAAAAACATGGCATGAAGACAGTACTTTAGCTAACTTCCTAAACTTACAAATTTTCAAAAATATTAAAACATGTAACATTGTATGAAGCCTACAAATGCTGAGCATGTTGAATAAAAGGAAAGGAAACAGGGTGAATAGCACTAATACATTTTGGAAATTAACAAATAAAAGGGAAATACCATATTAGGGCAGAGCAGGAAACTGTGGTGTATGTATGTATGTAGGCCCCAGTATTGGAGACCTAGAAAGATGATGAATTCCAGGTCAGCCTGAGGTACAAAGTGAGACCCTGTCTAAGAATCAGCAGAGGAAATGGTACACCCTTTCAAAGGAAATGTTAATCCCGGAAGTGAGAGACACATACTGCTCTAAATTCCATCCAGAGCTCCGCATCCCATAGGAACATTCAACAAATGAAGTGACATCAGAGCACAGTTTAAAGTTAAAATCCCAGAGAGTCTGTCATCAGTGAATATGCACTAGAATAAGTGCATACATGAGAAGGGAGGTTTTGGTCAAAAGCAAAATCAGACTAGGTAAGAATATGAAAGTGTGAGGAAGAATTGGAAGTGACTACCAAGGCAAATATAAAGACTGGTAGAAACCCTTGTCGATTTCCCTATAAGGCAGTAATACTTCCAGGGACTACGGTGTTTCTTGAATTAACATAAAAGAAAGAAGAGAAAAAAATGGGGACCAGATAAGTTTAAAGTGTTCTATAAAACAAGACTGGCTAGACAGTGGGAAAAAACGACCAATGAATAGTGAGCTTGGTTTGCACTTCCTATTTCGACTCTAATGATCTACCATCAAGTGAGTGGCTTCTCACAAAACTCATTTATCATCTCAGTTCTAGAACCCAGATGTCCAAAATGAGGCAGCCAGACTGTGCTGCCAGAGTTCTATAGGGCAATGTCTAGATGTCGAGCAAGCAACCTAATCTATGTTTTCCAATTCCAGAGGCTCCAGATTTCCTTGGCTTGTGACTCCACTTTCCTTGGTGCTACCTTTTTTATGCCTGCCTCTCCTCTGGCTCTTGCCATGCTTACTACTTTGCCATGAAGACATTTGTTGTAGGAGGCATGAGGTCCTGGTGCTCACAGATAAACCCTAGGGGAAACCAAGAATGCTCAACACATAGGGTTGTTTCTTCAAAGGAAGAGATGCATAACCTATTATCCAACATGGAGGCTGAGAGAGGACATGGTTAAGAGCCCGGTGACTTTGCACTCTCTGTGTGGCCAAGACCACACCAGACTCAGCCTCCAGACTCCTACCATAAACCTGTTTTTCATCATCAACCTATAGAACCCATCTCTATGGAAGGTGCCTCATGGACTTTACAAAGAGTTTTGATGTCGTCACACTTGAAGTTTATTCAGCTTACTTCGTTCCTCAAGGAGATTTATGTACACTTTATTGTGCACATGGAATTGAGTTAACTAGAACCAGGAAAGTTTTCACCAAATTGTGATGTGCTTAAATAGGTCTAAAATAAACGACTCAGCGTCAGACTCCCAAAGTTTGAACTGACACCTGCTACCTAGTCATGTCGAACTGAATTGCCTACTTGCTTCCCACTGTTCGTTACTCTGTGGGCCATGATTGTTGCATAGAACCCCCAAATTTCTGACTACATTGGACCTAGTGGATAATTTATAAAAAATCTTCCATTTCATGTTCTTTAATTTAATCACATCCACAAAATTTGGTTTTACCTGTAGAAGAAAAATTTTTGTAAATCTAGAAATCAGTGTGTAAATAACTTTGATTGGGGGAGATGTGTATTAGTCTGCCTGCAACAGTAGGCTTTCTAACCTCAAACCTTGAAACCATCCCACATACAAACTATGACCACTCTAGCCCCACACCCTCAACAGTCTCTATGTACTTTTACTTGTGTTTATGTTTCCATGGCAATCCTGTCTACAGCAACTTCCTCTTCCTTTATTGTGATGATCAGTGGCCATTCAGCAGGTTTCATCCAAGGAGGCATAAAAAGGCCAAAGTGGATGGTGGTTCCATATTTGTTCATCATCCCTGAGAAAGCAAAGTGTTCTTTGGCACATTGGAAACGAAAAGGTTTTCTTGGAGAAGTATGATGAGTCCAAATCAAACCTCAGCTTGTGAAGAGGATACAAGAGATAAGATCCAGAGATGCTCAGAGTGCTAGTGTTGGCAAAGAAGTCACAGTCTGGTGGTGGACTTTAGGAGGGACACAGAATAATGGGAAGCTGTGGCAAAAAAATGTGCAGGAGGGCCTCATGGCTGTGACTGAGTAACAGAGTACTTTTTACAGCAGCTTTCACGTACCTTGCCAGACAGAAAGCAGGAATGAAATGTCACTGAGTCAAGTAGCATCTATCATTGTCTTCTCCAAAGGACCCAAACTCTCTGGGATATGTGTTTGCCTTCACTACTCCAGAACCTGCTGATATCACTATAGTGCTTTTCTAAAGCCTACAATATAAAACCAAACATCTTGGCTTAGTATGTAAGACGTTGCTTTTGTATTGGTTCTGCTTACCACCCATTAATCCCAGCAATCATTCATACTCTTCATGTTTGCCAAACTATGGGTATTTCTTGAGCTTCCCCATCCCATGACTGTAAACATGCTGTATATACCATTGCCTCAGTTTTTTTCATCTTATCCACAAAGATTTCTCACCTACCCTTCTCCACTTATCTCTTCTTTTATTATTCCCTAGTTCCTTCATGGAAAATTAATTTGCTATATATGTGTATATTTCTATTGATTCAAATAAAAGTGCCTGGTTGTAGAACTTCTGAAACTCTACAGTTTTACTTATCTGTATAATCAACATACCCAAGTTGGGTATGAGTGCTTTTGAAAGATTTGTTGTGTATTTCTCCAAATATTCTTACACATCAGTATATCTTAGTATTCATAATAGGAACTGAGAAATAATACGCACTTTAAAGTTGTATCCTATATACAAGAAAAAATTGAATGAGCTTAACTTAGACAGCATTTTTAAATGAATAGGAGAAAGAAACATTAGTGGGGAAATTACATGACATGTGCATAAATATGACAACTATATAATTACCAATGGATTTAGAGCACAGACCATGTGTCTTAGGTGTGGAATAGACATATGAAACCGACCAGGATGAAGTAACTCTTCTACTTTCCACCATCAAGAAACTGGAAAATATATAAAGGCAGCTTAAAGTCACTGTACAGGAAGAACAGGACTGTGGATTCCAAGGAAAAAGAAACAACTAAGCTACCACTGTCACAACCTCATAGAGGCTGGGACTGGGTTTCCAGTGGCAACAGAATCCATACTGACCAACAGTTTGTCTGAGTTGAGGCTATAGAGGTCAGACCTCCAGGAAACCAAAAACACTAGAATTTTCAAGTTAGAATACCAGAGGAAAGGGTACTTCATAAAGAGATTCCCTCTGAAGATCTGCAGGGAACCTGGATCTAAGTAGCTATTTGATATATTGAGAGGCAGCTACCTGAGGCTGGAAAAGAATCCCAGAAGAACAGCAGGATATTGAATTTCCAGAGTTTTCAAAAAGCTGTAATGAATTAGTGAAGGACCTGACAATAAACAAGGGTCTGACAGCCTGCACAAAATGGTAGTGTCTTCAGAGGACTGCAGAGATGGCTCAGCCGTCAGAGTGAACACTGAGCTTGCCTAGGGCCCATGTAAACCTGTCAACACCCACATTCTGGCAGCTCACAACCACCTGTAATTCTAGCTGCAGGATTCTCCTGACCTCTTCTCCCACCCACAAGTACCTGCACTCACACGGGCACAGACCTGCACATAGACACAAATGTACACACACAATTAAAACTAAAAATAAATCACAACACTGACACTGCCTTCAGCCTGACATAGTAAATTTGGAACCCTATTTTGTGAGTTTTTAACGTATTACCTAACAACGACAAAAGAACAAGTCCAAAATTCTCTAAGAATCTTTAGAAAAAGCTAACATACAAAATCATAAAGTCCTCAGTACCTGGAATATGATGAGAATGAAAGGATTTAAAAGAAGTTTTTACAGTAAACAATCAAAAGGGAGAATGATCCATAGAAAAGAACCAAAAGAAAGATGATGGAATTTTCAGACGGGAACACACAGACATCTATTATAAATATTCTACATATATTCAAGAATGCAAAAGAAAACATGACCATGATTAGTAGATACACCAGTGTGTAAAATACTATTGAAAGAACCTAAAGACAGCAATAAGTGGGTAGATATACCATGTTCATGGATATGGACACTCATTCTCTTATAATTGCTGATTCTTCCCCAAGTAGTCAAGGGGGATTTTGTTTGTTTGTTTGCTTGTTTATTTGGTTTCTTTACTTGTTTGTTTGTTTGAATAGAAATTGATATGTTGGTTTTATTTATATATGTTTTTAATTACACTTATTTACATGTGCAAGTGCATATGTCACAGTGTGTATGTGGAAGAGGAAAACAATGTTAGTTCTCCCTTTCAATCACGTAGATCCCATCATACTTGGTGGCAAATGCCTTTACTCGCCAAGCCATCTTACTTCCTGATTTTATCATTTATATAGAAATTCAAACAATGTACAATAATAAAATAATCAGTTTTGAAAACCAGTAAAATTAGAAGGCTTACATTATTGAATTTGAGTACTATAAATCGATGATTATCAGTGACCCAAAAGTGTTTAGAGTGTTTTACTAGAGTGAAGATACATACATACATATATACATACATACATACATACAAAGAGAAAGTGTCTCTGTGTGTGAGAGGGGGAGAGAGAACAATTCACATATATGTATATGCAGAATCTACTTAACATATGGTGAGTTTCCATCTCAAAACACTCACCCATATATTGAAAACACAATGTGCCAAAATGTACTTGGTGTCCCAGTAAATCCACCATGAAGTTTAAAAATTATAAGTCAAGTCAGTCTCTTGTAAGTTGAGAATGAAATTATAATGAGAGGGAGAAGCAGAGAACAGAAGAGGGAGAGATGGAAGAAAGGAAAAAAGAAGGGGTGTGTGTGTGTGTGTGTGTGTGTGTGTGTGTGTGTGTGTGTGTGTTTGGACTGGGGATACCATCATCCAAAGAAATGTGACCTTAGGCAATTCTGTCATAGACCATATTTACACAAATCTAGATAGCACAGCATATTATATTCCTAGTAATAGGAATAAACATATATAAATACATATAATACATACAACCTATGCTTAGGGCTATGATGAAATGAGCAAAGAGTTTAAGATTAAATCAAACACAAGAGGATACCATGCAATAATCACTGGAACTAAATAGAGGATCTAGAAACGTACTAATACACTTTTTTCCCCCAACACCATTTCATTTTTAACAGTTAGCAAGGTAAGTGAGTGGAAAAGAATAAATCTCTTTGATTAAAGATCCTGGTACAAATGCAGGTATGCAACTGACCACTGATCTTTAATCTCCTCCAATTTGCAAAAATTAACCTGAGAGGATTATAGAGCTGAATAGAAAAATGAAAAATAAAGCAGCATAAGGAAATACATAGTAGAAAAATCTTTTCAATCTTGTTTGACAAAGATTCCTTGACACAGGAAAAGCACAAACAATAAATAAAAATAAATAAACTGTATCTTCTCAAAATAAAAAAAAACCCTTTAATCTTCATAAGACACTTAAAAAAAACTTTTTGAAGTTACAGATAAAGAACATTTTCACAGCACATACCTCAGATAAGATGGCATTCGTAATAGATAAATTATTTCAACTCAATAATATAAATCCACACAATTCACATTTTCAAATGAGCGATAGACTTGACAGTCACTTTACCACACAAGACAAATGACTGACAAGTGCATGCAAAGATGCTTAACATCGTTAGTCATCAGTAAAATGTAAATTAAAACTGCAGTGAGGCATCATTACATTGGCAGTAAAATAGCCATAATTAACAAGACTAACAATAGCAGGTGCTTGGAACCATTTAGAGAAACTGTAAGTCTTATACGTTGATGACAAGAATGCAAACCATACAGTCATCGGGAAATCCACTAGCCAGTTCTTACTGTGGGAGGATTCTCATCAGGTGACTCAGAGAGCTGTATCTTCAGGTATTTAAACATAATAATACATATGGCCAAATGGTTCCACTGACACATTAGCACAAATTTGTTTCCGAATAACCACAGATTGGGAATAAAACTACATATCCATCATTTGGTGAATAAAGAAATAATGGTGTATGCACATAGGTGACTATATTCGGTACTAAGAGCAAGCTTTTTATACATGTCACAACTTGAATAAACCACAAAACATACTATGGAAATGGCACACGACACCAAAGACTACTAACAATTGGATTTGATGCTCATGAAATTCTAGAAAAGCTGAAACGATAAGATAAATATTGTGTTTTTCTGGAATTTTCTGGTTACTTTAGAATGGGCACAACCACTGGGAAACATTTTGGGGTGGTACAAATACTTGATATTTATATCCTGAGGATGACAGTGGTTGTAGAACTATATATAATTGTAAAAGGCTGGCTGAATTACATATTTTAATGTTGCCTAAGGTTCTGTTGCTGTAAAACACTACCCCAAAACAACTTAGGAAGGAAAATGTTTATCTTACAGTTCCATCATTAAGGGGAGTCAAGACAGAAACTCAAGGCAAGAGCTTGGAACAGAAACCAAGGAGAAACACTGGTTATTGACTTCTCCCAGGCTAACATTCAGCTGCTCTTCTTACACAGCCCAGACCAACCTGCCTAGATATTGTACTGCCCAGAATAGATGGGACCTTCTCTCCACTAAAATTCAAGAAAATGCTCCACAGATAGGCCAATCTGATGGAGATAATTCTTCAACTAAATTTACCTATCCCCTGGTGTGTCAAGTTGACAACCAAGAATAGCCATCGCAGACAGGATAAATTTTATTGTATATAAATTCCATCTTAATATAAGTCTTAAAATCCAGACAAAGAAGTTCTAATTTGGTATTTTGGAACAATAAAGAATTAGTATACTTATGTCATAAATAAATGGCCCTCCTGTGGTTTACAAAGGATACCAAGACTTGTATTTTATTTTTTGCAACAGTAATTATTTTATTTTCCTAGTTATAAGGAGTCCTAGGGATTTCTTTAATAAAAGAAGTTAAAATATGTATTTTTTCACTGTATTTATGTAATAAAACTGCAGTTGGTAATGTGGAAAGATGGATGCAGGTGGAGATAATTTTCCAGACTAGTAATGAGTTAATGGATTCCCTTAAAGATGCTGTAAATTGGCTAAATTTTACATCTCACATTCAAGTCTAACAAGAGCAGAAGGAAAACGCACCTGCAGATATAATAAATATCCTTTGACCCAGCAGTCTGAAACAGCACTTAAACAGAAAACTTCATCCCCGTATGTTACCCTTAAGAGAATTTACCTGCCATGACATAATGAGGGTTCTGATCATGCCAGACCGGATGAAAGCATGATTTGCAGGTGCATCATTTCTCCCTTGAAAGAAGTTGTTAAACCATGAAGGGCATGTCAGAATCACTACCATGTTTTCTTGAACACCAGCGAGTTCACCAGGAAGAAAGCAGTGCATGCATATCAGATCGGTCCAGGCTAGTGCACAATTTCATTAACTATTCAGCATTATGAATTACTCCATGTTTTACATATAGGATTGGGTTCCCTTTGGGATTGAAGTGGTGTGAAATCCTTGTTACACAGCACAAATGGGGACAGAAAGCCTCTGTCCAATATTTGTTGACATAGAGGTGCTAAGAAATAGCGCACACACCAGCAACTGCTGAGAAATCACATTAAATCACAAATTTTATAAGACTATGTTTTCCAAAATCCTTGTAAATAACTAGAAGAAAGGGTTTGCTTTCTGCATAACAAAACTAAAATCCTTCATAGAGTAGGAAACCAAAGTGAGTAAAGAAAGACAATAGATAAGGAAGAAACTCTAAGATATGATAAATAAAATTACTGTCCATCTCCCCAGAATATTAGAAATGCAAATTAAAATTAAAACATTTTTTTTTAATTTACTAAACTGACTCAGACATTTGAAACTATCTACTGTAGTAGTCAATGATGGTGAAAATATTGGACCAGTTAAAAATAGACACCAACATTTCTGGAAAACATTTTAGCAGAGTGTTAAAAAAAAATTAAAGCTCCTGTACTTGGACACATCAATTCTTTTGTAACAGTACTTCTACATAAATGTTGACAATGATATTTACTGCAGTGATATTTGAAGAGAAAAATCCTGGAAACCATCTTGATTGTCATTACTGGACAAGTAGGATTATTAATTCAACCCTCCCCTCACTTAAAGAATGCTTTGGAAAAAAATACATGACCAGATAAACACTAAAGTTATTAAAGGACCACCATTCCACCACATACACCACATACTACCATATACTACCATGTATCACCATACACCACCACATGCCATACTACTGTAGAATACTACCAAATACTACCATTTTCTAAGTCCCGATTGTATACTGTTCTATAGACTATTTTGTAATGACATTTCTCTATCATTTAAAAAAAAAAACAATTTTAAGGTTTAATTTTTATTCATGTGTGTGAGTGTGTGTATACTACTTGTGACCCTGTGTCCACCGAGGCCAGAAGAAGGTGTTAAATGCCCTGAGCCTGGAGTTATAAAAGATTTTAAGCTGCCTATGGTCCGGTGTCAGTGCTAGGAACTGGGTCTTCTAGAACAGTAGCAAGCCCTCTTAATCTCTGGCTGTTTTGTAAATGCAGAAATAAAAAGCAGACTAGGAAAACGGAACTTGACATGATCTAACCAGAGCCATTTTGTTTCTCTTTCCTTCTCTCCCCTTTTTAGTCCCTTCATTCCCCACCCCTGCTTCTCCCTCTGCCCTCCCTTCTTTCACCTCTTTAGCATTTGCTGAATGGTTTCTATGAACTAGCTCTATGTGCTGATGATATTAGTATGGGGAAGATATAAAAACAAATTGAAAATATGGTGGATTATGTTAATACGCTAGAGATCCAACTTAAACAGGCATTTGAAGTTTGAGCAAGGAGAGAGGAGGAGCCCGAAAAAGGCTAACAGGAATGTCAAAGGTAAAATAATTTCCCAGATGAGCAATTAGAAAGAGGTCTTTCATCACTTTGAAGAAGGAACCAAACTTCCCCATTAACCAATCAAGGCTTTCTGATTCCATTTGTTTGGAAATAAAAGAGAGGGAAAAAAACTATATCTATAAATTTGTGTGTGTGTGTGTGTGTGTGTGTGTGTGTGTGTGTGTGTGTGTGTGTGTGTAGGGGGGTGGGAAATATCATCAGGATTCAATCCAAGGAATGGCAAGGAATCCCACAGTTGGCAAGCACACAAGTTCTTTATTCTCTCAATTCATCAGGATCAGAACCTTAAGAGTTCAGGATACTTTCTTCCCCACTAGGCTGTGGGTTTTTTGTTTTTGTTTGTTTATGTGTGTTTGTGAACCTTTCTATCCTATTTTCAAATCTTACAAGCTTTTATGAAGCCATGAGTCAGCACAAGGCAATCATGTGGCCATCAAGAACACAACACCTGGAATTCATAATTTCTGCCAATCACAGTGACGAACAGGACTGCAAAAGAATAGGAGAGGAATTCTGGGAAGAATGCTTTCTATTGTTGAGGATGAGAGAAAGGAGAGACATGAAGTAATTCATCCAACACCTCATTATTCAGGGTCTAGAGAGCTGCTATTGTGTGCAGCTCTGCTATCAGCTCCACAAAAGCTATGAAGAGCAAAATAAAGCCCTTTCCTACCCCAAGGACACAATCGACACCCAGAGGTGCAATAGCAGATGGAGAGACAGAGTTTCATTGTTGCTGTTTTGTTTGTTTGTTTGTTCTTCTATAGGACAATTAGTTTAGATTTTAGGGTCAAAACAACAATGATAATATTTCACACAATTTTTGTTTTTGCATTTTTGTTTTTTGTTTTCTTCTACTTTTTTTTTTCACAATTCTACCCATCACTAGGAGAATGTCAGTTCCAAGTTCAGCCATCAATATACAACCTTATTTTCATCTAAAATTGATGAAAAATATCTTATTTTAAGTTGGGTATGGAGGCAACATGCCCAGAATTGAAACACCACATTAAAATTTTTATTAAATTAAACTTTTAATTTTATACTTTGAATAGCAAGAAAATAATAATTCCTGAAGCCATGGAAACAATTCTTTATCAGGTAAATCCTCAAAAGGAAGGGTGGTCACTGGCCAAGTCTACATTTACATTAGAATGATTCTAATAGGCTCTACCTATTCAAATAGGATGCATGTTTTTTATGTTAAATGTGAATTTATAACTTTGAATTTTGCAAACAAGAAAATGAAAAGATTTCCTTTTGCCTTAAAAAGAAGCAAAATGTTAATTAAACATACACTTCTCCACAAAACTTCCTGCTTGTCTCTCTTTGGTATTTAAACTCAGCGTTGCTCAGCTTTAAATTGATCTTACTTTGGGGCTAAGCATTTCTCATCAACAAAACACTTGTCTTTCTAACCCAATATTGCTTAGGGAGTAACTCACTTGGTGTCTAGAAGCCATTTTTCTGAGTTAATTCATAGAGGATTGCTTATCAGTGAATGAAGCAAGCTAAGCTTTCGTACTCCATGTGTGTAAGGCAGGCTTTGAAGAGCTCAAACATGCTTGTTGACTTTTGAAGAGAATTATGTTCTCCTGTAATAAAATAAACACAATGTTCATCTGGAATATCAAACTAAGTCTACATCAAAGGGACCTAAGAAAACCCGGGGCAGTACACGAACACATCAACACAATCACCTCAAGAATAGAGACAAGGATGAGAAAGGATCCAATGTCTAGAAAGAAGTGAGAAATTATTCTGAAAAAAAGAAAACATTCTAACATACGTTAAGTATTTACTTTGTGGCTAAAAATATGAAAATCAAGGTTTGCTATAGTTTAATAAGTGTGTGATCCTTCTGCTGCAGGGTTACAAAGTGTATTACGATGCCAAGGAGATCTCTGTCTGCTACACAATAAACATCATTCGAAAGAGGGAGGCAGTGGAGAGACGAGGGTCAGTCATGACCTGACCTGACATTTTCATCAGGATGATACGGGAGTGAGCATCAGCTCTAGAAAAGAATCTGAAGATACAGAACTCTAGATCTATCAGTGCTTCTGTTTTGCCAGATGGGGTCTGTGCCTGGAGAGGGGAGGCAGGGGATAGACCAACGGTGGAACTGGCATTTTGAATGATTTGTCTGTAGGTTACTGCATCAACAATCTGCTCAAGAATGGGTTGCCAGGAAGATGACACTGCCATTTGACATCCCAATAATTTCTTTAGTAACATATGCAATCGGTTCACAGACCCAGCCCAGCACAGTTGGCTGGAGTTGGAGGAATGGGCGGTGACTTCTTGGCACTCCCAAGAAGACAGGTGGGGAAGCTGCGGATTAAGCTGTTTGCTCATCCAGCAAAGAGATCTAGAGGTGGTAGAAGTGTCTTCAGTCTTCCTCCTACCGGACTGAATACACTGCCTATTAACCAGACCAAGCCTGGCTATGAGATAATAATAATTCCAATTCCATAAGCATGAGTTAATTATCTTATATCTGTTTCTATGCCAATAGATAGAAACCTCCCTGAAGGCAGAAAACTGGTTTATTTTTGTCTCCCTCCAAAGACGCCGTCTATATTTTAGACATTATTTAAATAATAGACTGTGCATAAATGTACTTTATAAAGTGCTGCTTAAATGCTCTGCTTTATTTAGAAAGAAACTAAAGCCAAAGGAGCAAAAATAGAAGTTTTAAATTTAAAAAAAATTGGGATTACAGGATATCAATGCCACACCTTAGAAGGAAAGTCTCAGACTCTGTAATAATTCTTAATGCTGTCATGTTTCTCTAAGGACCCTCTTTTATCTTCTTTTTTGAATAAAAATTGAGTGTGCATTAGTGCACTTGAGTCCTCTTTGGAATGCATTGAGAATACAAGTGCAGTCATCAGGCAATCATAAAACTCGAAATGGAAAAAAAAATCTAACAGTGCATTGTTATGATCATGGATGAATCCCAGATTTGGGCAGGTTCGCAGCATAAACCCTAAGCCTGGGCTTAAAACCATCACACCTGGCTTTATGGAACTTCGAGTCCATTTGAGAAGTTCAGGTCTCTGAGGATCCTCGATGTGAAACAGAGCCAATGTGCCCAGGCACAGTGACACACTCCAGGAACACATTTCATTTGCCTCTGTACAAGGGCACAAAGTTGAGGCTCAGGAGAACATTTCCAGGATTTAGTGGCATCCTAAAATAGCACAAGGAATTCTACCAGCCAGTGGGTCCTGGGCATGGTCCTTCCCACCCTCAAGTTACCTACCTCACAAGGAAGTTCAGAGTTAAAGCAATGGGGACCTACAGCCAGATTCTGAGAGGTAGAGAAGAAACCAAGAATTGAGGCTATGCTGCTGCCTTACTTAGCAAGCAGGAACTGGAAGGAGTTGGTGGGTTGGGCTCACAGCAGCCTTTTTTTTGGTTTTCCAAGACAGAGTTTCTCTGTGCAGCTTTGTGCCTTTCCTGGATCTCGCTCTGTAGGCCAGGCTGACCTCAAGTCACAAAGATCCGCCTGACTCTATCTCCCAAGTGCTGGGATTAAAGGGATGCGCCACCACCACCCGGCCTCAGCAGCCTTCTTATACTTACAGTAAGATGAAAGTAAGGACAGAAGAGACCGAGGGTGGCAATGGGAAAGAGAAATGAACAGAAATATAGGTAGAAGGAACTAAATGAGTATCATCAACACATGGAGTTAAAATCCAAGAAAACAGGTGTAAACAGGCTCCCAGATTGGCCATAAATATAAGTGAGAAACAACCTTGATTGATTATTTTTTTAAACTTACTGGGATATAAGTGCAGGATAATGTGGGCAGTACAGGAAAAGCGAAGCATGAAGGAATTGAAGGCTGCAAAACCTGGTGAGGCAGTGGGAGACCACCCAGAAGGGAGCTAGGAAATCAGTAATCAGACTCCTCTTTTGTGTTTTCACAGCAGAGCGAACAAGGCCATAAAGAGGGACCTGGGGTTCGCCCATGGGTCTACAATTAAAAATGTAATAGCTGTAAGCATGGGGCAGCATCCAGCAAACCTGTCCTAGTCTAGCAGTCAAAGCTAAATGATGAGCTGCCTATAACTTAGCTCAGACTCTAACCAGTCAAGACTGCTCTCTATAAGCCCGACTCCCTTATTTTTATGGAAGACATAGAAAGAAACTTTAGGCAGCAACTCTACCTGAATTCTCTGCCACTTTTAGTTTCCTTGGGGAGTCACTGACTGACTTGCTTGTGGTCAAAGCATCTCCATCTGGCTGTAGCAGGTGCCCCGGCAAAAGCTTTGCCTGGATCCATTTAACGCCTCTCTCTTTTTCTATCATTTGGAAATCAAAAACTGTGGCTCCAAGAATATGTAAGGAGTAATGTATTAGAGATGTGAGGGTGTGTGGAATAAATAGTTTCAGAGGCTGATGAATAAAGGTTCAGGATTCAGAGAAGAGTAGAATTTTCTAGCCCTTCTCTGAGGACACAGAAGGAAACAGGAGCAGTAACAAAATAATTTTGGGAACAGCCAGCATTTATTGAATTCTATTCACATGCCAGTCACTGTGCTAAGTGCTTTCAGTATATCTGTATCATCTACTCATCAGTGCCACCCTGAGAGAGAGATGCTACCTGTCTTCTCATTTTATATGTAAAGTAATAGGTGAGGAGAGGTTGGGCAATCTCCCATCCTCAGGTACCTAGGAATCAGAATTCTGCTCAGGACTGTCAATCACTCATCCCGTTTCCTGTTTCCTCATTGGTATCATGTAACTTTGACGAGATTGAAGAGTCAAGGGCATACAGGATACCTGAAATTTTCTTGCTGATGGAAAAAAAAAATGAAGAGCTGGAGAGGTTTAAACATTCACTATTATTAATTTCAAGCTTCCTTAAGAGAATCATCATAACAAACATTTCAGACTCAACTGACTTTCCTGCCTCCATTATACGTGCTTAACATAAGCCGTGTTCATCTCTCTCCAAGGCTACTGTAACGGCTCTCCCAGCTCTCTCCCATCCTTTCATATCACCTATACTTATCTTTGCAGTCGCAATGATTCTTTCAAAATGAAAGCCAGATTATGTTTCCCTTTGTCTTAAACCCATCCAGAGTCCAGATTTATCACTTGCAGCCAGTGTCCAAGCTCTCACAATGGCATACAAGACCCTACATGATCTAGCTTCCTACCTGGTCTCATCTCCTAGCTTCTTCCTCCCTTCTTTCTCAGCTTCAGCCACAGTCAGCCCCTGACTGCAATCTCTGGCCTCTCTGCCAGGAGCACTCTCCCCCACACAGTTATACACATAGATTTTAGCGGATATCCTCCGTGTTTGTAATCAAGCATCCACTTATAATTGAGACCTTCCTTGATTGCTCAAAATAAAATGACATCCCCATGCATCTCTACTCACACCCTATCTTATTTTTCTTTATAGCATTTATCACGATCTGACCTTCTAATTATTATGTTCACTGTCTGCCTTCTCCCCAGGAGCATGCACTTCAAGATGACTCTGTCTTCTCTGATGTATCTCCAATGTCTGAAACAGTGTGTGGGGCCAGTAAATACTTGTTTGATGAATCAAAGCAGAAAAGAAAAAAATAGTTCAGTGTCTGCATACTCTGGATAGTTTATTGTGAATAATGAGAAAATAATTAACAATGAGAGAAGGAAGCTGGACTTCTGGTGGGGAAAGCAGAGAAGAGGATTCTAAAGAAACTGGAGGACAGCAACAGATGGAGCTGGTCGATCAGCAACAAAAGAGATGCTGAAATCATTTCTATCCATTATGAGAAGCTGGGAGTATAATTCTCAAGAACAATGAATGACACTCTTTGAGGCCTGTTCCTTCTGCTATTGATGTATGGAAGCCTAGGGACCCAGTTTCCGAGAAAATCCTTATAACCCATCACTGTCCAATCAATCGGAGCTCTTGAGTAGAGGCAGGCGATGAGAAGCCTGAGAGCCCTGGATTAGAAGCCATCCAATTAGATCGCCAAGCACTCCGCCAAAGCCTGATGGCCACAGTGCAGGCACTTATGTCGATGAATCTCATCATTTCCAGGTGGGTGGGGGAAACGCACATTTTTAAAAATCACTGGTACTTCTCAGATTCAACCATTCATGTCGATTCTCTTTCAGTAAATGGCATCAGCATAAACTGTCTGATGTAAGACTTCAAAAAGGTACATCTGACAGCCTGGAGGTGACTCTGGGGTCATCTATAACATAACACGCTAAATATGTCTAATGCTGAAGGCCAATTTAGAGCCATCAAAATAGATTTTTTCGTTTTTTCAAGCATGCCAGGTGTGCTCTTTATGGTTTTGTCTTACTAGAAAGCCTTTCTATTTTGGGTGAATTCCATTTTAGAGGTGTTGATTGTTTGCAGATGCTTACAAAAGAGACAACGGGATATGTAAAAAAAGTTTTTGGAAGTGCTTAAGAAAGTTTTATAACTAGCAATAAGGAACTTAGGGCAGCTTCAGGACATTGTGTCTAATAAAGCCAACGTGGTGTGGTGCAGCGTGCAGAATTTGAAAGGCTGGATTCCAGTCTGAGACTGAAGAGTCTGTGTGTGTCCTCTTCTCCTGAAAGCCACCAAATAACTCTGAGCTCTCCATTGCTTCATCTGGGAAAATGAGAAGTGATCATCCACTTCCCTGAGCACGTGGGGGTGCAGCACACCACCTGCACCTGCTGTGACCCACTTTGCTCCCGTCATGGCTCCGCCTACTAGAGCTCTGTCAAAACCATGGTAACTAGACATGTGCTAAATGTGTGACAGCCAGGCAGGTCCTTTCTCTCCATTTCAAAGGACAACAGCTGCCTAAGAACCGCAAGACCCCTTTGGATGCTAAAAAAGATTTTGTTTCATCGTTGTATGTCACCAAGTATGCCTCAGTGATCCCTGAGAGGAACATTTCTTTGCAAACTGCCCTGATTGTAACCCTACAGAAAGAAGCAAGCAGGCGCTGATTCTTCAACAATCTTTCTGTTTTGAATTTTTTTTCCCCAGTGCTCAGTACAGTCTTTGAACACACACTATCTTCTTTGCTTTAAATAAAACAAGAGGCATGAGTATTCCTACATTTAAATTGGAAGGAAAAAAAAAAACCTGGAACCACTCAATGGCATTTTTAATTTTATAAAATTTAACACAGTGATGATGGGTAATTTAACTTCGGCAAACTAGGCTCCTGGATAATCATAGCTTGAATAATCATTCTCCCTTATTAAAAAAATTAATAAAGTAAGAGTACTATGAACTTTTCAAAAAAAAAAAAAAAAAAAAAAAACAACCTCAATGCAATTTAAACATGTTCACGGAATAAAATCAATCAATCCAAGCTTCATCAAGGACAAATCACAACCTCTGAAAAACAGTGTCTGCAGGCAGGCCCAGCGGACCACGCAAGACTGACGGAGGGAAGTCTTAACCATAGAGGACAAAAGCTCCAAACCAGGACAACTGGCTCCTTGCAGGACTCCCCAGCACCTCACTGTTATCTTTTTAAACACTCTTCATTCCTCAGTACTTCAGTTTCAAGATCATTAATAAAACATCAGCTGGCGAAGGCAGCAGCCAGAGGGGCAGCGGTGACAGCAGGGGGGACTCTAACTGTCACAGCCATTAGCATGGCTGAGATACAGTCCATAAACAGGGCACAAACTTCTTGGAAAGATCACTAGAAGGGAGCATTTGTTTTTGCCTCGATGAAGAGTAAAGAGAGACTAAATTTACAAAGGCTTCAATTCATCTATTTCAATAAGGTTTGCTTTTCTGTTATAAAACCATGTGGTATCTATTGGGGAAAGTACAGAGGAAAAAAGTTAGAATGTTTCCTAAGTCATTAAATACCCTTTCTTCCATTTGCTCTTACATATATAGATTTTTAAAACTCTTTTTTTTTTTTTGCCTAATGTTCTATATAAAATGTTAGTCTGTTCCCTGGCTGTCCCGGGGACTCCATTTACTTACTCTCTTTCTTCCTCTATTTTCTATTCAGTCTCTCCTACAAGGAATACTCTTGTGAGGCAGTCACTGGATTCTCTCTCCAAACTGGCAACTCTCTTTCCATCTATGGCTGTTTTTATTGTCCATTCTCACTCTCTTCTGAGCTGACAGGAACTCAGTCTGAGAACAGTCTTCAGAAACAGATGTAGGTGGAGGACACCCAGGCAGGGGATGTATATGTGTATGTAGAAAAAGAACTAGCCCAACCTCTGAGAAAGTTGAACCGTGTGTGGGAATTAAGTTGGTCAAGTCCAACTCTGCCAATGGGCATGCATAGTTCTCCAGAAATAAAGGTAAGAGCAGTGTCTTTCCACCTGTGTTTGCATGATTTCTGGATATAATCATGTGGACAATAAAAGTGCTTCTGAACCTGCTATTGCCACTTTACTAAACAAACATAATTCTTGACTGCATTTTAAATATATTGCCATCTACCCCCAGGTCAATATAGTTCTTACCCCTTATCAAAGATGCTTGCCTTTGTATTAGAGACAATTACGGAAAACTACAACTGGTCCAAACATGGAGAATAATTGATTGTGAGGTGTCCAGTCCCAATGGATATATCTACAACCCAACTGGGAACATTGTGGAAGAGTAGGAAGAAAGATTGTAAGAGCCAGAGGACCAGAAAATCTGCTGTGAGATTGTGTCTCCTAGAAATGACAAGGATACCTCAACAATTTGGCTGCCTAAACAGGACCTAAGCAATGACAATAACCGCAGATATGCTAACATGGAAGGGGAAAATCATCCCTAGACAAAGAACTATGGGCAGCCAAAGACTACAGCCAACTAAGGACTGCTGAGAGATAACCTGTCTTCCCCAGGGTTGAGCTCCCTCATTGGTTATACTAGTGGGCAGCCATGCAATGATATACATAGAAGGAACACTAAATGGAATTGGTAGGTTGTGTTTGTGTGTGTGGGTATGTGTGTATGTGTATGTGTGTGTATTAATAACAAAAATAGAGACCATGAATTTGAGAGGAAGAAAGAGGGAAGTGGGAGGAAAGGGAAGGAGAATATGACACAATTAGAGTTTAATTTTTGAAATGATGTCCCTCACACCACTACTGTCTTCCCAATGTTTGAAATAGTTTATTAGTAATACATAAAAAAATGCTAGTCAGAAATGCAGTTGATCTTAGATATTAGCTAGATATTTAATATATTAGGTACAGATATTTTGGATATTACTATGCTTTTTTTCTTGGTTTCTGAAATCATTCTCTCTCAACTCTTCCTTCCTTGTCTCCTTTAGACTTTTCTCCTCCCATTTCCAATCTCTAGATTTGTGGCACCTCAGGGTCTGGTCTTTCAAGCTCTTCCATCTACATTCTCTTCTTGATCAACCCATTTAACTCAAAGACTGTTGACTCCTGTAAGCTAACAATCCCAAATTATGAATCCCCAGTGTGACATGGAGATTACCCATGGCTGCCAACCTTCAAATTCCAGGCCTTTGTGACTGTTGTCTAATTGGCTTTCCAAAGTCACCTGCTCCAAATGTTGAACTTGCAATGCCGACATTGCTCATCCTCCTGCTCTCTTGCTTCCTTCAGGCCATAATTTAAACACAGAGTCACTAAAACTACCTTCTTTGTGTGAAGTAACTTTCTTTCTAATCTCTTACACTCTACTGCCCCATACCCTACTATACAGCTCTACTAAGTACTTTTCATTATCCAGTTTACTATATATTTGTTGATATCTTTCTCTTCTTGTCCTTAAGGTATAAATCATCTCAGTCAGAGATGTTGTCAGTTTTGTTCACTTCTATATTTTACTACCTAGCAAAATGACTAACACATAGTAGGTATTCAACAAATATTCAAGAAGAGGAAGACTACAATAAACTAACATACAGGTGAATAAATTAATAAATTTTATGCATCCTTGCAATAGATACTCATTTACCAATTCAGTTCTGTCCCAGTGAGAGCATGGTGACCCATGTTTGATTACTTTTTGCCAATCTCTAAATTAATGCTTAGTGACACTATTAGAAATATAGCAAAACAGGACCAGCAGACATCTAAACTCTACTCTCCTATACTCTACCTCATTAACACTACTGTGGTGTTTTACACTCAAAGCAAAAATGATTGTGAAAAACATTTCTGAAGTTGCATAAGACAATGTGGAATTTTTCTCTAGATGAGAAATTTAAGGCTTTGCACATAGGTTTTTTTTTTTTTTTTTTTTAGGGCTTTCATTCTTTCAATACAAATGTAATAAGCACGTCCCAAGCGCAAAGTGCTATAGTCATGACCTTGGTTATAAGAGGTATGACCATTAAATGGTCTAATCCAACTTCAGATATGTTGGAGTGTGGACAAGAATTCCCCACTCCTATTCTATGCACTGCTGTTTCTTTTCCAATAATACCAATATTAAGCCCTTCAACCTTTAATCATGGTATTCACTTGTCTGTACCAAGCACTGTCCTTGGCTCTGAGTCCTGTGTAAATTGTTCTTTTTGGTTTTCAGTGTTAGGAGGGAGACAAAAATAGGAGACCTTTGTTCTTTTTGGTTTTCAGTGTTAGGAGGGAGACAAAAATAGGAGACCTGGAAGAATTTGGGTTTTCTTCCCTTTGCAGTAAGAATTTACAGAACAGGAGAGTGCAGAGTTGGCTAGGTAGGAAGACTGTGAGTCACACGCATGTGTATGAGTGTGTGTATATATGAGCGTGTATGTATATGTGTATCTGCGTTTGTGTGTGTAAGCATGTATGTGTGTTTGTGTGTGCATTTGTGTATGTGTTTATTTGTGTATCTTTCAGCATTTACTCTGAAATCTGACTCTGGGTTTTTATTATTAAGACCAATTAGAAACCATGTTACATATATGTGTGTATGTGCGTATATATGTAAGTGTGCATGTATGTATATGTGTGTTTGTATGTGTATGTTTGTGTATATTTGTGTATGTGCATGTATATGTATGCATATATGTGTGTATATGTATGTATGTGTATATGTATGTGTGTGTAATGTATATGAATGGGTGCTTCTTATATTCTCATTTTCCCAGCTCATATTTTCCAATTGATTGGTATGCCTGAAATCAAGCATTTGTGTAACCACTGTTTTCTGTGTAGCCACCAGCTGCATGGAAGATGAGTCCCTAGCACAGTTTGAGCCAGCTGGAGGAAAAATTATCCATTGATTGAGTCTTGAGGATTTATGAATGAATCACAGAATACTTTGCAGGAGCCATTTTGGAAACTTGGAGCCAGGTTTCTTAAAACTGGACTTGTCCAGGTTCTTCTCAAATCTGGTGTCACATCCATGCTCTAAGAGTCAATATGCATAGATGAACGGCTTGCAAAGGTATCTGTCTTTGAGAAATATACAAGGTTACTTCGTTCTTTACACTACTCAGAATCGTACTAGAAATCCCTTTCCAAGGTTCTACAAATGATCAGTACATGAAGTCCCATCATTCTCCAGTATGTACCTGTAATATATCTAAAGTCTAACATTGTCAGTTACAAAATACCCCAAAGCAAGATAAAAGTAACTTGAACTGGAAAAAAAATCATAATTTTATGAAGCATGTACTATGTGTAAGATACAACTGCAAACAATTTGCATATTTTAACTCTCCTTATCCATACAATATAGCATAATAAACTTAGCCATGACCTTGAAAACACTATGACTGTATTAAATACTGTATTAACCATGTCTATAACATCATCCATTTAGGCTACACTCCAAACACATAAACCTCTACAAATTTTAGAGAAAATTTCTGACATTTTCTCTTTGGAAAAGACAAAAACTTAAAAAACATGAATAAAATAAACATTTTGAACAGAATTTAACAGTAGAATGCCTCCAGTCAGCCATTAATTGTTCCAGATGCACTATTTTTTTTTTTTAAACCAGCTGGGTGATGCCTGTGTACAACTTGAGAACTCTGAAATTTCTGCATCTTTCTTCCACAAAGAGGGCATGCTCCAGGGAGAAGACACTTACTGCTGATTGTGTTTAGATGAAAACTGACATGTCTTAGGGGAGCATTTAGCCTGGACTAGTATGGTGAGTGACTAGACCACAAATTCATAATTTAACAGCTCAACGTTTAACAGAGGTGCCAACATGAGCACAGAATATTCACACTCGATATCATTTGCAGCTCCAAAAAGAGACAGGGAAGATGGAGATAGCATAGTTTAGACAAAATAATAATATAGAAAGAAATATAGTTTTGAAATCGAGTGTAGAATAATTAGCATTGAATTGACAAAAAAAAGGGGGGGTTAGCTATTCAAGGCATGGTTGTTCTTTAGAGCAAGCATCTCTCAAGCAGGCAATGTTTCAAGTACATAACAGCTTTAATTTTATGCAGATTACATATTTACACTATAATAAAATGGAGAATGGCTTAGTGGAGATACTTACTGCCAGGGACATAATTATTAATCAATATGTCTGTCTAAAGCTGTCAAGTCAGTTACTGGAAGTCATGTAGAAATTCAAATTCTCTTGTTTGCCATCCAAGTTCTCTTTAGGACTGTATTTTACATTCAAAAAGCTAATGACATGTAGCCAAACTCCCAGGAGTTTATGTACAGAGAGATATAGAAAGGAAGAAAAAGAGAGAGAGAGAGAGAGAGAGAGAGAGAGAGAGAGAGAGAGAGAGAGAGAGAGAGAACCCCTTCAATCTCTTTACAAAGAAGACACCTGAACACATGCTCCTCAAGCTGTATCTGTGCACACTGTTGTGTGAGCAGCCTGTCTAGCAGCTGAAACATAGTTTTGGGTGTCTACCTTGTTTTGTCATCAAAGACCATAACACACCCCCAGCAAACAAATGAGGAACATCTCTGACCTCGTTTAGCTATAAGACAGACTATCAATAAGGAAGGACATTTCCTATACGAATTGAACACATTCTAAAAGAGAGCTGACTTTATAGCTTACTCCAACACCACTCCCAGGACCTCTGAGCTATCCACATGTCCCACTCGCCTTTCCTCTTTCCTGGGCAGTGGACAATAAGGAAAAAGAGGAGGGTCTGAGGACTCAGCACCATGGCCAGGGTACTTGACAGTGTGCACAAAGCCCTGGGTTTGGTCTCTAGCACCCACTAAGCTGGGTGTGTGGCACATACCTGTAATCCCAGCACTCAGAAAAAGGACCAAGAGGATCAGAAGTTCAAGGTCAGCCTCAGATAAATAGCAAGATGCTAGCGTGTGATGCAGAGACCTTAGCCAAAAGAATAAAATAGCTTTCTTCTAAACATCTAGTTCAAGGAGGAAAATGTTGACCTCTAAATCTCCTTGAAACTCTCAGTTTTGGAATCAAGTTCTCTTCCATTCCTCTTTACAGGAACTAGGGCTTTTCAGTTGCACGGGAACGTGACCCTTTTTACACGTGAGGTTTGGCAAATTCATTACCAATTTCCTTCAGATATCCTATCTCTCCATGTCCCAATCCTAATAAGGGAAGACAAACCTCAAAGGAAACTTAAAATATTTAATGACTTTGACTTTTAAACATAACCCAAATTAGATAATAATGTCAAGTGATAATTCAATATTCCAAAATATCAAACTGAACAAACCGTAGTCTTCTATAAAGTTTATAGAATAAGCCCTCACTGATTTAGGGGACTTGTCGTGACAGAAGAGAGGACCATATAGAGTTTGAGACCACTTGGAGCTGGGGAGATGGCTCAGTCAGGACAGAACCTGCTGAGCAAGCCTGAGGACCCGAGTTCTGAAGCTCAGCAGTCATGTAAAAACAGGCATGGCAGCACATGCCCTGAACCCCAGTGCTAGGGGTTTGGGGACGATGTCTGGAGTTTCTGGCCCATTTGCCTTGCGACATATGCAAGTTCCAGATTTAGTGATGAGAGAATATGTCTCAAAGAATAAGATGTAGTGATAAATGAAGACACGCATGTAGACAAATGCATGCATGCACACGCGAGCGAGCGCGCACACACACATATGTACCCCATACACATACAAAATGTGAGAATACTTGTCATTCCATCATGTTCAAGTAGAGATAACTAATAAACACAAGTACTCTACCTGGTAAAATTTAATACAGCTATACTTATTAAGACTTCATTAAGTGTTTAAGAACATATGTATTATTCTATTCATGTTATATAAATGGATAAAAAGGACACAGGAAAGAACTGAGCTAAATTACATAAGTGGACCAAATACCATCAGGAGATCTTTTGTTTTTAAAATATTTTTGAAAACAAATTCTAAGCTCAATTAAAGCAAAGAAGAGGCATGAATGAGGGCTAAAATCAAGCCATAGGCATCACGATCCCTGACTTCAAGCTCTACTATAGAGCTACAGTAATAAAAACAGCTTGGTACTGGCATAAAAACCGACATGTGGACCAATGGAATCGAATTGAAGACCCTGACATTAATCCACACACCTATGAACATACAATTTTTGACAAAGAAGCCAAAAGCGCACAATGGAAAAAAGAAAGCATCTTCAACAAATGGTGCTGGCAAAACTGGATATCAACATGTAGAAGGCTGCAAATAGATCCATATCTATCACCGTGCACAAAACTTAAGTCCAAGTGGATCAAGGACCTCAACATAAATCCAGCTACTCTGAACCTGCTAGAAGAGAAAGTAGGAAGTAGTCTTGAACGCATTGGCATAGGAGACTACTTCCTAAATAGAACACCAGTAGCACAGACTCTGAGACAAACAATCAATCAATGGGACCTCTTGAAACTGAGAAGCTTTTGTAGAGCAAAGGATACGGTCAACAAGGCAAAGCGACAGCCTACAGAATGGGAAAAGATCTTCACCAACCCCACATCTGACAGAGGACTGATATCCAGAATATATAGGGAATTCAAGAAATTAGACATCAAAATGCCCAACAGTCCAATTAAGAAATGGGCTATAGAACTAAACAGAGAATTCTCAACAGAGGAAACTCAAATGGCCGAAAGACATTTAAGGAACTGCTCAACATCCCTAATCATCAGGGAAATGCAAATCAAAACAACTCTGAGATACCACCTTACGCCTGTCAGAATGGCTAAGATCAAAAACACTGAAGACACCTTATGCTGGAGAGGATGTGGAGCTAGGGGAACTCTCCTCCACTGCTGGTGGGAATGCAAGCTTGTACAACCACTTTGGAAATCAATATGGCGCTTTCTTAGAAAATTGGGAATCAATCTCCCCCAAGATCCAGCTATACCACTCTTGGGCATATACCCAAGAAATGCTCAACCACACCATAAGAGCACTTGTTCAGTTATGTTCATATCAGCATTGTTTGTAATAGCCAGAACATGGAAACAACCCAGATGCCCTTCAACTGAAGAATGGATAAACAAAATGTGGTACATATACACAATGGAATACTACTCAGCAGAGAAAAACAATGGCATCATGAGGTTTGCAGACAAATGGATGGATCTAGAAAAAATCATCCTGAGTGAGGTAACCCAGACTCAGAAAGACAAACATGGTATGTACTCACTCATAGCAGGATACTAGACATGAAACAAGGATGACTTGTCTGCTACTCACATCACCAGGGAGGCTACCTGGAAAACAGGACCCCAAGAAAGACACAGGGATCACCCAATGACAGAGAAATGGAATGAGATCTACATGAACAGCCTGGACATGAGTGGGGGTAATGAAAGGCGAGGGTTGAGGGAAAGAGAGCTTGGGGGAGCGGGAGATCCCAGCTGGATCAACAACAGAGAGGGAGAACAAGGAATAGGAGACCATGGTAAATAAAGACCACATGAGAATAGGAAGAAGCAAAGTGCTAGAGAGGCCCACAGAAATCCACAAAGATACCCACACAACAGACTGCTGGCAGAGGTCGAGAGACAGCCTGAACTGACCTACTCTGGTGATGGGATGGCCAAACACCCTAATTGTTGTGCTAGAAACCTCATCCAACTACTGAGGGATCTGGATGCAGAGATCCATGACTAGGCCCCGGGTGGATCTCTGGGAGTCCAATTAGCGAGAATGAGGAGGGTTTATATGAGCGAGAATTGTTGAGACCAAGGTTGGATAAAGCACAGGGACAAATAGCCAAATGAATGGAAACACATGAACTATGAACCAATGGCTGAGGGGTCCCCACTGGATCAGGCCCTCTGAATGGATGAGACAGTTGATTGGCTTGATCTGTTTGGGAGGCACCCAGGCAGTGGGACCAGATCTTGTGCTCATTGCATGAGTTGGCTGTTTGAAACCTGGGGCCTATGCAGGATTGTTCGGCTCGGCCTGGGAGGAGGGGACTAGACCTACCTGGACTGAGTCTACCAGGTTGACCTCAGTCTGTGGGGAAGGCTTTGCCCTGGAGGAGATGGGAATGGGGGGGGGGGGGTTGGGGGGGAGGTGAGGGGGACGGGAGGGGGGAGAACAAGGGAATCCGTGGCTGATATGTAGAACTGAATTGTATTGCAAAATAAATTAATAAAAAAAAAAAAAAATTTAAAAAAAAAAAAAAAAAAATCAAGCCATAGGAAAAACAAGCCTAGAATCCTATTGAATGATGCTTTCCTTTCTCACACTAGATGTCATGCCCACAAAAATTAGTATATTAAATTGCTTTTGCATGCCTGTATCCTTGAGGCAAGAACAACCAGTTTGGTCAAGGCTATTTCCTGAAGCAGGACCTTCAGAGCCAGGAAAAGGGGAAGGGTTATATGCACATACGCATACAATAACAACAGTAAAAAAGAGGCCATAAATTTGAAGAATGGGAATGGGTATACGGGAGGATTTGGAGAGAGGAAAGGGAAGGAAGGAAATGTTTTAATGATATTACAATCTCAAAAATTTTTAAACGTTTATCTTTTATTCACGTGAATGAGTGTGTGTCTGTGCAAGAGTCTGTCACGTGTGTGGAGGTGCCCTGCGAAGTCAGCAAGGAGAGTGTGTCAGATCCCCTAGAACTGGAGTTACAGAGAGTTGTAAACTGTCTGATGTGGGTGCTGGTGACCAATGAAGCAATGAACTCACGTTTTCTGGAGAATCAGTAAGTACTCTTCACCACGGAGCTGCCTGTCCTGCCCTCCTCTGATTTCCTTCAAACTCCAGAATGAAGCCATCCACACAGCAGAGAACAACCCCAAACTGGAACAGCATTAAGATATTTAAGTAGATTAGAGATGGGGAAAAAAAATGGTCCTTGCATGAGACCTGAGAGAGGTTTACTGTGAAATCTGAGGTTCTTTAAGAGAAGTTTCACCATGTTCAAGTCAAGGACAATTCCTAAGTGTCCTCAAGCAGAAATTTCCTTAGCCTGTTCTAATGAGCACAAACAATGCACCTATCTATACTACCCCGATCTTTAAAACTTACCTTGTATTGAATCGAAACATGCTTCCTCTCCCTCTCAATTGTGATCGTTGATTTGCAAGGCTAATTTTGTTAAGATTTGTACAAAAGAAAATGCAAACAAGTAGAGAAGAAATTATTTCCTGTGAATTTTAGTGATCTACATTGTGTTTGTTTAGGACGCACACACAAGAACACATGCAGGGGTGTGGGAGGAGAGAGGGAAGGTGATTTTCAGTGGAGACACAATGGATATGGCTAAAAAAAAAATTATCATATAGGCTGGGGAGATGGATCAGTCAGTAAGAGTACTTGCTGTGAAAGTCCCCGGCATCCAGGTAAAAGTCAGTCATGACTGTTAGATCTGAATTGATTGAGGCAATGTGGAAAGAAAAGAAAGAGGAGATTGATCTCGACAGAACAATGGAGGGCAGCAGCAGTCTCTCAGTAGCAGTGGAGACTATGCACTCAAGTGCAGGTGAATTGTGGATTTTCTAGGGCAGAAAGGGTTGGATCACTCCCTCTGCAGATCTGCCTCCCTATCATTTCAAAGTTGTAAATACCAGCGGAGCTGGGTGCATTGGCCTTCTTGGCAGGGGCTCCTCTAGACTTAGCTGCCTGCAGAAGATGCTATTGTCCACTCAACATTCCTGCTTGGAATTTCTTAGTTCACCTGAGGCTTTTAGGTCTTTATACTTGGAATGACCTCCTGTGCCTGAAACCCCAGAACCTGGGGGTGGAAAGAAGGAAGGCCTTGGAACTTGCTGGCCGGCCAGCCTAGCCCAAATAGTGAGATTCATGCCCAGTGAGAGACAGTGTCTCAAAAGTTAAAGTACAGAGCAAAAGAGGGAAGGTGCCTGACACCCTCCCCAGCCTCTCTATGAAGTACATAGTGTATGCACCTGCATGCACGTGCACATGAACACACACACACACACACACACACACACACACACACACATTTTTCCCTATCATTAGTCATGTCTATGTCAATGAATACAATTCTAAGGCAACTAACCTTAAAATGTGTAGGGCTTAGGAATTATAAACAATCCAAGGCACCTTTTTTCTCTTGGTCTTTTTCTAGTGATTGTAATTTCTGAATCCTCATGTACCCTCAAACACCTCACTTGATTTGGTCCAAATGTGAGTGGCAGTTCTTAAGGCAACTCCCTGTTTACAGATGGAACTCTTTAGTAGTGAATAGAGAGAAAGTTGTGAAAAATAGAGGCTAGGAAATGATGAGGGTGGTTGAGGCTGGTAGGCATTTAAACATTGAAAGCAGGAGGCTAAGTCTTACAGGTGGCCTTTGATATCTGCCAGGAGAACCCAGGACTTCCATACCCCACAGAGTCTAACCCCAAAGTCCTTTGATCCCTTTTGTATCCTCCTTTCTTTTAAATGCTTCCTTATGATTAGGACCCGCTTTCTTTCACAAGTCACCAGTTAGGATGCAATCACATAATAGACACTATATCAGAAGCTCATCTAAGTAGCATGCCTACAGTCAAAAACTGACCCAGGAGCTTGGGGATAATCCAGTTGGAAAGTGCTTGTTGGACAGGCAGATGGGCCTTAGTTCAATCCCCAGAACCCATGTAAAAGAAGCCAAGTATGGTAGTGCAGGCTTGTTCTATCAGTACTGGTTGGCAGATCCTCGGGACTTGTTGGCCAGCCAGCTTATGGGAATCAGTGAGTTCAAGTTTCCAGATGAGTGAGAGACTCTTGTCTCTAAAATAAATGTGGATGACATCCTGAAGAATAACACTTGAAGTTGACCTCTGGCCACTAAACACTACATGCAGCTACACACTCATGAACACATATACCCAACACACATACACACACACACACACACACACACACACACACACACACACACACACACACACACACACACATGATTTAGAATTCATTCTTCATTCCTTCCCTCTCTTTTTTCCGTTAAAATATCAGTAAATCTCATTGTTCTACTTATCTGGTAGCACCTTGCTTTCCAATCCATCTTCTCTCTGTGTCCTGGTCTAAGAGTAGCAGATAAACTTTTCCTTAGCAAACCATGATTCTGCATTTTATCACAGACATATCCTCCTAAACAATGGAATTTGAGACTTTGTCACCAATCTGATATGAATAAGAACTTCCATATCTTAAAATCTGCATGTGTAACTCTACTCTCTCAAATGGATCATAATTCATGTTTTAGCCTATGTCCTCAGCCGGGTAGTAGTGGTGCATGCCTTTAATCCCAGCACTCAGGAGGCAGAGGCAGGCAGATCTCTGTGAGTTCAAGGCCAGCCTGGTCTACAAAGTGAGTTCCAGGACAGCCAGGGCTACACAAAGAAACCCTGTTTCAAAAAAAAGTATATCCTCAGTGTGTTGAAACATAAAAGCACACATCTATGAACACCCAGAGAAAAATATGCACACATACACATGTATTCATTTTGTAAAGCATAGATCCACAAAAAAAGTTGTGAAAATCTGAGCAACAAAATCAGACAGACCTAGTCTAGACACTGTCTGGTTCTACTGCTAGACATCACTGTAATCATTGTATAGATGTACCACATAAATACTCATAATGATTTCTTATATTATATGATTTGAGCCCCCTAATTTGACCATACATATGTCTTACTCTGTCTAATTTTTCTTACCAAACCCAAGTCTTATTATTTGCCTTTGTTATGTTTCATTACAATTGACAGTCATATTTTTATTGAAGAGCTGTTATTTGCCAATCTCTGGGCAAATGACTAAAGTTATAAAAAATTTAAATAAAAAAAGACTTGTAACTTCAAGGGATATCTATTAGAGAGTTGAAGAAATGACAGGGAGTGTGTGTGTGTGTGTGTGTATGAATATCATCACTGAATGACTCAAAGGCTTTATGGGGCTTATAGAAGAGACTCTCGTGACCTAAAACAAAGGTCAGAACCCTGCAAGTAAAAAAAGCCTGGTCAGATAGAATGGAATGCCACTTCTCTAAAGAGTTTGCTCTTTGTTTGCATAAGCAGCAGGATGGTAGGTTAGACTTCAAGTCTGTACATTTGGTTAAAGAGGAACTATGTGAAGGATTGGTTCAGACGGTTACGACAGAAAAGAAAACTAGTTAGAAATTAGGGAACCATTTATTCAAAACTTAATGACTGAGGAGATATGATTGCAACTTGAGAATGATTCCCAGTGTTTGGAGTTCACTGAATGGGGGTACAGAGGGAAGAGATGAGGAGGGAGACGATTTACTTGAGTACATGCCTGGTTTCTGAGCACGGCCTGTAGTTTTTAATGTGTTCATAGTGAAATAAGATGGGAAAGGCTGGATAAAAATCCAAAGGATATATAGTTATGTTAATTTTAGTAAGTAACCAGGGTCCTATTTTCTTCTGGGGGTGGATAATTACATTAAATGTAGATCCATTCCTTAGGGAAAGATAATCTTCCTCAAAGTTACCTTTTGAAGGGGGTTAAACCAACAATTCCATGTGTTCAGCAACTAAATGAAACATGAATACTATTGGATTTGCCTATTACTAGCCTGGACTGATAGATAATCAACCTTCTTTCTATTCCTCCTAAAGAATGATTGTGTATGTCCATTTTCATTAAGTTTATCTCAAGTAAAGTTTAGTTAGCAACTTCTTGTCAACAATCTTTGAAACAAAGGCAAGGGAAAGAAAAATGCCAAAGGGAGAAAATAAAGGGAAAGAGAGGGAGAAAAGGGAGAAGGGAGCTGCAGAGGGAAAAGAGACAAGAAGGAAAGAGTTCATAAAATTGTATAGACTATGTCTGTGGTAGGTACTTCTGACTGCTTATTGAAGTCATAACATTCGTCTTTGAAGATTTTAAGGACAAAAGACCAGGGAATTAGGCGATGAGATCATTTTTATTATTTATATTTAAATTAAAAAATAAAAATTCCGTTCTACTTTTTCTCTAAACAACCATAATAAAACATAACTCTTAAATGTATAACTGAGATACAAGGTACACTAAGCCCTCAAACACCATTATAGATTGATATGCCTGGCCCAAATCGTCTAAGTATACCTACAGATAGTGTCAAGCCTGCTGCTCTTTATCACAGGTGGGACTGTGAACAAGATTCCCATCCCGATAACAACTAACAGGGCTGAGCAAGTATTTGAAAGCAATGATTCATTTCTTATTTTCTGGAGGGGAAATTACTTCCTCCTTGAGAAGCTTGGTGGATGCTGACACTAAACAGTTCTGTTGGCTTACCACAAAGGTTTCACGGGCCCTTTCTCTTCTCCTATGTGTACGCCACTCATTTTCTTTGAAAGAAGCATCTGAGTCACTGATTTTCACCTTATTCCACACCTTGCATTTTGAATGTGAGTCTCACTTGTCCATTTTCTAAGTGGATGTCACATACTCCCGAAATAGTCCTGGGCATGGACCCGAGCTTGTAGCCTGGAAGGTAATTCAATGACAATGGGTAAAAAGCGTGCCTCTCTTGCTTTAAGTAAAGGATGACATCGTTGGTGAGAGATTCTGAACTTCTGATCACTGTTTTCTCATAACAAGCCCGTGGTTTACTCACAGCATCATCAGCCAACACGTAATTCATCAACACCCATCATTCATTCCAGAAATTACTCCACCAAACGAAACTGGGAACTGCTACAGCGATCAATCTGTGCTCGTTTTTCACATTGAGGCAAACTCCTTAAGTATTCTTATCCTAACTGCTCGGAGTTTTGTTTGGTAAACACCCGGGAAGTGCATGTAGAATCAATATGCCTATAAAGGCATGAAATCCGACTTAAGGAAGGTCAGTAGGCAGCGTGATTCTAAGGGGAAAGTCCTTCGCTCAAAGGTGTAACAACACTTAGGTACATACTCTCTTGAAATAACAGATTCCGCAGCTATTCCTCGAGGAAATGAGTTTATGTAAACGAGAACATTCTGCTTTGTGCTGCTGAAGCCACAGAGTTTGCCAGATGTTCATAATCCCAGGGCTCGCTTGCATGACGTTGGTGAGCACCACACAAATGCCGTTGCTGGAAGGATCCGCATGCACTCTGTTTTCTTTTCCACACTCTGAAAGAAATTTATACATTTCACTGTGCTGGTTTTATTTTTAAAATCTAGCTGTCTTTAGTTAAATGCCACAATTTATCTTATAATGGTATTTAAGGGGCTTTTGTGGCACTGCGCCAGATTTATATTATTAGAACCTAGGCGTTTGCAAATGAACCTCTTTCAATTAGTGTTTCAGGAAGCAATTAAACTGTCTAAAGTGTATTAATGAATACACTGGAATTGGGAAGCCGATCTTCCTAATATCCCCATTATTAATGCACCATCTGCTTTGCTGCCTTAGGAGCAAGCACGATCTCTACCCTCTGGTCCACAAAACCCAATCATTTATTCAAAAAAGGTCACAGAAGCATACGCTTGTAATCTGCTCAATATTCTATACAATATGTAGATATTATACGGAATTATGGACATATATTTTTCGCAAGCCATTTGCAGATGCAAATGAACATGCATATGGATTCTTTTATACTTCCCTTCATTTTATATGTCAAAGCACTAACAGCTTCATGAATGTATTCTGTGTCTACAATGGCTGCAAACAGCATGATTGTTGCAGGAGTGCCCTGTGACTTTAAAGGCTATCTTGGGGATCTTAGATGAGACTGTCTTTCTTCATTAGCCAAGAATGTAATTTCCTATTGTTCATAACTTTGATCACAGGAAGTGACCTAGGTGCTGCAGCAAAGGCCCAGAGTCTCTTCCCAATACTGTCCTTAGGGTCCTTGTCACAGGACATGTTCTAGAAGGTTCTACAGAAGGCTGGGTATTCCTGAGGTTCCCAGTCCTGTTGACCGAATGATGGAAAGAGACTTAGAAATTGTGGAAAAGACTGGAGTGAAAAGATGAAAGGGAGGTCATGGAGGAACACTGATATTGCTCTATACCATACAAAGAATCTTCAAGTCACCAATATCCAGTCATTCTTCTGGCTTTGGTGACTAATAGCTGCTAAGGAAACCAGAGTGATAGTGATACATTCCCTGCTTTTCAAGAGTTTATAATCTCGTCAAGAAAAAAAGACTCAAGCTTAAGGAAGAGCTGGGAGATAACAGGTGAAATCGATATGTAATATAGCCACTGAGGAAGAACTCTATGGAACCTGAAGGATTCAAAGAGAAGAGAGAATAAAGCATATGCCCAAGGAACTTCTCCTGCCTTCCTTTTAGTATGTACTAATCTTGGATGGATCATATTCTCCAGTAAGTTCATGTGTTGAAATCATACCCTTTGGCTCCTTAGAATGAGACCTTAGTTGGAAGCAGGAATGCCATGGATATAAATAATCAAAATGGTGTTACCTGATTCTATAATGACTAGTGCCTTCCAGAGAAGGGGAATTTAGAACCAGAGGTACATACTTGAAACGACAAAAAGAGAGACAATAGAAGCCTGGGGGTGCTGAAGATTTCCAGCAAACTTTAGCAGGTACAAGATAGTCACAGACAGAAGCTTTCTTTAAGCCATCAGAGGAAGATGGCCTGCTAATCCTGTGAAGCTAAAGACTTACGGTGAGAAGTGCCTGGCACTTTATTTATGGTGGACCTAACTGTAAATGCCACATTCATAAACTGCAAAATGCTTGACTGTGTTCTTGAACTAAACACTCTGAAACCCAGAAGAATGCTGGTGTTGCATATTTTGTCTTCCAAGGCTCACATGTGGACTTATATACCAGACTCAAATGATTTGGAATGGTTGGGGTGAAATGATGAGACTTGGATGAATGGGTCTTGGAGGAATTTGCAAAGTTTGAGTGATTGAGAGAGATGCTTGGCCAGTTCAAGGAAGAAGACATTCTAGAATGGACAGGCTGAGAATAAAGGAGCTTGCAAAGATCTTATAGAATCCTCGGTTCCCACAGTCACATTTCCATTTCTGGAAAGTGACGATATTGGAGACTAATACTATGGGATAGACCACTGTGTCTTAGCTGGACAAGGTGGAACATTTCTCTAGACAGACAGACTTTATTATCTAATACATTGATACACTAACATGCACATATAAATGGGCACAGGGATGCATATTCTGTCCCCTGTTAAGGGGGTTGATGCCTTTACCATTTATTCATCTACCAATGACTCTTTCACTGAATACAAATGCAAATAGATTACATAGTAGAAGCATCTTTTTCAGCAATCGCTAGCTATCCTGACTTTATATTTTAAGATAAAATATATATTAAGCAGAAGTCAAGAACCAATTGTGAGGGGAGAAAGTGAGAGAGAAAAAAGTGGGTGAAGAAAAATAAATTGGTATTTTCTAAGTTGAAATCATTTTATATTCTGGGTTCTCTAATGGAGACTACAACTATATAAATTGACCTAATCAGATAGACACCCCAGTCTATAGGAGAGACTTGGTGAATTAGAATCATCTGTTCTAATGTGTAGAGGAGCTGGGATTTAATCCACATCTCCATTTTCTAATTTATTGTATTGACTTTGATTCTCAAACCAATACAAAGTCAATACTTCTGTGTCTACATGAGCTCTTTACTTACTCTTATTTGTGCTGTACCTGGCCCTTTAAATAAGCTGGCATCATCTTCTCCCTAGCAGCTGGCACATAAAAGCTAGCTTCCGACAACAATGGTTTGCCAAGCAATTTCCCAGGTTAGCTCTGTCTTGTATATTATCTATTAATCTTATTACTGTTCCCTGGCCTCTCCAATTTTTGGCTCTGGCTCCTTGGCTCTGAACTGTTAGAAGTAGTTCTCTGGCCATGGGCTCCCCACTCTGTTCTTGGCTTCATGGGTTCCTCTAATTTTTATATCCCCTTCAGCCTTGGGTCAGAGAGACCACCTTCCCTCAGTTTCATTCCTATTTAAATGAGTGTGTCTCTTCCAGTTTTACCAGTGAAGCCAATCCTCCTGTCTTGAATGGATGAAAGGCATGGAAAGGTTTCATATAAATACAATGATGGGTGGGAAGTAGCAAGAACCTAGAGCAGAAAAAAGATAAGATATATGTAGGTTCACATTTAATCTTGGCTGCTGTGGTCTAAGTATGTTTCACACATTCATGCTCTAGAAATTGGATCCCAGCTTGGTAATGGGAGATAGGATCATGGGTAGTTCATTGCCTCATGAGGACAGAGCTCTCTCTGAAGGATTAGTCTGCTCATGGTTTAATGAATTTATATTAAAACACACTTTTCCCCAATCCTTTGCTGTCTTGTTATAGAATGCCTTTTACCATCGTGTGATACAACAAGAAAGTCCTCACCATATGCCAAGAAGATACTGCCACCATTCTCTTGAACTTACAGCCTCTCAAACTGTAAAAATAAAACCACTTTTCTTTATATATTACACATTCTTACATATTTCAGCAACAGAAAACGGACTAAGATATTAGTGAAGTTTATGTAGTTTGAAGAGAAGCACTATTGTTCAGTCATTATCAAAGCAAGAATGTCACATAAGACATTTTTGAGGTTCCATCCAGTGAATAATCTACATTTTTTCAGTTAAAACAGATGTGCAAAGCAAAGAGCCAGCACCACAAATAACACCATAAAGATATTGTTTGCATCTTGCATTCATTTGTTGTAAGATATTTTTGACTAAAGAATAGTACTTCTTTCATATACTTCCTTGGATTTTTAAAGGTCAACTTTGGGACAATCAATCATATCTCTCTGGTTATTGTAAGAGCATACATCAGAAATATAATTTAATCTAGTCTGGAAGCATTCAGGGAAAGTACAGGTACATCTGGCTTATTTAGCTTAACATAATGCTCTCCCACTCTATCCATTTTCCTGTAAATGTCATGACTTCAATTTACTTGAAGTTAAATAAAATTCTGCTATGGATGTATACCACATTTTCTTTATTCATCTCTCTGCTAGTGGGCATCTAGACTGGGTCAATTTCTTAACTATTGTGACTATTGTAGAATTAAATGGGAATACACCAGCATCTTTGAGATATATTATCTTTGGAATATATACTCAGGTATGATATAGCTGAATGATACAGTAATTTTAATTGTAGCTTGAAGAACTTCTATATGATTACCACAGTAGCAAGACTCAGAAGGACAAGTATATTTTCATACATATATGGAATCTATATTTAAATGCATTTATTTCAATGTGCATGCCTCTCTCTCTCTCTCTCTCTCTCTCTCTCTCTCTCTCTCTCTCTCTCTCTCTCTGTACATTTTTATGTCAAGAAAGCATAAAGGGGGGCATAGGAGAGGAGAGTGAGATATTAAGCAAAGAGAATTGAAAGGATAAATAAATACATGTAGCATAAAGTAAAATGGGACTACCTGAGAGGGAGTCAAGGGACCAGCAAGATGGACCAAACAAGGAAAGTAGTCTGGGCAGAGGATGTAATAAAGTACCATGATATATATGCACAGAAATAACCCAATGAGCCTCCTTGCTTTGTATGCTAACCTTAAATAACTCTACATAGAAGCAAAAGCAAGACCAGGTAAGAAAGGGAAAAAAAGTCTACTAACATGGCATCCCAGCAAATGAGGACTATACAGTCCCCATCTCCACTCTTATACCAGGAAGTCTGCCAACAAGCCTTTGCTTGGAGTATACAGCATTTCTCTGAGGTTTTTTGTTTGTTTGTTTGGGTTTTTTGTTGTTGGTAGTGGTGGTTTGTTTTGCAAGTGTTTCTTGTCAGTTCCTACTCTATACCTATACTGGGGATAAACTAGAGTTGAATAAGAACTCAAAGAACTTCAGGGACTGTAAGGAGTCTGCTCTTGCAGGACTCATAATTGATTTGGGGGAATATCAATACTCACACGTATGCAAATAATTCATTTCTTAGTACACTGTGTCACTAATTCAGAACACTGCATTCTGTTTCATCAATAGTAAGTCTCTAAAACAAAAAAGTGTCAGGTTCTTTGGAAAATGGGACCATCCAGGGGAGAGGCAGAGATTGAAAAGGTAAAAATGATCTAGCTTCTTCAACTTCATTAAATCAGTTCTCTAGTTGCCAGGCTAGAAATTCCCAGGGGGGCTAGGTAAAGAGGGCAGGTAACTATTCCATCATTGTCTTGGCAAGGCCTGGGGAACAGTCTACAGCTGCTCTGGGTTATAGACTAATGGTTTCTCATTAATAGATCTGAAGGGAGTCATGCTTCTAGTGATTTGGTTGGCAACTTACATTGCATTTCTTTTCCCAATTCAATCCAGTTCTCAATTACCTTTCATTCCTGAAATAATCCTTGAAATCCCTTCTTTTCCATGAAGCATCTCACAAATAACTGGCGAAAGTGATTTCCTCCTTACATAGGGACCAACTGTTGGACTTTACTGGACTGGCCAAATTTTAGCACTGATAATTCCTCATCCTGGGAAATTTCTCAGTCTCAGACAAGTAGGACCTGGTAGCATGAGTCAGTCCACACCCTGTCCTCTCTATGAATATGTGATTGCCAAGAAATACACTCTTCTAGTTAATTTTTATTACCTCAAATGCTCTTGGCACCGTCCTGGGGGTACTCCACAAAGGTTGGACAGAGCACAGTTGTTTCATGGACACTTTTAAATGGTGTTAGATCCCAAAGCCACCTGTTATTTGGTGATTTGGGCCAGATTGCATCTGGTATGTTCTGCATGACTTCCCAGACTAGAGACAAGGAATCATTTGGGATGATTTTGCACAGGAAAAGGCATATTTCATAGAGAGTAATGAAGGAAAAAAAGTGGAAAATCAGAAGCACCGGCTAAACGGAAGACATCACATATATCAGAAATCAATCAGTTGAGAAATAAATATTACCTTAGATTGTTTTGTTACAGGCAGGAGTACATGTTGAGAGGGAGAAGCTGGTTTCTAATGCAGCTTTGATACCCCTGGCTTTTCTGGGTTAAATATTTGTCTCACTCTTCTGAGTTTCCATGCCTATCTCTCCAAGATGGAGATCAATACATTTATATTACAAAAAAAAAAAAACCTGTGAAAATTGAATGATGGTTACCAAAAGTGACCAGGATATTGTGTCACAAATATTAGCTAAACTTGGTGCACAGCTATACCTCTGGTCCAATGTGACAAGGGCACTATGGAACAATGTGTATATTGTTTATATTTTTTCCCCATAAGCTTAAGTTATACTTGCAAGCATTCCATCTTTTTTTTCTCTCAGGCATTGTCACCACAGCCAGAGGTTCAGTAATATCCTGTATATTTGAGCATCCCACATCAGTAACTCTAATCCGTATCTCTTTGTAGCTCATAACTTATATGTTGAGATCACTTAGCTATCTCAAAAGTACATTAAAACAACATTGAGATCAAACTCATGGGTGTGTCCTTCTACAACATTATTCTTCAGTGACATGACCTTTCCACTTGTGCCCTAGGCACCTTAGAGCAATGGTTGATATCTTTCTCCCCTTGACTCCATGCTCAAACCATCACAGAATTCTCCTTATCTTGCCTCTTGAATATTCTCACTTTATTTCTATGACTATCATCCTGGAATCAGCTGACAAATTTTTTCCAGGTTACTTTTCCAAATGGTGCTTCCTAACTTTCCTAAATTCTTCCTTATGACCAACATTTTCTTAGATATCCCCAAAGATATTTTGAAAGCAAAAGAAGGCCATGTTTCTGTGATGCTACATACCCATCAATGGTTTTCTAGTGACCATAAGACTAAAAGTCTTCACAAGGACACATGTCACAATCTGCCTGAGTCTACCAGCAAATGGAGCCTTGTCCTATAGCACACAGCTGTTAGAGGGTTCACACAGACCTTTCTTTCACTACCTTGAATCTTATTGAAGGTGTCATTCTCTATAGCAAGAATATGCCACCTCTCTCTAACCTTTTCCTAAACTACGCTGTTTATGCTATAGAGCTCAACGCAAATATTTTCTGTAGAGTTTCATAAAAGTTCTTTAAAGAACCACACAGAAAATATTTTTAATTTTATACCATTTCCAATTACTTAATATATGTGTTTTTATCACACTGTAAGGTTTTATGTGTGAGTCTGTACTGAATTTTGTTGACCACTGGGTCATGGGTCTGGGTGCAGTCTTTAGAATACAGTCAACATTTAAAATTGTTCATAAATGAGTGAATTATGAACAAACAGTAAATGATAAAAGTTAGATTAAAACTAAAAGCCAGATTATGTGACAAATAGGAGTCATGGAACAGAAAGATATAAGGATGAAGATCTCTTACTGAGGAGGAAATGACTAGAGAAAGTAATAATTAAGACAGAGGGACTAGGGGCAGAAGTTAGATCAATAAAAAGGCCGGAATAGCCAATATGCTTTCAGATATTGATATTGTTACATAAAACATTTCCAAAGTTGGAATGAGCAATCCATATACAGGAAACAGTAACAAGATTCATAGATGCCCAATGAGATTGAAATTATGGCAAAGAGTATGCAGTTGGTCAGTATATAACCAAAAAAATAAAGGCATCAACATTCCAGCATTTAGGGGCATGCACATCATTCAAATTTATACCTAACTGTGATTGACATTACAAATCTGTGGTTTATATTGACACCAAAACTGTAAGATATTCTACGGGTGGTGCTGAGCAGAAGAGGCACTGTCAATGGTTTTGGGTTGATGCAGACTTAGTTTCATTCTAAGGAGAAAAATGACTCCGCATCTCTCTACCAGCCATATTATTAACTGCACTGGCATTGTATTTCTAAATCAAAAGATAATCTGAGGGCAAATAAAGAGGAAGCATTAAGAAGAGTCTTTGCTACATGTTGTTGACTACCTGACATCTGAGAATGAAGAACTATTACTTGGGAAATATTCTGAGTTCGTATACACTCTGTCTTGAGAACTGCTAGAGTCAAACTCAAAAATACACATGTTCAATGTGCTAGCCCAAGCACCTCAACTGCAAGCACTCATCCTATCTTGGTCACAGACAAAGATGCTTCAGTACCTCTGCTGACATCCAAACAGCACCCTGTGCTTCCCTCTAATTGGCTTGCAAGGACTACCGTTTGTGAAGGGTATAGGTAGCATGAACTAAAGAATAAGAAAAGTTACGGTGAAATTCATCTTTGCTAGAAATCAGGAGACATCCAAGACAAGAAGCAGCTGTTTTATCAGTTCCAAAGGTCAAGTAACTGATGTCAAAACTCAATGTAAAAAGAAGGTGGCAGTGAAGAACGGTTGGCTCCACAGTAAGAAGGGCAGTCAGAAGCATACGATAGATCAAAGCAGGGAGATTACAAGGCTGAATCACAATGATTGTAATAATATTTAAATCTCTTTGTGTAAGTGAAATTGCCATGAGCTCCATGCCTTGCTCTGAGAAGAACGTATAAATTCAATCAGCAAGATTGCTTGGGTCATAAGTGTTATTGTAAACACCCATGCCTTTGTCCCACAGTATGACAAGATTCAATATCTTTATTGCCTATTCAATATCTTTATTGATGGCTGAGATGAAGGAATCGACAATGTGCACATCAACCTTGCACAATATACTAAGTTAGGGAGATTTGATAATACCCACACAAGTCAGGAGTAAAATTCTAATTGACCTTTGAGAAACTCACTGGAGTGAGTTACTTTCAGGCAAGAAAAATTAAATAATGACTCCAAGCTGCTCACAAGCTAAATATAAGAACCCTAAACAAAGAAGTCAAATTTTCCCGACTATTCTTTCTTTCCAAGACTTTCATTAATGTTCCAGATTTCATCCTAAATATCAAAATGTATAGAGAATGTATATAAACCATAAAAATTTCATAAAGTATAGACATCCATCAAATGAAAGAGACTGAAACTTGAGGCTTCTCTGTGTTCATTTCAGCCTTAAACTTTATCTGGCTTTGTAACTGATATTTTATTCCATTCAGAAGAAACACAATTCTCAGGAAGAACATTTTTCAATGGTTATAGAGAACTGAAATCAGATTCATCTCATGTGTGTGGTACATCACCATGGACACCACAATTATTTCTTGTGTTCCTACATTTTCTTATTAGGGTTCTGAACTCTGCCCACATTTTCTCTAGACTGCAAATGATGGCCTTTTTTTAAAACACTTGAGTTAAGAAAAACACAGAGAAAATTTCAAAGGGTCTATCCCATTTGTGACTGTGATTGACAATGCACTTCCATGTCTCTTGTACAGGCACTACTTCTTGGAAGCATGATAAAATTATTTGCTAAAACTAGGAACATGGAAAAGACAAGCCAAACAGAGGACAGTTAAAAATTACATGATCAGGGAGTGGAGCCCAGCTATTAAGCTTCTTTAAAGGTTCCAGATGATCCTACTGTATGGCCATTGTTGAGAATCACTCCTTCATAAAATAAACAGTTACTTTTCTTTCCCTTGAAATATCACCTACAGGAATATTCCCTTGAATACCCCATAGACCCTGATACATTTTCTCTACTCTACTAAGGACTCAGACAGAAACTTCTAAGATCTAACTATACTGATGCTTCTCACATTTTAAAGTATTTACAAATTATTTGGGGGTCTTATTAAAACATAAACACTCTGGGTCTGGAGAGATGGCTCTTTTAGAGGACCCAAGTTTGGTTTCCAGCACCTACATGGCTGCTACCAAACATCTGTAACTCCAATTCTAGGAAATCTGATATCCTCTGCTGTCCTCCACACCCATGTCCAAGCAAAACACCTATACACATTTTTTTAAAAAACTAATTAAAAAAATAAAATTCCTAATCCATTACAACTGGGATGGTCTTGTGATTCTGAATTTCTAAAGACTCCTATGTGGCACCAAAGACAGTTGTTTCAGTGTCTGTTAAACCAAATACAGGGTTCCAAGTCAGGAGATCAATTTCTGTGTAAACCTGAGAATACTCTCTCACATGCATAGTTTGCTTTTCTAAGTACTTGCATATCTACTATATGACTTGACCTTCATTACATTGAGAAACATCCATTGGACATCAGCTCAAAGACAGAGGGTGTAATAGGAAAGACTGTTTTAATTTACCAAGGAAAATAATCATGGGTGCCTAGCCAGCACCTCAGTCTGAAGTCACATAGAAAAGGCTCCGTGCTTGGGGCATCCCAGTCACTGCTTTGACCATAGTAACCTGAGAGTATCCTACTCTACCTAGCTCTGTGTCTACGCAGTATGTTAAGGCAAGGAAGTGAAAAGGAAAGTTCAGTTAATCTCTGAAGCTAACACAAGTTGGAGTCTCCACACTAAATCATGAAAGATCATCAACACTGAATGTAATATGGTCTTCTTCCTTAGACTAATATGACTCCTGTTATAGCAGGGACCTGAGTCTTGGGGACACTTGCTGAAGTTCCTAGCCCCTTCTGTTCCAGGACGAAGAACTGAACCAAAGACACATAATAAAGTAATATAAACAGGGACAGTTTACCAAGAAAGGGAAGTACTCCCAAGAACTGGAATGGGATAGTGAGCAAGGAAAATCCTATGCTCCGAAAGAGCTGAACCACAAGACTCATGACTTTCAGGACATTTACACAGCAGCCTTTCTCGCAACTTTTGTATGTCATGGACTTTGCTCCAACATGCTCCATATATCAAATGAGTCAGGTGGGGATGGGTTCTCTGACAGCTAATCTTGGCGTGGCTTTCTACTGTTTCTACTCCCCGGCCATGGTCTCAAATTCATCCTTGCTGTGCTTGACTCACTGAAATGGCATTTGTTCTCTTTAAACCTCAGATCCCTCATCAGAAATTTAGGAGTGTTTCTACTTTGTATCATTAACAAGGTAAAGAAAAGGACTTCTAAAGACACAATTTCCCACCTAGAATTTCCAAAGGAACTTATGAAATAGCAGCTTCATGCCTGGAAGCTAGAGGCAACATTTCCTGGGATTCTTTCCTCCAAAGTACTGCTGTAACTACATTTGCTTCGGTAGGGTGTGGTTTCTGCACAACAGGGAAAATATAGCTCCTTTAACAACTTACTGTCTAATTTAAGGACAATTAATCAAGCTAGCAGTATATTTTTTGCCAAGAATTCCAACTTTTAAGAGAAAGATAGTGGGGGTTGGATAAGCAGAACCCCATAGGAATCATAACTTCCTTGGTGATCCCCTAATAAGATAGAAATGACCATTCATATCTCCCAGATCCTAGCCTTATCCTATATATGGGCAGAAAATCAAAGAAAACACTTTATCCCTCAACTTTCAAAGCCTAAATCAGAAGACACAGCTGTGAGAAAGTCTGCCTGCAAGTCTTCTAGTTATGATTATGTATCTAAGATCTACTTTCAAAACTGTGTTTTTTTCCCCACTAAAGCCAACATTTCCCATGGATCAAGTCTAACTTGTTCAAAAGATAAGAGAGCAAGCCTGAGAGTATACTGCAATATTACCTAGGCTTAACTGGGGAAGGTCCCATGCACAGTGTCAGGGAATCATTTACTTACTATAACATAGAGGTTAATACTATTGCTCCATTGTTGCTCATATAAGTTATGCTGGGTGTGGTGGTGGGTGAACTGATGAAGTCATGAGTTCAAGGTCAACATAGACTACATAGTAACACCTTGTATCAAAGGTATATTCAGAGTTATGTATTTAATTGACTTGTTGAAATACTTTCAAAGAGGATGGAAATAGTGAGAGATGAGCCCCCAATGAATTGCATGTGACCTTGGCACCCCTTACTGTTTATTGTTGGTTATATAAAGGCTCTGTAACAATACCGTGTCAAAGCCAATAAAGAGTCAAGAACCATGACACTGTCATCAATGTTTATTTACTCACCACAATGAAGGAATATACAGTGAAAAGACTTCACAATTCAAGCATTAGTCAAAAGAATGCTCATCCTGAAGAAGGAACTGTCCTGGCTTACAAATGGTACTAGCTGGGCCTTGTGCTTCTTTTTCATGTACCAGAGAATCATACAAAGCATGCAGATGCTGTGGATATCGCTCTGTGTAAATAAACACTGATGGGCCAATAGCCAGGCAGGAAGTATAGGCGGGACTAACAGAGAGGAGAATTGAGGAAACAGGAAGGGAAGGGGGAGATTGCCTGTAGCCGCCGCCAGGACAAGGAAGATGTAAGGTACCGATAAGCCACGAGCCACGTGACAAAGTATAGATTAATAGAAATGGGCTAAATATAAGAGTAAGAGCTAGACAATAATAGGCCTGAGCTAATGGCCAAGCAGTTTAAATAATGTAAGAGTCTGTGTGTTTATTTTATAAGTGGGCTCCGGGACTGGCGGGACTTGGTGGGAGCTGGAGAGAAATTCTCCAGCTACATGCAGCCCCTCAAATCAGAAGAGTATTGTTCATCACAGTTAAAACAAGAGTTTCTCCAACCTGTAATGAGTTTAGTAACTGAGATGTGTAGTGACAACACTGAACTAGGCAGAAAATATCAGAGTTGGGTCAATGGTATCGATTTCTTCCTTTTTAATATTGTCCTAATGATCACAGGGAGGGCTGTTCTATTTTGATTTTGTTACGTGTCAGTTGCTGATTCATGTGAGTCTCAGAACAACATAAATAAGAACAGCTTTTAAAGTTTGGGTAATAAGTGTTGGGGTGTGCTCACAGCCTGGCTACTTCCAAAGGACACGAAGGGATGTGAAATGAAGCCCTCAGCTGGCCTCTCAGCTTTCTTTGGAAAACATCCCATTGATTTCAGCCTTAGTTAAATCAACAGGACTATGTCTCAAAAAGGTTCTTGAAAATGCACTGTCACTACTCAGGAAATAATAAATGCCTCTTTGTCCCAATTTCAAGATGCAAGTTGTGTGCTGAGGCACAGTTGCACACTGGATAGTATAAATGCATACTCGCATGCAGCTTCGGTGGGCATTTTTTCATTTGCGTGGTTTGGCATATGCTCATGTGTAGCTGGATGTCCATGGACCCAGAAGAAGCCTGGAATATTGTGTGAGGTCAGGTGTCACAAACAGCATTCTGCTAGCCAGCTGGAGCCGGCAAACCCAAAGGAATTTCCCATCTATGTCATCATCTCCAAGCTCCAGCTCCCTGATCATCCTTCAGAACACTGTGTTAGGACAACTGGGAAAACAGAGGGCCATGGCCACCTTGTCAACCACGAGCTTAATTACAAAGCTCATTTTCGTTCTGCAATCAGGAAAAGCAAAACATCATTTACAAGAGGAACTACTGCAAAAGGTCAGTCCTGAGAAGTGATTGATGCATTCCCACAAGGAGAAGGCCTTCATTCCAAGCTTGGCAGTTGATAAACACACTTATCTCACTCCCCATGGTGGAAGCACACAGCTTTCTGGAGTCAGTGAAGTGGCACAGACCTGGAGTTTGGCTCTCAGGAGACGGTGGGAAAGACTAGCAGCATGGTGGTGTGGCAGCAGCCTACCAGGAGAGAAGGCTCCTGGAAGGGCTGCATTTATCCAGTATGTATTTGGGACCTCAGCACTAGGTGTCAGAGGATGAATCCTACATGTAGCTGGAAGTTTTCTTGTGTCCCAGCCGGCAGCTGTCTCCCACTTGAGTACCCCAAGTAAGCACACAGAGGCTTATATTAATTATAACTGCTTGGCCATTAGCTCAGGCTTATTACTGACTAGTTCTTTTACTTAAATTAACCCATAATTCTTATTTATGTTTAGCCATGTGGCTTGGTACCTTTTCTCAGTTCTGCCTTGTCATCTTACTTCCTCTGTGTCTGGCTGGTTACTCCTGACTCTGCTCTTCCTCTTCCCAACATTCCTTTAGTCTGCTCGCCCTGCCTATACTTCCAGCCTAGTTACTGGCCAATTAGTGTTTTATTAAACCAGTGTACAAAAGCATTATCCCACAGCACCTACAGACAGTTTGACATCCTCAGCCCATGCTGACATTCCAACACATACTCATACACACTCATATACATGCATACACACGCACAAATAAACACACACATACACAACACACACACATACACAGATATTCATGTGCACACACATACACATATACATATACACAAAGGAAGAGAGAGAGACAGAGAGAGAGCAAACCAGAGATGTGGAAGCACCAGAAAGCTCAAGCCATTGTCCAGGCTAGAGGTACCGCTGTACATTCAGAGCCTGGCTACAACACAGAGAGAGCATTTCCCTCTATATCTGTGGCTTGAACATTTAGACCCAATCACAGCTCTCATGTAAAACCTGGGCAAAACTGGCACTGGGGAAAACCTTAATGAGGTGAAACCACTGAGCATTCTCTCCCCCCTGCCCATGTCCCTAAAACCACAAGAGGAAAGCAGCCACTCTAAGCTCCTCAGCAAGAGGAGTAAGTGATTCTTCGGTATTATCTACTTGTATCAATTATCCTTCTCTGTTATCTACTTAATGGCAGAAGTTTTCCAGGAACCTGAAAGCATGCTGGGTCTCAGTCTTGAGATACTCAGCACCATGGAACACAGCAGCTCCTCAGAGGTTCCAAAGGTGATGACATGCTAACCCCAGAGACTGATGAAAATCTACACCGAGATCACATATCAAAATTAAAGAAAGGAAAAGGAAGAGAGAAAGACTATTCTACAACCTGATCCAGAGTTGTACACTATGAAATTCAATATGACAGTTGAGTTGATGAAATAGTTTGTCCTGAAAAAAATCATCCATTGGCTGTCACACGCATCATATCCAGCATGATCTAAATAATTAAATAAACACTGATTGTGTACAAACAACATACATGCTCATCAAGTCTGAACAAAATAAAAATGTTTCCTTTAGTCAGGCTGTATCATTGGTAGCAAACAACAGAAATATCCTTACATGTCTTAAATTAGAAGAATCCCAGGTGGCAAGAGCCAACCTGAGGTCATGGATAGTAGCAGATGCAAGGGCACGGTATAGGAATGGTCTACATGGGATTGTCCTGATATTACTGTTGGGAATTGGGGGTCATATGATGTTTCTACCCACATGTATCGCTGAAATCAATCCATAACAAACCCTTATGGATTGTCATTCACTAAGTCCTGTGCCAAGGCCTGTGTTAGGAGCAAGAGAGAATTGCATCCCATATATTCCCCCCTCCCCATAGTAAGAAGCACAGCCACATGCTGCAATTTATGTGACAAAATCTACTAAAGAAGACAGATAAAATGTTAGTCAGATGAGGTGATATTTTAATTGTGCCAAAATGTGATTTTACTTATATGTTAATAAATAAAGTTTGCCTAGAGATCAGAGGTCATAGTGAGCCAGGAACAGAAGTCAGGTGGTGGTAGCCTACGCCCTTAATCTAATCACATGGCAGGCAGAGTCTCTGTGTGGTCAAGGACACAGCCAAGCATGGTGATACAAGCCTTAATCCCAGTACCAATCATAAGCGTGGTGATACAAGCCTTAATCCCAGTACCAATCATAGAGACCTGGAGGTCGGTATAGCAGGCAGTGACAAGGAAGTCATGTGGCTGGGCTTAGAGCCAAGGAGAAGGCAGAACATGAAAGCAATAAAAACGCAGGTTAGCAGGAAGAAGCTCTCTCGTGTGGGAAACTACGGCTTGGTGGTAAGCTAAAGTGGCTCTTTGCTAATTCTCTGATCTCTTCGGCTATTACCCCTGTATTTAGCTCTGTGTTTCTTATTTACTAAGACCATTTAGAAATTTGTCTACAGTCAGAGAAAAAGAAAACGAAAAATGTCTACCAGGAGCTTGCACATGAGAGAGATTTGGACTGGAAACATGATTATGCTTAGATATTAACACCTGTGGTGCCAGCCAAGGGCATGAAGGACACTGGTGAGGTGACAGTGGCTGATCTTGTCCACCAAAGAAGAAAAGACACCACTCTGACTAAGACACAAGGAAAATCACAGTAAAATGATTTTAGCAAAATCTCAAATAATAAATCAGATGTTAAAAGATCTAAAATACATACAAAGAAATATATACCAAAATAAGAACTTACCAAGTTGGAAAATGAAACTGTGTTGGGTAAAGATTGGGTGGATTGGTGGATAGTTCTTATGCAGATTGCCATATCCTTCTAGCTGTGTATCTTTTCAATAAATCAAGGACCTTCTCCAAAGCAGAGCAAAAATCACATGTCACTCAGGGAAAGCAATATGCATCACCTTATTTTTAAGTATCCTCCAGGGCAAAAATATAACAGGAGAAGTTACACCTCATCAAATTCATCTTAACTTCATTAATATCATGAATATGAGATTAACCTGGGGCTCATACCAATCATCTTTGCTTTTGCACTATGTTGGAAATTTGTCTGGCTCCAGGAAAGGCACAAGTCATAAATGCACTTGGAACCACATTCATGTTTATGTTTGGCTACTAGGATCATGGAGGTGAAGAAACTAAACACATTCAATTACAATGAAAAAATAAAATCATTTTCTGTAGTGCTGAAGGGGGATTAATATGAGTATTTTCTATGAATAAAGGCAATTATTTCCATATTGTACTGAAATACTTAATATGACCCTCAATGCTGGGACCTAACTGATCATATTTTGACATACACAGATATGATTGGAGTTTAACTTGTAAGGAAAGAAACAAAATCTCAGTTCCCCATTAACAGTATTTTTCTTCCATAGAAATGCAGAAATCACAGCATTCTTATCTAAACAATGAGGAACTGAAAAGCTAGGAGTCTGTGATAATAACTACATAGAAAAAAGATCTGGAAAATAAAGGATAGAGAGGGTATGACTAGGAGAAATGGGGGCATCAGAGCCAAATATCTGATATGATAAACTTGGTCAAACATGAAGTAACACAATAATGGACTGAGCAAAATAAATAAATAAAAATAGCAGAATAGGACTAGCGGGATTGTTCAAACAAGGAGAAGTTGTATTCTGACCTGTTGTTATGGTAATGGTTGCAGCAGAACTGCAGACTTCTGGGATAAAAAGCTCAGATGGAATGACCACATATTAAATCATCTGAATCTGTTAGATGTGAGCCTGCGAACCATCATTTAGATAATTCTGAAAATCATAAATGTTATTGATCCAGTGAGTCAAAGCTTTCTGCACAAAGATTGGATTAAAAGAGAACTGATAGGGTCTTTTAAAGTCACTGTTGCCAAAGTCTTCACAAAGCTTGAAAGGCCCTACACTACCTCAGTCAAATAATTACGCCTAGCCGGCAGAGGACATGCGTTTCTCTGCATACTTCCTGAAAAGTAAAATGCTGCTTAAAATAAACAATAGTTGTATGAAGATCCAGTAAAAATGCCTTAAGGTCTTGGTTTTCCTTGCCAATGCCTAAGTGACGTTAACTATCCCCACTCTTGTTCTCTCTGATACCCTCTCCTGTCACCTTCTGCCACCACCTCCCACTACTCTGCCTCTGTTAATTGGCTGTTTCAGCTATGCCAGCCGGAGTCCTGCCTCAGAGCTTTCCCTGTGGTTTGCAGATTTTTCACCAGAGAAGACTCTCCCCTCTTCTTTGAGAGGCACTCAAATCTTACCTTTTGCAGAAGGCTTTACATACCCACGTATCTAAAACTGCATCTGCAGCTTGTTATTACTACACACACACACACACACACACACACACACACACACACACACACACACGTATGCACTGCATAGACATATACAGCAGAGACAAACTCCTTGACTTTGGGTTTTTTTATTATTATTATTGATATGCTACTCACTGCTCTTCTAAATTTCTTTCTTATAAATTACCTTAAATCTTTTCCCACTGTAAGCCCCACAACAGTGGCACAGAACTTGTGGAAGTGGCCAGACCATAACTGGTCCAACTTGAGGCCCAAGCCATGAGGAAGAGGCCGCACCTGACACTGCCTGGGTGACCAGAAAGCAGAGGCAGGACAGAGCAGGATAGAACCAAACACAACTGGCAAAAAAAAGTCAATGAAATGATTCTTCTGGGATTGGGTTACCTCACTCAGGATGTTATTTTCTAGTTCCATCCATTTGCCTGCAAATTTCATACTGTCATGTTTCTTCTCTGCTGAGTAGTACTCCATTGTGTATATGTACCACATTTTCTTAATCCATTCTTCAGTTGACAGGCATCTAGGTTGTTTCCAGGTTCTTGCTATTATAAATAGTGCTGCTATGAACATAGTTGAGCATGTATCTTTGTGATATGATTGAGCATTCCTTGGGTATATGCCCAAGAGTGGTATTGGCTGGGTCTTGAGATAGATTGATTCCTAATTTTCTGAGAAACCGCCATACTGATTTTCAGTATGATGATATTCTAGAAAATATCATCCTGAGTGAGGTAACCCAATCCCAGAAGGACAAACATGGTATGGACTCACTCATAAGTGGATACTAGATATAAAGCAAAGAACAATCAGACTGCAACCCACAGAACCAGGAAGGCTATATAGCAGGGGGGACTCTAGGATGACCGTGGCTTATAATAAGTTTGAGTTTTACTCAATTACTGGGCAAGCCTCAATGAAACATTTCACTATTAGGATAAGAATTTATACTGTATCAAGCTGATAACAGAAAAATAAATAAATAAGTGAAAATGAAAAAAAAAAAAGAAATGATTCTTAATGATATTCTCCTATACTCAGAGTGGTACCTAGCCCAATCGTCATCAGAGGGGTGTCATCCCACAACTGATGGGAGCAGATGCAGAGACCCATGGCCAAACACTAGGCCGAGCCAGGGGAATTCTGCAGAAGAGGAGGAGGAAGGATTGTAGGACCCAGAGGAGTCAATGACATCACGAGAATATGGCCCCCAAAATCAACTAAGCAGGGATCAGAGAGACTCACAAGACTGAAACAAGCATGAACTCTGTCTGGGTCTAAGCAAGGCCCTCTGCACATACCTTATGGTTGTGTAGCTTGGTGTTCTTGTGGGACTCCCAAAAATGGGGGTGGTGTGTCTTGACTCTTCTGCCTACACTTAGGACCCTTTTCCTCCTATTAGCTTGCCTCATCTAGCCATGATATGAGGGTTGGTGCCCAGTCTTATTGTATCTTGTTAGGCTATATTTGGTGGATATCCCTGGGAGGCCTACTCTATTGTTTTGAGGGGAAACAGAGGAAGACTTGATCTGGGGAAAAGGGAGATGGGAGGAGAAACTGGGAGGCATGGAGGGAATGGAAACTGTGGTTGGGATATAATGTATGAGAGAAGAATAAAAGATACATGTAGATATAGATATAAATATTCAAATTTATATATGATATATTATAGAATAACATATATATATATCCCAAAGAGCTAGAAATTTAGTAAGAAAAGTAAAATACACTCATGATAAGAAAATATCATAATAAAAGTAGAAGGCAGAAGTCAACAATAAAACTATTAAATATGAGAAAAATGGATAACATGATTTTAGAACATGTATGCTCTTAAATTAGAAAAAGAAAAGGATAAAAAGAAATAACATAAGAAACATGACAAACATAATAAGATAAACTCAAATAATTTAAGAAAAAGAAAATTATATGAATAAAACTAATAAAAAGAATATGACTATATAAAGGTTTCAACTACGTCAAAATTGATTCTTTTAAAATATCAAAAAAAAGGAAAAAGATGAGAAAGGATGACTAAGGAAACAAGGGGTGAGATACTACTAAACAATGCTCAAAGGGAAACACAGAATTCCATACAAATGATATAAAAATAATATCAAAAGAGAATACTGTCTTTAACTTTATCCCAGAAGCTAAACGTTAGATGAAATAAGTATTTCTTTAAAAAGAAGTTTACAAAAAAATAGTAAGCTGATATAAATAAGAACATTTACCCAGATTAATTAAGATAACTTTTGTATGGAATGAAATTTGCTTATTTGATGTTTCTACTTTAACAAATGCTGATGTGGATGTAAAGTCCTGGAACTATGCTCACAGTCAAGATACAGAAAACTGTTATCATCCAGAAATGCTCTCACTCATTTGCAGCTACTCCCCACCCCGAAGACCCACTCTAGGAATCCACTGGTCTGCTTTCTGTTCTAATAGCTTCAGCTTTATAAAAGTTTCATACCAGTAGGATCGTATAACATTTTGAATGCTAGATTTCATTTCTTTTACCAGGTACAATATTTTCATATTTTTGTATATTATTCAGAAACAGGTTACCGCTCTGTAATGCTGAGTTCTTTCTGGGAAGCAGCTATGAAAACTAAAGTTGTGGTGAACACAGGTGCATGCTGGGATACAGGTTCACATACGTTTTGATGTCTATGGCAACCATATGGTTATCAGATACCGGCAAACTGATTTTCTGAAAAGCTGACTGTTTTCATCCACACCAGCAATCTGTAAGAGTTCGGGGTATTCCACATAACATTGTTATCATCTGATATTGTTCATCTTTTGAATTCTTTTTTGGTTGTGTGTTTGTCTTGTTTTGTTTCGTTTTGTTCTGAGACAGGGTTTCACTGTGTAAACCTGGTTGTCCTGGAACTCACTCTGTAGATCAGGCTGGCCTCAAACTCACAGAGTTCCGTCGGCCTCTACCTCCCGAGTGCTGAGCTTAACGGCATGTACCACCACTGCCTGGTAGTCTTTTGAATTCTTGCTATTCTAATAAATATAGATTTAGTTTTGTTTCTCTGACAACTGAAGGTTTTAAGAATTTCTTCATGCATTTATTGACTATCCACACTTTTTCTTTGCTATCAGTTCAAATCATTTATCCATTGGATGGTTTTCCTATGAGTTAACGAAGTCCTTTAATAGAAAATGAATTACAACTTATAAAAAACTATGAGGGCCTTATTGTCAACTGCTTTTCCTACAATTCATGTCCTATTTAAGAATCATTGTCAAGAGATTGTCACAAAATTATTCTGTTTTCTCTCAGAAGCCTTATGGGTTCCTATGTCTCAATAAATTCAGAGTCGATATCTATTTCTGGTGTAAGAATGGTCAAGATCTATTTTTCTTCCAGTTAACCCATTGCCAGCTGCTCATAGTCACATGACCATCCACAAATGGATGAAAATGAAGCTTGTATCTCCCCATGCTGTGCAGTAAAACATCAGTGACAATACTAACAAAAAACAGGGATGAACTATTGTCATATCAGCTTCCAGGTGACAGAGGCTTGGGATCCTCACCTCCTGTTTCCTTGATAACTATAGAGAAGTAAACTTCAGCTTTGTAATTCCTTGGGATTTAAATTCCCAAACTGTATACAAATACAAAGTATAAGTGCCTGGGCTTTGTTGAAGCGCATTAAGGCAAAACTACTTCCTCCTGGTCAAAATAGTAAAATTTAACTTCTATCCTTGTCCCCAGGCAGAAACCTGACACTGTAACACACCCAAAGCATTACACACACTGTCCCCTCTTTCTATTCCACCTGTGCCTGTCAATCAACTGACTAGCAGTTCTCAGAAAAGCGGGGTCACCTGAAGTCATGCAAAGAAGATGGGAAGAATAATTATCCCTTAAATTAGATTTTCCCTCCCAGAAACCTCTCCTAGAGGTAATTGCTTCCAGAGTTTCCATCCTGTTCTACTACAGCCTGCCTGCTTTTCTGGGTTACTCCAGAAAAGTTTAACTTGTTCTTTTCTCTCTTTTTCTCTCAGCTACTGGACAAATCCTGGACATGATTTCTTGGACACTCTGGACTTGCTCACTTTGTTTCTCTAAGGCTATCAACCTGTCTCCCCCACGTCTTTCCATCACACAGCTGCCCACCCCACCATGTGGCTGATTCTTACAAGTGCACAGTGTTTTCTCTCTTCCGCTTCCCCATCTCACAGCAGCTGCCAAGGTTTACAGCTTACCTGTCCCGTTGTCCTTCACTACGTCACTCATAAAATTGTCTCCAAGCTTCCCTTCTATTTTAAATGCTTTTACTAAGGAGATTAAGAACCCAGAAAATGGAACCTCAATTTCCCTGGTAACACTATTAACATGTACAGCATGGATGAAAAGCAAACTCATTATGAGAAATGAAAGAAACCAAACATCACAGATTACATACCATATGACTGCATCTATATCAGCATTTAGAATACTCAAAATTAATCTAAAATGACAGAAATAAAACCTGCTGTTAGAGGGAAGCAGAGACTGCTAAGACGTAGGAGAAAATGTTTGAGGGATTGACAGAATGGCTCTGCATCTTGATTGTATGGGTAGTTTCACTGTGCCTCTGTCATAACTCATCAAACTGTAGACTTTAAATGGACACAGTTCATTGAACGTGAATTATTCCCAGTACAGCCTCTTTTGAAAAACTTAGGCACTGGGCCAAGTTTGTAAACACCAACTTTTTTTTTCCAAGCTGCACACCTCAGAAGATCCTTTTAACAGCACCCAAATGGACTAAGAGTGAGATCATGGGAAACTCATGTAGTATGAATGATCCTCATTCAAATTTCAAAAGTAAAATATAACACTGAAAACTACTTAGTGTCAAAACTAGAAGATAAATTGACAAAATGACCTGCTATTCCCCACAAGATGGAATCACACATTTGTTTTTATAAATAATAGGAGCAGGGCTGTGGTGTCCACACGGTATCACAAAGTGGTAGAATACTCATTAGGATGAGCAAAACTCTTTGTTCTATCCTTAACCCAGGGAAGAGCAAGGAGAGCAGTAGACAGGGGAAGGGGGACAGAGGAGAGAGGAGACGTGGGCAAAGGAGAGGGGAGAGGGGAGCAGAAAGCAAGAAGAGCAAATGAAGGAGAGAAGAGGGGGAATGGGAGTAGAAACAAACAAAAATCACAACACAGGTTAGAATCAGAAGGTAAGCTATACCAACATATGACTAAGGGAAAGAAACAATGAAAATAACATTCAAAACTGGAAGAGAAAACCCAATGAAAACCCCCACATTTGAAAACAGTCAAGGTAGATTAATTAATGAGGTAAAAAGTCAAATCTTGCATTACCAAAAATGTTGGCGAGCTCCTGGACATTGGGGAAGAAGGCAGAAGGAAGGTGAAAAATGACAGCAGAGAGGAATGCTAGACAGAGATCTGAAAGGATTACACATATTAAAGATTTCTTTAAGGAAAAAATAGTATCAAGTCTATAGTCAAGGTATTTTTTTAAGTGTTGAGTTAAAACAACTAAACATTAATTAACAGGGATTACTTGGTACATTATTAGCAAGATCAATGAAAAGGCCATATTTAGATAGATGCTGGAAATTATCTTGTATTTTCAGTTTAAAATAGAGCAGTTTTTTAAAATAAAATTAATGTCAAACTACTAAAATACCTAAAATTTTGAGGAAGAAGTATTGAAGCATAATTGTAAACACAAATAAATAATTTTCTATGTCTTAAAACAATAGAGAAGGACCTCTCCACCTAGAGGTCATGATCCTTTTGAGGGGTCTAATGAAGGACCCTTTCTTTCACAGAGGTCACCTAAGATCATCAGAAATATCAGGTATTTACATAACAATTCATAACAGTAGCAAAATTACAGTTATGAAGTAGAAACAAAAATAATTTTATGGCTGGGGGTCACCACAACTTGAACTGTATTGCAAGGGCCACAGCATTAGGAAGGCTGAAAGCCACTGCTCTACAGTTACACCCACCACCACCACCACCACCACCACCACCACCACCACCACCACCACCATCACCACCACCTGCACTACACTGAGAGACGAGTTACAATGGCTGTCTGTTCACCAAGACTATGGACAATGATAGCAGCACATTTTTACCAAAAGACCACCAGATAAACGTTGTCTTTCCATGGAAGCAGATTACACAAAGCGAATACAAAAATGATAACAAAAGCAAGTTTAAAACCCAGATAATTGAGTAACTGATTTTGATCATTTAAATACCTATTAATGGTCTGAAATAAATTTTCTTTACATTAAGATGAGATAGAGCAATAAAAGCTAACAAGCAATCGAAACTATAGAAAGAGTATTTTTGTTTTGTTTTGTTTTGTTTTTTTACTTACTCTGCCCTGTAAATTTTGGCTGGTGTATATTCACTAAGCTTCAAAAACACCATGAATGCAAGACAGGAACTGTTCTAAATTCCAAAGAAGGATTCTAAGGAAAGAAACACATTTTACTCAAACTTATCTTTAAGTGACAGAACTTAGGATTTAGTTGTTGTTCTTTGTATTTGCTTTACATTCCAATTTTCTGATAATATCCTTCCTTTTGTATTAAGAAATATGAGTATTTTCAAACATCAGGAGAAATAAAATGATACAAAGATTTAAATCCCTGAAATAAGTTCACCAAAATGTTAATGAAGATTGTCTTGTGACCTTGTGCTTAAAGATGCTCATGTTTGCTCAGTCTAGATTTGTGTATTTGTTTCACTTCTATGAGTTAATTTTTTTTTACTCACCCTTACCAAGGCTCAGGTAAAAGTAAGGTAGCAGATATCAGTCTTTGCCTCATCCATGATGTAGAACTTCCTACACTTCTGTAGCCTGTAGTTGTCTTTTTTTAAAACTCTTTTACTGTATTGGGGGCCTGCCACCCAGCTCCCAAATAAATACATGGAGACTTATTGCTACTTATGAATGCCCAACCTTAGCTTGTTTGTTTCCAGTCAGCTTTTTTTTAAACTCAATTATCCTATCTACCTTTTGCCTCTAGGCTTTTACCTTTCTCTATTCTATATTCCTTTCTTTTCTTCTTATTCTGTGGCTGGTTGTGTAGCTGGGTGCCTGGCCCCCATAGTCTTCCTCTCCTTCTCCTTTTCTCAGTCTTCTTTGGGATTGATATATTGTATATCCTAATAAACTTATCTGAGAGCCAGAGAACAGAACAGCCACTAGAATAGACATAGAAGCCAGAAAATGGTGGCACACACGCCTTTAATCCTATCACTTGGGAGGCAGAAATCTGTCTGGATCTCTGTGAGTTCAAGGCCACACTGGAAACAGCCAGGCATGGTAACACACACCTTTAATCCCAGCACTTGAGATCTCATGGTGAGATCTCATGTCTTTGCTTGGGAAAGACTCACACCTTTAATTCCAAGAAGTGATGGCAGGAAGCAGAAAGGTATATAAGGCATGAAAACCAGGAACGAAGGCCCTTTAAGCTTTGAGGCTTTTAGCAGCAGTTCAGCTGAGGTCCATTTCATATGAAGACTCAGAGGCTTCCAGTTTGAGGAAACAGGATCTCCTGAGGAGCTGGCAAGGTGAGGTTAGCTATGGCTTGTTCTGCTTCTCTGATCTTTCAACATTCACCTCAATAGCTGGCTTCCGTGTATTTCATTTAAAAGACCATTCAGCAATTCGTCTACACTTCTTCCTTCTCCTTTTCTCTTTCTATTTACCCTCTCTGCTTGGCAGCCCCACCTATCCCTCTCCTGTCTAGCTATTGGCCATTCAGTTCTTTATTAGGCCAATCAGGTATTTTAGGCAGACAAAGTAACACAGCTTCACTTCACAGCGTTAAACAATTGCAACATAAAAGAATGTAACACATCGTTGCATCATTACACAAATATTCCACAGCATAAAAGAATGTAACACATCTTCAACTAATATTCCACAACAGTAGGCTCCCCTTATGATATTTTCTTTATTGTCACAAAATTTAATTAACATTGTTAATTTCTTTTATTTCATAATGAAAAAGTAATTCTACACATGCTAGTTGGGCTCCTACCACAAAATAGAGGAGCATCTCAGAATGTTCACTAGAAAGAATGAACCTAAGGAAGTTCAAGGGGGTTGGCAGCACTGAAGGGATAACAGGGAACAATGAAATATCCAAGAGCAGACAACAGAACAGAGGAGTGAGTGGTCTTTCCAAAGCCCAAAGGTCAGCAACTACACATGTAAGGTAATTTGCCGCATGCTGCCTTTGCAGGAATGTCACTGTCAGATGTGTAGCAGACACACAGGACACATGAGGTAAACCAGATTCTTTCTCTTCCCTTTTACTGTCCATGTTTCCCATTGTTTGATTTAGAGGACAAGGACATCTAGGAGACATAGGGCAAGTAGTCACATTTCTGTAGCATAGAACTAGGCACAAAGTACGAAGAACAGATCTGGGGGTCAGAGTTGGAATAGGCTTCTTGATGCATCTCCATGGCTACAGCATCCATGCATTTCCACCCCATTTTCAGCTCACTGAGACAACAGCTACGCCATCTACACATGCTCATTGCCTCCTGAAACCACAGTTAGATGTATCTCTTCTCTATTACTTGGAAATACAGGTTGTAGCACAATAATTCAAACCTAAGATAATGACCTGAACAAGAGGTGACTGGACGTGATCTGACTTTGGATGGTTTCAAGAGCAGAGGCCCTAAAACCTGATGGTAATGAATAAGGACTGGGCAAGACAGGAGTCACAGATGCCAGTAGTCCCTTGGCCTATGTGATAGGAATGGTAGTCTTGTCATAGTAGATATTTAGAAATTATAACCTGTGGGTGGTATGGAAAATTACGTTATTGGCTGAGATCACAGGGAGATGAGTGTCAACTGAGCATACAGTCTCCAAGTTCTGATCAGTGGGACATCCCAGAACTAAGCAGACAAGAGAATACATAAGCCTTGTATAGTAGCTCATACTCTAATTCCAACATTAGAAGGTTGAGGCAGGAATGATTCCATTAGTTCAAAGCTAACGTAGGCTACACAGCTAGATCTAGAGTGAGGTCCTGGCTCAAACAAACAGTCAGAAAACCAAGGCTGAGGAGATGGTTCAGTGGGTTGAACATTTGCCGTACAAGCATAAGATCTGGGTTGAGATCTCCAGAACCCAAGGAAAGCTGGGCATGATAACATCTATCTATAATTCCAGAGCTCCTGTTATGAGACAAGAGAATCCGTGAAAGCTCATGGGACAACTAGCCTGGCAGATACAGCAGTGAGACACCTTTTGTCAGGATGAAAGGTAAGGACCAACATCTGACTTGGTCCTCTGATTGCCACATGTGCACCATGGCAACTTTATACCCATGTACACACATGTGCGTGTGCGCACGCGCACGCGCGCACACACACACACACACACACACACACACACACACACACAACTGAGAAGGAGATTAAAAACAAAAACAACTAAACAAATCGGCAAATAAAAACACTAAAAAGTAACCACTGATCAAGGCTGAAAGAGGACTGTAAGGCAAGTTAAGAGAAGGAAGCATTTTACTTGAAAAGCAAATTGAGACAGTGCGTGCCATGGGAAAGATAAAGGGTTGCATCGGACGCTGCACGGAGGCCAATAGGGCAAGGAGGAGGAAGTAATTACTGGAGTTCTAAGACAGGAGTGCTTGTTGGCGATCTTGTCAAGAGCATTTCCATCCAAGTGGTTGGTCGAGGTGAAACCCTCATTTGGGTGTTTCAAGGGGGAAAAAAGAAGAAAGCTTAGGGATAGTGTATGCTAGAAACCATGCTTCTGAGGAGATTGGCTTCAAGGGAGTAACATGAGATTACAGTTGACAGGGACAATGTTTGTATTAAGAGAAGTGGAAAACAATAGGATCTTTTTATGTTCATTGAAAATAGCCCCCTCTCTACCGTCAAGTGTTCTTTAGGGAATCCAAGTATCTGACAGCATTTTTTTTAAAGAAAATATAGATACACCTTTATCTATTCATAAATTCTCTTAAGAGGTTGGGAGCTGGTCCCTAGGGAGGCGATTTTAATCTTTACCTTCTGCAAATTAGACAACTTTAGAGAGTAGAGAGATAAGTTATCATCTCTGATGTCTCACAGCCTCGACTGACCTGGCCAGCATGACAGGTCCCAGTAATTGAAGAACCTGTGATTGACTCAGTTCAGCCTCCTCCGCTCTGAATGGGAAGGAGTCCTACAGCAGGAGACAGGCAGTGCTGAGAAGGACAGAGAGGAAGCCAAATGTGACTTGCAGACAACTCCTTCTGAAATATCAAGTTTGCACATTCTGAGGTTTTTCATTTCATCACCTTTCTGCTTTTCAGTTTCCATCTCAGGCTCCTTCCTGGTGCCACGAGACGAAGAGGGGATGCCACAAGTTTTAAGAGCAGCATTGATTTTCCTTTATGTTTCTGGATTTCTTTCATTTCTGTCTCTGGGATCAGGAAAAAGAAAATCTTCCATACATCACCCCCATGTCCCATCTTTTTTTTTTTTTCTTGACGAGGTTTTCCATTTCCATCTATCCTCTCTCTAAATAGATTCTTTCCACCTCTATGCAGCTACATTTCCTTGGAAAACACAGACTGAATCAAGGGTGAAATTGCAAGGAAGACATGGAGCTGGGTTTGGACAATGATTAAACTCCCATGTAATAACCAGAGAACCATGTAAGCCACGGGCAGGCTGCTGATACTGGGGAAACGAGGAGTTGATTAGTGTGGTCCCGGGGTTACCAGCTAGGGAAAATGAGAAAAATTATTAACAACAAGACACCGTTGAAGAGTGTCATTCCCTGCTGGGTCTTGGCAGCCTAGAAGCTGAGGAATTTACCCAGATTCCATTTTCCTTTTTTCTTCCTACATTTGGTCTGTTGTCATTTGCTGGGACCAAGGATATCTGACTTTTGAAAACACCTTTCTTTTGTATTTCTGTAACTTTAGGTGAGTTCAAGTCCTCTGGCCCTACCATGAGGTGCCCATGATGTCCCATGGCTGTCTCTCTGCCCTTTAAACAGTCCCTGCTGAAGAAGCCCCTGCTCAGCAGTAAGAATGTCCACCTGCAATATTCTGTTTCCAACTGCTTCCAGAATGAAAGCTCAAGTCCTGATTTTGAGCTTATAGGGTGTCCAGCATTCTTATCCCTATCACCAAGATCCCGTTGAAGATGCAAATCGGTTCACACCTTCTCGTCTTCACCTCCTGTCTTTTTCTGGGTGCCACTTCAGAGCTAACTGGATTTATACAGGCTGCCTAGCACTGTTAGAGGATGGGCACATTCCTGGCCCACATTTATGTGATTCTTTCATAACATTTTAGTAAGTCTATTAATGCTGTATACATTAAGAAGGCAGCACTCACTTCAGTAAAAAAAAAATCCATATGGTTTAGCATTACCACAAATTAATGAGCGAAACACATTAAGCATGACTTTCTCAGGCAGGGGTAATCCTTCACAAACCTTTGCTCATCAGCATGCTGAGCATAAGAGTACAATCATTAGTAAAGAAACTGTAGCCCCTTTTGAGCAGTAATGAAGTAGCCTGTGTCCATCATAAAGTATATAGACCAAGTATCTGTAGAAGGACCAACATGCTTTGAAACAACCGGTTCTCCAGAACGCATTCCTTTATCATAATCTGCAGAAACTTTATAGCCAAGCACAAAAACCCAGCTTCACTCTGTGTTGCAGGTCTCTGGCCTTCCTATACATAACATACTCCCTATACTCAAACCAGATGCCAAATTCCCAAAATCCTTCTTCTAAAGGGGTCACATGTTTTTTTCACTTGGTAAACACCTATGCAACTTTCAAAATTCAACACAAATGGCCAGCCCATTGTACAACCCCATCCTCAAAACCGAATGCCCACAACAAGCATGCAGAGCAGACTTGTGAATGAAATGGCTGTAGTTTAGACTATAATTCCTTTTAAATTTTCTTTCTAGACCTCCTACCCATATAAGCATTTTGGGATTCATTTAAAAGTAATCCCAAGCAAAGTCCCAAATTAAATATATAACAACAGATCCAATAGTGATTCCTGTAGGTGTAGAGATAAAGTAAAACTTGAAAAAGATGCTTCAGAGAAGTGGAAACAGAATGGGAAAACGTAGGGTGAGTAGAGTTATAGAAGCCAAAGAAGTATCAAATGAGAAACCATTGATACTGTAAATACTGCAAAGACCTGGCATGTGGACAGTGGCCACAGCACGTCCACTGGCCAGAGACCTGGCTGCTTTCAAATTGCTCATATTCTATGACTTTGGATTACCTAAGCATCCAGCTATAGACTGTGGCTTTCTATGCTCAGTCTGATTGTGTCAGAGAGCACAGAGTCCTCTAGAAGAGCCATATTCATCATTTGTACTCAGAGCTGTCTACTTATGAACAGTATGTCCGCAGCCCTTTCCCTTTACCTCTACAGACATCTTTATTCTCAATACCTCCTTCCACATTATCTGAATCATTTAATTTCTTACTTCCTTTTAGTCCGATTCCCCCTTGCCCTACTCCTCACTCCAGTTTCCTCTCTCCTGCGATTTGAGGCTCTTAGAATCTGGAGCTGTGCACAGATGTTTCCATCCTGTGAGTGCTCGGCTGTTTCTCAGGTGGCATCTTGGAGCAGGTGTTCTGATGTGAGCCTCCCTCCCTCTCTATCTCTGCTGCTGTGCTTTCTATACAAACACCAGATTGCAGTGATGCTTTTTTTTTTTTTCCTATCCAGAGAGTACCCAATTCATGACCTCAAAGTAGGCTGTGCTTCCATATTCTTGGAGATGGGTGACAGTGCAAAGCATGTGCAGGGCACAATGGTACTAGTCACTTTTTGCCATCGCTGTGAAAGAATACCTGATAGGAACAATTTAAGGGAGCGAAGATCCATTTCAATGCATGGATAGTCTGTCGTGGTGTGAAAGGCATGGGTAGAAGGGCGTGGTCTGTAGCAGACCATGTGCTAAGCAGGTCCTTGTTTCACGGTACTGATGAGGAAACAGGGAGCGCAAGAAGGCAGCAGGCTGAACTGTATGTTCAAGGCAAACGTTCCAGCATCTTCGCCAGATGTCATCCCACTTTCTAAGGGTTCCATAACCTCCCCAAATAGTGCCAATAGCTGGGACAAAGTGTTCAAACATAGGAGACTATTACACATGTTTATAGTAGAAGCGTTAGGCCAAAGGCTTACAAGAAAGCATAATTGTATACTTTGACTTTACCCCATGCCTTGTATTCCCTTGTATATATCTATATATCTATATCTATATCTATATCTAGATAGATAGATGGATGGATGGATGGATGGATGGATGGATGGATGGATAGATAGATAGATAGATAGATAGATAGATAGATAGATAGACAGACAGATAGATAGATCCCTTTCTTCTACTTCTTCTTGCCTTGTATTCACCCGCAGATAAGCCTTTCCAAAGTACTGGCTTCTTTATCCCCTGGCAACCTATGTATGTATGTATGTGTGTATACACATACATATCCTTTACAATAATTGATTTGAAAAACCTTGGCAGACACCAGTAAGAATCAGGGTTACCTCCACGACAGCCTAGCAGGAGGGACGAGATAAATGAGGAGCATGATGAGCCACTTATAGTGACATTACCTCCCTGCTCCTCTTTCCTTTGCTGTTAGTTTATGAGTTTGTCTTTGGCCTGAGGATATGGAAGTAAACTTCCCTCTAGAAAAAGGGTCCTGTTTTACCTTCCTTTTAAAGTTTCCTTTGAGAGCCCATGATTACGGCAAGGGCATTTCATTCCTGTCTCTGTTCTATCCATGATAAGTGAGCAGTCCTTTTGTCCTTCCTTTGATAGGAGGAATTATATTTATTTGATCCTTGTTAAAAATAACAGTTTTCTTGAAGCTGCCTATGATCTCTGCAGGTGCATTTGTTTGAATAGTTTTTTGCCAAGAGCCTGGAGACTTAGGGAGAAATTCAAGAGTGAGAGGTAGTGAAGTGCGAGGAGCCATAGAGGAGGATGCTCAAATGCTTTAAACGGACCAGCTTAAAACCCTACCCATATTTAGACAAGGCAATTGGCTCGTGAAAGACAAGTGGAGCCCAGATCTGGCTATTCTGAGTGCCTCTGTGGAGAGTCTTTTATAATCTATTTTTTCTCACTTTACATAGCAGATCATCTGAAATCGTCATGTATGTTTTTATTGTGAGTGTATGTATACAGTGTGTGCTTGTGTGTTCACATGTACATGTGGAGATGAGCAATGAATGTCAGGTATTGTCTAGTGCTGTCTACTTTATTTTCTGAAATACAGTCACGCGTTGAATCTGGAGCTTGCTGTCTAAGCTAGACTACCTAGCCACTGAGGCCCTAGGATACCTCTGTCTTGGCCCCTCAGCACTGGGATCACAGACATTTTCCTCTGCAACCATGGGAGCTGAAGATCCAAACTCGTGTCTTTGTGTTTGTGTAGAAAGCACTTTACCCACTGAGACATCTTCATCATTCGACTTAATGCACCTTAATTTTTATCTTAGATGCCTATGAGAGACATTTTCTCTATGAAAGAAGACAGCAATACATTTACTTATAAAGAGTAAGACATAGAACAAAACTGACCTTTAGAATCAGGCACATATGAATCAGACCACTCTATTACTTCATTCATTCAAAAATATTTATTGAGGATGTTCATTGTTCCAGGCATAACACCAAGAATGAAAGAGACAACTCAGGTGAATTTTCACTGTCAACCTAGATAATTTATTAACTTCTTTCTACCTCAATTTCTCATCTATAAAATATGAATGCTATTACTTACCTTGCTGAGTGTCATGAAGATTGAAATAAAGAAACCATTTATGGCATGTATTAGCTTTTGTATTGGGGGTTATAATTAACCCTTTTGCATCTTACTTGACTTTTACCTGAGTTCCCCCTATTTACAATGACTCAAGATAATATTCGTCTTATCCAGTTCCCCCTAGAAGACATTTCTCTCACCCTGATGGGTTAAGCTTCTCCTTCAAGCTCATGAAATCAACAGAGATATATGACTGGACTTTCTCCACAGAAAAGCTATAGACACCATGGCAGGAGCGCCACACCCAGCCCAGTCTTGTCTCTTAGCTGTGCCAATGCATAACCTGGGTTTTCTTTTGTTCCTTTAGTTTGCTTTTTTGGGAGCCACACTTCTTCCATCTGTGATGCAGAAAAAGTAATAATTTCCCAGCCTAGTTTGTAGTGACTACTAAAAGCAATTATTAAATACAATAAATGATTGCATATTTTAATGCTTTGATTATTTGATGTTTGTCAGCTGCATTTTTATGTGACATATGAGAATAACTGGGAATGACTTTCCTGGTTCTAAGTCTTACAAATTGTCTCATTTTCTTTCCCTTTGCAAATCGGCATGCCGGGATTCCTCTCCCGATCGATATTAATGGTGGTAAAGAGAAGTTGGCACGAGGAAGGTGAGATTACTGAAGTTTGGATTTACAAACTAGATATACTTGAAAATCAAAGTTCCTATTAGGGTTTTCCTTTGATCTTCTTAAGTTTGGGGCAGGGGTAGTAGTAATGTGTTTGAAATCTAGTTTTAAGTTGTATTAAAAATATAACTATGGACAGTTTGAAATAAATTCACATGGCATCATCAGAAGGCGGGAAGATACTGGAAATTTTCCTCTAGTACTCTAACTCAGTTCCCATGTCTGCATTTCCCACCCTATAAATGTTAATCAAAGAGTTAACCTTCTTCCAGGCAATTTATCCCAGATGACCTCCTTCATCCCAGGCTGCTTATAGTCAGAATATGTTCTGAGGAATGCATGCTTTGATAATTTTGTCATTTTGTGTACAACATAACACTTAGTAGCTGATGACTACTAGGAAGATGATGAGCAAAACAACATGAGATTAAAGATTAAATCAAACACAGCAGAAAATGATGCCCCAAAGAGACTCAACAGACAGGACATCTGTGAGGCTGCTGGAGGGATGACATATTGCTGTTGTATAGCAAACCTCTTCAAAAATAATTAGAATAGACTCTAAAGTAATAACGAATGGTCTAGTAACTACATCAACCAGTAATGTAGTTGCTTATTGACATTATTAAGTGTTACTTACTGTCCATTATTGTATGAGCCAGGCTTTTATAAGACCATCAGCAGAGTAAGTCTGTTTACACCCGCGTCATCAGCAGTATCCGAGAATTTTATCATGATACAATGATTGGCAGCAACATTACTAGGTGGTAAGAATTTCTCAGGGTCATTACAATGGCATGGGAACACAGTCTAATATGCAGTTTTTCAGTGACTGAAATATTACATGGTGTACCACTGTACCAATCAACTAATTAGTCTAAACTCCTGCATCGAAGCATACCTTTTCCTTATTCTTTTAACTCTACTAAACTAACCCACTTTTCACAGCACAGATAACACAGTAAGTACTTACCCACCAAGATCAGTCCAGACTGGAGTCGGGATTTTCAAAGGTTGTCACATACTACTTTACAGGAGCCACATGGGCTCCTCCTTCAAGCTCCTGTAATTTCCAAGGCACGATGTTGTTAGTATTCTTACCACAACGCATTCTAATTGTTTGTTTACTACTCTCCCCAATGGAATGTGAGCTGTTCACAGATTGCAAATGTCTTATTCATATGGATATAAAAGTAAAGTATGCACTTAATACTTCTTGAACAAATAAATGCAGAGCTTTGTCCCCTTTGAGGCACCACCTTAACATGTCACACAAAGTACAAGTCACTGGAAAGGCTTTCATTCCCTCGGTCTCAATTTTAATTAGTTGCTAGGATGTATTTGTTTCCTTTCTATGTCGTTTCCCAACGCTGTGTCTAATGCTTTTCTAAATCGCCATTTTTTTCATGAGTTTTCCCTCCTCCACCCTTCCCTTCCTCCATCCCTGCTCCACTCCAACTCCAGGGACAGCTGATATGTGGCAAAAAGATAAATTTCACAGATGTGAACACAAAAGAAGCCAAACCTCTCCTTTTGCCCAGACCAGTGGTCCAAAAGCACTCTAGTGCAAAGAGAGAAGAAACATCGACTTTCAACCAGTGTATAGTTTTGGTTAATAAGAGTGGCCATTATAAAGCCGGGCGGTGGTGGCGCACGCCTTTAATCCCAGCACTCGGGAGGCAGAGCCAGGCGGATCTCTGTGAGTTCGAGGCCAGCCTGGGCTACGAAGTGAGTTCCAGGAAAGGCGCAAAGCTACACAGAGAAACCCTGTCTCAAAAAACCAAAAAAAAAAAAAAAAAAAAAGAGTGGCCATTATAATTACTGGACTGGGGAATAGTCCTTCAAATTATCATAAGACCCTGAATTCCCAAAGAATGGCCAGGGATACCATAGAGCTTTCCTTATATTTATCTAAAGACACAGTACCAACCCAGAGAAGAGAGCAACAAAGACAGGCATTTGTGGTGTGTGCTCTACAAACCCTTCCTACTCAGTCCAACATTCATCTAATTTGAGGGCAACTAAGAGCTAATCTACAGACAAACAGTTAATATACTTGCTAAACTTCTATGATTGGCAGGAATCTAATTAACATCTATTTTATTCATTATTATGATTATTATTGTAAGTGTTGTGCCACGGGTTGAACCCAGGGCCTTACACATGTGACACACTCGGCCACATAACCTCCTAATAATTCCTATTTTTGATTTGACAACTTTCTAATTATGAAGTTGATATTCCTTCTTTCCCATGTTCTAAGTGGTGAGTGGGCCTTTGCAAGGCCCATAGGTATCAGGCACTGCACCCTCAAAGCCCAAGCAATGAAGGCTTTAGCAACATTAGCTGAAATGCATGTACCCTTGAAGATGCAAATCTCACTATGTAATAACGCTCCTCCAACTCCCTCCATCAGTCCTCATCACCTATAACATAAAGTCCAAATTTATGAATGAGTAAGCATGACATTGACATCCTGACCCCAGTCCTATCTCCTGCCTCCACAAGCACTGTGATGCACTTGAAATATATGCAAATACAAACCCAAGGGCATTTTTAACTTCCACTGATTTATATGTTATCAAATTGTCTGGAATGCCTTCATTTATTTATTATTGGTTGGATGATTGATTGGTTGATAGATTAACTGATTGGTTGACTGATTGACTGGTTGATCACTCTGTAGGTAAGGCTATCCTAGAACCAACTATGTAGGCCAAGCTGATCTCAAACTCACAGCAATCCTCCTGTCTTAGTCTCTGGAGTGCTAAGATTACAGATATGAGTCAGTCAGCCCAGCCTCTCAAACCTTCTTGAATGCCCCTTCCCAATTCTTGCCCTATTTTCCTGACCTTTCTTTTACAGCTTTTATCACATGCTGCTGTCAAGATATGTGTCTCAAGTCTGTTCTTAATGTCTAGATTGGGAATTTCTTGAAGACATGAGTTTAATACATTTGATCAAACTTGTTTCTCAAGCCTTTAAAGTAAAACTTAATACATACTTTACACCAAAAACTTTTATGGAATGAATAAATTAAAAATACAATTACCTATGGTAATAATACAAACTGAAGTGATCTTTGGACAATAAAGCATATAGATATTAAAAAGAAGGAAATTAGGAGACTCTAAGAAAAGAGGAAACCCAAAGGTATAATTGTAGGAACCACTTTCAATCCCAGAGAATGTAAGGAAAACATAGAGAAAGTATTATTCTAGGTTGAAGAATAAGTAGATCCTTTTGAGATCAATCTCTAGGAAAGGTCCATAATAAATCATTGAATCAATAATGTATAATTGAAAAGACCCTATAGAGAAAGCATCAATTACCAGAAGGCAGCACCTTTTCTCAAAGGGGGTGGCAAACCTCATAAATGTCTAAAATTACTTCTCATTTTTGCTGTCTTAAATGTAGTAGAATGGGGCCAGTGAGATGGCTCCATGGAGAAAGGTGCTTCTTGCCCAGCATCTACACTTCATTCAGTCTTGAAATGAGGGAATGAATTCCTGTAAGTTGGCATCTGACTTGGTCTTGGGTACTATGGCATCTATGTGTGCACATAAACACACAAGACATAATTAAAAAAAAATAAATGGTTAAGACATAAATTAAATATAACTTTTTAAAAAAAAAATTTATGTGCATTGGTGTTTTGCCACAGAACTGGTGTTACAGATACTTGTAGGCTGCCATATGAGCTGAGAATTGAACCTGGGTCCTGTGGAGGAGCAGTCAGTGCTCTTAACTGCTGAGCCATCTTTTCGGCCCCTAAATATGACTTTCATCCTATCCTTTATATTTTTATGATTTATTTTCATACTTTGTGTGAAAAATATAGGATTACTAAGCAACATTTCATGGCATCAAACTGAATGAAAGGAAATACAGTGAATGAAAGAATCAGAATCCAGTGTCTAAATAGACTTCTTCGTGCAATAAACAAAGCTACAAATGTCATCACAAAATACAAATATGTGATCTAAACATAGTATTGGTAAGGCATGGCTTAGCTACATCATAAAGCATGATGCTGTGGATTTTCATAATATACTTATATAAAGAATATTATGTAATGCATTATATTTTATATGAATCCTGTTCTGATAGGTTTTTTTTTTCCTATCGGTGTGATAAAAACCATAACCAAAAATAACTTGAAGGGAGAATGACTTTATTTGGCTTGCAGACTACAGTCCATCAACTAGAGAAGTTTAGTCAAAAACTTGAGGCAGAAACTGGAAACAGAGATCACAGAAGAGCATGCTTCCTGGCTTGCTTCTCTTGGACTGCTCACCTAACTTCCTTATACAACTCAGAAATACCTACTTAGGAGCGGCACTGCTCACAGTGAACTGCACTCTCCTCCATCAATTAACCCTCCAGAAAAAATGCCTTACAGAAATGCCTACATGCTGATCTGGCAGAGGCAATTCCTCATTGGAGGGTCCTTCTTCCCAGGTGTGACAAGTCAACAACCAAGATTAGCCATCACAACTCCCAAATACACAGACATACCCAAATGACACCAACAGTGGCACAAAACTAAAAGCAGCCAGGAATCCCTTTCTTGACTGTGACTGGAATATTGGAATTGGTAGGCCATCCACTTTTAAATAGGCAAAAAAAAAATGTATTATGCACAAAGATGAGCACTTAAAATGAGTAATAAGAAACCATGTCAATGGAACAAGGTATGTTTAAGAAGGAACATGTTAGAGAAAAAGCATCAGAAAAGCAAGATATTAAGAACCTTCTCAAACAGAAATGGAATAAAATTTGTTTGGGATGCCTTCAGAAGACAGAATTAAAACCTGAATAGACATTCTAAGTCAAATTCAATGTATTCAGAAGTTTTTTTTTTTTTAACAACAGAGCTATTCACAATTGAAACAGGCTGTTTTATAAGGAAGCATGCTCTCCAAGCTACTGGTGTTCACATGAGAAGGACTAGCATAGGATTCATCAATATTCTCATCTGTATATTCAGCAATAGGAGTTCTGAAAGGAGGATGCTCTGTGGAGACGGAGAAATAACTGAAAATGATGGTGGGATCAGTCACTGAAATAGGACTGGATTTAAGAGGAGACGGTTCACATCTCATTTTGCTGAGCTTAAGTGCTTGAATGATAGCCTAATAGAAGGGGTGAGGTAGCAATCGGTTACACTATCTAACGCCAAAAGGAAAGGTCTGAACTGGGTATATCCATTGCACAGGTCAATACTGTCCAATCTGAACACAGGACATTTATTTTAATTATTGATTTTATTTACCGAGTTTACCTCCAATGTAATCAAAACATTATCAATTAACATGTAGCCAACACAGAAAAGTTTAAATAATTTCATTTCTTTTGTTGTTGTTGTTTATGTATGTGTTTAAAATCTTCTATACATATTCTACTTAGAGCATATCTCAATTCAGATACCTGCCTTCTGATTCCAAGCACTTAGCAGACACATTTGGACAACAGGTACCGTGACAGACAGCACAGAGAGGGAATATTATCAAATTCCTTAAAACAGATAAATAATTTTAAACGTGATTTAAAATTAACACTGAAAATGTCCAACAAAGTATACTAGGATTAGCCAAGAGAAAAATCCTTAAAAACTATATGAATAGAAGAGCAAAGGGAATAAAAACATGCGTGGTCAATTATGCTAAATTTTGCAGCAAGTTGGGGACTTAAGAATACACAATCAAGGCTAAAAAGCTGGCTCACTGGTTTAGAGCACTTGTTGCTCTTGCAGAGAACCCAAATTCAATTCCCAGTACCCACATCGTGACTCACAATCATCCACGATTTCAGTTCCAGGGGATCTGATTCCCTCTTCTGCCTTGTGGGTAGAAGGCATACATATACATTCATGTGAAAGAAAAAAAAACACTCACACAAAGTAAAACAGAATCAATCTAAGAAAACGCATTGGACTTAGTGATGGAGGAAACCTTGAATCAATGTTCAGGGTATGTGCCATTCAGCCATGCACAGGAAAGTAAATGTTTTAATTCTACCCTTCTTAGTTTGAGGAGTAATATGCTGAGGTAGGGTAGTTCTCTGCTTCCAGTCTGCCACAGACTTTGGATCTCTTTGATGTAACCAATTGATAGAAAAGAGGATGAAAGGCATGCTGAGGGATAGCCTCTCTCAGGGGACTCTTGTGCCAGGCATAGAAAGCATCCACCCTGCTTCCTTTTAGTGTACACATGTGCAGGGTCTTCTTTTAAAAGATTCAAGCATTCTTCTTATTCAAAGCATAAAATAAGTCATTTCCTTCTTTTAACATGATTTTGTGGACGTATTTTGGTAGTGATAAAATGGGAGCAATCTTCATGCATGGAACTGCCAATACTGATTCTTCAGAACCAATGGATCAGAACAGGTAAATGAAGGGCACAAATGGGAACCACAAGGAAGAAAGCTAGCTATGTGTATATCAGCCCTGACTTAGATCCATTCTTAAAGCTTTCTCTTAGTTAAAATGAGTGGTATGGCTCACCTATCAGGCATAATTATTTAAATAATATAGGCAGATGTTATTGAACTCAGAGCAGAGTTGCACTAATTCCACTACTTAAGGGACCATCTCCAAGAAGCTTTCACTCAGCTACTGCAGTTAACATTCAGCTGCCAGAGAACCCCCACATAGCACTGTTACATTCCCTAAAGCAGAAGTGGAACCAAGAGAATGAGATCTTCAGTGATAACATTTCTTGAGCCCAGATGCAGATAGGGTCCCCAAATCTTAGACGCCATGTTCTAGATGATTGGTTCATATGAAGAATACATAATGATTCTTTTATAAGGTGTATTTGACTTCAGAAGACCCATAGCAAGTGTGTGTTTATTCATTTTTGTGTCGTGTTGTGCAAAGGCAGACCATTCTAGACGTCTGTCATCTTACGCTTGCCAGCTCCACAGTCTGTTCCTAACTTCATCATTTCGGTATTCCCAGTTTTCCTTACTACCCCATGACACCCTTGAATCTCTGTTCTTGTGGAGACTTTTCCTTCCTGCCAGCTCATTCTAAGGATTCATGATGACTGCAGTTGCCATAGGAATGATTCATCTATCATAAAGGTGGCTGCATGAGATCACAGATACTCCAAGGAGAGCCAGGAGGGAGGGAAGCAATATTCAAAACAAGAGATAGATCGGCACTGAAAGTAGATGACAGCTTAATGAGATGGGGAAATAAAGCTTATACGTTTTCTGTAATTCTCAAGTGCGTGTGCACATCTCAGAGAGACCCAAGTGCAGATCCACTGTCAAATGTGTCTCCCTTGCCCACTGGAGACTTTATCATAAAAATAGAATGTAGTTTATAGGCTGTAAAGAAGCAGCGACATTTTCAACAGCCAGTTGGTGAAAATGAAAGCCAGGATTGCCTGGGGTGATCTTGGACACCACACCATGGGCATCCACTGCTGGCTGCTTGTGAGTGATTATTCACCTGTCATTTACAAGAAAGGGATGGAGACAACTTTGAAAAGATTTTCTTTTCATTTAACTGGATGGCTTGATTTTTAGCCTCCATCTTTATTCCTGAAATGGAATGATTTTATTATAATGTAATCCAACTGCCAATACTCCGATTGTCATGATCATTTTAATCCTTTATCTCCTGAATGGCAGTTAAGAAGAATGTAAACCCAACATCCAGCTGCAAATTCAGATTCAAGTAAATCCACCCACTGAATAGTCTTTGGATGTGGCTTGAAAACTGAGTCTGATTCCAGGCATAGACAGTTGTTCTACCAAGCTTCACCATAAACAACCATAATCCAGACACTGGTAAAATTCCTTCCACGGGGACATCAGCAACATCTATACCTCTTAAGGTCCCCAAAGACAAACTGAGGCATGATTCCACCCAAATTCATTCTGAGGAACCAGAGACTTCACTGGGCTTCCTTACAGAACATACTGAGGGGATACTTACAGAAGTGTGGGCATTCCTCCCTCAACAGGCCACATCTGAAAAATCCTTACCCAACAGGCATGAGTTTCCCCCTAAGTACACAGATAGAGTGCCCCTCCCCTACTCTTCCTTGAACTGTGTACACATGTCATTAAGGTAAGTCACATACAACAGATGGTTTAGAGATGCAAGATACTCAGATGAGGGTCTCATGACCGCACCCCTCCATGAGGGGTATGAACAGTCAACAAGTCCAGATGAAATTCTCCTTTTGTAAGAAGACATAGCTGAACTCAACACACAGTTTGGCTTGGCTCAAAGGACAATACCCGGCCACAGATAGCCCTGTGAATGTGGCTAGAGATTGACCATTGTGTACCAGAGTCTTGCATCTCACAAACCAGCCCTTACAGTCAACACAGGAAAGGAGAAATGTATGGACAGTGTGCATCAGCCACAAGGGACCAACTACCAAGCAACATGCATGTCTTTGTAAAGGTGGGTCAGAGACATTTTTATCAGAAAATATGATGCATTGATTTCACAGTTTTCAAGCAACAGGATGCCAATCAGCCATTGGTAATTCAAGGATTCATTCTCTTTGTTATGAAGATGCTTCATAAACAGGGAAAATAGGAGTACTTCTTAGCATGAGTATAATGGACAAAGTATGGTCCAAGGATGTGGAAATCAAACCTGCAGAGGCCAGAAACAAGAAGTGATACTTTTATACCTTCAAGCTCTTTTGCAACAGAGATCTATCTCTCTGCATTTATGGCTGCGAACTCGGCAATACTGTGGTTGGCTTCTTGATCTTGCACCAATTACTGGTATGAGTGGATCCAACTGCAAATCAGAGAGCATGTTGTTGGGTCATACACAGTATTTGGTCCAAACATTGGCAGTAGAACACAAATCAGAATAGTCATAGTAAACCTTTGAAAGCTACTTCCTCTAGTATATTAGAGGGCCTTAAAAATGCTGCCACAGTTAAGTCAGATAATGTTAGGTCGCTAAGACATTATCCTGTGGTTCCTTCCTCTACTTTTTAACACCTGCAAATTTATTACATAAGATATTATTTTGTACTCAATCTAATTAGTTAGAACTATTTGTAGTCATTTGAAATACACTCCATGTTGATTAAAATAATTAGTGTAGGGCTACTAAATATTTACCTAAGATATGAATCCAGGGGGAATTTGATAAATTTAATTAGCAAGAACTAATTATTGTTATGATAGGAGTTAGGGTTTAATAAATATAATTACAGAGCACAAATGATGGTTTCTTAATTAATAGATACTAGTTGCAAACATAAGAGCCATTATCATATTTTCATGCAGGACATGCTATTCAGCACACCTTCCAGATGTCAACGGTAGCAGTGATGGCGACTTAGAATAAAAGGAGCTTGCATTTGTATAGTGCTTATGCTGTCAAGCACAGTTCTAAGAGGCCAGAATATTAACTCATTTAATCCCTATACCACTCTACTGTGGTTCACATTTTACATGTATAGAAACCAAGGCACAGGAAGGTCTAGTAACTTGCTCAAAATTATACATACACTAGGAAGTGACAGAGCAGGGAAATGATATCATGCAATTCAGCTCCTACGTCCATGTTCTGAGCCACTCTCTACAGAGGCTAGAACAAACAACAACCACCTCAAAAGAAATAGAATGAAAGCTCAAAAGCTCAGTAACCAAAATCCTATTCCATACTTACTATCTAGGGTTAATAAGCTTTTGATAAGAAGGTATGATTTCCCAAAACAAATATGAGAGTCCAAATCGACTCTAGAATGGCTGAACCATTCACATTATCCACATAAGGCAAAGACACTCTACTGAACTAAGGCTTTCTGAAGCTTTTTTTTTTTTTTTTTTTAAGGAAGAAGAGCTTGCCTGGCTTGTGTTATGAATGTCTTTCCCCAGATCCCAACTTATGTCCCTTCTCACTGTCCTTCCCATAAAAGAATTTGAAGTCTTTCAGTTGTGCCTTTGGGACACGGATAGTGCTAGAATTTCATTTACGAAGAAAATAGGCAATTGTCATCAATAATAGGAGACTGCACTAAGGGTAGGTTGCAAGAACACAGATTGCCTCACGCCCAGAGCTTTCTATTCAAATTGGATTCTGGAAGATCTGGGTTGGTGCCAAAGAGCAAAGAAAGCCTAGAGACCACCTCCCTCAGGCCTGTCCTTGTTTAGAAGAAATTGTATTTCTCCCCCTGGTCAATCCTGAGACACAATTTAATCTTAGGAGAGCAACGTAGAAGCAGGGGGGAAAGAGAGAGAAAGAAAGAAAATGAGAAAAACCAATAAATAGTAAAAACAGGAAACAGGAAAAGATAGGCCTATGGATGTACAATTCTTTTTTATGCCTGTTAAATGAACTCTGGTGGGGATGAGGAGAGAGAATTATCCTATTTATATATTGAAAGGAATTTTAAATATGCATAGGCAGGGAGCGAGGATCTGCAGAGATTGAAATGCAAAACACAGCATGGTCTGTGCATCTTCCTTTCCACCTCTCAGTACCATTAGCAAGCTTCTTGCACCAATTTCTGGAAGGCTTCTTCTAAAACTCAGAGCCATCCTCTACTTACTCAGCATTTCTGTTTTAGAAAAGCAATTTTATCTTTAAAAAGGAACGGGCCTTCACTTGCAAAACACGTTGTAAATGTATTCACATAGGAACCCACAGTTCACACTTGCCCAAAGATGCACACAAGTCCAGCAGACCCATTCACATCCAAAGCTCCACTCCCTTTAGTTTTGCATCCTAACCTCTTCACACTAGGAGTCCAGAGAGTTAAGATTCATAGCAGGCAGGGACATCTCATACTATTATGCAGGGAGAGGAGCACAGAGTTGAGGTAGCATGCAGAGTCATTCTCATTCAACACAATCACTCAGCAACATTTAAGAGATTTTTTTTTAAAAATCCATAGTTCCTCATTAATATACTTTGTCCCCATTTAAAAAGAAACACTCAGTTCAACAAAATTGTAAATTCCTTATCAAAGTCCCAGCTTACTGTCCCCATCAAGCACACCTCACTACCTAGAGGAGAACAAGAACCACTATCTTCAATGGTTCCACTGTGGTATAAACACTGGTGTATCAGATGCCCTGTTCCCAGACCCAAGACCAACATATGCTATATCTGCAGATAATGCCTTGGAATATCCTGAGTTGGGGAGGTGACTCAGTCAATAAAGTACTTATTTCCTGAGCATGAGAACCTGAGTTAATGCCCAGAACCCATATATAAATGTAGGTGTGGTGGCTCACATTGATAATCTCAATTCTGGGGAAGCAGAACCAGGAGGATCCCTGGAACTTACTGGCTAGCCAGCCTAGACAAATTACTGAGTTCTAGACTAAAAAGAGTTCTTGTCTTGAATGGCATTCCTTAGGGTGATTCCCAGGGTTGTCCTCTGGCCTCCAAATGTGAATTTGCACACACAATCGATACACACAGGTGCACACACTAGAACACGAACACACACACATGCACATATATATTTTAAGAAAAAAACTTTAAGTCTAGGAATAAGACGGAGCTACTAGATGCTAAGAATTTGTAAATCATTTCACTTTTTTCTCTATCCTCAATATCTCTGTTTTTCCTTGCCCCTCACAAATAGACCAAGTGTTTGTGCTTCAAAAGGAGATCTGCTAGAATATAGGGTTCAGGCACCAACCTAGGTCCCTGCCTTTGAGAAAGCTACCATTATCTGGTTATTTAGAGGTGAGACAACTTTTAAAATTACTATGAGGTTTGCTTATGACCAAGACTTCTAGATTTTTATAAGGTTCTGTTTAAGAATTAAAATGCATGGAAGAAAGAAAAGGAAATGGAGGAATGGATAATAGAGTATGTATAGTGCTTCCAGTTTAATCACAGCACATTAACTCTTTTCAACAGGAAGTGGTCCAGGAAAACCTGCTAGCTACATCTTTTCAACCAGGACCCAAGAAGAAGCACTTTACCCAAAGAGACCTAATCATCCTCTGTCTGGTTAACTCCTGTCTATCACCGCCATCAACTTCCTAGACATCTGTGTCGGATGCTTCCCATCTGATATTTCAATGCCTATAATTTAGAGGAAAAGGATTCAGGAAGATCTGATAGGACAGATGATTAATTCTGCAATGGATATGTGGGCTTTGTACTTTTTCTACGAAATCCAAGTGAGTTACAGTAATTACAGCCATGATGATTCATCTTACCCCAGCATCACAAATTCAGGTCTAGTGAGAATTATTCTCATAGAGGTCTGAACTGAACTTTTTCTTCTAGATGTGACATTTCCTTTTAATGGATCTGGTCAGTAGGAACTGAAGACTAAGTTCAAAAGATGCTAGAGCCCCTGAGCATGGACCCTGTACAAAAAGCCCCAGTATGAAGGATATCCCACAGCAATCATCAGCCAGATGAAAGAAAAACAGGCTGGTTGTGGTGATGCATGCCAGTAGGATTTGCTGAAGGAGGCGGAGGCAGGAGGATCACAAGTTCTAGGCCAGCCTGGGCTACACATATTTAGCTGGGCGGTGGTGGTGCATACCTTTAATCCCAGCACTCGGGAGGCAGAGGCAGATGGATCTCTGTGAGTTCAAGGCCAGCCTGGGCTACAGAGTGAGTTCCAGGAAAGGCTCCAAAGCTACACAGAGAAACCCTGTCTTGAAAAAAAACAAAAACAAAACAAAAAAAGAAAGAAAAACAGATTGGCTCAAGGCTCCATGTGGATGGTTTTCTGTAGAACCAAAATTATATTATGAGGACAACATGAATGGTCCTGGCTGCAATTATGTATTAAAAACTCAGGTTAGTGATTACATTTACATTACCTTTAAGGCAATGAAAGACTAGTGGTGAGGTAGGAGTGGAATACGCTTCAATGTGTGATAACCCCACATTTTTTTCTAATTTTCTTTTATTGAAATTTTTCCATCCTGAAAACACAGATATCTTCCAAATCAAGAAGAAACTACCACAAAGCGATCTACAATTTGCCTTTCCATCCTTAGCACTGGGTTGAAACAGAGCTGCAGAGATGCCTCAGTGAGTAAGCATGTGTATCCACCTTAAGCTACGACTCCAACCTTCTTTCATGAAACAAGGCATGCCAGAATCAGAGTCCTACAGGATTGCTTCTCCAATGGCTACAGTGTACCAACAAAGAAGTAAACAGATAAAGCTTTATTGAAAGATGACATGTGTATCTTCAGCTCCAATTATTTTTTTTTTTACTTATAGGAACACTGTGGAAACTCTCAGACACTTGTTTTTAATGGTCTTTAGAACACACCGAATTTTTCCCCAGGGGTTGGTCTGACTCTGGATTACAATGCGTCTTTCTTTCTATGAGATAAACTAGACTGCTTCTCTCCCAATAACTGATAGTAGATGGCCATGTACACATGAATGTCATACAGACCATCCTTCATCTTTCCTTATTTTATGTCCAGGTACAATATTCTGCCAGACGTCATCCTTAATATAACACAAAGAACTCACAGCCCTATCTCAGGGCCCTATCTTTCTCTGGGAAATATATAATTTCTTTGCCTGTCATACATTCTTCCCCCAATTGTCTGCACACACAGAACGCAGGATTTATGAGGCACATCTTTCATTATAATTTCAGCATTAATGCTGCTTCGGCTCATCAGTGGCTTTGTAGCCAACATCACCAACTCTATAATCTTGTCTACTATCCTTCCATGACTCAATCCTCCCTCTGTCATCATTCACACCCCCTTATGAAAAACAAAATGTGGACTGAATGTTTGTAACCCCTATCATTTGTGTTGGAACTCCCAATCTCCTTTGTGATTTAGAATTAGACCTTTAGGAGGTAATGAAGTCATGAGGGGAGATTGTCATAAATTATGTCGATACCCTTTTAAAGAACAACTTGAACTTTCAAGCCTTCTTCATACCATGTGAAGAGACATGGTGAAGACAATAGTATGGATTCACAATAGAACTCTCACAGAACCCAGCCATGCTGGTAAGCTTGATCTTGGACTTCAAGATTCTAAAACTGTAAACAGTGAGTCTCTGTTGTTCATGAGTTTATAATCTGTGGTGTCCGTAATAACTCATTATAGCAATCTGGACTGTCTTCATTTCTTTTCCTGTCGCTGTGATAAAATAGTCCAACAAAATAAGTCAAAGGAGAAGGGGTTTACTTTAGCACACAGCTCAAAGTATAGTCCTTCATGGCGAAGAGGTCAAGCTGACACATTGCAACCACACCGGAAAGCAGAGAGCAATGAACATAAGCATACTATGGTTCATCTCCCTTTTCCCACTCTTACGCACTCCAGGATCCTTTGACTAGGGAATGATGCTCCCCACAGAAGGTGGGTCTTACAACTTCTATTAACACAATCAAGATCATTCCACACAGGCAAGCTCACGAGTTAACCTACTCTAGACAACCACCATTGAGATCCCCTGCCCAGGAGATTCCATATCCTGCCAAGTTGACAATTAAAATTCACCATCATCTTCCTGGACAATTAAGAGAATATCATCCATGCAATAAGAAGAACATTCATAAATAAAGGATGTTTCCAAGGTAGATAAAGAAGCCCTGCACAAATCTCATGGAAGTCACAGGAAGGAAGGATAGGTCAAGCCAGCATAGTGCATGAGATAATGTGATCCTTGTGATTACTTCTGACTGGAGAATGGGTAATCTTAACAGCTTCTGTGTCTGGAAGCAAAGTGTACATGGAAAGCCTTCAGATTTCATTTGCATGGTTTCCACTGTCCTCTGGACACACAGTTATCTGGTACACTGTCACATGATAAGAACAAGTTCAATCTGCCTTCTAAGAAGTAGAAGCCATGCCCCTGCCTTCTATGCACAACCAACCTTTTGAGGCCCATCTTAAACTCTGGTTACCTTCTCCATTAAGCCTTAGGATTAGCTAAGTCCCATCACTATACAGATGAAATGGGATAAGGCAAATGAATACTAGGTACCTGGTAAGGAATGTAAATATATCAGTGTCTTTCCCAGCAGAGGCTTGCAGACGCTTGCTCCCACACAAGACACAGAGAGCATCTATCTTCCCACGTGAGACTCCAGGACTCCGTGGCTGCCATTTGTTTCTCCTCCGCATGCTGTTTATTCACTCTTTTAACAAATACTCATTACTCCTCACTGGGGCTGTGACAGAGAACACGACAATCCTGCTGCCAGCCCTTATGGAGATCATAGCCCAAGAGTGTATGCACATGAGTAAATCAACAACTGCAGTCACAGTGCAGTGCCCAACAACAAGCTAGGCGTGAACCCTCTGGAAGCACTCAAGAAGACAGCTGACCTAGACCTGGGCAGGGCTGCTGGCAGAGGCAGTGTCTGGGCTGAGATGAGGGGAGGACTGTACAAACAGTAATTTGTAAAAGATCTAGAAGTTGAAAGGGAAGGCAGGGAGGAGTGGGGGCAAGTCTCGATTTGGCAGAAGAACATTGCTTATCATTCTTTGCATTCCAAATTTATACACACACACACACACACACACACACACGCACACGCACACACACACACACACACACACATACATACACACACACACACACACACATACACTGCACACACACACATACTCACACACAGACATGTTCAGACTACACACCCAGGTTCTCTTCACGCTTTGTCTTTGTTCAGCCTATAAGCCTCAAGGTGTGAAGAATGAGCCTTTTATCCTACATTTTGGATGAATCATCTGTGTCTGAATTTTTTGTTCTGGTGCTGATAGGAATCTAAGTCATTAACCTTATAAGCACCCTCTTAATTTTTTTTTTTCCCTTAGAAGGTAAATGGGAATAAACTTTTGCTCAGAGGAAGAGCTAAGGAGAGAATAAGGAGGTCACATGATCAGCACTCCATAAACATTTCCTGCCTTTGTTCCCAAGCCAAACCTCTTAGACAGAGGATACAGTAAATTCTGTGAAATGTGGACAGAAACATTTGCCATTGTCGCAACAAAACCAACCTTCTGATGAGTTTGTGGTGGGCACCCAGAACGGGGGCATACTCCTGGGACTCAGAAGTGCAAGTGATGGGGAGGAAGGAATGCTAGCAAATGGGGGTGGGGTGCAAAGCTGAAGAACAGGTGAGGAATGGTCTGCAAAGGTTCAAGCTGCTGATGCAGGAGAACTAGATCCACTGACTTCTCCCTGAATCCTCCAGCATTTTCTGCATGAAATAAAATGGATTGCTAATGTGTATCTTAGATGTCGTGTGTCTATTTCGCCAGTTAGTGACAAAACTCATTAGCACCTGAGGTGGCCTGGAGGCTGTAGCTATTTCCAGGATCCTCATCTCAGTTTCTACAGCACCCTCCCATTCACCAGAAGAGATCTCTATGAGCCCTTCCCAGAAAGGTACCCACAATCCCTCACTGCAGATACTCCAGGGTGTGCATTGCCCATGCAAAAGAACTAAGTATGAAGCTCAGGTACCATCCTCACTGCAGAGTGATCTTATAGTAAAAGTGTTCAAGGAATAGGTAAGGAGTTTTAAGTGAGTTTAGAAAAAGTATATATATATATATATATATATATATATATATATATATATATATATATACACACACACACATACATACAAACCACAATACCAGACATCTATCAAACATAGGTCATTCCAGTAGAAGGACCAAAAGTGCTTACCAAAAAAATAAATCTAGTTTTTGGAACAACCAACCTAGACTCAACAGAGTAGCATTTCTCAAGGTAGGAACTGGTTCCTACAAACACTCCTTGGCTAAGTTGATTTCACACTGATGGGTAAGATCTGCTGACTTGAGCCAACATGCCCTCCGGACTGTGTCACATGCACCCACGGCTCTTTCCTGTCACTGTGCTTATGGTGGTCCACTTCTGAGGTAAAACTTCGTGGACAGGGCACCCAGCTGGCACCAATTAAAGCACATTGGCTGGTTGTCAGACGGTTCACTGGACATGTCTCACATCTAGCCAACAATAAAGGCTAGCTGCTATACCAGCTGGCCAGGCCTCTCCATCTGGACTCTGTCCAGAAGGACTTCATGGAGTCCTGAGGACAGCCCACACATGGATTGCAGACAATGACTTGCTCTCTTGCAGCTTCTGACTGTGAGACATCTCTTCACATACTAGTGTGTTTTCAAGCTCCCTGCTTAATTGCTGAAGGGCCTGAGCCATATAGAAAAACACAGGGACATCCTAAGCCTCGTGTCAAAAATCTCCCTGACTATGTGAACAGGTTTGTAAATTGTTTTTATTATGATAAACTGTTCTGGAAGTTCTTTATACCAGCTCTGCCCCCAGTAAATGGCCAATGCCCCTCATTAGTCTTGGTTGTCTACCTGGATCTGTACATTCCTCCATCTGGGAAAGAGAAAGATGCCAGTACTTGTCAATCCTGAAGATGGTTGCGCTTTATCACCCTGTATTACAATCGCCATTGCTCAAAAGCTCACTGTCAAAGCACCATTTAGCGTGTTCCTCTTCAGAAAGGCATCAGAAATTAAGGCTGGCTTTACTGACAAGGGTTTCCACATTCAGATGGAGCAGTCCTTACAGGATGGGAGAAAACAGAGATGACATTGTAATAGTAACCACTACAGACAAAGTCCATGGACTCTGAGGACATGAAATGTGCGCCCCTGAGGCTCTCCTGGGGTTCTAGAGGCTTAGCTGCCTACTTCTGGACATCTTTGAGAGTTGATTACATTTCAGGAAGTCTCTTCAGGAACAGATCCTAGACTATTCCTATTTCTACCCCTACAGCCCCCTAAAAGATTCAGAAACAATTCTGGGGTCTTCTATACCTCATCAATCAGTGTCAACTTTGTCTACAAGCCAGGGAGTTCACCAACATAGAGATTTATGAAAATGAGAGCAGAGTGAAGAAAGAAAACACGTTAGCCCCCCTCCAATGTATTTGTTCTTCCTTTATTTTGTTATCTCACGCTACTTCTCACCGGGTCTTGATTTTGTTTTTTTGTTTTGTAACTTTGGAAGCTTTATGAGTAGGACAATGATTTGTTTTGCTCACATTTCCAGCATCAAAACACATATCTGTGTTCAAAATCTGGTTATCTACTGAAGGAAGGGGCTGACTTTATCTAATCATGATGGTCCTCACCCCCTCAATGTACACCTTCAGAATACCTGAAACATTGTGTCTTATAAGAACAGAAATAGATTACTTGTTATAGAGGCTGGGAAGTTCAGGATAAACATGCCAGCAAATTCAGTGCCCTGTGGGGCCCCATGATTTACAGATGGCATCTTCTATATTCTCACATGGTTGGAGTGCAAAGAGACTCACACAAGAATATCCTTAGGACATGATATGGTTACCTTCTTAATGCTATTAGGGTCTCAACATATGAATTAGCGGAAGGGAGAGGGCACAATATTCAGCAGTTGGCAACAAAGCTGTAAATTGAGAGGATTGGCTACCTCCATGACAAGCTAGACCGAGTTCCTATAACCTTGACAATGAAGCCAATTATGACATCTTGAGGCTTTAACATGCATACAGCCCATGAGGACCTGAAGGAGTGCCTTCTCTTTGTCTGTAAACCCTGGGGATGTGGTGCACAGTAGGTACTCATTAGATGTTTGCTGTGCAAATGTCTGAACAGATGCGCAGACAGCTATTCCAGGTGGGAGGGACAGAGGGAGAAAGGCTCACCGGAAGGTTTGTGGTGCAAACAGACAAGAAGTGGATATTTGCTCATTGCTATTATCCATGACTCCAGGTAATTCAAGGTCATAGCAGCGACAGACACATCATAATTTAGTCTAGGCAAAGAGCTGTATTAAGGTACCATGCCTTCCAGCCAGAAAGTGCCTTTGTTGCTGCATTCAGGGCATTAAGCCGCAAAGCCATTGTAGTTTTCTCAATGGCTTTATGAAAGAGGAGTCTTGATTTCTTCATCTCTGTCACTGGGGCTTTCCCTGCAGGTCCTGCCAGAGGAAAGAAAACAGAATCCTGCCACTGACAGGGAGATTCTGGGGCACGCGTATAAACCCTGCGCAAGGAAGAAATCCTACCACAATATTAGGTCGGGGATCCTTGACATGCTCCATCCTTCCTCTACTCTCTCCTCTGTATGGGATTTCCAGGATAGACTCCATGCTTTCTAACAATAATACAAACCAGAGGCATCTGCCTTCTTCACGCTCAGCTGAAAGGCCTTTTAAACTCCCCCACTGTTTATTTTGGTTTATTACTGAAAGGCTAAAACCGTTAAAAAAAAAAAATCATTGTTGTGGGTATTTTCCAGTTGAGATGAAATATTTAACAAGGGTAAGGTAGGGAGGAGGAAGTTTGCTGAAAATACCATTTTTTAAAGGTCAAAAAATGCATAAACCCATTACTTTAATATTGTTTGTTCTCACAAGACACAAAATGTTCCCAGGTTTTTCCTGCTCGGGACTGGAGTGCACAAAGGCACACAGGTATCAGATCCTTCTCCCAAATCCAGCCAGGATCCTTTTGTAGCCTTGCTTAGAATCTTCCCTGGTTCCACCCAGCCCAGAAAATAAGATACAGTATCCTCAGCCCAGCAGGAAAATCCTGCCATAAACCAGCTCGACCTAGATGCACAGTCGCACTGCCCACAGGGCCTCACACCCGCCTCCGGATCAGCCTGCTGCAAAGATGTGTTCTTGCAGAAAATTCCAATGTATAGTTTTACCTCTCTGTGCCATATCATCACAGCAGTCTCTCAGTCAGAAATAACCTCCTACCTCTCCCTTCCCATCCACGATGACACATCAACATCTTACCCACGCTTTCCAAGTCGGTGCTATCCCACCTCCTCCCAGATACCTCCCTGCTCACCCGAATCAGAGATTTCTTAGGGACAGGTGGCCACACTGGACATCTGTGTGTGACCATACACCCCCTCAAAAAAAAAGCTGTGAGTTTCTTGAAGGGAGGGACTAAGAACTATAGAACTGTATGTCCCCCACAAAACACAATACCTCCAAACAGTACATACCAAATGAATATTTTTCTAATGATGAAATTAATAAATATACAAAGAATCTTTTCCCTCTCTGCAGCATTGGCACTACTATTTGTGAGAAAAAAAATTAAAACTTTAGAACATGCCAAAGCACTCTGCATAATGGATGCATCTTCTGATTGGATTGTAATTAAAATAAGATTTTTTTCCCCCTGTAATAACATAGTTACCTCCACCGGCAGAAGGGAGATGGCAGATGTAATGGATAGTTGATGAACAGTTTTGAGTGCTGCCATAATGTATATCCCATTATGTTTCCTATTTCAGAAAAAGAGCTTTAGAGGGGAATTACAAGAACCTGCTGCCCGCCGTCCCCACCCCAAGGGTAGCTGGACTGTACAGTATGAGAGTGGGAGGAACGAGTGCTGAAAGAGGTGAGGAGCTCCAGAGCTTGAAGGCAAGCAAAAGAAAAGGTGTGAAAGCTTATCAGAAGCCCACAGAAGCCTAGGGCTGGGTCCAGAGAAGTCCACAGAGGTATCTTCTCACCACGTATTCTGAGTCAGCCTCTTTGACTGCAGCAAATACTGGTTATATGTGGATACCAAGCACTAGAAATAAGGTGTGTTACAAATACAATAAAATACACACTGTGGATTAAAGTCATAGTGCGGAAAATAATATAAACTGTTTCGTGAACGATTTGTGTATTTGTTCCATGATAATGAACCCGAGGTGTGTCGATGGCTGGGGAGACAGCTCGGTCTAATTAGTAAAGTGATTCCTCAGTTAGCATGAGGACCTGGGTTGGCTTTTCAGAACCTATATACAAAAGCTGGGCATGCTGACATAGGCTTGCGATGACAGCGCTGGAGGGGTGGGGACAGAAAGATCCTTAGGGCTTTTTGGTAAACCAGTCTAACCAAACAGGCAAGTTCTGTGCCAGTGAGAAACTATATCAGCTATAAAACAAGGTGACTAGCCCCTGAGGAATTATATTTGAGGTTGAGCTCTGATTTCCAAATACCCATGCACACAGATGCACCTGCACACACACAAACACACATGCACACACATACACACCAAAAAAATGCATCAGATGCATCATACATGTTAAATATTAATTTCAGGATCTGGGAGATGGCACAGTGGCTAAAGTGTTCGCTGTGCAAGCCTGGTGAGCTGAGCTCAGATCCCCAGCACCCATGAAAAAGGCTAGAGTGTGAGGGCTGGCAACCTCAGTGCTAGGGACTGGAGAGAGGCAGATCTTGGATGATCACGAGCCTGCCAGCCTGGCCTAACTAGTTGACTTCCAGGTTCAGTGAGATGTCCAGTCTCAAATACAAAGAGGCAGGGGAGCAGGGAGTTGAAAGTTATAAAGGGAAATGCCCACAGTCAGCCTCTGTCCTCCATATACACATGCACAAGTGAGTATATCCATATACCTATGTGCTTATGCCTGTATACACTTTGTGTGTGTGTGTGTGTGTGTGTGTGTGTGTGTGTGTGTGTGTGTGTGTGTGTTTTACTTTTTTTAAGTTGCCATTGGCACTATCATTTGCCACTACTCCTGGTCTAGCATGTTTCCTAGACTGAGTAAGATGTCAGTTTTCTCACTCTCAAGGAGAACACAAAGCATCGTTCATAGCACGCAGCAAAGCCAGCCAGCCTTGTGGTAATCTGACAGCAGGTTTTTCCTCAGGTGTCCAGAGTCATTTTCCAAGAGCTGAGACATCTACTGCTGTCATAAGTAAAATAGTAGACACTGGGACTAGGCCGAGGGCCTCAGGATCATGTATTCCCAAGTCTCATGAAGAAAGAGTAAAAAGAAAGTGTTAGTCATCCTCAGCTAGAAGGACAATATTTAGAAGGAAGGTTCTTAACCAAGAGCTGTAGTATGGTCAGTTACATATTTTTTTTTCTGTTATCATGGGAGTCATTTCTATTAATGGTTTTACCTATCTCAATATCTCTAAATGTATTGGTAAGTACCGTTTAACTGATTATTAGTTCGGGATACCGTTCGTTATCAATAGCAAATTTCTTACCCAAGAAAGGTCTAAAATGAATGTATAATCCAAAGAGTTTTTCACTTAAAAAAAATTATCTTTCCTTCAACTTCAGTAAATTGAGATTTTTTTCACAGAAGCTAACCACTGACTGCACACTTTGCTCACAGAGATTGAGGGAGTGGGGTGAAGTACAAGACACAAAGTCACGTGACTAAAGTTGGTATCATCAGCTCTTTTTTAAAAATATTCTTATGGTAACTACTTAATGCATTAGTTTTAATTGGGTCTATTACAATCTTTACTTCTGCAAAAATGGTGTATTGGTTATCTATTGCCAAATAACAAATAACACCATCACTTAGCAGCCTAAAACAATGCACAGCGCCTCTGAGTGAAGGTGTCACCAGTTGGATTTTTCTTCTCACTCTGCTGCAGTCAAGGTTGGTCCTTACACAAGCTCTCAAGTTAACTCACAAAATAAGCTCGTGTGTCTATATATGCATGCACGGATACTTTCACATAATTATTTACAGTTCAAAGACAAATTACTGCAAAAAAAATGTCACCTTTTCCATCAACTATATAGTGACTCATTTTCTATTTGTACTCATTCACAACTTCTCTACTTAACCCTCCCTCCCGACTTCTGTTCTTCTAGGCTTTTAATCATAGAACAAATTTATTTCACCAAAGGCTAAGTCAGCAGCCCAAGTAGAGCAAGCCTCCTTGCATCACATGTGAGTCCTACCAACAAGTGGCTTGTAATGCAATTCTTTGTGAGTTTTCACTTGCAATTGTACTAACGGATTAAAGACCAAAGAGGGAGCAGCACCTTACACAGTAGAATGCCAATGGCTTCTGGAAACCAGGCCATCAATCTCTAGATAAACAGGTGTCCACCTTTTTGCCAACCAATTCATTCTACCCGGGAGACCTCGTGAAAAGCAACTGGCTGAAAGGGAAGTTGCAGCATTTGTAATAACAAGGAAAGACAAAGTCTTGGGGAACAAGGTATGTTTCATTTTCCCTCTGTGCTTTTCTGTTTGTTGAGGCTCATCAAACTCAGCCCTCCTCTACCCCATACTGCCTCCAACAACCAAATAACCATGGAAGAGGAGCACAGGAATAGTGTGAGAGAAAAGCAATCAATGGTGGTCATGAGATTGAGGGCAGACATCTGCAGGTTAGCATGGCACAAGCAGGTGGCCAGCCTTATGGAGGTCTGCATGGAGAGGAACCATGTTTCCAAGTCTTTATCCCACTGCCTATTATACTGGTGCCCAATCAGGACTGAATTCCAGCCGACATTTTCCTCCCTGGCTAATGGCAATAATACCACTAGTCACATGACAGATTTATTACAAAATTATTTTATATTTTGACTACAAAGCCTCTCAATTATGTCCCTAACAGTCCATCTGATTCTCTCAGAGCCACTTTTCAAGATCACAGCTATGAAGATCTCTGTGCTTCAGGATCTGGTTTCTAAGAACTTTCCTTGTCTTCTCACCAAATTAGTCTTTGGTTGGGTTACTTGTGATGCTGGAGACTGAACCTCACATGTGCTGTATAAGCATTGTACCTTGGAGGCACATCCACAGACTCACTGTCTTTAGTTAGCCATTCTACACGTGCTTCATTAGCACCACTCCATCTTTCCCCTATATGCAAAACAAGACCTACTCCCTCCTCTCATGTCTGCCTCCACTCCCATGTGGACTCCAGGAAAAGTACTTACCCAAGATAAACTCTGTGAAAAATGAAGGGAAAGGATTTGGCCGAAGATTTTGGGGTCCTGCCCATGATTGATGACATCATCCTCTCTGTTATTACCAAATTCAGATACTTTGTTACTTACAGTTTTGTAGCTGTGTTCCCTAATAGTGAAAGTAATGGTGTGATTAAAGTTTAATTTATCCCTTAGTTCTATTCAAATCTAATAAAAGCATCGTGTGTGTGTTTGTGTGTGTGTGTGTGTGTTTGTGTATGTGTGTTACTGTTGTATGCTCTATTCCATTTCCCCAGCACACCCTCAACTCCATCATCGGAGTAGAAATATCACATAATAATTTACTCACCTATGATTCTTAGAGTTCACTGGTCATCAGCTCCTCTAATTTCAATCAAAATATTTCTCCAGCATATCCTTTTTATGCATTCTATTAGGTGTTACTATGTCTGTCAGTTTCCTAGAGCTGCTGTGATGGTTAATTTTTTTTGTGCTGACTTGATTGGGCCCTGGGGGTGCCCATGTATTTGGCGAGACATGACTCTGTGTATGTCTGTGCAGATGTTTGGGGATGAGGTTAGCATCTAAATTGGTAGACTGATCCAAGCAGAGTGCTTTCCCCCAACAGAAAGACTAGCTGTCCTGAGAGTAAGAGGAAATTCCTCTTCTGACCTGACCATTAAGCCAAGAGATCAGTCTTTGCCTGCTTTGGACTTGAAATTAAACACTAGATGCTCTTGGTTGTCAAGACTACCATTGTCTGGATTGGGATATATCAAAGGTTTAAAATAAATTGAAACACACTGTCTAACAGAATAGCAACTTAAGCTTTGCAATAGTATATGCAACCAACTGGTCAGAGCCAACTTCTGCAGTCTAAGAATAGCTGGTTAGATGAGACACAATTATGGCAGTGCAAAGAGCCAGGCTTCCTACCTGGACAGTGACATCAAAAGTCTGGTGTAGGCTGATTTATAGTACTACTAAGCCACTACTCCCATAATCTAAAATAAAGAAATATAGGTCTTAGCAAAGCCGATGCACTGATGAGGTTGTGTGCATATGGTTATATTGGGGTAAGGTGACATGTCTGGGAGCTCTCCATTAGCTGAAATCTACACATTGAAGCTTCCAGTAATACTTCAACACCTTACATTAAATTAAGCAGTTAAATGCCATCCGTCAACTTCTCCTTCCCTGTCAAAACCTTAAGCCACAATATCAGTGTTGTTAATTATCTGAACAAGCTGCTCACATGGAAAATGATACCATCACAAAAGAGACCAACAATGCCTGCCCGAGAGTTCCCATCTTCAATTTTTTATGAAGTTAAAGCAGGCAAGTGGTGGTTCACCAAACAGAAGCAGACTTTTCTAAGGCTTAATAAATTAACCAATATAAAGGGAGCTAGCATTGCAAAGGATTCTCTGGAGAGAAAACACACAGGGAGGTTTCAAGACATGCTGCTTGTTGGCTAAGCACTGCCCTTGTGAAGTTCAAGGAAGAACTAATGAAGTCATGTTAGGAAGGAAAGCTTCCTAATAATTCCCAAGGGACCAGAGGCACAGAGGCCATCACTATCACTGTCAGAGAAAGTATGCAGACATGATATATTCATTTCTGGATGGATGGCCAGACCACATCACTCCATGTGTTCTAACAGGTGAGGCAATTGTTGTCCTAACGATTACTGATGAAATGTTGTCCACTCCAGGTGATGTCAACAGCGACTAAAGACAAGAAAACATCTCCAGAAAGTTCCCCATGTTCCAAATGACAGCAGAGCCTGTGAATTTTCTAGCCCAAAGCTTAGCTATGGGGCCATTGTATTGAACATTCTGTTCTGAATGCATCCAACCTTGAATTTGAAATGATGGATCTCCTTGGATTTTAAGCCCCCGACACTATTCCATTAATAAATATTCATTTTCCTTCTCTCCCTCCAGTAGCATTTTCTCATCAATCATGGCTGAAGTCACAGCTGTGAAAGCCCTTTATCCATTAATGTTCATCTCTATATGAGGCTGTGGATCCTTACCAAATTATAAAATTACTGAAGACTGGGTGTGCATCTTTTGTTCGGTGTGGTTTTTTTTTTTTTAATTCTCTGTTGAGTCTGTGTTTATTCCCAGAATGAAACCTCTCCCCACCCCCTTCCTCTTCTGGTACATGGATAAATCATTCCATTGGATTCTGCTGTCTTGTAAAAATAAAAACGATCCCCAAATGTTCAAGAATTACTCAGGGACTATTCAGTGTTCAATATGTCAAAGCAGCCAAGACAGTCAGTCAGGAAGAAGATTAGAATCAATGAAGAAAAATCCATCCCTGCACAAGTTGTCCCGATGCCAGCGCAGTTGGGGAAAGGCCCGCTCGTGCGACACTCTCATTACTGAGAGAAAAAGTCTTCAAGCAGGAGAACAGTGATGAGGCCACAGTCTCAGCTGCCTGAGTTCTTAGGAGAAATCCACAGTTTATTTTGTCAAAATAGATACTCCTATGAAGTGGCTGGAGGCTGAGCGGTTTTCAGATCCCCTTTTCTCCTCACTTGTCTCCAGACAGGGATGCAAGTCACCTGAGCCACAGCAGGGAGGTTCTGCAATAACCCCCAAAGATGGGATGCTGAGATCTCTCGTCATCCCCCGCTGATCCACCAACATCAGAGGTTCTCACTCTGAAGCGGCTTTCAGGTACATTCTCTTTTTCATTTCATCTTTCTAACCAGTGCCAACTATCATCGGTTCACCTCCAACACAACTTCTACCCAGCCTACAACTGAGGTCCTTTAAACGGTAAAGACCTGCCTGTGTCTCACAGGTAAAAGCCAGGCAAAGGCATTGGTGCTGCTGATGGAGTATGATTACAAAAATGAAGGCGACCAACACATCACTGACCAGTAGTCCAGATGAGCATCCTCTGTGGGCAATGTCTCAGTGACAATCTGTTCATTTGCAAAAAGCAACCATTGAATGGGGTGGCTACTGAAGGAGATGGGAAAAAGAACTGGGAGGTAAAGAGATCAGGGTAGGTTTACTCTGGAGAAAGGAATGGGAAAAAAATGAATGTCATTAACACAATGGCAAACCTCAACCCTGGCACTGACTTTTGTCTTGGAAGAATCGTTTAAGTGTTTGATGAAGAAACATTTCGGAGTGGAGGAGAATTAGTTATTCCCCTCTCCTGGGTGTAAGTCAGAAACTGGAGACTTACCGAACCCTCAGTTCAATCACCAACTCCAAAGTCTTTACAGCCAAGTGAATAATTAGGAGCTATGCCAAGCTAAAGCCCTCTTCCATAGAACAGAAGCCTCAGACCCATGGATGATAGCACACTGGCCCAAAGTAGTGCATCATGTGGTCATGTGATCAGGGCCGGAAGTGGGGGTATTAACACGGACTCCTTGCTTTTGAAGAATGAGTTCAACGCACAACTGCTAACAGCCTGGAAGCAATTCCCAGAACAACTATGGAGATCAGACCAAGAGACCTCATGGCAAGTTGTTTAACGTCTACAAATGTGTCTTAGGAAATGTCACTAGTAACAAATGTGGCTTTGAGTGTCTTGGGACTTTACTGTGTTCCCTTCATCTGTAACATGAAATAGACACAACTTCTTTTGAAAGAATACTACAAGATCCAATTCATGATTAATTCGGGGCACCAAGAACTTCATAAAGATAATTATTGTATTTAACATTATTATTTCCACAAACCTGTTGTTATAATCATGTGTAAAACAAGCCTAAATGTTTGAAGTATTTTTAAGCTTAAAAGATGGCAAGTGGTATCTGAATAAAATAATGTAACACAGGAAAAGAGCTCAAAGCAGTCCACAGTTATAGCTTGATGAGCACAAATCCCCAGCACCAGATGCCCAAAGTGACAGGCTTCTGACTCGCTTCCAGTTCTTTATATCATGGCCAAGAAGAACAGGCTTTTCAGCACCTCCTCAGCCAACAATGAAGCTCAGAAATGGGGAAAAACAGGCTTAAACGAGGAACCCCAAATGAAACAAACTGTGTGTGTATTTTCTGGGAAAATGAGGTTAGGTAGTGACCTGGTATATCAGAGCTCTATAAAGAGCCAACTGGTATACCACGCTGACTCCCCATAAGATCCTGGAATTTGTTTTTCTGGATTTTTTTTTTCATTGCACTGTAGGAATGGCACTGACATTCTACACACAACAGTACCACCGGGTGTGATCTGCTGGAGCAGAAAGGAAGAAGGAAATCCTCTGAGAAAGAACATAGGAGTGGTTGAGCATAGTTTCAACACATGAGGCCCTGCACCACTTAAACACAACAAAAGGGACGATCGAGGACCTGAGATTTGCTTCTTAATTCCTATGACTTGTACTAGCCAAGGAAGGTGATGATCCTTTGCTTATAAGGATGACTTCAAAGAGAAAGTGAGGTAACTAAAGAGAACATTTACTCTTCTGTATGTATTTTGCTGCTATTGTGGTTGGGGGTTTTGTTTTACTTTGTAGTAGCACTAGGCTTAGCACATACTAGGCAAGTGCTCTACCACTGAGCTACTTGCCTACTGTACACATCTGTTAAGACAAACAGTAAAATTAACAACTAGAATTACAAATAGCAGCAGATAGGAAAAAGATATTTTGAAAAGATAACAAAGACAAAGGCAATGATTTTGAGAGGGAGTAAGGGGGAAAATTAAAAGGGTTATATGGGGGAGGGACATGGGAGGGGTTGAGGGTAGAAAGGGAAGGAGGGAACTCATATAATTATATTTTAATTAAAAATAAAAAACAGTAATACGTTTGGAGTTCACTCTCCTATAATTTATTTATATTTGAGTGAATTCTTCCCCAATATTCACAAAATTTCCTCTTTATTCTTCCACATGGAATAATTGCTCCATCTGAAGTGAAACATGTTCTCCTAGAAGGAAGGAGATTCCAAGATTAAGGAAGCTCAGAAAACTTAATAGGCTCAGGAAAGTTATAGCTTAAAAGGCCTCCCTTGGAGTTTGTACAAGCAGCAGTTTCTAAACTCTTCTAGGGAGTTTTCTTCAAGTTATGCAGGGCACTCCAGGGATACATGAGTTGTCATGTGTGTCAGGTGGGTGTGTTAGGAATGCAAGTGACCAGGACTCACCCACATTTCTCTAAGTAGCCCTAATAAACTCAAAGGTAGAGTTGGATGGAATCATTACTTTGGTGACGTATACGTGATGGAAAGACTTTTGTTCACATTGCCACAGGAAGAGTCACACCATACTCCACTGATTTGTGCTGCCCTTTCTATCTTATTATCCAAGTTTAGATATAAATAGGTGAACTTTAAAACTGTATTGTAGAAACCAATGCTATTCAATTTACAGAAGAAGTTGAGCCGAACATATATTTATCTCAGATTGTAAAGATATGTACCTTCTAGTTAAAAAGGTTTAATTAAGGAAAACTAAAAATACATAAACCACAAGGAAAACATCTTAGACAGCATAAAAGATGGCTGCCCCTCAAATGTCACTGTGTACAAAGGTAGCAGGGGAAGCAGCAGGAATGAAGACATTAATGAAGAAGATTTAGTTTCTAGATATATGAAGAATTTCTGTAAATCAGCCAGCAAGAGATAATACAACCAATTCAATATAGGTAACAGATAAGAATAGGTAACTTAGGGAGATCTAAAGAGCTAATAATAATAGTCATGCTCAGTCATCGGTGACAATCAGATAAGCAAAGTTTAGAAAGTAGGCACAAGAAATGTTTGGAATTGAAGTATCCTGGAGAGATTCTGGCAGAACCTATGGAAATTAAACATATATGCCATCCATTACCTTGCTATCACCCTACCCCAGGGTGCATATTCCAAAGAAGCCTTCTCTTCAGTCCACCAAGAAATTTCTATGAAGATGTCTTTGTCTGACGCTCAATCTCAGTTGCCAACTTGATGAACTTGAAGACATACCCACCCAGGTACTGTTCCCAGGGTTAGGATTTTGGACTGCATAAAAGTGAACCATGTAAGCTGATTGTGGATGTAATATGACCAGATACCTCAGGCTCCTCTCATTATGATTACCCTGTCATGGTGGAACATAAACTTCAAACTGTAAAGCAAAATAAACTCTTCTTTCCTTGAACTGTTTTCATTGGGGTAATTTAACACATCAACAGAAAAGCAACTAAGAGAGTCCCCATTATTTGGGACTAATGGAGGATGGCAACAACCTAGATACCTAGAGATACATGAAATAGAAGTCCACTAAGAAACACTCTGTAATGGCCATGGATCACCACTGAGCTTTGCATAGTATAATGTGAGACTGTGAAGTAAAAACAGAAGTAGATTCAAGTAATACTATATTCATATTAATTAAAACATACATAACAGCTTTCAATGATACAGAGATAACTAATACATTTGGAAATTACACAAGGCAGAGAGAGTACTCTTGCAAGAAAGGGAATGAGATTTTTTTTAAGGAAGTAATAAATTTAGAAGGAAATGAAACAAAAGGGGCACCTTGCATGGAATAATGATAATATTATACTATTAATTCATACACAACTTACTCAGCTGGAAAATAAATTGCTGAGTGTCTACGTGTACTTTCTATGTGCACTGGGGTTATAAAGGTGAATGGATGGATAAGGTTCTGCTCTTGCCAGTTGGTTCTGATGGGTTAAGGGATAGAACTGGACATTGTAAGTGAATCAGTGGGACTCCGATGATTCTAAATGAAATTGAGATGATGATAATGTCAGTGACATTACATCTGAAGTTGTTCACGTTAGTTTATTAAACACAAATTAGGATAAATATGTATCTGTGCACACACACACATACGAATGAATTTAGGTAAAGTGGGTTGTAGAGCTTGGTGAGTTTCTTCTGGAGGACATTTTTGGACTATCAAACCATAAGACATTCCTTGTGAGAAGACTTCCTACAGCATGTGACCCAGCATGAATTTTTTGTGCACTGTTCTGTTCACCAGATATACACAGTGGTCACATAGGGTGTAGAGAGGAAATATAATACTCTCTGAGTAGCTATTTTTCCCTAGTGTTACTGCTCATTGAGTTTCTGCCCTGGAGCCCAAACATAGCATAGGATTGCACTGCTGTGCTGAATTCTGTTGCCTGTGAATGATCTACCTGCCTCTGATCCCAGTGGTCAAAGGAAAGAATAGATTCTTTCTAAATACGAGAGAGTACTGTAAGTCAATGCAGCCATTCCTGGACTCTAAAGCAATTCAAAACAAAACAAAACAAAACAAAAAAAAACTTTGGTGAGATCTGTCTAGGCAATATGTATTTGCACCCTGTAATGGCTCTGCAGCATCAGAAAATGGTGTGTGTGTGTGTATGTGTGTGTGTGTGTCTGTATGTGTGTGTGTGCAGGTGTGTGCGTGTGTGTGTGTGTGTGTGTGTGTGTGTGCGTCTGTGTGTATGTCTGTGTGTGTGTGTGTGTGCAGGTGCATGTGTGTGCATGTGTGTGTGTGTGTGTGTGTGTGTGTGTGTGTGTGTGTGTGTGTGCAAACAATGGAACTGACAGCTTGGGATGAGGTGGATAGAGAATAAGAGATATTACAAGCTCCCCCAGAGACCATGGAGCCTTAGGGATCCTTGACAGATATTTAATTTCTGAGGAAAGATGCTAAGTCTTATGGATTCCTTACTGTTTCAAAGATCTTCCCTTCCTCCTCCTAAACATTTTTCTTATTTTCCTAAATCAGAAACAATAAAAGCCATCCAGGCTAGGGATATTGAGTGAAGCTAGACGTGAGCAGATATTTCCAGGAAAAAAAAAAAAAAGCTCTTTCTCATGACCAACAGCATCATTCAAAACCCAGAGACCCTGGGTCTGTACGACATCGGCACTCTCTCCTCACTGTTGGCAAGGGTACAGCAAAGTGAACAATGTCACAAATTTGGCAACGCAATTCAAGAGTTTGATACATGTCCACAACCTCTGACCAGTAATTGCTCTTATGGGAATTTATACACAGGAAATTATCAGAAATACAGGCAAAGATTGACATTTAGAAATATTTAATGCAACATTTTCCATGTGGCCCACATGTCATCTCAGGACTTCTGTCCTTTGAAAATTATATCGAGTCATTCCAAGACTCCATCTCAAGTCTTGGAAAAGTCCCAATGTATCCTTCCAGACTTGCAATAATTCTCAGGGCTTCGTTGTTAAACTCTCAAATCTGCCTAGTACCAAACTCAATACACACAATGGAGATCAGAAAATGCTGCCCTCTTTCCCAAAACAAACACTTCGAACTTAGTGCTTCAGTCCTTAAAAAGGAATCATGACAATGGAGACAACATATGCAACACAATGCAAATCAAGTTTAAAACGCAAAGACCCTCAGCAAATCAATCAGCCAGACTTCTGGTTAAGTCTGTTTCTTGGGCCCCAGCTCCTTCTCACTACTTTTTAATCTCCTCTTCCTCCCTCACTAATCTTATCCTAATCCTAAATTTAATCCAACACATTAAAAAGAGCATTTAGCTCTCCATTTTGCCATATACAGGTAGCTCCCAAGCTCACAGCTACATCGAAGTCTTATTGAATGATTACCCTACATATGTTCAGTGAAGAAAGAGTTTTTTGCTATTAAGTATGCACTCAGAGTCAACTTCCCTTTCTCCCATGGGTCTCTGTGATGTCTGGAACTGGAGCCTCCATCCAGCTGCTACACTGCAGTCTCCCTTGAATCTATGTAGTTGTTGTTCTTTTTACTCTGCTCCTTCGTGCCCCTCCTCAGGACCAGGGTAACCCGTCCTTCTGTGAATTCCTGTCGGCAGAATATATTGGTGTATGCTTCCTTTGTGGTTATAAAATATGCTTTTGTCTCCATTCCCATGTGCGATGAGCCATTATGGAAATTTGATGGTATAAAGACAAATCCAAAAAAAAAAAAAAAGACTGATTGAATCATACTAATCAAATGTTTGTCCCAGAAGGATTCTGAGAGAAAAGCACTCAGGGAATTATAGCCTAATGGAAAACAAGGGGTTACTATTTGCTCAGAACAACCACCCTTCCCATTCCCCATAATGCTGAGCCTCCTTAAAAAATCGAGTTTGACAACCAATCGGTGTGTTCCTCTCTGCGGAGGACCATCTCTCCCACTCCCAGCTTTTTCTCGGTTGTGTATAGTTCTTCATGTAGAGTTGAAGCCTCCTGGGCTTTTCCCCATCTGGCTTGGCATGCCCATTACTTCTGGCCTTGTTCAGTTCATGTTTGAGCCGTCATGTTGGGGAGACTTTAATGGGTGTATTTCCTGGTGTAAAGAGGAGATGCCACGTCACAGCAAACTCCCTGATGCTCTGACTTGCGTGCTCCTCTGAAATGTTCCTGGAACTTCAGGTGAGGGGGTGTTTTCTAGCTATATCCCTTGGGACTGGACTCCACAGCTCTGCACTCGAATTAGTTGTGTTTTTTTTTTGTTTGTTTGTTTTGTAATAGTCCATCTGTTGCAGAGAGAAGTTTCCTTGATGGGGGGTGAATACTACACTTATCTGCGGGTATAAGGACAACTGGGGTAGAGGACATAGGAAGGTTTGGGGGGAGGAAAGGAAAAGAAGAAATGTTGTCGTTATAATCTGAAAATTAATTTTTTTTTTTTTGGTTTTTTCGAGACAGGGTTTCTCTGTGTAGCTTTGCGCCTTTCCTGGGACTCACTTGGTAGCCCAGGCTGGCCTCGAACTCACAGAGATCCGCCTGGCTCTGCCTCCCGAGTGCTGGGATTAAAGGCGTGCGCCACCACCGCCCGGCGAAAATTAATTTTTTAAATGAGTTTGAGAAGTAGGTTTTGCTTGAAGCCCATTTAGCATCTCCTATTTCTTCCTTTGCTCTCCTGGCAAGTCTAAACTTCCCTCTTGCTGACATCCATGCTATGGGCCTCATCACGAGAGATCAGAGAAAAGAGGAAAAGCACGGAGTTACAAACAGAAAGTATTATTTTCGTTTACCAATTCTATCAAATATCACAGAATACAGAGAGACACAGACAAGCTCCTTCCTAAGGAACAGCTCTTCCCACGTCTACCACACCAGATTCAAAGCAAGTGCCAGGGTGACAGTGTGCGTCTTTAACTCGACCAGTCCTAGCGGTAAATTGCTCTTTCTTGGAACATTTCTGATGAAGGATAAGAAACTAATATTTTTCCCCCAAAGTAAATGTTTGGGCTTTCATGATCTATGGATTTGCTGGCAGTGGAAGACAATATTGTTATTAACAATGTTTATTCCCCCTTCCTGGCACATTCTGGCTCGCAGATATGTGACTTTCTTTGGCCAGTGGAACATGAGCCTCTACGGGGATGCTAGCAGGTCTGGTTAGAAGGTTATAGGAAGCAGCAATTGCATCACCAAACTCTGGCCTCAACACAGTCAAAGTCACCAGCCATGTTCTAGAATGTGGCTGTTCTAGCATCCTGAGTCTTAGAGTGAGAGTGTGGATATAACAGAGTCCTTGGCGATCCGAGAGAGAGAGAGAGAGAGAGAGAGAGAGAGAGAGAGAGAGAGAGAGAGAGAGAGAGAGAGAGATTGTGTGTGTGGTGTGTGCACATGCATGCATTTGCTTGGGCACAGAGAATAAAAATTACATAATGAAGTGACTGAGATTCTCAAGATGTTTGTTACTGAAGCATAACCTAGGCAATCCTCACAGCCCCCCGGGCTTCTTTTAGGAATGTATTCATCATTATACCATTGAAGCCTGAAAAAAAAAAAAAAAAAAAAAAAAAAAAAAAAAAAAAAAAAGGTCTGGTCCAACGGATGTGCTGAATAAGCTAATGAATGTTTTAAATCAAAAATGTCATTTTCTTCACTGGGAGGCAACACATAGTGAAGAAAGATTAGGCTGCGGAGTTACGGAGAGTCACTTGAAATCCCATTTTGCCACTTAGAAGCTGTGACACCTTAGGCAGTTCAACTTTCTAAGTCTTTGCTTTCTCATTTAAAGAAACATTTTGTCTGAGACGCCTTTCTTTAAAGGGTTTTTGGGCATGTTCAATGAGGCGACACATAAAAAGAACCTGGTTTGTTGCTAGGCATCATATATTAAATTGATTATTAATGATATCCATTTCTTATTTTGTTCAAGAAAACGTCAAACAATACATAGTACAAGTAGAAGAAAACAACAACTACTACTACATTATTGATAATTCAGCAATAGGATCAATAGTACCCAATAACTTATTGTGTATATAGGATTGAGGAAGAAGGGAAAGAAATAAAAGATAATGACCAGATTTACAAAGGAAATATATGGGCACTTCCCTTTGATATAAAGTGCATAGAATGGATTGTATGTGGCTTGGCTTGGCTTCTGGGCAAGGGGCATGGAATTATAAATTCAATTATAGGTATCTCAGGTTCCTGTAGACCATAGGTCATCCATGTAGAGTTGCTGAGTTGATGAATGGATATACAGGTCTAGATTTCAGGGAAAGATGTATGGATGGGAATGTAAGTGTTTGTTGATCAAATGAATGATTAGCTGAATGGTTGAATGTGAGCCAATGGAGAGAAGCTAACACTAAATGAGTTCTTTGGAAAGCATGTCTCATATTTAACGTGGCCATTTTTGTGTAACAGTAATCATCTACAGGGAACTAAAGCTGACTGGGATGCCCTATTCAGAGGGGAAAACACTATTTTGGAACTTTGAATGTAGATTAGAGAAAACCATGCTTATTTAACCAAATACGGTCCCTGGAAAGAAACCATTTCAGGAGGGTAAAGAATTACCCTCATTAAGTAGCATTTTTAGGATGCTAATTATTTAGCGCTATGTTTTGGTTTCATATGTTTTAGTCAGAAGTGTCTCCATTAGTACTAGTTATTAACCACAGATGGAGATGGTAGTTACAGGAAGATGGAGTGACTTCCCAAAATGATCAATTGAGCCATTTTTATTGTTTTACGACATTAGCTCTCAGAACGGCATATCTCTGGTTCCTACTGCAGGATGCTAAATTAGAATCAGGCATGAGTCTCACCTCATAAGGAGGTCACCATTTCAAACTGGCAACGAGGCTTAACATGACTGATTCTTAAGGGCTAAGGGAGAGGGCCAGGTTAGTTGGTGCAGGGGCAATTGTCTCTAACCCAGAAGGTCAGTAGTTTTTTTTTTTTAATTTTTGTTTTTGGGGTTTTTTTGTTTTGTTTTGTTTTGTTTTTTGAGGATTGTGACTTTTTAGCTGATGCTTTATACTGATGCCTCAAGTTACACAAAAAGTGATGTGAGGAAGGAATCAAAGGGGCAGAGGCATATAAATAGGAAAGGGATAGAAACATTTGCAAAAGAGCAAACCACCTGTTTAACTACAGCTGAGTGTTTATAAAGGGGTGAGCAGCAGAACAGAAAATGTATAGGCTAGCTTTTTGACTGTTGGGTTCAGGAATATGATCTTTACTCTGTAATAGATAATAGGATGCCATTGAAAGAACTTGAGCAGAGGAGACATCAAATCTTACAGGGAATTTCAAAGGAATGGTATTTAGAGGCTTTCCTGGGGATAGGGGTTTTTTTTCCTCATCTTAAAGTCAGAGAAATAGTATTTACTGCACAAGGGTGGTTCTAAATGAGATAACCTATATAATGCTGTGGTTGGTAATAGCCTGCCTTCCCATCTTATTTCCTGAAAGTGAGCTGATAATATCCACCTGTTCCTCATTAAGACCCCACGGGCAGCAACTGCAACATCACTGAGATATTAACAAGGGCGGGTGCTATAAAGGCAGCTGGGGACCCACAAGCAGGGATTTAGCAGATAAAGTAAAGGCAAGCAATAAAAAGAGGACGGTGGGGGAAGAACTGTTCGCCAAGGGCTGTTGAAAAGAAATAAATTGGAAACCTGTTATGCATGTATCTGGGACACTGCTGTTAACCTAAGAAGGGAGGGACCACCACAGAGAGAACGCCAGTGGGTACAGAGCACCCAGGAAATAGAGCCTGTAGGCTGTGAGAAGGGACAGGAAACACAGGCCAGCTATGTTGGCTGGCAGAAGGGATGTGGTGCTTTTCGGGAACATGATTCCTATCAAATCGCAGTTGTGACACCATCTTAATATCTATGAGTAAACGGACACAGGCCAAGTTCCAATAGGAACAACTGGCCAGGATGGGAGCAAGAACCGCCAAGCAAACCATAAAGACAACTCTGTAGACTAGGGGCAGCTGAAAATGGGCCTCCACTGGGGGTGTTAAACTGGAGGTCTCGTACACGCCCTGGATAGTGTGTTTAGCAACTGTTTGTCACTATACATATCTGCTGAATGACTCAATGAACTATTGGAAACATGAGAAGTGAAGTGAAGAGAGAAATGATCAAAATGCATACGACTTTAACAAGTATCCAAGTTTTAATCCCTCAGACAAAAGGCTTGCTGAAGGCGTGCACAGAGATAGTTTGAGGACATGGACATGGCTGTACTCTCCTCAGCAGCAAAGCTGGGGTTTCCAGTTGCCCTCTGAGAGTCCAGATAATTCCACTCACCCAGACACCAGCTACGTACACACAGAGCCCACCTTGAACAGTGTCATAGATATGCACGGCTGTGAAACTAAATGAGTTACTACCTTAGTTTGGTTTCCACTTCTGGGTAAACATGGTAGCCCACAACAATCTGGCAGTAGGTCAGGGTGCACTCAGCTTCCACTTCCATGCCACAGTCCATCATTGAAGGAAGTCAGCACAGGAACTCAAGCAGGAACGTGAAGGCAGGAAATTCAGCAATACATACAGGAATGCTGCTAATGGCTTGCATCCTCTGTATTGTTCAACTGCTTTCCTTCTACAGCTCAGGCCCAGCATCCCAGGGATGGCACCTCCAACAGTGGGCCTGGCCTTCCTACATTAATTATCAATTAAAAAAAAATGCCACAAATGTAGAATACTATTTTAAGCTGTGTTACTTTTGTTTTTGTTGCATTTGTTTAACTCTGTGAAGCTGTGGTACTGCGCCTGTGTAAAACACCTGATGGTCTAATAAAGATCTGTGTGGCCAGTAGCAAGGCAGGAGAAAGGATAGGCAGGGCTGGCAGGCAGAGAGGATAAATAAAAAGAGAAATCTGGGAGAAAAAAGAGATCTAGTAGCCAGAGAAGGAGGAGGACATCAGGGGTCAGCCACCCAGCTACACAGCAAGCCACGGAGTAAGAGTAAGACACACAGAAGTAAGAGAACAGGAAATGTCCAGAGGCAAAAGATAGATGTGATAATTTAAATTAAGGAAAGCTGGCAAGGGACAACCAAGCTAAGGCCAGACATTGAAAAGATTACGCCTCCGTGTGTGATTTATTTAGGAGCTGGGTGGTGCGCCCTCCAAAAGAGCAAAAAAACAACAGCATAAAAATATGCCCAAAGGGCAATCCAATAGAAGCAATTTCTCAGTTAAATTTCCCTCTTTCTAGATGACTCTAGTTTATGTCAAATTAACCAAAACCTGATGATCACAGTTGCCTCCTAAATCCTGGAGAGATCAAAATTGGATCATTTCACAGATGAGAGAAAGTGATGCTGAGTCAGGGTAGTGGATCTAACCATTGCTAAGCTTCAGTTGCAATAATCACAGCATTCTATGATGTAGAATTTGTGTTCCCCATGGGTAAAGTCATAGACACCAGGTCGAGGAATAAGAATAGTATTAATCCTTATTGTCCCTTGGCTTAGCTCAAGAGCAATCTTAAGACCCTGTCTTACCATACCAGTAATTTACCAGGTCTTCCTTGGCAATATTAATGTGCAAGATGTCCTGGATGGATGTAGCCATGTTTATTCCAAGCATACCAGACATTAAAAACTAGAGAATGTGTGTCCTTAACAGAACATGAGTCTCTTGGATTTACAAACATCTGTGGATATATATATATCCTTTCTGTGTGTGGCTGTTTCTTTCATGTTGGTCCTGACCATTGTTGTCTCGACCCAGAGCAGCTGTGCTCACCCCATGGGTCCCACGTGAAATGAGACCTATTCACATTATCACATGGAAGAGGAGGGTGGGTCATAAGTCTCACAGGGAAGTCAGAGGATTTATGACGTCTATGCTCTCCTGGGGGTTATATGAGATATAAGCAAGTGACTGGAGTGGGACCCTTTGGCAATGTAGCTGACAGGGGACTCTAGGGGTGCAGCTGCTCATGAGGTATGCAAACTACAGGTGAGATTTCTTTAGTGGTATAGCTGCCTCTAAGTTGCCTGGGGGAGGGGCTTCTCAGAGACTTTTGTGTCACCCATGTTCCTATAAATACTTTCAATTAACTAATTGGACTTGGAAAAAACTCTTTCTTGGTCTGTTATGTCCCCCTTCCTATATGGGGAAGGTTGACATTTCTTTACATCTCCAGATTAAAAGCCGATCAACACATTCAAGTCCTAAGGATATCTGGGTGGCTTCTCAAAACTAAAATGTGTGCACAGAGGCACCTACTGGAGCTTCGGCTCTGAAACCTAGGGGAGAGGTTTCATTTCACCACCCAAATGTTCCTGACTTCTACTATTCCTCTCCAATGGCACAGAAAGTGGCCTTCACTTTGAGCATCAGGCCACTTGCATGGTGTGGACCAGCAGAAGTTTCTGCAGCATTTCATTTTTGCTGAGTTACTGAAAGTACTAGCTTGCAGGAAGACGTCCCTCCTCCCTAACATCTAAAATGTAGGGTACCCACCCTGCCTCCCACCCTTAAGTTGGGTTTGTGTGAGAATTTCATTTAGTTTGCAAATCTCAACTCTGAGCCCCGGGTTTCCGAATAGGAGCAGATCTTTTACTTGTGGGAACTTGCATCCTGTCAGTAAAATCAGCATATCTCCATGCTAGAAATCAGCAAAAAGAAATGATCTCATCCGAGTGGAAAAAGATATTAGATATTAGGGCCCATTAGATATTCACCTCAGTCTTGGCCCCAGGCAAAGTAGGAGGGGAGCAGAGTGCCAACTGCTATTGAGGTCGGTGATGAGACATGGTGGCCGTGACCAGGAGATGACTAGTGAAGCAGAGGGTGGCAGGAATGCTGGGAGGTGGGCTAGCTGCCTGGAGCGCTCCGGCATAATTTCCTCTACCTCCTCACTGTCACTCACAGCTATTTATATAGCCGCAATGTCATGCCACATCAGCTGCACCTGTGCCCCGTGTGATGACTTTCAGTCTCAGATAAATACCATCGACGGACTTCAGGATGATGGGCACAATGGAACACCCTGGTGATTGATCTGTTTGTTTCTGTCCTGGGGCTGAGGGTCTATTAAATAAACACTGGTATTTTGAAGGAAAAGCAGGGGAAATGACTACAGGGTAGACTTTTTTTTTTTTATTTCTTATTTAGCTTGGGAGGTAGTGGTTGTTGTTTACTTTTGGGATCTTTTTTCTTAAGTGAGAATGATTTTTTTTTTTCCCCAGACAAATAGATCTGGACAAGAACAGGAGGGCCTTATTTGCCAGCTCCGATCCTTTGCAGAACACACTCCACGACTGGCAAAATGCCAAGGATTAGCCGATTTCCTTGCTCTATTCTGGTGTGCTACGCTAGAGGCTGATCAGACACAAGAAGCAGAGGGTCATGTGACCTCCTCAAGGACCACACCCTCTGAATGCACTGCTCCGATCAACTTGGTAGCTAGGGGTTAGGGTTCATCACACTCTTTCATGTATTTTACACCAACCCTAGAGAGGGTTTGAGGGTGACTTTAAGCCTCACATTATAACCTGATTACTTAATTTTAGAGGGTAGTTATTTATAAAAAGTATTTGTAATTGGAATTATTAAGGACAAGAGTTATGATCATTTATTATTAATTACTGTGAACTAGTGACCACAAAGAGCCACTGTCTTGCAAATTTAGAAACTGGTTTGTTCTTCCAGATTTAAAATTGTAGAAAAAAACTTATTCCATACTTCAGCATGCCTTTTGTTTTTCATCTACTGGTCAGAAAATACTTTATGAAAATATAATAGCATTTCTAAAGTCCATACCATTTAAATAATGTCACTGAGTTCCATAGGAGACAGTAACCAGTTCACAGTGGAGCATCTCACACCCATTTTGAGAATATTCTTCTTCCTACCCTCCAGAAAGCATTGTAACTTATAAAATTTCCATACTAACAAGCTAACTAGGACCCTATATAGTGCAAGATGACCCTGCACCTTCACTGGGCCTACCCCAAAAGATCCTTGGAACAATATGAAAGGAACCTTCAGATCCTTGTGGCCCATGGTGGGATTTAATAAATGTTATCAGGACTCTTGGCTTCTTCTATGAGGTCTTCCATGAACATCCCCAAATTAAAGAATAATAAAAAGCTGTGCATTGTGAGGAATCTGACTCATAATTTCACATGCTTTTTTTTTGGCTAGGAAAAAATATCTGTGAAGAAAGAGAAACAACCACATGTCAGCCATCAATACTACATACTGTGCCACTCAGTGTGGTCTGTGCTTACAGACAGTTTGTAATGAGACAAAACCAGACAGTAAACACATACGTGCTTGTTTAGCAACTGGACATTTCCACACAATCTAAGGAAGTAATATATAGATTTATCTTTTTGAATGTGGTATAAACAAGTCTGCATAGTTTCAAGCTTAAGTGGTATTTTTTAAAAAATTATTTATTTTACTTTTGAGATTATGATATATAATTACATCATTTCCCTCTTCCCTTCCATCCCTCTAAATCCTCCCATATAACCCTTCTTGCTCTCTTTCAAATTCATGGCCTCTTTTTTTTTTCATTAAATTGTTGTTACATAAATATATGTATATTGATATGCATATATATTCCTAAATATAACCGACTCAGACCATATAATGTTACACTTGTATGGATGTTTGGAGGACTGGCCATTAGGTACTGGATAGTTAACTGGTGAGCTCTTCCCTGGAGAAGACTATCTCCCACTCTCAGTATTCCTTAGTTGCCTGTAGTTTTTTGTGTAGGGCTGAGGCCTTGTGAGCGTTCCCCATCCACTTTGTCATGTCTAGGGTTGTTCTCCATCATTGTTCAGCTCATTTTTAGGCAGTCATGTTGATGAGACTTTATAAATGTATTTTCAGATATTTTCTGTGTCCTCATGTCCTGGCTCTACAATCTTCCTGCCTTCCTCTTTCAATATGATCCCTGAGCCGTAGATGCAAGAGATGTATCAGTTGGGGCTGAATACCACGTGGTCACTGTTCTCTGCATTTGAATGGTACTCCTAAATTTTTGTATAGACAAAATACCTTCTCCAAATACATACATTTGAACATTCCAAGTACAGTGCCAGGTGGTGGTACACACCTTTGATTCCAGTACTCGGGAGGCAGAGACAGATGGATCTCTGTGAGTTTGAGGCCAAAGCGAGATCCAGGATAGGCACCAAAAGTACAAAAAGAAACCCTGTCTCGAAAAACTAAAACCAAATATATATATATATATTTTCCAAGTACATATAGTCATCGGTGGGTAATAGATGTGAAATTTTGTAGTAAAACTACAATGAGTAATGGTATATTCAAATGAACTCAAAGTACCTACACATGTACTTACTATCAATTAATCCAAGTGAAGACTTTTCAAGGGTTCAAACCAATGGATTCTGTCTAGCCAGTGTTCAAAATGGCAAATGGACATTATTTGTCCATTACAAGGCAGTGAGAAGGGGTAACATACTTTCTGAGACATTCCTGCCCAAAATGCATGACATGAGTCTTATCATGACCGAGGAATGTGCCACAAAATTAGTCCATGCACTTGAAAACTTCAAGGTCATGAAACACAGCATCTTCACTCCTAAGAAATTCAGAAAACAAAATACTAAATTGGTAAATCTTTCTCTCTCTCTCTTTCTCTCTCTCTCTCTCTCTCTCTCTCTCTCTCTCTCTCTCTCTCACACACACACACACACACACACACACACACACAAACACACACACACACACACATGCAAATATCACAGATAATAGAGGGAAAAACAACAGAATAAATGGGATAAGTACACAAAGTTGGCAAATCTGACAAAGGGGCTTACCATAGTTGTTACACTATTCTTGCAACTTTTCTAGAAGTTTTCTATAAGCCTAAAATTGTTTCAAAGGAAGTTTCACAACCAGCAGAAACAACAGAATAAATTCTTTGTAAGTTTATGATGGTTGTCTTTATAGCTACTACAATCTTCTCTCTCTCTCTCTCTCTCTCTCTCTCTCTCTCTCTCTCTCTCTCTCTCTCTCTCTCTCCCTCTTTCTCTCTCACCCTCTCTCTCATCTTCTGTTCTCTTCATTTCAGATGAGAGATTTATTAGGAAAAATAATAGCTATCAAGCATAGACAGCCACGATGAAGTCATGAAGGGAAAACGGTTTTTAGATCTCAAACACAAAAGGAGTGTCTTGCTCTTAGTCAATTTCCAGTGTAAGAAGTTAAGCTGTTGTCTCTTATGACCAAATGACCAAATGGTAACTACTTAAAGAAAGAAACATCAGTGTCCTGAACTGTGCTTTCCTGGGATTCCATCTAATTTACAGGAAGATCTTGGTGGTCTGAAATGGTGTCAACCATGATATGATATGATATGATATGAAATGATATGGCAAAATACAAATGATTCTTACTTATAGATCTTTTAGAATGTGTTTTAGGTTACAAGTTAACTTGGAATATCAAAGATATCCAAAGCCTAGGAACTGAACTAAGATATATTTTCATTTCACTGCTCAGGTTGGGCAACTCTGATACTGTTAGCATGGAGCTTCCATCTCGAACTCTGAATGAGCAGCTTCAATAGAATTTCCCAACTTAAGGAAAGAAGCAAAGAATTCAAGACATAGAGATTCATGATACGACCTAAATATGGAGGCGTGGACATGTCATTTCCATGATAACCTTATTAACAAAAATTTTATTACATTCTACAGCTACACAGTAGGGAGACTGAACAATATACCTCTATATGGGTAGACACAGGTTCTGTTCCCATTAAAAATCAAGGTAAAGACAGTGTTCTGTTTTCAAAATGGAATGGAAAAGAAAATAGTAAATAATTAGGGCCACCACTCAGAGAATACAGATTTGATGGCTTCAGTTTGAAAAAGAAGCCTCACAGCCATGTTCCCAAAACAGGTATGATATTTAAGAGAAGGTGGAAAACTCTTGGGCATGGAGAGTAGAGGAAGTAATAAATATGTAAAAAAACAAGTGAATATGTATTACTGACATTGGCATGGTCATGGTCATGGACCATAATGCATCAGGTCCATGGGAACTGACAAAGCCTTCCTCTGGTCCATGTGTGTATGTTGACATGCAAAAAATACCTTCCGTAGCCTCCTTCTCCCTGATGACTAAAACCGAGACTGTCCCCTTACAGAGACCTCCCACAGAGAATGCTTAATCCACCTTTTTGTGAAATACGTAACACATGTACTGAGTTTCTGGGTTATTCCATGGCTGTGCCCTCCATCAGAGTGAGCACAACCCACCTAATCCCAGCTTTTCTGTACGTGTATCTGTCATTTCTTCAGTGTCTGTCATTCCTTCATTTCAATATCAGCCCCAGGATCAAGGTACTCAGGACACTGTGCTTCAGAGAAGTTGGGTATCTAAAGCAGACACTGTTCTGTTTTGTGATTATTCCAGAAACCTTTTAAGCAACTCATTATTCTGGAAGTATAAAGATAATGAAGATGTTCTATGTAGCTGAGAGCTGTTTGCCCCAGTCAAATTATTTGCATTTTGTTAACAAAATAAAATGCTTTTATATAAGCATAACTGTCCTCACCCATGTACTTATTCACAGGGACACATACATGTGCACTTAAAGATATGGTCCATAGTAACAGTCACATCAAATGGTACATGAGGCTGCCTTAAGATGTACCCCCAATCTTCTCACAGCTCTTTTTCTGCATTAACTAGAAGCGGCAAAATTACTTATGCCATTGACTTTCACTTCCTTCATATGATTACTAAATGATTTCCACAAAATAACAGGCAAATTACTCAACATTTCTTTTTAAGAGACTATGTCTTGACTCATCAAATTTATGAGTCACAAAATTGCTTTATGTATATCTGAAAAATAAATTATTCCAGAATAGCCAATCTAACATACATATATATTCTACTTAATTAAAGCTTGCTTTCTTTTTTTTTGAGAGTTTCCCTTCAAAACTACATTTGAAATGTCACTTTTTCCTTCTTATTTTCTCATATCTCAGTAGAAAACTGACAAAACTGTATGCAGATTGTAGCAGCTTCTACTTTTTTGCCTAGCTTCACTGAATCACGAGGAAGGCTAAGAGGAAGGTAAGGAGCACACTCTCTGCTTTATTGGAACAGCCAGTTTGCCACATTAGACCACATTGTGATGATTTTCAGACATTAAAATGTGTCAGTCATTTGTCACCATCACAGACATCAACAAAAAGATAAACAGTTGAGCATCACAAAACCACACAGGCTAAAACCTACAAAGTACTACAAAGTGCCTTTCAAAGCCTCAGTTCATATAGACCTTGATCAGAGGGAAGTTTGCAATTGAAAGTGCCTACATTAAACTCTCAGAGAGAGATCCCAAATAAATAACCTAATGATGCAATCCCAAGGTCTTAGAAGAAAAATGTCAAGTTTAAAACCAACAAAAGGAACAGAATTTTAAAAAGTCAGAGCTGAAATTAATGAAGTGCACCTGAAAGAACAATATAAGAAGTGACCAATTAATAGGAAAGTTGACTCTTCAAAAGATTAAAAGTTGACAAGTGATCAGCCACCTTAAACAAGAGAGAGAGAGAAAATCCAAACTAGCAAGAGTCAAAAAAAGGAAATGTTTTAACAGGCACGACTGAAATCTTCAGAATTATTAAGATATTGTTTTGTAAACGTGTATTGACCCCATAAATTGAAAGGTATATGATAAATGAATAAATTTCTAAATATATCTGACCTACCAAAAATTGAACTTGGGGTTTGAAGAACTTCTAAACAAACTAATAACAAATAATATTGATGTAATAATAAAAACTCTTCCCATGTCAGATGTTGTGGCACATGCCTGTAATACCAGCATTTAGGTATTACAGGCAAGAGAATCAGATGTTCAAGACCATTTTGTTACATATACACCCCCAAGGTCAACATTGGCTATATGACACTCTTTCTCAACACAAATCAAAATAACACAAAAACAAAACCTCTCTCAAGAAAGACAAGGCCAAAACCAGATGGATTCATTGCTGAATTTTAGTAGACCTTTAAAGAACAAAAATAATGCTCAACAAACTACTCTATGAACTATGAAGAGAAGTAATAGTTCCAGACTCATTCTATGAAGCCAGTGTTGCCCTAATACCAAATCAGATGGCACAACAAGAAAAGAAAACCATTGAGCAATTTCTACAATAAACATGGACATAAAAATTCTCATAAAAATTGCACTGGTAAATGTTCAGCCTTACATGGGACACCTGCATTACCCACTACAAGGCTCAGAGAACAGAATATAAATAAAAGAATGTAACAGAATATTTTTTAAAAGGCAGAAAGAATATAAAAGCTGGACAGTGGGGAAGAGGGCCATGAAATGCTGTCTTATGGACATGTTATGCTATGGCTGGATTACTCACTGTGATAGTTTACATAGGAATGGCTCCCATAGGCTCATATATTTGATGTTTGTTTACCAGGAAGTGGCACTATTAGAAGGCATGACCTTGTTGAAGTAGGTGTGACCTTATTGGAGGAAGTGTGTGACTGGGGTAGACTTTGAGATTTCAGAAGCTCAAGCCAGGCCCACTGTCTCTCTCTTCCAGCTGCCCGCCAATCTTGATGTAGAACTCTCAGCTCCTTCTCCAGCACCATGTCTGCCTACACACTGCTATGCTTCCTGCAATGAGGACAGTGGACTAAACCTCTGAACTGTTTTCCTTTATAAGAGTTGCCATTTTCATGGTGTCTCTTCACAGCAATAGAAACCATAACTAAGACACAAGCAGACAGCAGCCATGTTTGCTTGTGGTCTTACACAAGACTGAGCCTGTAAGCATTCAGTAGATGAAAGCAGGGTTCATGGGACTCAGCACCACCCAGTGAAGCTAGTATCAGTGAAGGGCTGCTGGGAGAGAGCAAGTCACTGTGTTCAGTGATGTAACCACTGGTGAATTATTCATGTTGTAGAGGATAGCTTTATACCCATTCCCTCTGAAATGGTCCTGTTAAACCCTATGAGTAAGACAGCAAAAACAAAAATATGTTGAAGCGGTTTGCATATTTGGTCATTCAGGGTTGGTGGAAGGAGAAGGGTACAAAAGAGAATAATATAATGGCATTTTATACATGCATGAAATTATCAAAGAATAAAATACATCTTTAAAGAACATTTTGTAAACTTTAGCTGTGCCCTCAACTTTGGAGAAAAAAAGGCTCCTAAACAACTATACCTCGTTAAGTTGGCATCTTCCATAAATTAACAGCCATATTAGTCTAGAAATGTTAAACTTAATTTTTCCCATTTGTACAAGGGTGAAGCACAGTATTAACTATGTATAATCTTATGTACATGGGTTTTACTACAGAAATTAATATTCTTTCCTTAAAAAAAATAAAATAAAATAACCCAGTATGTGAGAAAACCATACAATGTACCGTGGAGATGGTTCAGGTCATAAAGAACCTGTTACATAAGCGTAAAGATGTGAGTTTGCATCTCTAGCACACATGTGAAAACCTTGACATAGTGACATGCATTTGTAACCCCATTGTGGAGGCCCAAATTACTCAGGGTCAGAGAATCTGAGCTTGCTTTACCCAGCAGGGCTGCATATGGGGATGATTTGACCACGTGTGTGGTTACCAGGTATTTGGAAGGGTTTACACTTGGCAGTATGGTGTGCTTTGATCTAGCAAGGGGGAAGTCTTTTGCCCCGCCCCTTGGTATTGTTATAAAAAGTCCTTTTGAATAAACGGAAAGGGCCATCGGGTTTTGACCCAGTTCCTCCTGAAGCTATCCTGTGTTTCTGTCTTTCTCCTCTTCACTATCTTTCTACCTAGTAGTCCCTTTCTCTCTCTCCTCCTCATAGAAACCTTGTAAAAGGTGGGAGCTGGCCTCCCATACCCTATCACTATTTAGGGCTTAGATGACACAGGCAGATCTCTAGATCCTGCTGACCAGTCTAGTCAACCAGTGAACTCTAAGGTAAGGGAGAGACCCTGTCTCAACAAATGGGGTGGGAAGTGATAGAGGAAGACAGTCAACATCAACCTTCAGCCACCACAGGTGGGCACTAGCACACTCACGTGCACATACATACTCACACAAAAATTACACACACACACAAATTACACACTTACACACAAATAATAATCAAGTTCATTACATTCCAAAGATATAAGGACAGTTCAACTTAATAATAGCTGTAATACAGCATATAAATAAGACCAAGAACAAAAATTCCAATTTATCTCAATAGATACAGAAAACCATTTGATGAAACTCAACCTTACTTCATAATAAAAACCCTTGGGAAATTAGGTACAGAAGGATCATATTTCAACATAATAACAGTTGCATATGAGAAACCTATAGCCAATGTCAGACTAGATGAGAAAAACTTGAAAGCAAGAGAAAAGTTTTCACCATTCTTATTCAATATAGTTTTTTAATATTTTAGTAGAGTGATGAGGCAAGAAACAGAAATAAAAGAAATATAAATGGGAAATGAAAAAGTCAAATTATCCTTATTTGCCAATATGATTCTATACATAACAGGCCCTTAAGATGCCACACAAAGACTCAAGACTTGACAAAATCAGCAAACTAACAAGATAGAAAATCAACATTAAAAGCTAGCAGCTCTTTAATAAACTGATAATGAATGAACTGAGAAAGGAACCAATAAAATAATTCCATTTACAATGGCCTTATAAAAGAATAAAATACTTAATAGTAAACCTAACCAGTGATGTAAAGAACTCTCCAGTGAAGCATAAACATACTAGAAGACAGATATATATACTGTGTTCACAGATGAGCAACATTAATATTGTTAAGTGGCTATATTACTAAAGACAAAATGTAAATTGAATGCAATCCTGGTCAACCCCTAATAACATCCTTCAGAGGACAAGAAAATACAATCCTAAAATTCATATATATACAAATGACCAGCAATAACTCCAACTATCTTTGGTAAGGACTGGTGTGGATGGTATCGCAATACCTGATTTTAAATCATACAATAAGGCCACTGTGAAAAAAGCAGGATGGCATTAACATAAAAAAACAATCAATGGAATAGAGAAGATAACCCAAAATTAAACCCACACACTTACACCCATAGGACTTTTAAAAAATTATAATTGGACTTTCAACAAAGTTACTAACAAATAGTGCTGGAACACATAAAGGTCCACATGTAAAAGAATGAAACTAGATACTTACCTGTCACCCTATATCAAAAAAACCCAAAAACTTGAAATGTACCCAAGTTCTGAAACTTTAGAGCTAGGATAGCTCAGTGGGTATAATGTATCTGTAACATAAATATGAGAAACAGCTCATGTCTCCAGTATCCATGACAATTCTAGACAGGCATGGCAGCAACCCACCTATAATGACAGCACTCAGGAGGCAGACATGGGAATCCCCATAACAAGCTAGCTAGGTAGTTGAACCTGCCAAATTGGCAAACTATGTGTTCAATGAGAACTCCTGCTTCAATAAATAAGTAGAAAGTGATACACACGCACACACACACACACACACACACACACACACACACACAAACACACACACACACACTCACACACACTCACCAATGTCCACACACATGGAACACATGTATATATCTCCATACAAATATCTATGCAGCAACAAAAATAAGACCTGAAATTTTGAAACTACTGGTAGAAACAACAGATAAAGCCCTTCAAGATACAGACCAGGCAAGGATTTTCTGAATAATATTCAGTGGCCCAAGAAAAAAAATACCCAAGTTTTATTAAATGGGGTTGGATAAAATTTAAACATTTCTGTGTATTAAGAGAAATAAAAACCAGAGAGGGGAGAAACATGCAGTATGGGAGAAAACTTATGTCATCTATTCACTCAATAGGGATTAATATATAAAGAACTCAAATATTAGTTATATGGGCTGCACTGTAGATATATCAACTTATTCTCTATGTTCTAACCAGTGGTGGATCTCTCTGGAAGTTTCCATTTGCTCCTCAGGTAGTTTGGCTAGGTTTACAGTACCAAGAATAAATATCCTTCACTTGAGTGGTTCTTAAGACCAATTAGATAGGTGTTGGTTACCCAAAGATAAGAGTGCCATTATTTCACCATTGAGGATATCTTGAAAGACTGATCATTGTCATGGAAAAGTATGGAAGTGGAGCCAATAAGCTTGTAAGGGCCAGAGGGCCAGAGTGTCTGCTGTAAGATAGCATCTTCTAGATATGTATTCATCATATGCATTCATGAAAATGTCACAATAAAATCCATTATTTTGTACATTTAATATATGTCAATAACAACATGAAACAGACTCAGTCTACCATGGCTCACCATCCACCAACTAGGCTCTTGAGTTTTTCTGGGCTTCAGATTGAAATGAACTGGTCCTCTATCCTCATCAAAGTCATCTACATCTCTCCCTGTGTTACATTCCTTGTGACATCCTTTCTAGATAAAGGACTGAAAGGAGGCAGCATGTAATCTTAAAAGCCAACACAGAGATGCAATGCACATTCAAAGACATAACTTACAGGATGGTAATAAACCCCATGAGTTGACCCTCTTACCAATGTCATTATATATAAACATATATATGCCTCCCTATGTTACAGCTTCTTTGATCCCTTTACACTTACCACTCAGTTTTTGGCCTTTCAGAAAATCTGGCAATCCTTAGATCCTTCAACGTCAAGAGCCAGGCAATCCTTCAACCTAATTGTCATGTCTGTCATCTACATTGTTTTACCAGAATCACGTACAAGGCTTTTCAATGACTTCTCTTCAACCAGAGATTCCCTATGGAAGACAAAATTCCATATCTAGCAGAGTGTAGATAGGACATTGAGTATAGATAGCACAGCTTGCTGGCCAGCTAAAACTGAGATCAACAGTAGTACTGTGGGGGTGTACTTCCATGCTCTGCCACTTCCTGTGAATAGGGAAAGGAACAGGTTTTTTCTGAGCCACCATTTGCTTATTGCTAATTTGGAGATAACAGTACCTTATTCACAGCTATAAATTAATTAATACATGTCATTCACTAAGAACCATGCCTGACGCAATTAAACCTTAAGAAACCTTAGCTAGTGTCATCATTAATGTTACTACTGTTAATACTATTAAAAAACTGGCATTGGAAGACCATTGGTGACCTTGTACAAAATTATTTGAATATAACAATGGAGCATATATACACCACTGTGACATGGATGGATGAATGTCTGGAAGATAAGGAAGTGGAAACATGGAATTTGGATGAGACAAAGAGAACAGATAAGAGATAATTAAATAAGGCCAAAGGTCAAAGGAATCAATCCCTGCTTTACCCATAAAATATCACACAAGAAAGATTGTTCCAAAGCTTTGCTAATTCTAATGAATTGGTATAAATTTGAGTCAGCTTTAATAGTTGTAAAAATATTAATCATGATTGATTTTTTAATGACATCAACGTTTACGAAATGGGCATCTTATTTTATTCTTAAAGTTGAGGATATACAGCAAGGCCATTGCCTCTTCACATGAGGAATTTAAATTTCAGATTAGACTCTTGTCCTAAGCCACATCCCCATCCCAGGTAGATTTCTCTCCCATTTGAAGTTCTTAATATCTTTAAAAAAAAAATACTCTATTATCTTCAAGAACCTGAGAATTTCAACTGTTGTTAATCTTAAATCCATTTTTTTTTCTAATAGAGAGATGCTGCCGCATTTTGAAGAGAATCTTTTCAGAATCAGAATTGGCTTATACTCATGATGATTCCATGGTGGAATCTAGTACTGTCATTCTTCTTGATTGTCATAGGACCCCTAGGACAAGGATATTTTCTCACCACCCCCACAATCCCTACCACCTTCCCTTTCTCACAGTCTTGTTCCTTTTCCTCTAGGCCACCTACCTTGACACCTGAGCCTAAAGCAAAGCCCTTCCTCTGAAATCCAGATTTGACAGGTTGGGTATTCATTTTGGACTCAATCATCATCACTCCCTACATTATTTTTTTGAATGTGTATCTCATCCCCACATTGGTTTTGAAGATGAGCAAAAGTGCTACCTCCTCCCAGTTCTCTATCTTCCTGTGACATCGGGTCTTAAACCTGTTTCTGGGGATGTAGTCTCTCTCCCCTGGTCCCACAGGTGGTCTGCATGAATCCCTACCATTCAATAAAGGAAGTATCTTCAGCATGCCTCCTCACTGCATCATTCCTGTTCAACAGGAAGAAGTGGACAGTAAGAGAAAGGGTGGCAGTTCTTATCCACAGGACCGTTCTGGGTGCTGAACTAGCCAAGCAAGTCATGAAAAGGAGAAATGGGGTACCCTTAGTGGAACCCCTATCTCCAAAGTGGGATCTTAATATTTTCTCACCCAGGTCCTTGGCTTATCAAGCATCGTGCACTGTGGAGTCTTTCCTGATTTTTGTTTTTGTTTTTGTTTTTTTGTTTTTGTTTTCTCTATCCAGGTTAGAATCACTGTTTTAAAACTCCGTTTGGATAGGTACAGCATTTTAAACAAGTAGTTGTGAAAAGGTCTATTCTTTGTTGTCACTTGAAGAAGCTCTGGAGCTGTGTTTAAATACTGTGGGTGTTGGAGATGAGGGTAAATAATCCTCTAAATGTAATTGTCTATATTAGGAGAGGGGACATTGGAGGACAGAAAAAAAGCAATGCCAGTTTCCTATTGTAACTATAAAAGTGAACACAAATTTAGGGGTTCAAGAAACACAAATGTATTCTACAGTTCTGTTGGTCAGAAGTCTGGTGTGTATCTCTCAGGTTAATATCAAAGTCCATTTTCTTGCCTTTGTCAGATTGTGAAGGTTGGTGGCCTTCCTCCACCCTCACAGCTATCAATGAAGGGTTGAGTCCTTGTCACAGAGAGCTATCTCAAGCTCTGTCTTTGTCACTAATCCTTGACTCTCTTCTGCTGCTTTCCCCTGCCCCTCTGCCTGGAGGAGCCTTTCTGTTTACACTAAATTCACCAGGCTAATCTCCCAAGTTTAAGGGTACCTGCCACCTTAATCCCCCTTTGCCACGTAACCTTATGTTTTCACAGGATTCAGGGGTTGGGGTGGAGAAATCTCTAGGAGGGGGCCATTGTTCCTTCTCCTAGAGTACTGTTTCAGGTACCTTTTTGTGGCTGTGATAAAATGCCCTGACCAAGCAATTTAGGAATGAAGGGTTTATTTGGGCTTAAAGTTATAGCCATCCTTGTAGGGAAGTCAGTACAGCTAGGGCAGGCGTTTGGGATAGCTGAATACATCTCATCTGCAGTCAAGAAAAAAAAGAGAGATAAACGTTAGAGCTTATTTCACTTTTACCTTTCTATGCAGTCCAGGATACTACCTGTGGTAGATGGGCCTTCCCACCTCAATTAACCTAACCAAGATAATCATGCACAAAAATGTCCAGAGGCCCATCTGCCAGTTGATCCTAGGTATCATCAACTGGACAGAGGAGCTATAACTACGACGAATATGTTCACGCCACAATTTAGTGGTCCTTCTATGAGTTCTGAATCAGGAGAGGCAGTTCCAAAGTAGCTGTGGCCTTAACCACCTGCAGACCCATCCATATTGCATAACAGTTCTACTAAGCTCCTAGTCTCATGGGTAAGCCAGACTTGGGCCCCAGAGATATGGGAGAAGTCGTGAAGACTTTGAGGCAACTCTTTGTGACATTCACTGAGGCATAACTCACTGTACTGCTCTCCCCTTAGCAAACCACTGTTTAAAATGAATGTTCTCTGTGTCTTCGGTAAATCACATTGACTCAGGACACAGCATGTTGAAAACTGCCTGCCAGTTGGCTGATTTCTGATATATACTAACACTGTAGTTTTCACCAGTTGAGCTGGATGCTTGGCTATGTCAGGTGTGGCTACACCCAAACTTACTTATGCCAGTTGGATATGCTGTTGCAATTATGTAATTAAATTAAGTGTCACATAAACCAATGAAAGATGAACATGAAAAGAGAGCCGTTTTTATGTACACAGAGTGGAATGTTTTGGAAAGGCTTGAAAAAGATGAGCCACTTAAAACGAAAAGAGGCAGGAAAACGAGATAGTAAAACAGCAGCCACTGATAAGAGAGAAACTCATAAAAATCCCAGGATTTTTCAGAAGAGCAGACGTGGTTCCAGCAGTGGGTACCCAATGATGGTGAAGAACGTGGAGTGTGGTGAGAACAGGTGGAAGACATACTTGAGAGTTCAGAGCCACAGCCTCGGCGACCTTGAGCTGTTTTACAGGCTGGAGAACAGATGGGTTGAGCCTCACTGATAGAAGTTGTCTGAAAAGTGTGGCATATGAGGATCAAGTCTCCAAATCAACACTTGTTGCTTTGGTAAACATAGTTCTTTTGGGATCACCCACAAATCCTCCTTGCTACTCTGCCTGGAACTTCCTGGAAACTCTATTCTGTCTGAAATATCTACTGTTTTGTGTGACCTCCCCAAGCTGACAGACAGAGCCATGGAGATAATGCTTCTGAAAAGCTACTTCCATAAAACCCAGCTCTTGGCTTGCTAACATTTCCCAATCTGGAGACTGTACTTAGTTTGAAGAATATATAAAAGTCTCTAGTGTCCGATCATCTGGGCTGATCTTCCTTCATTCCCATGAACTTATCCATAGAAGAGGATAAACACTTCGTTTAGTCATAGCCTTAATGGCATCACAGGCCTTGTGCCCACATACCAAAAGAAGTCAGTCTTGGGTCTCAAATGCACGAAAACTGTAGAAGAATATATACAAAGGGTCTTTGTCCTGCATTTCCCCTCACTCTTCTCTGTCTTTCCTTTCTGTGTGATTTACATTGTGTAGGTATACATTTTCTCCAAAGGAAACATTTTCCCTTGGAGGGAGGGGGAAACTTAGGGGACTGTAGTAGTTTGAGTAGAAATGGCCCCCATAGGCTCATGTATTTGAATACTTGCTCATCAGGGAGTGGCATTTTTCATTGTATACTGTCTTGTACCCTTAGATAAATAGTAAAAGGTATAGAAATTTTTTCATCAAGTTTTTTAAGATGTGTTCATCTATATATGAGGGAATGGATAGAAAAAGACTTCCACTTTGCACTTTTCCCCATGAATGTGTATCTCTACTGAAATTAAAATTTGAAAAATAAAAAAAATGAGTGGTTGTAAGAGTTTGAATAGGAATGGCCCCCACAGACTCAAGTGTTTGAATGCTTGGTCCATAGGGCAGTATTAGGAAGTGTAGCCTTGCTGGAGTAGGTGTGGCTTTGTTGGAGGAAGTGTGCCACTATGGGGGTGGGCTTAGAGGTCTCAGAAGCTCAAGTCCAGGCTCAGCAGACAACTGTCCCTTCCTGCTGCCAAAGGATCCAGATGTGGAACTCTCAGCTACCTCTCCTGCATGCTGCCATGCTTCCCACCATGTTGATAGTAGACTAAAACTCTGAACTGTAAACAAGCCCCAATTAAATGAATTCCTTAGAAGAGTTGCTGTAGTCATGGCGTTTCTTCACAGTGAGAGAAACCCTAACTGAGACAGTGATTATCCACTTATGAAGCAGAATATTACGAAGTTTTAAGAATCACTGCTGTGATACTGAAACTGATGCTAACATGTGACAATAGTGTCAGGAAGATTTCTAAGTCACATTCATATACAAGGACAATTGATCGGATCACATTCAAGCAGATGCAGGAATTCACAGATTTTCAAATTGCTTATGTTATCAATTTTGTGTGTGTGTGTGTGTGTGTGTATTTAAATGTTCTAGATATAATCAAATTAAAATAGAAATTTTAAAATTATAGAAAATCCCCTATGCTTCCTTTCCCTTAGAGATAACATTCGAAGGCAAAGACTTACAAATTTTCCATGAATATGCAAATTTGCATTTATATACCTTCATATACATTCATAGACACATACAATTTTCTTAACCCAAAGTGGCATAATATAATTCATACAATTCTACAAAAATAATAGGAATGTTTCAGAACTATATACATCATTTTTACACTTGGGACTTATTAATTATTTCTATATCCTTCCACATTTATGATAGGAACTGCTTTAGTAAGGATAGTGTACAATATTATCAAAACTATAAAGATTTTTAAATTTAAAATGAGTTCAAAGACAATTAGCTTAAAAAGCCCAAAAGGCTTTATTGAGTTAACAGTAAGTTTAAAATATGAAATTAATTTTAAACCATTGATTTTTTTTCTCATCGTGAGACATTTAAATTGTTTTTTAATTCAGTGTTTCAACTCAAGAAACTAAAAATTAATTCAATTTAGCTTTTCTATAGTGTTTGCAAATAGGTCTTAATATTTGCATAACCTAGACATCATAACATGCCAATCCTCCAGAATGTGTGTTGTTTCTCAGAAAGCACATCTCTGCAGTCTACAGACCAACCTCGGGCCTTCCTTAGGGTATAGGTAGGAGGCAGAGAGCCCCCTTAAGTTCTGGGGGCTCCTAACGTGCCACTGAATGTGATGAATCTTTGCCATTCACCCTTCTTACATACACATAAGCAAGTGATAGTTGTGAAGTTTCACACTAACACTTGAACTTGAGCAGTGGTTCTCAACCTGTGGGCTGTGACCTTTACAGAGGTCAAATGGCCCCTTCACCAGAGTCACCTATCAGATATCCTATGTATCAGATAGTTACATTATAATTCATAACAGTAGAAAAATTACACATATAAAGTAGCAGTGAAAACAATTTTATAATTGGGGGTCACCACAACATGAGGGACTGTATTAAAGGGTCACAGCATTAGGCGAGTTGAGAACTTCTAGTCCACAAGTATCTAGTCCTGGTAAAAAAAAACACTTCATTCACCTGCTCTAATAACCACTGAGCTTTGGAACTCAGAACCCCAGTTGCTATGCTGATTCTCGTTCTTCTTTGTGCTTTCTCATGAGACTTATCCTTGACTGAGAACTGAAGAATGTCCTCCAGGTCCAATTGCCCCTCTAGGACATTGCCAGCCCACCCAAATGCATCAGAAGCAAGAAGAGCAATCCTTCCAATGTGGTTGCACATGTTGAGGCCTGCCGTGCCTCGAGGTTGGTGAGAACATCTGTAGAAGGCCTTGCACTGGAAAGCACATCTATCAGTGAATCAGACCTGTGTGCCCTAACTCTAGGATCCTTTAGGTAATAACAATGGCATTGAAAAATTGATCTGCCCTGAATATGAATAAGGACTCTAAATAGAAAATGGAGAGAATAAGTTTTAGCTGTATGATAATAGTTTTTCTTACACACTGTTTTATCTCGGTTTTGAGGGTATGGTCAATCAAATTCATACTTCAACAGTCACCCTTACTGGACTATCACACATCAGTCACAATATACACATCCTGCTCACACTGGGGCCAAGTATCAGAAAACTAAGATCAACCCTAAGCCTCAAAGCCTGCCAGTACTAAACTAGCCAATCCTGAACCTAGCTGACCTACATTGCTTTTTCCTTCCTGCAGAAGCCATAACAGATGTACTTACCTTCAACTCCTCTCCCTGCCTCTGTCTCATGGCTGACCCTGTGTTTGTCTCAGTGACCCTGACTGGCATACTCTCTCCAGGGAATTGTACATACAATAAAGATAAATCTCTTTCCAGTTTCTCTCTTGATCTGTGTCTAGCTTCACTGTATTTCACCCGAGGCAATGTGGCTAAAACAGTCTACCCAGCATAGCTCAAAGATCAATGTAGAGATATTAAGATAACATTTAAGAATGCCCCTTAAACAAGCAGAAGAGATGACATGCATGCAATTTGGCCTGAGAGTCCCTCTTCAGTGATGGAGAGAGATCAGTCTCAGGTGGCCAGGGACACTATGATGGACATCACTAGTGCTAGTCAGTGTGGTGGTCTCATCTTTTGGTCACAGCACATCTCCATTACTTTGTGCCTAGACAGAGCCAGGTCATTGTGGCCAAAGGATGTGAGTAGAAATAGCATGCTTTGCTTTCAGGTTAAGTCATTAAAAATTATGGAAGATATTCTAGTTTTTTATTCATTTGGTAGTGAGCACAGACATCAAGTCTGGAAACTCTGCAACCAAGGATACTAGCAGCCTGGATAATCCATTCTATTCCATCCATTCATGAGATTCTAGGCCCTTGATTTGAACTGCCTTGTAACCAATTTTTCTTAAACAAGAAAAAGACCTACAATCATAATTCTAAGTTCTGGAAATTGGGGCATTTTCCCCATAGCATATACTTAGCCTAATCCATATAAACATGTCAGCAAGAAAATGCCATGAAGTTTCTGTCTTAAAGATATAAACAGGAACATTATCCCATAATTTTCCAACATATAAGTACTGAAATCCAGTATCTGAACACCACAGAAGGGTTTTTCAGATCAGATCATAGTTTACATGTGGAAAGGGGAAGAAAGATGACTTGAATTTTAGTACAAAATTTTCCCATAGCAAACAAATTAATGCCTTATTATTCAGATCTAAACAATGGTTCAAGGTAAATCAGCGGGAGACTTTCACCACGGACCAAAAAAAAAAAAAAAAAGACTGATACTAACCTTGGTCTCCTCCACAACTAGAAACTATACAAAAACACTGACTTTGCTACTTAAGTACTCAGTTACTTTGGTACTGTGACAAAGCACCATGACCAAGGCAACTTCTAAAAGAAAGTAATTGGAAGCTTAAGGTTCTAGCCAGTTAGAGTCCATGACCATCACAGCAAGGAGAATGGCAACAGGCAGGCAGGCATGGTGCTGGAGCAATAGCTAAGAACTTAACATCTGATCCACGAGAATGAGGCAGAGAGACAGAGAGCTAACTCAGAATGGTGTGGGTTTTTAAGACTTGAAAGCTCATCTCCAGTAACACACCTCATTCAACAAGGCCACACTTAAGAATGGTTTCCAATGGTTCCACCGACTGCAGACCAAGCATTCAGATATATGAGCCTATGGGGGACATCCTCCTTCAGACCACAATGAAACATGAAACTTAACAAGGATCTCAGTCTGTTAACCATACAGAGAAGAGAAACAACAAACTGAGTCCTAGAGCATCCCTCTTTTCCTCCTAAGTGCACTTAGAAATCCATATCTCAAGAAGGGAGGGTCAAACAAGAACATGAGTCTCGTTACCAATTGTCAGGAGCCTGAGATATGAAAAATGGCAGGTTGAACTGCCAACGAAGAGAAAGAGAGGAACAAAAAAAAAAAAAAAACAAGTTTCAGGAATCATCATAGGTTCTCCCTGAATATGATGCTGAACATGAAGCTGTGTATTCACAGAACTGTATCACGTGAAGACCAGCAAAGAACAGCTCCATTCTGTCAAGCAAATGAATCTCAAGGCTTACACAGGCCAGGGACACATTTGAATTCAAGAAGTTGATGCTCTAAGACTTCCCTGAATATTCAGCAGGCTCAGTGGAGACTCATAAAAGACAGCAAATAAGAAACAAACTAAATTAGCCCCAGAGCAAAGGTTATTCCGTGCTTGCTTCCAAACAAACAAATCACAACAGAGGAAAAAAAATCTTTAACAGAAACATCAAAAGGATCAAGCTAATCCATAAATAATTTCATGGCTTGTCCAAACAAAATTTTAACACTCTTGAAAGTCAGAAACCAAGACTAAACTTTCAACAGCATCATAAACAATATTAGGCATTCAAGTAAGATGCACCAAGGGTCTGGGCATGTAGCTCAGGGGCAAAGTAATTGCCTAACATGCTTAATGCTCTCGGTTCGATTCTTAGCACCGTAAGTAAACAAATATTGTACTGGGTAGACAGAGAAGGAAAGATACCTGACTTAAACAATCAAATCAACTGATAGAAATGTGACAAGGAAAACAGAACCCCTTGAAAAAACATTTAATCTTTTAAATATTATATACATATATTTAATCCTTTAAATAAAATACATGCACATATGTGTGAATGTACATCTATCTGTGGCAGACTCAAAATAAAAACAAAAGCAATTCTAGCTAGTAAATAGGATGTCTGAACAGAGAGGACACTGAGTGATAATAGAAGATAAGTAAACATGAAAATGTAAGGACTTCTAAGCAGGTAAACAGAGCCATAGCAAAAAGATCCTTCACAAAATAAATAAGTTAATAAACAGAACCATGGTGACCTACCTGTAATGGAAATCAGAAACAAATGACAGGAATGAGAAAATGTTTGAAAATGGAATGGTCTCCAATTTGTCCGAATTTGATGAAAACTGTCAGCCCACAGAGCCAGGAAGCTTAATGAAAGCCAAACAATATAAACACAAATGAAACAGAAGCAAAACACATCATCATTTAATTGCTATGAGCCAGGGATACAAAGAAAATATTTAAAAGCAAACTAAAAAGATAAATAACACATAAAAGAGCAAAGGTAAGAAGAAACAGTGATTTCATGTCAAAATCAATGTAAACAAGACAAAAATGGAATAACATCTTTATGGGGCTCCAAAAAGTCAGCCTAGAAATATCTATTCTGTGAAAATATCAATAAATACAAGAATGAGATAAAGGTGTATTAAGACAAACAGATTCTGAGAGAAGCTGTGACTAAGAACACTTTGCAATCAGAGATGGTTTACGGAACTTGAAACTCATTCAGACATAAAGAAGTCCAACAGAAATGGTAAATATAAATAAATATGAAAGATTTTTCTCTCATTTCTCCATCTAACTTTTAAAAGACAAAATAAACCATACCGCACAGTATAAAATAAATGGAGACAAACTAATGGCAGACTCGTACCAATAAAAGAGTTCTGGTTTGTTTTCCATTCCTACGATAAACACCGTGACCAAAAGTAGCTCGGGGAAGAAAAGGTTTATTTGGCTCCCCCCCTCTATGACACAGTCCACCACTGAGGAAAGCCTGGGCAGGAACTCAACCAGGAGCAGAGGCAGGGACAACAGAGGAGTGCTGCTTACTGGCTTGCTCTCCACGGCTTGCTCGGCTTGCTCAGCCCTACCTGCCCAGGGGTGGCACTACACATGGTGGGATGGGCCCTGTTACGTCAATCATTAATCAAGAAAATGTACTGCGGTCTTGCCTAAAGGCCAAGTTGATGGAGATAATTCCTCAGCTTGAGGTTTTTCCTTCAGGTGACTCAAGTTTACTTCAAGTTGACAAGCACCAACCGGCACAAACGGGGTGTAAAAACAGTTCAAACTATTTTACTGCTTGTATAGGTCAAGTAATAGAATATAATTTGAAGGTAGATTATGGAGTGTTACATTTGAACCTTTTAAATGTTACAGGGTGGTTATCAAAGTCAGGACATATTAGATGCATAGAGGGGGCCTCATCAGACAGGCTGCTTGGGCACGACATCAGAGTTTTTAATTCAATAAGTCTTGGAGTTAGCCTGTGAAGAGGCTGGATAAGCTACCCAAATAAAGACTGTGATGGGTGATGCTGAAGGCCTTAGACACTTTGAGAATCATTGCTCTAGAGCAGTGGTTTTCAACAGATGGGTCTCAACCCCTTTGGGGGCCGCAGATATCCTGCCTACCAGATATTTACATTATGAATCATAACAGTAGCAAAATTACAGATATGAAGTAGCAACAAAAATAATGGTTGGGGGTCACCACAAGATGAGGAACTGTATTAAAGGGTTGCAGCATTAGGAAGATTAAAAACCACTACTCTAGAGGTACCTCCAACAGTAAAGATAAAATTCAACATCTTGTTCTGGGGAGATGGTCCAGTGGGTAAAACTACTTGCCTCACAAGCATGAAGACCTGCCGCTGAAATCCTGGTACCCAAGTAAAATCTGGGCGCATGACATGAGCACCCCAGAGCTACTGCAGGGATCCGATGAGATATGACACCCTCAGAAGCTCAGGCCCACTAATCTGACATATGCAAGTGGACTAGCAACAGAACATCTCTCTCAAACAAGGTGAGAAACCCACATGTGTGGCGTGTCTCTCACCTCCACATGTGTGGCATGCCCATGCCTGCATATACACATATAAACACACACACACACACACACACACACACACACACGCACACGCACACGCACACGCACATGACACGCACACGCGCGCACACACACACACACACACACACTACACACACACATACACAATCAATAAACAAAAATCAATAGTGAAAACACTAAATGATTCCAAATTAAGGAAATAGAGAATAATAGGCGAAAACAACAACTAAATAACAAGAAAAATACAGAAAAAGAGAAAACAGTCAGACTTGTTAAAACATGATAGACTCCCTCCTAAATACAAATAAATACTTAGAGTAGGAGACAGACATCCAGATCAGATAACAAAGTCAGGTTCAAGTTGACCTCTCAAAAAAATCCTCTTTAATTGTAAATATGCATAATGATCATAAGTAAAAGCACGATGAGGATGAGCATCACTGCTGTGGGGGAGCCCCGAAAGAGCGTGACCACACAGCTGACATGACAGCCTTAGAGGCCCAGACACAGCTTCAGGCAGGTAACACCTGGACCCAGGAAAAGCCATAAACTACTGACCCCAACCAGTGGGTGGGGCCTGCATCTAAGAGGAAACACCTGACATTCCAAACATTTCCTGTACCCCTATACTATAATATATATATGTGTGTGTGTGTGTGTATTTTACATATATATATATTCCCTATACCCTAGACAAATATCAGCCAATCAGGGTCCTGAACCCTGGAAATCCCCTCACCCCAATCTCTGCTATGATAAAACCCCTGCCTGGGCTCTGGGCTCTGGGCTCTCTGCTCTCACTGCAGCATCAACAGAGTCCAAGCTCTGAGCTTGAAAATAAAGGCTCTTTGTTTTTACATACGCGATTCAGTCCCCATGGTGGTCTTTTGGGGGTCCCCACAATCTGGGCATAACACGGCCCTTACATCAATCATCAGAAACCATTGATCACTCTTGGTTATTCCTCATTGTTAATATGACTATAACCCTCTACCTTATTCTCTTGACGCAGGATGGGATCTCTGCCTGTCTCCATCCAGTGCTGGCTACAGGCACCCACAGCCATGCCTAATCTTTTTACATGGACACTGAGATCCTCATGCTGACACAAGCAAGTGCTTTTACCCACTAAGCCATCGCCCCAGCCCGCCCCCGCTCCTTCTCTGAGTCTTAATTAAGTATAATGTCCAACAAACTCCAGTGTTTAAGACTCGCCTATCATTTGGATTTATTCAACAATTTATTTACAGCTTCTAAGTTTATTGAAATCTGTTCCACTGTTGACAGGCAACAAGCAGATGGAGTTTAGGACTGGCAAATTCAAACCATCGAGCTCACAAACCGAGAGAATGGACTCACTCTAAGAACAGACTGCATTGTTGAAGATAAAATGAATGGCTAACCTTTACACACCAGCATTTTACTGCTGGGAAGTTCCAAACACTGATGAAAACATTTGGCTGTCCATCTGGCAAAGGTATTTCAAGTGAACTTAAAACGCCGACTGCTATTTTCAAGTCCTAATTTCTTTCTATAGATGTCCGGTCCGTTCTGTATGCAAAGACATAAATAACAACAGAATCTCAGTCATCCTGCCATTGGAATCTTTGGAACCGAAAAGTTACTGTTGAATCACTTTAACGTTGAGACGGGTTGTAAGTAGTAAGTAATGTCAGCAATTTATGACGGCTTCGGACTAGGAAGAGGTCAGCTGTTCGGCTATAAGATATATATGACCGCATTTAACAAGTTTTTCTTTTCGCACAATGATCTTAGACTTTTAATAAAGTATTCTAATCAATAGCAAAATGCCTGACCAAAGCTATTAGCCTTAGCATTAGGAGGCTAAGAGGTAATACTATCCCAATTATATCATAGCGGCTAAGATGGCATGGAAGCAATTAGCCTGGAAATATGGTTAAATGACTTAAGTGTTACCTTGAATAAGCCAGGAAGCCGACACACAAATTTCCAGTATTAACATCACAATAGACCGGCTTAACACATGGAGAGCTGGTCGGAAAGTCGTGTTGGCTTCATTTCGCCCTCCAATAACCAAGTTTATGCCTGTCTGCAGGCTTACAGGCCAGAAGTGTAACATCAAAATGGAATCGTTTCTTCCGCAGCTACAAGGATTCCCTGGCCAGACACCAAATACAAGAACAGCAGGACGGGTAAGGTACCCCCAACACACGCAAACCTCCCTGTGCAGCCCCGGACTCACGTGTAGTTGGGCCAGAGCCTAAAACTGGGTTCTAGACAAAGGAATGGGAGTAGAAGTGATAAGCCTCTTGGTATGATTTAAAAACATTTCATCATAGAGTCCTCTTGCCTTTACTTCCGGTCTGTGCTACTACGTGAAGTCATAGGTATCACTGGCTACCAGCTAGAAACAGCCTGAGGGTCAGAAGCCCCTCCTTCCAAAAGGAACACAAGAGAACTGCCCCAGATACAATGGGCATTGTCTCACAAAGACAGTATGCTCCTTTTCATTGTTGTTCTGCAGCCCCTGGGACTGCAAGGTCCATTTGTTATTGCAGCAAGGCCTACTGGATCTTGACTAATGCAAAGCTAATAAAAAAAGAGGTCTTTCTGTTTGGGCTGTATTGTGGCAGACAATGCTTTTATGACTGCTATATCCATGAGAGATTTTGGCTATAAAGGAGAACATTGCTTGATATTCAACCAACAAGAGAGCTCAAATGTGTGCGAGTAATTTTCAGCCACTTTCAAAATTTGAGAATAATATAACCTTGCATTTGTGTGGTACTTTTTGCTTTTTTGTGTGTGTGTGTCATAACGCTTTCAGGTTACGCAGCTTTACAACAGTCCTAGAATATTTTTACGTGTGTAAAATCCCAACTTTACAATTGAGCAAAGCCCGTAGCGGCGGGATTTTAAGTGCAGTGTCCAGTAACCCAGCCAGTCAGCAGCAGAGATGAAACAGACTGCTGCCTTTAGCCCTCTTCTAATCAAGAACCGCTCCAAGCTCCCAGCCTTGTTGCAGATTTTTACAAGCTCCGCTTTTAATAACCTTTTCTCCATTGCACTCCTGACTTATTACCTTCCTGGCTCCCAGCACACTTATTTATATGCAGTCTCGCTCCAGCTGCACATCCCCACGTTTATGCTGCGGTTACTGTGTTGTCTCCTAACTAGAGTCCATTATCGGCTGAAACAAGAAGGATGTTCGGGAATAAAACACGTCGTGCTTGTGGCTGCCAGGCGCGTGGAGCCCATCACAGGGGGCAAAGATGGATCTGTGCTGCCAGGGAGCAACCTGCTGTTTTCATGTGTCACCTTTGATGACGAACGGGCTCCAACCTGGGTAGATTCTAGACGGCTGAGAGCAGAGTACACAACGTCACCTGGGGATCTGCACAGGCACCTTTGCAAAGGCTCCCATCTGCAGGCACATTTCTGACCAGGAACCGGGTCGTCTGCATTTAGAGCCTCTGACCAGGCTCTCTGTCAGGGAGGTTGCATTTGTAGTGACATTGACTTAGAAGAAAGACCTTATGAAAAAAGCTAGAAAACACCTCACCTGAATTGGCTACTTAGGATAGTTAACTATTGCTATAAGCCAGGTTTAAAACCTGACGATCACTCACACCTGGATTCACCATCTGGCACATTTCAAATAAAAAGAAGAGGGGTGGCCCCTGCAGTACAGGGGGCCTGGGAAGAGAGCTTGAATACTGGGGAGTTGTGCTCCCTGTCCCAGGACACACAGGGATCCTCCCTCATCCCTCTGCCAGCTCCTGCGGCTGTAATGGAAAGTAGTCAAATGTAAGGATAATATTGAGTCTTTGGGCTTTGAAGCCAAAGACCCATGTTTTCAAAATCTGAATTAGCATTCAATAGGCGGGTGACCTGGGTCAAGACATTTAACCTCTTCCTGAGTTGTTTTTCTCAGATGTATGATAGAGATGAATAACCACCTTTAATGACTGATGAGGCATTAGAAATTAAGCACAAAATGTACATGCACATACACAATGCATGGTGTGGCAGAAGACCTGGCTAATGACTAGCCCTTGGTAATAAAGTGACTTTCTGTTCTTACACTGCTCCATCCCTCACCGTCCCCATAAAAGAAGTTGTGTTCCACCCGTCTCTAAAATCAAACAGGACTCTTTTCATATGAAAAAGTCCAGCCCAGCATAGTTCCCCCAGCCTTCAATATATATTCATTGAATTAAATTTCAGGAAATCGTTTCCAGAACCTTCCATCCATAGGCAACTCCCTTGGTTTGCTTCATTGGTTTCTACATTCCTTTAAAAATTAAGCCTGGCTTACTCCTGCCTAGGGCTTCTGGGTATTTTTGCTGCAGTTATAAAGTGTTTATAAGTTTTTGTATATGAAAAATTTCATATTTGGTCATGTATTTCCACATAGCTATATAAATACCAATACCGTGGTACAATATTTTTTTAAAAATCAAGATCAAAACTGATGAACCACATCTTTTATCTATATGCCACACTCTTTAGACTGTTTTTTTCTAGAAAAAGTACAAAAGAGTCACAAGAGAGGTTAGACCTATATCTGTGTATGGAGGAAGGTGATCCTTTAATACAGAGGAATATCAGTGTCATGTCATCTAAATCTGTCATAGGATTTTTAAGATTGGAAGGGAACTTAGAGGTCATCTAGTCCTCCCCACACCCCAGGCAAAGTCTGCCAGCTCCTGTCAGGGAACCTCGGAACAGCTCTGGCTCCACAGGGGCTGGCATCAGCGCCAGCCCACAATGCCAGGTCCTGGGGCAGCAGATGCCCACAGTTAAGGAGGCAGAGGGGAGGGACTAATCGGCCTATGTAGACAGTAGTGACCACTGCCCACCAAGGATCCTGTCCGGTCATCTCCGTTCCATAAAAAAAATAAACAGCAATTTGTAGGGTTCATGGAGGCAGACGTGCTTTGAGAAACACAGAACCTTAAAGCGTGAGCTTGTTCATACAAGCACATGTACATACCTGAAGACTGAGCTACAGCTGTGCTCACAGGGACAGGCAGGAGGCAAAATGCAAGATGTGGTTCGCAGACAACCTTTAATTCATGGAGGTCACAGAGTACTTCTTTTTTTTTTAGACCATCTGTTTCAGTTATTAACTCAACTGCATTTACTATACAGTTCCTTTGTAAAAACGTGTCTGAAGGCATGCATTTGTAGTGCCTCCTTGACATCCTTGGGAGAGGAGGGGTGGGGGTTGCTGTAGCATTAAATCCTGCAGATTGAAGTAGTCAAAGCCTTGATCCAGGCAATGACCCGGTGCATCCAGGAGTCTGTCCCTTTCACAGCTCAAGTTCCGTCCCACTCTCCACAAAGCTAAGCCTGAGCAATGGCTGGTCCTTGATCTGCATGCCTAAAAGTTGTATTTACATTTTAAATCACTGTTGTGTCAGAAAGGCCAAGTTTTGATGACTGTGAAGTCCTCGAATTCAGAATTCCTCCTCTGAACCGAACAGTAAGTAGTTTACTTTTCAAACAGCATGATTTTTGAAGCTTTTATTCTACACCATCGCTATGTTAAGAAAGCTGTCAAGTTTTGGAATTTCATGGAGAAATGTGAAGTGGCCTTTGTGAGCTCCAGAGGAAACCTCAGAGGCCTGACATTCTAAATGTGATGGCTCTATTTACATATATATTGTCCTTCCAGGCAGAGGCTGTGGGTGTGGGTTTGGATTTAGGATTACTGTATATAGCAAGCTTTGCCTGGCATTCGGGGCCTTGCCCTCCTTATATATCTGTATGCATTCATTCATTCTTTCCTTCCCTCCCGCCCTCATTCATTCATTCCAAAAGAATATATTACTTTCTCTTCAATACCTAATGAGGTCATGTTCCAATCCTATCATTATAGAAGACATCAGGAGCAGTGAACCACAGGTTACTCAGGTTGATCAAGCCCAGAAGTATAAATAGGAAATATGGATTCTTAACAATTTGGATCCCACCAAAAAAAAAAAAAAAAAAAACCCTTTGAATCTAGTATAGAAATTGCATGTGTTCTTCAGCTATTGTTCTTTGGACTTAAACTGAGGATCCAGTACCTTCTGGAGTCCTCTCTAGAAAACCAACCTGCCTTTATGGAAATGCTAGATGTGAGCTGTGTTCTTTGCCCCGCCCCCTCTCTTTGGCTTGAGTTTTTTGGGACTTGGCTTCACCTTAAAATATTCCAGCCATATTTATACGGGGCAGTTGTGCTAATCTTTCATTTACGGATGATGTCAATCATTTAGAGTGACAAGAAAGAAGGAAAGCCTTGCCCTCCATGTGGACAAAAATACATGAATCATGACTGCTAAAAACGTGGGGGATAGAGGGTGCCGGGTATGAGCAAGAGAAAGAAAGAAGGTTTCCAAGTGGAGGAAGGAGCATCTATGCGGAACTTGGGTGACAGGTACTTTCTCCTGCTGATGCTCTGGGATTCCCCCCTCACTAAGATAAAGATTTTCCTACCTAGAAGTTAACATTTCAGGCTACATCCCCAGTGATAATGTTGACAATAAATACATGCTGTTTTTTTCTTTTTGTGAAGGATGATACCATGGTGACTAGTTTAGACCCCCAAACTGGAATTTAGATCACTTGTTTTTAAAATAATTGTGAAATAGCTGTAAAAAACCCCGGCCCTCTGTGGGTGAATACTGATATGGGAAGGAGAGAATCTAGGGTATCAGTGACAGAGCGGATGGTGTACTCTCTGAGGCATCATGCCTACAGTTCAGTTCCATAGACAGAAAAGCTCACACTGCTGCAATCACAGTCCTGGATAGTAGATAGGAAGTGGGGAGATCCTTAAGAAAGCGGCGTCAGAGGGGTACAGGCAAATGAATTAAAGGACTTGACAAACGAGAAGAAACAGAGGGTGTTGGGCATTCCTGGAAGGAAATGAATTGGTAGGCAATGCAAAGAGTCACAAGTGTGGTGTAAATCATGCATTGATGAGCATTATAAAGTACAAATTAGGGACTAGCAGAAAAGAAGGATCAGAGCCAGATGCTGGAGGGCCTTAAAAGCCAGGCTATGCTTAGCTTTTAGTACACAATAGGGAGCCATTGTGTCTTCCTGAGGAAGCCAGTGACTTAAGAGCAATCTGCCGGAGTACAGGCTAGACTGGTCTGCAAGGAGCAGAGAGAGCAACAATGTATCCAGGTGAGCCCCCATCATCTGAGCACGATGTAACGAAAGCAGGATGGGAACTGCCTTTGACATGGAGAAAGGGGCTAGTGATGGAGAGATGATTAGCGATGGTAATTTGTACTATGCATGCAACGCTGAACTAAAATGTGTAAAGATATGGACTCGTATGGAAAGATGCTGAGATGCAGCAAGGAAATCAGTGTCCTTGACACTGTATACCACACCAAGCAAGACTTGAAAGAGTTCGGGGAAGGTACTGTTGTACGGGGAATACACACAGTACTCACAGGTTACACATAACAACATCCAGCAATGCCATAGCTACCAAGACCACCTTTGGGAGCTTTCACCTCCCTTTCCCTGAACCTAACCAGTCATCTCTTTTCCTCCCTATGCCCCCCCAAAAATCTGTTCCATTCTCAGAAGACTGTAGGGTGTTGTGCAGTAGATGGTTCATTTACGAGAGCCAGGCAAGCATGAGATAAAATACCAACTTATCCCAAACCTGTACATGGAACAACATTTTTCAACTCCACAGCATGCCACAGGAAAACAGACAGGGGATGTTTTAGATTGCGATGGAAGGTAGTCGCTTAGAACTACCTAGAGCCACATCTGCCCCTGGTTCTTCCTCGAACTTCTCATGGATAGTTGTAGTCCCGATGATGACCTCAGAGATAAGAAGTGATGCCTAAGGCCTGTCATTTAGGAAGATGCTCTCAAAAGCCCAATGTATCTAAAAACATGTTGGTATTGTTTTTCCTACTATACGGGAAGAAGTGTCTGGTCTTATAACTGTGCACCTGTCCCTCCCAGCGGGGCTTAACTTCCTTGAATTGTAACAAACATGTTAAGGCAACCAGAGCAAGACTGCAGGCGGTCCTACCCCTTTACCCTGAACACACACAGAGACGTTTGTCCCATACCCAGGGTATGTAAGCAGGCCTGGAATGAAATACTTGCCCTGGTTTTTTAGAGGCAGTGGGAAGCAGCTGTCTTGCAAAGAGCCAGTCTACTGCAGACTTGGAGCCATGTGGCATCTTCCTGACCACGACCATTTCCAAGACGTGCAGCTTTATTGACTTCGTAATGATTCATTAAAAAATATTCTGAAATCAATGAGCCTGAGGATCCAAATAGTCAAATAATAGAGAGGGTTTTGTACGTGGTTCTTTGCTCTGTGCTTCAAGTGATCATGAGACATTGGTCTTGAATGATTTTTCAGTTCCCCGGCAGGTCTACCTCCAGGATCCTGTTAAGGTAAATGGTGTCCTCTCTGAAGGTAAGTCTGGCAATCAAAGCTCACACAGATAAGACCAGGAACCATACATTCTGGAGTTCTTGTCACGTGTGTTTGTGAATGTAAGTGCATGTTCATGTGTGTCCAGACGCCCGTGTGTGTGTGTGTGTGTGTGTGTGTGTGTGTGTGTGTGTGTGTGCACATAAATGGACATCTATGCGGAGGCGGAGGACAGGACAACCTCAGCTGTCATTCTCTGGGCTCCCTCCACCTTGATTTTTCTAAAACAAAATCTCTCCGTGAGCCTGGAGCTCACTGATTTGGCTAGACCGGCCAAATCAGTACTCACAAGTGACACACAACAGCAGTGAGCACCATGAGTCTGTATAGCTCCACCCTCCTAGCCCGAGGATGACAAGCATGTGCTACGATATCTGAATGTCCTTTATGTGTGTACTGGGACTCCAACTCGGTTCCTCAGACTTCAAGACATCCATTTTAACAACTGGCCCACCTCCCCATCCTGACTGCCAGCCTCCTTTCTTCAGATCCGACCAGGTTTTTGCCTTATTTTAATTTGGCCACTCCAATAAGAGGCTATATTTGTTTGCTTATTTAGGAGTGAGTCCTTCTTTCAGTAAAGTCAGATCCAATCACCCTGAGACACACTCTTCTAAAATTGACAAGGAACAATGACGTACTTTACATATAATTCAGCAGATGAGCAAAAAGAAGCTTGAAAGCATTATGGCTGATGATCTAATATAGCTGCCTTAGACTCACCAAGTCGCTCTTGCTATTGAATTAGTGCTTGCTATGGGCACTGTACTAATCTGGGTACCAGGAAATAAAAAAATTAAAAAAAAAAACTGTCTACAGCCAATCTTTGTTTTCAAGATGAGGACAAACATGTAGGGATTCAAAATCATGCAAGGAAAGTAGAACTATGACCCAATAGCAGCAGAAGGGGGGAATTTGAAGTACTATTAATAAAGCATATATTAGATATCAAATAAAATGCATACCATGTCACAGTGCAAACCAATGCTGTTCTAAATACTTCAGGTGTGGCTGTTCCATTTCATCTTTTAATCCAATGAAGGAAGCGCAATAATCTTTTTAAAGACCAGAAAGCATAGGCTCATGGGCACTCCCTCACCCAAGCACCAAAAGACATCTTACAGATCAAGCCATTGGGGTCCAAACTTGATCATCGATGGATGGGGTAGAATGTTCAAGATAATGTCACAGAGAAACTAAGTGTATTTGAGATTTATCTGTACAAGGAGCAGGAGGTGAGGCTTTCTAAGAAGGCTGGACACTCGGATGAGACTAGTTCTGGAGGCAGGCATGTTGATGGAGGACAGAGGAGCCCTACGATTTCGTGGATGATCTCGAGAGGTAAGCTACCCAGTCTCATATCCTGGCCCCACTACTATCTCCACCCACCCAGAAATATTTTCTCACCTTCCTATAGTCCTGGGTTTCTTATTGTGCAGTGGACATAAAAATAATGCATACTAGTAAATTGGTAAATATTTATAACCACTTAAAATAGCCCCTGTCAGACAGTGTCATATGAGACCGTACAAACAAGTCTGAAAGTTTAAGGGAATTAAGAGGCAGACCTGGCGAAAAGGCTAAATGATATTCAGTTGCTTCACAGAATATACCTGTCTTCCCCTTCGAGAACCATCTCCTTGGCATCTCAGCATAATCTTTGCTTGAGGATACAATGAGAGGACCGCTTCTGGTCAGGTTCCATTAGAAACAATACCAAATGTCACTGACATCAAAATAACCACAAATATTTATCCATGGCCTGAATGTACAAAGCACTCTTGGGTTTAGTTAGCAATTTAGAAAAGAAAAGGAAAGGGGAGGAGAAAGGGAACACAGTCAGATGCCTCCAAATACAACAAGCTGCAATGAAAGCCCGTGGCTACAGCGGGCAGGAGGCTGCCTGGGTACAACGCAGATGTGGCTGATCTCGCCACTGTGATCCCTGGGAGGAAGGGAACAAGTCAAGAGGGTCAGGAGCCCGAACCAGCTGATTAGTGTTATCTAGATCTCAAAGAGAGATTCCCAAATCCCACGAGGTAGCTCACTGCTTGGAACAAAACCTGACGCATTATCATCCTGGTTTCCCAAAATGATCCCTGAAGCCTTGCAGTTATACTGATGGAAGGTGATTTATACTGAGGCAAGTGTTGCCAAAGCCCCCCCCCCCCACACACACACACACACCCTGCCCCCATGCCTGGGGAAGCAGCTAAGGAAGGGAATAATTACGAATGCAATGGCGCCGGGCGGTGGTGGCGCACGCCTTTAATCCCAGCACTCGGGAGGCAGAGCCAGGCGGATCTCTGTGAGTTCGAGGCCAGCCTGGGCTACCAAGTGAGTTCCAGGAAAGGCGCAAAGCTACACAGAGAAACCCTGTCTCGAAACACCAAAAAAAAAAAAAAAGAATGCAATGGCTTTCTGTATTTTGGAATCTCTCAATTAAGTAGGAATGCATATCAAGAGTCTTACCACCACCACCACCACCACCACCACCACCACCACCACCACCACCACCACCCCCACCCCCCCACCACCCCCCCAACCCCCCGCCCAGCTCTGGGCCTGGCTTACCTGACTGGTTTGAGGATTTTGGTTTGTTAACGCCAGAGACCTACCTGGCTCTGAGACATCCAGCAGGCTTTGCAATGTGTACCAGCAGCCATCTCGAAAACCCCCTCTCTCCAAACTCACTGTCTTCAATCTGAGAAGATCCAAGTCAAAAGCTGCTCCCAGTCATTTGAGGCAGGATTTCCTAAGGGGGTGGGGACCCAATGTGAGATCACAACATCCTATGAAATAAGAAAAAACACCTCACTCTCTGCAACAGGTCACAACCACGTCTACATTTTGAAAACCTGCCTCCAGAGTGGGACTATCTCAAGTGAGGTTTGCCCACAGACTCTGTGCAGTCCTCACAGCTACCATCACAGCCGATAGGTGTTAGAGAGGGCACAGACCATAGGCACTTTCTGAAAGACTGTCTACAGCTTGCACCCAGAGCTCTGTGAAATTAGAAAACTGGACTTAAAATGATCAGGAGTTTCCCATCTCAGGGTGCCTTCAATTTAGAGGTCGAACGGCTCTTATTTCCAACTTAGAAGTCCAGTAATGTATCACTCTGTACAAACTAATTAACAGAACAAAACATCCTTAATTTTCTGATTTAACACAGTGCAAGTTTCTTTCCTACTCTTATCAGAGTCCCGTGTGGTTAGTTGGGGGGGGGGGGGCGGGGGCGGGGTTTTTGCTCCACACTGTCAGTGAAGACCTAAGCTCCACATATGTAGTGGATCCCACTATCTCCAAAGGCTCTAGTATTTTATACTTGCTCATTTTATACTTTATACTCCTTTTCTACCGCTGAAAGCTAAGAAAAAAAAATGAAGGTTTATGGGATGAGAATGGAAGCTCCACATGCCTCTCTCATTCAATTTCTATCGTCACGTGTTCCTACCTATAAATAGACTACATTTTCAGAAAAGGAGAACCAAGAAATGGAGTCTCTCCTCTGTGATCGTGGGGAAATGGAATTAACGGGGCCACAATTGTGAACGCATCACCGTGGAAGTAATATCTGAGCTCGCAGAGGATAGATGTCCATGCAACCTCCCCGATCTCTCAAGTTGGAAGTAACCTCCAGGTCTTTTCAGTTTCTATCTCACTGTTCAGCAAAACACAGAGCTAAGTGCACAGTAATTGCCTGGAAAACACTTGGTGGTTGATCTTAAATGGGATCTACAGAAAACCTTAGCGGACAGGGAGGCTCAGGGTGAAAGCCGGATCCAGCATCCAGAGCTGGGATGCTACTGCCTGAGTGGATGTGGAGGGATGTACAAAGGATGCTGACAAAGCCATTATAATGGTTGGAGAAAAAGGGGGCACAGCAAGGTGCCCGGGTCATTGCAACTATTGTGAATTGAAAGCATGGGCTGCATGATACAAATGTCTAGAGAACTTTTTCTGAAAATCATATGCATTTGACACATCATTAGGATTCACTAAGCAAGACTCACTGCAACTAAATAATCTGAAAGGCATATAAATGCTTGTTGCAATGAGCCCACTGTTATTTCCTTTATGTACAGTTAAAAGATTTCTAATCCTGCCATAAAAAAAAGAAATATTATATCCTTCATGATAAATCTGTGTGTTTGTTAGCATTTTCAATGATACACCTGGGCTAGAGACACATAACTACAATGGCCTTCAGAGCTCATGTTATCCATTCCCATTTTCCTGGAAAGGCTCTAGTTAATGACAGGAACGGCATGTCTTATTTCTAGGGCCCCAGTAGAGGATAAAAGGCAACATATTAGAGATAGGAGAACCCATGGCTGTTCAACTCTACTGAGACTCTCTACGCAGAGGCTACTGCTCTGTTACATTACAACAAGTGGTAATAAGGAGCAGCCATGGCCCCACATCCTTCTAGAGTTTCCTTGGAGATTCCAGCCCTCACTGCCAGCTCACGTACTAATCATCTAGGACTGTCATCAGAAGGAGCACAGACTGGGTCACTGAAACCACAGAAGTGTATTTTCTCATCATTCTGGAGGATGCAAAGACCAAGGTGGAGGCATCAGCAGGGTTGACTTCTGTAGCAGGAATCTTAGAAGGTCTTATTAATAAAAGCAAACCTGGAGCCAGGTATTGGGGTGAAGGCTGGAAGATCAGAGAAGCAGAACAAGCCACAGCTTCCTCACCTTGCCAATTCCTCAGCTGATCCTGTTTCCTCAGACTGGAAGCTTCTGAGTCCTCATCCAAATGAATCTCAGCTGAACTGTGCTGCTCAAAAGCCTAAAGGCTTAACCAGGCTCTAGTTCCTTGTCCTCATGCCTTAAATACCTTTCTGCTTCCTGCCATCACTTTGTGGGATTAAAGGCTCTTGTTACCATGCCTGGCTGTTTCCAGTGTGGCTTTGAACTCACAGAGATCCAGACGGATTTCCGCCTCTGGAATGCTAGGATTAAAGGTGTGTGTGCCACCATTTTTTGCCCTCTATGTCTATCTAGTGGCTGTTCTGTTCTCTGACCCCAGATAAGTTTATTAGGGTGCACAATATTTTGGGGAACACAATGTCACCGCAGACTTCTAGTGAGGTTTTTCTTTCTGCTGGCTTACAGACCCATCTTGCTCCTCATGCGGCGTCTTCAGGGGGTGGTATGGTCAGAACACTCTAGTGTCTCCCCTCTTATAAGGACACAGTTCCTCGAAGACTAGGGCCCATCCTTACGGTCCCATTTAATCTTATTACCTTCTTAAAAGTGTTAAAGCATGGGTTTAAGGAGACGTAACTCAACTTCCGTTAGTCCTTGACTCCCAAGGACCTCTGAATCCTCATGCAACTGTGCAAAGAAGTGTGGGCTGCTCACCTTTGGGATTCCTGGCCACTCCTCCATTCACAGGACCGCACACGAGCAGTTCTGTAGCCAAGCAAGGGGCCTAATGTCCTACGTAATTTGTGTGCTGCATGATCGCGTAATTTGCGCACAGCGTGATCACGCAATCTGCGCATGCGTGTGGTTAGCTCTGTAAGCCCATTTGCGCATGTGCAGGGGAATCCATAAGAAGAGGGACACAGACTCCCCCTCCCCTTCTTCTTTCCCCCCACCTAGCCGGCACCCACCCTCCACCCCTCCCACCCCACCTACCCACCCCACCCCTGCAGGCCTGTTCACATTCTGTCCTGTCTCTCCCTTCTCCTAATAAAACTCTGACAATGGGTTTTGTCGTGCCTCATGACTGTTCCTCGCAGAGTAAAACCAACACACACTGCTGTGCAGGCCTGCTCCTTTATCACAGGGCTGGTCAGGAGCTGAGGCCTGTGTGCTGCCTTTCAGCTGTTCACTCCTCCATCTTGGTCCCTCTGCCTCCTCCCCATCCCAGGTGTAACCCTAACCCTCTGCCTATGAACCCACCACCTTTTGGGGTGAACCATGAGATAGCCCAATCAGGATACCCTTGGTGCCAGCTTACACCTTTGTCTTTAACCTCTTTCAAGGCTCTAACTCTAGAAAATAGGGCCACAGCAATGTAGGTCAGCCTGCTGCATGAAGAAAAAAAAAAACACATTTTATCTTTTTCTTCTCCCTTTCCCTTTCTTATTCCTCCGTGGTCTCCATTCCTCCCTTCTCAAAGTGCCCCCAACTTTCTGTCAAATACAGAATACATGTTAAACATATTTATATACATATGCTTAAATACAGATTCCTCATATGACAGAAAAACGCAATATTTGCCTTTCTGAGTCTTATTTCACTTAACGTGATCATCGCCCGTTCTACCCATTTTCCTGCAAATGACATATTTCTTTTCCTCATTACAGCTAAATAAATCTCCATCATGTATATGTACCATATTTACTTTATCCATTCTGCTATTGATGTTTATTTAGGCTGGTTTTGTATCCTGGATATTGTGATCTAATCCTTCTCTCCACCTGATCCCAGAGATCATTTATTCATTCAGCCTATGTTTGCTGATGCTGGCTGCCTCTCCTGCCTCAAGAGTAGCACGACTGCTTTTGCTGGGGGCAGCCATGCAGGAGGCAGCCTGGTTCCTGATCCCCTGGGGAATGCTGAGCCCATGTTATTACCATCACAGATGTATTTCCAGGATTTGAGATCAATCTGCCACTGTTGAGTGGGACTCAGAGAAGGAGGCGGCCAGACAGAGTGCCAGCCTTCTGTTTCCTATGCCACTATTGATTCTGTGGAGTTCTGGGAAAGCAGCAGCTGCTGTCCAAACCCCCACCCCCTCTTCTGTTGACAGGGTGGGAGACTAAATGGCATCTCCGTCTCCCTCATACCCAGCATGCCATGCCAGGCTGACTTGCTCTCGAGACTTTTGTCTATTTCTTTCACAAGTGACAGCCAGGAACAGCCAATCCGGAGGGCTTCTTGGGCTCTCCCCAGATTCCCAGAGAACCCCCTAATCACACTGGCTTCCAGAGATTTCCCTAGGTAGAACCGTGACCCACACACCTCCCTGTCAAGGTTCTGTCTCATTTTCCAGGTCCAAGAAGATGAATGCTCAGCATTTGCACCAAGGGAATGGAGTATTTCTTCAAGGAAGTTAATAAGATTGTATATTTTAGCCTCAGGGCACTAGAGAAGGGAAAGAAAAATTCCCTGAAACAACATGTCTCTTGTTTAATAAAGTTTTATTATTATTATATATGAGTGTGTGGGAAAGAGAAATCTATATCTGTTCTTCACCATCACAGCTTTATTGGTTCTGAGCTTAAAAAATCAGTTTGGTGACTAACAGAATAAAGAGCCGACTGACCGGTGATTTTTAATATTTGGCTCTTCCAGGAAGCAATCTAATAGAGTAAAAGCTTATTGGAAAGTGTAGATGATGTGAAATGAGTTACACAGAGGGGCCGGTTAAACCGGTTCACACCTTGGGAGGACTGGCAGATGTCATAGGAAGCGGCTGAGTGCTAGCTAGACCAGCTCACTGAGCACCCCAGCCTTGGGAAACGCAGTGACACCAGGGTTTTGCTTGTCATGGATTCCTCCCTCTAAATCTTTGTTTTATGTAAAATTTAAATTTACCAGCTGCAAATATCAAGTCATCACACACCGCTGGTACAGTATTTTCCTTCAGGCTGTCCCTGCTCCTTTCCAATCAAATGTGTGTGTTCTCTTTCTTTGTCCCTCTGCTTCTGCCTCTGCCTTCCCACCTCGTGTGTGTGTGTGTGTGTGTGTGTGTGTGTGTGTGTGTGTGTGTGTGTGTGTATTCATGTATGTACTGAGCCCTTGTGCCCTGTTCCATGGCTGAGAGCTCATTTGGTATCTCCCTAGAGACAGTAATCCCTGCTCCCTCTTGGAGCCAAGCAAGGGATCTAAACATTTTTTTCAAACATTCCAAGGATTCCACAAGCTCCCATGCACCCCAAGATGCCAAGAAGAGTTGTTTCAGGTCCAGGGATGTTGGTCAATGTCTTCTTAGAAACTGATTTCTGGAGTCTGCCCTTTGAGCTCAGACCCTCTCCCCTCTATTTCTTGACTTCTTTTCCATACTTTGTCTCTTAGTTAGGGTTACTATTGCTGTGATGAAACACTATGACCAAAAGCAAACTTGGGAGGAAAAGGTTTCTTTTACTCACAGTTCCATGTAACAGTCCATCATCAAAGGAAGTCAGGACAGGAACTCAAACAGGGCAGGAACCTGGAGGCCGAAGTTAATGCAGAGGCCATGGAGGGATGCTGCTTACAGGCTTACTCCTCATGGTTTGCTCAGTCTGTTTTCTTAGAGATCCCAGGACCACCCACAATGGGCTAGGCCCTCCCCCATCAATCACTAATTAAGAAAATGCCCTACAGGCTTGCCTACAGCCAGATCTTACGGAGGCATTTACTCAGTTGAGGCTCCCTCCTCTATGGTGACCCTAGCCTGTGTTAAGCTGACACCCAACTAGCCAGTATACTATGTGTACCAGCAGACTTCTGAAGTCCTGGATTGGATGAAACTACAACAATTCGACATTAGCTTTTTCAGAGCACTGTAGAATATATGACAGTTTTTAGATGTTAAAGAAAGACTTTGTGCTCCAGTGGCATAAGATAAACCAAACTCAGCAGCCAGACCTCCTGGGAGATGGGGATGATGGCAGTGGTGGACTGTGAGTGATGAGGGTGTCATGTGAGAGGTGGGATACAAGGATAGACTCTGCACAGGACCAGCTGCAGAGCTCAAGGCATGAAGCAGGAAACCGTGGCCTTGCTATCTTCTGTTCCGATTGTGCTATGCCAAGTTCTGAAGTACCTGAAGTGACCAGGATCCTGGGCCCCCTCCTTTGACACATCTTCTGTCAGCCATGAGGGGTAACATGACAGCTGACACAGGAGACAAATCCACCCAAGCCACAGAGGCAGAAGCCTGTAATGATGTAATCACACATATCAAATATAGAAATTGGATACTGGTTTGAATAAAGGTTCCTCTGTACCTCTGAGATCATGCGCAGTAAGCATGCACTCTTGGCCTCAGCTCAAGGCTGGAGATTCTGGGCTTTATTTGGTCTCTGAGTAGCAGAGTCGGCTACTTGCACTCTCTTGAGCCTTTTTCTCCAGCAGAAGGGAGTGATAAAGAAACACACACACAAAAAAACATAGACCTGAAGTCAACAGAGGGCTTTTCCAATCTAAATGGCTGTTCTTTTGACTTGAATGTCAGAGACCCAGATTCTAATTCCCAGAAAGAGAGCTAGCACTAAGGTAGAGGCATTGTGGGAGGCAAGCTAAGCCTCTCTGTAGGAAAACATTGAACTAAACTGCTGGTGAGAACATGACGATATACTGTCTCTTAGCAGAGTTGAGTAATCTCACTGAAGGGTGGGACAACCCACTGAAGGGTGGGCCAAGGCTTTGACTTGTTCCTCTAAGTGAAGGTGTCTTGTTTTCCTGTTTTCCTTTCTCTTGCCAGGAAACTGATGAAGTGAGCATCAGTGACGTGGAGGCTGGCTTGCCCATCTCTGCTTCCAGAGCCCGAGTCCTCTGTCCTAGGGCTATGCATCTTGGGGGAAAGCCACTGAAAGACTCAAACCTTCTAATTCCTTTGCATTGGGTTTTCATTACACTTTAAACATTGTCATGGGTAGAATTAATGAGCAGAGGCCTGCTGGAGATTCAGCCAGAATTCTCAGAACCCCAAAGGTCTTGACTCTGAGAGCTGTGGACCACTTGTCACTTAAATGATCCATAATTTTGTTTCTGATTAGTACTGAGTAGTAGTCCCAGCCACTCGGGGGACTCCTCAGCCTTCTGCTTGGCCATGAGCTTGTTTGACTCACTCTGCCCTGTCTGTGTCTTATGAGCACAATTCAAGTCCATTGGGTCCCTCTGAGGTGGTGGATCATGACCACCTCACAGGACATAGGCACCTCTGGAGACCATCTGGTTTTCAGGCTCATCTTCACGTGAAAGAAAACCAACAGCTCCTCTCATAGATAACCAGAAAAATCCTTTGGCCTCCCCAACTTTTCTCCTGTATTTTCGCTGCCTAGAATTTTATTACTAAAACTTGACTCCTTTGGGATTAAAAGGCATTTTAGTCTTTTAAAGCCCTTTATTAAAATGCAAAGACATCTAGGAAGGTTGAAACCTTATATTACCAACAAGAATTTGCAGTCATTGAGGGCAAGAAATACAACTTAAATGCCTTCTCTTATATATTAAATTCTTAGCTGCCCATGACTCTTAGAAGGTTAAGTCATTCCATACAATCAGGGTACTTAGCTTGCTGAAGGCTTAGCTTTTTGTAAATCTAATTTGAGCAACAAGAAACATTTTGGATGGAGGCCTCATCTAAAATGTTCACTCTGTTCTGCCTTCTTGAACGCAACCCACAAAATGCACTAAAACACTTTCTTAATGAATCACCATCACTATTATGAACTGCCGTTATTGTCCTTCTCATTGACTCTTTCGCCGTCCATTACTGCACACAGGGCTATTTGCACCTTCTCGAGCAGTCCTTGCATTTGCTTTTAGGCTTCTTGATCTTCTCCAGACTGGCACCATCTCTTCTTGTTCATGCCGGATGTGTTTTCTTTAAGCATTGTGTCTCTATTCTAACACGTCCTTATCATCCCTCTGGGTGGGAAATAACACCGTAAAGCTAGAGGGCTGAAGTGTCTGTGACAAAAACAAAAACAGATGGACTTTCAGCAAGAAGTTTTCCTAAGGATAGGGGTAATAATCTTATTATTCTCATAGGACAGTATGGGTGTGGGGCTGGGTGTGGTGGTGCACGTCTTTAAACCCAGCGCTGGGGAAACAGAGACAGGCAGATCTCTCTGAGTTCAAGGTCAGCCTGGTGTACATACCAAGTTCTAGGCTAGCCAGTGCTACATAGTGAGACTCTGTCTCAAAATAACAATGTAAGACATTTCTACCTTCCTCTGATTCTCAGCTATTATTTGGATAAGTGAGATGGTCACATGACAGGAAGGATGTTGGTTTAGATAATCAGAAGCCAGATGACCCACTCTAAGGTATAAAGGAATGGGCATCAGGTGGTGATCTTTGAGGCCAATCCCTGTCTAATCTATAAAACATTTTCTCACAACCAATTATTGCCCAAACTGCAGCTCTCAGAATGAAAGAGTATACTCTCAATAATCCCTTCCAGACCACAGGGATAGATCAGGACTATATTGGCAAATCAGGACCTGTGATGCCCCTATTTCTAGAGGAAACATGGACAACATCAGCTGAAATACAGATGTTGATACATACAGATGCAACTGTGGTGGACTCTGGTACTCACCGTAGCTATCAGAGGCTCTTGTTGGACTCTAGTTATGTTTAAAATGACAAGTTATGAACTGTGGACAATTCATATACACAATACTACAATATTACTATTCCCTTCAAAACTGATACACCTCCCTTTTGCCTCTAAATACCACTAGTTTGGTGAGTTTGTTAAAAGAAATGTGTTCATAGATTGATTTTTCCTTGAATATCACTATCATGGCATGTGACCTCTTCAACTGAAGTGTTATAATCACTAAATCAGACAATGAGCATGAAATATTTAATCTAATATATATAATATAGTATATTCAATGTTAGCTAAAGAAAATGTTTGCACACCTCTCAACACACACACACACACACACACATACACACATACACACACACACACACACACACACACACACACACACACACACACACACTCACAGACTAATTCTACCTGAACACTAAAATATGCTCTAACAGTATATGTTTCAGACAGGCTTTGGACAAGATAGCCTACTTCTAAAAATTTGTCCTGAGGATAAGCATTTTTACCATAATGTTGCATATAATAGTGAAAACTTAGACAATAACCTAAATCTATTAACTAGAGATTCATGAAAAGAAAAATGGGGATTCTTATAACAAATGTGAACTACAGGTACAAAACAATTAAGCAAATTTTATTGACATTAATAAGTCAATGATATCAAGTGAAAATGCAAATTACAAAGTATTATTTTGACAATTTTTGCTGAAAGAATGAAATAAGGAGCATTAAAATATCATACATATGTATAAATATATATATATATCAAAGCACTTTTAGTTATTAGCTATCTTAAAGGTATATAGCAAAACATTTTAATTATTATCTCTTTCCTGTGGCGTAATTGTTAATTTTATTATTTTCTGAGTACCCTGAGTCACACACACACTTTATAATAAGAATTAAGTAATATAGCAATTTGAAATTGACTGTCAGCTGGAATCCCCCTTACCCCAGTGACTCTTTGACTCTCTGGGAAGTGCTCACTGACCTTGCTCCCGATGCTCTTAAATTTCCTGTATGTGGTACCTTCGCAATGTAGCTTCCTTCCTACATACCAGTCTCATCCAGGACGCCACGTGTATGTTTTTCATGCATCTTTGACTTCCCCCTATTTGGCTTGTACTGATGCTCTATGGAAGTGTGTTGAATGAAGAGTTGAGTAAACAAATGGGTCTCGTGGCTCCTACATGGTTCATTAAAAGGTTCTGCTAATGCAAACTTTCCAGACTTTGGAGGGTAGGGAGAAAGCCAAAGTAAAGACGATTCTTACCTGGCCCTTCATCATCAGACTATATTACATGAAGCCAGGTAGTCTGAAATCCCTTGAGGGGTTTCCTCTCACATACAACAAGGGCTCAATATTTCCTTGTTTAAAGAGAGAATAAAGGATTGAATGAATGACCATAAACAGGGCAGATTATAACAAGACTGATTTCATCCTATGCATAGAATTTAGCAATAGCTGATACTAAGCCCTGAGAATAGTCCTGAAGTCAACAAACAGATACAGGAGAAATTTGGAGATCCTATAGTGGTGATATATTGTGTACCCTAATAAACTTGCATGGGGATCAGAGGACAGAGCCAGCCACTAGATTAGACACAGAGGTCAGGCAGTGGTGGCACACACCCTTAACCCTATCACTCGGGAGGCAGAGATCTGTCTGGATCTCTGTAAGTTCAAGGCCACACTGGAGACAGACCCAGGCAGCGGTGGCACACACCTTTAATCCCAGGAAAAAAGTGGCATGGCTGGGCAGAGAAAGGTATAGAAGGCGTGAGGAAACAGGAACTAAAGCAGTTCAGCTGAGATCCTTCCGGGTCAAGACTCAGAGGCTTTCAGTCTGAGGAAGCAGGATCGGCTGAGGAGTTGGCGAGGTGAGGTTGCTCTGTTTCTCTGACTTTCACCCCAATATCTGGCTCTTGGGTTTTGGTTTTTTTTTTTTTTATTATAAGACCATTTAAGATTCGAACAATTCCTATAACCTGCCTTTTCCATTTCCCAAGTTGTATCCCAGTATGAGAAGTAATTTTTCCAGATTCAGGGAGGTTAGCACTGAAATCTGTGTTGGACCTGAGGGCTCCCATCACCTGCCTAGAATTGTTCCCTGGTGAGTAGCTTTCTCAGGACTGCAGCCTTAGGTTTCTGGTATATCCACATGCCCAAGTTTAATAGATGATGAGGCTGGGATATTTCCTATGTCAGTTACTTTTCTGTTGCTGTGGTAAGACATCATGACCAAGGCCTCTTATAGAAGAAAGAGTTTCTTGGCGCTTAAGGGTTTTAGAGGTGCATGAGTCCATGACCACCATGGCAGGGAGCATGACAGGGAGCATGGCAGCACGCAGGCATGCATGGCACTGGAGCTGTAGCCGAGAGCTTTCATCTTGGTCCACAAAAATGAGGCAGAGTGAGCTAACTTAGGATGGTGTGGGCTTTTGAAACCTCAAAGCCCTCTGCCAGTGACACACTTCCTCCAACAATGCTATACCTCCTGATCCTTCCCAAATAAGTCCTCCAACTTGGACCAAGTATTTAAATATATGAGCCTATAGGGGCCATTCCCATTCAAACAATCGCACATTCTATTCATCCGCTTGTCTTTTTCCCCCATATTCCATACATTCTGGATGCTGTTTGAACCCAACAGCTTCCTAGAGCAACCACCCTCTCTCAGAACCCCGTGTGTGTCTAGAGACCTGACTGCTCTGCGTATTGGCTCGCACGAGAACCGTGGTTTTTGTTCTACTGAATAAAAGCAAATCCTGCATCAGGCAAGAGATGCTTTCCCATTCTTGAATAATTGAAAGACTGGGTCCCAAGCCCCAGCAGGCTAGGAATTGATTAGAGATAGAGAAGCAGGGGGCTTCGGCCAGTGAGTTTAGGGAGCTCCGCTGGGAAACTTCATCTCTTGCTGTCTGTTCATAGAGCTCATATGGGAGAAAAACAGGTAGGACATTGCAAGGATGTGTTTATTTACTGTTCCAAGATAAATTTGTGTTTCTGCCAACAAATTAATCCATACGGTCAAAGCAATGAACTTATGTACCTTGCTTTTCATCTTCAGGCCTGAGCTAAATAATCAAGGGAATTTTAAAAGTGACTCAAACTAGTACCTTCACATTCTCTGTCTTTACTGCATTTATTTCATTTTATTTTTCATTAATTTCTTAGGTTTGCAAACAAAGTAATGGGTTTCATCATAACAGCCTCATGCATGCATTATTATAGCTTGTTTTCATTTGCTCCCCATCCCACTTTGCCCCGCCGCCCGGTGCTCCGTACCCTCATCTTCTTTCAGGTGGACAGGTGGTAAGAACAGAGCCATCCTGCAGCTTATAAATGAGAACTGAGCCAGGCTCCTTGCTCCTTGAAACCCACCAGGAGCAGACGCGATGGAGACCTCCTTTCCCTATGGAAACCAGGAGAAAGAGCAGGGAATTAGGCTCAGGATTTTACTGTTGCCTTCCAGGATTGCCTCCTCCAGACACCCCTCCCTGCTTTGCAGGCCCCAGCTGCTCCCAGTGTGCCAACTCTGAATACAACCATGTCACTTCCCTCATTTAAAACTCAATAGCATCCCATAACCCTTGGTTAGATGGAACTCTAAGACTTCCCCACTGGAGGGCATCTCTGAACCTCTCTGTTTTTTTTTTTTCCTCTACTGTGCTCACCTGGAATGACCACACCCCTCACCATTGGGAAAGCTAGAGGTCTTTGTGGCTGTAGACGCCTCTTGGAACAGCTCATTGGAGTGAGTTCCTCGATAAACCTAAAGCTCTGGTAGGAGGAATTTCCTTCAGGGAGTTCCTTCTTTCATCCCTGAGGAAGTAAAGACCCTATGATACACATTCCCTCTGCATCACCCTGGTGACATTTCCCATGATATTATGAGCTCCGTTATAGCAGGGTTATATGAACCAGAACCGATCATGACGTCTGGTTTAGATCAGGGCTGACTTCAATATTTACTACACTATCAAGTGAACAAATGGTTGTACATAACGCGTCAGAGAACTCAAATTCGGGGAGTGTTTATTTCATACCTGCTACATGCCTGGTATGGCTCAAGACACAGAAAACACACCAGGAAGGCGATGAGGAACACTGGGGAAAATGCAGCAAGTTAAAGGAAACGTAAGACGAAGAACGCCTTCACACTAAACACACCCATATACACACAGAGATGTACATAGATATGTGTATATATTTGACATACACTGAAGGGATGTTTTAGGGAGGGAAGAGATGTTTAATGGAAGTGCTGGCCACAGGAAGCCAGGACTAAATCTCATGCTAAGAGCCCCCCTGAAATTTATATTCTACCAAATTTCCTTTTCTTTTTTGCCCAAGTTCCTGAATGGTGTACACTTAATTAGCTTTCCATTCTAATGCCATTTTGGCTGGTTCTCATCTATGTGGGCCAGGTATCATTTTGTTCCCATCAACTTATTTCCTTCGGTTAAATTCCCAAATGGAAAATTATTTAATCAAAATGTACACTTTTCAGACTTCATGGTGGACTTCCATTGTGTTATCTCAAATAATTTTAGAAATTAAAAGGCCATTTCAGTGAAAATTTAGTGTACTACTTTTTTTTTTTTTTTAATGTCTTCAGCAGGACTGAAAGCATGTGCCATTTCATTTTGTTTTTACTGCCATTTTAGCAGACATGAAAAAAGTGTGTGAGCTGACGTTTCCGGTGGGGAGGGGAAAACTGCACCTATATTTAAGAGTCTACAAGGCTAGTTGACTAACAGAACTATGTGATTGTGGAGAATTGAAATGCTGTAAATCAAGAACTAATATTATGCAGAGTCTTTAGTCCTTGTATAGGCACTCGGCCCACCTCTATGTCTGACCTAACAATCTTTCAATTATCAGGTGAAACCTTTAGAATGTATTAATTAACAGACCACTCTCTTCTACCAACCCCAAGACTAAGAAGGTAATCAGATAATGTCCAAATCAATAAGAGAGCCCCTCTTCTTGTTTTGCTGTAGACCACCCACTTGATGTTCCCGCCAACATACTTGGGAAGTGCCTTGATTTATGGCTTTCTTTTGCTTAGAGACTATAAAAGTTCATGTAACCTCATCCATATAGGAATGCAGTATGGAAAACAACCTGATCCCAGGACCTCAGTCATGTCTGGCACAGGATCAGTCTTGTCTGATTCTCTTGAAGTAGCGTCTAGGTGTTGTAAGGATGGGTAGAGTACTCCAAGTTTACGTTCATTGATATTTCTCTGGCTCTCATTTTCTGTTTGTTTTGTTTTTTTTTTTTAATCTGAATTCAAAGCACCGCTCTTTAGCAAGGAGAAACTGTGGAGGCAGCTGCAGTCTTTACATTTTCAAATGGAGAGCAGAGGTTATATATGAGTCAAAGACAGCAAGGTGGATTTCAAGAAACCACAAGGAGAGATGGACTATGAGAGCTATGTCAGCTGTAATGTAGAAAGGATTGCAGTCAAGCCAAGCCTACCAGGTTGATATGTTGTGTAATGTAAATGTGAAATACTTAAGGAAAATAGGCAATATTCACAGGCACACAGGCCTAGGAAGGAAAGATGACTTGGTGTCCAAGAACTCAGAGAATATTAGTACTTTTCACAATGATTTTGATTTTGTTTCTGTTTTTTTAATGTTTATTTGCCTTTGCTGAGTAAATAGTTGGAATCTTGCATCCAGGATACTTGGTTATTCAGATTATTTCTGTATAGCAAAATAAATTATTAATCAAAGGCTGACTTCGCTTTTTCTTCCTTTTGTTGTGTGGGGATCAAATCTCACACAGGCTACTGAGTTTTATCCTCAGCCAATAAAGGCAATATAAGTTGGGAGTTTTATTTTAACTGATGCTATTGTATTTAGCTATTTAAATCATGTATCCAACTTTATGATGATTATCATTAGCATATAAGTTTTAAGTTCAATGTGGACTTTATTCCCGATATCTCCTGAGTTTCTTTCTTATGAGTACTGAGCATTTTAAGCAGTAAATTAAATTTACAGCTGTTCTGAGGTGCTCACCATAATTGGTATTTTCCTCATAGTTTGGCATAGTTTTACACTGGATATTGACTAAATATCATGTACTTTTGTTCCAATCCAATCATCCATGTTTCTATCCCTAGAAATTGACTTCCATATAGTATCAACATTTTTTTTCTTTTTTGAGCTGCACAGTTCTATGAATTTAACAAACAAGATGACATGGTATTCCAAGAAAGACCTAGAGAAAGTTTCAACCCTGTCATTCCCTGTACTTCCTCCTAGTTAGCCTCACCTGTCTTCAGCTTGTGGCAGCCACTGATATATTATTTGAGTGGTGGGTATGTGTGCGTATGAGTGTGTGTGTGTGTCTGTCTGTCTGTGTGTGTGTCTCTGTCTGTCTCTGTATCTGTACCTGTGTGTCTATGTATACGCTTTCCTTTCCAGGATATCATATAAGCAGAAATATTCACAATGCAGCCCTTTGAGTGTAATTTCTTTCACTTGTTAGAACTCACTTGCCTTGCACCCAGGGTGTGGTGTGTATCAATAATTTAATCCCTTTTAAGGCCAAACAGCATCCACTTACGTGACTATTGCACTACAGTTTGATTCTCCATTGACTATTTAAAAGTCCTTTTCAGTTGTTACAGTTCAGACCTATTGTGACTAAAGTATCTGCAAACACGTGTGAACAGATTTGTGTGTGACTAAGTTTTCATTTCTCCTGGAAAAACACAGGAAAGCACCACACTGCCTTTCAAAATGTCTGCCTAGACTGTGTTCCCAACAATACACAAGACTTCCTGTTGCCCTACACATACATTAGCACTTGTCTGCCATTATTATGGCCCAGCTGTTTGATGTGGATCTCCCATCCAAGTATTAACTAGGACCAGTTCCCAACAACAGAGATAGGGCAAGTTAAGAGTAGTATGGCCACAGACTTGATGTGGATGTCACTGTGGTTTGAATTTGCATTTTTTTCTAACTAATGAGGATGAACCAACTACGATGGCCTCATTTGCCATCAATATTTTTGATAAAGTATCTGTTCAAATATTTTTTCATGCTTAACTGGGCTGATTGCTTTTCTTACTTAGTTTTCAAAGTAATTTATGTATTCTGGATAGCAGTGCTTTATATTTGCCAATATTTTCTCCCGGGCTTGTATTTCCATTTTCTTAGTAGTAGATTTTTACAAAATGTAAGTTTTTTATTTATGAAGAATTCCAATTTACATTTTCATTTTATCAGCATGGGGACTTCCTCGTCTCTTCAATCCCAGTATCACCACAAGTGACTATTGACTCAGAATGGTTTGCCTATCACCCATGTCCACTGGCCCTGTCACCTACTTACCAAGAAGGAAACAGTATGAGGACATAGAAATACTGTCAGATTGAAAGTCATAATGTCTACACTCTTTGTCTCTTCTTGGCCTCAGGCTTCTTCATCAAACTCTTTAAGCTTTCATCTTTCCACCTCCACTTTACAATTAGACCTGCTCTGGGTTCCTGGCCTAGCATTTAACCAGCCTTCCCATTCCATACAATGGTCCATTTACAGTGGTAGAAAGCATTCCACTTGAGGGGATAAATTACTCTGATTGGAGAAATAGTTCAATGGCTGGTGAGTAGCTTATTCATCAGAGTCTAGGTGCCTTGACCATTTAAACTCTTAAATGGGCTGTAATCACTTGCTTATTTGGACTTATAGATTGTTATGTGTTATTTCTTTAGAAAAAGACAGAAATATAAATGCAAAGCCCTCTGGGCCCCAATTTCTTCTCTGCTGGAGGGGGCTTTCTGAGCCATTGCCGGATCCATTGTGAAAAATCGAATTTTTATTTCGTATGCCAAGCTCCTTTTTTTGTATTATTAATTTCAAAAATCACAAAGAAATGTTCTGATCATAAATTCTCTTGGCATAGATGATATAAAAACACAAAACATTAAAATGCCTTCTGGCTCTGTATGTGTCTGTGTTGAAAAATATTTGTTTTCCAAACCTCAGCCTCTCTCTTTTTTTTTTGGTCAATAACTGTATATAGTATTTGCTTTGTAGTTTGTTTCTCATGTTCATTTTGCTTAAGATAACATCCTACGCCTTTTTCATTCTTCTGACACCTTTCCCCCCCTTACTCATTGCATTATTTGCAAAGAAAAAAAAACTATTTCACCAAAACCCACATTAATCTTTCCCCGTGAAATAGTGTTGATAGGCTTTCACCACTACTCTTTTTTAAAAATAATCCCTGTAGTCCATCTAATGAAATCATATAAAAATGGACAAGAGGCAAAATTAACCAAAAATGAAACTCAGTACGGATGCTGAGAATGAGGCCACAGAGGTAATCGAATGAAGAAAGTCTTAGGAATTTTATAATTCTAGTACAAGGTGTGACTACCAGACACCACTGCTGATGAGTCTTTAATATATTGCTTATCGAAAACATTATTTGGGGACTGAAGAGATAGCTCAGTAGGTAAAACCATGTGCAGTTCTTATAAGGGACCTTAGCTTCATTCCCAACACCCTCCATGGGTGGCTCACAACTCCCTTTAATTCCAGCTCCAGGGGATCTGGTATTCTGTGGGTACCCACACTCAGTTGCAAATACCCACAAACAGACACATCCAAACACGCATAACAAAACATGAAACAAATCTTTACAAAAATCCTTCTATTTGTATAATGGGTAATATAAGTCTTTACTAAGCATGCTCCTTAGTTTTGGGGAACTTGACACAAACTAGAACATCCTGGGACGAGGAACCTCAGACGGAGGAATTACATCCATCAGACTGACCTGTGGGCATGTTTGAGGGGTGGGGACTTTCTCGATTGGTGATTGATGTGGGAGGGATATCCCACTGTGATCAGTGCCATCCTGGGCAGGTGGGCCTGGGCTGTATTCGGGAAGCAAAGATGGAAAGCAAGCCAGTCAATAGCTTCCTCTGCTGTTCCTGTCTCTGCTCCTGCTTGAGTTCCAGCTCTGGCTTCCCTCAATGATGGACTGTGATGTGGAAATGTAAAACCAATAAATCCTTTCCTCCTGAAACTGTACGTGTTTGTCACAGCAACAGAGACATGGAGACACTGGGAAACCTCGGCTAGAAGGGGAAAAGGTGAGCATGGGAGTCTTGCTCCTCATCAGTTAGTTACAGAATCCACAACCAATCCTGATGAATTAAATTCATTATGACCAATGGCTTGTTCCTTCATAAGGATACATAATAAGAAGTGGTACCAGAGTTAGAAAGTATTCTCATACACAACCAGCAAAGATGGAATACTAGAGAAGCCTGGCAACTATGATTCATGGGCTACACACAGAGATCTGAGGAAGTCAAGGACAGATGACTCCCTGTCCATGAAGAAAATCAATTTTCCCTTCCAGTCTAAAGATGTGAATAAAAGAAAATCCAGAGGTAGTTGGCAATCTGGTGTAAAAGGAAAGAACTCTACTAGGAGATAGAAAATCTGTTCCTAATCTCAACTGTTCTGCTAAGCAGCTTGCGTAAGTTTCTTTTAGATCCTCTAGCTTAGTCTCTGTCAGCTGAACATCACAAGAAGGGTCACTCACTTGACATGGATGGACACAAGAACGTACTCCTGACACTTCCTCAACATTCTGAAAGACAACATCGTGGGACATAATTATCAGCCAATTTAAGCTAATGAAATTTGAAGTTATTATTGTGCCTGGAAACACAATGCTAACTATAACGTAACCCACAAAGGAAATGAACTCTAAAATGATCCTTGCAGATGATATGGCTTTCCTTATCTTTATTATTAAAACCATGACAAGAAGCAGCCTAGGGGAGGAAAAGCTTAGCGAGCCTTGCAGTTCGAAGAGATTCACTCCATCATGGTAGAGAAATCAGGGCAACAGAAGGGGGAGTTGGCTGACCACATTATATCTACAGTCAGGAAGCAGAAAACAGACAGGAAGTGAGACCCACTCCCAACGACCCACTTCCTCTAGCAAAGGCTCTGCTTACTGAAGTTTCTACAACATTCCAAAACTGTACCACCATCTAGGGACCAGGTACTTAGACACAAGAGCCTATGAAGATTGTTTCACAATTACCCCACAATCAGGTTTCTGAGACATGGGAAAAATGTTTTTGGAAGCTGGAGACAGACCAAAAGGTAGGACATTTGCTGGAACTGTCACCTTTAGTAACACGGAATAGAAAATATGTACAACAAACTGGGAGAAATGGCTAAAGAGATTTCCCAGAAGACTGTCCAAAGCAGCAACTATTTTTTTTTTAACTTCATGTGGGGAAAATACTGACAGAGAGAAATAAGATGAAATAAGAAACTTCCAAGCAATGATTTCAGCTTCAAGCAGAGTTTAGAGAAAACACACACACACAAAAAAAAAAAAAACCCACAAGTCTCTGATTAGAAAAACAAAATTGTATCTATTGCCAGCTTCTCTTGATTTTAAATGATCTTTGTGTAAGAAATGGGCTCCAGATTCACATAGCATAAGAGTTCTTAACGTGGAATCTATACACTTGTAAAGTCTCCACACATAAGACTTAGGAGTCTAAATGAAAAGGCTTACTTGTGTATGTTCCTAACATTTGATTTAATTTAGCATTCAGCTGAATTGCAAATGCAAGCATCAAGGCTAGAAGACATCAACAATGCCTGTGATTTTTGTCGTTGGTCAAAATCATCAATACTTTCATATATATAACAGTCAACTCAGACATCTCAAAGTATCATTTACAACAATCAAATCTTTGAATTTAGGATTATTACATCACTACTAGAGCAGTTTTATAATGTATTAATGGATATATACATGTATATCTGATATACATATGTACATGGGGCCTGTACATATGCTTGTAGGAAGTCAACTATATCACAAATTTACTTTTGATATTTTAATGACTATATATTACTATAGTTTATTTTAGCTTTAATGCTGAATATTTTACTTTATATACTTAAAAATATGATTCTGAAGAAGGACTCACAGGCTTCTAAAGAAGATTAAAATCTACCAAAGAAATCCATGACACCAAAATGGTTAAAAATCCCTGGATTTTAGTTCTTAGTCTTAGTTTGTCCCTCCAGCCAGCCAGTACAACTGAGCAGCCTTTTTATACCCAGTGTGGCCTTGACCTGTGCTAGTGGACACCTTCAGATTCTGATTCCTCTTTCCATTTTCCAGTTACTCTGAATATCAGCCTATGCCTTAAATCTCTATTTTATTCCCAGCCTCTAGTTCTTCACAGATAATTCTGCCCTATATTTCATCATAGATGGGGCAGGACTCTCTCGTTTTTATCCATATACAATATTTTTATTACTACATATATGTTACTAGTGCACTAATATTTCTTTATGAACTATAGTGTCCTGTGTTGCTTTATCAAAAGACCGGAGACTGGGTGTTTTATAAGGAAAAATATATATTGGCTCATGAGTTTGGAGACCAAAAAGCTTGAGCAGTGGCATCCATCAGGGTTCCCAGCCAGACTATGATGTGTGGATAACATCACAAAACAGGAATGTGTGTGAAAAGTACAAGTGGAAAATTCAGAAAAAGCCAACAGGGCAGTGTAGCCTCACTTTCTAACAACCTCCCTTTTTAGTAATTAATTTAGATCCTGAACATGTGGCATACCCCTGAGGAAAGGGTATTGATCCCTTCCGAGGACAGTGCCACACAGCCTACTTACTCCCCACAAGGTCTTACCTGTAGTAGGATGGGCCCATAGGTTGAGGAAATTAGCTCAAACCAATTGCCAAGGCATGGGCACATAACGTAGTTCCTTATGAGCCAACCCAGAGTCTGTCTGAGGGTCTAGCAACAGGCACTGTCAGAGTTCCTGATCATGCCCAGTCAATGAGGTACAAGCTCATAATGCTACCAGATTGGGACACAGCATAGGTACTGGGAGGAGGGTATATAAGACCTTCCCCATTATTGAATAAATGAGTCTGCTGTTGGCCTTCAACTGACTCCCAGTGTCTGTGCCGTTGATGCAGCGCCTTCTCATCCCCTCCCCTGAGGGAGCCGTTGGGATCCAGCAACACTTACCCATTAGAAACGCCACAATTTTTCATGTATGGATGTATGTGTTATATGTGTGTGTGTGTGTGTGTGTGTGTGTGTGTGTGTGTGTGTGTGTGTAGATGCATGTGTCTCTGTGTGTGCACATGGAGTCAAGATCCAGGTGTCTTCATGTATCACTCTCTGACTTACTTCCTTAAAGCAAGATCCCTCACTGAATAGGAATATTACAGCTGGGCTGGAGAGGCAGTGAAGTCTTGGGAACCTCCGTTCTATACTTCCTCATCCTGATATGACAGACACCAGGAACCATGCCTGACTTTTTACATGAGTACTGGGGATTCGAACTCAGGTCCTCACGCTTACAGAGAGCAAGCACTCTTACCTACAGCACCATTACACAGTCTCAAATTTATCATTTTTCATATCCATTGCCTTAGGGCCTAACCTTAAGCAGTATATGAATCTTTGAGTAGATAGCACAAGTCTATCTCTCTTCTGAGCTTAAATGTCTGAATTTCTAGCTGCCTACGAGTCTTGAATATCCTTTCTACGTGTCAAGCTGCTTGGCATCATCTACTGAAGGTGCCCACTGCCATGAATTCAACTCTGACTGAGATCCACATGGTACCAGTAGTTCTACAAGCTAGAATCTTTAGTGCCACACCTGCACTCTCTCCTATTGGTGAAACTATTAAGGCCACTCCACATAGTTAAAAGGAGATTTATTTAATGGTGTAACTTACAAATTAAGGGATAGGTAGGTCGCGGGGTCTGGGGAAGGTGTATCGCAGTCCAGCGGTGTTCTCTGGAGCTCTGCTTGGCCCACCTCCACCGTCCAGGGTCCCGGAACAGAGAGAGCGCTGACCCATCCAGATCTCGGGTCTCCAGGCGCCTCCCTTGGCCCTGCCTTGTAGGCGTGACAGTTGCCGAAGTCTCAATGGGGGTTGGAACTTCCAGATCAAAGCTGGAATGGCTACCCATTACACTCTCCCTCTCCAATATTTCAGAATCCTGCTTCCTTTACTTGACCCCAAACCTATTCAGCTCTTGCCGTGTTTATCTTAATAGCCACTTCTGTATCTCAAACTCTTAGTCAGTCCCACTAGAATTATCTTTCTAGGATTTAAGTTAAATCAACTCACTTTTCATCTTAAAAGTTATTCTGTGTAGCTCATGGGTTCAGGTATGACTTGGGATATCTGTTGGTGTGCAGATTGATGGGCCCAGATCCCTAGAATATATGGTTTAGTCACTCTGCATTAGGATCTAAGAAGTTTCATTTACATCCAGCTTCTGGGTGGTCTTGATACTGGTGAAGTATTAACACTTTAGAATCCCTGGTCTAGAACGTAAGTCTTTAAGTATGTTTGAGTGATAATTTTTCCATGAGAAAAATTAGTCCAAACATTCCTAACCTCTGTATGCCTTTCACTTTGAAACTATACACATGTTCAAGTACACTGAATTATAAGGAAAAATACCACACTACTCAGTCATTTGAAAAGGTAAGACAAATCAAATAAAAAATTCAAGAATATTCTTCCTGCATCCAAATGTGTCATGTGTGGTACCCCATAATGGAAGATTCTGGGAAGGACAGAGATAAAGAATAAGCCCTAAGCTTGCAATGTTAAGTTCTATCCTCTTTGTCTATCTAGCCAATCATGTGCAAGATGTTTCTTTCTAATCCTGGCTCTAGGCCATAGCCAGTTACAACCTCAGGGGAGTCCCTTAACATCTCTACGTCTCTATGTCTTCCTCTGTAAAATGGAGATAATATTAGCTACTACTCACAGGATTGTTTTAAGGATTAAATAAATTAATATGCATGAAGAGCTTAAAAGTTCTTAGCATATAATAAATGCTTGATTACTGTTGGCGATCACGGTTGCTCGTGGTTAGGCACCTTTGCTATCACCACACTATTCAGTTCACTATTTCCCAAATAAACGTGCACCACTCAGAGGCTTCACTTGTGTCTCAGCCTCTGCTCGGAATGCCCTTCCTTCATCTTCTCTTGGTAACACCATTCTCATCTCTCATAACCAAGCTGAAAATTGCTATGTCTCCTGTGACAAGATAACTAATCCTCCTGGCATACCTAATCGATCTTTCTTCTGTGTTCCTTATAGTTCCTTTACCAGCCTCTACATATCACTTTCTATGATTAGGTACAGGTACTACCGTGCCATTTCCTCTGATATTGAGATTCCCTAAGTGGTGTGATAATGTGAAGATGGTATTGAAGGACACTCAGTTGGTATTAGGGGAGCTAGGGAGCCAGTTATAGTAACAAACAATGCCTACCACATTTGCTATCCAGAGAGCTGGGAATTAAGACAGTTCACAAGGGCAACTACATACATATTCATGTCTGTGTCCATCTCATAGAAATATGGCAGCTGTCCTACCACACCTTGAAATACACCTTCTTCAGCCCACATCCTACTCATTTCTATGTGATGGCCACGAAACAGAGGCACTGCCAGCTAGAGTTCATGCCTCCATTCTTCTCCCCGATTTCTATAATTTCATGCCCTTAGGATATCAAAAAAATGAATGCCTGTTCGCAGTAGGAAAATTCTCCCCAACACGTTAATAAGATTACCCAATCGCATAAGGCCCTGAAGGCGTCTCGTTATGTTTCCTTTGATTCAACCGGATATCCTATGTTCCATCAGGTTCCAGGACACATCCACCTCCGTTTGAACTTCCTGGAAATTGTGTCTACGCCCACACTCCCTGCATCATCTACATCATACCGCTGTTGTCTTCAGGGCTCAGCGGCAGCCACATCTTTCAGAATTATCACCTGGTTCCCTGAGTGGGCTTGTCTTTATAAATTCTGTTGCCTGTCAACTCAGTAAAAGGAAACACAGAATTAAATTACATTGACATTTTAATAAACTCATCAAAGGCCTTCCTATTACCTGCTAACAGAGTTTTCACTGTCACCCTTCCTAGGCCCAGTATCGTTCAATGGGGTGGGGCTCTGTTTACACAATTTTGCCATTGCTACGCCATATCACTGGGAAAGAAATGCTAGACTCATATTGTACAAAGAGTCCTCTTAAACCACAGCACACGGTGTAAAGGGAGCCAGATAACACCCTTGTCAGACCTAATAAAAGAAGAATATCAGACCTATTAAAAGGCTAAGATCCAATCACCCTTCAGTGATTTTTCTTCTCATCAGCAAAAATGCTCATTAATTCTAATATCTTTGCTTTCAGGCATGAACTACAAGATCTGAACAAAAATTTCGCTTATAATGAATACACTTTGTCAAGAGTAGAATTATGGTAATTCAACTGGTAATAATAATAATAAACCCTATCTAGAGAACAAGAGGTTTCTCCGTTCTCTCAGCAGGCAAGAGATCTGCAAACCCGCTGTCTGTGAAAGTTTGTGATGTTGCAGAAAATCTGTATTGTTACTATGCTAATAATTTATGATATTTGTTTTCTAACCATCACACCAGAATACATGTGCCCACAGGCATATATCTGTCATTGGCTTCATACAGTGATAGAGATTTGGGTCCTTCTTTGGACCTATCTCAACAGCCGATTCATGAACCTGCATTTGACGACTTTACGAGAATCCCTTTTCTGAGATATAAGTTTATGGACACTGGAGCAAGTAGCTAGATAGCTACAGAGACACCTTGAAAGCCAGAGTTTCTAAGCCTGGGTCCATCTCAGGGAAGAGATAATAACACTCTATGATTTAGGACGTGACTCTGATAAACAGGGTTGGTTTTTGCTTTTTGTTTTTGTTCTTGTTTTACTTATCATGCATAGCTTCCATCAGAGACAATTCTGGGAATCTGCACATAACAAATAATCTGTTCAACAAGTAACAGAAGAGTTTTGGAGTTGTTTCTGCCCAACAGTACACAGTTGCTTCCCTGGACTTGAAAAGCAAATCTGCCAGTAAATCTAAACCCACAACCACATTCTGGGAAGGAAAAATTTTCATGAAATTTCCAATTAAGTTATGGAGCTCCTTAGGACTAATAGTCGATCAATCTCATGAAAAATTCCAATACGGAGGAGGGAGGTACTCCCAATGTCACACTTTAGCTGAGGACGTAATGGTAATTGGTGGCTGCTGAGGCGAGAAGAGTCATTTGTGTGTGTGTGTGTGTGTGTGTGTGTGTGTGTGTGTGTGTGTGTGTGTGTGTAGGTGGCCATTAGTAAGTTGCTTATGCCCTAGTGGATGAACCCACACTCATGCACATATAGCCAGAAATAACTGGATTCAGAAATAAAGGGGATATGTGGTTGGAAGGGCTATAACATGGAGGTGGCTGGTGGGGGAATGGAGGGAGTGAATGGGGAGTAGATATGACCAAAATACATTCTATACATAAATGAGATTTTCAAAGAATAAAAACAATAAATAAAAGTATTGAACACAAAAGAATAGGCCAGCACTTGTTAGCTACTGTATTTGGTCTTTAATTGCCAAAAGCAGTTCTTAATCGATGTGTTACTGCTCCCATTTCACAGATAAGCAAAACAGCTCAGAGTGTTAAAATTTCAAACATTAGAAACCAAATCACACATCCGTGGAGTGTGCTGCCCAGACCTCGAAGGCCTACTCTCCGATGGCAAAGCCCCATGCTTCTTAATGTGCTCACAACTGTAGTGGCCATGAATCAATAGAGTAATTAGAATTGTTATGTCTATTGTAATATTGAGTTAGACAAAGGATTTGGTTTCAATAGATCAAAGAGAAAAGAAATTAGAAAGTGAGCCTGTGGGGAAATTGTATGTGGAGAGTTGCCAGGAGAGAGGCCAGCCAAAAAAGGGATTGAACACAATTGCTTATCAAATGGGCAAAGGACATGACATGCAATTCACAAGTGAGGACACATAATTAGAAGACAAATGGGGAAAGCGTTTTATTTCTCCAGATATCAAAGAAAGGCAGATTAAAACAATACTTTCATGCCTTTTAAAAACAACAAAGAAAGGGATGGCGGTGTTGCCAATGGTGCCATGACAATCCACTATACAAGTGCACTATGGCAGAAGTGTGATTTGAGAATCTCACTGGAAGCAGATTTATCTGTAAGTGTCCATGAAGATGTGTGTGTCCTTCCCTTCAAAGAAAGCACCACTAAACGAAAGAATTAAGTCTTCCTATGCATAACCATGAAAACCATAAGAACATTCAGACTACCAGTTCACTAAGTGCCATGGGCATGGTGATGCAGGAGCCATGGACAAAGCTAATGGAGTGTTACATAGTGCAGTATTACAGAGTGAATCTCAGACCCTATACCATCAGGGCTGGACCAGTGAAATAGGCTTGTTTCAAATCTCCAAGTCTGTCTTCCTCAGTCTAGGCTCTACTCTGCCACCAGAGGGATCTCATAAGTATAGTAACCACCCAGCAATCTGTGTGATGGTGTTCCAAATTCCAGATGACCCTCTATGGTCTTTGAGTTTTCCTCCACTTTCTCTCCAACATCATCTCTTGAGTGACCTCCTGCTTGTCTCTACTACATGAAATAAACCAACACGCCTTTTTAAAATACATCCATATCTCAGTAATTTTGCTACCTAGAAAATCTGTCTTTCATCATCTCCACTGGATATAATTCTCCTCACCCTTAGCTAAAGCTGTCACCTGGGCTTTGCCCATTTATCTCCAGTCTAAGTGGAACTTTAGCTATCAGTGTCAAATGGATACTGTTGGAGAGGTGTCAGTTTGCCTTGGAAATGGGATGAAATTATCGTCTATAAAGATTTTCTTGATTGTCTATACTTCAATTCTCAGGTGAAATCAACCATGCTTTTCTTAGGACCACCAATGAAGCCCATATAGATATTTATTGTAGCTCCTGTCATTTTTATTACATGTACTAAACTCACTGAAGTTATGGGTAGATCATGATGGCCAATCATATCACCATCTTATTCACCAGGATTATTTAATGCTTTTATGATATACCAAACACAGCATTATGCATTTTGCATTCAATGTCTATATATCAATAGAAGTTTATATCTCTGATAGGCATATGTCGTTACTCCTCTCACTGCAACAGAAGAAGCTGAGATTTAAAGAAGTAACTTGATCAAGATACAAAGTTAGTGATCTGGTTTGCTTCTGTGTCGCTGTGATAAAACACTGACCACTTTGGGAGGAAGGGATTTACTGGTGGTCACTCTATGGCTCTGGAATCTTCAATATATTGAAGTCTTGACTGAAACTAAAAGTATGCCTTCATCAGTCCCCCCTCTTGGCCTCTTTTCTGACCCTATCACACATGGCCAAGCCTTAGACACTAACCCTGACCCTGCCACCTTCAATCTCAGAGCTTTCATGCCATTAAGACCAATACCACGTGAGAAGACACTTAAGTTCATTACCAAGTTCAGCTGCCTGCTTGAGCTGGAGCCTTCTCTCTCTCTCTCTCTCTCTCTCTCTCTCTCTCTCTCTCTCTCTCTCTCTCTCTCTCTGAATAGCCTGTATTCTGACCCCAACGAAACACTTCCCAGATTTTACCTCAGGGATCTCAGGAATGCTGGTCTCTTATTAACCACAACTGGTTCTTCAGCCCCAGCTAACAAGCATCAGTCGTCCCAATAGAGAAAAGGTTTCCTTTCCACAGACTCTTAACCAAATATATCACATGAACACCACACATAGAATTTTTGCTTTCCTCTGAAAATTCACAAGCCAGGCCTCCATCATCTACATTTCTCTCAGCATCGCTATTACAAGCTCCACAGCAACAGCTCATTAAGCTCAATGGATTTCCCCCCCAGTGATGCAAATTCTTCCACAATCCTCTCCCCCAGTATAATCAGGTTTATCACAGCAATACCATATATTCCTGGTACCAGTCTTTGTACTTGTCTGCTTCTCTGTAGCTGTGATAAACACTATCCAATACCAGTTCGAGGAGAGGAAAGAGTTCATTTCATCTTACATTACCAAGTGACAGTCCTCCTTACAGGGAAGCCAAAGCAAGAGCTTAGAGGCAGGAACCTGGAGGCAGGGGCAGAAGCAGAGCCTGTGGAAGAACACTACTTCCTGGCTTGCCTCATATGGATTGCTCAATTTGCTTTTTTTTTTTTTTTTTTTTTTTTTACAACCCAGGACCACCTGCCCAGGGGATGACGCCACCCACAGTGGGATCGGCCCTACCACACCAATCGTTAATCAAGGAAAATGCCCCCAAAGATCTGCATGCTCATAGGACAATCTGATAAAGGCAATTCTTCAGTTGAGGTTCCCTCTTTCTAGAAAACTCCAGTTCGTATCAAGTTGACAAAGCTAGCCAGCACAGTAAGTAAATGGATTAGCCGAGATGCTGAGATGAAGCCATATATACACAGCCAAGAAGAATGGACAGCTGAATTAAAAAACCATCAACAATTTCCAGAATTTAAAATCCTGTGTGTTCAGGGATACAGCCATTATTGGATACACAGAGACTTACCCAGCTCTGCCTACCAAGTGCTGGAATTACAAGCGTACGCTACCACTGCCCTGGTTTCCTATGGCTTGCTAATAGCTCTGACCCCCGGGCAACTTTATTTATTAACATACAAATAACATTTTAATACAAATAAAATATCACCATACCGAGAGTTAAGCCTTGGGCTATCTTCCAGCTCAGAACATGAAACCTGTGGAAAATTTGACAACAATAAAAAGTTTCTGAACATGTAACCCCCCACCAGAGAGAGAGAGAGAGAGAGAGAGAGAGAGAGAGAGAGAGAGAAACTAAAGAAGAACAAACGTTAGCCGCCCATGGGGTTCAGAGGGAAGTTCACCAAACTTGAATTTCATGTTAAAAGAAAATAAAAATCCAGAATGAGAGCATCTTAATAATAAGTCACAGAACAAACATCAGAGATGATGCTCTATGCAGGCACTCTACCTTGTGAAAAGAAATATTCATAACAGTGATAGAAAGGGCAGGTTGGTGGCACACACCTTTAATCCCAGCACTTAGGAGGCAGAGGCAGGAAGATCTCTATGAGTTTGAGGCCAGTCTGAGCTACATAGTGGGTACCAGGATAGCCAGTGCTACATGGTGAGACCTTGTCTCAAAAACAATAAACTGATGGAAAGGCAGGAGAAAAATAGAGAAAAGAAACAGAGGAGGGGAGAGAGAGAGAGAGGGAGAGGGAGAAAGAGAGAGGGAGAGAGGGAGAGAGGGAGAGAGAGAGAGAGAGAGAGAGAGAGAGAGAGAGAAAGAGAGAGAGAAAGACCCCACATTATTTTTACAACAGAAATGAGGCAAATTAAAAGTCAAATAATCCCACTCATTGATTTTCTTAAGAAGCTCTTTCTGAAAATTTGCCTTCCAGAAATTGCTGTGACTTAATTTCGCTGGAGAAATTGGAAAAATTATAGCATCTCTAAAATAAATGGTATGTCAAGAGGTGGCGAATCTTTGAGAAACTACATAAGCCTAGAAAGGGACTCAATAAATGTTTGTAGGGAGGTCATTAAATGAAAGTGTCTTATTTGTTGAGATCCCATTTCCAGCAGACATTTTTCATGACCTGACAAAATTAAGAACACCTCTTCTCAGGGGGCAAGTCCACATTTCAGTTAATTTCCTGTTTCAGTGAAAGGAAAAGTGCAAGCCAGCAAGTAATAGAGCAGCCACACTGATCCTTTCCTTTTTCACTCCTGGTCAGAGGTAGACCCAAGCCGTACAGGACTGGTCCATGGCACTCTTGAGCTCTGCCTAAAGGTGACTGAAGAGGAGGGGATCCCTTAGTGGTCTGAGAGGTCCAGGGTTGATAATCAAAAGATGTTACATTCAGACGAGGACTTGGCTTACAGGAGAACTGAGCCTGTCTGAGCAAATCCCTGACAATACCTTACAGGAAGTTCTTGTTGTCTGTGTTGTTTAAATATAGAAGAGGTACACTGTGGCATCCAATTATTTCTTAGGACCTCAAAGAGTCAGGATTACTTGCAAGTAAATGGGCTATAAATGGAGACCAGTCTGGGTGGTATAGAACAAATCTAGCTCAGAAAAGAAGAAAAAAAATGATACAACAAATCAAGCATATTTTTAAGTATAACTTTTAAACAAAGAAACAAGAAATTTAGCATCTTTTATAATCTTCCTTGCGGTCAGCTTTGTGGAAGGCAACATTTAGGTCTGGGAAGGGGCATGGCTCAGAGTTAGTGTTTAGGGCAGAGGTGTGGCTTAGTGACAGCATTTGCCTTTCATGTATGAGGATCTGGAGTCTATTCCCAGCACCACAAACCAAAACAATAATAATAAACGAACTGTAGATTAGAAACAACAGATAATCCACTTCAATCTCATTTGCTTCCATGAATAGTAGCTCCGGAGGGCTATCGAAGGTCTCCACGCCTAAGCAGGTTTTTTTTTTTTTTTTCCTCGATAAAAGGAAAAGTTAGGAAAGCTCAAGTTCAAGGGGGTAGGTTGGGTGGGGTAGAGCAAAGGTAGGTGGGGGTCTACGTAGCATCAGTATCCTGTTCGGAGCTGACCACACACGTCTTTGGAAGTCTAAGGGAATAAATGACCTTGTCTTGCTGACCTCCCCCCACACCAGCATAGCCAACTCTTCAACTCTTCCTTTGCCTACTTTTGTGAGTCAACAAGAAAAACGGCATTCCCTAACTAAGAGTTTTCTCATTTCTCATCAAAATCGAACCTTCTTTTATGTAGCTACGCATAAGCTTCCTCGCTGAAGCACCACATTCAAAAGCAGCTATAAGTAAAAAGAATTTGCTCTCATCATAAATAAAAGATTGTATATGTGAACTTATTTGCAGTAAAATCTTACAATAAAAATATAATTTATACCCTAGTTTCTTCTGTGTATTTTATGTAATATCCTAGTAAAATATTTCCATTTTACAGCATGTACCTATTAAAACCATTCCTTATAAAACTGTCGGCATCAAATAAAATACAAAAACTTGGGAAAAAAAGCACAGAAGAAGAGAATATATCAAAAAGGGGTGATGAAAGGCAACAGAAAGATGCTTGTGAAAATCTTCCTAGTGAGGTATAAATAACAGTAATAAAGAGGCAGGGGAAAGTGCTGGTAACTAATAAGGATATTTTAAGGTGAGAAATACTTAAATCCTTCTCATGATGTCATTCTCTTCCCTATGCTAATAAAGAATGCCCTCATAATAAAATTCAGAGACAGGACCCTTCTGGTGAGGTAGAATGACTTTACAAAATAAGTCAATTAAAAAGAAAGTGTCCTGGAAATGGCTATTCTTGTCAGAGGAGATGCTGGCTAACATTTGACTGCTAGAGAGATGGCCCTCTACCCTGTGGGTGGGGTTGCAAGCTCCCAGTTTACAGGCTCCCTAGGACCTTGAAAATAGAGAATTAGAGAGTTCATTCTTGGTCATGATGATAAGTTCGATTTAAATGTTTTTGGTTTTTTTTTTTTTAAAAAAAAAAAAAACTACAAATGCAACATATTTTACAGTTATTAACATTATCTCTCTTTCTCATGGGGATTGGGGGAGCACGTTTGTGACCACTTGAGAGTAAGCTACAAATTATGGTCCTCATTTACTCCTAAAACTTGAGCGTATATGTCTGTGTTCCTCTCTCACATAATTGAAGTGAAATTAACAAAATTAGGAAAATAATATTTAATTATTTAGTATTACCTAATATATAAGTGTTGCCATCTGTCCCAATGTACTCCTTTATAGATAGGAGAGAGAGACAGAGACAGAGACAGAGAGACAGAGAGAGACAGAGACAGAGAGAGACAGAGATAGAGACAGAGAGAGAACAAGCACACGTTGGTCCAAAATTCTCATCTAGCCCAGGCTCACACATTGCATTCCTTTGTCACACCTGGTTTCTGTCCTTTCATTTGGGACACTCCTTTAGTCTGTTTATTGAGACTGTCACACTTTGGAAGAGTGTAAGTCAACTGTTTTCCAGAATGAGGGCTTAGCTTACACTGGTGTTTCCTCACAGCTGTACCCAGATCATTCAGTCTAGGAAGAAGACCACAGGGTGGTGTGTCTTTTTCGGCAAGCCATGCTAGGCAACAGACAATGTCTTACTCCATACACGGTGATAACTTTAATCCCTTTCATCAAGTGATGCGCTTTGTAAAATTACCATTTCCATTTTAATTCCTAAGTGGAGAAAGTTTAACATTCAGTATAAACCCTGATGCTCATCGAATTTTATCTGGTATTTTCAACATTTGCAGATGCCTCTGGTCAAATGCTTTATTCTTTTAAAGGTTGTTTAATAAGAAGGGCTACCATGTTCCCTTGAAATGGTATACCAATGTCCCTGCAGAATCGAGGGATTGATTTTGTACTTGGACAGTCAAGTGGTACTTATTTTGACTAACATTGTATAGAAAGTAAAGATCAACAAAATTATCATAGTTAACAGGAGTATATAGGACACAAATGCATTTTCTGTGCACCAGTAATCCTCAGTGGGTGGTGAGGTCTTGTTGCCATCAAAAGGTCCTGGGTTTAGAAGAGTTGGAAAACACTGGCGAGTTTTTCTTTCAAGAGAAATTAACCTTCGGTTTAGAACATGAAATGGCTATTTTTCTCCAAAGTGCTTGTTCTGCTTTTGTGGGAAGCAACTGGGAATTAGGTAAGCACCAAGTTTATTTATACTTCTTCTCTTCTGATAACATATGCCAAACAATGTACATCGTAAACTCTGTCAAGTTTATTGTAGTGGGTCTTTGACATCTGGTTCCTGGGTCATGTTATACTTCAGTTACTTTCTTCTTCCCATTTCCAACTGCATATTTAACCACATTATCTTACTAAGTAATTCTTTTAGGCAAATTGAAACTTTCTGCAATAACCATGAAGAATAAACATTGAGAAGTTTGAGAAAATTACCCATGCCTTCTCTGTCTCCTCTTCAGAAATCTAACATCTCATCAACAAAGCTCATCTCAGTTTGTCCCTCTGGACATGACATTTCTGAGGAAGGGAAGAGAAAACCAAGTCACAAAAATCCTGAACTCAGTCCCACTGGGTAGGCCACTGACTCTATGGTCTCTGAGACTCAAGATTAATGAGTACCACACAGAATGGTTCCAATGGGCCAGTCTTCAGATGGACCAGACATGGGAAATTTCACCTCCCTGATAGACAAGGTATGTGACCTTAAATGAGTCAAGAGCTCTATAAGACTCAGCATCCTTATCCCAAACTGCAAACACAACCACTTACTTTTCTCATCAATTTTTTGGAAAATTCAATGTCAAAAGTGTCCCCAGGGGCTGGAGAGATGGCTCAGCGGTTAAGAGCATTAGCTGTTCTTCCAGAGGTCCTGAGTTCAATTCCCAGCACCCACATGGTGACTCACAACCATCTGAAATGAGATCTGGCATACATGCAGACAGAATACTGTATATATAATAAATTAATCAATCTTTTAAAAAAATTGTCCCCAGAGGTAGAGATATAGTTCAGTGGTATAGTGGAGTGATATGGAGACATGGCATTTGTGAGCTGAGAAAGTCCCAACTCCATGCCCCTTCGGGCCCTACTCTTACTAGTCTTAGTACAGGTAATTAACCCCTCTGTGCCATGGTTTTCTCAAGGTTATAGGAGTAGTAAAAAAAGCAATTTCACAGAATTATCAGAAAAAATAAACAGCATAATACTTATTTACTGCTGTTCCCAGCATGTGAGCTCTCAAAATACATAAGCTATTTCATTCTGGTCCACTCCAGTTTAATTATCAACTGAATACCTGCAGGACCCATGGTATGTGGCTTTTCCTGGGTAGATGTGATCCCTAGATAGAGCACCAATGGCAGGATAAAGAAATCATTCCACCCAAGTCTAGCCTCGTAAACTGGTGAGTTTATCGGGTTTATTTACGGGAGCATTGAGGAGCCCAATGCAACTAAAAGGACCATCACAGCATAGGAGATTACTCACAAAAGCTGCGTCTCTGAAGCCCCCATACGATTTGAAAGCCACCTCCCCAGCAGTCCTTACAGCTTCTAAGCCTTGGGGAGGGGTCTTGTGAATCTTATACATTTCAAAAATCATCCTGAGACATGAGAGTTATTTGCATGCCAAGTTTTGTAAGTTTTATTTGTATTCCAAGCCTTAACGAATCCAGGATGGAATGTTTCGGTTGAGGAAATCACCTGACAATACCCTCATAGCTATAGAGACAGTTCCTCCAGAGGACTTGAGTTTGATTCCCAGCACCCCATCTGACAACTCACAACCACCTGTAACTCAGCCCCAGGAGGACTGGAAACCTGTGGCCTCTGCAGGCACCTGCACTTACTGGGTACCTGTACTCATGTGCACATTACTTCCCCCTTAACACATGCCATATGTACACACATACATAATTTTAAAATAATAAAAATAAATTTAAATTCTTTAGGGGGCTGGAGAGATGGTTTAGCAATTAAGACCACATGTTGCTTTTGTAAAGGATATGTGTAGACTTAACTCTAACCACTGACAATGGCTGTTACTCCCGTTCCAAGGGATACAACGCCCTCTTCTGGCCTCTGGAGGCACTACATACACATGATGAACAGATATATACAGACAAAAGACCCACACATATAAAATAGACGAATCTTTTTAAAAATTTAAAAAGATACATTTCCAGTATAATTACACAATTCTTGGTTCAAGAATATTTTGTAAAGCATTTAGGATAAGCAATAGGCTTCCAAAGGCAAAAAGACTATTTCTTTTGGTCTCATTTGCACCTACAATTGAGTTGCATACAGTAGGTGCTCAATAAGGTATCTAAGTAAATCTTTGTGTAAAAAGTGGTCCCAGGCAGCAGTTAACAAGCCAGCCATAAAATACAGGCATAAATCTCCCTCCCCCTAAGCCTGCTCGACATAAAATTCACAATGGGCACCATTTGTTGTTAAATTCAAGCTATGTGAAATGTATCTAGATCGTGCTAACATATTCGGAAGCATGCTCACCTCAAGTAATGTATTCTCGCAGGAGTGAGTCCCCAGATCTGCCCCGGCAACTGACTTTTATCAACAATTAGGAAAAGAGGCATTTGTTTGATTACTCACCCAATTTCTGAACAAATGACTCCTCAGCCAACCATTGCAAGCGCCTCCCCGGCCCCACCACCACTGGCATTTTCCAAGACGAGGCTTCTCATTCGGAGCATGCTAGGAATGTAATCAAGGCCCTCTGTGGATATAAGTTAATTATCTCCTCGGGCTATGAACAAACACACGGGCTTGGTTTCTGACCGTGTTGCCTAATGACAGGGCACCCCAGAGGAGCCAAGGAGCTTGTCAGCTGCCACCCCCAAGGCCCTTTATGGCATCTGGGACTCCAGGTTCAAAATGATCCCGGCCTCTGTTCCCCCAGGCTTCTCTTCCTCCCCCCCCCCCCAACCCCCAGCAGTACAATGCTCCACACTGAAGGTGGCTTCTTCCATCCTCCTCTTGTCCAGCAACCTTTGCCCAGGGCGCTGGGGTGGGGCTCCCTGTGGGCTCACCTGGCGCCTCCTGCAGCCCAGCACATTGCCCAGCATCCGTGCCGCTCTGGAAGGCTGATCTTGCTTTCTGAGCCTCGCGGGGTAGATAAGGGAAAGAAATCAGCTTTTCTGTCCTCCCTCACCATGCTGCCAGGGACAGCAGGACCCAAAGACTCAAACAGAAATCACCTGCCTATCTCCATGTTTTAAACTTCAGCTTTTAATCCAGCTCAGAGTGGGATTAGCTGCCTCAGAGGCTGCTAATTGCCAGATGGCCGCTGATAGCCAGGGGGGATGGAAGCGTGTGTGTCAGAGCTTGGCAAGCAGCTTTAAAGTCACAACGGAAAGGGATCTCAGGAGGCAGGGCAAACTTTCATGTTTTCAGTATAACAGTGGGGAAACTGAGGCCCAGGGGGTACAGTGGCTTGCTCTCGGGGTACACAGTGGGTTAGCACTAGGTGCCCGGGACATTGGGCAGCTTGTACTGGAGTTGAGAAGAGGCTTGCCCTGAGCTGTTACCCCCAGAGAGAGGTAGACACAAGAGGAAGGAGAGCGAATTTTTTGAAAACTCTGGATTCAGTATTGGCTGCGTTCATGTTTAATACCTGGGTTCTCTCTGGTCCATGATCTGAACTACACATGTCATCTTGGTCTTAATGCTTTAGATGCAGATTGAGCCAAGCAGACCAGATAATCTCCAAAGGAGTGGTCCTTGTGCTTTTTCAAGTAGATTTATTTTTATGTTTCATGTGAAAATGCTTGCCCATGTAGATGTATACACATACCACACCACGTACGTGTCTGAGAGGATGTTGGGTCCCTTAGAACTGGACTTAAACCAGTGTGAACTGCCATATGAGTGCTGAGAACTGAATCCAGGTCCTCTGCAGGAGAGACAAGTGCTCTCAATCACTGACCATCATCAATCCAGCCCCAACTCTCATTCTTGGCACCAGAATCCCTTATAGAGTGTGTTCAAATGTAAATTGCTGAGCACAGCCTTGTCCGTATTTGGTTTATCTTTTTATGCACTCTACTGTGACAAATCAATATGCTTTATTATATCTGACGTCACAGATACCCACAGTCTCATTAAGACAGGTAATCATACAAGATGTTTACCATTTCTCTAAAAACTCAAAGGTTCTGAATTTTGAAATATGTTTATTTTTTTGATGATTTCAAGAAAGGCCCTGTGGGCCCATAATATCTGTTACAAAATGCAGAAGAAGATGAGGAGTTTAGCAACCAGTTTAAGATGTGAGCTGACCTTGAACAAAATCATCACAAAATGATTTGTCTCCCAAAAAGAAAAGTGGAAAAAAAAAAAAAAGATCTGATTTCATCTGATTATGAAAAGCAGACTTAGGTGAATTAAAATGTTAACTTTTCCCCAAAAATAGTAAGTGAATAAGGTCCATGTTATGAGCTGTATTGTGAATCCTCAAACTCATATGCTGAAATCCTAACTCCTTAGTGGCTCAGAATGTGGCTGTATTTGGAGACAGGGTCTTTAAAAGGTTAATTCTGTTAAAGCACTGGCCTTAGGGTAGGTGCCCATCCAATAATACTTTCCTTTATAATCAGTGGAAATCTTCACCCAAGCAAAGGCCGTGTGAGGACACCCTGAGCAGGCAGAGGTTGTCTACAAGCCAAGGAGAGAGGCTTCAAAAGGAACCAACTCAGCCAGCACCTTGACCTCAGACTTCTAGGCTCCAGACCTGGAAAAACAAACATTTCTGTTGTTCAGCCAACCAGTCTGTGGGGCTTTGTTCTGTTCCTTCTAACAGCCCTGACAAACTGATGGAGGGCCTTTACTATTCAAATTTAAATAGACGTTGGTAGCCATTCCACCATCATAAAAACACCCCCTTTCTTCCCTCTTGGCACCGCTTTCAAGAACACTCAAAAGAATCCCAAGGACATTTCGTCGGTACAAATGGTACCGGTTACTAGTTGAATAAAAAGAAAGGAAATCTGATCCGTCCATCAGCGGGCCATGTGGGCAGCTGCTGTTATTCTTGAACCACATTATGCCTTGACTTCCTTCACTGAAAGTGTGTGATTGGTTGGGAAGTTAGTTTAGTGTTGATGCACTTGCACAGCAAGGACAAAGCCTTGGGTTCAGGACCCTGTGCCAGAAAATGAAGGAACAGAGAGAAGGAGGGATGAAGGAAGGAAGGAAAGCTGTCTTTTGGCACGTGCCTATAATCCCAGTGTCTGAGGGGTAGAAGCAGAAGGAACAGGAGTTTAGGACAATCCTTGGCTACACAGCAAATATAAGGAAAGCTTAGATTATCTACGTGTGTTTCAAAGATGAGGGGGCTGGAAGCTCAACACATAACGCAACAAAGTATTTCATTCTTATCCTTGGTATGGACACTAGCATAGTCACAAATGCTGGTATGTTGAAAGCTGCACCAGCCAAAATGGTCCTCCATCAGTTTCTGTGGTCCGTCCTTCAGTGTCTGAGCCCTCGATGCTGCTGTGACCTTTCTTGTGCACCTGTCCATCTTCCTTCAGGCACCTGCGTGTAAGAAAGTGAGGGAGCTCAGGCAGTCCCAGCTCCAAGCACATGCTCTGACCTGATACTTTAGCCTCAGCGTCGTGGTTCTCATAAGCAAAGGTCCTTCCCTTACCCAGCCCACAGCTGTGTGTTCTGGCCGAGCAGCTCTTTCTTGTGTCCGCAAGGGAATCTGACCTTGTGATGCTCCAATAAAACAGTAGCAAGCTGAATCATGCTAAGGAAAAAGAGTGGAGCCCTGGAGATAAGTGGAGGATAAAACAAACAAGCAAAAAACAGATAATTCGATGTCTGTGGAACACCATGCACTCATCTAAAAAACAAGAAGTCCAAGGAGATGGTGTGCTAGCTTAAAAAAAAAAAGAGAAAGGAATACAATAATCTTTAACCATAAATAATAAAAAGGAATAATTGTTATTGTTTGAGGGTAGCTGTTTAAATGAAAGACTCAAACAATAAATGATTAAAATGAAATTTCTAAGCTATCTAGAAATGAAGAAATTTTGCCTGTTGGCATAAGTCAGCTAGAAAAATAAATGCCATGTGGCCCATTCAAAAAGTTAAAATTAAGTTGCACATATATGGCATATATTTGCATAAATAACTTCAAAGAGATTTCATCATCCCTTTGTCCACAATTTTGAGAAGAATCTGCATGCTCTGGCAACTAACTGATCTGGCTTCTGGTACATCTTGCACTCGGGACTGTGCTCATTGGACCAGCTGTTTTCAAGGGCTATTGTTTCGACACCCAGCTTCAGTTTGACCATCTTCTGAAAGGGACATGCAACCTGTATTGAAACACCAAACCGCCCGTTGCCCAGCGATGCAACAGTGCAGATGAACAGATTACAGCTGTGTCTTCCCTCCAGAGACCCAAGTCTCCTCTTGAAGCCAAGCAGGCTGTCAGACAAACCGTGGGATTGCATTGTGTCATCCTTTCCTCTTCTGGGACCATCTCCAAGAATTTCGCTTGGGTGTGCCCCCATAGCCCGCATGAAGTATATATATTGTAAGGAGTGGATTTATGCTTGCTGCAGCCTTTACCATAAGGTACGGTGGAGCACGCGGCTTACGACATCACCTGGCTCTCTTTTTCACTTGCCTCCGTGCGGAATTTTAGTCTCTGGACTCAAGGCCAGAATTTTTGTGGTTCTTTTAAGTGACTCCTCTGCTTCTACTGGCATTGAGATGGCGATGCAATCCGTGTGCAATTGGTCCTGTTCTACCGTCGTTGCCTGCTAGGCAACTTGGGAGCAAATATGGAGTGCCTTTTGTCAAATGTGGGAGAAATGGCAGCATCCAGGTAGAGCAAACGCCTAGTAGACTAGTAGGGCAGTCTCAGTCTTCATCCTTGGGTACCTTCCACACACCCTTCTACCTTTCCAAACACTGCTCTGTACCGCATGATCGATCCATCGCCATATTCACTGGCTTCATGCTTTGTCTTTCCCCTAGTCCCTTATACCATTTTCATGTGAGTTTAATTCTTCTTCTCCCGGATGACATTTCTCCAAGATCCTGTCTCACTTTTTTTTTTTTTTCTGAGACATACACAGTCTCTTTCTGCACTCCTGACTGGTTTACCTGAAGACATGGCACCACCTTTCATTACACACATTAAAAAGTCAATGCCTGAGAACTCCCAGTTTCGACAAATGATGCAGACAGGGAGGGAAATTTCAGCCCAGGGATTATCAAAAGCAGTCATACAAGGTTTGTACGGTTGTGAAAAATCTTGGTTAGATGATGAAGCTTTGGGTGACAGATGAAGACTGCTTAATGGAGGAGTCTGTGTAGCTGGCTGCTCTGAACCTCTGCTGGTGCGGGTTTAGCGGACTGGTACAGAGAGGCTGGGGACATGGATCTGCAGCAGAAGTACTCCTCTTTCTTGTGTGTGGAGCCAATACCACTCTCTGGACCCAGCACCTCAGCAGCTCACTTGTCCCTTATACTGGCCTGATACTTACAGCTTCCTTATCTCCCAGATAAAAGAATTTCTACAGGCCTTCAGACCACAAGGAAGGTCACCGAGATGAGCAGGGAGACACTTTGCAAAGGCCTTTGTGGTGTCTTTCCCTTCCTGGCACGAGATCTGAAATGTGAGATCCATTTAAGGGCCCAGGGAACAGTTGGTCTTGGGGACTGGGAAGGCAAGGATCCACACGAATAGGAGGTATGTCATGACCTTATACAAAAAGCAATGGTGAAGTGACGGATTTGGAAAGATGAGAAGTTGATCTTGACACCTTTTCATCTGCAGGGTGGAACCACCACATAAAGATCTATCAGTTTGCATTTAGGTCTAGAATTCAGAAGAGATGGTCAGCCGACCGACACAGATAGAAATAGACATAAACTTGAACTGTCTGGTAAAACATCTAGGTTTTCATTTTCACAGTGACCTGCAGAAGAACTTTGGAAAAGTGGAAAAGCAAACATGGACTTCTTCCCAAGGAACAGAGGACCAGGAACTCCTCGTGCTGCAGCATATCTCTTTCCACTACTCCACAGAAGACTTCATAAATGTAGGGGCTTTACACACAGCACTTATTAACTGGTAGTTTCTGAGGGTCAGGCATCTGAGCATGCAGCTGGGTGGGCCTTCTGTGCGGTATTGCACAAAATGGCCATAGCGATTGATCAAGGTGTGTTCTCAGCTGAAAGACAGCTTGGAGAAGGATCTGTTTCCAAGCTCATTCATGTTGTTTGAAGAATCATTTCCTTGTCGCTGAGACCCCAGCTTCTCACTGACTAACAGGGTGAAGCTGCCCTCAGTAACTAAAAGCACATGTGGGTTTCCCAACATGACCATTTTACTCCATCCAAAGGACAGAGATCAACTGCGAATCTGCTAGCCCAATGGAATCTCACATATTGTAACAAAACCATAGGGGTGACATCCCATTCTTTGACCATATTCTCTTGGTGAAAGCTGAGCCACGGGGTCCTTTACACACTCAGGAGACATGAACAGGAGGCTATGAGAGTCATCGTAAAGTCTGTCTACCACAGCATCCATGGATGTGAAAGATAAGGAAATATAACCAAAGAGCCATCTCTGAGGAGCAAGCACACCCACTCAGGGTCTGGATGGCACATGTATCTGATGAGAGATTCAGAAGAGAGGGAAGTGGGAAGTGGGACGGGGAAAGTACATCGGCCAACGGCAAACGGCAATCACATTGCCAGGGCTGCTCCTTGCTAAACAAACTCATTAGTATAATTCCATTGTGCTTGTCTTTATTGTCTATGTCAGAAGGGCTGGGGATGGCAGGGGGCAAACAAGCTAATCTGACAGTAATCCTCGACATTTTTTCCTGTGGTATTCTTGGGAGATTTTGTTGGCATAGAGAACAGAACACTGAATGGACCCAGTGACTGTCCTAAGAGTATTTCGGCTGACTGATTTCTCCCATTTCCCAACCCCAAAGAATAGATTTAATAACACTGTATAGAGAGAAGAGCTTTGAAAATATTTATAATGCAATCATCAGACACTTACATGGGGTACCAACTTCCTGGTAGGTGTTAAAAAAAAAAGATACTCAGGGTTTTGTTTGGTTTTTGTTTTTTAACAAAAAGATATCTGATCATTAAGTATAGTTGGCTGTGCACTCAACTGGCCCTGCTTGTGGCCTCCCCAACCTGGCCTCTCCTCCTGGCATCTTGCATAAAGTTGCTGGTGGGGCCTCCAGTGTTGTTGGGACAAAGGGACTATGCAGTAGGCCCACAGTTTTTCCAAGTACATGACACAGCCATCTCCTTGGTAATATAGCATGGCATCCAGGCATGATCAGGCACAAAATGTGGTCCAGGGTCTTTTTTCTCCTGAAATCTCTGAGCTCATCTCCCCTCTAAAACAATAAAGAGGGAATGCCCTGCTTATCAGGGTCCTGTTCTGCACAGCTGAATACACTGTCTTCAGTATCCAAAGGCAGTTTGCCTGAGCAACTATCTCTGCAAAGCCAGATTTATAAGGCAGCTAATGGTGAGAGAGGCCTCTTGCCTTATCACATGCGAACAGAGGACATGGCAAGTTCTGGTACTGAGAGAAACAAGCATGGAGGCAAACAGGTTTCTTTCAAAAAGGCAAATTTCCCTGCTACAGCCCAAGGGGGAACAGAAGACACAGGAAAACACTCACTGACAGCCTAGGAGAGGTGGTACATGGAGAGTCAATGCAAAACATTTCAGTTCTGGTTCTGAAGACGGTCTGTTGATGTGCTTGTCTCGTTGTGTTCTGAATGCAGATGTATTTGGGGAAACATGGCGCTGCACTACGTAGAGGAAAACATGACTGGGCGGCAAGATGGCTCAGCAGGTCAAGGCACTAGCTGCTAAGTCTGATGACCTGAGTTCGACTCCTGGGACTCCCGGGGCAGAGGAGAAAACCAATTCCTGCAAGACATCTTCTCACCTTCACATGCACGTTGTGGCACCCACCCTTAAACACACACAGGCAGGCACACACACACACACACACACACACACACACACACACACACACACACACACATACACAGAGTAGATATAAAACAAAAAGGAGAAGAAAGAAAAAAATGGAAAGCATAACTTTCTTAAAAGGCTGGCTTCACTATCTATTCATTATTTACCTTTCACAAATCACTCTAAGAACCCTTCATTGCTTATGAGGAACACTGTAAAGGGTGCTTCATCTCACAGGGTTTATAGCTATAGGAGCATGTTTGGACCAGCACACACGGAGAGAATTACAAAGCAGAAACCACTCTTGGCCAGTCACGTCTATTTTAACACGGTCCATGTCGGGAATTGAAAGCCTGTGATGGGAAGGGACTTGGCTTAGCTCTCTTTGCCAGGGAGGTTCAGTGCCTCTTGCTGTCCTTTATCTACACCTTTCAGGAGAGAACGAGAGAGAGAGAGAGAGAGAGAGAGAGAGAGAGAGAGAGAGAGAGAGAGAGAGAGAGAGAGCGAGCAGAGACTCCGCAGCAGTGGCTATGGCTGAGGATCTCACAGTCATGATCGGGTGTGAAGAGTGAAAAATGGGGAGTCACCACAGGATGTCTGAGCCATGAGTTTCTTGCTGAGACCTGGACAAGAGCCCCCAGACCCAGGCAAGGACAGCTCACATTTGATTTCCAAACACTTGCCCTTACTGAGTCCTGTCAGTCAAGATCTCAGACTCCAGCCACACATTCCAAGGAAGCAAGATGGCCCAAAACAAGGGGAGATGAAGTCAGCAGCCACTGCATAGATCTCAGGTCTGTGTCTATGCATTGGTGAGGCTGCCACCACTCTGTGCATCGAGAAGCTTCATGGACATATTTGTTTACTCCATCTGCTGATATGCAGTTTGCATAATATTGAATCTGGAAAGGACATTGCATCCTCCGACAGGAGTTTTCCCAGCTGGAAAAAAAAAAGAAAAGAAGAAAGAAAGAAAAGAAATAACGAGCTTTACATTTTGGAATAAAAAATAAAGACGCCAACACCATGTGCCAGGCTTTTGCGCGGTAGTGAAGGCCATGTTTGCGGTCAGGGCATGCTCCCAGATCCAAAGTATTGTTGGATGAATTTCTCGTAAACACAGTTGGCAGCTCCAGGGACAGCTCTTTTGGTAAAAAGGATATGCTGGAATGAAGTGTGGGCCTCCAGCCAAGACACATTTCTTTCTATAAAACAGCAAACATGCACGTGTCAGAATACAAGGAGCCAAGCCACTCTGGGAGTCATGGCATCCTTCTCCCAGGTGTTCTGGGAGGATGAGGGGACCACGAGGAGCTGTGCTTTGACCCAAGATGCCAGCTAGGGATCTGAGGAAGTGTCTTAGTCCCTGTGTCCCCAGCCAGGCTTTCCAACAATCTGCTTGTGCCCAGCTTGCTTCGTCTCAGGTTGATGGAACATCTAGCTCAAACGCAAGGGTTCAAGAAGCCCCCCAGCCCAAATATGTCACAGCAAGCACACAAAAGCAACCAACTAGCAGAATGGAAGGAAACCCAGCAGGAACATTCTCTCTTTGCTTCTCAGAGTCCTTTACCTGGATACCCTGGGAAGCTGGGCAGCCCCCGCATCTCTGCATGTGGCACTGTCTCCTAGACCTTTCCTACAAAGGGTGTGGTCCTCCGAGCAGCAGCAACTGCATCACCTAGGAATTGGTTAGAAGTGCAAAAATCTCAAGCCCCACCCAGATCTGCTCAAGAAGAATGCTCACATTTAGCAGCTGCCCAGATGATTGACCTGCATGTGAAAGTTTAGGAGGCACTGTCCCCAGGGACTCCCTCCTTAGAGCACCCCTGTGATTGGCTAAAACCACAGACCTCCTTCAAGATCCTGAGATAAAGGGAGATCAACAAGCAGAACAGTCTGATGTAATGAAGGCCCAGCTTCATGCAGCTCCTTCCATTTACAGCCCCAAGTTTGGGAGAAAGGCACTCAGGACTACAGACAGCAAAGCCCCATGACTCCAGTTATCCCAATTACCTCAGCCTGTATTCTGAGGAAGGGTCTGCATACACTCTTCTCCAACCCTAAAACATCTCAGAAGAGGAAAAATTACACAGTAAAAATCCAAAATAATGTAAGACTATGTCTCAAAGTTCAAGTAAGAATGAGAAATCAGCCCTGGGGTGCTGCCTTCTGTATTTCAACCTTTAGCCTCAGTTTGACTTCATCCACTTGAAGGACAAAGGACCTGAGTCTTGAGCAATTACAGTGAAATTTGAAAAGATGGTTGGATGCGCTTCTCGGGTGGGGCATCAGCTGTCCCAGCCACATACAAGCGCTGGCCTCCTGGTAGACCCCACCCCATCTCATCACTCGATTCTCTCCCTGTCATCCCTCTCATCCGTTCCCTACAATCTGGAGAATTTATGAGCTCACTGTTGGGCAGCCCACCAAGCTCTGCAAATGACACAATGATAAACTTCCATCAGAAGCAAAGGATGCCTGCAAGGTTTGCAAACCCCTGAAGGCATTCTTAGAGCATGACCTAATGAAAACACTACCATGGCTAAGCACAGCTGGGTACCATTCCCTCCTGGAATTGATTTGTTTTTCTCTCTTGGTTCTTTTCTTTCCTTTTCTTTTCACTACTCAGAGGTCAAACCTGGGGGTCTTATACATGGGAGGCAAGTACTGTACCATTGAACTACAACCCCAGATCTCTCTCTTCATTTTAGCCTCCATCCCTCCATTTTTGCCTCCCTAAGGGCAAACCATCTTACCCTGCACTGCACGGGAAATGTCCTTTCTTAGTGTTCAGGTGCTTACACCAGGAGAGGGGCCATGGCTCCAGGGACACAGTAGGAAACACAAAGACAAAACAAAACAAAAACTGCTTGCCAGAGTTTCCATGGACTCATACACATGGATTACAGAATTGTAGTGTAGCCCAAACCTGGGCATTTATCATGTGTGTCACGCCTAAAAACGAATGCCGAGAAGGTGGTACTGGATCATTGGATCCCTGTCTCTCTTTTTGATTTTTGGAGCAATCTCCAAATTGATTTCCACGATGGTTGCCCCATCCATGTTCTCACACAGTAGTGTGCCTCAGTCCTACCTCTCCTTGCCAGTATTTGTGTGTGTGTGTTTTGTTTTCAGTAGCAGCTATCCTTACAGGAATGCAGCACTATCTTACTGTGGGTTTGATCTGCATTTCTCTGTTGATGCTGACAGCACCTTTCCATATACTTGTTGCCCGTCTGTCTGTCTTCAGAGGAACACCGACTCAAGTCTTTTGCTGACTCTTCTTGAAACAGCAAACACACGTTTTCTTTATTCCTGAAAATTTTTTACATGTACACAATTAAATAGGACCATATCCCCCCCCGTCCATCCCCCTCCTTCAACTTCCTCTATATTCCCCCCACATACAACATGCTCCCTCCTAATTTTGCATGCTTTGCTGTTGTTGTTTATAACCCATTAAGTCCAATTAGTACTGCCCATTTGTGCAATGGTGTGGGACCAGTCGCTGGAGCATGAGAAATCTATCAGCAGGGGCACCCTCACGAAAGGAATGATTTTCCCTCCCCCCAAGCAGCTATCAACTTAGGAGACTGAGTGCTCAGCCCTAAATGGGACATCTCTATCAACAACAACCCAACCCACTGCCAAGCCTCAGGGAATGTACTGGAATAGAAGGTAGAAAGATTGGAAGAGACGAGTCAGGAGTGCAGTGAAGTACTCTCTTCTGGACATGGCATGGCTAAGACTCTCATGAAGTCACAGCAGCTGTGGTCACCTGCTCAAGATCGGCACAAGATCAAACCAGCCAAAGTGCCACACAGATGGAGAAGGTGCTTTCCAAGTCCCACGCCTTACTGAGGAGCCATTGGTAGTTGGTAGCCTTGGGGAGTTTTAAGTCAGGTTCTAGGTTGAATATGAGCATTAACCCATTACCAGATAGGTGACTTACAAATATTTCCTCCTGCCTTTAAGTCTGTTCTCAGTTTGCCGAGTTGCCCTCCACCCCCTAAAATAACCAGAAACCTTCCCATTTGTAGCAATCCTACTTCTCTGGTTGGTTTGTTTCAATGCCTGCTCTTTCAGTTGCAAGCCAAAAACATCATGGCCAAGACCAATGTCGGGGCTTTTCTCCAGTGTTTTCTTCCAGCAGTTTTCCTGTTGTCTGTCTTTCGAGTGTTAGATTCATTTTTAATTGATTTGTGTGTGTGTGTGCTGTCATATGAGAGCCGAATTTCCTTTTTTTATCGAGTAGATGTCCATGTTTCTCAAGGCTACATACTGAAGACATTACTTCTTCCCTATTTTCCATTCTTAGAGCCTTGTCTGTGAATCCATTGACCTTAAACACAGCTTTCTAGGCTCTCTGCTCTCTTCTGTTGGACCGTGTCCATTTTTATGCCCATGCCATCTTGTTTTGGTGGGTATGAAAAGTAATCAAAGCAAATGTGATGCTTCTGTCTTGCTCCTGGGTATTTATCTAAAGGTATTTAAATCAGATATAACTTCATATACATCTTCACTAAAGTGTTATTTATAGTACAGAAACAACCCAAGTATCTACCAATGGATGAGAAGATCAAGAAAATATGAAGTATATAAACATTAAAATACTATTAAGCATTAAAGGAAAAGAAAATTCTAGCATTGCCAAAAACATGGATGAGACTGGAGAGTACCATCCTAAGTAAATTAAGCCAAGCACAAAAAGGCAAATACTGTATTATCTGGCATACATATTTTAGGGAATAGAGGCCATTAGGGTCAGTTTGTACTTAGAAAACACGGTGTGGCTGTGGCTATCCAGCATGGGTCAAGATGGCTAATGCTGTTCATCCCCGAATAGGGAAGGTATGGCTGAGTCAGCACAAAATAAATGGTCTGGGGAACCCAAAAGTAAACAGTGATATAATCTGTTACATAAGTATCCCTGCCAGAATGGCACTGTTGATTGGCATATATAGATACGGCCTTGAGACTGGAGCTAAGTACATTTGCCTTTACCAGCCAACCTGCCTGTGTGTCAGCCTAGAGGCCCGTGTGCAGCCTGGCTGTGCCTGGGTACCTGTTAGCATCTGCTTGCCTGGTGGCCTGTGTTCTAGCAAAGGAATGTCTTCTCTATTTATGATTCCTCTACTCCATCCCATGAGTCACATGCATTCCTGCTTCGAAGCTTGGACCTCACGCACGCAGTACCTAAAAGAGTCATATTCACAGATGCAGAAAGGACAGTGGAGTTGCCAGGGTCTTAGAGGAAAAGAGAAAAAGAGGGAGGTGATGACCAGTTTCACTAATGTGAACAGGTCCTAGAGATCTGCCAGAGAGTAAAGCACCATAGCCAATGATACTGTGTTGTATGGTTAATTTATTAAGGGTGGATTTTATGTTAGATATTCTTTTTTTTAATTTTTCATTAGCATGTGAAATATGAAGATTCATTATGGCATTTTCAAACATAAATTATTTTGTTAGTCCTCCTTCATGCCCCTGACCCCTGTGACCTTCCACCCCCAGGAGCCTCCATTTTACTTTCATATCATGTGTTTATCTCCATTCTCTCCTCAAAACTTTGTTTCCCCTCTCATGGCCCCCTTTCTATCATGCCTACATTCACATATTCTCTCTCTCTCTCTCTCTCTCTCTCTCTCTCTCTCTCTCTCTCTCTCTCTCTCATTCTCTCTCATTAAAACCTAGGATCTACATATGCAGTGACTGTTTGGGGGTGTCTCATATATGCCACTTGATAATTTCCAGATCCATTCATCTACCTGCAAATTCCATAATTTCCTTTTTATCTGTGGCTGAAAAAAGCCCACAGTGCATATGTACCACACTTCATTATCCATTTGTCTGTTGATGAGCATATGGGCTCATTCCATTTCATCGCTATTGTAGATAGAGCAGCCATCAATACGCATGTGTGTTAGGGGCTCTTAATGAAAAATAGTGATGATAATAATAACATAGGAGATGGCATTGATGATGGATATATGTGTATATATATTACAAATTTATCCGAGTTCTTGTATTATAAGCATCAAATGGTTTTTTTTTTTGACCTGTCAATCTCACCCCAACTTAAGAAAAGGAGTTGCCCAAGTTCTCTGTCCAAGGTTTGCTTCAACTTTTAAAAGATTATAGTTCTTTCAAGCTTTGTTTTTTCTTCCAGGCAAAAATTCCTGCAGGGGAGTTCACTGCAGGAAGCAACGTGGCCTTGAGTACTATTGTTCCCATGTGGGGAGGTAAAGCAAAATGCCTGTCTGAGAAGGATCCTGCACCTACCTGGGGACACCTGGCTTATCTCCATGAGGAGAGAGGAGCTTTCCACCCAGGTGAGAGTTTCTGCAAAGTGACAGCACTATGACAAGAGGGTGTTAATCTTGCTCCCACCTTAGGTGACTGTTGAAAAGTAAGGCTTCGCACCCACCCACCCCCTTGAAACAGACTATTTCCATTCCTAGTAGTTGTCAAGGAAAGTAACCTTGAGCTTGGTGCTGCTTAAACCCTTCAGTTCTTGGTTGAGAGGAATTGTATTTCGGAGTATTTCCCAAGGGAGCACTGTATTAGTTAAGATACTGCCGGCTGCTCTAGCCAATAAATCCTGTAGTTATAGTAGTCTGGCAAAACAGAAGTTGGCTTTTTCCTGTCTATCACAGCCCTGTGACGGGTCTCTGGCTGGGTACACTTTTACCAGACCCCCAGGAGCTTATGCAATTACCCTCTTGGGACTCAGCCTTCCTCCTGGTCCTCAGGGCTTTCTTCTTTCCACCACAAGATGGGGGAAAGGATTACAGAGGGAACATATTAACTCCCAACTTCATGTGTCCAGATTTAGGGCTGGGTCTACAGATGGCTGCAATAACAGCCAGGGGAAATACTCACATTAATACAGGGAACAAAGGAGCAGGTCCAGAGGAATCCACAAGAGCCCTTCACTAGAGACACATTCTTCTAAATCTTTTCACTGGTCCAGATTAAGCCAGTACATTTGAGTATCTGGAGAGCATTGGCTAAAAAAGCAGTTATGGGATAGCTGTGGAATACAGAGGAGCTACACCTTCTGTCTAAAAGGTCTAAGAGGGAAACCCTTCATAGGTAGAAGAATGAGGATGGAGATTTTACACCACTGAGCTGCAACATGATGCTGAGATTTGCACGGGGACCTCTGGAGTTTCATTTCTAGTAGTCCAGAGGAACAATTCCTTCTAGGGTCCTGAGCTTGAAGCTGTGATGCTCCTCCATGGCTTCTGCCCTACTCTGCTACTCACATCATTTACTCTGTCTCCCTTCACCTTGGCTGCTAGGAAACTCAGCCTCACAGCAACCCAGCCCATCTCGAGAGAATCCGTGAGCACCCAAGGGATGCATGTTTCAAACTAAACTCTGAGACATAGCTGCTGAGACAGCAGATTTAAGACAGTTCAAATTTCCCCCTCTTCTTGCTATGACCTTGGCCTTATGGATGTGCCTTCTCTTGGAAGTGGAGCTTAATAAGCCAGACTCCTTCCCATGTACAGAGCACCTGCTGCACACAGAGATGGAAGGAAGCTTTTGAGAAGACATAGAACTCACTCTCAGACTATCCATGAGCCCCAAGAACAGCCTTCTCCAACTTCTCAAAGTGGGGCTTGGTAATTACCAGAATGCCAATGTCTGCATAATGGGCCTGTTGTTAATACTTTGCTTCTGGTTGCATTTATTTCCTCTGTGCATCACATATGTGGTTTTGCTACTCAGAAACTACTGCTCTTGCAGGGCCACCTTCAAGTCCTTTGAGACCTGGGAGCAGCTTAGGAAACTCGCTGGGGCAAAGAAAATTTTAGGATGGCATTGCTTGCCACCCATAGCTGCTAAACTCATGTCAAAGTCCTTGGGCAACAAGTGTGAAACACGTGGCATGTTTTAAAAATGTCATGCTAATTATTTCTAACATTGATTACATGCCAAAATGATATTATTCTTCACGTGTTAGACTAAGTAAAATGTATCAATAAGATTAATATCTCTGCTTATTATTAAATGATTTTAATGTGACTACTACACAATTTAAAAGCCTGCCCAGGGCTCACTAATTGTGCCTCATGTTTTGCTTGTGTTGGGCTATGTGGCTGTAGATCCTGACTGCCTGGGTTTGTGTTGTGTGACTTTCCCCAGGAAGCCATCCGCACAACACCTCAGATTGGGCACTGACAACCAACCAAACCATGGCTCTACTGAAATCTAGCTTAGTGAAGTAGTGAGTTTATTGCAGTTACTTAACACAAGCACGAGTGAGAGGTTAGTTAAAGGCACATGGGCCACACAAAGGTAGTTGCACCACCAGAAGGCCCACCCAGATGATGACTCAGAGAAAAGTGAATCCCTGGAGCCCAGTGATCAACCTGCACATTCAGTTCTGTCATGGTCTCCTGCCCCAAGCAGTTGTTACCATGTGTAAAGTCTTCCCTGGAACCTTGTGAGCCTTGTGTCTTTTACCCCATCTTGAGTCTTGTAAACTTCATTTACTTCCTGAGACTTACCATTTCTCCCAGCTTCCTCCAGGCAGGAATGTTTCAGTTTTGAGGAAAGGGCTGTGCGACAGGTTAAATCTTGCTTTTGGTTCTTGATTCTTCAGCCAAGTTCTGTAACTTCTCTGGGTCTCCTCATTTCTTTCTTTCTTTTTATTTTTCCAAATTAAGTTTATAATAGTCACTGGGCAGTGGTGGCGCATGCCTTTAAACCCAGCACTTGGGAGGCAGAGCCAGGTGGATCTCTGTGAGTTCGAGGCCAGCCTGGTCTACAAAGCGAGTTCCAGGAAAGGCACGAAACTACACAGAGAAACCCTGTCTCGAAAAAAAAAAAAAAAAAAACACAACAACAACAACAAAAAGATTATAATAGTCATAGCACTAAATGATTAATGACTTAAAGCAAATCGGACAATGTGCTGCACATTAAAGCAAATAGGACCATCAGCCTTTGCCACACACAGGCTGACAAGGGCTAATGATGTGAAGTTGGGATCCAGACCATTACTCCAGGAACCTGAGGAAGGCACGAGCCAACTGTACCGTCCCCTGTTATTCCTGCCCAAGTATCAGAGTCCTCAGCCATGACACAAGCCGCTCTCATCTCTGGATCCACATTCCTTTTGTTCTAGAATTGGAATAATTCCCATTGTGTCACAAGTTTATAAAAAGGCTAATAAAAACTCAACCTGTGAAGCTGCCTTAACAAGGGCTTTCAGCATTGCTACGGTGTGAAAGATAAACCCACAGGTATCCCATATATTCAGAGGTTCGCCACAATCAGCACCTAAGCAAGCCCCACGTGACATGCTTTCTCACTTCACCCCCATGAGATACTGCAACACCCTCTTCCCACGCATAGACCCTCCTCACCAATTAGACCAAAGTTCTCAAGAGCATTTTTCATGTGGCGGTTTCTAAGGTCCCACCTCATAATAACTCAGTCACTTGTCCCTCCTTCCACTTTACACTGTTTGCCTTGATGGACCGATCTGTATTTGGTTCACGCTATGATGCTATGATTATCATCTCTGCTGCCCGACAGTGCCTCCCACATGCTGTGAATAGAAGTGCCAGCAAATGGTCTCTGAAGGGACAGAAGGGTCCCCAAATGATAAATACGCTCTTTTGCATCTGAAGCCCAGAAAAGCACAAGGTGAATTCTTGCACACAGGGAAAAGAACAGGGCCTGTCAGCCCTAGTTGACCCAGAACTGCTTCAATTCTCTACCTATGAAGCTTTTGCTGAGTGCTTAGTCTTGGGCTTGGCCTCATGTCCTGGAAGAACCCATGCTCCATGCTGACAGAGAGGTGCTCAGGGTCCCACACTTTGCTTGCAGGCTTTAGCCCAGGACTGAGCAGCTCAGCTCTGAGGGTTTTTTTTTTTTAACCAGAGAACCTAGATTTTAGGTAGTAATTCACTTATCTGATGTAAGCTCTATTTTCAAGGACAAAACATATTAAGAGGAAATGACATTTGGGGACTTTTTTTTTCTTCATTGAAATTAAATCTTACCTGGAGCAACTTCTCTTTCTCAAGCAGAGAGGTTCAATCACCCACTCTGGTCCTCTGAAGAGCAACTAAGAAAGATAAAATGTTTTTCCTGTTCAGAGATTATTAGTTATCAAAGGAACTAAAGAGGTGGTAAGCCAGCTACTGGCTTCTAGCTGTTTGTCCCCAAAGCCTGAGTCTGCTGCTTTAGAGACTCTGGGAAGACTGTGTAGGTGGCCGTGACACCAGGGGGTTGTCGCTAAGCTCTAAGCACTGCTGGTCATGCTGGCTCCTGCTTCCTGCTGAGCCCATGGAAAAGCAAGCCCCAAGCCATGTTCTCAGGTGTATGTCTGAATCCACACTCGTGTGATGCCAAAATGGCACCTCTTCCAGATGAGCTGGGGAGAGGCCCGCCTCAGGGCTCATGGGCTTCACATACAAGGCTGACGGTTTTCAATATGGGGAGCTTGGTTTTGCCTACCGCTTAACTAACAGCATGTCCCTGTTCCTTGCAGTTGGCCTGCAGTCATTTCCCTCTTGCCACATAATGTAACCAGTTTGTTTCTTAAGCAGGTAGTCTCTCCTCACCAAGAAGCACAGGGTGATACACAATGATACATCCCTCCTCAGTCCATATTCTTCATTTATCCTACCCACCAGTACAGGCCAACCACCTAACACAACTCTTCTCGCACAGAGCATACCTAGCTTCTCATTTGGTTCCTGTCCCACCTTTTCCTCGACCAATCCCTTAGAAACACAACTCTCAGTGACTCTGAGATCATCTTTAGTCCCCAAAGTGATAAGCACTCCCCAAAGTTAGAGGAAACCTACTTTGTCCCACCCGCCCCCCATAGAGGAAACTGTAGAAGTGAGAACAGCTCAGTTATTACCATAAAGAACTCATTTATCTAGCAGTAGGAACTCAGCCCAAGGTTCATGGATGGAGTTCAGAAGGTCAATGGACTCAGAGGAAGACTATCTCTCTGTTCGCTAACTTCTTACTGAAGTGTAATGTTTCCCTCAACAATGAATTTTGTCAAGAACCGCTGCACTCCCATGATAGTTATGGTTTGGTAATACCAGATATCAGGTATGTTTTGTATGTCATGCTTGTTAGAGATTTTCCAAATTATTACTCACTTTAAGCATATGACAGCAATTGGACCTATAAGCAGACAGTGCATTTTTTTTTTTTTTTTTTTTTTTTTTTTTTTTTTGGTTTTTCGAGACAGGGTTTCTCTGTGTAGCTTTGCGCCTTTCCTGGAACTCGCTTTGGAGACCAGGCTGGCCTCGAACTCACAGAGATCCGCCTGGCTCTGCCTCCCGAGTGCTGGGATTAAAGGCGTGCGCCACCACCGCCCGGCGCAGACAGTGCATTTTAACCAGTTCATTAAAAAAGTATGTGTATGAGTGTACCACGTACCTGGTTTATTCTGATAAACTGTACCTTGGGATATTTAGCTTCCTTTATAATTCATTGTTTTTTGTGTATTTAAAATTAGAATTCCAAAACTGAACCCGTAACACTCACCAGATACCAAAAGAGTCTATGGTAAAAGGGAGAAAATGGTCAAGAACTCACCGCATCCCCAACACTGTGACCCTTGCTTATGTCCTCCACAGAGATTCTTGTAACAATATCAGCCACATGTGGTGATATATTATGTCCCCCCAATATACTGTGTCCCCCAAAAAAATTTATCTGAGGATTAGAGGAAAAAGGCAGCCACTATAAGTAAACATGGAAGTCAGGCAATGGTAGCACACACCTTTAATCCTATCACTCGGGAGGCTGGGATCTGTCTGGATCTCTGTGAGTTCAAGGCCACACTGGGAACAGAGCCAGGTGTGGTGGCACACACCTTAAATTCCAACACTAGTTAACCATAAAGGTCTGGAGGTCTGTACAGACAGACAGGAAGAGACAGAGCTGGGCAGGAAGAGGAAGTGATGTAGCTGGGCTGAGAGAGCAAATGAGGAAGCAGAACAGAAAGGCATATAGGCATGGGTATACAGCAGTAGGTCTCTCACTTTTGGAAGCTGCGGAGTTGGTGAGGTGAGGTTAGCTGTGGCTTTTCCTATTTCTCTGATCTCTCAGGTTTCAACCCCGATATCTGGCTCTGTGTTTTTTATTTCATAAGACCATTTAGCAACTCATCTGCAGCCACAGGATTGGCTGTGGGTTGAATGTATCCCCCAAAAGTTCATGTTTCGGAAAGTTAACCCCATTTTAATATGCTTATAGTATTTGGAGGGGGCAAAGGGAAGTAACTGGGACTTTCTGGCTCACAGAGGTGAGGCCCTCATATGGCATCAATGGCTTATAAGCAGAGAAAGATAAACCCAGGCTAACACGCTTGCTCTCCCTCACAATGTGATGCCAATCTACCATGTGATAAAACAGCAATACATCTCTCCCCAAATGCCAAGCCGATGTTAGTGCCGGGTTCTTGACCTTGCCAGCCCCCAGAACTAAATGAGCCCCATAAACTTCTTTCTGTACAAAGTACCCAGTCTTGGGTATTTTGTTATAGCAACAGCAAACAGACTATGACACTCTCTTAACTATAGCTCTTGGAGCACCCGAGAAATCAAATTTTCCTAGTTTCTTGAGAGGAAACAAATATCCACACTCCCATCAAAAGCAGGAAATGCACAATGTTTGTATGCAGCACAGATGTGATCTGGAGGAAGTGAAAATGGCTGAGACATCAGAAGATGCAGATGTGTTATGGGGGGGTATTGTCAAAGCCACTTTCAGAGGAGCAGGACAGAGTGGCCTCTGTCTTCACTCTACGAAGACCTTCCTATGCCATGTCAGAGGCAGGGAGTCTGAGGGGTATATCTGCAAAGTCTCCTCTCTAGAGGGCAAAGTCATCTGAAAGAATTATCGGCAGCCTTGAGGTCCCCACTGATTCTAGATTGATGAGAGCCATTCTCTCGTCCTCTCAGGGAGGAAAGAGGAAATTCTTTTGTGAACATAATTCCAAACTGGGTGAGAGATATTGTTAGCTCCTCAATTCCCTACCCCTCACACTAATTAAACAAGCACTTTGGGTTAATTAATTTGTAGGAAAGGACCATATTGCTGAGTGTACATTTTTATCCTGGGTCTCAGCTGCTCTACTTGTCAACTTGAAATTACTTGACTACAACTTTTCTTTCCTTCTCTCACCTTTAATGCATGTTTTCTTTTTGTGGTTGGGGAAAAAAAACGCTAAAGGGGAAAACAAAGAAAGGTTATTTGATCCTTTGATGTGCGAAATCCTGCTCAAGGATTTTTCTCCATTTGATACACTGGAGAGAAAGAAGTGACTGCACAAAGGGTTGGTTGAGTGGATGCAAGTCAAAAGGGGAGAGCAAAGAAAGACAGTGGGTGGGGGTTATTCTCCACTAGAGGGAAGCAACTGGGTCCCAACATCCCAGGGGAGCTGGGACCCTTCAGCCTCCAGAGCTCCTTCCATTGCCAGGCCACACTCACCTGTACAAAGGCCATTGAGCCACAGGTTCTTCCAACAGTCCCAAAGAGGAAAGCACCGGACTCAGCCAGAAATGCAGGGGCTGCCAACTCTCACTGCCTCAGGCACTTTGATCATAGGCATAAAAGCTGGGAACTAAGAAATCATTCTGAGCTCCAGCTGGGAGCCAGGGAGCTGGTTAAACCAGGGAAATAGTCTTTGTAACAGGATCTTGTATTTCCTCCTTCACCTCCAGGCATAAAGAGAGGAGGCAGACTACATGATTATCAATACCGGGTGATAAGTGCTCAGAACTCCTGGGTCAGCTCAAGGGCTCACTCTAGTCTGTGGAAAAGAAAATGCCAACTATCTGACATAAGTGTGTGCATGAGCTAAGGACACACAGACAGTTACTGATATTCTCCTTTGCAGAGCCCTCTGGAAAAAGACCCTGAATTTTGGGCAGGGCTGGAATATCAGTAGTCTGAGACCAAGATAGTAACTGAGATTCATTTCAGATCAGTTTATGAGGAGAGAACTTAGAATGCAGTTATAACTATACTGGGCTAATAATGTGGCATTGGTAGATTCTCTAATGTCCATGACCTCACCAGCATGGGTAGTTAGCTAGGTTTATAGTGCCAGGTAGGAATTCCCTATTATTGAGAAAGTCCTAAGTTCAATCAGACAACTGCTGGTAGCCCCAAGATGTAAGTGCCACTACTGTACCATTGCTGGACTAGTCATTGATATGGTCATAGGTTTTACAGCCGAATAGGACTATTGGCTGTTTTTCTCCTTTGGAAGCTTGCATATCCCTGTCAGATATATGAGTTAGTCATCAGAGAGGAGGCTTCTAGGGCAGTTCCAGCTCAATACCTCCAAATCCAGTGTCTAAAAATGTATGAATGTGTGGTGTCTTCATCAATAGGGTCTTACTTTCAAGTTCTGGGAGGCAACCAAGGGAAATAGCAATGGCCTATATTATTTGAGGAGTCTCTTGGACTCCATGGACCAACAACCTGAAATAAGATTTCCCATGTCTGACACTGGAGTTTTTGTTTGATAGTCTATGGCTCTTAGGGGGAAGCATTAACATCCCAAGTAGCATAACTTTATTTAAACTTCATATATATATGCACATACATTTACAGATCCAGAAAAGCAGGAAGGCAGCTGCAAGACAATATCTTCTATATGGGACAGGGCAGTTACAACCATTAGGAAGTGACAACCATTAAGTCTCATCAATATAGTCACCCAAACAAGGCCTACATAGTGACATGCCAATGTGGATGGGGGAAACTTCACCAGACCCTATCCCCAGATGAAGAGCTACAGACATTGAATGGCTGCTGGGAGAAGGAGAATCCATCTTCTTCTGAGAACCCCGATGGGTTCTCCAATCCCCAACAGTCAGTCCTAAACACACATAAATACAGGCAACACTAAGGGGACTCAACAGGTAATACACATGTGTGTGCACGTGTGTGAAAATAAATTAAAAAGGAAGAGGTCAATAATTTGAGAGAGGGGGGAGACATGAGAGCATTTGGAGAAGGGAAATGCAGGAGTGGAAATGCTGTAAAAGCAGTACTCATGTATGAAAATTTTTTTTAAAAAAAGGAAGAAGAAAGAAAGGAGAAGTTTAGCCCTGAAATGCACACCATGTGGAAACAAAAGATGGAGAGAAGATATGGTGTCCATACACCTGGGAACTGGTCAAAACTAATTGATTAATGCTATGGAAACTAGAAGACAAGAACATCAAGGAGGAAAGCAAATGATCAATTAACTGTGATGTCCAAGAAGGCTTGTATAGGCTACAAGCTGAGTTTTGATGAAGTAGTACAAATTCGTTAGGAAACCATGGGGGTGTGTGATCTGGAGAGAGAATTTATATAGGGACACAGAGTTATGACATGCTAAGTTCTGTCCAGAATAGAAAGTTGGTTGTAGATGGAGACTCTGAGGCCAAACCCTGGTACCATTCCTCTTGGTGAACTCTGAACCACCTGGGGGCCATCATTTCCAGATTATTTCCCAACACGGAGGCACCAAAGTGACTTGTCCCCTTTTGCAGTGTTTCCCACAGTGGCCTATGAACTTGAATGATTGATGGCCATGTCTCCCATCGCCTGGGACTGCTGAGGGGGCCCTGTATGTGCCATTGTGAAACCCCAGATATGAGAAGGCAAGCCCCACACAGAGCAGAGACTCAGTGGACATGGCTGGAAGAGTCCAGGCTCCCTGACTCCAAGACACCAGAGGACAGCGTCTTCTGAACCAGACCCAAGGATAAAAAGATGACCATCCCATAAAGGAAACATATGGGGCCATTACCTTCTCAGAGGCCCTGTCCAGGACCCTCTGTGTGAGTCACTGCTGAAGAAAGCCCAAGTGATCTGATACAGATCTCAGCAGCTCTGGAAGAGGCAGGACAGACGAGCTAATAGGTATTTTCCAGCCTGCTTGTCTATTATCCCCAAACACAATGACATGTGCTTCCAAGCAGCTCCTCTATGCTTGTGTGCACTATAATTAAGCACGAAGTACACACCCACTTCCATCCACCCAGAGAGGGTGGGAAAGCCCACGGCGGCACAGCACAGTATCTGCTCATTGCTCGCTCGAACCCACCTGCCCTACAGGAGCCTCCACGGCATCTCTGTTAGCTCTTTTCAACTATCCCCAGGGAACAGGGGAGGTACCAGGTTAGAAGTGGTGGTATACCCAGATTTTAGCAACAGTTCTGCCACCAAGTGGGGATCCTTTCTCACATCTACATTTCATACATCTAATCTCAGCAACCTGGCTATCTCCACTGCTCATGAGCCTGGGCCTCCTTGATCCCCTAGCCAGGACTCTGGAACTGGAAAACCCCTATTTACCACTCAATCTGTGTCTACCTTAGGGAGGCCCAGAATGGTATGTGGTAGGACCTAAAATTAACCACAGCATCATTCCCCTTCCAGATCTGTTCTAGCCCAGATTTGAGCCTATGTTTCCTGCAAGAGACACTGAGTACAGGGGTTAGTTCTTCTCCTTCCAAAAATCCAAATACAACAAAGCAAAGGATACAGACTCTAGATCCTCAAGTCTCCAGTGCTCACCTCTCAAAGTTGGTCTGCTGCTTTGCAGGAACTCAAGTGTGACCTTGGGCTCCTTTGCTGCAGAGTAAACAGGCTCCACACCAGCATCCTCCTGCCTAGCTCCACTTCCAAGAACATCTGCAATGACCTCAGCTGTCCCTGATGGCTGTCTCCCTGGCCAGCCAAGTGCAGGTCATACTCAGGGAAGGAGACTGCGAAGAGAGACTTGGCTGAGCACAGCAGCAGTGCCACCAGTTTGCACATCTGGAGCATGTCCTCAGGCATTCCGTTCTCCTGTCCCCACTGCAGAAAGTTGTCACATGCTCATGGTCACAAAAGAGGAAACTGCCGGTCCTTGCCAAACCCAGAAAAATACCCTCAAACCTAAGAGGACAAAACCCAAGAGGACAAAACCCAAGCATGAAGTCCTGAGGGTCCTCCTCCTTCCTCCCTGACATTTTTCTCCCCATCATAATCTCAGATGCTGGTCTAGCTGAGGATTACAGCCACCTTCTCACTATAGTGCAACTCCCCCCCTACAGTCGCCAGCATGACATGTGCAAAACAGCCTCTTTACAGGGTCTTCTCTGGCTGTAAAAATCACAAGAGTCCAGCAGACAAACGCCACTTACTGTTTCTCCACAGCCCCTCTTGCTGCTCTTGAGTGACAACTCTGGTTTGCTTTCCACGAGCAGAAAATCCTTCTCAAAGAATCTTCTTCAGAGCCAGGCAGTAGTGATGCACACCTTTAATCCCAGCACTTGGGAAGCAGGGGCAGGTGGCTCTCTATTAATTCTAGGCCAGCCTGGTCTACCAAATGAGTTCCAGGATAGCCAGGGCTACACAGAAAACCCCTGTCTTCTTTAGACTTTCTGACCCAACGTTACTCTGAGCCACCTGGATGAGAACCAAGGCCTTTAAGGTAGGAAACAGACCTTGAGTCCATACAAGAAGAAAGGGGGAGGAAGGCAGAGGGACTCACTGCTCGTTGCAGGGTAAGAGGTAGCCTATCCCTTCCGGAGTTGGAAGATTCTTGTACCACCACCAGCTGTCTCCCAGAAGGTCCTGGAGACCCTTAGCCTGGTGTGCAAAGAATTGCTCGGGGGGGGACAGAGTTATATGTTAGACAGGACAAAGAGACTCCATTCTATGTCATCACAGAGAGGCAGCACAGGAAAAAGGTTAGCCTGAGCTGGGGTTAGGAGCACAGGCTTTAGGCAGACCTCCTGGTGTCAGATCCAGCTCTACCATCACCCACTAGCCAGGTAACCCAGCGCATTTCTTAACCTGTCACCCCAGCTGAATAAGTTATTTGGCAATCAAGAGATGAAGAATAAAAGTCTATGCCAGGACCTGAGATGAATGAAACAAAAGTACTTAACAAGCAAAACTGCCGTGATCATCTCTTCTCTGAGTTACTATCATTCACCTGTACATCCTCACCAAGCACACCCCCAAATATCATACATGTAAGGTCTTAACACATCCACAGCCTTTTCAGGCTCTAACTGAGGACTTCACTGTCTGTCCTGGGTAAGAGAAATGACAGGAGGTGCCCACTGGAGGAAGCCCTTGCAAAGAGTTCTAGGCCAACACTATAAGAGGTGGTTTAAATCCTGAACCACATCCCTGGGTACCATTCTGAATCTTCCCCCATGTGATCTCTCACCTCTCTGGAGTGGAGGTTAGACTCTCAGCCATCTCCAGACCAACCAAGAATTGGCTGTCTGGAGGGAGAACTCACTCCCCATCTCCAGCATCTCGTTTGAGACAGTGATTTAAAATGCCAAAGGGAAAAAAATGATTCATGCAAATTAAGGCCAAATTGAAAATCTGTTCATCACTTCTTCCGGTGCCTGGGGTCTCTTGTTGGGGAATTTTTAAATGGCTCAGCTCATCTGAAGCCAAAGACCAGAGAGGAGACAGATGGAGCCCTGCATTTTTACAGAGATTCTCAAGAACCGCCCTTGTGGAAACCTACTCTGCCCATCCATGTTACAGTGAGGGTGTCTCATTCCATGAGCTGCCTTACTAAAGACATTTCTTCCCACACCTGACAGTGAGAGCATCCTTCTAAAGACACCCTCCAACACAGTGGCCTTTTAGACAGGTGTCTCTCAACAGCTCAGAAAAACTTCCTACAAATGCAATTTTTCCCCTGCCCCAAAGAATTCAAGATAGGTTTTTAGGCAAGAGCCCTGGTGATAATTCAGATGAGAGCTGATGTTGCCATCTTGAACTCAAGTCTGTAGGGTGGCATGCTGGAAATTAAGGTGAATCCCTGGATAGGGGTCTGCAAAAGGCAGCCTCCTTCAAGATAGCTTTGTCTTTGATCTTAAGTTCTGTTTTAACTATTTTTCTCATTGTTGTGGCCAAATGCCCAACAGAAGCACCTTGGGGAGGTGGGTAGTTGAGCTCACAGTCTGGGGGTGCTGTCCATCATTGGCAGGGAAGGCAAATGGCTAGCATAGCTAGATTCATGGTGAACTGAGCTTTTTATATGGTTATTCATGTTTTGTAGAACAGGAAGCAGTAGCCGGGCTAAAGACCCATGCCCAGTGACCTACCTCTACCACTTATACCTCCCACTCCAGAGGCTCCACAATCTTCTAATGTATCATCATCTGTGGACCAAGCTCAAACACAGAAGTCCATGAGGGACATTTCAAATTCAAACCATATCAAAACCCTTAGCTGATTGGGTGAGACCCATGTCGATTCATTCCCAATACAGAACCCACAACCAACCAAAGTACCAGTGGGGCCCAAGTCCAGCTTGGTGGAACATGAAATTTTCCAGAGGTTATAAATAGGCTTATGGGTGAGGGGTCACTTCTACGGGCAGAGATGACTCAAAAGTAACTGTATTATAGGAAAGATCACCCAGACACAGGTGACGACTCCCAGAAGATATGACACTGGAGCTCCGTGCATGACATGCAGTTAGCTTGAGGCGCCCAAGAAATCTTCCTGCACTTAGGCTAGCCTGAGTCTCCTCCTCAGCTTTTTTTTACACTTAAATATTCAGATGAGAGTTTATGTTGCCATCTTGAACTCAAGATGGCAACTTGGGGCTGGCAGTGGGGGTGGGCAATTTCTGGAATCTTCCAAGTTTTCACATTCCCAGACATGTAATATGTTGCTTACCTCTATTTGTCTCCAGAGTCTTGAGAGCCTCCCCCTCCCTCCTCAAGTGAACGTTTCAGCTAGAGGGAAACTGCTATAGAATGTGCAGCCTGCTTACCCGAGATATCGTGGCCGTTTCTGCCTCCTTCTCCTTGGCATGCATGCTCACTTGAAGTTCTGGACCATATCAAGCTGTACAATACCCCAACTCCATCCCAAGCCTGTCTGTATCCTCCTGTGCCTAACACAAGCTCCACTCCTCTGACGGCCAGCTCCCTGGCTTCTCTGAGTTACATGTTTCTCTGGAGTCCCCAGCTATCCTAGGCACAGAGCTAGCCTTTGATCACACACCTCTGGAGCGCCTCTTTATCCAAACCCCATTTCTTCATTAAGAGCTCCAGGTGCACAGTTGGTTCACTGGACCATGTTCTCCTAGCATCCTCCATACCCCTTGACTCCTGTCATCTTTCCTCCCCCTCTTTGGCGAGCGGGGGGCGGGGGGAAGCTGGGAGGAGTAGAGGGAGGGAAAACTGGGGTCATGATGTATTGTATAAAAGAAGAACCCATTTTCAATAAGAAAGGAAGGAAGGAAAGAAGAGCTCCAGGTACACACCTCTACCTTCTGCCCTAGCCGCTGCTGAGAGGTTTAAAGAGCATAACTAACTCTCCAATGAGGACTTCTATGATGAGAACTGGAAACCGTATAACATTTTTTTTAAAAGACAAAATAAAAACTAGCAACACCAATGAAAATCAAAAGGTTGGATCTGACTAAGCGTGGCGGGGGTGGGGGGTGAGAAAGGGGGAAAGTAAGAGAGAGAGAATAAGAAGTTGGATTGGTTAGGGAGGATTTGGGGAAAGGAAGAGTTGGGAGGGTGAGGCTATGATCAAACTGTATTGTTTAAAATCATTTTAACTAAGAAACAAAAATGGTTGAAGGGCACAGGCTGAAGGTACTTTGTGCCGATGAATTTGTTAAATGTTTGCTGCCCAAGCTAATCTGTGAAGGTGGGAGTTCTGGGCCCTCCACAGAGCAAAGCCATGTCTGAACCGCAGCTGGGTTTTCAGCAGGCAGGCAAGGCACCAGAGCGATGTCAAAGCAGAGCTAAGATTCACTCCAGGGAGACCTCACCAAGCAGATGAGTTCAAAGTTCTGCTTTTAATCGATTCAGGCTGTGATAACACCGGGCAGCATTTCCTCGGAAGATAAGGACCAAGAAAGGCATTGATTATCAGATAAGGTATCCATCACCCTTCCTCACAAGCCAGGGGCCAGAGTTAGCTTTGACCAGCCTGGCCTGGCATACTGATTGCTGGTGTGAACACAGCCTCCAGCTCAAGTCCCATCCCTGGCCAGACAGGAGGGCCCGGGTCTTACCTGTAGAGCTGGTTACCAGTTTGTGGGAGTAAGAAGGCAAAGGCCAGCTGCATTTCCACAGAGTGTGGAAAATCTCAATGTCTACTGCTTTTTCAACTAATTTGTAAAGAATGATTGCCAAGCATGAAAGAATGATATTCCCTAAGCTCATAAATTTTCAAATAACAGGCAGTGTGCACCATACCTGTAGGGGGCACATTCTCTGGTAGCAAGTACCATACATAACTGCCCTGAGAATCAGATTAAATCATACACAATTTTAATTACATTTTAAAAACAGTTTCCACTGCCTATATTCCCTGCACATGGTGTTGCCATACACAGTTTTTTATATGTATATGGGTGCCCATATGTGCTCAGGCAGATGTGCATACTTGTACAGACATGTAGAGGCCAGGGATACTGTCAACCTTGCTTTTTTGAGATACAAACTCTCTCTGACCTGGAACTCACCAAATAGATAGGATGGCTGGCCAGTGAACCCTGACGCTCTTCCTGTCTCCACTTCCCCAGCTCTGGGATTTCAAGGATAAGCTACTTTACTTGGCCTTTTCACGTGGGGACTGAACTTGCCCAGCTCTTTCAAACATAATATTTAAAGAGCAAAGGGACAGTGTGAAAAGGGCCTGATTTCTGCTTGTTGGGAGAGAGGGCTCATCTGCAAAAAGGGGGCTTCCAGCACTACCTCTGCTCCATGGTCCCTAGCTGTTCCCAGTCAGCTTCCTGGGCCTGGGGAGGGCTCCACAGGCTCTCCCACTGCACTCCACTGTTTCCAGTGGCCACCTTCTACTGTGCTTTGATTGACAGTTTAGTTGCAAGAACAGTCCCTGAACCACAAGCTGCTTCCAATCAGGGCATGACAGAGTCAAAATGGAACTTGATGCATAGCCATGGCATCCAGTGCTGCCTGCTGAAAGCATGCTTAAAGAAACTCTACTAATGACTAGAGCTGGCACTGTTTGACCAAGCATTATGTGTCGCATGTTGCTAAGCCCTTGGCAAACACTGGCTCATTGAGTCCTCGAAATAATCTTTTGATTTTGGCATTATTAATCTCATTATGTAAATAAGAAATGACCTGAGGTTCAGAGAAGCTAAGTGGTCTACCCAAGGTCACCCAGCTTGGGACTATAGTCAAACTAGGAACTGTTCCTGCTCCCTAGAAGTGGCAGCCTGAGCTCACTCAGCATGAGGACATATTCTTTGTGGATGCACAGGCTGTGTATGTTCTGATGATTACCAGGTCTGAGTGCTCAACTGAGACATCCATGAGGCAGGTGGAAGGACTTGTCGTTGCCGAGACTGCGAGCTCTGAGAGATGGGCATCTAACCCCACAGAACCTCTACAAGGAAGTGCAAGTCAGTGCCAGGTTCTGCTACCCCCTATGGGAGAAAATAACATCCTATGAAGGCACAGGGAGGGAGTAGTGGGATACAGAGGATGGAGGCAGGAGGACCCATCACACCACAGCACTTGTCTCAGATTCATCTGGATTTGTCTCTGAAAGCAAGGGTATGGTGATGCCTACTGAAATGACAGGGAGTTGCCCACTCTCCCTGTAGGGGGTGCACCCCTCAGGAGTAAATACCATACAAAATTGCCCAGAGACTCAGGCTGAATCATACATTTTTGTTATACTTAAACATTCATTATGTAAATTTTATACAATTGTACATGCTATTGTTATACCCTATTTTTGCATTTGTGTGACTGTGAACATGTGTGGTGTTGTGTAGATACAGGCATCCAATGAGTACCTGCAATGGTGCTGCCCAAAAGCTTGTCCTAGACCAACAGGCATACAGAAGAAAAGGAAACAAGCATGTACAGGGGAAGGTCATGGGACAAACTGATACAGATGAAACACCTGCAACACATGGAACATAAGTGGCCAGTGATACATCCCCATCACCTGCAAGGCTTCCATGGGATGTACCGAAATAATGTAGATTGTTCTGGCTGTGGAGGTCTACATCTCCCCAAAGAGCTACTTTACCCACTGCTAGTATGCTTGGAAAACTCAGAGGAGCTTGACACCCCAGAGAGGAAGAAAAGTGGCCAGTTTATTTTATCACAAAAATTCCAGCAAGCCTATGCCAAATGGGCTCAATTCTTCCTTCCATCTGATTGATGTTAAAGCCATTGTTCACCCTGATGGTCCTCAATATATCACCAAAGTGAACCCTGTGCATTTGGTATTCCACCCCCTCAAAGCCTCATAGAAAAATGGATGCTAATGAAGAGAACTTCCACATTCTCAAAAGAAAGCTATTACCTCCAATAATACAAAGTATTTTCAAAGATCAATAAAAGCAATAAGTCAATGCAATGTATTAAATACAACAAGTGTTTTTTTCCTACATGAGCACTCAGGCAGAGTCCAGAATAGCTTGTCACCAGTACTCAGCTAAGGGAAGGTGCCAGTGGCTACTTTTTGTGAAAAGAGTGCAGCCAATAGCTCAAGAAGAGATTTACAACCAGGAGTGGGGACATTCATGAACAGTCCACCCAGCCAAACCCTGGGTAACGAACGCTGTTCTTATGGCGATATGTCTCTGCACTCTGGTACTGAGTCTCACATTCCACCCCATCCTAGCCATATAGCACCGAGTTTTGCACCTGGAACAGAGCAGGAAAATGTATGAGTAAGCAATGGGCAAGTTCCAACTGGGTAAAGAAAGCATGAGTGAGGTGAGGCCAACAAACATGATGGGTCTCATCAGCATGGGGACTCACCATTGACTCTGTCTCTTCTCTTCTCTAAGAGGATGAAGAAAATATCCTCTACCCAGGGATCTGAAAGCTATTATAAAGGCCAGCCTACACCCCAAACATGTCCCTGACTCTCAGAACATTCTAAACAAGCATGTGGAGTAGCAGAACTCTGCTTCCTCTTGTCTGACAAGAAGCATGTCCTAGGTGCTACACCAAGGCAGGAGAGCATACAGCCCACAGCTCCAACCTTGGATCTCTCATTCCTCACCTTGGCTTCAATCTCAGTCTTGCTTTCTTCTCCCATTATGTCATGAGATGAAAGAAGCCATGCGAGGGCTGCTGTAAGGCCTGGTGTAGAGGTGTAGACATCCATGTCCTGACCTAAGAGAAGGCTGTTTCCTATAGGCAGTGTTTGACAGAACACTGGCCCTCCAGAACATCTTATATACCTCCACTTTTCAATCCACCCATCATTCCAGAAAGTTTCTTATCCCTCCTTTCAGCATCTGTCCATGCATGCTGCCATCCATCCTTCCCTCTACTCATCCACCTATTTATCTTTATTCCAGGCTATCAACACATTTATTCATCTTATCTACTCCTTTCTTCTTTTGTCCATTTACCCATTAATCCATCCACTCACTCATGCCTCCCTCCATTTTTCTTCCTACCCATTCATTCACTCATTCAATCACTTCTTCCTCCTTCAATTTATCTTCTTAAACATCCACCCATCTACTCATCAATCCACCTATCCTTCCTCCATTCATCTATCTACCAATTCCATCCTTCCTCATTTCTTCTTCCTACCAATCTATATATCTATAAACTAATCCACCCACCCTTATCTTCTTCCATTCATTTTCATACCCACCTTTACTCACCCAGACCTCCCTCCATTGATCTACCTAACAACCTATCCATGTTACAAGCACCTGTTGAGGGTTCTATGGCATACAAAGTTTATATATAAAAAAGGGAGAGAGTCTCAGAAACATCCAGAGTGTAAAACAGTAATAAAATGACTTGCCGATGAGTTATTTGGCAATGATGAAGGAATTTGAGCATTGTGTGCTACTGCATCAGAGTCCTCACTTCATCTGTGTGTCCCTTGGTAAGTAATTAAACATCCCATTGACCTCAGTGCTAAATCTGCAAAACACAGACATCAAGGGCACAAGGAGGCTCTCTGTGAAGATTAAACGTGATAATAATGGCTGGTTTCTCAAAGAGTGAGAAATCATATCATCAGTGATACAAGAACATTTTAATTGGGACAGAGTTGGAGTTTTATTCAAATCTTTATTTTGGAGGAAAAATAACTAAGTATCAATCTTATCATTTGACAAATATTACTATTTAAGAAAAATCTAAAGTTTAAACTTAGTTCTCAGAGTGAGACAGTTGCTTGCAACACACTGAGTTTCTACAAATTGACAAAAAGATGTTTTAACAAGAAAAATGGACCGTAGGCTTAGTAGATACCCACAACAGAAGGTGTCCAAAAAGCCAGTATACTGGATCTCATCAGTAACTGAGAAATGAAAATGAAAAGCACAGAAAGTTTCCACTAGATGTTCTTAAGAATAGCTCAATAAAAGTAATGATGATACTAAATGTGAAGAGACGTGGAGATGGGTGAAACTCACAAATTTGGCTGAGATTTGAATGTAATGAATGACCTTGCAAATGGTTGCAGTTAGAAAAACCTACTTGGCCTGTGGAATATTCATTTATGCTCTGTGAATATATGTTGCTGTGATTGGTTTAATAAAGAAGCTGACTGACCAATAGCTGAACAGGATAAGGTTAGACAGGAAAGCCAAACTCAGAATGCTGGGAGGAAGAAGAGCAGAGTCTTAGGAGTCGCCAGCCAGATGCAGAGGAAGCAGGACATGTACAAAATGAGGTAACAAGCAATGAACCACATGGTAGAACTTAGATAAGAAATATGGGTTAATTTAGGTTGTAAAAACTAGTTAGTAACAAGCCTAAACTATTGGCTAAGCATTTATAATTAATATTAAGACTCTGTGTAGGTTATTTGGGAACTGGCTGGTGGGAAAGAAAAGTCTGTCTAAAAGACCTTACCTGATAAAGTAGAATATACCAATGCTTTGTAATTCAGCAATAGGGAATGGAGAGATGATTCAGAGGTTAAGATCTCTTGTTCTTCTTACAGAAGACCCTGGTCCAATCCCCAGCACACAATTGGCTCACAACTATCCATAAGTCCTGCTACATGGGCTCTAATGGGAATTCAGGTGCTGCACAAATATGTATGCAGGCAAAAGATTCATACACATAAAGTAAAATAAATAAATCTTACAAAAATAATTCAGCAATACACTCCTAAATAGGTACTCAACATGAATGTGCTTCTGTAAGTATGTACAAGGACCTTGATTGCACTATTATCCCTCGCAGTGGAAAACTAGAAACAATTCACATGTCTAGAAATGGAGGAAAAATAATTAACATGCTGTCTAGATACAACAGAATACTACACAGCAATGAAAATGGATGAATGACAGCTACATAATCAAAATAGAGGTTGAACTCTCTGGTATAATTACAGAAGTCAGGCAGCCATCTTGGCCTATTTAGGCTTCTATCACGATGCATTTGAGACTAAATATGTAGTAAGAATGTACATTATGTTTATTGAAAGTGGACAGTCCAATATGAAGACACTGACATATCCAATGACTGGTGAGAATTGCTCCCTGCGCTCAAGGAAGCATCTGTCACATGCAGGAGGGACAAACACTGTCTCTGTCTCCTCATGTAGAAAAACACAGAAGGTAAAGGCCTGGCTGCTTCCCTGAGTCCTTTGGTCAAGCAAGAACCCTACTTATAAGGCAGATCCACTCCCCATGGCTTTGTCACCTCCTAAAAGTCCCTTCCCTGTCACCTACAGAGAGGATCAAGGAATAGCATGAGGGACACCAGGACAGTTTTAAAGATTCTAACTTTATTTCTTGAGCTAGTGATTCATTTCGTGGTAATTTCTTGATTTCTGTATTTTTGCTTTCTGGACTTTTAATTATATTTTTTAATTTAATTTAGTTTTGCTTCTTGAGGCAAGGTCTCATATAGCCCAGGCTGGTCTTAAACTCACTATATACCTGAGGCTGGTCTTGATCATCCTGCCTCAACTTCCCAAGTGCTGGGATTATAGGCATGCCTGAATGTGAACTTTTTATTATGTCTGTCATATTCATAATATTTAAAGGTTTTACAAAGTTTATAAACATTCATATTTAAGGGCATGGTTATAGAAAAACTGTGAGAGTAATAAAGACTAAAGATGTGCTAGAATTAATTAGTAGTCACAAAATACAGACTCTGTTATGTATAGCTTGCATAAATTAGCTCACCTAATTGCCACAACAATCCTCTTAGAAACATAAGATTATCGGCCCCATTTTACAGATGGGCAAACTAATCCATAGAGAAGTTAAGTTACTTGTCTTCAGGAGACCCAGAAGGTCAGTTGCAAAGCCAAGATTAAGACCCAAGTAATGGAAGACAGAGTCTTTGAACTTGACCACAAAGCTGGGCTTCCATCATTCAAAGGGCTAGCTCAATAACGGGCACACAGATCCCTCAGGGTCCCCTTTCATTATTGTAAATACTAATCTTTCCTCTTGATTCACTGCATCCTGCTCAGGAAATCTGACTGCCATCCATCACTCCTCTCCCAATTTGTTTTCTGTTGGCTTTAATACTCATTCCTACCCCCAGAGTCTGTGCCCCTATTTCAGAAAGTCTAATGAAGCACTGTCTACTTGGAGCCTTGGGGATGTAAGATGCACAGTGATCGAGCCTTTCAAAACATGAAATAAAATAGCCAAAGCCAATGGCCACGAGATACCACCCACAAGGCTCACAGGGTGGATTTGGTATCTCAGGTAATGACTATGTTGTCCACCAGCACAGGGCTTCTGGCTTAAAGGCAAGATGTTAACACTAATTTGAGCTGCCTCCTGATCCTCAGGAGCCTAGAGCTGAGAGTGACAAGATCATTGGGAAAGCCTGCTCCAAACAGTGGGCCTCTTCCACTCCTAGGAGGAAGTGATAGACAGATGGCATAGGTATACTAAGAATAAAGCAAGCAAGGGGGGATAAAGGTCTCGGACATGCTAGAAAAAGTAGCATGGGCCCGGACTCCAGGCCTTGAAGAAGCTGCACGAAGTAAACACAGTGAAGCACCATCTGCTCCCAGGAAATGCTGCCCTTTGAGACTTTGCTTGGTCCCCTGCCTTCCTGAAGTACTTGCTGGGAAGCCTGTTTTGACCTGTCATCTGAAGACCACTAGAATGGCTCCATAGATTAGCATGATCCCTTTGGTGCTAAGTTCATTTGTAATCATTGCAGTGGCCTACATAATTCCAACTAGTGGGTGTGATCGTGCAAAGTGTGGTGTGTGGTTGGGAACTCCCCTCCCCCAGCTGTGACTATCCAAGAACACGCAACAAAGATGCTCAGCCGGGAAGCAATTGTATTTGTGGATACCAGATTCCTACCCTTGAGGGTCTGCCTTTGGTGGAGAAATCTCACCCAAGAAGTTTCCCCACAGGACACCTTCATGGACAGCTAAGGCACCTTACAGGCTGTGTGGGGACGGGGGACAGGGTGTCCTATTTGTGAGCTGCCATTTCTGAAAGCTAGATGACAGGGGCAGAGCCCCCCCCCCCCTCCGCAGGCCTCCTGCAGAGGCTGTGATTTGCCATGCACATTATTAATGAGCTTCATCCTAAAGTTATTCTGGCTGCATGTGGAGCTTAGAGAACTTGGGAACACAACTTGGCAGGCAACATAGGCTTTAAAATGCAGCCCTTCCCCAGCCCGCCTTAAAAAAATAATATCAAAGGGGAAATCAGAGGGGGTGTACAGGGTGGGGGACAGAAGGAAACAAGAGCTTGCGAGAGCAAAGTAAGGAAATGTAGTGCTTTTGAAAGAAATGTTTTTAATATCCAGCCCCGTTCCCGCTCTGTTCTGCTCCTCCCAGCCTGGGGGTTGCTCTCTTGCAAGAGACCTTTCTCATTCTTCAAGGTCTAGTCAACAAATACAGGTCCTTCAGGGCCACCAAGCTGTCTCTAGAAGCTCCCCTTTGACTTCCCCAGGTCTCAGAGCACTTCCCTTCCCTGCCCCCCACATCCCTTCCTGGTAGCCATTTGGCACTTCATTCATTGAATTATTCATCAAAACAGATATGGAGGCCTTGCTGTGCAGCCGATAATCCTGAGTCTTAGCTAACTCAGCTTTCCCTGTGGGTGTCTTGTGTTTTTTCAAGGAGCTGAGTTCCCAGGCATAGGAAGCACAGTGGTAGGTTCGTGGCCTTGTTGTTCAAGGTCTAGAAGGAGGCATGACACCCACTATCCCCTGAGAGATGACTGCTGGATGACAGGACACATGCATCAGTGGCCTTGCACACTGCTCATCTCCACTGCCTACTGCCCCAGGAAACTGCCAATAGCATCCTTACCATTTTCCCTGAGGGCAACAGGGAGCAGAGAATTGGTACTCCAAGAGAAAAACTCTGGGAGGTTAGTCCAGCTTCTCTCCGGGAAGGATCAAGTGTCTGGAAAGCTAGAGTGGAAACTTCTGTTTCCGCTGGATGACTCCTCTTGGAGGACTGTGGGTCCAAATAACCAGGCGAGGGTGGGAAGAAGAGCTAACTGGCTGAAGATGGGCTGGGTGTTTGCAGAAAGGAACAGGCGTTCATTCCATGAGCATCAGGAACTTGATGAAGCAGAGCCCTGAGGGAAGATGGTAGAAGGACAGAGATGGAGACCTGGGTCTGCTCTGTGAAGGACAGAAGCAAGAAGCAGACATGGGAAGAATAAGCAACTGCTCACCCGCCTGGAAATGACCAATCTATAGGACCCAGGAAAGACATCCACGAGGAGGCCCCACCTGGCCCTTGAAGTGTTCATGGAAGCGGTGTCACAGATCACCCATGTTCCCTGCCAGCTCCCTCCAAATAGAGAAGCGATTTCCAGCGAAGCCCCTTCCCTAAACCAAGTATTATTTTCAACATCCACTGGGTCTCCTCTACAATTCTTTTAACCTGAGTACAACCGGCTTATATTCACTGGGGTAAGTCCCCAGATGCACACAAAATATAAAGGGATCTGCAATGTAGGGCTGCTTATGGACACAAGCATAAGAAATCCTGTCATGATTTTATCAATCTTATTTTTTTTTTAGTTCCCATTAGGATTTTATATGTATTGATTTTATATTAAAATTAATTTTCTCTGATCAAAGCTTTTTCCAAAAGTATCTATGATGTATTTATTGCTCTTTAAAATAAACTGTAATGCAAGGCAGAACAAGTCAGCCATATTTGGTCTCGAGCTTAGGGATGTTGACTTCAACTTCCAGGTACTCACACATGAGAGAGAACGGTACTGCTGCACAAAAGCTTCAATTTCAGTCCCCACTACCTATTAGCTGGTCATGGAGGGGTATACCTATAATATCAGCAACATTCAGGAAGTAGAGACAGAAGGATCAGAAAAAGTTCAGACTCCTCCTCAGCTCTAAATCAAATTTAACTACTGCATAGTAGGCTACATGAGACCCTGCTTCAAAGGTGTGAATCAAAAATGTCTAAAGGAAGTCCAAATGTCTTACCATTCTCAGGGCCAGACAGCGAGACTCTTGATGATGAGAAACACACTTGTCTACAAGCTCATTGCTATCCTCAGATTGCCAGTCCTCACTTTGCTTCTGGAGAGAGAGCGGCCGCCAGACATGTTGTTCCTATTGCAAGACGCGACAAAAACGAATTTCCTGGCCAAGGTAGCTATGCCTGGGAGGCCTTGGACCTCATTCCTCATGGAGCACTTCAGGGAGCTGTGAGGAAAGTTTTCTTCCACTGGCAGACAGCCTCCTCTAAATCCCGGGAGGGAAGTTGCCTTTCTTCAAGAAGAAACCTTGGCAAGCACATCTGCTGCCTTGGGAAGAGCGTCACAATGAGAAATGACCCAGGGGACATCTGTTTTGAGAGAATCTCCTAGTTGTATTTGACAAACATCCACAGCTCTCAACTCTCTTCTCCAGAAGTCTGGATTCCTGAATCCAGCAGCAGGCAGCACTCACCCTCCTTTCTTGCATAAAAAATCTTGGTATGCCTGCACTGTACCAGGTTAGACAGAGAGGCATACCGTTCTCCCCACACGGTGACCCTGAACTGGGAGACATCAAAATGGCTCATCTCAGAACCTGTCAACATGTCCTCTTCTCTCTTGGAAAGGTTGCAGTCAGGGTTAACTCGCAAGTGATTACCAAGTGCCTTTCTCATTGAAATGAGAATTAATATTAATGCAATTATATGCTGATGGATTCAGCATTCTGCTGAAATGGATCAACATTTAAACTCTGTCACTTAACAAAAACAAAGCCATCCTGGAAAGACGATGAGAGTAAGTCAAAAGGCAGACACACAAAGGATTCTACTAGGTACAATTCCTGCCAGACTATTCCAGGAATTAGAGCAGAGGAAGAAAGGGAAAAAGGGCGGGGGGCGGGGAGGGGGGGCACAAACTCTCCCAGTTGAAAATACGTCTTCCCATAAAAGGTAAAAGTTGGTTTGTGTTTATAAAATACCACAAATAACTTCTAAGAATCGTTGAATTCCTTGGCTACCTCATCCACAATTATTGTTTTACCAGGATTTTGAGAGCCTTAAAAATATAGCACTATAACTAATAACAGGGCCATGTCTCCAAACAATGAGATTGAAAAGAGGAGGTAGGAGAAAGGAAAGACTCTTCTGGAATAATAGAAAGTGGTTATCCATTTCTTGCAAGCCACACGGTACAACCCAGGGGATAGGTGTGGCACAAATATCCCCACACAAAAGTACACATTCCAGCATACATTCTGAATACTAGGCAGTGCCCTGTCAAAAGAGATGGGCCACTCAAACTCTAACTAGTGGGTGAGGACCCTGGTGGTCCTCCAAATGAAGCTACCCTTGCCACTGCTGTGAAACACATGAGCCAAAGACTCCACCAGAGTGAGGTGATCAGTCACTAATAGGATCCAAACTTATCTCTGGATACCATGGCCTGGCACTTTGACTTTTATCCAATGACATGGGTCAAATTTTATCCCCTATCCCCAAATATATGTTGAAATCCTGACCCCTGGTACTTTAGAATATAGGTTCATATTTCAATAAGATGCATATAGATGTAATCAGACTATAATGAGGTCTTTAGAGATGGTCTTAATCCAACATGACCTCTGTCCTTATTTTTTAAAAGAAACTTGGCCGTAGAAACAAATGTAGATATCAGAGAAAAGCACCTGGGAGGAGACAGGGAGGAAACAGCCCCCAGCCAGCCAAAAAGAAAGGCCTTGAATGGTTCCTTCCCTCACAACCCTCAAGAGGAGCCAACCCTGCCCAGACATCATGCCTGCTCTATAAATTCTAGCTTGAGATTGCAGTCTCAATAAATTAATACAGAAAATCTGAATGTCTTGGAGGAGAATGAATGTCTATGTCAAGCTCTACAGAGACATCGACCTTTTATTTCATCACGTATTTTGCCATCTCTCTTTGGGATGAGCATAGTGTCACCTGAGACTCTCAGTGGAGCTCACATCTTTAATGTACCTGATTAGATGGTGTCCAACCCTTTCAACTTCCAGAAGTCACAAGCCACTGAGGATGAACACAGGAGGGTGGATACTCTGAGGTCCTCATTTGCATTCTTTTCTCTGCCCTAAGTTAAACATTCACCTACAATAACATACACCTTGGTTTCCTTAAAATGAAAAAAAAAATAAGTTTTCTCTAGAAGTCTCTTTTACAAATGCTAGTCTTTAAAAGATACAGGCTCGGGGTTGTGGATGCGACTCAGTTGGTGTAATACATCCCATGAAGGAAACTCTGGATTCTATCCCCAGGACCACATAAAACTGGGTGTGTTGGATGATGGCTATAATCCCGACACTCAGGAGCAGAGGTAGGAATATGTAAATTCAAGGTCATCTTCAGCTACTTAGTGAGTTCAAGGTCAACCTACAACAAATGAGACCCTGACTCAAATGTTAAAATAACAATAATAATAATTTTAAAAGTAACAGAAAACACAGCCTGTTGTTGGTTTGGGAATCAAGGATTTCAAAGAAATAAGGTGAGGATGGGAGTCATAATTAGTGTAGACACAACGGAAATTAATGATGAGGGTGGTGGATTTCATCAGGAGAAACAGCAAGGAACATGTTCATACCTTTGAGTTTCAGAGTGCTTCTGGCTAAAAGATACCCAATGTTTTAGCCCTATCTCTCTTTGGGATGAGCATAGTGTCATCTGAGACCCTCAGTGGAGCTCACATCTTCAATGCTCCTGATTAGATAGTGTCCAACCCTTTCAACTTCCAGAAGTCACAAGTCACTGAAGATGAACACCGGTGGGCGGATACTCTCAGGTCCTCATTTGCATTCTTTTCTCCACCCTAAGTTAAACACACACCTGCAATGTTTCCACAGGGCTTTGAGTCTCACCTGCTGGTGCCCGTGGGCCTTCAGCAACACATCATTTGCAGTGTGAGCTGCTGGCACACACTGTGCAAAGTACAGGCTTCACAGCCTTATTCCCCCCACAGCTCCCAAATGTATGCAGAGTCAGGATCTTCGCTGTCTGAAGGATGGTTCTCTTGTCTCTGCCACAATCTAGGTAGCAGACGTGTGTTTCTCATGAGGCAGCTGCAAACAGGAAAATCTGATGGTTTCCCAGCTAAGTCTTTATTTTTCTCCTTTTCAACAGGTTGCTGTTCAGAATTTCCTCTCAGTGACATTTCTTCAGATTGCTTTGAAAAGGCTAGAAGGCTCCCAGTGCATCCCAAAGGAGTTTCTGATTTGGGGCAAGAAAAGGGTTCACCAGAAGTCTGGTTTCAAGTTCCTAGAAAAAAATTGAATGGTGGTTACTTGGGGCCAAAAGAAAAGATGCCACTGCACACCTTTGGGAAGAAGGCATGCAGGAAGAGCTGGAATCCCTCCTTCAGTGGGGAAGGGCATCACCTCTGGAGCTGAGATAGAGGGTGGTGAGGACAGGGGGGGGGGGGCTTATACAGCAAAGCACTCCCCTGCTTCCTAAAATAGGCTCCTAGCAAACCTTAAATCCGTCACCCTCTATCAGTTTCTGAGACACATCTGTTTGTGTCTGCCAAAGCAAATGGGAGTCTCTAAAAGAGCCAAGCAAGCTGGATGCAGCCTGTCTCGCATGCTTGCAGACATGCTGCTGTTGCTGCATTTTGGTGCATTGTGTACAGCTTGCCCTGTTGCCTGGGTGCAGGCTCTCCCAGCATGCTGAGCTTCTTTTCAGCATGGTTTAGGAGACATCCTTTTCTCTGGCAGCCAGGAAGCAACTTAAAAGAGCCATCTCCATCTGAGATTACTTGTGTATTTTCCACCCCCGGCCCCTAATTGCCTCTGTAATGATTCCATTTAAAGGACATCCCTTATCCTACACAACCTGCCTTAAGTCCTCTTCAGAAATAACAAGCATCATCAGGCATTGCTGGACATGCACATGTCCCCAACAGGCTATGTGTGACCTCAGCACCTTCCATAAGACGGTGTAGGGTGCAATTAAGCATCTCAGGACATCCCAATGCCCTGAGGCAGTGTGGAAAAAAAAATGTGCTGTTTATCCCAAAGCCCCAAATATCACCTGTCAACTTCCCTTCCTCCCACTCTGCCAACAACACTTAGGGAAAGACACAGATTTCTCCTGAGAATTTGTTGTTCTCCTTGTTCTTGACTTGAAGTGACAATTTCCTGAGTGAAGAGCCCGAGGCTGCTATGCAAACAGGAGACAGAGAAAGTGTGTCCTGATAGCAACAAGTGGGGAAAGCTTACTCTCAGTGAGGCCTGGTGTGTCTCCACCTGCCACTTGTCCACGCTCTCCACAAGATCTGATTCAAATATCTTGTTTGCTCCAAAAGGCTTTCCTCAGACTTCTGGTCTCCAGCTCAGAACCATGCCCTTGACCTTGTATTCTACAGCAGATGGACAGCCCACAGCTTCCCAAACACGGATTCTGCCACCTTATCCTCTGCAAGCGACTTCTGCCTTCCAACTTCACCGCTCTCCCAACACAGGAGCTGGCAGGCCTGCTTTCTGTCACTCATGTGGCGTGACTTTTTCTTCCTGTAGTATAGTATTCATTTAGCTACTAAAAATATTCATTTCAAAAGCCAGGGAGCCTGGTGCTGACGGAGAAAACTGTTGCTAGAGTTTTCCTGCCTGGCCCACAGTCAGGACAAATCTCTCTCACCCGCCAGTCCCAAGCCGTTCAAACCCGATCAAGTAAACACAGAGACTTATATTGGTTACAAACTGTATGGCCATGGCAGGCTTCTTGCTAACTGTTCTTACAACTTAAATTAATCCATTTCTATTAATCTATACCTTGCCACGTGGCTTGTGGCTTACCGGTACTTTACATCTTCCTTGTCCTGATGGCGGCTGGCAGTGTCTCCCTCCTCTTGCTTTCTGTTCTCTCAATTTTCCTCTCTGTTAGTCCCGCCTATACTTCCTGCCTGGCCACTGCCAATCAGTGATTTATTCATTGACCAATCAGCAACACATTTGACATACAGACCATCCCACAGCACCTCCCCTTTTCTTTTCTTAAAAAGGAAGGTTTTAACCTTTACACATCTCCAAAGTCAGCTTGGTATATTTGGGAATTTGGGCGTAGCTTCTCTTACTACTTCCTGCTGGAGGGGGGCGCTGTATCTTCTGGGGAAACAAAGAAAATTTTAGGATCATGGAGTAGTCCGTGAGGCTGTATCATCTGAGCCAGTTGTCTTGAAACGGTTCTGGATGTTGGATCATCTGGGTCATGGTGTCATCGGAGACCTTTCAGGGGGTCTTGGCTGGTCAAACCTGATGTGTCTTAATCTTGAGCAAATCCATAGCCTCTGGCTTTCTGTGGAAACAAAAGAGACTCTTTTCCAAAGCAACATATCCTTACATCCAAATTTTGAAGTCAAAGTATCTTTAAAATATACATACTGGTTTAACTCAGCTTCCTTTACAATCAAATATCTCTCTGTAGTTAAGAATCCCAAAGACAACACAATCCAGACTCTCTGTGTAATAGTCATCTCTACGTGGCTTATTTTTTATATTAATTTTACTGTCTCTTTAAAGACTTTATTTTTTAAAACCATGTATTTGTTTCTATACTGTATATATCACCTTTTTTTTTCTTTCAAGCCTACATATATTTTACACACATTTTAAACTATTACATCTGAATCTGTCTTATTGTGAATCTATTGTTTTAAGCTGCAGCCTTCTAAGCCTGAAACGGTGCTGGTGCTGTGGCTACTGGCTCCGCCCACCTCAGCTTCCCAACATGGCGGTATGCTTACCGCCAGCTCTGGGAGCCATCGTGGGTCTATGCTTTTATCCAAGCAGCGTGTAGCCCAGAAACCTCTTTTTTTTTGTACTAGCAAAGGCTAAATCCACAATGTAGCTTAATGTGCCACTTGCAGAGGCCTCATTCCCGCCATACCGGGGCAGGTCGAGCGCGCACACTAGGAACCCGCCAGTAGCTCAAACCGGCAGCTGCCGCTCATTTGAGAGAGACAATTAGGAAGCTGTTTTTAGCTCCGTTTTAGAATCTTTTTTTTCAGTTTTTAGGTGGAAACTCTTGCCACCACGTTGGACGCCAGAAAACCATGAGTTGGAGGCCAGCCTTGGCTACATCGTGAGAGTTAAATCTCATAACACACACAAAGACGGAGAAAGAGGAAGAAGGAAGAAGGGGAAGGAGGGAGGACAGGAGAGAGCATTCATTTCATTCCGGAGCTCTTTGGCTCCCTTTCTACATTTAGTAGTCCCAGAAAGAGTCCAAAGGGTCAGCCCTCCCCTATAAGTCATGAATTCTGGATAGCCTTGTGGGACTTTGCATATCAGGGCCATGTCATATGTTTCTCTGAGAGCAACTTCTCGTGTCCTCTTTCTACAACCACAAATACCAGGAAAGGGCCTCTATTTGTGTTTCTGGGAAACCATTTCATGGTCACCAGTGTCCATTTCTCTCTTCTCCACCCTAGGAAATTTGGAGGCTCCTCCAGTCCCAAGGGGCAGTTGCTCATGGCAAAACCAGGGTGTGAATAAATGAAAAAAAATCTGAGATCTGAGGGCTTCAGTACAGATCCAAACGAGCATTGTCTAAGTTGAAGGGAACCACCCAGAATATGGCAATATCCAAGCACCTCACTTTGTTGATAGACTGTTAAACTGAATCATCTGAGAAGTATTCATTTAAAAATATCTTGGCATAACTATTTATACAGTGAGAGACGCTTCTGGGGCTTGTGCAAGATCTTTGATCCGCTCATCCTTTCCGATGATGTGGCCAAGGCCAAGAGAAACAAATTAACAAAGTCAAGTTGTCTCACTAGGGCCAGACCTTCTGTTCTTCGGCCCCACCCACCAGCTCCTCATCGGGGATCTAGCTTCATTCACACGGCTCCGAATTAGACACGGGGGGGGGGGGGGGGGGGGGGGGGGGGGGGGGGGGGGAGGAAGCCTGCACTTGCCAGAAGGGTGGGGAACATCTGCACCCCTCCCAGCTGGGAAAGCTGCAGTAAACACAGAAACATTTGCTGGCCGTGGCGAGACCAAAAGCCCCTGCTCCCTCTCAAGTGGCCAGAGAGCTTGCACGTGGGAGTCTTACTTCTGAAGGCTCTTAACCTCACATTCTCTTCATCCCCTGACTAAGGTATGATGAGAAGGATAAAGTGACACCTCCTCCACTATTGCCTAGTAGAGAGAGGTGTTACTGAGAATCCCAAAAGATGGTTGGTGTTCTTGCTATCTTGTTGAATTAAAGAAGTATTTGAGAAGCATACACAAATAGCAAGGTAACAAAGGGTTGTATTGAGAAACGGGTAGAGGTGTTGAGTAGACATAATGGAAGGGAAGAGTAGGCCCTGGGTGACAGTGCTACTCAAGAGTACTTGGTTACTAGGGCTTCCTTTGACGGTCCAGATGGAGGAGGAGATGGTTGGGGTTAGTGGGTGTGGGTGGTTTTGGGTTAGGATTGAGAAGCCTGGATGAGATAAGCCTTTGTTCACAGCACCAGTCCTTTTCTATGATGTATCTGGTTTTAATCATATGCATGCCCAATTACACATAGGCACAAGAAGGTAAAAAGATGTTTTCCCCCAAAGGTTTATCACATGATGGAGTTAGCTTACTGTACTTGCACCTAAAACCAGTTCGGGCTGGATAATCTCATTGTCTCTAGTTCCAGTGTTTGGCCACAAAAGGGGAGCAGTTATAAGGGTGTTATGGAGCTATAAAGGTGGAATGAAGGGTAGCTTTGTTTGGACAGGGATCCATTTAGCTCTATATGAGCAGAGTTATAGCTGCAAACCTTCCTTGAAAATTATCTGTCTCAAAACTCCTTTTGCAACCAGAACCTTAACAGGCACCTACTATGGAAACTAATACAGAAGTTCCTCAAGAGCCAAAAAATAAAACTACCACATGACCACTATCTATAACACTAATGAATATGTGCCTGGAGGATTCTAAGTCAACATAACACAGAAATACTTGCACACTGATGTTTATTACAGGACTATTCATAATAACAAAGATATGGAACCGGCCTAGATACCCACCAACAGCTGAATAGGTAGAGTAACTGTGGTACACACATGCAATGGAATTTTCATTCAGCAGAAAAGAAGAATGGAATTAAGACAAGCATGGGGAAATGAATGGAACTGTAGATTGTGATGTTATGTGAAATAACTCAGACTCATAAAACTAAAGAAGGCAGAGTTAGATGTCTAAAGAAAAATAGGGACCAAGCAAGAGTAATGGAATATAGAAGAGTGATCAGGAATTCAGGTCATTCTCATCTACATAGAGCAGTGGTTCTCAACCCGCGGGTTGCAACCCCTTTGGAGGTTGAACGACCCCTTTTGCAGGGGTGGAATATCAGATATCCTGCGTATTAGTATAAAGTAGCAAAATTATAGTTATGAAGTAGCAATATAAACAATTTTGTGGGTGAGGGTCACCACAACATGAGGAACTATATTAAAGGACTGCAGCATTAGGAAGGTTGAGAACCACTGACGTAGAGGGTCTAGGTGAGGCCAAATAGTATAGATTCTGTCTCAACCAGCTTCCCCAAAAAATTCATATGCCAGAAGATATACAGGTCTAGGACTTGGATCCAGATATTTTACACCATAACCAGGATTATTACAAAAATGTGCTGCTGACTACTCAGTGAGACTAGGAATAAATGAACAAATAAAAGGATGCTATATTAGAGGCTATAAGGTTTAAGGCTGAGTAAAAATTGACAGGGAACCCAGGGGGTATCTTACCTGCACATAGGATACAATCATTTTCTTTGCAAAGGAGTTACTACAAAATAAAACAATCAAGGTTTGCAGTTGAGAAAGCTAAAATGACACGGTCACTATGTAAGACATAGTAATTCCTAAAAAGTTAAACCAAGACTTACCATGTCAATCAATATTTTCACTCTTCAAGATGCACTTGCCCAAAAGGGGGTGGAGCAGAGAGGGAGAGAGAGTGCATAAGTATTCAGAGCATCACAATAAATAGAAGGTAAAACTAACTCAATGACCATCAACAGATGAATGGATAAATAAATTGTGGTATATCTATGTAATGGCATATTATTTAGCCAATAAAAGGAATGCAACCATTAAAAAAACCAATGATCCAATTTAAAAAAAAAAACCTGAATACCCCCTAAACATTTCTCAAAGTCAAAGATGTAAAACATAAGAAGTCAAATAGTGTATGTTTCTATTTGTGTGAATATACAGAATATGTAAATTCATAGAGACAGATGGGGCATTCTTTTTGTTGCTAGGGGCTGAAGAAAGGGGTAAAATAGAGAGTAGATGCTTAATGCTTATTTTCAAGGGTGATAACAATATTTATTATTGAACAGGGCAGAGGAGGCAGTTATATAACACTGTGAATACTCTAACCATCACTAATTCATTTTTAATGGCTGAACCCTGACTAATACATTTTATGTGGTACAATTTTTGTCTCAGTAATAACAATAATAAAGGAATGCTACAAAAAAAAAAAGAAAAACTACCAAAGGATTTCTAGAAGATGTGGCATTTACCCTGGAGTTTAAATGGCAGCTGGGATTAAGCTGGAAGCAGCATGAAGTAGAAAGGGAGCGGCCTGCAGCCCTGTAGAGAAGACATTCTCACTGTGATAGCGGGTCTTTGTTGTCAGCTTCACTGGAGTTCAAATCAACTATCAGCCAAACTGCTGGGTGGGTCCTTGACAGTGTCCCCTGAAAAGATTGACTGAGGAAGGATGACCATCCCCACAGCAGGCAGTACCTTCTGGCTGTGGCCCATATATAATGAAATCCAAGGGAAAGCAGGGTTTTCACTCCTTGCTGTCTGCTAGTGCATCTACTCTGCTGCTGATCATCTTTCTACCATTCCTCAACATCAGAATCCAGATTTTTCAGCATCCATAAAACATGGACAGAAGAGCAGTGGCCCTCTAATAGCCTCCTGGCTTCAGTGCCAGACTGGGGCTTCTAATATATCTATCTATCCAGATGGACTGAGTACTACTGGATTCTCACGTTCCATTGTTGGACTGCCTAGCCTCTATCCTGCAAGTCAGTTTAATAAGTCCTCTTTGTAATATATATTCCTTCTATCAGCTCTATACCTTGGGAAACCCCTGACTAATGCATTTACTACCTGCACATTCTTACATAGCTAGCCTCGGGATTACCTCATTTTACCTCCTCCAAAACCTCCACACAGCACTCAGTGGCTTCAGAAATTAGCAAGGACACTCTACATGTTTGCAGAAGGCTTTATATAAATTGTGTGAAAAGGGATACTTACTGAAGAGCAATGTGCTAATATCAGAAAAAACTGGGGCAGGTTCTAACTGACTCAGACAGCCACAAAGCACCCCAAATTCATCTAGGACTTGTAGTCATGTCTCAGGTGGCCCAACCCGGTCCCAGAGGGTACCAACAGATGTCTTGCAGTCCACTATAACCTGCCTAGCTCTGATCTACCATCTATAAAGACTTTATCCAGAACACAGGTCAAAGGTTTTAGCAGTGCTGCATCAGGGACCCTTGACCCTAGAGAAGGAGATACCTGATGAGGATATAAAAGTATCCACCTTCTCTCAAGTCACCAACATTACACAGCTCTGGAGACAAAGAAATGCTCTCTTGGGAAGGGTTTGAGGAGCACTCGGGAACTCTGGAAACTGCCCAAATACTGGCCTTGTTTTCTAACTCAAAGCACAAGTTCCCTTCTGGAGGAGCTTCTCCAGGCCACCTTTGGGCACACCAAGTTCCCTGGCCCCTTTCCACCAGCCTTCAGGACCAGTAGCTGTGGTGAAAAGGAGTAAAGAGATGTTCTGCTCAGTTGAAAAACTGCTTTCAGCCTCTGTGGAGGGAGAGACATCTATGTGTGGTTAGGAAGGTGTGCAACTGGGAGCTTTGCCTAAAATCTACCAATCCAAGGACAAAGCCAGCCTTCCTTGTTCTTTGTGCAGAAACAAAAATAGCAGTGAGATCTTTTCCAGTCAAATGTATTACCCATTAAAGCCCAGCGATCCCTCCTCCACACTTTCCTTCTAGCCTCCCCATTTGCCTTTTCACTGGGGAAGGCAGGTCACAGAAAACCGTCCTCCCCACCTTACACTAGGCATGTATTCCATCCTTTAGCAGTTCACTCAGAGGGTGGGGTACTTGAGGTAATCATCCTGTATTGTCTCGTTGACACTGGGCTTGCACAGACTTAAACTAGTGGACCAGATACTAAGCCAGTCTGTTCACACTCATGTGCCACCAGCATCCAGGACTTTCTTACCTCAAGATCAACATAGACATGAATTAGAACTACTGACATGTGTTGCAATTCTATTACATGCTGAGCACCATGCTAGGTACTTTAAATAGACTTGCCCTAAACTTTCTAACTACCCTTGAGAGTGAATATTCTATTCTATGGGTCGGTTGGGGAGCATCTGTGTGTCCGCAGCTCATTTTCTCTCAAAACCATGCCAGTTCATGTCTGCTGATACCTTCCCACATCCCCACTGAATGGCCTTCTCTGCTGTCATCTTTAACCTCTGATATGTCTGAGCACGTTGACACCCCTTCCACATTAAAATAGTTTTCTCTCGGCTCTCTTGACGTTTAATTAAACTTAGGGTCTTCCTCCTACCAGATGACTCTGGCTATGGTGTTCCTAGGTCCCCAAAGATGAAGAGAAGTTCATTCTAGAGACTGGGATCACACCCTGAACTCCACTGCCTACTAATTGTGACAGGGCAAGATATTTCAGCTCTCGCCACCTAGTTTACTTCACATGGTCGTTGCAAACTCAAGAAATATGCATACAGAACAATTAAGAGATTTCCTACCACAAAGTTAAGTCCTAGTTATGGCTAGCTGTTGGAATCATCGCTTATTGCTTGAGTTACCCAGTGTTATTGCACTACCTCTAAATTTTTAAGTTCCATCGAGCCATTTACACTCCTTTTCTCATCCCACTCTTGCCTAAGGCAGCCTCATTCATCTCCCTGACTCTGTGTCATCTATGCATTGGCATCTCTAAATTCCTATCTCCCATCCAGATCTCATGTAAGCTGCAGGCTCATTTATCCAATAGCTTCCTTGACACATCCATTTGGATGCCTCGCAGGATCTCAATTGACGTGTCTGAAACCCAACACTCCCCTTCCTCTAGCCCCTCCGCGTCCGTCTTTATCACACACAATGGCACCATCATCGGCAGCTGCTTAAGTAACAAACGTGGGATCATCCTTGACACTTCTCTTGCGGGAGCCTCCCACCTGGAATTCATTACCACAGGCTTCCGATGTCATCTCCAAGATACATCATCACCCCACCCGCCTTCTCTACATTTCCACAGCTGCCACTGTAGTCTAGGTTGCAGGTTTTATTACTTACCGGATCCTTCATTCCTTTGTCATAGGGAACAGCGAAGAGTCTGCTCTTTTGATATTGTTCTAGTGTCAACGGAATCATTAATCAGTTTCTGCTGAAAACACCATTGTACATTCCTACCATCTACAGCCCAAACTCAGTTCCTCCTAATGACCCTCAATCTCTCCAGTCTCCTCTTGCCCCTCCTACACTAGGGCTAACACCCTCCCTCCCTCCCCCTTTTCTCAGCTTCTTACTAGAACAGTTTTAGGCTGTTCTTACTAGTGTGAATCGTTGTCTTAACCTTCTTTATGCCATGGTCAAGTTTTGTGACCAAGAACCCTGTTCAACATGGTTAGGTTTTAAAGTTTGGGCTTTTGTTGTTGTTATGGGTTTTTTTTTGTTGTTGTTTTTGCTCTTTTAAATTCTTTTTTTCGCCCTTTATCTTCATTAGTGCACATCTGTATGTTTATGCTCCTGTGTTGAGCAAGGGCATTTGTGGGCCATGTCACTCACATAGAGGCTAGAGGACAATCTACTGTAGCAGTCCTCACCTTCCATCTTGAGACAGGGTCACTTGTTGTTTATATTGTGGACAGCATGTTGGCTGGGATGTAAGCCAGAAGCTGAAGACTGTCCTGTCTCTGCCTTCCATCTCCCTGCAGAAATGGGATTATAGACACACACAGGGGGATTTCAGCTAGGACAGACAGCAGGCTTCATTCGACATGCCTTCTTCAGTTCCAGAATCAGGTCCTTGTGCTTGTATGGCAAGTGCTCTACCCACTGAACCACCTCCCCAGCCCTGTCTGTTTGTTTGTGATACAGGGTCTCATGTAGCTCAGGTTACCTGCAATAATAGGCCTGCCTCCATCAGGCCTGGGATTACAGGTCTGTGCCACCATGCCTGATATGCCTCATGATGTTTTTAATGTACACAGTCTGTGAGATTACAAAGGACCATTCCATTTGTGATATAAGATGCATAGAATACGTAACATATGAGAAACCTCTGAGCCTTCTGCTCAGGGTCCCCTTGCACTTGAAACTACTCTAAAATCTAATGGCTATTTTAAATATATATTTGTGGTGTAGTATAAATATATGGGCTTCTTTGTTAATGTATTTGCTAATAAAACTCAACAATGGGCCTAATAACTGTCATAATTCTATCGAATGTGATACAAAAGCAGCTACTGTATTGGTGGCAGAGTCACAGATACTGCAAGCATTACCATACAGAAAATTCTAATCTCAAGCAATCCAAACACCTTATTTGTGCAGACACTTTCTCCCACATGCTCCACCAAGTAGCTTCCTCTCTACCCTTAAGCTTCAGCATGTCCTTCCTTAGTTCCTCCCCGACTAAGTGCAGTTCCTGCAAACCTCACCCTTTAAAACCAATTTTTATAGCCCAAAGTTTTTCTAAAGTTTTACCTTCAAGCGCATTTCTCCACATGAGTTGGATTTTTATTGGACACTGCACTGAAAAATCGCAAAGGAAGGAACAATTCCTACCTTGCTCAGTTGCTCAGTGCCCAGGATATAGCAGAGGTGATTCAATGAATGAATGGACAAATGCATGAGTTTGTTTATCACTGGTGAGCAGTGGCGCACGGATATAATAACCTCAATTCCAGAGTCTGCTCATGTCCCCTCCTTGCATCACAGTGAATGGAACCCAGGTGTCTACAAATGTGTGAGCCTTATACCAACATCCACTTACCTCTCCACTTGGTAGAAAAATTGTCTGCACAACTTAGCTTGAACTCCAGGAAGAATAAATACCTTTACCAAAAGGTATCTCCAATGCTGAAAAACATTAGTGACAACCAAGGAGCCTGTACTTTCAAGTTACTTTTATTTGTGAAACTTTAAATGATTTCAGATGCACTCCTGATGGAAGTAGAAAATTATGATGATAATGAGACTAATAAACATTTATTGGGTGTTCTAGGTAGTTATATATATACATATATATATATATGTATATATATATTTATATACATATATATCTGATTATCTAGTTCTTATGTTTCTACTTCAGAGTTTAAGAAAGTAGTGGATGAGCTCAAACTATACCTTGCACCCCTCTACCATGTCACATAATTATTTTAAAATTCTTTCCATTTCCCCTAAGAAGCTGAGATCTGATAATCAAGAATCTTTGAAAAACAAGAATCTTTTACACAAATAGGTTCTCAGATGGATCATACCTTAATCCAGTCACTTTGGCTGATACAATCCCTAAGATCAGTATGTCATCAAATATGTGAGTCTTCTACCAGAACAATCAAAAGGCAATGCTATCAACTCAAAGTTCAAAACTTGAACCACTGCCTGGGTGGAGAGTAGATAGGAGTTGTCACACCAAGGAGCCCAGGGAAAAGGAAAAAGAATGGAGGGAATGATGACAGATGGGGGTACCAGATTCTAGCCCCGAAGAACAAGGCAAAACAAACCAGACTCAGAAAGACTGTAGTTACATGTTTTCTTTCATTCATGGTGGTATATAAACTACACATACAGATAGATAGATAGATAGATAGATAGATAGATAGATAGATAGATAGATAGACATATAGGTAGATATTAGATAGATGTGATAAATTATGATAAATAACAGATAGATAGATAGATAGATAGATAGATAGATAGATAGATAGATTAGATAGATAGATAGATAGATAGATAGATAGATAGATAGATAGATGATAGCTAGAGATAGATGGTAGATTATAATAAATGATGATGATGAAGAAAGATAGATGGATAGATGGATGAATGGATGGATGGATGGGTGCTTATTAGCATTTCAGGTCAAAATTATAATTTAATCAACATTGTCAGACTCAGTTATACTTAACTTAAAGCCAAGGTACAGTAGGATGAGGCGATAGGCTAGTTCTTTATTCAGGGTGAAACAGTCAGGGGCTGGCTTCTAAATAGACCTCTGGGTTATGTTATACATTAGAGGTGGTTATGGTCCAGCTTGGTTATAACATTTGGAGTCCAGGGTTATTGTCAGGGTTCATGCCAGCATCAAGAAAATAGTTTAGAGGGTCATTCCTACATGGTACTTTGGTCTGAATTCAGACCTTAAAGTATGGTAAACTTTAGGGTTCTTGACAAAGTTCAATGTAAGGAGCTGTGTAAGGGAATTCAATAGATAGCATGGGTTTAATTGTTGGCATGTTTATTGTGTAGATGATTCTGTTTACCCAGAAAGTATCTTTGGGAACAGCTGCACTCAGAAAAGCTTCAGCCCAAGTCTCTAGCATTGTTTCTGTCTGTGAATAAGGGGCATCAATGGTTTCACATCCTTTACCCTCTGGGACTCATGGAGACCCAGCCTTGCATTCTCGCTTGTCTATGCTTACACGATCACCAGCTTGCATCCCTGAAGAAATGATGGGAGCTCCATAAAAGCTACCCTCCTAGTTTTTAGGAAACAGAAAAGCTTGCTTAGTGAAGGCAAGAGATTCCTCAGAGGTCTTTAATCCTAATGCAGGCCAAAGGACCGGCCTATATTAAATCGACTATGAGAGCCCTCATCTCTGCCATAGGACACCATGTCCCCTATGTCTCAGCCCAGTTCCAAATCTCCAATTGTCCCTGACTGTCTATCTTTCCTCAAGGCTTGATCAGATTGTCATGTGTGTAGTATAACAGTTCCTGGGGAAACATGAACAAGTGTCTATTCTCAGCAGATAAAACTGGCAGACCAAAGTGACAAAGGCATCAGTCTAACTTGGCAAACCAATGACTTAACCAGTGGGGTTACTTGTAGGAGCACAAGCGCAGGGTGCTTACAGGGTCATGCATGACTCACATGCAGCTGCATCACCAAAATTCCCACCTCAACGTGGTCACAGCCCACAAAAGTTGATCCCTAGTGCTCTCTGAGTGACTTCCTAGCCTCTCCACAGGGTTGTCTAGGAATCTCCTTAACTCACCCTCTGGGGAATACCCAGGTCAGTAAACTGTGAACACTAAATCCCACTACAAAAAGAGGGAAGAGCAATCGGCCTACTAGAAAGTTCAGAGTGATCTTAGATCCATCACAAGTTATGACTGCTCTCGGAATGGAGTAAGCCTGACCCAAAGGTAAAGCTAAGGGCATGAAATAAGTGGATGTGATCATAAAGGGAAGGTTCCAGGGGTCCTCGGTTCTTTTAAAAGGCCCCAAGTTCTTAGGCAACTTTTGCATCTCATCCCTGGAACAGCAGCTTTGGCTTTCCACATTGTTTTGGTGAAAAGTCTTCTAAAAACTATTAGACAAACAAGTCATAAAAGGAATCACCCGTTTCCCCTGGGAAAACATAACCGAGACACGTCCCTCAGAACGGCCAATGCCATATGTGACAATCACAGGGAAAACACCCCTGCCGGTGCCACTTGGAACGATCCACTCTGAGAGGCTTGTATCCCCATCTGTAAAGTGGGAACAACCGAGCCAAGTAGACTGTACAGTGCAAAAGCCACTGCCAACACCAAAGAGTTCAGACACAGACATCTGCCACCCTGGGTTCTCACTGTGAGATCCTGGTAGAGCGGATTCATGAGGACCAAACAGCAGGTGCAAATGAGCCTTTGCTTCACTCTGCCTGTGCGCTGCTGGAGGGCCACTTCCAGAGGGAGTGTTCTTTTGTCTAACTGACCTCATGGGTATTAAGTGTTCTCCCCAGATCCCGCCTTTCCTAATTCGGGGGCCATTTTTCCTTGTTGTTCCTACACTGATAACTAAAATTAATCCCTGGCATTTCCCAACAGCTAAATCATCATAATCAAAGTCCGCAGCTGCCAGATCTGCTGACTCAAACCCCCGATGTATTCATATGGTATTTGCTGGGTAATTACAGAATAGAGGTAATTATATTCATGACTCCATTACTTTCATAATTCTAGAGACCCAGAAATCACAAAAAAAAAAAAAAAAAAAAAAATCAGAGCCTGGAAAAGAAATTCCCTCACTAGCTCCCATCACCCACCTTCTCATCCTGTGTGGCATCTTCATTCAAATCAGCCTTTTTTTTTTTTTTTTAACTTTCTCATTCAAAAGTAGCAGCTCCTGAGCAACTAGCATGGTGGAGGTTGGGGGAGAGGAGAGATATGATGACTGAACCCAGTAGTCTATGGTTAGGTAAGTCCACAAAAGGCTTTAGATTACACCAAGCAATATGCATTCTCTGTGGTAGCACTTCCTCAAGTTACTATGACAGTTTAACATGATGATTTCTTACTTATTTTTGTCACAGTTCTCAGATGCTTTCATATGCTCATTCTGGGACCCAGGTTCCTTCCCTCTTGTGGCTCTGCCCACTCTGAAGTCCTCAATGATTTCTCTAAACAGTAGTCAGACAGGGATTTTAACTCTCCTGGATCAATTGCAATGCTTTTCAATCCCAGCCCTATTTCTATTGTCCACAATGCTTTGTTGGACCCTGTCTAAATGCAAGGTGCTGATGTTTGTATCTTTGCCTTGACAGCCACTTCTTTCTCAGTGATGGCTCTGTGGATGGAAAGGAGCACACATGTTTGGTCATCAGCTGGTTACTTCTGAAGGCAGTTTGAAGTTCATGAGGGCTTTTACAAAACAATGGGCTATGGCCTGGGTATAGGCCAGGAAATGCAAAATAAAGTAATAAAACAAATATTCTAAAGAGATATACACAAAGAAATTTTACTGTTCTTTCCTCTGTCATTTTTTTAAGATCCCATTACAATGGATCCTTCCATCATGCCTGGGCAGGGCATTCAGTTTCCTTTGTATCTGAGACTTCTCTGCCTAATGTTTGCTCATGCTGCCAGTAGGTTTGATAGCTACTGTACCTCAAACTTCTTCCTACAAGAAGTCCTCTATCGAGCCCTGTCAATCTCCTGCTATCTACACTTACTCAGCCTTGCCTGCTTGAACACTCACACATGGCAGGTCTCACATGTCTAGCAATGGAGACTGGTATCAGCAAGGACTCAGCCGTTTGCCAAAGGGTCAGGCAGGACAACCTGACCTATACAAACTGGAGAAGAAGATAGGATATGGTGGCACATGTGATCCCGCACTTGGGGACACTGAGGCAGGAGGATTACCATGAGGCCAAGGCCAGACTGGACTACAGAGTAACACCCTATTTTGAAACAACCAAAAAGGAAATTTAAAAAGAAACTGGAGGAAGCTGGCTGTGAAGTCAAAAGTCAGGAGTCAAGATACTGAGAAACCCTTCCCCACCCAGGGCTGTCCCTGGGGATCCTTGTCCCAGGGTTAATGGCAACCAAGTGGCCAGGACACTGAGAAAGTGGGAGGAAGGGTGGGGAGCCCCAGGAGTGATGGCGGCAGCTTGTGGATATGAGAGGGTTAAGTTTGGTGAAGCTTGAGACATGATGATATCACAAGAATCCAGGGGGCACTTGGCGTGAGGAGAGTAAGGAGAAGGAAGGATGGGCAGTGAGACCCAGCAGGGATATACACATGGGACCCACGAGCATATATAAGACGGGACTGTATTGAGCATCCCCACAACGGGAGACCCACCCCACCCACACATGTGGAATACTCAAAAGCATCCTTTGCAGTTTTTAAAACTCAAACTTAATGGCTGTCCTAGCGTTCTCATTCTGAATTTTCCGCTTCAGCAGTTTTCTTTCTGTTTGTTCCAGAAAAGGGATAGAATTAAGTTTTATTGTGCTTTTTACACTTGAGGAACCTCCACAACAAAACACAGCAGCCCCACCTCTGAGGATCTTTTTTTGTGGCTGGTCAGGGCAGCCTATGAGTGAAGAAGCAAGGGTAGTCTTCACCCATGACAAGCTAGCGCCCAGGTGAGCGACCCTCCAGGGCCAAGTTCTCTCCATGGGAGAAGGAGGAAAACAAACTGTGATTTCAAGAGTCCAAAAAAAAAAAAAAAAAAAGAGTTTTCCAATTAGCAAACCATCCTCCAGGGCATAATTTGACCTTGTCAGGCTTCTTATCTGAGTAACCCTCAGGGTTTTCAAACACTGACAGAACACCCTGGCTATGCTCTATTATGATTTTGTTGCATTTCATTTTTCCAAAATGCAACATTTTGAGGCACCCATGAATAAGCAATTGTAAAGGACAGGCCTCGCATCTTTCTAAAGTTCCTCTTCAGAAGGAAAGGAGTGGATCCTCTGGTGCCCTCTGCCTCCTTCTGGAGACTCATCCTCTAGGTCTTTCTCATTTCTGCAACTATATCACTCCTCATCTATCCTGAACCTAACTCCCAACTACAGCCACCCAGAATCTTCTCAGAAAAGGGGCCCTGAAAAGGCACCCGATACCAGGTGAGAGATCTCCTGCTCCACTCAGGGATGTCAAAGAAGTGATACTAAGGAGCCAGCAACAATGCCAGGCGACTAGTTAGGGGTGTGTGTGTGTGTGTGTGTGTGTGTGTGTGTGTGTGTGTGTGTGTACATGTGTATAGCACCCGGAGACCAACCTCAGGTGCCATTCCCCAGGCACTAACTATTTATTTTGATACACGATATCTCATTGGCCTAAAACTTGCTGACTAGGCTAGGTGAACTAACTAGAGAATGCCAGGAAGCCTCCTGTCTTTGCTTTTCCAATTCTGGGATTATAGGCAAGTGCTGCCATACCTGGCTTTTATTTACATAGGTTCTGGGGATTGAACTCAGGTCTTGATGCTCGAGAGGCAAAAGCTTTATCAACTGTGCCATCTCCTCAACCACAGACCTACGGTTTGATCTTGTGAGTCCACCTCTGAGCCCAGCACATACCAAGAACAACAGCTCCTGGGAAACACGGAGGGACTACGTCCAGCATGTGAAAGTATCAGCAGAGAGGAGTGATGAGGCCAGGGAATCTGACCCAGGTGATCACAGTCTAAAGCATGATAGGCTGAGCAGTTAATGCCTCAACACACAACCCCAGACTTTGCAGGAGGGTGGAAGGATCTCAGAGGAATGGTCCGACTTGAATGAATCCCGTGGCAAAAACACAGAGCAAGCTGGTATTTACATTAAGAGGAAAGGTAGAAGAGAACAAGGAGGTGGGGGGATACATGAAGCAGCCAAGCTGGTCCTTGGATACCATCTGCCAGGGAGTATAGCAGAGGTCTATGCCATGGCTGCAAGGTAACATGGAGAAGACAAAGAAGGGGAAAGCCATGGGTCACAATAGTGTAGATATCCCTTAGCAACCGAGGATGACTGGCTCTGGAAAGTGATGTCATCCAAAGGACACACACCCCATGGTCTGAGGATCCCATAACAATGGCATAGGATCCCACCTACTTAGAATGGCGGAGTGGAAAGAGGCATGAGACCTCAAAGTCCACTTCCTGGTTTTTACACACTGATTCTGAGACCTGGATAGGCTTTGGCAGCGATGTTAGGAACAAGCCTATGCGGTGAGAAGAGACCAGCAGAGCATCCAAGGATGTATTCAAGAGCCTAGCCTCCCAGTCCAGCAATTTCCCCTGGCCTGGGCTGCCATTCCCTCCCCTCCCCACCCCTTCCTGTGAGGTGCCCAGCATCTGTTCTTGCCCTGCTTTGGGGTCAGCAGACTCCCCCATTACTCGGAGTTCACCTGAGAGCTGGCCTCAACCATTTAGCCTCAGCCGAAGCAGGCAGTGGGGCGCCTGTCCGGCTGGGGAGTTGGGAAGCCCTGTGAATCATGCTTTCAGAGCACTTTGCGATGCAGAGATGAAAGACGGCTGAAGAGAGCAAAGTACAGCCATTACAATCTCCATCTTCCTAATTGAGGAAAATGAGGTTATTTCCAAATCCTCTGTGATGCAATGGGAAATGTGCTTGATAGGCCCACACTGATGGCCTCTCCCCTCCCATGCCTCTCAGCACTGAGACAGCTAGATCACTGCGAGTGAACACAGCACCCAGGTTAGAGCCCTGCCGCTTGGACCTGCCAAGCTACCTGGACTTACTCCTGATAGACTGGTCCCAAGAAGGGCACCCTCCACGCAAGACATCAAAGTTGGGTGGCTTCGTGTGGCATGGAAGTCCTCCTCCTCTGCACAGAGTAATTGGAACAAAACGACCCAGGTAGTCTGGCTGTAACATCAAAGCTGCGTATAATAACCTCACAGATGAATTCAACAGTGAATACATTCGCAACCACTGCTCAAGTCTGAAGTATGCTGCAATTTTTTTTCAGCCTCAGAACCAAGCAAGACGAAAAAGAAAAATCACCAGCCATAGCTTTCTTTATTAACCATCTGCTTCCCCTTTCAGGCTACAGTGAAACTGTGGGTTTATATCCTTTGAGGAATGAGCAGTCAGTCTGGGAATCATGCTGTAGACAGAAATAACCAAGAATGGGACAGGGGATCAGGGAGAATGACAAAGGTACACATATATGATCTCAAATACAAATCCTGAGCCACCACAGGCCACCATTGTATGACCAGATTCTTCAGGGCACAAAGGGATACATACTAAAACATCAGCAAAAGGTCATGCATGGCAGCATGTACCTGTCTGTAGTCCCAGACTTGGGCAATGGAGACACAAAGACCCCAGAGGCTCACTGTCCAGCCGGACTTGCCAAATGTTGAGCTCAGTTTCAGTGAGACACCCTGTCTCTAAAAAACAAGATGGAGAGCAGTAAAGGAAGAAGACATCCATGTTAACCTCTGATGCAAACACACACACACACACACACACACACACACACACACACACACCCCTACATACATACACACACAAAGCTCTTGCCACATCACGATTTGGATCTAGATGTTCCGTTTCAAGGATTTTCTTTGCTTTAACTGTTTTGCTTTATTGGGCTTACCATAGCTTTATTGATGTGATTTTGTTTGGCTGTATTTTTCCTATCAAGGGGTGAATTCTTAAAAGCTTGTCAGTTAAATCTGATTATACCCTATATAAACCACAGTTACTTTTTCCCCACTAATACATAGCTAACTTGATAATGTGCTTAGCAGAGAGTCCTGCATCGCTCACTTCTCTTCCCTGAAGTGAGGGCTGCACTTCCATTTACACTCAGCAGGTACTTGCCCCGTGCACCCAGGCGCCACCTTCACACACACAGGCATTAAATGAATTAAACGCGGAGGACGATGAAAAAAAAAACCACTCTTCCAACAAGGAAAGTCTATGGAGTTCTCTCAGCATCTCTGGGGCCCTCTGAGCCTCTCCAGGTTACCTCCGGAATATACAGGATTTAGGAGGGATTAAGAGAAACTTCAAAATCTCTAAGAATACAAGACAACAATGACTAATGACTGGGAAAATAAAACTCATTGAAGCAGGCTTGGTATATGGTCACATGACAAGAAGGGGGGTGTTGGTTTTTTTGTTTGTTTTTTTCTTACTGTCAAGAACACATGAAGGAGCTTTTGAGTCTGGGATGACATCTCTCCTTATCTAGTCTGCATCTTCACTGCTTTAGTAGTAAAAACAAAACAGCTCATTCGTCCCCCTTTGCCTCCACAGTCTTGATTTCTACTCAGGGGTCCAAGAAAGCAACTCCATGTTCTCCTCAGGTCTACGCGTTTGTTCAGTGGTTCTCAACCTTCCTAATATTAGTGGGGACCCTTTCATACTGTTCCTCGTGTTGTAGTGACCCCCAAACATGAGATGATCTTTTTGCTGCAACTTCATAATTGTAATTTTGCTACCACTATGAATCATATTGTACATATTAGTGGAGACAGGGGGTTGCCAAAGGGATCGAGACCCACAGGTTGAGAACCACTGTTTGTTGCTTCTCAATGTCATAATGCCATAGAAACAGTAGGATGAGGGCTGCAATAGAGCATGGCCACCTGCCTACCTGCCACTCACCCACATCAGCCTGATATCTCCAAAGCACCTCACTCTTCATCTTCATCTTCCCCATAGCAACCATGCTTTACGTTCCCATGCCTGCGAGAAGCATGTCCATCTCTCCTTCATGTGATCATATGCAAAGAGACCCCCCCCCCCCACTTCCTAGAAATGCAACAATACTCATCCTGTAAGGCTCAAGCTACTCTCTTCAGAGGATACAGTATTTTTTTTTCTGGCCCTCCAAAGCCAATCCTTGCTCTAAGCACCTGAACTTATGTCAGAATGCAAAGAAATATTTTCAGAGTTAGGATTTATGATTTATGTAGGGCCCTATATATTATATATTCTCTCTCTCTCTCTCTCTCTCTCTCTCTCTCTCTCTCTCAGTGTGTGTGTGTGTGTGTGTGTGTGTGCATATGTGCTCAAGAACACACATGTGTGTGCAATTATGTGCATCTGTGTTTCTGTGCATTTAGGAGCATGTGAGGGATTGCATGTACATATGTGTACAGAGTATGTGGCCAGAAGTCAACCACAGGTGCCATCCACTTTGCTTTTTTGAGACAAGTCTCTCTTTGGGATCTAGGGCTCTCTGATTTAGCAAGGCTCTCTGGCCAGGAAGTCCCAAAGATGTGGCTGTCCCTGTGTCCCTAGTGCTGAGTTTACAAATGCATGCACCATACCAGCTTTGTCCCACCTGTCTCAACTTCGTCAGGCCTCTCCCAGAGTTGTCTTAAGTCACAGGCCTTTCTACCCAGAGGCCCAAGACTACCATCTATCCCTACATCACAGGTTGTGGAGGACAGGCTGCGTGGACTCCCATCCTTTCAAACAGAGCTGGGACAGATGTGAATCCACAATTGATAGTTTCAGAAGACTCTGCCTATTTCAAAAGTGCAGCTCCACAGTGAAAAAACACTGTAGTTGGTGTCTGCCTTGGGGCAGAGAAGTAAAAGAACCTGTCCCTTTGGGGCTCTTGTTATTGTTCTACAAGGATTGGTTGCTCAAAAGGATCCGAGTGGGAAACACTGATGAGCTAGTAATGTGAAAGTAGAAATTTAAGGGTGATACACTACAACTGTATAAAACTCACTGAGAACACCCAAGGTTTCACAAGAGATGTTTCCACACCATACCGGAGCCCTAGCACTCCTGCTACTAAAAGAGAGTCTCTCTCTCTCTCTCTGTCTTTCTGTCTCTCTGTCTCTGTCTCTGTCTCTGTCTCTCTCTCTCTCTCTTCCCCCTGCCCCAAGTGTCTAACCGTTTGCCCTAGGAAATTGCTTCTTAGGAGGTCACTGACCCTGCCTACCCACTGGAGGAGCCCTTGAGAGACTGCCTGACTATGATCTGACTTATCCAGCCTGGAGGAGGCTCATTGCTTCTTCCCACAAATAAGTCGAATGGACGGCTGTCCATGTTCATTTCATTTCAAAATCCTTCACCCTAAGAAAAGCTGTGGCCCAAGCAACTGTGAAAACCACCCATATATCATCACCCCAAACCGCTACAAGCCGTTACTGCTTCCAGACTGTGCTGGGTAGTCTCTTGGTGTTTCAGAAGGGACTTGTCAAAATAAACAACTCACCATTTAGGACCACCTTTACGTATCCAAAGACCTTAAGAATAGCAATTTATCAATCCTAGCTGCATTTTAGAATCATTTGGGGTACCTTAAAAATTATGCATGTCTGTACCTGAACTCATATTAATTACATGAGGAGCAGCAGAGATGAAGAGCCCGAATGGTAAAGAATGACATTTGCAGAATCTTTGAAAGTAAAATTTTTCTTTACCTTGCAACAGAATTTTTTATGTAGGGCAACTGACCTTGAGTTCTCTATAAACAAAATGAGAACAGTCACAGCTAATGTTTGTTATTTTTTTTTCTATACCTCTCCTCATCAAATGGAGGCAGAGGAATAAGTAGATATATATTACATGCACCTTTAAACATGGAGGATTAAAGTAAAGCACCACTTCCTACTGAAATTTAAGTGTTGAAGTCCTAACCCACGAGAGCTCGGAATGTGACCATAGTCGCACACAGGGTCTTTAATAGGGGAATGAAGTTAAGTAAGGTCATTCAGGTGGGCCCTATTATGTGGCTGGCATGACCTTATAAGTAAAGGAAGTTGGGGCTCGGTCACAAGTAAATAGAACAGAATGATGAGGCCCACACACAGGCCAAGGAGACCGGGCTGAGAGGAAAACCTCCTGATAGAGGCTGGGCTTGAGCTCTGACCTCCAGCACTGTAAAGAAACCTGTTAGTGTTGTTTAAGCCACTGCTCCTGTCCATGGGGCTTTGTTCTGGAAGCCCAGGAAACTACCACAGCTCTTGTCTTCACGAAGCTACTGACAGCCACAGGAGACCCCTCCCCAAAAGACTTACAAGGAATTAACAACAAGACCTTGACTCTGGGAGATAGTGGAGACCTTTGTCCAGAGCTGAGAGCACACGGGGATATCTTTTTGTCAGGAATTCTTTTGATGGAGTCTCACTAAAAGTGTTTTTTTTTCCCACAAAGAAAAACCTATTTTCTAAGAACCCCCAGGTCACACTCTTCCCCCAGGGGCCTAAGAACACTAACTCTGTCCCCAAAGGGACTCCTGGTTCCCTTGGAGGCCCCAGCTGTCCCTAAACCTTGATGTGAGGGAGAATGCTGGTCCCAGTCTGCCAGAGCCGCCTCCTCGCTCTCCAGAGTCGGGCTCCCATTCAGCTAGCATTCAGCAACTCCCTGTGTGGGGTGGGACAGGAGTGAATACTCTCAAAAGAGCGTCTTTATCCCAGAACTTAAAACCCTGACAAAGAGGACATCTTCACCTGTGAATTAGCTTGATTTTCCCAGCTGCCTACTGCTGACTTCTCCACCGGAAGGCCCTGCCTCTATGCATGCTTTCTCTCCCCTCTCAAAGCCAAAGCAGCATTCTCTGACTAATATTGAATTTTTTTTTGAAAAAGAGAGAGAGAGAATTTTTTTTTGGTATGAAATGTCCTCTTTCAGCAGGAAACTTGAAAAATGCCCTTCCAAAGAACTGAGTTGTCAGTATAGACATCTAAATGGACCTTTATTAGAACCATAAAAAAAGGCTACTTAACACGTAATTCAACCATTCTTCACGCTTAAATACACTGTTAAAATGGTGTCAATAGCAAAGTTAGAAACCCATGGTAAAAAAAAAAGCAAATGTTTTATCTGCCAGCTCCATTTTACGGCCTGGTAGGATGAGAACACATCCATTTCCGTGTCTTTCGGGAGATGATGGATAGAACTGTGCCCAGGTACTTCCACACCATTCAATTTCCCCCTTGCGATTTGACTGAAATTAGCTAATGGAAAAGTCACTCCAAAAAAAGATCCTCTAAAGGCTTGCTCCAAGCAGGATGGAGAGGTGAACCCCTTCACCCAGTGCGATCCCATTTCCATTTCCTACCATAATCCTAATGTTCATACTACTGTTTATTATCAACCAGTTTATAGATCTCTAGTTAATATTTGCTCAGGGCTTATGTTGATTTCTCAATACATGCAATTTTCTGGTTTCATCTTTATCTTCAAGGATTAGATTGGATCGAGCTGCCTTGCAGTAATTTAGTTTTTATCTTATGCCTTACAGTTTTATGTTCTTGTAATAGCACTTGCTTTCCTTTTTTTATTTAATTAAATATATCTTATTTCACAACTACAGCATTTCTGTTTGGAGTTTATTTATTTAACAGCTGGCAGGGTGCTGGTGTTTTGTAGAGGGAACCACGCTGGGTATTTTTAGACATTCAGAAGTTGGGGAATGCACCAGCTGAGAAGAGAGAAGAAAAAAAAATCTGAACTTGGGAGATGAATGCTTGGAGATTAAACTTGGATTGCTTTGGCTGCATCATGGAGTTCCATATATTATGTCCTTAAGGCAAAAACAGAAACAAAAATAAACAATCCCAAAGAGTGTATTTAAGAGCATGTCTAACAAAGAATCTTCAAAACTCAATCTTTGACTTGCCACAGTCCGAGTGGTTCTGTCCACTGGCTCAGCCATTACAGAAACACCAGGTATCACTTATGCCATAAGAAAGCGTGTCATGTAATCCACTGGTGGCTGTGTCGATCTGTAAGCTTTCCTGTTATCTCTATGCTCAGCTCCATTCAGCTCTGTGGGTACAAAATCTGGGTGGACACAAATTGCACTCAACAGAATTGCAGCCTAGCTGGGCATGGTGGTTCATCCTTTTAATTACAGCACAGGCAGGCTAGCCTTATCTCCACGAGGTCCAAGTTAGCTAGAGCTACCCAGTCAGATTCTACCTTTTGAAAAAAATGTAAAAAGTAAAAAATGGGCACAGAGAATGTGGTAAATTATAGCTGCTTATAAGTTGATTCCAATAAGGATTAGAGTTATAACTAAGATCAGAAATTTCATCTCCATCAGGCTTGTTCAAGCATGAGGCAACAGCATCATAATCCCCCAGGGCTTCGGTGAGTGAAGGGAGGCATTCAGCAGTGTAACATTTACTGAGGAGCTCATATTCAGATTTGGGCAGGGTTGGCACACATCTTAGATGCTAGAACCTTACTGAACTCACTCTGGTTGCAGTAGCTGGTGGTCTTCTCCTGGTACCATTGCTTCCACAGTTTTGACCACTCTTGAGAAACCAGTTAGAAGCCAACATGGTTTCCTGTAGTCTTCAAGCTTCGGAGCATTGGAACCAACAATCCTCTTCTATCTTGACCAGAAAGTCTCTGTTCCATGCTGTTATTCTTCATGAGAACCATTGTCATCTTTTGAAATTCCAGGGAAGAAAATCATGGAGGATTTGCCAGTCTTTCCCATTAATCCAGCTGGCCGTAAACTGTTGCATCTCCTCAGTAATATCTCCCTTTGATCTGGAGCAGGAGTTCTCAACCTGTATGTAGTGACCCCTTACAAGGGGTCACATATCAGATATCCTGCATATGAGATGTTTTCATTATGATTCATAACAGTAGCGAAATTACCAGTATGAAGTATCAATGAAATAATTGTATGGTTGAGGGTCAGCACAACATGAGGAACTGTATTAAAGGGTTGCAGTGTGAGGAAGGTTGAAAACGAGTGAGATAGAGCCATTTTTCCTTCTTGAAAATAGCCTGGGAACATTGTGTCTCACTGCTTGAAACAGACAGCTACATTTTTCCAGGCCAGCCCACTACCAGGACTTCCCCAAAGGACGTGGCTTCAAATCTCAATCTCTGGAAACGGCAGCATCATTATCAGCTGGGTAGTCAGAACTCAACTCCTTAGCCACATGAGTAAGGAATCATATTAAAATTCACCTTCCAGGAGATAATGACACTCAATAAAGTTTAAGTATCACTGTTTCAACATAAACAGATAAAGCTAAAACCCATGCAACTCTCTAACTTAAAAAGAAATACTTCATTACTCTCTACAGTGACGGTCAAACTTACCAGCCTGGCTCTTCAGATACTTTGCAATATTCCTGCATTTATGTGTGTGGCCACTTAGCATACCTCAAACGCTATCCAAGCCACTGTCCATGTTGATTCTCAGACCAGGCTCCCAAAGCTCCCTTTTTTCTTACTTTCCCTTGTTTGGCACATAGAGTATGTGAATGTGCATGTGTGTGCAGGTGCATATGAACACACACACACACACACACACACGTACATACATTACACACATATGTGAGAATAAAAGCCAGAGGTTAACTTCAGGTGACATTTCTCAAGATGCTGTCCACCTTGTGTCTGCAAACAGGATCTCTCACTAGCTTGTGAGTTAGCAATTCACCTAGGTTGATTGGCTGCCTAGCTCTAAAGGTCCACCTATATCTCCTTATCCTCAGCTCTGGGATTATAAACACAAGCCATCATATCCAGCTTTCTGACATGAGTTCTGGGAATCAAGCTGAGCTATCTCCCCAGACCCTTACTCCATTTTGTTCTCCTGGAATAGCATGCATGCATCCATTCAATACCTATATTATTTTTGTTGAAAGTATACCCATAGAAGAGTTTGGAGTCCTGGGGATAGATTACCCATGTAGGAGCAATAGACAAGGCTTAAGACTGGGAGAGGAGTTGCATTTGTTGAATGCTAATCACTGCCATTGATTAATTTCCTTACCATGTGTCATTGAACACTTGCCACACCCCCAGAAAAACAAAGAAAAATACCTATGAACTACTGATGAAAGCAAGAAGGCCAGAACATCCAAGTTCAAATCCCATTGTGAAGAAGATAAATTCACTGGTGTTAATAATATAATGAGAAGGAAAACCATCAGATCCAAGAACCTGTACTTGCCCATGCTACACCAAGCCCAGAGTCCAATGCTTCCATTGTCCTTTAGGATCCTGGAGCCCAAATCAGCCCAAGCTCATCCTGGGGATGTTCCAATTCGTCTTCTCTTTCCTGATTTTTTGAAGCAAGAAAGTCCAAAGGCCCTTCTCTAACATGCAAAGAGTCAACAGCACTGGGATTTGCTGATTCAAACTGTACAGAATCAGTGATGAGAAGGACACAGGAGCCACAGGAGTCACGGGAGCCATAGGAGTCACAGGAGCCACAGCCACGGAGCCCAGAGTGATCACAGAGTTTTTGCCAAAGATCCATCTTATGCAACTGTGTGAGCATAGCCTATGGGTCAGGCACATCCCCCTGAACCTTGACTATGATAAAGTGATCATTTGGAATTTTAGTGGCTGGAGAAAAGCTGTCATTATCCTATCTTTGTGTCCCAAAACCTACCAAGCACCATGGTCTTTCTCTGCGGGAGCCCAGCATCCTCTCTTCATGTAGGAGTAGTGGGAGGAGGGGAAGGGGTTGCTTTGGAATATTTTTGTTCTGTTAGATGCTGAGGTTTTCAAGGGTGCTCTGCCTTTCAGATGTATTTCTGCAAGTTGCCGTTAATTGTGTTTTCAATTAGTTATGTTTAAAACATCTTGAGATTTGGGCAACTGAAATTGCAGTGCATTAATAATTATTAAACAGAGGTTCTAATCCATTATTTATCGGATAAATTTTTAATACTAATGCAGAATCCATTGTCACTGCCACCATGAGTTTGGCCATTAAAGAAAAAGCTGACAAAAGGAAACTGAAGCTTTAGGATTCATAACGAAGGCCCGCGGAGCAGAGCTTCCTAGAGGAAGGATTGGCAGCTGCTTCTCTTTTATGTCTGTTTGATCAAGGCTTTGTGGCCTAGAGAAAGGGGAAAGGAGTTCCCACATAGTAGGTACTCAGTCAATGTTTGCACAGGAGTGAATGCATGCATGCATCAATCAATGGATTTCAGAGAAATTAAGCGAGGTAAGGCTATGTAAGAGCAAGGAGGCTCCTTTCTACTTACATTAACAAACACTTAGCGGTACACTCAGCTAGCTGCCCAAGTGGCCTTGTGATGGATGAGAAAGTAATCCCTTTCCTCTGTACCTGACAGATCATCATAATACACATTTAAACATAATTATAAGAAAACAGGGTAATGCGAGGTAGCACTGGAGCTCACGTGAGGGGGGTGACCTTAGCTGGAGCAGTTCGAGAAGGCTCAAATAAAGAGGGGACAGGGGCTCTCAGAGCCCGGAGTTTCCAGATGTAGACAGTCGAAAAAGGTGAAGCAGCAAGCATCTTTACCAGATGTGCAGAGACAGCATATCTGGTGCAAGAGTGGTTGGGTTGGAGATTCCCAGAGAACTTGATGGGGGAATGAGGAAGTGAGTGAGGTCGGAGAGGAAGATTGGAGCAAGAAGGTGAGGATTTCCTTAGCTGTGATAAGAAGTTTCTTGAGAACAAATACACATGTGAGTATATGGGAATGTGATCACTCAAAACTAAACAGTGTGCTAGGGAATATTAGCTAAAGATTGGGAAGCGGGAGGTGGGGGAGGATTGAGATAGACACTCTAACATGGGAACAAGGAAGAAAGAAGGGAGTGAGAAATGTCCCATGTTTTAGAGAAGAAGGGCTTGCTCCCTAAGTATACTGTTGACCTTACATGCCTCCAGTCCTCATCATCTACCATACATGCATGGCTCAGAGAAGACGAGGGGGCAGGATAGTGACCTTTTAGATTCATGTCCTAAGACCGCTTTGCCAAGTTCAGGGCAGTACCAAGATTCAAAAAGTCTCAACAACCATCCCTTCTGCTCCAGCAGGACTCAATCATCTGGCTCATGTGGGCTTGCCAACTGGAAAGAAATAAGAAGGGGAAATGGAGAGGTGAGATGCAGCACACATGGTAACCCTCAGGCTTCCTCCTAGAGACATTCTGGGAGTGTCTGGAAACTCTGGAATCCCTCAGACCTCCAAGAACACGAACCACCATCGGTATAGCACTGCATGGGCAATAAGACAGATGGCATCAAAAGACAAGAGGTGGCTGGTTCCTCTCCCTTTGACAAGGACCAGCAGGCTCTAAAATGAGGTCAGGCAGAGCAGGCAGAGGTAGGCAGTGAAGGAGGAAAGAGGAGTGTGTAGCTGCAGGGAGAGAACCAAGGTGGAAAGCTGCAGCCATCGTTCCAGCAAAGTCCAGCACTCTGGCTTCCTTCTCACAGTTCCTGTTCTTCCATTTGTCTCCCTTTTGCTTTCTACATAGAAGCTGCTTGCGGATAGGAGCCCCAGTTTCTACCTATGTGTTCTCTACAGTGCCTAGGGAAGGGCTAGGCAAGTTGTTGAAGAAACACTTGGATGAACTCCTGTTTACAATACATTGTAATTAAAATATAATTGCATTCCTTCTCCCCTTCCCTTTCCTCCCTCCAACACATCCCATGTCCCCACCTCACTTCCTCTCAAATTGATGGTCCCTTTTTCTTTATTATTGTCTTATATATATATATATATATATATATATATATATATATATATATATACACACACACACACACACACACACACACACACATATATATATGTAAAAACACACACACACATACATGCATACATACATACATACAAACTACTGGGTCTATTTTTTTTATTGTGTATATGTGATTTAGGGCTGACCACTTTGGATGCAATAGTCATTTAAGGGGCTCATCTCTAGGAGATGTTAATTCTCTCTCTCTGCAGCCATTAATTGCCCTTATCTAGGGGTGGCACCTCATAAGATTTTCCTCCTCTCTGTTAGCACATCTACTGATACTATCATGGTTTGGGTTTTGTTTAATTTAGGAGGCCATTTCTAGGAAGCATGGTCTCACAGCAGACTTCCTGCTCCTCTGTCCCTTAGAATCCTACTGCCTGCTCTTCCATGAAGTTGTCTGAGCCTTGGACACAGGGGATGTGGTGTAAGACCTGCCACTATGATTTGACTAAACCAGAATGATTCCTTACCACATTCTACAACTTATTCATCCTCATACCCACAGGTAAATGCAGCTCTCACCTCCCATGAAAGAAACTTCTCTTTATAGCAAATGGAGATTGTTATATAACACCACAACCAGACATAATGTAGAGATAATAAACGGACCATGGGGGGCCCAGCCCCAATGGATAGATGAAGTCTTTTTAAAAGCAACTATTTCCTACAAAACGGTTGAGGGTTTTATAAATGAGTTTCATTTGCTTCCAATCTATCATCAGGTTGGCAAGAAAATATAAAACAATACAGTGTCAAATATTACTAAATACTAGTACACAACTTTCTAAATATAGTCCATGTACCAAGGACAGAACAAGGAAGAGGATCTAGCAGATACATACTTATACATAGCCTGGTATGACTGTACAGTGTTTAAACTGTGTTTTCTCTATAGGTCAGTCATGTCCAGGAGAACATGAGAACCTGTTAATAATACTCAGATTTTAGAAAAAAAATCTTTCTCAGAGGAAAATCTTGTGAACATTCTGTGTCCTCAGGAAAAGAAAAACAGCAGCCAGCCCACTCCAGAAAAATCAGGTTGGAACCCAGAAATCAAAATGAGAATGAATTCAGCGTTGATGTCACTTGTTCCTAATGATCAGGAAGTTACATCTCTTAGGGAAAAGAGGAAACTAGTGGTAGTCTTCATTCAACTTACAGCAGCCAATGGAGTCAGTTTTCCCACATTAGCTATGGAGTACAGTAACATTATAAGAGAAACAGATCAATATCATATTTGGCATATACATTGTGATGGTTTGAATAGTTATAGCCCCCCATAGACTCATGTGTTTGAATGTTTGTCCCATAGGGAGTGGCACTATTAGGAGGTGTGGCCTTGTTGGAATAGCTGTGGCCTTCTTGGAGGAAGTATGTCACTGTGGGAGCTAGCTTTGAGGTCTCATATGCTCAAGCTACTCCCAGTATGGGACATAGTTCATTTCCTGCTGACTAGGGATCAAGATGTAGCACTCTCAGCTCCTTCTTCAGCACCATGTCTACCTACATGCTGCCATGGTTCTCACCATGTTGATAATGGACTAAACTTCTGAAACTACAAGCCAACCCCAGTTAAATGTTTTTTTTTCCTTTATAAGAGTTGCTACGGTCACGGTGTTTCTTCACAGCAATAAAACCATAACTGAGACAACACCCAATGGATTTTTAACTAATAATGAGAACATGAGCAAAAGAAAAATTGGAATGATGACAGAGGTGTCACCTAATTCGACATTCATAGGAACCTTACAAGTGACATTATTGAGGATCCAAAAGTTTATTAGTCTTAGGTCTGGGCTTCCGAGACATGCCTTCTGTCTATACAATACATCTCTATGCTTTTTCTTCTTTGTGTGGCTTGGGAAATTTCTGATGACCTCTTTGTAGTGGGTAGCTGTTCCAGCTTTGATCTGGAAGTACTACCCCTAATGAGGCTTCTGGTAACTGCCACACCTACCTATGACCTGCCCCTGGGGTGGGGCTGAGATGGGAGCCCTTAAGACCAGAGATCTAGATGTGCCAGGCTTCATGATTCTGGATGTTGGATGGAAGACTGAGTCATAATTCTCCAGAGAATCCTGCTGGACTGCACCTCACCTCTCCCAGATCCTGTAACCAACCCTTTTACTGGCTATTAGTTACCCCAAAATAAACCTCCTTTTTAACTACATGGAGTTGCCTTGTTAAATCCCCACATTCCCTATTCCATGAAGGTCTGGAAAATTGTCATTCTTATTCCTAGAAAGTTGAGTTGGCTGAAGTTCTATTTAACACAGGCACCAGAACTGTGAAGATAGTATGGTCTTGTTCACCCATTGGGGCTTACATCCTATGATCAACAAACAGCCTGAGACACACACACTTCCCAGCAAGAAATTCAGAAAGGAGATTTGCCCCACTTAAGAGTCACAGAGGGTTTAACACGGAAAAAGGCTGACTAAAAAAGTCATTCCACCATATTAGTCCATCACTGGAACTCAAGATTTGGAGAGGGAGTCTCATAAGTGGTTGGGTGCATGTCCAACTGTGACCCCTGCTCTCCTTATCTGTCTCAGTGTTTCTACTCTAAACTGTGGGTGAAAACAGCATCAAAGGCTTGCTGAGCTTGAGAAGGAACCATGAGCCAGTACTTGATGATCTACCTTGGTCTGTTTTAGGAACACAAGTCCGAAGAGAGCACACGGCTCCCTGTTCCCATGTACAGCTGATCTTAGACCTCAGAGACAGAGTAGGAAGGAAGGCCAAAATCCATCCAGGATCCAGAACATTCTCCATCTGCAGAGAATTTTCAACTGACTCCATCTAATCTGCATAAAGGCTCCACAGCAGAGAAACACATCAGCCTGTTTGTGCTGGTTCTGTTTGTATTGTTCTACTTCTAATTAGGACCATCTTGCCCTATTATAGACACTGAAAGCATGTCTCAAATGAAAGCCCATCTCTTCTCCCTTGACTACACTAAAGCTCTTAATTTCTCTTCCCCTCCTCTGCAGTTAGTGACTAAATTCTGCTTGGTATCCAATGGCCCAGTTAGTACAGACGGGATGGCTGACCATCCTGCACTGACTCAAGAGTGGTCCTCCAAACATTGGAGCTATTATACTTTGCACTACTTCCTATGCAGTTTGTGCCATTTACATTTCTAAGTTTGGGAATGAGAAGGCTGGATTCTAAGGCGAATCAAGATTGCCTTAAGTATGACCTTACATGTCAAACAGTCCATCTCCCCACAGGCTTGGATGGATGAGCAAAATGTTTATCTTATTTATTAAAGGAGAGATTCTTTTCCTGCTAAAGAATCACGTTGAAATATTTATGGTTGGAATGATTTGGTTTATGGGGTTTGCTTCAAAATAGTATGTGGGGATGGGAGGTGCTTGGGCTGTGGAAAGGATGGGCTCAGTTGGGTAAGTTTCCATCAAATACAGAAGATGAGTACAGGGGTACTGAGTAAGAGATTTTTGTCTATCTTTGTATATGCTCAAAATTCTCTATAATGAAGTGCTACTTTTAAATTACATGGCTCAGACTGAAAAGACTGAAGTAAACAGTCTTCATAAAAAGCAAATTTTTAAATAAATCCCAAGATGCTCTTGGAGCTTTAATTCAAGGCTGTTTTCCATTCGTTACTTAACCTGGGTTTGCTTACAGTCTTCATCAGAAGACCCCTTTGAATTTATCCTAAATTTTTACGTCAAAAACAATCCCTCCAGATCAGCCCCAAATTGCAAGCCAGGGTGCAATTACAGCCTTTGTGTGCTTTCCCCTTGGGACAGACTATTTTCCCTGGTAGCCAACTGAGGTCATGACTGTCCCCACCATTCTCTCTGGTTCCTTTTTCCCATGTCATCTTGCACTGCTATGCTCAGACAGAAACAGCAAACAAAAGGGCAGTGATCATAGTCACATTTGTGACTTTAATCTCCTTTGGAAAATATTTTAATTGACTCAAAAAATAAAAACACAAAAATCACTTTCTCCATTGACCCACACCCACATAGGACCTTCTGTTGGGAACCTGGGACCATATCATGGCATCTCTGATTAACATATCTGAAAAGAGAGACCTACACCTTAGAGCAAGGAGGCTCCTCACAAGTCTTGAATGGAAAAGTCAATTATATTAAAACACAGAAAAGATGGTTCAATAGAACCAACTCAAGTGTTTCTCTCTACCCTGAGTTAAGTGCCCCTTCCCATCAGATCCCTACCCATATCTCAATCTGGATGCCTCCCCATCCTTGTTCTAAACATTTCAGCCATGAGAATGTCATTTCATTTTATATATACGTGTGTGTGTGTGTGTGTGTGTGTGTGTGTGTGTGTGTGTGTGTGCTCACACATGCTTGTGTTTGTGTACACGTATGTAGAGGTTGGTGGTGGTAGATTCTACTTCACAACTCCTGTACCTAAGACTCACGGAATATAATGGAAGAAGAGGCAGGAAGACTGTAAGAAAGACCGGAAGACCAGGAAGTCTGTTATGAGATTGTGTCTCCTAGAAATGGCTGTCTAAACTAACCCAAACCTGAATGACAATATCGATAGACGTTGGTCATTGCTTGAGGCAGGATTTCTTGCTTGCTACTGAGTCTCCCAGGCTAACCAGCTCTTGAACTACTTGAGAGTCCCGTTTCTGCCAGGGGAATGCCAGGATTACAGATGAGCTCTACCAAATCCAGCTTTACCTGAATTCTAGGGATTCAAACTTGAATCCTCATGCTTACCAGGCAGGTACTTTTCCCACTAAGCCACCTTCCTGGCTAAATTTCACATTTTATATATTGAATACCTTTCTAATGTAAATATTTCTTGCTAATTAATTAGGATTTTATCCAGAGAAATCTATACATAAACATGTATATAAACTGCCATATTTCTACCTTCTTACGGTCAGGATGGGCACCAACATCTCTCAATCCAGCCACTTGCTACTCCATTCTCTGGTGTCACCCTCAGTGCCAATCTGGCGCCATCAGGAGCAGCTAGAGTAGAAATCTATTTTATTTCTTCACTCTCCTTCTCCTTGCCTCACTGAAGATGAGAAATGACTTTTAGGAGAAGTGTTAAATGGAGGAAAATCACCAACTCAGAGGCTCTAAACCCAGGAGAGAATAAGAGTAGAAAGTATTTTGTAACACACAAAGACAGGAAGGACCAAGTTTCTTCTTTTAGAAGGTATCTTCTCCCCATTGTATACTGCTTGTACACAATAACACCCCAAGGTCATGTTCATTAATATCCTATAAGGGATTGTCACACAAGGTCCTCTAAACAGGAAGCATACTCCTGATATTTTCTCTCTCTCTCTCTCTCTCTCTCTCTCTCTCTCTCTCTCTCTCTCTCTCTCTGTGTGTGTGTGTGTGTATGTGTGTGTGTTGTATGTTTATGCACACAAATGGTTGCACAAGTGCACACGTACATGGATATATATAGATGTGGAGGCCAAAGAACAACCTTGGATGTCATTCCTCAGACACCGTCTACTTTAATTTTTTTCAAACAGGGTTTCTCACGGAGACCACTGATTCTGCTTGGGTGACTGGCCAGTGATCTTCAGGGATCCTCCTGTCTCAGTTTGCCAAGTGCTAAACTACAAATATGCATCTCCATGCCTGGTTAAAAAAAAAATCAAACCCTGGTACTTATGCTTGTATAACCATTACTTTACCAACTGAGCTCAACCCCCAACCCCTGGGGAGATACATGCTCTTTATCCACCTGGCACAGAGACAGACAAACAGAAGAACCATGGCTGACCGTTGCTCCACTGCACCAAGATAGACCATACCAGCCTTCATCATGGATTGCCATGACATGTCAATAAAGTCTTTAGGTAAACAGCCTACATTTCTACCCCTAAAGTAGAAGTCAATATGTGCTGTTTGGAAAGATGTGACATGCTCCAGCATCCCATGAGGCAAGGGACACCCTGCTTCCTGACTTAAGCCACCTTTCCTAAGTTAAACTATAAGAGACAAGATGAACCCCTTCCGTGGTGCTCACTTTCATACTAAATCAACCTCATTTGTACTACTTACTCCATTTCAAATAATTGCAGCCACTTCCTCTGCTGTCTTTGAGTACAAGGACTTGTGAGCAACATATGGGTCAAGTCTTCATAGAGAAGCAACATTATTCTAAGAAAGAGCCAATTAGTATATCTGAGATTCAAGCTAAGAGACCAAGCCCCTGTTCTTAAGAGAGGTTGGCTGACAAAAAGGTTTGCACATTTCCCTCTATTTTTTTTTTAAAGATGTGCCAACTGGGATTCAAAACAGCAGATTTAAAGTTTTAAAATAGGACTATGGAGATGGTTCGGTGGGTATAGCACCTGCCGCACAAGGGCGAATCCTCGTGTAAACTAGACTGCAGTAGAACACTGTATTCTCACTATAGGCAACATGCATAGGCAATATACTCTCACATATAGGCAACATGAGGGATGGAGACAAGAAGTACCAGAAACTCATGTTCCAGCTCAAGCTTGACATATACAGTGGAGCTGCAGTAAGTAGATCCTGTGGAAGATGAGGACTAGCAAGCAAGGCTGTACTCTGGCCTACACATATGTGCTGTGATGAGCATCCACAGTTATGTACACAAAACACATATGTACATGTACACACACACACACACACACACACAGTACACACGCCATAAAAGAAGGGTTGAAAGAAAATACCTCTTAGAAGACAGCTTGACACATAGTAGGCATTCAAGAATTATTTTTGTTAATTAAAAGGTGACAATAAGACAAGCAGAAAAACATGCTGACTCTCCCTCAGTTCTTGGAATCTCATCTTCTCTAAGGGCCACAATCCCTATGTGTAAGATACGGCCATAATCAAATTTTTTTATCATGGTAATTCTATCTGATCCCAAGGAAGTTACCAGCGAAACACATTTACATGAAATTCCAGCCGAGGCTTCCTTGTTCTCAGCAGGCTGTCCCACTCCCGTGTAGAGATTCATGTGAACCCCTCTTAAAATGAATATCCTACAGTCCTGATGGAGATGAGTACTTGAAAAGTTACTTTCCTTCAGTGAGCACCTAGACTCTGCAAAGAAAATTGGCTACATATACCCCACCTAGTAAAACTGGACTTAAGAACAGACCTCCAACAATCATCCATCCCTCCTGTACTCAGAAACAAGACTCAGGTGGTACCTCAGAAGTGCATTCAAAACCATAGATTGCTATAGGTGCCCATGTTACTGAAATTATTATTAAACTGATCACTGATTTCAATTTAAATCTGGCCACACCACAGCCCTTCACTAAGAAGTAACTCAAAAAAGATGGAAACCCCATATGTCTCCAATATCCAGAACTGTCATCAGTTATCTGTCTTAGTCAGGGTTTCTATTGCTGTGATAAAAACACCCTGGCCAAAAGCAACTTGGGGAGGAAAGGGTTTATTTGGCTCACACATCCATACCACTGTTTATCACTGAAGGAAGTCAAGACAGGAACTCAAACAGGGCAGAAACCTGGAGACAGTTGATGCAAAGACCATGGAGGGATGCTGTTTACTGGCTAGCTCATCATGATTTGCACAACCTGCTTTCTCGTATAAAACCCAGGACCACCAGCCCAGAGATGGCCCTACCCACAATAGGCTGGGCCTTCCCCATCAATCACTAATTAAGAAAATGCTCTGCAGTAGGTCTATCTTCTGGAGGCATTTTCTCAGTTGAGGTTCCTTCCTTTCAGATGATACTAGCTTGTGTCAAGTTGACATAAAACTAGCCAGCAAGTATCTGTCTGAGCAAAAGAGCCAGAATGTCACTTTAAATGCTGCATACTGTTTTCATAGGGGGTTGTTTGTTTGTTTGTTTGTTTGTTTTCAGACAAGTTCTCATATAGCCCAGACTCATCTCAAACTTGCTATGTAGCTAAGGATGCTGCTGGATTTTTTTATCCTCCTGACTCCACCCACTGAGAGCTGTGATTAGGAGCATGTACCACCTTGCCTGATTTATAAGGTACTGGGGATGACCTAGAGTTTGTGCAAGCTCAGAAAGCATTCTACTAATAGGGCTTCATCCCCAGCTTGGTGGTGTTAGGTTTGTTTGTTGGTTTTTACAATTTGCCAGGAGCACTCACATCTCTTTTCAGGATCCTCATTACCATCCTGTGTGGAAGGCAGGGTGGGGCTGAGCTCCATCACTGTGTGCGGCACACCTCATATCACTCAGTATACCTAGGGCATCAGCTGCAGTCAGACATGAGTTATTAATAAAGGTGTTACAAATTCTGGTGGTGTTTCCATCTCTTCTGTTGGAGAGTGCTCTGTCCTTCACTGCCACTGAGTTCTGTTCTGGGCCATCTTTTGAGGGAAAGATCAATAAAATATCCTTTTTTTTTCTCTGTTTTTGCGTTTTTCTCCTTTAGCCCATCAGTGGCGCCCCTCCCTGTAACTGGTGACCTGAGCCATCTGAAGAGAATGTCACACAAATATTCACATATTAATTAATTTTCAGGTGGGTTTTTTCTCTTTTTTAATTTTTATTTTTATTTTGCAATTCAATTCAGTTCTACATATCAGCCACGGATTCCCTTGTTCTCCCCCCTATGGCCCCCCTCACCTTCCCCCCAGCCCACCCCCATTCCCACCTCCTCCAGGGCAAAGCCTCCCCCAAGGACTGAGATCAACCTGGTAGACTCAGTCCAGGTAGGTCCAGTCCCCTCCTCCCAGGCCAATCCAAGCGATCCTGCATAGGCCCCAGGTTTCAAACAGCCGACTCATGCAATGAGCACAGGACCCGGTCCCACTGCCTGGATGCCTCCCAAACAGATCAAGCCAATCAACTGTCTCACCCATTCAGAGGGCCTGATCCAGTTGGTGACCCCTCAGCCATTGGTTCATAGATCATGTGTTTCCATTCGTTTGGCTATTTGTCCCTGTGCTTTATCCAACCTTGGTCTCAACAATTCTCGCTCATATAAACCCTCCTCATTCTCACTAATTGAACTCCCAGAGATCAACCCGGGGCCTAGCCATGGATCTCTGCATTCAGATACCTCAGTAGTTGGATGGTGTTGCTAATATTTTCCTGCCTGGCCCAGAGTCAGGACAAATCTCTCTCACCCGCCAGTCCCACAGCTTCTCAGACCCGACCAAGTAAACACAGAGACTTATATTGGTTACAAACTGTATGGCCGTGCCAGGCTTCTTGCTAACTGTTCTTACAGCTTAAATTAATCCATTTCTATTAATCTATACCTTGCCACGTGGCTTGTGGCTTACCGGTACTTTACATCTTCCTTGTCCTGATGGCGGCTGGCAGTGTCTCCCTCACCCAGCTTCCTGTTCTCTCCATTCTCCTCTCTGTTAGTCCCGCCTATACTTCCTGCCTGGCCACTGACCAATCAGTGATTTATTCATTGACCAATCAGCAACACATCTGACATACAGACCATCCCACAGCAGGATGGGGTTTCTAGCACAACAATTAGGGTGTTTGGCCATGCTCAGGTGGGTTTTTTTTAAGTGTCCCTCATGTGCATAGCATGTTTCTCTTTGTTAGAAAGTCTTCATACCTTTCATCTAATAGAATTAATTTTTCATTTGTGTCTTATACTTTCTTTAATTTCATTATTTTCACTATACATGGACTTTATATATTTTGTTTATCATATTTCTGCAAATAAAACTGGATTGTCTTATTGATTTCACGATTTTGTTTTAAGAAATAGTCTTCACTCAGCATAGATCAGACATCAGAGAGATCTTAAAATTTATGTATATGATTTACACATTTTTGTCCATTTCCATAACGATGTTTAGTGCAGTCTTTTAAATATATAAAGCTGGATTATTAATTTGCATTATGTGTATGACTGATTTGCCTTCATGTATGACTAAACATCACTTATATACACTATGCCCACAAAGGCCAGAAGTTAGGGGTGGGAATTGGATCTCCAGGAAGTAGAGCTACAAGCAGTTGTTAGCCACTCATTTGGGTGCAGGAAATTGAAACCATGTCCTCTGGAAAAACAGCCAGGGCTCTTAATCACTGAGCCATCTTTTCAGCCCCATGTTTGATGATATTTAATTAAACAATGAGTTCTGGGTGCTCTTTATTCTCTTCCAGAGTGGCTGTTTCTGCCTGGCACTTCTGGGTAATACCTTCGTGGTGGTCCAGGCAGGTTAACCTCTCATAGATCTCAGGCACATACACCTGCAGACAACTAGGACCACCCTCCACTGGGACCACAATCCACTGGAACCACTATCCACTTTTCCAGTCACAGGGTAAGGTGATCCCATCAAGAATCCTAGGAAGTCCAAGCACAGCCTGAACTTGTCTTATTTTCCAAGGCAGTGTGCTTGAACACAGAGAACTATAGTCCTTCTCAGCAAGGCTCATGAGGATTCCCTCATACTTCATAGTTGGGAAACAGCAATGTCTCAATAACTGCCCACTATTTCTTGGTTCTTAGAGATTTTCTAAGAAAACTGTACTCGTTTTTGTAACTTCCCTTTTAATTAATGCATGTATGTGTGCATGCATGAGTTATGGGGGTGTGAATGTGAAACTCTGTTTATGTATTACCTCATCAATATGGATGTCCTTGACTATAACCAATAACATTGATGGTGATGTCTCTATCTTCTTTCAATCTTAAAGAGTACAACCATCAGATGGTAATTGTGTACTGTAGGCTTGTAGAGTAAGATGTCTACTAAGATAATCATGTTAAATGAAATAAGCCAGGCAGAGAAAAGAAAGTACAGGACCATCTCTCACATAGGTGGAATGTGAAAGTGTTGATCCCATAGATATGAAGCAGAAATAGGGGCATAGATATGAAGTGGACATGAGGGTTATCAGAGGCTTTGTAGGAATGGGAAGAAAAGGTGAGTTCATAGATACCAAGTCACATATAGGTGTAAGAAGATGTGCTGTGCTATTGTGCTGTAGGGTGACTGCAGAAAAAAAAAAAACATAATGGGCCCTTCAAACAGCTTAAAGAAAAGCATTTTAGTGCTTTTGTTATAAAGAAGTAAGCTCATAGTCAACCTAATTTAAGCCTTACATAAACTATATAGAAATACCACATAATATTGCATTCATATGTACAATCTCTAAGCTTTACATATGAGTTGAAACATTTTTTTAAATGATTTTGATCAGACCGATGAATTCTTTTTCTATGCTTAATTTTTCCAAGAGAGTTGTTATTATAAACTTGGGTTAAATTTTATCAAATGATCTTATCCTGCAATTATTAATGCAATAATATGTTTTTCCCTTTATTTAATAATGTGGTATATCACATTAACAGATTCCCTGGTATCATGTCTGTCATAAAAATTTACACATTAAATAAGGAAGGATCTGCTTTCGGCTAGGAGGCTAGGAGTAATGGCTTTGTGAGTAGAGCAATGCTTCTAGGCAGCTAGAAAACTTTTCTGAAAATATACAAAGAAAAGAAAAAGGAAAATCAATTTAGGATTTGAGGGGCCCAAATCCTTAAGCAACAGCAAGCGTAGCTAAATCGGCCATGTTTCCGGGAAGAAAAATACGCAGTTTTGATGCATATACCTGGCAGAGAACCACTGATAAGCAGCAAAAGAAACAGCAGAGGTTTGCACAGTCTCGCAGGACTGGGTGGATAAAATTTGAAGGAAAAAAAAGGCTGAAAAATAAATGGATTGACAAAAATAAACCAGGCAAATACCACCCATAGGAAGTCTGATAGCCCTGTATCAGATATCAACACCTATCATAAAATACAATAATTAAGAGAGTATAATATTGGCACAAAGGTCAACAAACACACCAATGAAATAAAATAGAAAACCTGGAGGCAGCCCAACATGGACACAGTTAGTTGGCTTGAGACTAAAGTACTGCCAAAGAAGGGCAAGTTACTCCTTTAAAAAAGTTTTACTGTATCTCATATATGTATGTGTGTGTGTGTGTGTGCATATATATGTATATATGTGTGTGCACATATATATGTATATATGTGTGCATGTGAATATATATATATATGTGTGTGTATATGTTATAGTATACATATATCCATGTGTATGTATGCAAAAACAATTCAAGATGGATTATAGATCTAAGCACGCACCATAAAACAATAATGTTTCTAGAAGAAAGGAGAATGTTTTCATGACCTTAGAACAAATCAGACTTTTAAAATGGAATACTAACACCACTAATCCCAATGAAAAAAGATTGATAAGTTTGACTACGTAAAAATTAACAGCAGGGAAGCTGTACACATGAAGTCACAGAATGCGAATGCACAAGACCTGGACGGACTCAGCTGAGACAAAATTCCAGGATGAAAAGGGAAGGTGAGCATGAAGTTCTACCTTGAGCCAGCCAAAAAGCTATCGGTAGTTAATAGCCACCAAGAGAGGGACACTCAGCTTTCTTTAAGGGGATGCCCCTGATAGGTAGAATGTGCTCCTGTGGGAGGCAATACATGCAAGAGTCTATGAGTAATACAAACTCCTCTGAAATCTACCTATCTCAACAAAACTTTCTCTCTCTCTCTCTCTCTCTCTCTCTCTCTCTCTCTCTCTCTCTCTCTCTCACACACACACACACACACACACACTCACACACACACACTCTCACACACACACACTCTCTCACACACACACGCACACACACACATACACAAACACAAACATGCACACATGCACACATGCACACACACTCATACACACTCACACTCATACACAGACACACTCATGCACACATAAAAGCTAAAATGGAAAAGAAAGACAATGCCAAATCTTGAAGTAGATGGAGAGTAACTTTAATTCTCACACACAGTAAAAGAGAATGCAGGAAGCATAACTTCTCTCAAAAACTGTTGAGCAGAATCTACTAAACTGAATAATGACTCATAACTTCCACTCCTAGATACACATCCAAAGTAAATGCATGCCTGTGTTGATATAAGCATACACAAGAGAATATTCAAGACACCTGAAAATAATCCTGTTTCCAAAAAATTATCAAATGGGGAAATAAATCATAGCATTACAGAATGGGAATAAAGTAACTATTTACGTGCAACTACAGGATGATTCTTATGCACATAATATCAAAAGGATTCTCATCCTCTCCCTGGTTTCCTGCAGGTGAAGAGACAATCTCATTGGACTCACCATTCCTGGTAGATTTCCTCTCCAGTTTTATTTAACTCCTAGAAATTGCCAGCAACTAGCTCACACTCAAGCGGGTGTTCCTGGCTAGGAACTGCTTAATGTGAGATTTTGCCTTTTAACAGGTAAAACCCTACTTACTGCAAGTGCATAGTCCTTTAACTAAGGAACTTACAACTTCATCATAGATTGGACCAGAGATATTATGGCTGAAGGAAGGAAGATGTTCTAGAACATTAACCAAGGATGCCGCACATGCTCCTGAGGCCTCTAGACTCTATAGCCAGACATTCTAGAAAAAAAAAATCTCTGACATGTCCACAAATCTGACTAAGCCATTTTCTCAGTAAGCACAGCTGCTCTCCATTTGGTTAATGATAGCCCATCTCAAATTTGGTGTATACAAACAAAAGAGCCAGAAGGCCCAGCTCAGCATAGCTTGCCTAGGGAGGCATCTGAGCAGCAGGCTGCCATGCAATCTCTGATGGAAGCAGAATTGGATGTACTGCATCTGGTGCAACAAAGCTGGACTTTCAGGTGAGTAAGAGGCACGGGTACCAGATCTGCCAGCTTTTGGTAGTGGGCAGGACAGCAGAGGGATTAGAGGGAGATACTAGTAGCCATGCTAGCATCAGATGCCAAAGCTGGAGTGGAAAGGGAGAAAGAAGCATCAGAGAAAAGGCTGCAGACCCTGAGTGCCAGGGCAAGCATGTTGTTCTAGGTAGTATCCTTGAGCATCCTTGTGCTACCTCCTAACTTGAAGTCAATCCAGTATCAATAATATCTACTTGGAAAAAATACTCACTCTCTCTAAAATCTATTAATCTCTGCCCCATGAAGCTTTCATTGAGTCATTTGGACCTTTGGCTTTGTCTATCTTGTCTGCCATTCTATCTCATTGGCAAGCTAAAAAGACATAGAACAATCTGAGGAGCCAGTTCCCCCAAAGACCTTTCCATCTTTGCACTCTTCTTGATTCTAGACAGCAAACTGTGATCTGAAAATTTTAATTCCTCACAGGGATGAAGGCTGACCAGCCTTCCATCTCTCAGACAAGTGTTTTGATGAAAACCACTGAGAATAGCATGGTACACTCTCTGGAGGTTAAGCCTCTGAGAGGCTCCTGTGTGTTCCTTAGATATCTCTTGATTACATTAATAAAGTTACTCTTTGAAAAAAAAGATTATTTCTGGAGTGTCACATTTCATGCAAAAGATGGCTTATAAACTCTGATGAAACTGTAACTTGGAAGTATCGAGAAAGACTATTTTTCTAGAAGTAGTGTTCCATTACACATGCCAGAGGTCCAAAGTCAATAGCCTGGCACATGGAGCCACAGAATTAACTCCTAGCTTCCTTCCAGATTCCTTTCTCAATACTTAACCATTAACTTACAGCCTCCTCAAAGCACTCACTATTCCATTCTACCCAATACTTTGTTGTGCTCATTGCTCTTCAGTTTACACCACATCTTTTTCCTGGAGAAACTCTTCTTTCCACTTGTCTATGACCAAGCTATACACACATCTCAAAACCCATGTCAAGATTAGTTCCTGTCACCCTTCAAAATAGCAACACCTCACTGTTTCTCCAATTTCAATATCTGAATAGTCAACACTCTAAACTCTACAACATAAATAATAGCAGAAAACATAATAAAAGCAGATGATTATGAATACCTATTATCTGTCTGATAAAATAAAGTACTTAACATTCTTTGATTCATTTGATTAATAATTTTTATATGTTTTGTCTTTTCCTAATCCTTGATGGTATCATGTTTTCTAAATCATCTTTCTCTTCTACAATCCTTAGCTTTTTAATCAATAAATGATCATTGAGTATGAATGAGTTGATTGAGTGATGTGTGAACCTATGAATGAATGAATAAATGAATGAAACAAAATAACCTGATTGTAGGCAGAATCATCTCTGCAGCCCAAGAGGCTGGCTTCCTGGAGTTATATGCATATTATTTGAGACTCTTTCCACCCTCACCAGATTCCAGAGTGTCACATAGCAAATCATAAAACCAACAGCTCTAATGTATAAGTAGATGGCATGCAGCAAAACAATCAAAGGAGAATGCCTATCATTCACTTCTCTAAATTATACTCGCCTCTTAACCAAATCAGAAAACACTGTAACAAGTTCCTACCCTTCCTTTCCTTCCATGCTCCTCTGTTGGAACATCCATAATCTTTATGCTTCTGTGTCTCATGGTGAGTGGCAAATTAAATCAAATAGACCCCGGTATAAATGTGTCCTCTCCCAAGGGTACTTACAAGGCTTACAAGTCAACGTTTGATGCACACAAACTAAAGGAGTGACTTCTGACATCAGCAAGGTGAGAAAAGAGTCAAATCACACTTTATAGTGTGCCTCCCCTCTGTCCAATGTTCATATATTGTATCACTTAGTTTTCAAAAATTATTATAGTAATAATATTAATATTGATTATTGTATCAATAGTGACAGTAGTTATGATTAAATTAAGGATGCTGATATTAAAATATCTTCCAGGTATTTCCCAATGATTTTATTTGTATTGTCTCAATGTTCCCATCAAAACTATGAAAAATGGTGTTTTTTAAATCCTAGATTAAGAAATAAGAAAACAGCTATAGAGACTTTTCATTTGTTAAAAATGTACAGCTAATAAGGATTAACAATGGAAATCAAACCCAGCCCTTTTGAGGGTGGTAGATTTTCAAAGTTACATGAAAAGAAACTGGTCACTTAGCAAACACAAAGTTACAATTTTAGACTTGACAGCATTATTCCACAGAACATGCTTTATACTAAATGTTTCAGTTATGGTGGCTTACAGAAGCAAATGTGTGTTTCTATCAGGTTAGCAGCTTACACTATATGTGCGGCTAAATAAAGGCATGCCTGAAGATGAGACTGGCCCTCCTGTGTCCTGATGAATATTCTCTAACTGGGGTTTTGCAAAAATCCCGGCTACCCTTCGCTGTCCGTGGTGCTGAAGTCAAGTACCTGCATGTCTGGCATAAAGAAAGGCCTAGTTAGTAACCCGGAACTAGCTGAAGGATCTCAAGAACTACTCTGAGCCTGGCCATTGAGATTGAATCAAATACATCTTTTTCAGAATATCCCATGTTAATCCAAGAATCTCTTCATTCTCTCAAAACCTTCAAATTCAAGGAGGTTAAAAAAAAAGGAGTTTTATAAAAGCTTTTCAGTTTCATAATGCCAAGGGTTCTGTTAGTTGGGAATATATCTAACAAAAGGAAGAAGGAAAACTTTTATTTTATAGACAGCGACACAGGACCAAACAAAGCTCAAATAAAAAGGAATCCAAGAGTAAAACTTGCAAGTGAGTTACAAGCCCCGGTACTGGGCAACAGAGAGTGCTGATACCAGAGCAGAAAATACAGGCTGGAGACAGAGTATGTCTTTATATCTGACACTGAATTGATTTTCAAGCCATAAAAATGTTAGTTAAGGAAACACTGACATGAACTAGGGCAGGGTATTGGGGGGGGGGCTTAGAAAATAGCAAGTGCAATTTCAGGCTTATGAGAAATGGAATTAAAGTTAAGAGAAGGAAGGCCATCTATTGTTGTCCAGAAACTGGCAAACAGAACGGCCACTGCATCATTATAGTGGCAACGACCTGCTGTGTTCATTTGTCTCTGAGCTGTCTGACCTAGGAGTTGGGTGATTTATCTACTTTCCACAGCATCAGCTGGCCCAGGCCAAGAGGATAACTTGGAGAAAAGGGTGAGGGTGGGGGTTGGTGACACCCAAATTCCAAGCCAATGAACTCCCTATGTCTTCCATTAGAGGGTATGCTCATAAATCAGCAAGTCTTGCACATTCATTTCACATGTACTATAAACAAATCTCTGAGATAGAAAGCTTCTGGTCACAAAAAGATTGAAAAGGGCAGAGCCATTGGCCTTGGGGGGCTTACAATTCAGTGGCAACGATGAAGCACAGGGAGGGAAAAAAATGGCAATATATGCCAGACCATGGCCAGACACAAGAGCTATCAGAACATGCAGGATTGTTGAGTTTCATTGTCAGGAAGGCTTCTGAGAGCAGGGAACACTGTAATTGAGTTTAAACAACAGGTAAGACTCACACAATCAGAACAAGAAAAGACGGCTGTGAACATTCTGAGATAATAAAGTAGTCACCAAAGTCTGAGAGAGAGAAGGGAGCCAATTAGGTTTTCATGACAGCAGGATTTCCTGTCCAAAACTGAACCCCTGACTCAGAATGTAGGTACAAGGTTAACAATCTGTAACTTACCCACCTACACCAGGAGTTGAGGCAGCAAAATGGACAAGGCTGTGTAAGTCAGGACTGGGGTGGATGGATGGCTTCCAGGGTCAAAACTAAATTTCTGAATTTGTGTCTATGGATGGATAGTTCTGCTAAGGTGGAAAGAAACATCCAGATCGAATGTTCCTTTACTCTCTGATTCAACTGCCATCTGGGAAGCCTACCAGCATAGCACTGTTTCCTCATGTGACCCAGGTCTTTTCCCAACAAGCAAGCAAATCTGGTGGTAAAGATTAGAAGTTAGATGAAAAACATGTTGTCTACCTATCCTATATTCAATGGCTCCACTGAAAATTTATCATCACAAATATACCATCCTACCCCCATTGTAAATCAAACTGCCTCACAGAGAAGACACAGCAGTATGTCAATGTATAAAGTTGGCAAGCAGATTAGGAGGAAGGAGGAGAACATTCAAGAAAGGAAACCTCCAGTGTAGACACTTTTCTCTTGCTCTGATAAAACACCATGAACAAAGGAACCTATAAAAGAAAGCGTTCAATTTGCCTTATGGTTTCAGGGGATTAGACTCCATGGTGTTAGAGAGAAGGAATAGCTGGGATCTCACATCTTGATCCACATCCATGAGGCACAGAAAAAGACTGAGAATCACCTGAATTTTTTGAAAGCCTTGCCCCATTTGACATACCTTCTCAAGCCAGCCACACCACCTAATCCTTCCCAAACAGTGCCACTGACTGGGCCAAGTGTTCAAATGCATGAGCCTATGGGTCCATTCTCATTCAATCCACCCACACCTCCTACTTCTAATCTAGATATATTTCTGAAATATATCTAATTTTTTATTATGAAAGGATGATAGGGAAAAAGACTCAAGATGAAAATTAAGGTAATGTAGCTCAGAACTTAAACTTTTAAAATAAACATTTTATTTGACTTACAAGGACAGCACCCTGAATAGATAAAGTGAGGCAGAAACACTCATGTCCTTTGGTGATGAAAACCTGCCTGATACAGTGGCACTAATCCACCTTGGAGGAAGGCCAAAGAGGAGTGTGCCCTCTGGCAGGCAGAACTAAGACAAAGAAAAGCAAATAAAAAATGGTAACTGTCAATTCTGTGCCTTTTCCACTTGAGGAAATTCTGAAGAAAAAAAAAAGTAGATGAACTTTACTCAAGAGAATGTGGCCTTAACAGACCATTGGAAGTAGATTGTGAAACACGGTGATGAACTCATAGTTTGTGACTGCTGAAGCATCCTTGTGATGAATCACCTGTGTGTGTTGCCATGCATGGTCCTCCAACTACAGGACTCCCTCACAACTTCTGAACCCTTACTTTCTTTGTTTTCATTCAATACTCGAGCTAGATCCTGTCAGTCTTTGCAGCTCACACCTCTTCCTTCCTGGTGGTGATGATCCTCCAAAGTGTATCTCTTTCTTTATTGCCTTCTAGTATTAAACTCAATGTCAGGGACACACAAATACAGGAGAGTTAGAACTGAACTTCAATACCCCATCTGATAATTACTAGCCTGGCAATGGGGTAACGTACTCAAGAACTTACACACCTTTACAACAAAATACAGGTAACTCTAGCACCATCTCAACTTACATCAGGTGATACAAAAATTACTTAAGGTGATCTAAAGATCCCTTGAAACCTGTAAAGACTTAGAAGCTGGTCATCTCTAAGGTAAAATGTGTGGGATTCTCCCAACCTGCACTGAAACACCTTAGAGTCCATACTCTGTGTCTCTTTCCTTGCCTTTAATTCCAAACACAGAATCTATATTATCTCTCTCCTCATCCCTCCCTTGACCTTCACCTTGAGACAACTAAATAACTTGAAAACAACCACAATAATTATGGTTTACTCAGGACAAGGACTCAATGGAGGCTTTGGCAAAACTCAACCAGCTGCTATAACTTTAAAACACACTATTTCTGCCACACCACCACAACATTTCTAAGTATTGTAATAAAGCACGAAGCTTTTGAATCCATACTTAATGGGTTCAAACCCCACCCTTACTAGTATTGCTGTTCTTTGCTATTAGGTAGATTACTTCATCTTTCTAATCTTTCTACGCTTCTATGTCCTCAAATGTAAAACAGTGATTTTAGCAAGAATATCTACCTGAAGGTTTTGTAGGTTTTACATTTAAAAGCCTATATTAATCAGACATGAAAAATATTAAATGCACATTTTGTTTTATTTCATATAGTACATGTTGTAACAAGAACTCAGTACTGCAGCAAATATTTAATAATTAATTAGGAATTCATGTGCCTTGGTAACTGGGGCTACAGGAAAAATATAGAAGGTATATATTCACATTTAATAGGCTCTCATGAAGAACATAGGCAAATAAATGAGAAATTATAGTGGTGGTAAGTGGTCTGCCCAGGGAAAATGAAGGAGGATGCCATGGAAACACATACAGGAGAATTTGAAAATATGTGGAATCAGAAGAGCAACCAGGTTATAGTGGACTCTGTTTTATCACCTTCCAAATTTCTATGTTGAAGTTCTGACTCCTAATCTATTGGAACATGACTATATTGGACATGGGCTCTTAAAGAAATAAGTACATTAAAACGAGATTGTATGGATGGCCCTAATTCCAAAATAACCAGTTTCCTTGTAAGAAGAGGTAATTAGGACACAGAATACAGTGAGACAATAGCAAGACAAAAGGTAGAGATGTCTAGGCAACCAAAACAAAGCAAACCAACAAAAAAAGTGTGATGGGAGATATCGTTCTGTATGCTAAGAATATATGTTGCTCTGATTGGTTGATAAATAAAGCTGTTTGGCCAATGGTGAGGCAGAATAAAGTTAGGTGGGACATTCTAACTAGAGAGGCAGAAGGAAAAAGGGGAGCACAGGAGACACTGCTAGCCACAGCCAGGAGAAGCAAGATCTAAAGATACCGGTAAGCCATGAGCCACGTGACAAAGTATAGATTAATAGAAATGGGTTAATTTAAGATATAAGAACTAGCCAGAAAGAAGCCTGCAATGGCCATAGTTTAAAAATAATATAAGCCTGCCAGGCTGTGGTGGCGCACGCCTTTAATCCCAGCACTCGGGAGGCAGAGGCAGGTGGATCTCTGTGAGTTCGAGGCCAGCCTGGGCTACCAAGTGAGTTCCAGGAAAAGGCGCAAAGCTACACAGAGAAACCCTGTCTTGAAAAACCAAAAATAATAATAATAATATAAGCCTGTGTGTGTTTATTTGGGTCTGAGTGGCTGTGGACCAGGCGGGACACAGGAAAACTTCCAGATACAAATGGCGCCCAAAGGGTTGGCTCAAGTTTCCACCTAAAACCTGAAAATACTTAATAAGCTATTCTAAACGGAGCAAAAACCAGGTTCCTGCTTCATGTCTCATGCAGGCAGTGAGATGCAGCAGCATTTGGGATTGAGAACAACATGGCAGATTCCCACCATGGTACACAGTGGCATCTCTAAACCACATGGCACACTGTGTGACAGATATAGCTTTTGATAGCATGCACACACACACACACACACACACACACACACACACACACACACACAAACACACAAAGAGGTTTCTGGACTACCCTTTAATGAAGGCATAGACCCACTGCTTCTGAGAGTTGATGGTGCACATGACTCAGAACTGGAGATGAATTACCTCTGCCATGCTGAAAAGCTGAAATGGGTGGAGTCAGCAGCCAAGGCTGCTACTTTTTGTACTAGCAACACAGTTTAGCAGTTTAAAATCTCTCCTGGTCAGAGAAGGATTATAGAGTCACAATAAGGCAGCTTCAAATGGAATAAGACTTTAAACAGTTTACAATGTGTGTAAAAATGTACGTAGGCTTAAAAAAAAGAGAAAAAGGAGGATAGACAGTTAAATAAAGAAATACATAGTTTTAAAAAATAAAATCTTTAAAGAGACAGTAAAAGTAGTATAAAAAATAAGCCACATAAAGATGGAAACAGAGTCTGGATTATATTGTCTTTGGGATTTTTAACTGCAGAAAGACATTTGATTGTAAAAGCTGTTGAGTTAAGCCCATATATATATATATATATATGTGTGTGTGTGTGTGTGTGTGTGTGTGTGTGTGTGTGTGTGTGTGTGTGTGTGTATGTATATATATGTATGTATGTATGGTATCTGGGCTTCAAAGTTTATGTCTAAGGATATGTTACTTTGGAAAAGAGCTTCTGCTTTTGTTTCCACAGAAGATGAGAACCTGTGGATTGCTTCCAGGCTAATAGGGTTTGACCAGCCAAGACCCCCTGAAAGGTCTCCAATGACACCATGGTCCAGATCATCCAACATCCAAAATCAACTTCAAGGCAACTGGCTCAGAGAATACAACATCACAGACTATTCCAGTCAGGACTTGACCATAATTCTTAATTTTCTCAGGATTCCCGTAAGAATACAGCACCCTCTATCAGCAGGAAGTAGCCTAGAAAACTACACCCACATTCCCAAAAAATGGATTATGGATGTTTGTCTTTGTTAGTTTGTTGGTTACAAATTGTTATTGGTCACAGTCACTATTTTTCTAAAAGAAGAAAGGGGGATATGATATGGAAATATAGCATATAGATATGACAGGATAAAAGGGTGAATTGTTGAACCTACTTTTAAAAAGCAACTTGTTTAAAATGGTTTACATTGGTATAGATTTTAGTTTAATTGATACAAATTTAAAGTTAATTTTGTTATACTGTATGTATATTTCTACTTTTGTTTAAGGTATTATGTTTGTGCAGCTCATTTAAATTGTAATGGATAATTAAGAATTACAGATTAATAATTAGTCATCTATGATAGTCAAACTTACAGTCATGTTAAGTTTTATTGGTGTACATAGGTATAATTCAATTAGGTAGATAATCTCCAAACACGTCAAAGACCTACAGAATATGGCATTTAAAATGTTTAGAAACTTAGACTTTCCTGGACAATGAGACACATCTCTGCTCCTGGCAGCACCAATTTATTTCAGAGAGAAAGATGGGCGTCAAAGACACTCCATATGGAGTTTATCTTCTTCTTGGCAAAAATAGCCATTTGGGCAAGAAACTGTTCTTGTCTGAACTACTTGACAAAATGTTGTATAAACTGGACATGCAGGACCCATAGGAAGGTGACTACTGAACTTTGCAAGGTGAGATGGTCCTTTAGGTTCCTGCTTCACAGAAGAAACTGTCAGACATGCTACAGGACACAGGAAGAAGTCACTGAGAGACTCTAGGTCTGTAGGCTGAAGAATGGATGCCCCAGTGTTGCAGAGGAACTTTGGATGACTGTCCAGGTAGTCAGCTGTCTCTTTCATTCTAGAATTTTGGAAGTTGCTTACAATGCTCTTCCTGTTTACTTAGGTATTATTATATCCTTCTGGGGTCTTTGATGTAGTTGAACACTACATAGTTATAATTTTCACTGGTTGTGGTAAGAGATAAGGTAGATATGAAACCTTAGATTCACAAATACAGGATAGATAGGATATCTTCTTTAATTTTGCAAAATGCAAATAGACTAGATATTGTAACTATAATTCTTGCTTGATAACTGTTTTGTTATATGTAATTTTACTATGTTGAAGTTAAAACCTTCCTTTTGAATACAAAGAAAAGGGGAAATGATGGGTGATATTCTGTATTCTGTGAATATATGTTGCTCTGATTGGTTGATAAATAAAGCTATTTGGCCAATAGTGAGGAAGAATGAAATTAGGTGGGAAATTCTAAATAGAGAGGAAGAAGGAGAAAGAGAAGCAGAGGAGACGCTGCTAGCTGCTACCAGGAGAAGTAAGATGTAAAGATGCTGGTAAGCCACAAGCCACGTGGTAAAGTATAGATTTACAGAAATGGATTACTTAAGATATAAGAGCTAGCTAGCAAGAATCCCACCATGGCCATAATTTAAAAATAATATAAGCCTGTGTGTGTTTATTTGGGTCTGAGTGGCTGTGGACCAGGTGGGATGGTAATAGAATAATCCTTTAACTTTTTAGTTTTCTTCTGTCCCATATCAGATGACTCTTTCTTCTGACATGATGCAGAGATTTCTCATTTTCCTTTTAACTACATGCTTGGATTTAGAGAAGGAGAGAGCCATTCTCCAACTCCACAGCCAGCTTTAATTTTTAATTGAACTGGGACTACAAAAAGACCATTTGTGTAAAGTGTCTGTAGAGAAGAGCAGAAACAAACATTAGGATGACTTATGAAATTTTGTGTGTGATATACCAATAGGCCAATTTATTCTTTTTCTTGGGACATTTTTTCTAGATGATTTGTCCTTTAAGATGATGTCCCAATGTGCAGAGAAACCTCAGGTCCAGACAGCTGGCTGTTTCTGTCTTAACTCATGTTTGTTTGTTTGTTTGTTTGTTTGTTTGTTGTTTTTTCTTGGAAGTCACTTGTTTGTACTTCCTGTTTTACTAGGTATTATTATTTCATTATTGGGTCTCTGAGGGAGTTGAAGATTAGATAGTTATAGTAACAATTTTCCTTGTTAAGAAATTCAGAAAAGAAACTCACTAAGAGGTGTTAAGTGTGTAAGTTTGAAAGACATCATAAGACAGTTTTCTGTTGGTTAGGATAGAAAGTCAATTAGGTACATTTTGGACTTACCAAAATAGGATAGATAATGGAATATTTTCTCTGAATTTGTCAAATGCAAATGGACTAGACACTGTTGATGTATTTATTGCTTGTATATATTGTATATAGTTATTGTCCTTATTGTATATAGTTTTTCTTATATTAGCTATAACTTTTTTTACATTTTTTATTTTTATTAGACAAAAAAAGAAGAAATGTGGTGATATTTTATTTGTGCGTTAATAAATAAAGCTTGCCTGGAGATCAGGGGGAAAAGACCAGCCATTTTAAGTAAACAAAGAAATCAGGCAGCACATGCCCTTAATTCTATCACTTAGCAGGCAGGATCTCTCTGTATTCAAGACCACATTAGGGGACAGAGCCAAGCGTGGTGACACAAGCCTGTAATCCCAGTACCAACCATAGAGACATGGAGGTCTGTACAGACAGACAGAAAGTGACAGAGCTGTGTAGGAAGAGAAATCGAGGTAGCTGGATTAAGAGAGCCAATGAGAGAGCAGAAAAGCAAGGCATATAAAGCCTGAATAGACAGGAAGTCATGCTCTTTGGAAGCTGCAGAACTAATTGATGAGGTGAGGTTAGCTCGTGGCTTTCCATATTTCCCTGATCTCTCTAAGGCTTTAACCCAAATTCCTGGCTCTGTGTTTTTTTTATTTAATAAGACCATTTAGAAATTGGTCTACAAGGGTGTAGTAGCACATGTCAATAATTACAACACCTGGGAGGCTGAACAGGAGAAATGCCACTAGTATGAGATCACTCTTCCTATAAAGTAAAATTTTATCTCAAAAACTGTAAAAGCAGCCAGGTGGTGGTGGTGGCACACGCCTTTAATCCCAGCACTCAGGAGGCAAAGGCAGGTGGATTTCTGTGAGTTCGAGGCCAGCCTGGGCTACAGAGTGAGTTCCAGGAAAGGCACAAAGCTATACAGAGAAACCCTGTCTTGAAAAAATAAAATAAAACAAAACAAAAACAAAAACAAAAAACAGCAAGGCCAGAGAGATGGTTCAGTGTGTGAAGGCACTAGTTTCCAAAACTGAAGACCCGAGTTCAATTCCCAGAACTTATAAGGTAGAAGGGAAAAAATTAATTCTAGCAAGAAGCTCTCTGACGTCCACAATGTACCACGGACCATGTTGGCATGTGCGCTGGAACAGGCACATGCATGTGCATGCATGGGCACACACAAATAAATAAATGCAAAAACATAAAAAGTGAAAAAAAAAACCCAACAGCCATCTATAAGCCAAAGAAGGAGGCCACAGAATAATCCGAACCTGCTGATAACTTAACATTAGACTTTTGTCTTCTAGAAGTGCGAGGACGTGGGTCCCCTGTCCTGCTTGTAGTACCTGCTCTGGCCCAACAGCAGTTCTAGCAAAAGAATACAAGAGGTGGGGCAATAGGGGAGTTTCAGAGAGCTGTGATGATACATGTGAGATGGGAGTTCCCTAGATGGACTGTTTTGGCAGGAGCAGAAGGTAGGAGGCTGAGAGATAAGGGTCAGTGCCACTCCTGATGAGACCTTACAATGCATATAACCCCAAATTCTTTGGGAACACATTCACATGTATTATTAACTTTCCTTGTCTCCTCAACAGCCTTGAGCTGATGGGACCAGTTTGCTTCATCAGTGATCCCTGGTTTATTGAGATCTAAAGTAAAGTCCAGAGAGATAACTTGTCTTAATCAAACTACCTAAGTGTGCAAGGATCTGAGTGCAGAAACACCTCGACTGTATCTCCATACTTGTACTGAACAGAGTTCTGATTGTGGATGTCACCAAACCAAAAATATACGTGCTGAGCATGAAACAAACAAACCAACAAACAACAAACAAAAAAAAACATAGCTTTGCCACACAGGAATACTAGTTGGAACCAAATATCAAATGTCTGACTTTAAAAACACAGAAAGAACCATTGATATGGCCCCATTGAATTAAGTCAATAGATAAGAGAGAAATCAGTAGTGAGAAGTGTTTAGGGTGGAAGGTGAACTTAGCAAAAACTGCAAGGAGGGAAACAGAGGTAATGCATGACTCCAATCATTTCACTTTAACCTCAAAGTCCATTCCCCACACCAAACACTTCTTCCTTAAGAGTTTGGAGTATAACCCTGAGGGTGAACTCTCTGAAATGAGCCTAGACTAAATTAGTCCTTTCCAAAGTACCAAAGTAGGGGGTCAAAATATTACTTGGAGGCTGGCAATAGGTATCTTTCTGTTCTCCAACATCAAACCCTCTCCCCACTGAACTTTACACAAGTCCACCAGTAACAGATCAATACTCTCTCCTTAGAAAAGACCAGGACAGCTGGCCTTGCTCAGCATCACCCTATCCCTTTCTCTGAGATGAGCAGACTCAAGTCAGAAGAGCCTACTAATGTCAAATAGATATATTCTAGCTTGTCACTGGAAAGCTCCTAATAAGGCTTCTAGGTGATTCATTCGGTGATGGGAGGCATTTGACTTGCTGAGTCCTGCCCTTGCACATATTCACATACTTGATAGACAACTAGACTCTGATAGTGCTATTTCAGAACAGTCCAAGGCATTCTTTATAGGGCTGTGAAAATAACAATTACTCCTCTGAGAAAGAATGAGAACTCAGAACAACAATTACATTATCTTCACCAAAACAAGAAGCAGTAAAGAGATAAAAAGCGAGCATTGTCCAGGAAGAGAGGCATCCTGTTATCTAAAGCCTGTCAGGATAAACACCAGACACGCCAGTGTCCCCATGGAGTTTCCATCCGTGTGCTGCACATAGCTGTGGCAAACCTAGGGTGCTGTAGAGCGTCACATTGTGAGAAATGTCACTAAGTCAAAGGTCAGCTGATTTTGAGCAAATTCCAAGCAAAACTAGTAGCTACACCTGGTTAAACAGCAAAAGTAGAGTGTTTAGGAGCTTGGCATTGTTAAATAGAATCTCTGGTACAGTCAGCTAACCATAGAAGAAAAGCTTCCCTGGGGACCAATGTGCAGGGAGAGGACTTCCAATCACATTGCAGTGTTTCTTTGGACTCCCACAAATTCCTGCACCATTCCAGATACTCCATGATATTGACACATTACATTTTTTTAATGTATTAGTTGATTTTTGCTGTGATGTTACTTCTTAGATTGCCAAAGAATTCCTTCCTAAACTTCAAGTCTTTGGGCCAAAAGAAAGTCATCCTCTACTTTCTTATATCTTACCTGTCAAATTCCTGACTCAGGCCTAACATTCTCCAATCCTCAGCTCAGGGCAACACCTGGCAAAAAGATCCTAAGCTGATACATGTGTGGCTAAGAGAACAAGTCTCCTCTTCAACAGCAGAGTACATGACCCTCCCAGAAGAAACATCTCTATTTATGTCAATGCTCAAGGCAAACGTCCAAGGCCCAGTGCTGCTACAAGACTCTTTTCCATATGTCACGGTCCCTGCTTATTTGACCATATTGAGTCTGTTAATTTCATCAACACGGCATGCAATTTGCCCTCTCAAGTATGAAAAATGTCTGCTAGGATTCAAAAATTCAAAACATGAAGAACAGGAAGGCTGAGCTCCTTTCGGTATCGGTGTTAAGATTAATGAATGGAAGCGGGCATCTGAGGACTCTGTCTATTTCTCTATTTCCTTCTCCCTGGTGCTGCTGAAGGAAACTAAGAGACTTGTGGGAAAGCAGAGATCTCTTTCATGATGTGACAGTCCCTCAATCAGAAACAGAGACTGAAGAATTCCACAGACTTATGCCTAAAACCATAGCACCAGGTCCCAAAGTCACACTGAAAATTAAGGCTCAGACTAAGGAGGAACTAAGAAAATTTCAAAACACTGACATCCATGGAGAAGACCTAAAAACACCCATACACATACCCTAGAGACAGATGAAGACCAGGACCTTCATAGCTTCTCTCCTAGGAGACCTTTTCTAGACATTTTCTCCTTGCCAGACTCTGCACACACATTTATGTTCAATACAGATTCAAGAAGTTGGTCAAGTTTCATCAATCCTGGTCTGACTCTTGGCTTGTTCACCCAAAATGAGTAAAAGGCAATACATTTGGTACATTATCTACAATGTTAGTATTTATAGGTTGACTCTTAATTGGCAAACTTTGAAATTAGTCATGTTCATTATAAAAATGCAATTATAATAACATAAACATGAGTGATTATACATGACTTCTGAAGAGTCCACAGACAGGTCAGTGCTGTGGGATAGTCTGTATGTCAAGTGTTTTGCTGATTGGTCAATAAATAAATCACTGATTGGCCAGTGGCCAGGCAGGAAGTATAGGTGGGACAAGGAGGAGAATAAAGCTGGGAAGTGGAAGGCTGAGTGAGAGAGACACTGCCAGCCACCACGATGACAAACAGCATGTGAAGATGCCGGTAAGCCACGAGCCATGTGGCAAGGTACAGATTTATAGAAATGGATTAATTTAAGCTGTAAGAACAATTAGCAAGAAGCCTGCCACGGCCATACAGTTTGTAAGCAATATAAGTCTCTGTGTTTACTTGGTTGGGTCTGAGCGACTGTGGGACTGGCAGGTGATAGAGATTTGTCCTGACTGTGGGCCAGGCAGGAAAACTCTAGCTTCAGGTCAGTCAAAATGTTCTTAGCAATTTTAAGCACAAGTTCTGATTAGAACACTACTAAAAAAAAAGAAAAAAGAAAGCACACTCACATAATTTAGATAACATCTTGAAATGAAGTAACACTTATTTTTTATGACCTTTGCTATTGTTTGAAATCTTGCCTTGAGCATGTCTTGCCTTTCCAAAACTTAGACAAACAATTAAGACTACTAATTGACTAATTGTGGAGTTGCTTCTGTTTAAAAGGCACCAAGGCCCTGCCCTTCCAGTTAAAGGTTTATTCTGGCCTGGGATCTAAAAAGCAAGGGTTTAGTTTCATCCCTCTCCTCAGTTTCTCCCTAACTTGTGTTTACCGTCCACAAACACAGATTCTCTTTCCTTCATTGATTTTCCCACATTCGTCAAGGTGAACATTGACTATCTTTCTGATCTCCAAGACTTGCATACTCGAAATGAGTCCTATCTGTTTGTGGTGTTTAATTCTTTCCACACAATGTTGGATTCAACTTGTTAATCTTTTACTGGAGCTTTTACTCCTATGTTGACCATGTGTTTACCTGGAGTTCTCCTTCCTTAAGACATCATCTAGTTTTTGTATCAGGGTGATGCTGACCTCAGAGAATCAGCCAGGAAGTGTTTCTTCTTTTTCTGTTTTTCTAGATGAGTTGTGGAAAATTAGTATACCTCCATCACTCGGTGCTTACCAGAATCTACCGGGGAAACCATTTGAGTCAGCTGCTTTGTTTGATGTGTTTTGAAAGAACAGTTGAGTATTAACTTATTTAATAGGCACCTAGAATAATTTGTCTTTGTGAAACCTTGGTATTTTCCATCTGGCAAAGAAGTTAACAAATTAAAAAGCCCATGCAATCAAGCGTGGATTCCTTCTTTTGAAATTGTTGGCAGTGAAATATCATAGATCTCTACAGACTACAGACTATTTCCGTTGCTCTCTGTAAAACTTTACAGTAAGATTCTGTTGAAGAAGGCACCATATACCTTGAGAATTAGAACATGTAGAAATCAAGCTGTTACTTACCTAGAAGCTTCATTCCTATTGGCTAGCTTCCACGGTACTACACAGTGCTATGCACACTACCAGTGGAGAAAAATAAGCATCAATTCTACTCAGCTGTGAATGCTGTGAGATGCAATAATGACTCACATGGCAGGAAATTGTCACTGGTACAATAGTGGCACAAACACCATGGGAGTAACCAATGACATTCTGATTGGCTTCCAGTTCTGCTGCACAAGATGAAACCCATATCTGGCACCATAATCAGACCAAGATGTATAGCTGAGTAGGCCATTAGCCTTAGAAGAGAACCTACTACTACGGTTCTCCTAAATGGACACAGTATTAAACTGAATCCTAGTGACCTGCCATTATACCAGTAGATCATTACATCTCTCACCACTCATCTGAGAAGCTTCCATAGGTGGTGATTAACACAGAGACCACAACTGGACAAGGTACTAAGAATAAAAGACTATAGAGTGCTCATCCCAAAATTGAACATATATACCGCACCCCGTTATCTCAAGGCTCCTTGCGGAAGAGGGATTGGAAAGAATTTAACACTCAGAAGCAGTAGACTCTTGACTACTAAGAAACAATGTCTTCTAAACACAACTGGGCAGCTGTACATATAAATTCACAGTGGTTAAGACAATATGTAAAAAAAAACATGTGCAAGCCCAAGCAACATCAAATCCCAGCATAAAGATGGGAACTGAACATAAATCCACCCCTAGCCACGAATCTATTATCAATCATTATCATCTGGGAAAGGGAAAGACTATTTTCTCTAAGAGTGTAGACCCCGGTAAGTCAACCACTCTCCAGTGGAAGGCTACATATCTAACTTTATTTGGGAAGCACAAATTGGTCTTGATCTTCCTTCCTTCCTTCCTTCCTTCCTTCCTTCCTTCCTTCCTTCCTTCCTTCCTTCCTCCCTTCCTCCCTTCCTTTCCTTTCCTTTCCTTTCCTTTCAGGGCACACATTTTGGAATGGATCTGGGAAGAGTTATAGGGATGAATATAATCAAAACACCTATGGAACTCTCAAAGAACTAATTAAAATCAATCCATTTTAATATAAAATGTATTTGTGGGAACAGAGTTATACCAAGCGTTCTTTTATTCTTTAAATGTTTACAGACTCAGTACTGGAGATTTTATTCAAGATGGTTAAGAGCAAGTAGAGCTCTGGCAGAGGGCTTGAATTGGTCCCATCTATATTGAATAGAAAATGACTCATAACCTCCTATAATTCTAGCTCCAGGGGAATTCAACACCTGTAAGATCACCTACAATACCTAGACTCACATCCACAGATGCACAGAAATATCCACATTCACATAATTCTATGAATAAATAAATGCTCACAGAATCAGTAGTGATGATCCTTTTTTGATTTGAGTTTTCATAAATCCTCTCTCCCTCCCTCCATTCCATTTTTGGGATAGGCTCAAGTGATGTTTATCAATTTTATCTCAGTTTCTTCGTTGTGTTCCTGTTTTATTGATTTATGCTTTCATTTCTAAGAATTCTTTTATCAAGCTTGAATTAGTTTTTGACTGCTCTTCTTTCTCTGGTTTCATGAGGTAGGAGCCTATGTTCTCGACCTAAGGTCCTTTTTTTGTATTTCACATGGTTTTGGTGCTACATAGTTCCCTTGAGGCATGTTTTCACTGCAGCCTACAGATCTGGTGAGGTATATTTTTCATCTTCATTTATCTCAAAACAATTTTTAAGTGCTCTTGAGACTTCTTTCATTCATCAGTTATTTAGTGATGTTTTGCTTAATTTTCAAGTATTTGGGTAGTTTCCATTTGTTTTCTTATTACAAATTTCTAGTTTAATCATATTATCCAAGAACATATTTGATACAGCTTTTATTGTTTTAAATTTGTGAAGATGGGTCGTGTAGGCCAAATGTTGTCTATTTTATAATTCTTCATGTGAGTTTGAGGAAAATCTGAATTCTATCGTTATTGGATGGACTCTTCTATAAATGTCAATTTGAACCAGTTGATTGACGGTGCTTTTCCAATTATACCCTTACTAATTTTCAGCCTGCTTGATCTTCCAATTACTGTGAGGTATTAAAGTCTTCAGCTACAGTAATGGACTTAACCACTTCTTCTTAAAGTTCTATTAGTTTTGTCTCGTGTATATTGGCACTCTTCTGTTAGTTGCACAGACATTAAATATTCCTGTGTCTCTTTGCAAAATTGATACCTTTATAGCATTCTCCTTTACTTCTAGTAATTTTCCCTGTTTTATAGTCTGCCTTGGAGTTACCATAGCTATCCCAGTTGTCTTTGATAGATGTTGGCATGGTGTGTCTCTCCATCATTTCAGCTTTAATGTATCTGAATGTCTTGTAGGCAAAACATCGATGAGCCTTGTTTATATCCACTCTGACAAGCTCTGTCTTTCAATTTTCATATTTAGACCATTGAGAGTTAAGCAATTAGTAATACAGTTGGATCAACAGTTTGCGTGGAAGTGCCTCTATTCATGACATATGCACACTGTTTCATTTTGCGGTTTTTGTTCTTATTTTAAATGAGTTTGTTATTTTTTTCAGTTTTCTCTACTTCTGACATACCCTTTTCATCAAATGATTAATATGTCATATCAATTTTTAAAGTTAGTGTTTAAAATTTTAAGATGTACGTTGCTATCTGTTGAAGTCCATATTTAAGTAGCAGTACACTACTTCATACTTGGTGCAAGTGAGGTTCCATGCACACTAACCCAAAGAAAAAACTAAACATTAATCATATCCCGTTCTGAAGCCTGAAAGCTATAATAATGACTAATCTGGTAAAACACACCCCATGGTGCAATTGTGGCACAAACATGGGAGTATCCAAGTTTCCATATGCCTGTTTGCCATGCCAGTCTGCGATTCTATTCTGTCTGGTGTTAAATGTTATGATTCCAATGCCAGTACTGTTTCTTCTGACTTTTACAATCCTTCCTTTCAGCTCACCTTAAGATGTCAAGTGGAAATTCAGGCATGATGTATGGACCAATATGAAATGAAGTAAGATGGCCCTCAGTTTGTGATGGCTATGAGCTGCCTATATTTAATGGGTTTCTTTCTTTTTTTTTTTTTTTTGTAAGATAATTCAAACTCCTCTGGTATTTTTTGATTTGTCTTCCCTGTGTTCCTCAAGCTTCCCTTTATACTAGGTCTTAAAGGGAGTTCGTGTCTTATTCTTTCATAACCAAATCTTGACCTTTTCTTGGAGCTTTGCTGCTATAGTAAGAAAATGTGATAGAACAGAGTATCCTATCCTCACTTTAGTCTTCCAAACTCTGTGTCCTACATTATGACATTCACAACTTACGGTTTTTCCTCTTAGGTGAGACAGGAAGTCTAGAGGTGACTGAAGGCAGACAGATGGTCACCATCCAAGTGGAGCAAGTCATTGCTAAAACCACTGCATCTAAGAGGTGGGCTCTCTTTAAACAAAGGATGCTTTCTACCTTCAGCTGCCAGAGCTATGCATTCTTGCTTCATTCCTCACTGGAAGAATCTGGTAGAGTTCGCTCAAGTAAATCCCACAAAAATAGAGACCATCCATCTAAGACGGTGGACTGTCAGTTTTTCATGCTGTCCTAGTCTACTGTCAGCCTCCAGAAATTTATCAGAATTACCGGGTAAGTGATTTCTTTATCCAAGGCAAGAAGCTCTTGAAGCCCAGTGCCCTTACCATGACAGTATCCAGCTTTATTTAGTCAAATCTCACTTTCCATCTTCCTAGTTTTGTTAGCAGTACTTCTTATTCTCAAGCTTGTGTCAGAGTCCTCTGATTGAGAGCAACCTCAAAGTTCCATTCAATTGGACATTGTGTTCCCCCACTCAGCTATGATCTGGCTACATTCCTATCTGCCTCTGCCTTTACTGTGGTCTTCTCTCAAGCCATGTGGCAAGGCTTCATACAGTCAAGCTACCCCATCTTTGAAATAAAAGACATAAACCCCAGTGCCAAATGTGTACGTTCAAAGATTTATGCTATTATTTAACAGTCAGCCAATTCCTGTGCACAAGGAAAAAAAAATCAATTTTTGGACCAGCTTTGTTCTTAGGGGAAAAAAATCAATCATGGTTCTAGCCAATGATCCCATTACCCTCTGGATGCTGGGGTCCTTCCTTCATATCCCCCATTGCATGTTGACATTAGCTGTATTGAACTGCATTTCTATAATGTTTCTGTCTAGGTTCAATATTAAACCACCTTTTACAATCACTTCTCTTCTTAACATCCTTAGATTCTTATTAGTCGTCCCCCTTCTCCCCCCAAATAACTGTGAGTGCGTGAAGTAATTAGCTTAGAGAGTACGAGCTCCCTTAATGCCTTCGGAATGCTGCCATCCAATACTGATTTCTCTAGGTTCTGAGCTGCAACAGAGCCTCTCACTCGGCTTTTGGTTTAATTATTCTTCAAGGTCATGCCTGTGCCCCCCCCCCTTCCACGTTCCTTTCCTTCTTTGCTTCTGTTTTTGAGCAGGTTTTTAAATAGGCTCCACATCTCAGCCAGTTTTGGTCATTACTGGCTTCAATCCCCTTTCACACTTATTTGGCCCATTTTCCTCTGCAGCCTTGCCTCATTCTCTGATACTCTAGCAAGATTGTTTCTGATGCTCTCAAGTTTATTTGCCAGGTTAGGATTGTTCCGTGTTTTGGTAGCCTGTGTCTTTTCTCTTCGATTTGAAATGATCCTGCGTGGCCTTGATTTGAGAACTGGACCTTTTCTTCTCTGGTTTGCAGCACAGCTGTGGCTTTCTCTTTAGCTGCTGATGGCAGCTCCACAAACTACAACATTCCCCTGATACCTGAGATACTCACTAGGTCGGCAGGAGCCCTAGGAAGACGGCATCTTAACCTACGGTCCTTCAAGATCAACCAGCTTGCAGCATTTCCAATCTATCTGCTGATTTATTTCTGTGTTCCACTTTGGCAGAAACCAGAATCCCAAGGTGAAAATGATAAAACAAATGCAACAATTATCATAATAATGCCACCTCCCACTGGAGAACATCAAAGGCTTTTCAAGTACTTTCCTATAAATTATCCAATTCAGAAGACATTACATAACAGACATTTTTTTTTTGCTTTCTTCTACCTATTATTCTAATTATTTTCTATTTTCTTCCAAACTCCTATTGTAATTTCTGTCTTCCCCACTCATCTTGTATTGTCAAGTTTCATCTTAAAGAACTATAGAAGGCACTTTAGAGACGGATGAAGATGCAGGGGGTGCTGAACATTGTCAAGTGACAGAACGCAAATTGAGCATTCAGTCTAACTCCTGGATGTGAAGGCAGGATTTACAACCTGGGAAGCACACGGAGGAATCATCAGAAAAGCTCATCAGAAGAGCACGCCCAACAGAAACTGGAGAAATGCTATACAATTCATAGGCACACAGAAGACGCAAATACCCCTCAGTAATACTCGGCTCAGGACAACCACTCATCCTAGCCCAGGTCAAGAAAAATAAGCTCAACCAAAAGGTAAGCTACATACAATATTAGGTGTCAGATTTCCTGGGTCCAAATCTCACCCAGCTCTGCAACCTTAGAAATGTTTTGTGACCAAACACTCTGAGGTCCTTTGGCTGTATAATAGTAAGATTCATGTCACTCACCTCACAGAGTTCTACAAGGACAGAGTATCTAATACCTGATGAAGTACTAGTTGGTAAACTGCTATTACTATTATTAATTATTGTTATTATTGTTACTGTTGTTGTCTAATGTCACAGGAGTTTCTTCAGGAGTGTCTGAAGACATACAAAAGAATTCATGAGATAAGGATTGACATAACAAAAGTGAATTTTTGACACAGACTTGTAAATATCTATTGGTATCTAATTCTAGGACGTAAGGACAGTCCTCAAGGATGGAGCTTTTGCTTTTTTAACTTACACATATTGTCTGAAGTATGGGCTCCTTGGAGTTCAAAATCATTTTAGAGAAAAAAAACAGTAAGCGCCAATGTCTTAGTTTACTTCCCTGTTGCTGTCACAAAAGACTCTGACAAAAGCAATTTGAGGGAGAAAGGGTTTATTTTGGCTCAGGGTTTAGGTACTTTATCATGGCAGGGGAGTCAAGGCATCAGGAGCTTAAAGTGGCTGGTTACATCACATGCACAATCAGAAAGCAGAGATGGATGGATGGATAGATGCTTGCTGTTATATAGTCTAGGATTTCACATAGGGAATAGTGCCACCCACAGTAGTCAAGTCTTCCCCACAGGGATGCCCAGACACCTATATCCCAAGTGATGCTAGATTCTGTCAACTGGATAATTAACATCAACCATCACAACCAATGTCTTCAATATCCTGAAGAAAACAAACCATAAACACATGTTTCACAGGGTACTATGTGGGACAAAGTTTCTGCTAACCTAGCCCCAAGCCAGAATATGTCACATCAATTTTTGCTGCTGAATTTCTCTCATTACATTATTAGAAAACAGCCATTCTCTTGCCTCTTGGAGAAAAAGCCCTCTGAAGTCAGGATAAAGTAGTTGAAACCAGAGTTCGAGTTGGTGATGGGAGCCATTTTAAGGATGTGAGCAATAATTTATATTTATCCAGAGACAAAGACTGTTTGTCTAAAGGAAGGGAGCACTACTTCTGTGATGAGGTTACAATATGAAGAACCAAATATTTGGCCTTCAAATTCTCCAGTCTTCATTTCAGCCTGGATAGAAAAAGGAGATTGAAGCCACATTCCCAGAAATATCATATTTATCGGCAGTGATAAATTTGGCAGTCTGAAGGGCTCGTCTACACTTACTTTAGCAGCAAAGACTCAGAAAATGGGCAATTGCTTCTCCAACATGATAAAAGCATCCCGGAGTTGAGCAATTGATTGAAAAAAAAATGAGACTAGCCTACCAAAGATGAGAACTCTGGGAGCTCATTCATGTTCAGAGAAAGAATCCAAGCGTGGCTAAGAAAGGCAAGCTGACTGGTACTGTGAAAGGAACTGAGTAGACGCTGCACACTGCAGAGACAGGGAGTATGCTCATGGTGAAGTTCTGGTTCTTTTTTCCTTCACTCAGATGACTAGGATCAAACTGCTTTGCTTGAAATTCTTCCGGTCTACAGATCCGTGTCTGAAACCTTGGTCCTAATTCCATTTTTCTAAGGTTCAAGAGAACCAACCTGCTGTTGGTTTTGGAGGTGGGGGAATAGAGTCTTTTAAGTTATTTTATTCTAACCCACTGAGATGTTAGATCTGAGAAATGTTTCATAGATCTGCACCACTGTGACCTTTCAACTCAAACAACAAAGCCTAAAAAGTGTGATTATATGTGTCTTCTCCAAAAAGAAAGGTCTTCATAAGGCCAAAAAAAAAAAAGACTTATCTATTTACATGTAAGTAAGGCAGGTAGGGAGGGAACTTTATGTTTGAACAATGGTTTCAAACATCATTGAGGATCTTCCCCGTATGCAGAGGTAAACCACACTGTGAGTAGCTCCATGATAGATCCTATTTGGTAGAACGGTTGATTATCATCTACTTCGACTCTACAAACTCGGCTCAACCACATTGCTAACCCAACTCTGCAAATTTGAGAGGGCTGTTGACAATACTATTTTCCCCTTGTTTATTAGTATGTGTTGACATCTAGGCACACTCTCAGGCAGGTCCTGAAGACTTCAGATTTTTACAATATTACAATTTCAGCAAGCTGGATGTTAAAAAAAAAATGGAAATTGGACAGACTGTTATCAACTTTAATCGACCATTAGAGCATCGGAGCCTGAAGGCACAGTATTTAACGGTTGGAATGGGGTGGTCAAGTAAAATGCTGTCTCTTTCATTTGGAATCTGGGAATAAAGCCAACCCAGACAAAAAAGGCGGGGAGCCATTACTCTGACAGCTGTGGCAGAGCACAAGGATCTGTGTTACAAAGGAGGCCAAGATGCAAATATTTCAGTACACTTGGGTAAGGTTTGTCTACTGAATTCTGGTTTGCAGATTTTTGTGTATAATGGAAATAAATAAGCCCAAACACAGTACTGACTGACTACAATGAAAACAATCAGCTAATATGAAAAAAAAAATTGGGCCCTGTGACATCATACTACATGGTCACATTTGACCTCATATGCCATCACTGTTTTGGGGAGCCATAGTCGTCTTCTTAGAGAGCCAAATATTTTGCTGCCCTGATTGAGCTTCTCTGATTCAGTCACTGGACACTGTCTTCTGTGTATACTTTAGAGAATAATTCTAGAGTTACAGTTTTTAATTATATCTGACATCAGTGAGCGTTCACCTGTTGGCAGTCATCTTGGAAACTGCCCATGGAATTAAAGGTTATTTTACTGGAAGGTCAAGATTTCTATTTTCTGTCTCTGTTAGCCACACCCTTGACAGTCATCTGCTCTGTAAATGTGATTTTGTGCATTATAAACTTTCAGAATGTTAAACTGGGCACAGTATTTTCTTTCTTTAAAGCAAAATATATTGTTTATGTAAGGAGCCTAATGGCCCATAGCGATCCAATTTACATGTAAAGTACAAGATTTCATATTGAATTAGTTTTATTACTTCACATATGAAAGATATTGAACAGTGGTAGGTATATTGTATTTGTATCAGAAAAATACGAGGGCAGATTTATTGGGCCACTGCTTAATAACATTAGAATCGATTATCCCAATGAGAAGCAAGAAATCTTTTCACTATGGGAAGAGAGATTATTTCCACTGTAACACTGATGTCCAGTGAACCCTTTCCTTTCTCAACTCAACAGAATTCCTGTACTTAAAGAGTTAGTAGAGTTTCCAAAGTGATAACACTAACTTTGTATCAGCAGCAAGGGAATATTGTTGATTCCACTTAAAATTTACTAACACATTTGGTATGCTAGGCATTATACAAACCAATAAAACATAAGATATTTTATCATTCATTGCTTTGTATGCTAATTATGTTGACTCCTTTGACCTCTCAAATTTTTCATTTAATCTCTTCCATGTTTTTCTATATTACAGAAACCTCAGATACATTTTTCTTTATGTTTTAGTTTTTCTTCCTCTAGACTCAGATCTTCCTCTAGATCAGCTGATCTCTTTATAAAACAATCTTCTCTTAGAAGCCATGAACCATCTGAAATATTTTAGGAGTGAGATGATTTTTTTTTAATCAGAAAGGTTATTCTGTAAGTACTGCTATTAACCAAGAATGATTTTTGTATTGTTCTTAATGGTTACATTTTCTTCATGCTACCCTTTTCCTCTTACCCCAGGAGATTTTAATTTACTATGATTGAAACTCCCATATCACTTAAACCAAATGGAGATAAAGTAGAATGTTGATTTAACAAAAACTCAAAACAAGAGGTAATACTTTAAGGGTCATACAACTTTACATTCCTACCTGTGGTAAATAAATAAATATATATATTAAATCTAGATGTTTCATTTAAGAGCAAACACAAGGTAGTCCTGAGTCTGGTTTATTTAGTTTAACATCATGACCTCCAGTTCCAGTTTTTTTTCCTACAAGTGTCATGACTTCATTGTTCATTATGGCTGCATAAAATTCCATTTTATTTATCCATTATTATGTTCATTAGCAGTGAGGCTCCTTTCAGCTCCTGGCTATTGGGAATAGCTAAGCAATGAACCTGGATGTACAAATAGATACTTGTGATATGTCCTTTGGGTAAATGCCCAAGAGAAATACAGCCTGGTCATTTGGTGGTTTTTATTTTCAGGTTATTTTTTGTTTGTTTGTTTATTTGGAATAGTGTGCTATTTCCACAGTAGCTGCACAACTTTATTTTCCCATCTGTGGTAAATAAAGGCCCCTCTTTCCCCACATCCTCACTTGTCAATTATTTCCTTTATGATAGCTACTCTGACTGTTATATGATGAGATCTCAAAGTGATTTTAATTCGAATTTATTTCGCTGATAGATATAGATGTTGAATGATGGTTTTTATTTGTACTGGCCCCACATATTTCTCCTTTTGAGGACTATCTATTCAGTTTGTTGTCATATTTATTAATTGGGTGATTTGTGGGTTTTTTCCCAGTGTTTACTTCTTATGTTTCTTCGTCTATCCTAGATCTCAATCCCGTCTCTGATGTGCAGCAGACAGATGGAGTTTTCTCGTCCCCTTGGTTGTCTCTTCACTCTGGTGACAGTGTCAGAAGCGTTCTAATTTCACAACATCACATTGGTCAATTCTTGGGATTTTTACCTGTGCTATTGGAGTCTTTATTTTTTTCCTTCAGAAAACCCCTTGCTTATGCCCAGGTCTCAGTATTTTATGTGTGTTTTCCCCTAGCAGAAGTTTCATGTCTTACATTAAGGACTTTGATCCATTTTGAATTGGTTTTTATGCAGGATGAGCAATAGGAATCTGATTTCATTCCTCTTTATGTGGAAACTGTGGATACAAGATGTTTGCTTCATGAGCTCAGACATTGAAACATATTCTTATCTGCTCAAGGGTGGAAAGAGGATTCTCCCCCACCCAGGTGTGTTTCTTGGAGTAAGAGATGCTTCTTATCTTTCTGAGGCTCAGATATTATGATTTTTAGTTAGACTGCATATGCTTTCCATGACTTTTGCCTTGTAAATATCCAGACATGCTTCAAACACAACATTCAAGTAAATATAACTAAATGAAATAGTTAAAATATCTTTACTAGGAAAGAAAAACATATTATTGAAGGCCAGCACACTGTAGGTTTCTTGCCCCAAATATAAACAAATGAAATGATATTCAGTCTAGGGCAGTGGTTTTTCAACCTGCAGGTTGTGTGTGACCCCTTTGGAGGTCACATATCAGATATACTGCTTATCAGATATCTTGCATATCAGATATTTACATTACAATTCATAACAGTAGCAAAATTATAGTTATGAAGTAGCAATAAAATAATTTTATGGTTGGGAGTCACCACAACATTAAGAACTGTATTAAAGGGCCGCAGCATTAGGAGGGATGAGAACCACTGCTCTAGAGAGACAAGGTGCATGGCTATAGGCTATATGAGTATTTACACTCCATGGTGTTTGTATATACACATGTATACAAACAGGACACAGTAAGGCCTGTGATGTGCACTGGGTATAAAAACATTCCTGCCATCATTAATTGTGCCAGTTTTTGTCTCCTTTTAGAAGGAGTAATATGCTTAAACCAAATTAAGCTTAGGTTTTTAATTTTTTTTCTACAGCAACAGTGATCCCCCTACTCCTTTGCTGCAGAGTCCCAAGCTTAGATTTAGCTACTCAGTCCAACCTTTGCCAGCAAGAACACTCACCAGGTAGCAAAGGAGTTGAAGCACGTGAATTTCTGCCAAAAGTAAATGCAACCCCTGGGTGGATCATAACCACATGACAACTGGTTTCCAACATCACCACTATGTATCCATCAAACAAAGGAACCATTGGCTGCCCCTTTCTCTCCAGAGACTAGCATTCCAAAGGAAGGAGAGCCCAATACCTTACTGCTTCATTTTCAGTTTACTTTAAGAGGCTTGCCTCATACCTTTACGAAGAACTCCTATTTTTAACATACTACATACGGTTTTTATTCTCATGCTCTATCTTCAACCTCTTCTACTGATCACCCACCACTCCTTGTCAGGCAAACAACCACATCCATGGCACCTCTCCCATTACCAAGTTTTGAATACCCCTGAGTGTGTGTTCCTTGGTCATTCTAGCCTGATTCTTTGTAGATCACTACTAATGTTTTAGCCGGTAGGCTGTTTTGTAGCAAGGCCAAGATGTACAGAATATACTTCTTCCAGTGGAATTCATAGACTCCTAGGGGAGGTAAACTCATTATGTGATAAAGGTAGTAAAAAATAGGGGTGTGTGTGTGTGTGTGTGTGTGTGTGTGTGTGTGTGTGTGTGTGTGTGTATGTGTGTGTACCACCAAAATATGAAGTCCTGGTCATCTGTTCCATATCTCCACTACACTGCATTATTAAGCCAGAAACGTAGATTTGCATTATTTATAGTTCACGGTGATTGAAATAAGTATCCTTTCTTTGTCTATAGGTAGAAAAGCCAGCTCATGTGTTGATATCTTCTGCTGAAGGAAAAAAAAAAAAAACAATATAGCCTCTGTTTTTAATTGAACCTGGAAGTCTTTGGTTTCCCCGGACTTTTTCTTAATGTTCAATACATTTTCACAAAGAAAGAATGTAGCACTTGGTATCTAGTCTACTTCAGTCTCTAAATTTTTACCTGATAAGACCATGATAGCTGTTAAGAGAAACTATTAAAAAGCAATCTGTAGCCAGGCAGTGGTAGTGCACACCTGTAATTCCAGCACTTGGGAGGCAGAGGAAGGCAGATCTCTGAGTTCAAGGCCAGCTTGGTCTATAGAGCGAGTTCCAAGACAGCCAGGACTATACTGAGAAATCCTTTCTTAAAAAACAAACAACAACAACAAAACAAACCTGTATTTATTTCTTGGCTGGTTGCTATGACAAAATCCTTAAAATGGCAACATAAGGAAGGAAGGTTTGTTCCCGCTTACCTCCGGAGAGGACAATCGGTCTTGGTACGGAAGGCCTAGCAGCAGGCGCTTGAGACAGATAGTTACATGGTGTCTCCAGTCAAAAGGCAGAGAGAGAGAGTTAGTGCTCAGCTCCCTTTCTCCTTTTACTCAGTCTAGAACCACAGCCCATAGGATGGAGCTACCATCTAGAATGCGTCTTTTCCACCTTAGTTAGCCCAGTCTAGGACCTCCCTCACAGACATGCCCAGAGGTATGTTACCTGGGTGATTCTAGATGCTGGTGACCTGCGAACTGATAGTCACCATGACACAACCTAACCCTTCTACTACATCTAGTTTCCCTCTACCGATGGGTCACCTCCATCACTCCTTTCTTTCTCCTCTTAGGGGACAATCTTGCATGCCATATGCTGTCAAGTCCCTTGGGCTAACCTTGTCACCTCTCAGAATACTGCTTCTTGAGTCAGCCTATGAGATGCAGACAGGGCAAGACCCTCTTCTTTCTTGCTCTATCTTAGCCAGGCCAGAACACAAACCTACAACGTGTAGGAACAGAGAGAGGATCATTGGGAGCACCAAAGGTGTGACTGTAGAAGACAATGAACTGGAAGGAAATGAGATCATCTGGGACTGCAGGGCTTTTGGATGCTACAGCACCATGGTGCAACATTTGCACATTCCTTTATCTAGTCCCCACTGGTCAGCGTGCTCCTCAAAGTGTGGCACTGGGATTTCCTTATCTTCATTTGAACATAACACGTAGAAAACAGCATGCAAATGATTGCTTAATTAATTAATTAATCCATGCTACGAGATTAATTAAGTCCCCCAAACAAACTTCCCATTTATTCAGTGGTCTAAACTAGAATTGAGAAGGAAAGCAGTTTAATTGAATTAGTCCACTCTGAGGCATAAATTATTAAAAATACATCCGTCTGAAGTAAGACTTGGCAATGGTGTTTTTTTAACAATCTGCCCAGGAAGTTTTCTTGAGAAGTCTGGCATCGGAAACTTTCTGCATGCTGGCTGCCCCGGCTTCCGTGGCAGCTCTTGCCATTGTCTCCACACTCCATACAGTCCTCTGGCTGTGCTACTTTTGTGGTCTCCCCACATACACCTTCCCTTCCCATGCTCCTCATATTGCTCAGCATTCTTGCAGAAACCTGAAGGGGCAGCGTTACCCATTGTCTGTCTACCCAACATCCTCTCCTTGCTGTTCCCTTTTGCCTTCTGAATCTGATTGTGAACATGAATTAAATGACCAGAGTAAAATATCACCTCTCCGTTTATATATATGTGTGTGTGTGTGTGTGTGTGTGTGTATGTGTGTGTGTGTGTGTGTGTGTGTGTGTGTGTGTGTGTGTGTGTACCCCCAGCCTTGCATATATATAAATTCTCTGGAAATTTTAAGAACTTTGATGACTGAAATGAAGAAAAAAAACCTACAAAGTTTTTATAGAGTTCTTGGCAGGTTATCACAGTGGCAGATGGACTGGATTGATATTAGTGTTAGTATTCATCATCTTCAAGGAAAAATCATTGTTACATACAGAAAAAGATGCATTCTAGTAACCACAACTATGAAAACAGGCCATGATTCCAGATGCTTCTTCCCAGGGTCTCTTTATCCTTAGGCATAAAATAACCACAAAGTTTGAAAATGACGTACTCAGTGCTGCCGCATTTAATATTTCCGTCTGATGGACTCAAACTTGTCTCATCCTGCTCCATTTCTACAAAAACAGGTTTCAGTAACCCAACAGAGCAAGTGTGGGGCATTGTTCGAGGACCTAAAGATGGATGTGTGTCATGAAAGCATCATAATTGTATTCTCTGATGATGGATCTGCTGTCCTCATGAAATATTCAGAGCTTGTTCATTTAAGATGATCTGAAATACACCGACTGCTTTTTTTCTACATGTATGCCTTTTCTGGGCAATTTTTATCTAACGGGGGGTATTTATCAGGATTAATTAATACACAAGAGGAAAGAGCTATCTGTGATTAAACCAACTTCCCAGGTTCATCATAAATATTTTATCTGTTTCCGTGACTCTGCAATTCTGTCTTTGTCACTTAGGAAATAGTCCTAGATAGGAGACTTGAAACTTGATAGGAATGAAAACAGAGTGGCAGGATTCTCATAATTCTTACAGCCAGGGCTCCATCAGAGAGAACTGAAGAGACCAGTGGAGCACAGAACAAGAGATGGCAATTTCCAAAATACAGTGAAGGCACCCCTAGCCCTGCACATCCATGGCTGAGCCTGATTCTCTGGAGTCAACGTCCTGTAGGAGGCTCAGGAGAAAGCTTTGGCAGATGTTAGACAGTCCACAGAGAAGAAGAGGGTCATGTCAGGATCCCTAGAATTGTATGCTAACCCTTGGGCCCTACTGTTTTGAACATACTCCCCTCTACCATGTATGGTCCTCCTCACTTCATCCTTCTATCTGGCATCTGCCACCCAACCTTAAAAATCAGATTTAGGTTCCTCACTCTAATGTCTTTCTCAGTATTGTTTACATCTTCCGTAACTGGAACTGATTTCAAGCAGCAAAGTTTCAACCACCCAAGGTGACCCAAAGGGAGCTATATTCTATACTCATACCTCTCAAAAGACATCAAGAGATTTCTGACTGTAGCTTAGAGGCATATTTATTTAAACTCTCTTTTGTCTATTTCCTTTTCATAGTAAAGATGTTCTCTTCAGTCTCTCCACACAGAACCCCTTATCTTCCTCCAGCTCATGAGTCTTGCTTTCTTCCTTTCTTGTAGGAGAGATATTGGTTAATAGCCAAAAGCTGTCTTGAGAGTCCGGGGGAAGAACAATTCCTGTTAACGTGCAGGTTCCATGGATTTGAGTCTCATCACAAACCTCATAACACCTTTGTATGTGAGATATTTTCCTGCATGCATACTGATCCTGTCTTTCCAAAGAAATTATAGATTCTCTCAGGAAGGAATTATGCTTTATTAGCTTTTGTGTTTTAGTGCAATGCAAGCTCTCAATTATGGTTTGTAAAAAAAAAATGGAAAAATTAAAATAGATACAAATATAGGCCATTGATTAAGACTTACATTTCATCAATTCCTTCTGAAAATGCCATGTACTGTGCCAGCAATTACTCTTGGCTAATGATTATAAAATAGAAAGTCACACTAATCTGGGTGAAGGCTTTGGAAGTAAGTGGCTGGGGTCTAGAACCCTGCTCACAGGAAGAGCTCCATTGTCGTCTGTACTGCTCTCCTGGATCTTCTTTGTTTTTTCTCAGTCTAAGCCAGGGTGTTGATGCAAGGTCACGGAACTTATGCCAAGGTATCTTCTTCCTGGAGCATTTTCACCTGAGACCAAGGTCTGAAATAATGCCTCTCTGCTGATGAATTCTAAACACTAGGACTAGCATCAACTTTGAAGCATACTAACACCGTGAGTCTCAGGGGCTGTTTATTCCACTTTCAGAAACAGTCAAGGATTCCCTTCTAAGATGTTCTCCAACAAGGACTGATGAATGTTCAAAAACATCTTGAAATTCTGCTGTACAGCTCCACATCTTAGGCAGTGTTCCCTAGAGGTGAACTATATAACTCGCCATGAAATCCCTATGCACTGGGCCCCGGGCTGCTTTTGTTTCTGTAGCTACATGGAAGTGTTGAGTTGGCTTCATGGAATCTACTCAGATTTTTTTAAAAAACAGTTTTCAACATCTTTGTGACTTTTCTCTCCAAGGCTAAACTTCCTTTCTTCCCATTCTTCATTGTGTAACACTCCAGCCCTTCTCCTTGCTAAGGACTGGGCAAGGCAAAGATGTAAGCCTGCTCACACACTGACAAAGTAACCTGCCACCATTTCATAGGTGCTGGCCAAAGACACAAGCCTTCTGGATCAGAGAAAGAGGATTTCATAGTTCATGGAAGAGCAAAGTATAAATGAGCTTCATGCATATGTCAGTCCCTCTAGCTTTCACACATACACACACACACATACACATACACACACACACACACACACACACACACACACACACACATACACACACACACACACACCAAAGTTAATTCATTCTATCAGATATCACCTGTCCTTTCAATTCTTTATGACCTGTCTAGTGTATGAGTTTGTGATACACCATGATCCCTGCACCACAGAGAAGACTAATACAATGTAATTCACGTTTTACATATGAGAAAAACTACCTCATCAGGAACTAAGGGTTGTCATGTGAGTAACATATACACAGATGCAAATATATGCATTTATATGTGAACACAGATTCACATGCATACATGGAAAGGAGTTCATGCCCACGTAGAGACTAAGTATGCATTCTTCTCCCAACACACAGCTGTATGCACAATTCAGATGACAATAAGACTGGTTCTCAACCTGTGAGTCACAATAGGGGTCATATATCAGATATCTTGCATATCAGATATTTACACTACAATTCATAACAGTAGCAAATTTATAGTCATGAAGTAGCAATGAAATGATTTCATGGTTAGGGATCACCACAACATGAGGAACTGTTTTAAAGGGTCACAGCATGAGGAAGGTTGAGAATCACTTCACTAAGATGAACCTATAGCACACAGGTAGTAGGCAGTGCTAAGTGCTGTCTGGTAGGAGCTGGGAATGTTACCCAGGACAATCCAAAGAGAAGAGGGTTACAGGATGAAGCATGAGAGAGAATATGCTGAAGGCATGCCTTCACAATCTAGGACCAGATATTGTTCTCATGGAGCTCTTCAGGCAGAGGATCTCAGAAGAGTCCAGAGCCAATTAGTGGGGCTTTTATTACAGGCCAACATTGTATATGAATTTTCTATTAATTGCCACCAAAACACCACACAAAGGTCTTTTCATTCTTATTTTGTGCTTAGCACAATGAAGGGCAAATGAAGTAATGTGACCATGTCACAAGATTTAAAAGTGCTTAGGTTCAAACCTAGTGCTGGGACTGTCTTAACTGGGCCCAAGATGCTGTTCTGTTCTCAGATAACTTCTTGGAAAACCCCAAGTTGCATCAACTCAGACATTAGCCAGATATTCTCCTGCCTCTGCTGCTACATCCATCCACAGGAAAACTTATAGGTTGAAAAATAATACTTCCACGATCACCTATAGCACAGGGTAAAGTTCTGCCTTCTCCCTATACAGACAATTCCCATGTTCCCATGTGATGTTCCCTGAGCATTCGACCTTGCCATGCCCAACCACATACCAAAAGACAAACACAGCTTCTGATTTTTGTGGTTCACTTTTCAGTAGCAGCTTGTAAAGAGGCAGAGAATGTCAAGAGTCCCTCAGGGATGCCACCTGGGACGTGACTCAATTGGCAAAGTGCTTCTCTTGTAAACTTAAAGACCTGCACCCCATAACCCCTCCATTTTCCAGTGGTATGATTTGTAATAATTTATTTCATTTCAGCCTCAACTTCCATGTCTTTAAGATAGACACGATAGCACTGTCCAACTACTGGAAATGCTGGGAAGATTGAATTCATTAATAAGTGAAAGGCATTCAGTGATACATGCTTGGTGTCCCACCTGAGCTGGCCGGGGAAATCCACAAAGCCAGAAAGCATGGCCCCTGCCTTAACACTCACATGGGAGTCCAGGCGTAACACAATTAGGCAAACAATTAATTAGAGAAGAGATGAGTGCTCTGTCGGAGAAGTACAAAGTGCAACAATGGCCTGTCCCATAGGTCAGGATGGGTCGGAACCAGCTGGATCAGGGGTTAGTAACTGTGGTCTGGCTAGTTTTTAATAAATAAAAGGTTAGAGGAACACATCTTCATCCTTTCATTTGCATATCGACTATGGCTGATTTTACACCATAGCAGTAGAGTATTGGAGACAGAGACCCCAGATCCCGAAAGCCAAAAATAGTTACCCTCTGGCCCCTGAAGGAAAGTCAGCTAACCCTTGAAGCAGATGAAGCAGGAGAAGGAGATAAGCCATACAGAGGAGCTAGCAAGACAGGTCTAGGACTTAAGCAGTTCAAGTCTCTAAGGTGCGAACTGGCCAAATCCAGCTCCTCTCATCTGAGGAAAAGACAAGACTTCCCCGCTGATGACTGCACCTCCTCCATCTTCACTGCTTCCTCTTCTGCAAAAACATTCCCTCCCGGTTGTCCTGTCTCCTGTATGGCCATCTCCTCCCTCTTTCCTGCTCCCCCATACACACTTGTTTTGAGGTACAGGGTCTGGTGTGGAACCCAGCTGACCTCAAACTTGTGATTCTTCTGCCTCAGCTTCCCAAGGGCTGGGAATATAGGCATGTATCATCACACTCAGCTTCCTGAGCCCCCTTGCTCACTACCTTTCTCAGTTAGAACCATCATCATTCTCTTTATTCTCAGTCATTCTTCATAGGATCTCATTCACTTTCCCGTCTAGCCCATTTATTCTTCTTAATGTCCTTTGTATTGTTCCCCCTGTGTCTATGTCCGCTGCCTATCCCAGGTCCTCCATAGCTGTTACCACATCCCCAAGTCCCTTTACTCCAACTACTAATGATCATCCTGACTCCAGGGTCCAATCCTTTACACCCTGCTCCCACTCTGCCTTCAGAGTCTTCATTATAAAACTCATATCTGGCCATGTCACTCTACTCCCTAAAGCTCATCAAGGGCTTTCAGTTGCTTATGGTAGGAATCTAGACTTTTAAACTCTGAATGATTTGTTCTGACCCATCTCCCATGTAAAGTAGGACCTTATATCCTATAGCCACAATCATTTGTTTTTCTTTTTGACCATGTCATACCTTTTGGACACACTCTGATATTTAATAAATGTCTCAACTCTGAATTCTCAGAATGAAATACAAACCAGTATTTCATTTTCCCAGGCTCCCTTGCAGCTAGAGTGCAAGTTTCCTAAGGCAACTGAGTGCTCTCAAGTCAGATTCTAAATCTGAGACTAGGAGCGTGAAAAAACATACACAGCACAAGGCTCGTTCTGTGTGAATGAAGCAGAGATGTCAGGGTCTCTGACAGCACCACTGCCCCGCACTATCCAATAGTGAACATCATCACTACTATGCTCATCAAAGGGGCAATGATGCCTCCTCCGTACCACATAGCTCTGTAATTATAAGCATAGCTAATGAGTCTATAACATTAAGTCTAGAATTCCTCCACCCCTAGAAATTCTAAGTTCCTTGATCTTTAACAAATTCATTTTTCTGCCTAATCTAAAAATTTTCTAAAAGCAAAAGTACAGTATACCCATGAATTCTCGTCTCATATCCCATTCCCACCTAATGGGGAAAATCAGTTTTTCTATCTTTTTCCATCTTCCATGCTCACTGTCCTCTAACACCCAGTCACCCCACTCACACTTTAAGATGTGTGTGTTACGTTCACACTTCCCTCTCCACCCCCATTTCTACCATTTCAACAACAAATTCATTCCTTCATTCATTAATCAAATAAAATGATATTTGTGTACATGCCACACTTCTCTGTATCCTAGAAATATAGCAGGTAACAAAAAAGAAACAGTTTCTATCTCTACTGTGTTGATATATTAGGAGGAGGGTCACCTTCTAGTATCCATCACTCAGTGTGCTGACTACAGCGCTGAGCACAGAGAATGTACTCAGGGGCATGCCCACTGGATGTGTAAATGAGAGATGTGTCCTAAGCCCTGACTCCCATCAATTCAACCTAATGGCCAAGAACTCACCTCATCATGTCCATCACCTTTATCCTGAGCAGTGCTTCACCACTGGCACCATGGCTGTGAAAATCATGGTGTGCCATGATCGTGTTTCTTTTTTAGTAAATCCCCGGAATAACTACTGTGTTCCTTTTAAGTCATGTGAAGAAGAAAGCCGGCTAATTGAGCTCTCTGATTACTGGAATTATCAGTAACCATCTTGGATGCACTTCTTATCTTTTTTTTTTTTTTTTGGTGTAACTTATGCAAGGATTGGAACATAGTAGGCATTCAATAGATGGATCCTAATGCAACTTGGTTGTTGAATGTATAGACATACAGCCACTCAAACCGAGCATCGAAGAGAGCTACTAGGTCTAATTTTTGCAGAAAAATTCAGAACAGCCTCTGATTAGTGAGTTTGCTCCATTTCCCAAGAAATCGTTTTAACCTTTAAACACAGAAGGTCAGCGGCTCCTCTCTCTGCTCATGCATAATTCCCCTGCCCTCTGCTCTTCGGTGCTGCAGCTCCCTGCCTGAGAGAGAGACAGCAGGAGGAGCAGCGCTGGTGCTCAGAGGCCCAGGCTGCCTCCCTGGGATTCTCTAAGCCCTCAGAATATGTTGTCTCATTTGCTACATTATTAATAAAATTGCAAGAAGTTTGGGAGAAAACTTTTTCCCCCACCTAGAAAAATTAGCATTTATCCCACACACTGTGCAAAACTTAGGAGTAAGAACATTAATAAAACAGAAAAAAAAATGTTCCCTTTGAGTCTTATCTGGCAGCCAATGCCAGAGGAGGACTTTGAAACAAGGAGGGAATTGGGATAGGTCAAGTTGGACACTTCAAGGTGACGAGGTGATCACTGTGGGTGGGCCCCACATTGGCCAGAAGAAATCCAGCCAGTCTCAGCATCTCCCACGCTAGCACAGATGGTGTGTGGCAATGTTTGAAAGTGGTCTACGATAGGGGCTCTGTCCATGGTCAATGACTCACAAAAGCACAAGTTGTAAGATTGCTGGAATGAGGCCAAGGCCAGAAGAGCTGGAAAGGCAGAGAGTGACCTTCACGGGTGACCCTGCAGTTGGATGAGGTCAGGGTATGTACATAGGTAGAAATCTCTGAATAAGGCACTCTGATTGGTTGGCCACATTTTTCATAGACTTCAGGATGTCGCTGGTTTTTAGCAGCCATGTCACACAGTTGCTTTAAATAAATAAACAGTGACCCATCATCTCATTGCTCATTGCCTTGCTTCGCCTCTCCCCTTTACCATTTGCTTCTTTCTGGCTGGCATCGTAGAACCTACTCTTTTGTGTGGCATGCCGTGGGCTGCAAATGTTACCACACTACAGCATTAGAATGTAAGCCACCACGCAATGACATCGTATTAGTCACTGCTGCACCCTTCACCTCTGCAGTAGTACCAGAGGTTCCATAGATATTTATTGAACTTATAAATGAATGCAGTATATCCTGAACTAAGTCTCCTAAGGCATCTCACTTAAACCGCTTATGGGCCAGGATTCCCTAATCTGTATTTATACAATTATAAAGCACAGCATTTTATCTATTGAGTTCAGGTCCATTTTCAGGCTTTTTAACTCCCAATTCTGACACAAACAAACTCTTTCTCTACCAGTCTCAATTGCCTCCAAACCACAGGAGAATGCCATCACCCTCCACCTAAATTATTAATAAATTTTGAATAGACCAAGTCTCCTGACATACCAGCAAATATGTCCCCTTGGGCCTATATTAATTGTCCTAAGTCAATTGCACCAAGAATTATTGAGATAGAGACTCATAGCCCTGGAAAGGAATTTGGGGATCAAGTGAGCTGATGATGCCTTCATTTTACACATGGGGGTTACAGGGTGGAGACTGGTAGGCTAGCCTCTCTTTGGCACCATACCAAGAGCAGCAGTGAGTTCAGAAGTCTTGCCCAATAGCACAAATGGTATTCAAGCCCTGAAAAGAGATTCTTCACATTGAATTCATGGTCCCTTCATGATAGACACCCATATGTGATTCGATAATCTTTATTGTCAACCTGACTGAAATTAGACTCCCCTAGAAAAATGTATGTATGAGTGTGTCTGTGGTGGTATTTTCAGAGAAGATGAAATGAGAAGATGACCCACCATAATGTGGGCAGCCCCATCCCATGGGGGAGCGCTCAAGCTAAATAAAGGGAGTGGAACGAGAAAGGATAAAGAACTCCAGCATGCGTCTTTCTCCGCTTCCTGAATATGGGCAGAGTGATCTGCTACTACCTTGTGTTCACGCCCCCATGCCTTCCCCACCTTGATGGACTGTATCTCTTCAAACTGTCAGCCAAAATAAATCTCTAAGTTGCTTTTTTCAGGAGTTGAGTCAAAGTGATGAGAAAAGTAGCTAACATAACGGACCAACCCACAAGCTCACTCAGCTCGGCATCATTTCGGCCAGACAGATGAGACCCATCCACAAAACCTGTGTATCCCTCATCGCTTCCTATCTCAAAGGTGGCCTGTGCTCGACAGCTGTAAGGCTCGGGACGCCGCCAGCAGCAGAGCCTCCCTTTCTCGCCCTTTCCTTCTTTGTGCGTCTTCCTGAGGCAGCCAGTGCTTTCCTGCTCTCTTCATTTTCCATCCCACTGAGGCTTGTAAACTTATTTAAACAGGGTACCGATGCCAAGAATACACTGGTAAGCTAGAGCCAGCAAATACTCAAAAACAAAAGAGAGGTCTCTTGGCAGTGCTGAAAGTATAAAATCCTTTGGCTCTTGGTGACTAGTTCAGAATTTACAGAAAAATGTGTCCTGGACAAGCCAGATTTGGGGGGTGGGTGAAAGGAGAGTCAGACTTAGGATGGGTTGCTGAATGAATGAATGAATGAATGAATGAATGAATGAATGAATTTAACAGATGAAAAAGATTAGTACACATGAGAAAACCATTGGTAGGTCTCTCAACTGACATTGATTCCAGTAGGACCTGAGGAAGAATTACGGTGCCTCTCCTCAGACATCGAGGAAGCAGATGATGGTGGGAAGCTGAATCCATCCTTTCATATTCTTCTTCTATCACACCCCCCCCCCCCCCGAAGGTGTTCTCTAATGTTTCACATTTCCAAGCATCCCTTTCCCACACTCCGCTTCAGCTCTTGGGGAATGCTGGGCTCAGAGCACATGCTTCCACAGAACTCAGTGTAATGCCTTGAGTTGGATCTGACCCTCGCTGTGCTTTTAAACTTTCTCCCACAGTAGCATCTAAGACTTCTCCAGCTGCAGACTGCTCAGGTTTAACAGTTAAGACGCTCATGCATGGGGGTCAGGATGGCTGGCCTGTCGTAACACCAAGGCCCTCAAAAGGAGATTCTCTGGAGCCCCCGCTTAGACACAAGGTGAGCAGCTCTATGAGTGAAGCCAAAAAAAAAAAGACACAAGTGATTCAAAGCTGCCAAAAGGTGTCTTCAATTATAGGAACAGAACATGCGGTTGCAGTCATTAATTATTTATGGGCAGATTTGGGGAAGAGGAGGAGACAGGTGGCAAGCAGCAGTGGGATGAGGACAGGAAGGTTCACAGATGCTCGCCTTACTGGCTCCCTAGGTGGTACCCACCTTGCACTTCAGGCAAAGTGGTACAACAGGCTGCTCTCCATTGCAGCCCTTGCCTCTGCCCTGGAGGCTTAGAAAGTCTCTGGAGATGGCAGATCCAGTCTTCTCAGCCAGCTCAGTTCCAGATTTGGAAGACTTTCTCGAAGCAGGCCCATTATGGTTGATATAGAATTAACTCATGTGCAGGACTGCTAGCTACCCACTTCCTCCTCCATGGGGCCCTCCACCCACCCGCCTCTTTTTTCTCTTACTGTCCCCAGCCTTCCCAAGAGGTAACCTCATCTCCAAGGTCACAAAAAATGCAGAAGGCCACAAATGCAAATCCTTGAGACTTTCATATCACACACATGCACACACACGTACACATACAGACACCACATTCAAGTATACATGAACCCCACATGCAACATATATGCAACATACAATACATATACGAAACATATAGACACAATTGACAACACACAGGCTTGATGCCTACATCCCTACCCCCAAAAATACGAAAGGGGAGACTTTCTCCCTCATTCTCCCAGCCTCACAGCTTCCTCTTCTCTCCCATACCCTCTACCTCTCCAGCAGTGCAGGATCCTTCCTGGTAGCATTTTGTTGTGCTAGAATTTAGTTTCTTTGAAAAGAAAGAAAGAAAGAAAGAAAGAAAGAAAGAAAGAAAGAAAGAAAGAAAGAAAGAAAGAAGGAAGGAAGGAAGGAAGGAAGGAAGGAAGGAAGGAAGGAAGGAAGGAAAAGAAAAGAAAAGAAAAAGAAAAAGAAAAAGAAAAAAGAAAAAAATCATTGAGTCACCCTGTATCCTCTCTACTTCAAGCCCAAACAGTGTCTAAGGGGCACCTCCTCTAGCTCCCCGCAGTGACCAGATCCCCGAGGTTCCCTGGCCACATCTGAATAACATCACATGTGCTACAGAATCCCCTCCACTGTCTCCTAGGGAAAGTCAGTTTTTTTAATTAATCACACCATCTTCTGATACATGCAATATAATTTCTCTGTCAGCTTTTTTTTTTTTTTCTTTTCTACCTTTAAAATTGGTTCTTCAACCTTAGGTCCTCGCCGCCTCTCTTTGTTAGCTCATTTTCCTGGCTTCCAATATTCCAGTGTCCATGTTCATGGGCCAGTAGCCCTCATGCATGAATTGTAGCTCAGCTCTTGGTCCTGTGCATCTAACAAGAGCTTTCAACAACTTTCCCGAAACTGCCCCTGCTTGGTTCTTTAACCTTCATATTTCATAGTGAACTAACAGTTCTAGCCAACCAATTGCCCACAGTGACAGAGACCTGGAAAAAGCCCATGACCCTTGACTTTCAATCTCCATATTAATTACTTATCTCATTACTATGACAAAATATCCCCCCCCCAAAAAAAGGGCAACTTAAGGGGGGAGGGGCTTATTTTCTCTCACCATTGCAGGATACAGCCCACAGCCCATCATGGTGGCAGGAACATGAGACAGCCAGCCACACCGCATCCCAATCCTGGAAGCAGGAAGAGATGAATGCTGGTGCTCAGTTCACTTTCTCCTCTTTACAGTCCTAGGATCTTCACAGTCTAGTATCATCCACACCTAGGGGGTGGACCTTCCTACCTCAGTTAACCTAGTCCAGATAATCCCACACACAATCACACACAATCCCACACACACACACACACACACACACACACACACACACACGTCTGTTTTCACGGTGATTGGTGATTCTAAATGCCATCAAGTTGACGATGAAGACTACACATTTTACGCCCTCCCTCTTTGCTGGTGGACCTGTGTAGGCTATGTCTCCCAATGGTCCCTCATGCCCATTTTCCTCCCTACTTCTTTTTTTTTTTTTTTTTTTTGCCAATCAGTGATTTATTTATTGACCAATCAGAGCAACACATTTGCCATACAGAACATCCCACAGCACTTCCCCTTTTCTTTTCTTAAAAAGGAAGGTTTTAACCTTTACACATCTTCAAAGTCAGCTTGGTATATTTGGGAATTTGGGCGTAGCTTCTCTTACTACTTCCTGCTGGAGGGGGGCGCTGTATCTTCTGGGGAAACAAAGAAAATTTTAGGATCATGGAGTAGTCCGTGAGGCTGTATCGTCTGAGCCAGTGGCCTTGAAACCATTCTGGATGTTGGATCATCTGGGCCATGGTGTCATCAGAGACCTTTCAGGGGGTCTTGGCTGGTCAAACCTGATGTGTCTTAATCTGGAACAAATCCATAGCCTCTGGCTTTCTGTGGGAACAAAAGCAGAGTCTCCTTTCCAAAGCAACATATCCTTATATCCAAATTTTGAAGTCAAGGTACCGGCATCTTTACATGCTGTTTCTCATCATGGCGGCTGGCAGTGTCTCCCCTCCCTACTTCTTAACCAATGTCTCTAGTATCTCATCCTCAAACATGGAATGGCCTTCATCCTAACATGTCAACCCCAGTGCCTGAAGCATTCACCACAGTTTGTCTCTCCTGAAACCCTCTGGCTGAATGTCTGCCCACTCTTGCAGCCCTCCGCCAGGAAACGCAAGCTCAGAGAGGGGAGAATGAACGGAATTCAACAAAGCAAGAGGCACAGAAGTTATTGATTCCTACATTTGCTTGCCCATTAAATTGTGCCTTCAGAATGTGGAGTTGGTCCTTATGTGAACCTCTGAATCCAAACGTTGAGTTTTCTTGTTAATATCCTTTAAATAATTTAGTTCTATTTGCTGTTATTTCCTTTAGTTCGATGACTTATTTTTTTTTTTAAGTCTCATCTTTAGAAATATCTAAGTGCATCAACACCTGCTGATGTGGTATCTCCATTACCTGGGCCTAATGATACAAAATCCCACAGACCAGACAGTTTCAGCAGGAGAAATTTATTTGCCATGGTTTTTGAAGCCAAGCAATGCATGACTAAGGTGCCCATGGATGCAGTGGCTGATGAGGTCCATCTTCCAGGCTTGCAGAACACTGTCATTGGTACCCTTGCACAGTAGAGAGCAAGGGAAGTAAGAAGTGTTCCCTTACTCCTCCTGTGTTGATACGAATCTCATCTTCAGCCTCACTACTTGAGTGCCTCCCAGAGGCCCTGCCTCCTAACTCTGTCCCAGTTCAGGCCAAAGCTTCAGCACTGAGGAGGTAGACACAAATATACCTCCCACAGGATAAGCTGTTCACAGTCTTATGTAAGATGGATACAAGGGGATGCTCCAGAAGTGTCTATAGAATGAATTAAGTGATGGATAGATAATCAAATCAACACGTGATAGTTTCTAGCCAGAGACAGTTCTATCAAAAGCAATTTGAGCGCAAACTTGACTATCATCCATCTACAAGCATTTACCAAGGCCACCCCACTAGTACAAGGGGAATAGTCATGCAAATTTTCTACATACACATTCTTCTGGGAAAGGAGCATACTGAGGCACCTTAGTCCTGAACATTCCTTCCATCTGGTCCCCTACTTCTTGTATTCATCTGACTTCTCCTTCTTGTCATTCAGTCGGAGCATCATTTCAGCAGGGCCTTCTGAAACGACTACTTCTAAAGTGGCCAGGAGGCCCACACTCCATTATAATGCCATGTTCTAATCTTCTCTACAACACTCACCACTATTGAATTTTTCATGTTTACTTTTCAGTATTCCCTCATGTATTAATTTTCTATTGCTGCAAAACAAATTGCCACAAACTTAGCAGCTGAGAACAACACCCACTTATTAGCTCACAGTTCCACAGACCAGAAGTCTGGGCACAGAATTGCTTAGTGCTCTGCTGAGAATTTGGGAAGTTAAAACCGGGGATCCATAATAACTGTGTTTTCATCTAGAGCTTTGCGTCTTCTTCTATGCTTCTGCGTTGTGAGAAAGCCATCGTCTTCTTTCTGTCGCTAATAGCACATCAGAGGCTAGTAAGTGAGGAAGACAAGGGGATTACTTTACCTCAAGAATTCTGGTCCACAATCAAAGGACCACATCTAGTGATGGTCTTGCTCACAGAATCCCATGGAAGCATACTATAACAAATGATGAGACGCTTGGGTGTACAATTCTCCTGGTCTATCTCCTTCTTCGTAAAGAGCCACCACCATGCAATCATGGTGGCTCCATCCTGATAACCTTGTCTAGTCCTAATCCAAATGGCCCACTTCTAAACATGATACTTGGATTGTTTCTGCTATTTTAATACCTCACACTAGAGATTAAGTCTCAACATGAGGCTTTGGAGGCTGCAAGCCATATTTAACCACCACAGCAAGAAGATTTCAGATCCTAAGGTTCATAGGACTAAGATTTCTACAAGCTCCAAAAAGTTGTCCTCATTTCTTGTCACATGAGTCCTCCATTTTCAAGGCTAAAAGCAAAGAATCTTCCTCACATGAATCCCTCTCATAGATTATCTTTCATTGTTAGAAAGAATAATCCTTTGAGTTTCCTGTCAGTCAACTTTGAAGTCAATGTTGCCATAAAAATAAGCTAATGACTGAAGTGGCTCTCACATCATGATCTCACTTTGTGGCCACACTCAGGGGAAGAGGGTTATATATGGCATGAACATCTGGGAATAGGAATCTGGAAAAGCATATTAGAATTTTGTGTACTATTCTGAAGTACTGCTTTGCCTACCTCGTTATCTCTGAAAGCCCAAGTTTAGAATAGTGCTTCTAACTACACATTAATGTAGAAAATAAAACTGCTATACAGAACAATGAGTCAAGCCAAGGAGACTGCTCATCAGTTAGAGATGAGTTGGACCCAGAAGCATGGCCAACCCACATGCTTCCTGCCACTCCAACCAAGCGACATGAAAAATTAAAATCCCACCTACCTTAAACCAATCACACCCGACCAGTATCTGCAGAGCATTACAGGGAGCCCCTGAGTTGAAAGAGTCCCAGCACAGAGACATTCCTTAGATCTTTTATTGTTGTTTGTCAAGGAAAAGTAAAAGGGAGATTTCTCCTGGAAAGTCCAGATGCAGAGATCTGGAAAGTATAGTGTGTGGGCAGAACACAGCTGGGACTACAAGCCAATCAAGTGTCTCTTCCCTCCTTTCCTTAGGAGACCCACCTTTACCACCTCTGCCAACACTCACCTGTGCCCAAGACCCATCTAAGCAAACCTGCCCCAGGACATCTGTTCTGATGCCCTAACCATGTTCTCTACACTTCACCCCCACCTAACTGACTTTTGATACCTGCTTGCAGTTATGGAGCACAGGATCAAATGTCTGTGTCCTCTCTCTCTGTCTCTGTCTCTCTCTGTCTCTGTGTCTCTCTGTCTCTGTCTCTCTGTCTCTCTGTCTCTCTGTCTCTCTCTCTCTCTCTCTCTCTCTCTCCCCCCCCCCCCCCCGCCATGCTTCTTGAGGCATCTGTCTGCCCCACCCATGTTTGTCCCTACCAAATGAATGAGCACATTTTGGCTGTGAATATCTCCAAGAAGCTGTTTGGTAGCTGTTAAAATTGGGATCTATGGAAAGCAGGAAATGGGAGTCAGACAGTGATGGAGGTAGTTGTGTGGCAAAGTATGCCAGGGAAAGAGGGACGAGGAAAGAGAATTTCACCAGTGCTATGCAAGCAAAGAGGCAGAGACTGAGGATACTGGTACCTATGAAAAGGAAGTCGTAAAGACCCAAAGGTCAGAAAGCATAATAGAAGAAAGAAACCAAAAGGACCTCAGTAGTGAGTAGCCACATCCAGTGAAGTTTTCAAGGTCACATGCTTTGCTAAACACTGCCCAGAGAGGCACAGGGACCGCAGATTGCCCCAACTCTCCCTAGCCCTTACATTAGAAGTGGCAATTGCTAGTACTGCTCCAGAGGAAATGATGTACATCCATATCACTGGTGGGGATGACACACTTCGCCTTCATAGGAGAGTGAAAAGTATTTGGCAGCTGGTAGGATAAGAACTGACCATTTACCACAGGCCGAGTTATCATTGCTAACACAAGTACCACTCAGGTTCATGGACAGCAAAGTCATGTTCCAGTCATGAATTCCAGAAAGACTTTCTGTTCACCTATGATGGACTAGAAACTTCCTAGACTCCTTACCCCATATGGGCCCCCCTTCCCAGAGGGGAGATTAGCTCTCAGTTGGGCTCAGAAAGCAGCCTCAAAGGTGATAAGCAGGCGGGCAGCAGGGCCTGGGAGGAAAGGAAACTGGGATTATTCATCAGGGAAAGACAGGCAGGCAGGATTTCATACAATCTTCAGGTATCAGAACAGTTCTTAGGCAGTGCAGGCTAAGTCTTGGCAGTGGCTACTGAGGACAGAATAAGAAAAGGAGCTTAATCCCCAGCATAGGGGATTTAGGATAGCTATGGGGGAGAATTTCCTGATGGTGAAAGTTGTTAAAAGTTGCAATGAATGGTCTCCAGAGAGAGTCAGGACTGCTCTGGAAGCTTTTACAAGTAGAAGAGATTATCCTCTGGCAGGGCCAGCTTATCACTAATCCTGCCTGAAGGCAGGGGAATGGACACAATGACCTCAGGGTCTCCTTCAGACTGGTAAAGCAGGTCTTTCCCTCAGCAGGCCAGCTAACACTGCTGAGCGGGTGATAGGCTTTAAGGAAGGCCCAGAGTGTTGCCAGAAATAAGAAGGAACTGAACCATGAGAGACCTCCTTTACTTGTTTTTTTTTTTGTTGTTGTTGTTATTTGTTTGTTTGTTTTCTACATTTTAGTCACAGTTGCCTTGCAGCAATGGCCACAGTCCTCTATAATCTCTATTGAAGGGCACTTTAGACAAGAAAGCTAGCTAAGGAGCATCCTAAACTAGAGCAGAGGTAGGTTTCTCCCCAGGCTGCAAAGAACCCAGATGCCGCCGGGGGGGGGGGGAGAGGGGGGCTATGGCCTTCTCTACATGTAATAAGCATACAGTCTGCCCAACAGTAGCAGTGGGGAACCTGAGGGCATCCCCTCACCCACAGCAGCTGGCCAGGATGGCAAAAGAGGCCCATGCTGCTTCTAATAGTTCTCATGTGTGCTTCCACGGCTTGACAGTCAAGGGACAGGCCATCAAGGACACTGATCTGCATCCAACCAAGGAAGAAAACAATACAAGTTCATGCATGACCCAGGAAACAAGTTGGGGTGCCGTGCAGGCTGAAGGGGTGAACAGGCATGCAGAGGCCTGCTAGGATGTCTTTGGAGGATTCTGGGCTCTGTGGGGCTTGAATGATGGGGAAGATTTGAGCTGTGAAAAGAATGGCGGTCACTGAAGCATTTTAAGAAGTGCTGTCAGTAGTTATAGGAAAGACTCTAAGAGCTACAGTCTATTCATCGTCTTTGGTAATGCAGAGAGTGGGAGACGGAATGACGTTTGAGTTCCTGGAAACGGGAACCATCTCTATGCAATGTGCAAAGAGTAAATCGGAAACGGACACCTGCTTTGCTGGCAAGTCAATCCCCCCCTTGACCCAGAACATTGTTCCTTTACGGGGTCTGAAAAGGTTCTTCCCACTGCTTCTTTTGTTTTTCTGAAACAGGGTTTTCTGTGTAGCCCTGGCGATCCTGGAACTTGCTCTGTAGACCAGACTAGCCTCAAACTCAAGAGTCCTATTTTCCTCTGCCTCCCCAGTGCTGAGATTAAAGGGGTGCACCACCATGCCTGGTTCCACTACTCCACTGTTAAAATACAACAGGTGTCCTGTTTCTTTTCCTTATCTTCTACATCTCTGGTCCCCCAAAACCATCACTACTTCCTACTATTCAGAACTTTACAACTCCAGGACCCTGTATCCCTCCCCACAATCAGGACCCTAAGACCGGTGCACTCACTTCAAAAATAATTTTCCTTTTGTAGGCTTAACATCCCAGCCTTCTGGACATTTCTACCCAGACTGCACTTCCCTCAGTCAATACAGGTCTGGAGCTGGAGAGATAACCATAAATATGTAGGAGAAAGGAGCACAGAAATGTATTATTCTATCCATCGCATATTCTAGAAACAGACTGCAGCTTGTTGCAAAGGCATATTAAGTATGCAATCAGCAGCATTCTCACGCCCAAATAAAGCTATTTTCATTTCATAAAGCAAGAGAGCAAGTCAAGTCATTAGGGAAACAGAAATGGGGAACTTAAATGCCTAATTGGAAGCTCTATTGCACTTGCAAAGTACCTTTGGTTTTTCTAAAAATTCAAGGGAAACACATTGAGCTTATAATTGCAGCAAGATCAATGCCATGTTCCTTCCTGCATTAGCACAGAAGAAAAGTCCCTTCCTGTGGGCTTATCCCCAGCCCAGTTAGATTGTGTAAACAGCCAAGACCCAGGAAGAAACAAGGGGCTCAAGGAACAGGGCACTTTGAGAGGAGAGTAGAAATCCTTTCCTTTTGCCCTGAGTGTGAAAATCAACATCCACAGCATCATTCTGGCTCCTGTAATGTAACTCTTCTAAATGCCAGTTAGAAAGATAAATGCTTTTGTTGCATCCACTGGCCAATTCCTATGCATACTTGCAAATACAAGGCTAAACTACATCTTCCAAGCTTGGCACCTTCACTTGCAAAATACAAAAGGTAAATGAGATCAGATGTTTTCACAGTAGGGGTCTACAAGTAGACCTGGGGATATGCTGAGGGCAGGGGGTCATGCAGAAATCAGACAGACAAGAAGGACACTCACTGGCATGATTCTCATTCCCTACACCCTACCATGCCAGTGAGATGCCCCCACTGCTATCTGTTTTGGGATTACATATAAGATATTATTAGTGTAGGAAAGGGTTTTGTTGCTTAAGTGCTCTCTCCCTCCCTTCCTCCCTCCCTCCCTCTCTCTCTCTCTCCTGTGTGTGTGCTGTATGTGTATAAGAGAGGGGGGAATCTATCGAACTGGGTAATCTCTGAGGTCTGCTTCCTCAGTCTTTCTGTGGAGTGGAGAGAAACCTTCATTCAACAGCCCACAAGCGTGGTCAGAGAGCTTGAATGTTTGTGGATTCTCCAAGGTAAGTATCCCAGGAGTTCAGAACATAAAACACTGTCAAATATGTTTCACAGGAGAGTTGGACTTGACCTTGGTTGGCTCTATACCAGCCACTGTTTTTGCAGCAGAGCAAGAACAATATCTGCATCCCATGCTTTTATGTGATAAACTCACTGAGGTCATCTTTCCAAGCTCTTCTAAGCCACGGTTCTTACGAAGTAAAGACAGGGAAACATGCAGATTTTTCTTAGAATTTCATTCATATCAGAGGCATCCCTTATGATTAAGGTACTTTTTATTCAAAAAGTCTCCTATCCAAGGGGGCTGTGGGGGCGTTTATCAACACAGGCACCTCAACTGAAGAGGAGAATCAGCAGAAAGCTGACATAATGGCGTTTCTGGAAAGACCCTAAACAGCCCTCAGGTGAATTGAGTTCTGTCCATGCAGGTGAGACAGCCATCAAACGCCACTGAGAACATTCCTGAGAACTGCAGTAGTTGGCTTTCTTGTGCCTAACAAAACGCCTGATGGGAACCACTGAAAGAAGGAAATCTTTCTTTCTCTCTTCCTTCCTTCCTTCCTTCCTTTCTTTCTTCCTTCCTTTCTTTCTTTCTTCCTTCCTTTCTTTCTTTCTTTATTTTCATTCTTGGTTTCGAGGGGATTTCAGCCCATCACAGTGGAGAAGACAGGGCTCTATCATAGTGAGAACATGTGGCAGAGAGACTCTGTCTTGCTGGACAAGGAAGCTGAGACTCCAGACACAATGAGGAGTAGGTATGACCTTCAAAGACCCGCCGGTAGGGGCATATACTTCTGCAAGCCAGAAACTACTTCCTACGGTACCATAGCTCTTCCCCAAACCAATGTTCCAAATGTGAAGCTGTGGGATGCTGTTAGCAGTTTCCTTTGGGATTAAACTTTCCATCTGGGAGGAAACTTTCCTTGTTTGTTTGTTTGTGGAAGACATAATTTTTTTCTTTATTAAGAAATTTTTTGTTCACTTTACATACTAACCACAGACCCCCCTCTCATCTCTCCTCCTGCTCTCCCCCAGCTTCCCCCCCCAACCCACCCCCCATCCCCTCCTCCGAAAAGGTAAGGCCTTCCATGGGGAGTCAGCAAAGCCTGGTACATTCAGTTGAGGCAGGTCCAAGCCCCTCCCCCTGCATCAAGGCTGTGCAAGGTATCCCACTATAGCTAATAGGCTCCAAAAAGTCAGTTCACACACCAGGATAGATTCTGATCCCACTGCCAGTGGCCTCTTAAAACCAAGCTTATGCAGAAAGGGCCTAGTCCAGTCCCATGCAAGTCCCACAGCTATTGGTCTAAAGTTCATGAGTTTCTACTAGCTTAGTTCGGTTGTCTCTGTAAATTTCCCCATCAAAATCTTGATGCCCCTTGCTAATAGAATCCCTCCTCCCTCTCTTCGACTGGACTCCTGGAGCTTGCCCTGGTGCTTAGCTGTGGATCTCTGCATCTGCTTCCATCATTTATTGGATGAAGGCTCTATGATGACAGTTAGGGTATTCACCAATCTGATTACCATGGTAGGCCAGCTCAGTCACCCTCTCAACTATTGCTAGTAGTCTAAGCTGGGGTAATCCTTGTGGATTCCTGGGAATATTCCTAGCACTAGATTTTTCCCTATCCCCACGATGTTTCCCTCTATCAAGATATCTCTTTCACTGCTCTTCCCACTGTCCCTGTTCCAGCTCTACCAACCCATTCTCTTATGTTCACATCCACCATCCTCTCTCCTCTATTGTTCCCTTCACCCCCAGTTTACTCAGGAGATCTCATCTATTTCCCCTTCCCAGGCAATGCATGCATCCCTCTTAGTGTCTTCCTTGTTAGCTAGCTTCTCTGGAGCTGTGGGTTATGGTCTGGTGAAAGCTTCTTAAGATTTAGGATGTCAAAAAATAGAATGATGTCTGGAGAGCATGGCATTCCATCCTGCAAGGAAGCTTATTAAGCTCAGAAAATAAACAACTCAAAAGAGCTTCAGGAAGTCCCTGAAACTGACCATATACACTAGGTCCCTCCCTCCTCAAGCAAATAGAAGCAGTGTTACCAAGAGACAGCCAAAAAATCCGAGCTGCCTAGGAGAGGCTTAAACCAATTGAACTACCTGGAACAGATATTATCTAACATGTTGAGTCGCCTGAAGGTTATGCAGCATGTTTCACGTTTCCTCCTTTTGTCTGTTATCACCCATACTGAGGTGGAATTTTTGGTAATACAGCTGTCTTCAAGTCATTTTTGCTCCTGGAAACTCTCGCCCACAATCCTGTCCACAGCCCTAATAAAATTCAAGTTGGACTTTAGTGGTATCCACACTTTGATTGGATCTCAGTTCCCCATCTAGAGTGAGTAGATATTTGTTCATATCCCTCCAGGAATAGTGTCAGGGATATCTCAGATTCAAAGTACAACAAAGCGTATCGTTCACCTTACTCCCCTATCCTTAGGATGAGAGAAAAGGTTCACCCTACATTCTGGTGAGCATCTTCCCTAGGCTCTGGAACATCTGTGGCCCCTTATTCTCCCTGAAGAGGAGTTAAAAACGTAAAATGAGAAACCGCTTCTTGCCCTGTTCACTAGCAATAACACACAGGCTTTGGGCTAGCGGCTCATGAGATGATGAGTGATGACAGAGATGCGCAAATCAGGGTGACATGCAAAAGCCGATTCCCCAAAGTGTGTGACTGGCTTTCTAATTGCACTGAAAATGAAAATGCAGAATGCAAAGGATGCCATCAGCCCGCTTCCACACCGACACTGGGCACCACCACCAAACTGAGTCCCATCTCTCTGTTCTGTAGACTGTCTATTCATTGAGGATGCAATGGGTCCCACAACCCTACCACTTCCAGCTTAAGAGAGAGAGAGGAGAGAGACATGTACAGGAACAGAAAGGACTGCTCAGTAGTGAACAGGATCAAGGTGCCACCCCCCACATACAAAGACTATCCGCCCAGATGGAGATAGTGTGTCACTGGAGAAATGGAACTGTTGGAGAGAAGAGGAGAAGAGATGTAGAAGTAGAGTTAATGACAACCAGAGTCTTGTTTGCTGAAGCACTTATTACAGAGCAGTTTGCCATTTGACCCCATGTATTTTTAAAGCACCAAGTTAAGGAGCATTTATTAAAGTGTTTCCAAGTTGTCCTTTGAAAGAAGAGATCCTGACAGGCCACTCAGTATACTGAAAAGGTGGGTTAAATGCTATTATCCCTGCCTCAATGATGGGGAGACAATATATAATGGATTACTTTAATTTCCTGGAGACATGCCGTGAATTCACTGCTGTGGGAAGTAAAGATCTGGGAGGAGAAAGACGGAATCAAAAGTCAGAAGCCCAAGATCCCTTGCCAAGAATGTCAACTCATAAGAGGGGAAGAGGGACACGTCCCAAACCCCAGAGAGCCTTGCTCTCACATTGTGAGCCTTACCCACCTTCAAGGGCAACAGATGAAAATGCACAGGGAAATGAATGAACCTCACACAAAAATGATGATTCCCCATCTGCCCTGCACATGGAGAAGGAGAGCAGAATAATCCAGATCCTAATTTAGCTCAGGAACTTGTTTTCTTACACTGACAAATCTTTCTAAAAATGATTTTCTGATTAGAGTCAAACGGCTGAGGCCAAAACTGTGAGGTCCGTGTGCCATCGGCATGCTAATGACGTTCCTTAGCAACTCTCCCTCCACTCTGAGAAGGGATAGGAGAGCCCAGAGAGCATTGATAACCCACGGACGGCCTGGGCTGAGACTCAGACAATGGAATCTGACTAACTGATGGATGCAGGGCCAGAGTCACAAACAGTAGGACATGACAGCATTGACCTGTGTGGGGTAATGTAGTGGGACTGAGTGAGAGACTCAGGGTGAGCTACCGCCATGGCTTGGTGTCTCTTCACTCCTTGTAACCCTAGTGTGAAATGTTTAAGGAGTGCTGCAGTCTCCAAGGATCAACTTGGCATGACCTTCTATCTGCATCTCTCTTTTCTGAAAGAGCCATCTAGATAGTGTCATGGGATCTACCTTTCTTTTTTTCACCAGGCTTATAGGTGCGGGAGCAGTCAGGAGAGGTTAAGTCGATGAAGAAAGAATTGGGTTTTCTGAGCTGGTTTTTATTTTCTTCTTTGTAAACTTGGAGCTCTGCTTCAGGGTTTTCAGAATTGGGTGGAAAGAAATGAAAACCAAGACTTTGTTTATCCATCTATGTTTTGATTTATTACACATTGACAGCTTGCCAGCTCGGGTCCTTTGTGAGCTTGCATCACTCCTTTTAGCAATGAACTTGAAGGCTGGAAGAGACCATCGTCTCCACCAATCTCATTTTCCAGATGAGAATTCTGAGCCCTTGTGAACTTGAGGTCATCGGCGGTTTCCTGACAGATCTAAAGCACACATCCAAGTATTTCCACTGCTACCGCTAATTGCCAGACCAGATGCTTCAAAACTGGACTTGGATAGTCTTGGTTTGAGAAAGGGAGATGTGAGATTCAATTTGCCAATATTCTCATTCTTGGAGGAAATGATATCTATCCTAAGCCAAAACATACTGGTAAATTCTCTAATTTAGTCGGATGATGTCTCACTTTGCATGATAAATGTTTCTAAAAAGTTGCACACAAATCAAATTTTTGTAAATTGAATTACATTTTTTTAAAGCACAAGACAGATTGCTTAGTAAAAGAACCCTGGGCTGAAAATGAGAAATATTTCTCCAATTTAAATAATAACTACCTCCATAATTTATCTCTTCTGTAAATTCATAATTTAATATTCCTTGGTTTTGTTTAGCATCACTTGTTTAAAACAAGAACAATCTATATTTATGTAGCTAGTGTCACCAAGAAGTTTGCAGTACATTAATAATAGCTAATTCATTCCTTACATACAGCCTTGAGAACTAATAAGAAACCGGTATTCCCATTTGGCAGATGAGCAAAGTCAAGGCAAAATAATAATAATAAATACATAACAATAACAACAACAATAATAATGGTAGATTTAAGATCCTGGAGGAAAATCAACAGTAGATGTCCTTTATACTTAATCTAACATGTTACATTTTCTCCATAGGTTACCATAGGCAGCCATTATATCCAAGAGAGACATTTCCCACCTATCAGAAACAGGAACTCCAAAGAAATTTCTAAACTACCTCCAATACTTGTTCTTCAACAATCAAGGAAGAAGCTTATATCCCTTTTCCTTTTTGTTTTTATGTGTACGTTCATATATGTGTGTATGTGGTGTTCATGCATATGTTTACATGTGTTTGTGGGGGTGGGTACATGTGTAGAGGCCAGAGGTTGTGGTCGTTATCTTTATTTACTGAGGTAGGGTCTCTTGATGAGGTCAGAGCTCACCAATTTGTCTAATCTAACTTGCCAGATTTTCCCTGAAATCTCCTCTCTCGATCTCCCAAGCAATCGCATTTCAGGTGGGCTGCCACCACACCAGCCCAACTTTTATCAAAAATTGGGTCCTCGTGTTTGGTTTGTTAGTACCTTATCCACTGAGCCATCTCCTCAGCCTCAATTCCCTCCTTTCTTGACTCACTCAGGAAACACTACGAACAAAAAAGATACTTGATGACTGTGTCCCAGATAACAATATGTCTCCCCTAAGTCCTCACTACACAACTCCTCCTATCTATTGTGGGAAAAGAAGGAGGTGAGGGGAAGGCTCTGCCCCCCCGGATTCATACTCTAGTTAAAGAGACAAGGCTCACATGCAAGATCACGAGGCTCTCCCTCACTTGATTATGGACCCTTTTGAAGATAGTCTTCACCTTTTCAAGTCAGCATCTTGGCTTAGAAAATGTCAGCTCTTGGTTATTTTTAGATCATACTAAATTATGAACATCTGAAAAGGCAAGAAGTATATTTATTGTAAATATCTGATATGCTAATATAAATAGATATATGAAAAACATACTATGTGTGTCTCCAGAATAAAATGACCTCATCTGCAAAGTGGGGCTAGTAATAGCACCAGGCATGAGGACTTGTGATGGTCCCTGGGTGGCGCTCCCACTCTAAAGTGGTTTACACTCTTGAGCACATGGACAGCCCCAGTAAGAAGCACCTGTTATTTATACCAAGGCTTAAGCTTTTCCACATGTGACCCCTTTTCACTCAAGAAATTTTTAAGCAACTACAGCCTGTGTGTACAAATCAAGTATTTATGATAATAGTCATAGAAACAATTCTTTGGTATACATTTAATTTTACTATTAATCAAAGAATAAAGTGATTATGAATACTAATAAAATGTAAGTGCTTTTTTCTTTTTACCCAAAGAATTAAATCTTGGCTAAATGTTTGACATTTTTTAGGACACAGAGGATCTTCAATGCTTTTCAGACTTGATCAATATTTTTACTTTATAACTGTCAATGTTGAGAATGCCACTTTGCATAAATATGTAGCACAAAATAGCAGAAATATGTTTAGGGCCACTTCAGAAATTGTTGGAAGTTCTGTCCTAACCCTAAGCCAGAAATCATTTAATGATTTTTTTTATGAACCTCAGGTGAGTAACTCAAATGCCATCTTTTAAAAATCAAGCATTGTAACACAATGCAATCCCAAGGCACACTAATTCGGTACTTACATGCTGAGGAAGAGTAACAGCAAAGTATTAGAAGTCTTTTTCTGTAATCTTGCCATTATGTTTCTTGAAGAGCAGAAAATTGTGTCCGGTGAAGGCACAAAACAGTTCGTAACATTCACGAGAGCCTTAAATCTGAGCCAGAATGACCCTGGCAGTGTTTACTGGCATTGGACATCTTGACAACATGCAATGATGCAAAGCGCACATGTGTGTTCAGAAGCTAGGCTGCAGTGAAGCTGCATGATGAAACACGGGGAGCACTGGCAGAAGCAACTCTGAGTCATGACATGTCTCATTGCAAGTCAATTTTCAGTCATGTGCACTGGGAAACTTTCACTGGTGCTGATCCTTCACCTACCCCCATGTTCAGTTCAGGTCCCACAGTGTATAAATTTTCATATAATTTTCATGGGGTGGGGACACCATGGGCTAAGAAGACTATGGCAGATCCTTGTGAGGAGTAAGTCACCGGAATTCTATAAGCTTTCTCACTTATAACAGTACAACTTGGGCCAATCTAAATACCTAAGAGGCTCTATGTTGTTCTTTACTCAATTAAGATGTCAAGAAAGTCCTGCACTGATTCATTAACCTGGTTGAGGATGAGAATAAAGACATACAGTATTACTCCATACCCAAAACAGAGTTTGGGTTACCCCCACTTCTTTACAGTTTTGGAAAGACTCTGGGACCCACTGTTTTCCCACATTTTTTTTATTTACTGTTTGAGAATTAAATACATGAACACAATTTCTTTATCCCCATTCAACCCCCTCCAATTTCTCTCACACCCCACCACCATGTTCCTCTCCTATGATCATGTGCTTTTTTAAAAAAAACCCACTGGGTCTAATTCATGCTGCCAGTATGTGCGGTGGGGTAAAGCCATCCACTGAAGCATTAGGAACTTTATACATAATGAAAACTCTCTCCTCTCCATATATATATATATATATATATATATATATATATATATATATATATATACATATATATACATATATACATATATGAATATAAAGAGCTATATAGAATATATACTTAGATATATAGATAGATAATAGATATCATAGACAGACAGACAGAGAGATAGATCCATTCTCTATATATGCTCTGTTCCTCTACAAAACTCTAATACAAATTTTGGTATCAGGAGTGGGGTTTGAACCCACACAGGTATATGTCCATTGGATTTTGGAGTTCTTTCATCTACTCTGGATAATATCATTAGAAACAATACAATTTCATAAATTGGAAATTGGTGATTTCAAACCCTTACACTACATTTCCTACTGATATTATTTAAAATACATATTACTCTCCAGAGCCTCATCCTTCTTTTCTATAAAATATAGAAGAAAATTAATACCCTATATAAAGGTTCTCAAGTCTTTCTTGCATATAATAAATCCTCAATAAGCATTTACGGACTTAGTAGAAAAGTGTCTTCCCTGGTGTGAGCTTGATGGATAAGGACTTAACTGTAAGTACTCTTTCTCACCACCAGTCCCAGCTCATGTATCACATAAGGAAAGTGAGTTTACCTAAACCAGCAAGACAGAGGGGAAGGTAAGAAATGTGAGATACCAGGAGACATCAAAAGTCAGAAAAAGACCTTAGGGGATTCCCCAAAGGAAATAAGATCCCTAAATCTAAAACACAACAAAACCCTTGGATTACTTAGCTTTCTACTTAAGAGTAAAGAAGTATGAAAATATCATAGATCTTTGTGCATTTTATTGGGTGCTCTTAATCATTAAATTTGCATTTAGAAATATTTATATTTGCTGAAACTGAGAGCCTTGGCACATAGGGAAATAGAAAAGAGCAGGGGATGGGGGTCTAATCCATCATTGGGGAGCTGTCACACTGACACCTAGGAGAATTGGAAAGTTACAAAGTACTAGCACCAAGAAGCATCAATCACCCAGCGATGGTAAATAAATTAATCAAAAATCATTGGGTACCAAAAGGTCTGGGGGAAAAATAAAAGGCAGAAGAGAAAAATGATCAGGAGCAGCAGGCAAACAAAATAGCAGTGCCTGAGCCTGTTAAAGCTGAATCCATGTGCCCTGTCAGATTGCCAGCCACCTTGCCTTTGGGACCTCTAAGCAGGTTACCAAGCACAGCTGGCTTTTAAATTACTTATATGTGCAAGGTTCACACCTGTGACCCCTTGTACACTGTATGGGAGATCCAGGTAATATCAACTCCTGACCTCTTACTAAAGGAGAAGGCATTATTCCTGGCATACAATCCAACTTGAATACCACTTTGCTCAAGATTTGTGTGTTTGAGTTAAATTCCTCAACTCCCGAGGCCTTCGTGGTATACATGATTCCTTCTTTTGTGATACCAAGGATCCTTGCCAACCCAGAATTATGATGAGCTGGACTTACCTTTTCCTCTCAAAACTACCTCTAATTCCTCAATTAGCTAGCTGTCCTCTTTGGGGAAAAGATAAAGTCATCATACAGATAATTAGCCAATTATCAACTTTCCCACTCCTCCCAGTCAGAATATATACTTGTCTCTCTAGGTTGCCATATGACACAGTTAAAAAGACTATATACCTGAATACAGGGTGGCCTCACTCAGGTCATGAAATAATCCAGTAGACTTTAACATATAGTCAAGCTTAAGACCTATCTTCAAAAAATAACTATGGTTTTGTGCATTATATTTCACACATATCCTATAGAATTCACCAATAAATGATGGTTTGGCATTGGATTCCACTTAACATGTTCAGTAAGCACCCCCAGAGATGATATAGAAATAAGGAGGGCTAAGTTTCTGTGTTTTGAGAATTCAAAGACTACTAAGAGAATCAAAAATCATAACAACCTGCCTACAAGATATACCCATTGGTACAATCATGGCACAAATGGTAGAGGAGTAACCAACCATGTTTATCAGACTTGAGGTCTACTCCATGAGATGAAACTCATATTTGATACTGCTCATGAGATCAAGGATCTGAGACTAGATAGAGGATGAACCCAGGGAAAAACACCCTACTGCTATTCCGCTAAATGCACATCGCAATAAAACAACTTCTAATGATAAATAGCTCAACCCTCACCAGAGATTTTTTTCTGCAGTAAATAGTAATTAACACAGAGACCTACAACTGGTCAAGATACAGAGTGATTTTAGAGTGCTCGGCCCTGAACGGGAAGTCTATCAAACCCCTACTGAGCCTTGGCTCATAAATCTATATAGAAGAGGAGATAGAGAGATTATAAGAGCCAGAGGTGGTGAATAACTTCAAGGAAGCAGCACTTTCCAGACACAAAAGAGCAGGTACACATATAAACTACCAGAGATTATGAAATTATGCATAAGAGTTGCATATACTAAAGTCAGACAAAAATCACAGCATGGAGGAGGGTAAGTGGGCACAAAATTCCACTCCTAGCCAAGGAGCTATTCACAATTGAGAGTTGATAAGAGAGATAAAAATAAGGGGCTTTTTTTCCAATGGAGTAACACTGAATATATCAATGACACTCCGATGCAGGTCCTATGATCAGCAGTAGTTGGCCAACACAAATCAGACTCCATGGATTTTTATGTGTGGGGTGTGTGAGTGTGTGTGTGTGTGTGTGTGTGTGTGTGTGTGTGTGGATGTGTGTGTGTGTGTGTGTGTGTGTGTGTGTGTGTGTGTGTGTGTTTATTTGTTTGGATTGTTTGGTTCTGGATACTTTTTAAGAGAGAGGGAAAGAATATGAATTTAGGTGGGCAAAGAATGGAGGAGAGTACCTGGAGGAAGGGAAAGTATATGACAAAAACTACACTGTATGAAAATCTCCAAGAATAAATAAAAAGAAACCCTTCCTTCTTTAAGTTACTTTTCTGGGTATTTTGCCTCATCAATGCAAATGTAACTAACACACCAATTGTGTTGTTCTCAACTGTGGCTCAGGATGAGTGTGAGGGGGACAAAGAGGAAGAGTCTGACAAGGGGCAATCTGGCACCAATGCGCTTAGAATATGACAAATGTACAAAGCTAAATATTTTCCTTGTGGGGTGTTTATGAGAACCTTAACTGTATACCTCTTTCTAAGAGTAACCTTTCCTATGGTCAACTGCACTCTACCAGTCTATGGAATCTTGTGGCCCACCCTTGGCCCCGTGTCTCTTCCACCCCTCACTTTTCTACCAGATTTTCTTGGGCAGATGGACCCATGCAGATCTTTCTCCTCAGAAATCCCTGCCCTCGATAATAAACATATATGCTTGGCCTGGTCACACCTATAGGCCACTTCTACAGCAGTTCTGGATTGAGGGAGCAGAGGGGAAGGGAGGAAAGAGGAAGGGAGGGAGGGGAAGGAGAGGAGAAGAGAGGAAGAGGAGAGAAGAGAGAAGAAAGGAGAGGTGAAGACAGGAGGGGAGAGGAGAAACAGGAGCAAGATCCTTCTTTCTAGCATTCATCCAAGTTGACCCTTGGAGTCCATCTCCTCGGTCCACCAAAGGTCCAAGAACACACATAAAGCTTCTGATTGTCCTCTTCATGATGGAAAGAATCCTCTGCATCCCTTCCTATCCCCAGTATGGAGGGACAGCTGACCAAATGTTAATATCTTTTTTCCAAAGAATTGAAGATCATCACCTCCCTTTTCTACCTTTCTCTTTTTATACCCTGGAGATGAGTGGTGTGCTAACCCTTACAGAATTATTTAAGAATTGAGATTACCCCCTTTCAAGTTCTTTGTAGATGAACTGGTAAGTCACTTTAACACACAAGGGCCATTGGCATGTATTTTCTTCTTAGTTGGGTATGAACTAAAATTCCAAGCAACCAAATAACATGTTATTTATAACCTAGTATATGACTACAAATCACCAGTGGACAGAGGTTCAAGAGCAGCAAGTTATAATACAATGTTACCCCATCATTTTTTGCAGTAGAGTCTGAGACTCACCTCCCCAACCTGTTACTTCTTGATTGCCCTATTGGAGTGTAGTAAAAGACTGAACAATGCTTGAAAGAAAACAGTTCCCTCTAGCTGTTGAGGCAACATCTCTCTTTGTAAGACCAAAATAGGCTTTCTTCACCCAGAAGAAAAAGTCATTAAAAGAAATAGCCATTAAGCAACATAGATATTCAGGTCTAGGAAGGAATTAAGCCAGGGAGATTCACCTTGGCTGTGATAATAAATAAACTGAAATATCAGTGGAGTAAGGGAGCACAAAGTTATTATTTACCCGTTCTTAGCCTGGAATGCCATAACTAAATACTGCAAAGGAGATCTACCTTTCACAGCTGAGAGGATAGAAATCCTAGGCCTAGGCACACTGGGGGATTTTGTTCTGCTGAAGCCTCTCTTCCTGGCTTGAGAGAGAGAGATGCTTTCTCAATATTCTCACTGTGTCATTCCTCAAAGCATGGTGTGGGGACCACAAGAGCACTCTGGCGCCCCCTTTGTGTGTCAGTGTGTGCATACAGTGCACATCTATGAATATCAATGTCAGGAGTCTTCCACCATACTTTTTGAGATAGAGTCTCTCACTGAATCCAGAATGACACTAGTTGGCCAGTGAGACCCAGGGAGATAGGAGCCCCTACCTCCATCTCTCCACGACTAAGATTATAGGCACATGCAGCTGCACCACCCCACTTGGTGAATACTTGAGTACCATAGCAGGTTCCTCTGCTTGAGCGACAACCGCTTTACTACCTGAGCTGTCATCCCAGTGATGTCTCTCTACTAAGAACATTTAATGCTATCAGAATAAGGCATCACATTTATAACCATATTTAATCTTAATTATTTCTCTATAGACCTTGTCTCAAATATAGTCACATTGAGGGGGGGTGAACTTCAGCAAAGGAGTTTGGAGGAACAATTCAGTTCATAACGCTGTCCAACATCTATGTGGGCTGGTAGAGAACCCTCCTCCAAGCAGTGATGCAAGGATCCAGGCTGCTCTATTTATGATTTACTTCATTCCCTTGATGATGCCCTTCAAGGTTGTCAGCTAGCTAATAGACGGAGAGAAAGAACCATGAGTAAGTAATCAAATGACTACTTTCTCAACTTGGCCCATATTGTGTCTGCCCACATCTTGTTGACCAGAATTAATCAGATGGCAATCCTGAATCAAGGGGCAGGGGTCTGAAAAAAATAGAGAAACCTGTAGAAATCCCAGCAGGACCAAGCTTGGACTATTTATGAATACTCATTCTGCTCTGTAGAAAACAGCATTTCTTCTCTTTGGTACAGTATCAAAAACTTTTATACTACCTAAGGGGGAGGCAGTGTCTACCTCAAACATATAAACTAATTATAACACAGGATGAACATCCCTTAAGAAATGCTTGTGACTAGTTATGTTCTTGATCTCAGGAATGTTTTTTTTTTTTTAGATCGTTCCATATTTAGATATATAGAATGGGCTACACTATACATGAGATCCAAGTCTAAACATGAAATCTATTTGTTTCCTAAGCACCTAACACACATAGCTTAAACATAACATTTTACAATATTTTTACTGTGCCTGTATTTCTCCTGTGATCCATCATAGGAGATCAGATATAATTTGCCATTTGAGGTAGCATGTCAGTACTCAAAAGTATTTGGGGCTTTTGGCCTTTGGATTAACAGTATTCTGCCTGTGTATCTATAAGACTTAGGACTATCTCATAGCAATTCTTATCTAAGTACTTATTGTTAATCATTTTGTTTATTATTAATAGTGTTGTTAGTCATATTGTTCCCATATCAACCTCCCTTTCCCCCATGAAGCCTTCTCTAACAGGACTTTCCTGGGAAAAGCCAGAACACTGTAGCTCTCTGATTTGTGGAAGAGGATAGCTCCCATCCTCTCCTAAGCATCAACATCATTTTCCTAAGACCAAGCCTGGTGGTAATAAAGCCTTCACAATCACACTGTAGACTGGTTGGTATGTTCCATGCTTCAGTAGCTCAACGGTCTCAAACCAGCCTTCAGTGCCCTGAGACTCTCTAAAGGAGGAACAGTGTGCTAAGGGCAGGAGTTATTTAGTTTCCCTGCATGACATTCTAGCTCTTGGACTTCTAGAAACTGAGAAGCTATTGTCACTGTGCCAGGACATGACAAATGATGCGGGAGTTGGGAGGTGGGGTGGGGGGACTCAGGGGTTGGGGTATAATACAGTCATCCATCCATCAGAGGCCAAGACCACAAGGAAAAGGAACTGGGGAATTGTTAATTGTGTAGCTTTAAAGCCTACCTGGAGAAACTTGAGAGGGAAATGTTTTGTCTTCAGCCAGAGAGGCTGGATATACTAAACATCTTTCAGCAGCATGCTGCTAACTAGTCAGAGGACAGGCAGAACTTGGGGTAAGGGACTATACAAGAGACAGTAGAATGAGCAAAAGGAAAACTGCTACAGGCAATCAGTGTTGAAAGTAGTTGTGTGATCCACTTGGAAAGAGAACTGGGGCATTGTATGGCCCCATGGAAGTCACTGAACACTTGAAACTGCCGGGATATGTAAATTAAGGTGAAGTTACCCTGTTTTCCTAAAGCCAGGGAGCTATTCTGGAGGGCCCTCCAGAACCCAACACTACGTGATTCTCTAAGTATTTAATGCCGTCTTCTGTCTCCAATTTTCTTCGCTTTTGATGTAGAGTGCTTTATTTGTTAGGTGTGAAGTAGGGGATTTGCTGGTCTTGAATTCCATCCCATTTACAAACACATATGAATGGAATGGAGAGCATGTATACATTTAACAAAATCCTTTTATGCAAATCACCTCCTTCTGGAGTATAAGCCCCACCATCTTGCACGCATGATTATCTATTGACCAACACCAGGAGGGTCTGTTGCAAAAACTGAATATTTCTCAGAGTAAGGTTCCAACCCGCGCCACATAGCCTTGGTGTTGGAATTCTATCTGGGCAACAACTGAGACTTCCTTGAAAGGATTCCCTCTTTAATCCTGCCATGAAATCTGCAAAGTTCATATCAAAGCAGCAAAGAAAGATTTGCCTTTGTAAAGTAAGAAAGGAGAAAGTTGATCCTGTGTATTAGTCATTTTTCTTGTTCCTTTGACCAAATACCCGAGCAAAAGCAACCTAAGGAAAGAATTGTGTGTTAAGCTCACAGTCCAGGATGGAGAGGAAGGCATGGCAGGAGGAGCTGTTCTCTGTGCAACAGCTTACAAGGCTCCTTGGTCACACTGGGTAGATCAGAAAACAAAACTATTGGAATCCTGGTACTTACCTGTTTTCTTTTTCCCTTTATATTCGGTCTAGGACCATAGCCCATGGGATGGTGCTACCAACATTCAGAGCAGGTCTTATCCCCTCATTTAATCAACTCTAGAATTGCCCTTGCAGACACACCCAAACATATATCTCACTAATGTCCTAGGCATTTCTTAACCCAATTTGTTTGGCAATCATGTTAATTATCACAGCCTCCTATTTGAAAAAACACAAAAAACAAAAAAACTAAAGCAGGCTGTATATGTGAAGCATGGTTGCAATACTCCATCATCAATGAAGTCTGACAGAAGAGAAACAAATGAAAAGAGACTTATTGATGCCCCAGCTTACAACTTGAGTCTCTAGGTCAAGACCTACAGACAGGGAAAGTAGGCAGGGCCTGGTTATTCAGGTAGAGTTGGGGGTCTAGGAATACCTAAGTTTACTATTATAAGATTTTCTGAATTGACTTAATATTATTTGAAAGTAGGCTGTGATAATTTAAATACACATTCCTTGAACTTTAACTGAACTACTATAATAATTGAACAAAGAAGTTATAGATATTAGTAGAAAAAGGAGGTAAAACCATTTTACACTAATCTTTTTTTACACTCAATCTAAAATAAGCTACAACAAAGATAAGAAGATCCAAAAAATAGATTGAACAAATAAAAAATGAAATTAACATGCTAATTTTTAACTTAAACACATTAATAATTGCATTAAATATAAGTGATCTAAACACTTCAATAAAAAGTGGAGATTAATAAAACCAGAAAAATACAGTGCCAAAAATTGCCAAAAGAAAAGAAAGAAACCAATATCTCTCATGAACTTATACACAAAAACCCTTAATAAAATACTAGCAAGACAAATCCAATGATGCATGAAGATAGCTAAGTACCATTGCCAAGTGGATTTATTCCAGAAATACAAGGCTGGCTCAACATTAAAAATTAAAGCAGTTAGAGCCATGGAACCAACATGTTAAAGAACAAACATTATGTGATTATATGAAATAATGTAGAAAAAACGGTTTTATAAAATTTAATACACATTCATTATTTAAAAGAAAAGAACTCCAAACTTAGAAATTGAGGAAAATCACCTCAAGTTAATACAGAACATTTACACAAAACTCAAAGATGAGATCATGCTTAATGGCAAAGCCCAAATATCATTAAAGGATGGCAAGTTAGTGTTTACTGGGTGTTTAAAGGTTTAAAGCTGATGGGATGTAGGGTTGGAAACCCAAGGGTCTTGACTTTGATAGACCTCTTCTACATCTTACAGCAGTAGGCACATGGCACTCCATTCCTGAAAACTTTACATTTGAACAAACCATATAAAAACAAAAGGTAAATTCAAGTAAAACTTGGGAAATCAGAACAAATTTGATGGATTGTCAATCATCTTAAATGTCTTGTAATCTTACAATATATCATGGAGGGAAACTGGACAGAGGGTACCATGCTTTTGTTAATACAGATGATGCTCGCCTCAAATTAAAGTATTCTCATGTCAGAGATTCTAAATTTAATTTAAAAACATGAGACCAAATGCATGCCTTCTATGAGAAACATATTTTTAAGATAAATACATAAGTAGGTTAACAGCAGAGGAAACTTTCCTTTTCCTTTTTCTTTTTTAAATTAAGTCTCACGTAGTATAGTCCAGACTGGCCTCAAACATCCTATGTAGCTGTATGACCTTGTATTTGCTGAGCCTTCTGCCCCCACCTCTCCAGTGCTTGGACTATAAATAAGTCCTAGTTGTAACTGGTGCTGGGGATCGAACCCAGAGATTTGTGTATAGTAGGCAAGCATTCTACCAACTGAGCTACATCCCCCAGTGGATGTATAACCTTTGTGAAGTGGGTGCTTTTCACTCTGTGATGACACAGTATTTGTTTTTTTTTTTTAAAGCAGGGTATCTTGTACCCGTCTGGCCCAGGCCTAGACCACAGACCTCTGTATGGCAACCACAAAGCTTCAATAAAGGTCCTGGGTGTTTGTTGATGTAAGAAATCCTTGCAGCTGGCTACAACCCAGAGTTCACTGCAGAAATCCAAGGCTTCGGCAGTTGGTCTGTGCTTCACATAAGCCAGAGGCTCAGCAGCCTTGATGGGGAACTGTGCACAGCCTCACTCTTGCCAGCATCGTCTCAAAACACACTGACTCCTCACCCAGGCTTGTGAACCAAAGCCAGGGACACCACGTGACTCGTGGTGTGTAGACCACTGAACCTTACTTTCTGTGTTATTCTTATTGTTTGTAATCTACTCAAACAAGAAAACCAGAAGAGACACCAAACAAACAGGCTTCCACTTCCTGCCCTTTAAACACAGAAGAGGATCATCACAAGTTTCCCAGGCTTTTTTGCACACGTGTCATGATCGAACCTCCCATCATTTGGTTAAAGGTAATTTCTTCTGCCCCTCAAACTCCAATCATCTGGTTTAAAAAAGAAAAGTCAAAAGTTGACAGCCTTAGAAGTAGATAAAGATATTAGCAGGAAGCCTGCTGTTTCCAACAAACATCAGACAAATAATGATCAATAGCTTATATCTCCTAATGATTACCTAGTGATTGGGTAGCCTCCAGCAAAGAACTTTGCTCATGAGCCTCGTGCTGTTTCCAGGAGGGAGGAGAAGCCAGGACTTAAGAGATCTCAAGTCTGTCTGCCAGTAGACAGGGACCTCTGTCTCGGAAGACTGTTTTCATCTTGGCATGCTTCCCCTTGGAGATTTTTAGGACAGTCCTTCAAATTAGTCAGGACTATTCAGACTCTGTGGTAAGGATTGAGAATTGTTCAGCAGTTGCCCTCCAGATCTATCCCTCCACAGCAGCCCATTTTCCCCTTCTCCTTTGTGCATCAATCAAGACATGGAACCCACTTGCATTCTCCCCACCCCAATTCATCAACTCCTTCCTCCTCCCTTTCCTGAAAAGTAATCTTATTGTCTTGAGAACTTCATCCATAAGTACTGCATATCCACATCACTCCCCCTTCTCCTTCTTCCAACTCCTCCATCCCATGCCCCCTTTCCCAAAAACATTATCTCTTTAATTATTATTGTTATGTATAAGGACAAAGAAACACACCGGAGAAGCTTTTTGCACAGTGAGCCACACTGAAAGGTAGCCATAGGCATAGACTTGCCATGAATTAGTTGCTGGACTGAGCGATAAACAAGGTCCAGCCTAGTGGTGTGTTTGCAGAGTCTGGGATTCAGTGAGGGATGAAGATAAATTCTCCCAAAGCTCTAACCTGAAACTGTGCTGGCAGCTCCTATAAGTCAAAAACCACATTCTTTTCTACCAAAATGTTACCTCTGCTTAATAGAAATGGGAAACCTTCGGTCAAAACAGCTCTGTGAGTCTACATGTTGACATTGTCACCCTGGCTCAAAACATGCAGCAATGATATATTCAAAACAAAACAAAACAAAAATACAGCCAGGCTCAGAAACAACAAAACAATAACATAAAAAAATGTTCTACGGAATCAGAACCAGAATAGCAACTCCAAACTATAAACAACCCTGACAATGGTAGACTGCTGAGATCCAGGGTCAGACCAAGGCAGTGAGTATCTGTCATTCAGTTCCTCTGGGATCCGGACTAAGAAGCAGGCTCACTGCTGAAAACTAAAGCATAGAGTTCCTCAAAGCCTCTTCCATTGGTAGGTTTGGGTATGAAAAGTCCTCCAAGGCTCACATATTTAAACAGTTTGTCCTCAGCTAGGGACACTGTTTGAACATGTGGGGAGGACCTGGGGAATCTTGAGGAGGTGGGACTGAAACCTAGGGAAATGGGGAGCTGGAGGAATAGGCTTTGAGAGTGACAGTCCTGCCTTGAACCTAATCTCTTTACTTCTCTGCTACAGACAGGAGCCGTTCCCTCCCCACTAAGAAATTGAAGTCAACTAAATCCTTCCTCCATTACATCTGTCTCTCAGGTATTTTGTCATAGCATGAGAAAAGTAACTGAGACACTTGTAGATACACATTATTTGAGAAAAGAGGTAGGAAAGGTGCTGTTCCAGAAGCTAGGAACTATGACAGGTCTTGGAGCTAAGGGTCACAGAAATACAACTCCACCCCAAAGACTAGGAACCAACAAAGGCACCTTAAGGCTTCCCAACAGACTCAATAATTTCTATGGTTATACAGTTGAGTAGGTAACTAAAACACCCATCATAGTATCTCTTCAACGTAAGTACCAAGGTAGGGTTGAGCATGCACAAGAGAAAAGAGAGCTGGAATACTAAATAACAACAGAACATCACCCCCGGAAACGATTCCATAAGTCAAAATTCCAAACCATTTTAAAAAATACACAAGAGTAAGAATAAAAACAAGAAAAAAAGTAAAAAAAAAAAAAAAATGCCCCCAAACCAGCCTATATCCCTTTAGAGAAGTAGAAATAATGGCCTGCATGAATTAATGAAAAGATAACCTCATTTGAATGAGAAAAAACTTACATTGTAAAGGCAAAAACGAAGCATGAAGATGAGCGAGTGATGAATCTCACAAATGGAAACTACAGTAATGGACGTATATGATTTCTTCACATCAACACTGAATCAACTCTGGCCTGACAATAGAGGTGGAAGCAAACTAGTGACGGAGAGGCCATGCTGGGGGCGGGAGGAAGAAATGCAAAGGACCTCTACAGGCAAAGGGATATACTGAGAGATACAATGTAGGTGGAGGGGGAGTTCCAGAAGAGAATGGGGGGAATACTGCAGAAGTAACATTGAGAGGCCAGTTTTCTGGAATGATAGAAATTAAATCTTTTTAAATTAAGTTAAATAACAAAATGCTCTCACTTATCAGATGAAAATAAATCCATTGCTAATCACAGTCAGAGTACTGAACACAGAAAGAAAATCTTAAAACTGTGTCTTTAAGAAGACTATCCGACACCAATGGAAAGCAAACGTACCAGAGTGAACCCCAGATACCCCAGAAGGAAGGGATGGCATACAGTGCCCACTACTGCATAGTGTGCATTATCGTAGAGGAAATGAAGAATGGAGCCGCCTTTCAGACATAAAAACAAATTGAAAAGAGATGTAAGTGTAAGATACGATGTACAGGAAATGGTTGTGTGGTAGACATGAAAGGTTGTCAATATACACTATAAAAGTATTTTCACCATTACCCTGAAATGAATTTTACAAACAAGAGAATGTTTCCTTTGTCCTCTCAGGGCAAGCCTGGAAGAGAGGTGACTCCCTTGGCATCCGTGGGACACTGTGAATTAACAGTCCCTGTGGCCAGATGGTTAGGTCATTAGTTACCTACAAGGTGACTGGGGAAATAAGTAATTCCATGCAAGCCAAGTTTCTTACTGTCGAGAAAAGAAAGCGAAAGATTAGAATAAGTGCATGATAGTAGATAACTTTTAGAGATATTGATGTGTACTGGGGGTTTCTATCAGCTGGATGAATATGTTTTATACAGTTGTAGCTACAGATACAGAAAGACCCAGAGATGTAGTTTTGTCTGCTGAGAATTCCTAGAAGCAAAATAAACCAGAAGCAATGGGCAAGTCCAGCACCAGGCCTCAGTTTCTAAAAGTAATCAAGAATTCCTGGCGTGGGGGAGGGGAATGGTTGATTCCAAGGGGAGGTAAGGAATGTGTGAGACTATCTTTTGTTGGAATGAAAGATAAAATATCCAAAAGGCACAGGATTTAATTACACATGAGTTCTGGGGTCTAAACTGGGGAAATCTTAAGCACTGAAATAAATGATTTTAGTAAACAGTTATTTCCTATTGAATAGACTGAACCCAGGAGTCCATAGTGAAATATGTACATGCACAGACATGAAAGCAGATGTCAAGTGCCTTGTGAAATGATACAATGAAAAAACACCACCATTTCTGCTTTATAGAGTTCCTATTCAAAATGTAGAAGCTGAACCTATTGATGAAGAAATGTCCCAAACTCCAAACTATGGGATAGTCCTCTGCATAACAGACCTGTGCTCCAAATCATCAAAGCCATGACAGACAATGAAAACCACCACACAGCAATGAGAACTCAAATTTGCAGGATCACAAAGTGCAGTGAATGGCACTGGATTGGCTCCTGCAGCTACAAAGATCATCTCTGGGCAAGCAGGTCTGCAAATGTCTGTGTGTGATGGTGGTTTGATATTCAATGCAGTGGGGGGTACCATTGCAAACTTCTGCAAATTAGAAAAAAAAGTGAGATATATATGTGCATACATGCCTGAATGTATGTATCTATGTGTGTTTACATACATACAGCTGCCTGTTGGTATGCAGAGTTCAACTTTCATGAATTCTACCAATTGAGGATCAAAAATATTTCGAAACAAAAAATCTGCACTAAAGGTATAGTCTTTCTCTTCTTGTCCCTATTCTCCAACAATCAAGTATAATAATATAACACTATTTTCACCATATTTATATTGCACTAGGCAATATAAGCATATAGGTATAGACAATACTAGGTAATATAATTTAGAGGTGTTTTAAAGCAAACAGGAGAATGTGAACATCACGCCACATTTTACCATACTTGAGGATACACAGATTTGGGTATCCAGGGAGAGTTCTGGAAGGAATATCAAGGGATGACTGTACACAAAATGAGAGAGAAAAAAGGAATACTAAGGTAAATATGGTAGTGTATTTTGGAGGAAAAGACACAAAAAGATATTGAACCTTTGGGTGGGAAAGAAAACACTCAGGGGACACTGGAATCAGCTCAGTTGATAAATTGCTGATGGGTAATTAGCAAGTTGGTCTTGAGTCAAATCATGTGGCTGTCTAGGGAAAGGATCTAAAACAGGAAGCTGGATGCCCGATGCCCACTGCCCATGGAGGCTTGAAGCAGGAGGACTTATGCTTTCCATGTAGCAGGTATTGGCTGCATGAAGATGTCACCCAGTCACTCATATGAACCTTATCCAACTCAGGTCTCCCTTCATAGACACTATTCCTGAGGTCCCTTTGCTAGCCCACTGTGAAAGCCATGGATAATATAGCCCACACACATAGTTTTTAAAAATAAAAATACTATGTGTTACTTGTAAAGGAAAGATCGGATAAAGTAATTTATAATAAAATACATCTTTTAGTTTGTAAATGGGTATGACTATTCTAGAAAACAGTAAAATCATCAGATACTCTCACCCATGTAAGGATAAATGCCATAAATCAAACACTTAAACAGGTTGATTCTGAACACACATGATTAGATTCCTGACTCAGATTGTTTAGAGTACAGTTTTCTTCCATCAGGGAACTGACTTTTCAAACTCGCGAACAACTCTTGGTAAATTTTTGAACAAAATAATTACTTTATCACATTCAACACTGCAATGGTATTCTTAAATAAAAGCACCATTGATAACACATGTGCAAAAACAAGCACCAAGCATAATGTTCTCCATAAACTGCCATGGAGAAATATATCAAAAAGAGTACACAATAGAATACATGCTTCAATTTGTCAATCTTCCAGAGGATGACCAACCTAGAAAACATGATGAAGTAGTCACACACTTTGTATCTTCACACAAACCCCCTAACCCTAATCCTAACCCTAACCCTACCTTATCTTCACATAAACCCCTGAAGAATAAGTAATGAGGAGTATACATTATTATCAGTTGGTGGTGAGACATCTCCAATGTCAAGAGCAATATAACCATTGGGAATCATGATTTTCCATGGTGAGAACAATGTGAAAAATTCTTCATAAATTTCTGAACAAAATAATCCCCAGTCTTCTTTCAGTTTATGCAGCAGATGTCTTTCCTGGGTAAGTTGATACTTAACCACAACTGTATACCAGATACCCTGCGGTATATGTGGTATAATTAAGATCTAGGCTCCGATAATTATCAAGACTTTCTACTTACTGTAATGTCCAATGAGTCTTCTAAGATTGATATAGAATAAAAAGAAATCCTTCATGTCCAAGACCTATCCCAGGCCTTCCGTCCCATATCACTGTGTCAATTGAATAACTTCACTAGTTACCAAATACCCACTTGTGAAGCACAATTCTAATTATTCTTAACAATAAAAACCTGGAGTCAGATATCAAAGATAAAAGCTGAAAGATCAGAGAAGCAGAGTGGCCAGCCACCAGAAACTTCTTACCTCTCCAAATCTTAGACTGAAAGCAGGCCAAGATCCTTTATCCACTCACCTTATATTCCTGTGGCCACCTCCCTACGTGCTGAGTTTAAAGGTTCCATTTCTCTTTTAGACTGGTTCAATCTCGTATACTAAGGTGGCCTTGAACTCCTGATCTTCCTGCTTTCTCCTCCCAAGTGGTGAGATTACAGATGTGTGCCACCACTGCCTGGCCTCTACGGTTAACTAGTGTCTAGATCCAACCCTCTGATCTCCAGGCAAGCTTTATTTGTCAGAACACAAACAAAATATCATACAACACACTTGGAACTCCTCCACCCATCAAGGGGCTCCATAAAAATGACAAAATAGGTGTGAAACAATGGCAGCAGGACGTAGTGATACAAAGATCTGGGGACCCCTGCTGGAAAGTGTTTCATCCCTGTTCTAGAAGATACCATTATTAAAGAAAGTTGAACATTTCAGCTCAGAATACTAACTTTAAGCCTATCTATTGTGACACCTCCCACCATGGGCAACTATTAAAACTATGAATGATGTCCCGAGAAAGGTGAATGTCTCTTTTTCCTTCCTAATCCCTACCTCCACCTCCTCTTTCTTCACCTCCTCACTCTGATTCTTGAATGGAAACAAACTAAAAAAAATTGACTGTGTAAAGATGTTAAAAGTCAATTTGGTTGATTTGAATATGTGATGTATTGTACATACTACTAACAATAGAATCATTTGTTAGTAATTAAAAATAAAACAAGTATAAAATTTAAAAAAAACTATGAATGAATGAGCAGGTAGTTTTTTTTTTAATTTGCTCTAACAAATGCAGATGTTTTCTGGAAAGGGGTCAGCAGGTTCAAGTAACAGGAAACGTGAATAAAAAAGGAAGCACACCCTTCGATGCACAGCTAGAAGCAGTTGAATGTCACATCTGGGGCACAGAGCCAAGTTTCAAAAGCTTCCTTGTTGCAGATGCTATGGTCATTTCTCTCCTATTTGCTTGGCAGCTCCAGCTTACTGAGGTTTGAGGGTCTGTGACAGTTCTGCTCACATGCTGGACATAAGCCTCTCTGGTTTAGCATCTTGGTCAGCTGTGGTCTTGAATGCTAACTAGAGAATCCTTACAACATGAGGGTCAAGGAGAAATATTCCCAGAATTCCCTGTAACTTATCCACATGGGCATCACTAAACTCCGGAAGCAGCATGTAAGTCTGTCTGATCAGAGTCTCTAGGAACAGAATTACCTGTTCTTCCATCTTTGTTCAGTTTGATGTAAAATTTGAGTGTTTAACACAGTGTAGGTGCTCAAAACTGCACACGTATGATTGTTATTGTTTCTATAATTTTCTTTCTATAGACAAATGGATAAAAAAAAATCAATAACCTCCTAGCTATTTCCTAGGCCTTCAAATTCAGCATTTACAAGACAGACGTGGGTGTGTGAAATCTGTGAAGAATATTTCACCTGATAAACATTTTATTGTCAATCTTCTCACATCTTTTAACGAGTTATTTAAAGTGCAGCAAACCCACAGCAATTAAGTTTATTAAATAGAAGTAACTTTCCAAAGATAGAGCCTAGCAAATGGTAAGCACTGATAAAGATCAGAAAGTGAATACCCATTAGAGAGCCACTTCCCAGTGGAGAGCAGGGATGCCCGCTCGGCTCCTTCTTTTCCAGAATACTGGGGTCCTCCTGCCACAGGCATCGTGCTGATCTTGCAGTTCCCTCCAGTTCCAGGATCTGTGCTACCAGTGTTAGCACTTTTCCAGAGTACAGAGACCCACAGAAGACAGCCCAGTCAGAAATGCAGGTGATTGCTAAAGCATGCTGGTCCAGCATGCAGAACACCCTGGTTTGGGTCCCCCAACTACTACAACATGTAAGAACTATACAAATAAAGACTTCACCTGGCCATGTAGCGCAGTAGTATAATGCTGCCTGGGCATTAAAAGGGGGACCTGGGTTGTATCCCAAGAACTGGAAAAAAAAAAAAAAGGCGGCGGGGGGGAGGGATATAAAAATCACTGTTTTTGCTGGGTGCAGTGAAGCAAGCCTGCAATCTAAAAAGGCAAAAATAAGAGAAGCATAAGCTCCACATCAGGCTAAGCTACACAGGAAAGCCCTGTACACTCAAAACCAAGCAGCCCCAGAAACTGATGCCTGCTAGGCCATGGTGATGCACGCCTTTAATCCCAGCAGTTTGGAGGCAGAACCAGGTGGATCTCTGTGAGTTCAAGGCCAGCCTGGTCTACAGACCGAGATCCAAGACAGGCATCAAAACTACACAGAGAAACCCTGTCTCAGAAAAAAAGGAAAGAAATGAAACTGATGCCCACCACTACCACTTCCCTGGTAACCTCTAGCCTTCTGTAGGGGCGTGAGTGCTAGTGAGGAAGGCTGCCTAGCAACGTCCCTTTCCCTTGATTCCCTGGGGCAGCTCAGCTTCAGCTGGATTCCCCCAGACCTCTGGAAGACAGTGTTCCTTAACACTCCACTTCTTCTGAGTCTTTTGTTCCTTCCATTCTCTCCTCTAAGATGCTCCCAGTCTTTAGAGGTATTTTTATGGATGTCCCATGGATGGCTGACCACTTAACAGCCTTAAGCTATTGCTTATATTTTGTAAAGGATGTGAATTTCCATCCAAAAGCTCTTTGCTGGTGCCAGGGCCCCAAACACTGTAGGGTACCTTCAAAAGGAATTTACCAAGGATACAACTGAGTCCCACAACCCTTATTCAAAACAGGCCTTAGTTATTTCATGCTCAGGTTCTGGTATTCAACATAGATGTGAGTATTCCTTTTTTCCTTCCATGGGCAGAATGTTATTCACAGCTAGACCAGTCAGACTCAGCCTGTGAATGAATACAGGGCTGAAGACTCAATCATGGCAGCATCCAGGGGGCCAGCTCTCTAGATTGACAGCCCCTATCACCTGGACTAATGAGCATCTGTGTGTGTGTGTGTGTGTGTGTGTGTGTGTGTGTGTGTGTGTGTGTGTGTTCTCACATAAAGATATGCTTTATGAAGCTCTGCCTTCCCTGCCCCCATAACTCTCCACACAAGGAAAAACATACATGCGTAACCTAAATCATATTGAACAAAGGAATGAATGAAATAAAGTACTTTTGGCTGTGTTCCCGACTCTGGGAAAATAACTCCCAGCATATGTCTTCCCGGCACACTTGCTGAAATGTCTCTGTGAGATTCAGATGCTCGATGCTGAGCCCACAGACCCTCATGCCTCTCCCTCTGCACAGAGCAGGAAGAAACCAGGTGTCTTTGATGATACCAGTGCCAGGAAACGAGGGGTGTAGTCCTGGCAGATGTGCCAACTGACCCTGAGAGAGGGAGGAGAAATTATTGAAATAAATGAATTTTGAAAAGCATCTCACAAATGCACAAATGCTCTCATGCCACCCCCTCATGCTTCCGGGATGCGGCAGGTGGCATATACTGTAATTACTGCAGACCACACACAGACGCACACATGCGTAATGTCAGGGCAAATGAAGAGTATCGATGCTCCTGTCACACCAGAGCCAAATCTTCCAGTCACAAAGACTGGGAGTCCATAGCCAGAATATCTCCCCACAACACCAAGAAATGTGCATCTGAATGACTCACCCCACCCATCTACCAAGTGCAAATACAGTTTGGACTCACTACAAACCAAAGTGTCATCTTCACTCTTGGATCCTGATTTCAGTCCTTAAAAATCATATTCAGCAAATACAGAGTGGTCCAGGCTTGAGACAAGGCAAGGCATTTGTAGCAGGCACAACTGACATTCGTAGCTGCCTTGGTCACTGTTAACAATGAGCCTGTCAAATCAAGTCCTCTATTGAGTTCTTGCCAACTGACTGATTAGGAGAGAGATTTGAAGAGTGATAGGGAAAGCTGGATATGAAGTACAGTGGACAGCCTGGGGTTTTTGTATCTGTGAGAAGATACATTTTCTGCAGCTATAACACAGTATAATCAAGGTGGCATTTTATTTTGTTTTTATATTGTTTTTCTCCATAAACTAGAAAAAGACTTCTTAGGAAAAGGGCCCCTAAACAGGAGATGGCCTGAAGCAAAATTGCTAAGCAAAGCCAGGAGAGATCATGTGTGCTCTGGGAAGAAGTTAAATGCTAGAAATATTCAAAGAGACAATGGAAAGTAGCTGGCACAATACCTAATGCTTATAATTCATACAAAAGAATAACAGAGGGGCTGGAGTGTGCCTCAGTGGTAGAATGCTTGTCCAAAGTGTGTGGAGGCCCTGAGTTCAGTTCCCAGCATGAAAGATGCTCATTAGGGTCTGAGCATAGTTTATCCAGATAACTGATTGGACCAACACAATGTCTCAACTGGTATAGGGGCTTGCCACCAACCCTGATCACCTGAGTTTGGTCCCTGAAACCCCATGGTAGAAGGAGAGAATAGATTCCCAAAAGTTGTCCTTTGACCTCCACATTCACACTGTAGCACCATGGTTGGTATGCAAAGTGAATAGAAAATTTCTTAAAAAAAAAAAAAAAAAAAAAGAAAAAGAAAAAAAAAGGACAGCCTCCACGCACAAAGGGCAGAGGGAGTGGGTGTCAAAACCACTTCTGTGCAGCATGTGAGTAGTGTCTATGAGTAATTGAAAACCTGACTGTTAACAATAATCCCATTCTTGAGGTCCAAGAGTCCTTGAGGTCCTAGTTCCCTCCCATAATTGAAACCATCCAGTCCACAGAAAAATTTGAGAAAACCCCACATAAGCTTCCTGTGGCAAATGGGAACAGTGAGTTTGGCACACACATCCGGGAGGGTCAGAGAACACTGTTTAATAAACTACTATGTCATCACTAAGAGACATTTGTCTTGAGTACGTCAGCCCTAAACACATGTATCCAAAAGAAAATATGGTTTTGATTTGGTTGTCCATGAGAATGCCTCATACTATTTCCTTGTTTCATTCTGGATGATTGGGTCTAAAATTTTACCTCTGTTTTTTTTGTTTTGTTTTGTTTTTTTGGTTTTGTTTTTTGTTTTTTAACTCCCACCAACACGAAATGGAGAAAGAGACTTGTAATCAGCTGCCCAGATAAACGGGCTTCCTGCTGGCGTCCCCCACTGGTCTACCAAGCCAACACAACAGATTTAAATTCCCATTGGTAAACACAAATGAGGCTCATGCTTGGCCCACCCCACAGAGATCAGGAATGCTGGATTCTGACACAGAGCACAGAGTGGGGAGGGACAAGGAGAATGAACAGATGAAAGTCTGCTCACGCACAGATTTGATGAGTCCTGGGTATGCAACCTAGCTGTGTCCTGAACCGACAGAAAGTAACATTCAACAAAGGAGATAAAGCAGGGCCTCTGGTCTGTGGAAAACTGAGAGAAACGGGAGAGAATATTTTACTTAAGAAACCAAAACAGCTCAGCGATGAATGGAAGGCCTAAACTAGGCTCTCTCCAACCTGGGTGTACATTAGAGTCATTGGAATGTTAAAGGGAACACAGCCACTCTGACCTCCTTCCAAAGTAATTCAAACAAAGGTGGGTGGTGTCCTTTAAGAGTGTTCTGAGATCTTTAAATGTACAACCACACTGAACCATGCATTCTAGCTACACAGCCTGCATTATCCAGCCTGGAAGGAGGGGGGCGGTCCCCGAGAGAAGCAACGTTCAGGGAAGGCTTCACAAAATGACAGGTGGGGAAGGATAAGACAACCAAGATTGTAGAGAATGAAGGACAAATACATGTGGAGCATCGTGGAAGCCTTGAATACCAAGTTCAACTGTGTGCACTTGGTTTGGTAGCAAGTAGGGTATAGGAGGGCCCCATCTCCAAAATAGGCTGGTCTGCTTCCATATGCACACCATGCATCTCTTCGTAAAGCATTTTCTACCATGGTCTTTTTTTTTTTTGATGTTTTCTACAATGATATAAGGTAGGCAAGCAGGGAAAACATAAACATATCCATTTTACAATGAGGAAATGGAGACTCGGGGAGTTTGAGTGACTCAGAGAGAGTGGTGTTTTCAGAACATTAGCCCAGTGATAGCATGCAGTGTGAATTACAGTGTGGAAGAGAGAATTCCAGGATGCCCCTTAGAAGGCAGGTACCTTGCTGCAAATGGGAGGTAATATCAGTCCATGGCATGGCAGAGGCCTTGGGAAACACAGCACAGAGAGGAGCTAAGAGCCACCTTCCTGCTATGCATCCCTCTATTTGTCTTTGGTACCTGGGCACCAATGTTTAGCACAGTAGGGTAAAGATAGAGCATCACTGTCTACATTACAAATTTGGAGGCTGCAGAACAGAGAGGGTGGACACATGGAGCAGACAGGACTGAGAGAAATTGGTTTTTCAGCAAGAGGGACCTGCCTGTACAATCTACTTTCAAGAATGGAGATGGGTGTCTTCAAGTAGACTGTACCTGGTGGAGACGCATTGTCCCTCTTCCTCTTCTATGACTGGTTTATTAGTGAATTTTCAAAAAGTTATCTGAGAATGCTCTCACTTCATCACTTTCAGGAGCCAGCCAGTCCACAGAAAGCAGGAATTGTGCCCAAACACTGATACTGGCAGTCTGCCTCTGTGCATACACAACTTACTCCATTTCAGGACTGCCTGGGCTGGGTGGATAACTACACTGTATCCTGGGACTTTGATGGAGTTACATCCATGACTTCTAACTTAGCTGCTAGAGATGAAACATTCGGGATCCATCCTTACTCCTAAATATATAAAGTACTCAGCACTGTAGCAGACAAAAGGAAACCTATTTAAGGGGCTCTTCCTCAGAGACCCCCCCAAAAGTGACCACACCATTGGAGGAAGGAAACAGAGAGTCTTGGCATAAGTCTCATGACACTGGCTACCTCCAAGTGGGCTTTCATCCTTCCATAGCCACATGAGGAAGAGGGCTAGTGACAAAGAACTCAGCAGCTTAATTAGTCTACCCACATGCCCAGTGGGTGAGACTGCCTCTGAGTCAGCTCTAGGGTCCATCATGGCAAATACCATGAGGCACAAAAGAGTCCAGATTCTGCAGGCTTCTAGTTCTACTCCGTTGCCTCCATCAAGTGCATTCATCCAACCAGCCCAATAAAAGATTGGCAGGCTCCATCCTGTGGTGTTCACCACTCTGAGAAAGTACAGAAACCAAGACAAATTATTTTAATAACTTTTACCGTGTTAAAAAGCTTAACAAACACAGTGACTACACAATGTACCTTTAAAAGGCAAAGGTTGGAAAGGATCTTTATTACACAATTTTGTAACTCAAGTTCCTTCAATAAGGTTAAAGCCTATGCCATTTAGAGAGCAAGGGCCAATGTTCATTCTCAACTCTCTATAGGGCTGTAGATTGAACTGTTAGGTTTATACATTTTGTTTTCCTTTGAGAGCCAAGATTTTCATGAGATCTTGAACTAACCCAACAAATCTTGGTCATCAGAGGCTGCAGCTACCATCTTACAATCAGAAAAATAAAACAAAATAAAAGTCCTTTGCCATATTGGATCAAAATCCTCTTTGCCACTATCACTGCTATTTCCCCGGGACTCTTTGACTACTTCATGTCCTAAGAAGGTACAAAACAAAATCACAGGTTCAGCCAGTTAAGAGCCACAGTGGGTTGAGAAAAAAACAGAAGTGCATATTTTTGATTACTATGATTTTTAGGAATAATATCTACTATTAATATTTGCTTCAGTAATTTGGTGCCAATTAACCCCAGTTACCATTACAAGGTCCCCATTTTAGCCCACTCTGTGCAAATCTAAATAAACTTGGCTAGGATTCAACCAGCTAAACGAAGCTTAAGCAAGCTAAGTATTCCCAAATGCAGGTAGTGAATACACCTATATCATGGCTTGAATTTTAAATATCCCACCAAAAGCTCATGTGCTAAAGGCTTGATGCCCAGACAATGGAGCCATTGAAGGAAGTAGAGACCTTAGGAGGTAGAACTTTGTTGGAGAAAGTAAGTTACTGGACACAAGTGCCCTTGAACAGGATTGGGGAATCCCGGCCCTTTCTGTTTTCTTCCTTGCTACCATAAGCAAATTCCTCGGCCACACACATCTATCACCATGATATTCTAGCTCGCTGAAATTCCAAAAGGCAACTGAGTCAAATACAAAGTGAAACCTCTAAAACTGTGAGCCAAAATACATCTTTCATCCTTTAAGCTGATTTATCTTTGGTATTTTGTCACAGTGGTGGAAAACACACACACACACACACACACACACACACACACACACACACACACACCCCTTACAATAAGACAACGAAGCCATCTGTTCATTCACTCCTAAATTTAGAGAATATGCAACACACCAGACATTGTTTCTGAGATTGGGAGTTCAGCAGGGATCCAAACAAGCAAAGTATCTATGCTCAGTAAGCCTATGCTCTAACTATAGACAACCTAAGAAGAAATAAGCATGCATACAAGATGAGGCAGTGGTATTTGATTTGAGAAGAGATAAAATCATATCAAAGTATAGATAGTGAAAGAGAGTCTAATGAGGTGACAGTTGGGCAGAGAACTGAACAGAGAGACAAGCAGTGTTAATATCTGAAAGGACATATTTCCTTGAGGGAACGACCCCTCATTCCAGGGCTGGGAGAGGAGATTACTTCTACATCAAATAAACAAAGCCAAGATTTGAACAGCCGAAAAACAGTGGCAGCCTAGAGGAAGCAAAATTGGAGACAAGACAGATATTTGGGAAGGAAGGCCTGCAGACAAGGGTGATCTGCATTGCTGATGTGCTAGGAACCTGTTGAAGAATCCATTGTTGGATACAAGCTTTGCAGTGTTCACAAGAGCTGCTCTGGAAAACAGAACAGATTGTGCATGGCCAAGAGTGGGGACTAGAAGCACAGACAATAGTCCCCCTTGCTGGTTCCTGCTACTTCCTCTGTGCCGTCTTCCCAGCTCAGCTGTAGTCTGTTCCAGGGCAGATTGTTCTTGTCTATCTGGAAACCCTGCTGTTTGGCTCCAAAGAACCTTCTAGAGCCAAAAAACAGCTCCCAACATCCCCCTGCTGCTGTGCTCTCCTCTTCTTTGTAACCCTACCCAAAAGACCCACCCCACCATTTCCTTGGCTTCATTGCTATCCTCAAACATTCAATCTGTCTGCTTCTACAGTCAAATTCTGTTCAGATGGTGCCGCACTAGCTACCTAGTCTCCCACACTGGATTCTTCCTAAAGTATAATCTCATGTGTATGGCATGTGTAATCTCAAAACCTGTTCAAGAGACATTTCTTCAGTACTTACTACAAAAGCATGGATCTCTGGCAACATCCATCCATTCAGAATTCTCAACAAATATCATACAAGGTATTTAGAGGATGTTGAGCCCTTCATAAAATAAGATAAAAAATGAGAACCTACGTTATGTGACTTTTCCTGGGAAGGTATGAACAGCTATCTCTCCATCTAAGACAGGGAACCAAGGACAGGCCAAAGAAAAGACTCCACCTAAGCCTAGATCAGTTAAACAAGTAAGCCGACTCAGGTCATTTACAGAGTCAGAGGTTACTTACAGAAGCATGGATGACTTAAAAGTAGCATCACCAAAATGTTCATCACCAACACATGCATCATGAGAGCTCCACCCCTGCAGCTCCCTCTACAACTCTGCTCTGTCAGTCAGAATCTCTTCTCCGCGACCATCACTGTTTATACAGTCTTAGAGAGAAGCCTTGTAAATCTTCTCAGTTTTAGGAGCCTCCTGAGACTTCTAAGTTGATTTACTTCCTGAGTCTTAAGGAACCTACCCCCAACCCCTAGTTAGGAATGTTGCAGATCAGTGGAAATAGCTACACAAGAGCATTGGGTTTAACTCTAACATAATTTCAGATATATTCAGTGCTTGAGATGGCAAAGTGCTAAAGGGATGTCTCACTGAGACAACTCACTTTAAAGAGAGAACTCAGGCCTCCAAAATAGGTTTAGACAGGGAACCCCAAGAAACAGGTTCGTCCTAAACTAAAAACTGCAAAATTTATCAGGAATGGTTGGAATGGTGTTGATAAACTCTACCATCACTATTATTGTTTCTGAGACTTCTAGAAGCATCTTCTCCACTTCTTTGGTTCTCTTCCCCTTTGTGAAATCTGTCTTCCATGATTCAAAGCTAACATGGCTTCTAGGGCCAGGTCTCTAGTGCATATGTAGATATCATCACACAGATCCACACTTTTATTACCCTAACCAGTGAACTCAACTGTAGGAAGAGAAATGACTTTGCTTGGAAAAATATTAGTCACTCAGTGCAATGACCCCTAATACCAGTGATGGAGCACGCCGTGATGTCTTTAAAAATCCACGTTTGTACACAGTCAGCAGGTGAGCAATGAGGAACTTTTTGGCTTGCTGTTACTGCTTACTTACAGTTTTGTGCTATATCTCTGAAGTAAGTATCCTGTTCACCTCCAGGAATCCTGTCCTTTCCAAGCACTCAGAAAGAGAAGGAAAGCTGGGCCCTGTGGTCTGCAGCCTTAAAAAAATAGTGGCACCAAGGAGGCAGCACATCAAATACTGCTGACATTTCATAAGCAGAAAACAAACCACTCAATGAATGACAGGTGCTCCACAGATGGCACCTATTAAATAATTAAAATAAAGGAGAAATTAAAAATAAACAGTGGGAAATGATTTGAAACACACACAACCGAAGGGAGCAGAAAGAGTAACTGGGGGAAAAAAAAAAGAAGTGAGTAAAATTAGATTGGAGGCATTTCTGAATTCAATTGTGTCTAGATTAGCTGGCTGCCTTTCCCCCCATTGTCAGCATGAAATAAATGCTATCTGAAGCCGAGAAATCCTGTAAGTAAATGCAATACTAATGCAGCAGCCACACTGGCACTTCTGATGGACAGGTAAGTGTCCAGTGTTTACTGATGGAAACAAGATGGGCAGATATAAAGTGAGATACAACAAAACAGAAATAAAACAGCTTTGTAATGGTCAGCAAGCTCTGTGGAATGAACAGTTGCAGGCTCAGTTACAGGGAAAAAACAAGTAGTTCTTTCTTAAATTTGTAGGTGTGCTGCAAATTAACCTATTTTGGGCTCGGCTGGAAAGCTCTAGTGTAAGCTGCACAGTAGGCTGTGTTTGAAATATCTCCAATGAAGGCTGTGCTCTGCTAGGTTTTATTTGTGTTTAATCTGGGACCCGGGCTACAATAGCAATGGCAACCCCCAGGAAACTTGCATCATACCAATGATAGAGTTTTCAAAAAGATGGGTAGAGGGGCTAGAGGGAGGGCCCAGTGGGTAAGAGCGTGTGCTGTGTAAGCGTGAGAACCTGAGTTCGAATTTCTCATGCTCAAGTTAAAATCCAGACATAGCTGCATGTGTCTGTAATCGAGCATGGGTTGTGGGCAAGAGACAAACAGATCTGAAGAGCTTGCTGCCCAGCCAATCTAGCCAAAACGGTGGCATTTATTTCTCTGTGATACCAACAGCCATCTACTTGGGCCTAAGGCCTACTCAATGGGAGATAATTCATGCCTAGTACTGCAAGCCCAGCCAACCAGCCATGGCTGGTAAGGTCATGGTCCCTAGAGGAGAACTCACTACTGCAATTTTTGTAAACCAGTATAATTCCCAACTTCCTTCTCAATAACTCTCCTTACGTCCACAGACAAGTATGAAGCTTACTCCTCATCAAAGAAGCTTCTTTTCACAGCACATAGCGACCATTACAGAAATCCACAGTTGATCAAAATGCAAGGAACAATCGACCATGGGGTGCCCATCCCCAACGAATATATCTACAATACAGCTGCCATACCTAAGGTTCAGGGAACACCTCAGGAGACGGACAAAAACACTGTAAAAGCTACAGGACCAGAATGTGTCTTCAAAGATAACCTTCTGTATGTGACCAGGAAGCTGCACCCATACAATCTCAACAATATGGTTGCCTAAACAAGACCTACATAATTACAGCACCAGTCGACATGCTGTCATGAATGGGGGCGATCTTGCAAGGTCCCGCCCCTAGATGAAGACTTATAGGCAATTAATGGATGCTGAGAGATGAAGTCTCCTCCAGGGATGAGTCCCTAATAAGCTATCCAATCCCAAGTGTGTGTATATCTATCTATCTATATAGATAGATATACATACATACAAACGTGTGTGTGTGTGTGTGTGTGTGTGTGTGTGTGTGTGTGTGTGTGTGCGCGTGTGTGCATGTGTGTATCCATGTCTCTGTGTATATCTGAGTGTGAATAATAATTAAAGAAGAGGTCGTGAATTTGAGAGCAAGGTGGCACAGAAGGACTAGGAGGAGCAACACAGCGTAGCCACATCCTAGAGCATGGAGCATTGGCTGTTAACCCACACAGTGGGTTGTGAACCATCATAAATCTAAAAGTTTATAACTCAAATTCCTCATAATCCTGGGACAGTCAGTCCCTAGTCACTGAATGGATTTAACAGAATGTAACCTAAACAGAAATTATGTCAATACAGCACTCATGGATTAAATTCTCAAAAATTTTAAAAGAAGGAAATTTGGGAGGACCTATATCTATATTTTAAAATGTCTGTCTCTTTAGCTACACACATAGAGGACAGATAAGAGGAAGCCCAGCTGAGGGGAGATAATTTTGCCCAGCCCAGCAAGTTAAATTTTCTGCTTTAAAAATAAGCAAATCGGGGGCTACAGAGATGGCTGAGCAGTTAAGAGCATGTGCTGCTCATGCAAAGGACCTGAATTTGATTGTCCTCACCCATGTCAGGCAACTCACAACCATCTAAGTCCAGCTCTCACAGATTCTATGCCACAGACACACAGACAGGCACATGCGTGCACGTGTGCATGCACACATGTACACACATACACATGTACACAAACGTACACACATGTACACACACACGAGAGAGAGAGAGAGAGAGAGAGAAAAGAGAGAGAGAGAGAGAGAGAGAGAGAGAGAGAGAGAGAGAAATAATAAAATGTGTCTTTTTAAAAGCACACACATATGTACATATTAGAAAACTTTTTAAAAGGTAAAAAAAATAATCTAAAGTACCTACAGACTAACCTAGATAAAATCTGAAATCACTAAACAGATTAAAATGCAGCAAAATGGAGGCAGACCCTGAGATTACAGAGTGGATGTTGACATTCAAGGAAAAATTACCTTAAATCAGCTGCTGTAACTGTGCCCAAAGAAATAAAGACCCATGTTCACCAAGTAATTAAAAACAGAAAGCCTCTGCATAGAAAAAGACTATTTAAAAAAAAAAGAGCCACGTGAAATTACAAAACTGAAAATGTAAGTTAACTGAAACACAGTATAGATGCTTCTTAACTTAGGACAAGGTTGTACCCATTAAGTACCACTGTAAAGCAACAATGTAAGAGCCTGAAAATGCCCTTAATACAGCTAACATAGATTAAACACCACAGCATAGCCACATCCTAGAGCATGGAGCATTGGCTGTTAACCCACACAGTGGTGCAGAGTTGGTGAGGGTCTGTGACTTTGCTGTCACTGCCCTGTACCACAAAGTCTAGGCAAAAGAAGAATTCAAAGCCCACAGCACACTTTCTATCAAATAAATGTGTATAACTTGTGAACCATCATAAATCTAAAAGTTTATAACTCAAATTCCTCATAATCCTGAGACAGTCAGTCCCTAGTCACTGAATGGATTTAACAGAATCATAGAGAAAATCATACAGAAGCAATGGGAAAAGTTACTAAAAACAAATACATTACAGGATATATGTATGCTTGGTATAAAAATCAAACATGCTGCCGGGCGGTGGTGGCGCACGCCTTTAATCCCAGCACTCGGGAGGCAGAGCCAGGAGGATCTCTGTGAATTCGAGGCCAGCCTGGTCTCCAAAGCGAGTACTGGCGCAAAGCTACACAGAGAAACCCTGTCTCGAAAAACCAAAAAAAAAAAAAAAAAAAAAAAAAATCAAACATGCTGAATTTGCTAGTAATAAGTAACCTTTTTTTATTCTAAAGCAAAATAATGTACAGTGGTGACTGAAACTATAGAATTCTTATAGATAAATCTGAATCAAAAATTTAGCTGAGAGAAACTGAAGAATGCCTAAACAAATGAAGACTGTTTCTTGGGTTGGAAGACACAAGGTTGTTCAGCTATCAATTCTCTTTAAATAATCTACAGATTCAAACACACACACACACACACACACACACACACACACACACACACACAAAAAAAAAAAAAAAAAAAAAACTGTAGAAGGCCTGAAATGAAAATTTAATTATTGTCGAATTTCACAAAAATAGCTCGGTTGAGAGGAGATCTAAGATTCAGATATAAGAACTTAAAGATTATAAAATGCCAAAGTAATTTCAAAAGGAAAAAAATTGAAGGGCACATCCTCCCAGGTGCCAAAATTTATCATAAAATATAGAATTCAGATTTCTGTTGCTGGAACAAAGTAAGTGAAATAACCAAGTTAAGAGGGTGAGAGTTTTACTGAGGCTCACAATTTTGAAGGCTAAAGTCCATGGTCAATGTCTCCCATTGCTTTGGGGTCTTTAGTAAGGTAGCCCATTATGGTATGAAATGCATGGTCAAGCAACGGTACAGGGGATGAGACAGACGTTCCATGTTTATTTTAAAAGTAGGACCCTGTCCAATGACTTTAAACCTCTCAAAGGGTTTCACTCTTAAAGGTTTCCAATACCTCCTATTCCCAAGCTGTGGGCAAAGCCTTTAAGACATGAGTGTTTGAGGGGCATTCTGGCCCCAAACTATAGCATAAAGCTATAAAAAGAGACAGTGCAGCACAAGCCACATAACAGATAGACTCATGAAACTCACTAGATTACCCAGGCCAGGCAGGGATCGGCACATTGATTATCACTGTATTGGAGAAAAACTTTAAAGGCAACCCAATAGTGATAGTCTTCCCTACAAATGTAACTACATAATTAGACCTCAACATGCTTCAATTAAGTAGGTAATTAATTTCAGTCCATCAGTCCTATAAACTTTAACCACAAGGATTGAATCATATAAAAATGGGATATAAGAAAAGTATAAAAATCTGAAGTTATACTTCTCTTAAAAAAGAAAGCATCAACAGTTTTTATTTACCTTAGAAATGACATAAAAAATAAGAATCCGTAAAAGGAAAGGAATTGATAGATTGGTGTTTATCAAAATTTTAAAACAACTGCCTTTCAATGAACGGCACTGCTGTTACAAGAATATAAAGACAAACTACAGACCAGGAGACGATCCTTGCAACACAGATTTTGATAAAAGACTTGTATCAGAATGCACAATGAACTCTCAAAACTCAATAATAAGAAACAAAATAATGAAAAATAGCAAAAGATGGAAGCCAACAATTCAGCAAAATGATATATGAAACACCCAGAGCACATTCTAGGAGCTCAGCCTCATTAGCTGTTAAAGAAATGCAAATTTAAGCCACGATGAGATACTGTTACATGTCAACTAGAATGGCTAAAATTAAAAATAATGACCATTCCAATAACAAATGAGAGTGGGTATATAGAGCAACTGAAACTCCCATATACGGATGGCTGGTATAAAATGCTGCAATCACTTTGGCAAACACATTTGCTATTTCTGAAAAACATAAATGTGCACCTAATATGTAACCACTTACTCAGATCTAGATATTGATCATGAAAAATGAAAGCGTGCACATGAAGCATGCGCTCTACCACTGAGCTACATCCCCAGATGCTAGTTTGTATGTGAGGGTGTGGGTAGTGTTGAGAGACATTTATTTATATATTGAGAGAGAGTATGTTTCTTGGATGACCTTGAACTATCAATCTATCTAGTGCTAGAGTTACAGGTGTTTATCACCATGCCTGGGGATTTTGTATAGTATGAATACTAACCCTTACTAGCTACATGATTTGCAGGTATTTTCTATCATCCTGTTAGTCTTATTCCTTTGATAGTATCTGTGTTAGATCAATACATATTTACCATTCTCATCAGTGTTTTTTGTGTGTGTGTGTGTGTGTGTGTGCGCATAGTGTGTATATGAATGTGTCTAAATACATGCAAACATGCATTAAGAATGGGATAGTAACTGGGCATGATGGTTCACACCTTTAATCCCAGCATTTGAGAGGCAGATGTAAGTAGATTTCTGTGAGTTCAAAGTCAGACTCATCTCAAAAACAAAAACAAAACAAAACAAAAAACCCCAAACCTTTAAAAGTGTCTTTGATCCTTTTGATTCTATTTGGTGATTATTTAATTGGAGTTGGTATTCTGTGTGAAACAATGTATTGTTCAGTAAAAGAAAAAAAAAGAAAAATGAAAGTATATTTTCATTCAAGGACTTGAACATGTTCCTAGTAATTTGATGTGGAATAGCCAAAAACTTAGAGTAACGGAATGTTTGAGGGATGCACACATGAACAAGCTATGATACATTCTCATAACACAGTGTTACTGGGCGTGGCAAATAAATGAAGTCATCGCACACAAATATATGAAAGGACTGTATAAAACTGCGTGAGAAAAAGACATAGACAAGAGAAGAGAACTGTCTTATACCATTTTATGAAATATAGAAAATAGAAACTCATCAATAGTGACTGAAAACCAATCATTTTTCGCCCAGTGGGCTGATGGGGGGACAAAAGAGAGGTGTGACTGAAGACTATAAGAAAGCTTTGGGGACAGATGATTGCGCTCATTACTTTGACCATGATGGTGGTTTCATGGATGAGTGTGTTTGGATGACAGAATGTATCAAAGTATACACTTTATGTGTGTGCAGTTTGTTATGTTTCATCTGTTCCTCAATGTAGCTGTTAACCAACATTACAGCCACCAAAAAAACACTTAGCCATATATTGTAGGGGGGTGGGGGGGAAGAGTCCAAAGATAAATCAATACAAATTATCCAAACTAAGGAACAGGAGAAAAGTTACTAAAAGGATAAAGAAAAACATTGCTGATCTACATGACACCATCTAAATGTCATCCTCACAAACCAACCAACCAACAAACAAAAAATGGGAAGAGAATTAAAGGGAACCAAGAGCATTTCCAAGAAGTAATTGTTGAAAAAATCTTCCTCATTTTGTCAAACATGTTTTCTCTGCTCAAGAAGCTAGTGCAAACAAGAAAATACTCATACAGAGGTAGAGGGAATAACACAGAGAAAAACCACCAGTATTAGAAGAAGATATTTGCAAACATTATTCATCAAGTAAGAGATTAAATTCCAAAATATATAAGGGGTCTAGTACCCAATAGCTATAAATGTTTCTGAAAACAATTTAAAGGGGTCAAGGGTATGAATGGCATTTCTCTAAAGACGGTCATAGAGTTCGCTTGACAGATACAGGGAAAGATACTCACTAAGCCCCACCAACCAAAAAGGGAACACAATCCCAGACCACAGTGAGATATCACTGAATACCTCTTAGGATAGCTATTTAATTAAAAAGACAAGTACCACCATATTTGCACAGAAATTAGAACACTGGTCCACTGTTGGGAGTGATGTGAAGTGCCCACTCCTGTATTCACTGCAGTAGTCACAATCATCCCTATCCAGAAATAGCCCAAATGATTATGGATGGAGTATGTGAAGTGTGGCATAAACACAATGGAGTATTATTTAGCCTTTTAAAAAGGAAAAAAAAGCTGTATTATTTGAAATACCATGGAAAGACCAAGAGGACATCATAAGTTGGTTACAGAAAGGAAAATATTACATGATTCCACTCCTATGAACTATTGAAAACAGACCTACAGATGGCTCTTCTAGAAAATATAATAATGATGATCAGGTACCAGAGGGAGAAGAAACGTGATGTCCAGTAGCTTTGAAGTTCCACCTATACAGGATGAATGCATTTCAGAGGTCTGTTATACAGTGTGGAATAATTAGAGGCAGTGTCTTCCCACAGACAGGAAGAAAAGGACCCAGGAAAATTGTGAAGGAGGTGACTGTGTTGATACATGGTTACAGTGTGGGCTCATGGGAAGGTACACACATTCAATCTCACTAAATTATAAACATTTAATATGCAGAGGTTTTTTTTAACATCAGTGAAGATAGGGTCAAGGGATAAAGTTCAACAAACCACAAACAGAATAAATATCATGAAAATCGAGCAAATACTTCATAGTTACGTTTGTGAGAACCAAAGGAAAAGAGAAAAGACTCCAAGTAGCCAAAAGACACGATACATCACACACAGAGGAGTATTTGATGGATGCTAGCATTTCATACAAGCCATTGTGGCACCCTCAAAATGCTGAAAGAAAAACCTTCTAATACAGAATTCTTTTTTTTTATTAAGAGGTTTTCTATTCATTTTACATACCCAATACAGAATTCTATAGCAAGCAAAAATATCATTCAAGAGTAGAAACCAGATAAATATTTGAAAATATATTTGTGTTGATTCTTTGAGAATCTCATATGGTGTATTTTGATCAAAATAAACATTGTTAGATAAACAAAAACAAGACAATGAATAAAAGAAATTCACCAAAGAAATTGTTATAGTGTCCTTCAACTCCAGAAGAAGAGACACCAGATGAAAATTTGGATCTTTAATTAATAGAGAATGCTGGGAATTGTCGATATGGTGATAGACACAATAGCACCTCTTTTTTATTTCTTCAAAATACATATAATTATGTAATGCAAAAATTATTAAGTGTGCATAGCATAAAGAATTGCAGGAGTATGCGTACCTCTACAATTTCAAGGTTATTTTCATGAAATAAATAGTAACTCTTAAGTAATTTATGAAAAGTAAAGATATGTGTTGCAATTTGTGGAACAATATTTCTCAACCTCACCGCTACTGATCTTTAGATAGGAGGAGGGTATTGTACCTTGTCTCTGGCCTCTTCCCGCTAGGCGCCATTAGTACTGTCCACTGTGACAAGTTCCCCTAAAAGACAAAATTATCTATATTGAAGAACCAACATCAGAAAAGAAAATCATAAGAAGAGGGGAGCTAAAGATCCAAGGATATCAACTCAAAATGACTTCCATAAGATAGTAATTCAAAATAATTCAGAAAAGAAAAAAAAAAAAGATGAGCCAAGAACTAATCAGACAGACAAACACAGAAAATAGTAAAATGTCACAGGTAGATATCACATTCAGCTAAACAGCAAACTGATAAGAATGGCTAAAAAAAAAAAAGCAAAACTCAACCATCTACTACATGTAAGTATATGTAAGAAATCAGTTTTAAAGGTAAAGGGACAGACAGACTGAAAATAAATGGCTGACAAAGTATTTCTCACTGAGCATACAAAGACCGGAGTGTATAGATTAAGAGCAGGTGTTGATTTTAAAACATGGATTTTAAATTCACAAAGAGAATTGGTTTCGTGAAAGAGTCAATTTTTTCAGGACAATGTAACAATCATGAAGGCCTGTCCATCCAGTAACAGTCTCAAATACACAAGACAAAGAGACTTGTCATCATTAAAGGAAGAAATGGACAATTCTGCCATTACACTTGGGGCTTTGGGCACACAGTCTCCACAGATGATAGGCAGTCCACTGCTCTCTCTGATGAGATGGTTCCCATCAGGATGCAGCCTGTACAGCTATCTAGTAGGGACTCAGATGGGCAGTCATCCTTTCATCTGTACAGTGATACATTAGTGACTAGAGAATTGACCGTTTTAATCATTTGTAAGCAAGCACTACTGAGTTGATCACTTGAATTATATAACAATGGTTTTCTACCATGACTACATCTTAAAATCCTGTGGGAAGATTTTTTTTTTAACAAGAATCATACAAATGATGACTTCTGAGGGTAAATCATATTTTTAGATGACATTATCATTTGGGGTATAGTACTAGATTGTTTTCAGTGCATACCTCAGCTTGGCACTGTCTCCTCCACCCTATTCATAGGCAGCTGGGGTTTGGGATACAAAAGCAGTCTTATATGGGTCTGTGTCAAAGCCCATTTTGTTACAGTCAACACCTCTTGTTGTCAAAATCCTCTAAGACCCTCCTCCTCACTCTAGTCCTCTTGTCTTATTTGATGTGAAGAATCCAAGTACACAATGATCATTCCCAGGCCAGAGTCCCCCAGATTGCTAACCTAGGCCCATCTTCTCATTATACAAACCTGATCCATGCTTAGGTTATTTCCTCAATCTGAACCAAATATCCTCTGTCTTGCCTATAAGAGATGCTCTCCACTCCACATCTTCCCAGAGAATTCCTTCCAAAGATCTTCCTGTTCCTACCCTCAGCCACTCCATCCTTTGGCCATTCCCTGAATGCAAGGCATCCCTTTGCCACAGCCCAAATAACAATTTAGACTAATTTGTATCAGAAACTAAAGATCCAAAGCATGTTATGAATTTCTTTGATGCAGATACCGGGTTTCCAGGATTCTTCCAGGACTGGAGATGTAGGTAACAACTACTCACAGCCCTGTGACTTTTATCACTTAGGGAACAGTGAATACAATGTCGTCTCTTTAAACATCCTGATTACATATTGTTATCCCAATATTAAGGATAAAAATTTGATAACTGAAACTTTGGTTGGCCTGTGGTTTAAGAAAAATAGAACTTTGACCCAAATACAGAACTTGGGATTTAAAGACTGATAGATAGATGATAGATAGATAGATAGATAGATAGATAGATAGATGATAGATGGATGGATAGATAGATAGATAGATAGATAGATAGATAGATAGATAGATAGATAATAGATGGATAGATAGATAGATAGATAGATAGATAGATAGATAGATAGATAGATACACGGACAGACAGACAGACAGATAGATATTGATATACATGTGATATGTGTGTGTGTGTTTATATATATAAAATTTTGAAACAAGGTCTCACTAAGTTTCCCAACGCAGCCTCAGGCTGACTACCATGGCCCAGGATGAACTTGAACTTGCGATCTTTCCTCAGCCCTGCTATTTGTTTTTAAAACCTTTCCCACTCCTAAAGTTTAATGAAGTAAGCTACCTGCCACCTGGTACTGGTGAGGCATCTTTGCTTGTCTGTAATAGGTAAAGATGTGGGTACGTCATTATCAGCCACAAACAGTCAACACTATTGAGTATGTTAGGTGTGATGACCTCCAGATACCCAGGGATTTCCAACTCTAACCTACATCCAAAAGCCCCAGCTAGAACCTAGTCCCATCTCATAAGGCTAGTGCCATTCTTAGGCTTTGAGTGAACAAGGGTAATTGTTGACTGTCCTTTGGTTCATTCTTTCCACAGGGATCCATGTTTGACACAGATGATAAAAGTAGTTTCAGGAGAGATGGAACAGCAGGTGACTCTCCAGGGGTAGTTAAATGCAAACCCAGGGATGAAGCGCACTGTGCTTGAATCATGAAGAAAGACTGCGTAAAACAAAATTGCTAGTGTAGTAAAACCAGAGTTCATGTCCAGGATAGACAGACCATAATAAGTGAGAGTTGTTGTGGGCTAAAGACCACCACCACCTTCTCTACTATGGCTTCTTCCTTTCCAACAAATTGTGTCTTCCATTTGCCTTGCCCATGAACTTGAACATGGCTTTACATCAGAGTTCTGGGAATAAGAAGGATGCCTGCGGGTGTCAATGCAAAGTCAGATGAGGTCTCTGAAATCCAACATTCAGTTCCACCCTTGAGTGAGGTGAAGATCCATCCTCAAGCTTTACACATATGAGTGCCTACTAGAGTCCTCTAGTATATGACAGAACACATCATTCCAAAAAAGCCTTTACAGAGTAACTGGAAATACAGAGATATCTTTGGAAAATGCCTCTGTGTGCTGATACCAGGCTGTCCCAGAATCACCGGGGCCAGTTTTTTAAATAGTTTCTCATATTTCTTCTATGGCCATTCTGATTCCCAAGGTCTAAGAATGGGTTCTACATAACCACAGGCTCCCAGGCCCTACAGCAAACAAGCTAAATCCAAGAGGTGTGGGGAATTGAAATGGGTAAAGCGTTCCCAGGGGCTTCTACTGTGCAGCCTCGCTGGGAGCTGCTGAACTGGAATATTCTGTTTTCCAACCCACGTCTCTGTCAGCCTTCTTACCTGTTGCTCACTGCTCCATCCCCTGGAGCTACCAAAGGATCCAGGCATTTCCTCCTGAAGACATCTTCTCAATGTTTGAAGAATAAAAGCCATCATCCTCCCCTAAATCATGTCTTTTTCAGACCAAAAAGAACATCAGGGTGAGGAAAAGTGAGTGATTTGCCTGCTAGGAATCTCCAGAAATTAGTCTCAAAATAGTATTTGCTTCAGGGACTTTTTATTATTATTCAGAAATAAAGTGCTGAAAGTGTAGAGAATATTGAGACTGATTTGTTTTACCTGTGTATCAATGTGTTCAAAATGCTGGGGAATTTTTTTTCCTCTCAGAATATGTTTTGCTTTGGCAAGTGATCCTGTAGAAAAATCAAAGATAAAAGTAATTCAGGTGCATTCATGGCCTGCCCTACAGTGAGGCCATTATTTGATGGGTAGAGCCTCCTGGTTCCTCTAGGCAAATATCTCTATCCTTCAAAGGAATCCCCCAGCAGAGCCAAGTACCATGAATGAGGTGTCCGGCTTCATTAGGGTCAGGCTCTGGATATGGGAAAGGGATCATCTCCAGATTCATGGCTTGGTAAACTAATTGAAGAGGAAAGCTTGGAAGGAAAGCCACGGGCTTCAATGTATAAATTTTATCTCTCATTCAGAGACTTGGCCTGTGAAAATGAACTGGGAAGTATATGAAACATACAGTAGAGAGATGGGCACATTTATTACCTGAGGTAGCATCTGAGATCAGTGGTACCATGTGAAAAATAGAGAGTTGCACCTCATTTGGCATTTATCTTTACAATTATTTGGGGTTTATCTTTACATTGGTCCAAGACAATTGGAGGGATCAAAGGCTACAATAGGCACTCCCTATGTGTGTGAGCATACCACATGTCTTTATGACAAGCTCTGTGTTTCACAGATTATTACCAAATGTTGGAGAGATAAAGGTGTAAATGATCAAACATAAATATGATTGCTTCTTCTTGGTAAAGACAGTCGGTCTAAGACTGTTGGGTCTCAAAATTATATTGCCACATAAGCACAGTAAGTAAGGGAATGGGTTAGGAATTCCTGACACAATTGTGACATTTTTTTAACCTAATCCCCCAAATTCTCTTGCAATTTCTGCCTACTTGTTCTAAAAAAAAAAAAAACCCTCAGTTCTTTAGGCAAGCTAAATACTATATTCCCAGTTTGCAGACAATGAAAACTGTAAGAAACTGGAAGGTTCAAAATGTAAAACTGATGCCAAAGGTACCCAGGGGAGGAAATGGCTAAGTCAATATTCAGATTTCAATTCAATAGCTCCTAACTGAAGTTTTTCCAAAAGGAAATATTAAAAGAACTATGAACCAGGGCACAGCAGACCAAGAGCTGCATATACACTCATTCAGGGTACTGATTTTAACAGTATTCCTTGCCTATGGGTTTTATAACTTCATTTCTTAGAACCTCCTGGGTCAGAGTCTAAGTGAATAAGCTAAGACCTGTGGAGACAGCCTAGGCCCTCATCTTGATATAACCAACTCTCATCTAAGCCTTCTAGATCCATAGGCCTTGCATTAAGATTTGCATACACAATAGTCTATCTCTCTCTCTCTCTATCTCTTTCTCTGTATATCTATCTCTTTCTCTATCTATCTATCTATCTATCTATCTATCTATCTATCTATATCTCTAATAGTCAAGGGCAAGCAATGCAGCAATACATCCTGGAAGGGGGTGGGATCAAGTTTCCTCTGGCTTGGAATATTTGATAAGAGAGGTTGATAGCAAAAAGGGTTGTTACTTTTGGAACTATAGAGGGGGACATCAGGCTTGAGACCCTCAAGGAAGTGATTCAGGACCGTTTCTTCCTGCCAGCCAGGGGGGCAGTGAGCCTGAAGGCACACTGAAGCTTCTCTGTGTCCATCACCCAGTGACGATTAAATTTTCCTAACAGATTCCCACAGTTTTTAAATGGAAATCATAGAGATAAACTAAGAAAGGGCAAAGAGGAAATGGTGTTGTGAAAGGGGTCATGTAAGAAGAGGGCAGGGAAGAAGGGTCAGAGAGCATTGAGGCAGCAGGCCTATCTTGAGGGTACCACAGAAGACAATGTAGTCTCACAGGGCCTTTGCTGGCCACCATGGTGACCTCCTGTAAATCAGGGGAGAAAAAAAAAAATCAGGCCTTGCTTTCTCAAGACCCTTTATGGCCATCTGCTGGAAATTTTTATAAATAATGATAAATTTAGGATGGCTGTGGATGTGAATATTGCTCCCTGAGGTTGTGCAGAGACGGTACATGACCAGGGATGGAGCCTGTCCTCTGCAAGCCCAGCATCCAAGGCACAGCTCCATAGCTGATTAAGAGGACAGCATCTGGGACCTGGGGAAGTTCAGGCTTTCCCACTAGGAGAGGAATCTTTGAGTATAGGAGCACTTTAATCCTCAAGGGGTAGAAGGGGTCGTAACCTGTACAAGGGGCAGGGGCAGGGATTTCTTTGTCTCTGAGTGTATGGGTTCTCACCAGACTCTCCTCCAACCTGATCTACTAATAGAGATAACTGGCTCTTCTCCCATCTGACATTCACAATGTCTCTTGATAAAACACAGCAGAAGAGGTGCTTGGAAAACCAGACAAACGAGCCTGGTGGCTTGTAGCTTATGACCCTGCACTCATGGCAGGAGGATTCCCTGGAAGTTTGAGACCAGCCTGGGCTCCAGAGTAAGTCTGCCTCAGAAAACTGAAGAAGAGGGGGAAAGAAGGAAGGAGAAGAGGGAGGGTGGGGGTTTCACAACGCGACAATGCATAACACAACAAAGCCACAAAGATGATGATAAAGACAACAATGGCAACAGAACATCCTAGATCTTCGTAGAAAACAGGAAGGGCCGGGGTTCACCTGGTCCGGTCCTCTGGTTTATAGGAGGTGAAAACAAGACATATTGAGGGAAACACAGTATCCTATGCCTTACTTCCCACTGATGAGAAGCCAGAATTGATCAGGTCTCTTAGACCTGACCAAGGCTAATCCTTGAGAAGCAGATCATGGAATTTCAAGTTCTACCAGGCAGCTTGTTCTGAGAGAGATGAAAACTTGATCAAAGGCCACACAGGAGCCATGAGCAGGTAGGATTTGGCTAATTAACCAATGGTTCCAACATGGCCCTTCTAACGTGTACACACACACACACACATATACACACACACAGAGAGAGAGAGAGAGAGAGAGAGAGAGAGAGAGAGAGAGAGAGAGAGAGAGAGAGAGCTTACACATATACATAAAACACAGGCAAACAGAAACTGATCAGTCAGACCCAAATAGCACACAGGCATGCACAATATTTGACTGCACAGGCTTGTAGAAATAGTAACAGCTTTCATTTTCAATTGTTGAGCTTCTCCAGTGATCACACTCTCTGTCTGATAACTCACATTCATCATCTCATCCCTCCACCCACAACCATCACCCTTGTTAACCTCACATCACAGTTGGGAGACCAAAGTTTGAATGGTAAGCGATTGGCCCAAATCCAACGAAGTCTGTTGTATGAATGTGTCAGAATAAAGTCCCAGATGGCCTTGACCCCAAAGTCCAAGCTCAAATATATCATCATGTCCTCTAGATTGTTATGTTACCATGATGATAACATGTAGTTAAAGTAGACAATCATAATAATAGCACAAATTTGGAATAATCACAATAATGATGGCAACAGCTAACTTCTTATGGTATCATTTCTAAGCCACTCATTTTCCTAAGTTTTTTTTTTTTGTGTGTGTGAATTAACTCATATCACTCTCCCAGGAACACTATGAATTAAGTAGCATTTTATAGTTCAAAAGGCAGCCACAAGAAAAGCACGGTAGGTTTCTAGAGATTCCACCATGGGTGAATGACAAACCCTGAGTGTGGCTAAGCCATGCCGTCACACGTGGATTCAAACCAGGAAGATGCCCAACCTAGCCTGGCCTGGGCTCAGGATTCAACCCTGAGAACGGTCTCTCTGTTCTTCCGGGTCAGCTGTCTTAGGAGGAGTGGCTCTCAGAGGCCCCCCGTCCTTGCCTCATCTTCACTGAATTTGCAGCTTCCATCCGCCAGCTCAGAAGCAGTCTCAAGTGACAGGAGCGGAGAAGACAGACAGCTAGACTGGTCTGGCAGCTACGGATCCCCAGGGAAGTGAGGAGAGCCTGCACCCCGCTTGTGCAACACCTGAGAGCTTTAGGTCTCCAGAGCACAAAAGGCAAGGCCATTTTCCAGGTGGCTGAGCTCAAAGGCCTAGGGAACAGGCTGCCGCTGACGGGGCTGTCCCCATCACCTCAAAGGGCGTCTGGATCCACTGGCCCACCCCATCCTTGCACCTGGCCTCCCATTCTTTTTGTTTCCAGAACCTCCCCCTTTTCCTCGGAGACAGCCCCTCTCCTAGCCCCTCTCTTTCAGCAGATCAATCCGGGTGTTTTGTATGAGCAGAAGAGGGAGGAAGAGATCAAGCTGCAGAGACGGAATGCAGGGCCCTGATAAGAGAAGCAAGAGGAACCATCTGTGGCACAAGGGGCCAAGCAGGGGATAATAGCCCAGACCCTCTGCTCTGTGCGGCCACACAATGGTCCGCATTCAGCAGGCGCCCTCCTGGTCTCTAATCTAGCAGGAAGGGCACATGTGCAGCCTATTAGCATTTATTTTTGCCTTTCTGCATTGTACTGATAACCCAGTTTCTGACCCAACCTCTTGCTTTTCTTTTCACTCCACATTATAATTCTGCTTTCTTAAAATCCTATTCAGCTACATTAAAAAAAAAAAAAAAAACTCAAACTCGCTACCTTTTCAAAGAACATCAGTAATTTTTTTTCCCCCAACTGAACCAAGGTGACTTCTACAAAGAATTCACCATTCTGGATTGTATTGATGGTTCAAGAGCTGAGGGACAGGTAGCATTCCCCAGGCTGTATTTATATATTCACTAATAGAAACCAACATAAAAGATGAGTCTCCCCGGTGACACACACACACACACAGGTGTTGCAGAAACCCAGGACCCAAGGTGGGCAGACGTTCCTAATCAGCGCTGCTTTCCAAAGAGCAAGACACTGAGCACATCCCAGACCAACTCAAGCTACGGCATCCCTGTAGTCGGCACTGTCATCTGCCATGTTAAATTTGAGTTTCTAACAAATTTTCAAATGGAAAATGGGGAGTGTGATCGATGGCTAAGGATACTGGGGGAAAGAACAAAGACATGTCATGGAACCCTCTTAAAGGTTTTCTTCTGAAAAAAACCAGCAAACTACTCATTGACATAGAAAGTGGTGTCTCCATGGTCAATGCCTCTTGTTCACCACTAAAGCCCCCCAGACAGGCACTATACATATTGATCACTGGAATGTTCTAAAACAGCAATTGGATAAATGAAAACGGTGTGGAATACTGAAGTTGACGTCAGGGTTCTAACTTTATGCTGTACGTGGGCTGGCTTTGTGTTGTCTATTTGTATTCCTTCCACGCCTTAAAAATCATCTCCTAACATAACAAAATGAATAGGCATTTCTAACCCAAGGGAAATCTCCTGGACCCCACAGCTATACACTATGGCTGTATAAACATTGAGACAAATTCTGATTTGCAACTTCATCTTTCAGGGTCATTTCTCACAGAAGGCTGACCTCCTGCCACCCTTGAGAAATATGTAATCTCTGGGAAATCAGCTACATATGTATTGAAGAGGACAAGAACAAGACATAAGTGACGCCAAGTTCTGATCCAGATGGGATAGCACCTTTTCCAGAAAGGTCCTAACTTCCGGAGCACAAGAGTACAGCAGGGTGGACAGTTGATTTCAAAGACTCACATGCTAGTGATGCATTGATCCAGAAACATGAAGGAGAAACTTTTCTGACTACAGATGGTGCTTGGACCATGAGTTCTTCTAGTCAATGGGTCCTAGCAATAACCATAAAGCAGAATTTTGAGTCATTCGGTAAGAGTAGAGGCTGTGGTTAGTTAACATCTGCCCTGTGTTTTCTCTCCAACATGATTCTCTGAAAATGTCTGGGGCATAGGCAGAAGATGCAAAAGATACTAGCTGTACCCTATACACACAGGCCGAAATGGCAACCAAGTACTAGCCCTCAAATCTTCATGGGTCCATGTGGAACTGGAGATGGACCTCAGGCTGGTGGGGACTGAAGAACTTGACTATTCACGATAGTCTAGAAAGCCAGATTAGCTAGGGTCTTGGTCTCAAAGGCACTCAACAGCCAGGCAGTTATCTTGGCAAAGAAGTGAAATGGGCTGAGAAAGGTCCTTCCTCAGCCAACTGGAAAGCAGGGATGCAGCCCTAAGGCAGCAATATCCATGTGCTGTTAAATGTGAATGTGAGTTCTGTACAGTCTGATGACCCAGGATCTCTGGAGATCCAGAAAACTTGTCTGTTTAATTTTGTCAAGTAATTAAAACATTAAAGTACTGTGTAGATAGGGACATTAGTAAGCCAACTTGATCCAATGTCTGTTAAATTCATGACCTTGACCATCATGAAGCAGATTCCATCTAAACTGAGAACTTTTGTCCCCAGTGAAATTAGATAAACATTCCTGCCTCTCAGTACATGGTGCCCCCGTCTGGAAAATATTTCATTGCCAACTGCAACGATACAAAGAAATTTCAAGGTGTCTTCAGCTACTCTGGATCCTAATCACTCAGGGATGCAAAACTGACTGTAAGGACCTCGACCTTCAGGTAGGGAGACTGCTCACTGAGTAGAGTGCTTGCTACACAATCATCAGAACCTGAGTTCACATCCTAAAATGAACATAAAAACAGAATGTGGAAGTATTCACCTAAGTCTTAGCTCCCAGAAGCAGAGAGAAGAGGATTCTAGAAGCTTGCTAACCAGCCAATACAGCCATTTATGAGTCCCAGTTTCAGTAAGAGATTCTATCTCAGAAACTAAGGTGGAGGGAATTGCCAATGGCTCCGCAGTTAAAGGCACTTGACATCAAATCTGATGAAACGACAGATATCTGAAACAGAAATGGGGGAAGGAGAGAACTGACTTCCGGAAGTTGTCCTCTGACCTCTATACATATGCTATGACACTTGTTTAGATAGATAGATAGATAGATAGATAGATAGATAGATAGATAGATAGATAGATAGATGTATTTTTAGAAAAAACAAGGTAGAGGGCCTGTAGAGCTGGTTCAGTGGTTAAGAGCATTGGCCCCTCTTCTAGAGAACATGGGTTTGATTGCCAGCACCCACATGACAGCTCACCACCATCTGTAATGCCAGTCCCAGGGTACCTGATGCCCTCTGGCATTGTACACACATAGTACACAGACATACATGTAGGCAAAACACTCATACATATAAAAATAAATTAAATAAAAAGTAAATGGAAAAGGGGTAAAGAGCAATTGAAGAAGACGTCTAATACTGAGTTCTGAGCTCCACACTCAAATGTAGAGGTGTGCACACCTGTTTGCGCATGTGCACACGCACATACACACATACACACACACACACACACACACACACACTTTCAAGGTTCTTCATCCCATAGTACTCACACTCTGGTAAGGCTGGTAGAGAAAGACTAACATAAAATTTATAGCCATATGGACCTACAGTGCTGCTCCAGTTTAGACCTGGTTTGTGGTTCCCAAGTCTCATGTCTTAAAGGTTTTCCCCCCAGAATGGTGCTATTGAGAAGTGTATCAAATCTCCAAGAAGGGCCAAGAGGGAGGTCTCAGGTCTCTGGAAACATGCTCCAGAGGGGACAGTGAAACCTCAGCCCCATCTTCTTTCTGTCTTGCATCCAAACCTGAAGCAAGAGGTTTTGCTCCACCATGTGACTGTCATTATGTGTGGCCTCATCATAACCCCAAAGCAGCAGAACCAATGGGACTCGGACCAGACCCTCCCAAACTGTCAGCTAAAGGATATCTTTTCTGTTTGTAAGCTAACAGCCTCACGTATCTCTCACGCTGATAGAAAGCAGGTCAGCACAAACACAAACGTGTGCATGTATGTAAAACACACATGAATTCACATCGTCAGTGGATACAGGTAAAGCCAAGCAAGATTTACTTATTACATATAGGGAATAATGTTTTTTAAAAATCCAAAGACTTCTTAGATTTATGGCTTTAGAATGCAAGAACGAGAAAAAGGGATGAGTGGGATAACGGGAGGAAGATGAGAGTTCTACATTAAGCCTGTGAGGCTGGTTGTATAGTAGAGTGGGAACATCAGATAGAATTCTGGAAATATAGCTATGATAACAGAAACATAGGTGATGCTTTCTTTAACACTTCCCAAAAGCTCAGGAAAATTAGGAGGCTGGAGAGATGGCTCACCAGTTAAGAGCACTTGAACCTTCCAGAGGACCAAGGTTCAATTCCCAGCAACTACATGGCAACTCACAACTGTCTGTAACTCCAATTCTAGGGTATCTAATGGCCTTTTCTGACATTCCCAGGCATCAGACATGCATGTAGTATATATACATCCATGTGGTCAAAACATTCATATACATAAATTTAAAAAAAAATAAGAAAACTTAGAATGGAAAATCTTAAATTACTTGTAATAATGTCAACAATTATCACATCCGGTACCAAATTACTGTGGAAGTCAGGATTCACGTTCTGTTATCAACAACATCTCAATAATATTTTATGCTAATTTTCCTGGGACAATCATACTTTCATGATGGAGTGTGGAGGCTGTGACTGCCTAGGCTTTCATAGGTGTTTGTGTCTCTTACTGAAGAAACTGTTGTTATCTTTTACTAGGAATAAGCCCTGGAGTAAGTTTCCCCTGCTTCATCACAGTCTAAACACAAATCAAAGAAGGTAACTTCAATACATAGTCAATCAAAGTGCAAAGGGCCAGCCTACCTGTGCCCAGACATAATTCCTCCTGAGCACATCTTAGATGAGTGGTCACATCCCAAAGTGTGAAGGGCTACACATTCATCTTGATTAATTAAAGTTATTATTACCACACTCTGAAAAGTATCTCATTATCTCTGCCATTGTAACCATGCCTACTTTCAGTGTTTTTTCCCTAATGGAGCTCAAGGGTCTGTAGCACTCTTGGCAGTAAGTATGACTTTTGACAGTATGCACATACTCTTCCTTCCTAATTTTCTGAGGCCAGTTTTTTCTCAAACTGCCCTGTGTGATGGTTCTGCAGCATTCCTAGCAAAAGACAACATGGGATGTCAAAGAACGGGGGAGAAGTGGAGTCCTACATTCAAACAAAGGCAGAAGAAGTCTCCAGAAGAAGTCAAAGCACAGAGAGAGGAAAGGGAGCTCTTACAGCAAATGGTTGGTGGACAGTGGGAATCTTTAAGACCAGTTATCACCACCTATAGAAATAATAAAAGATGGCTGGGCATCCGTGGTGCATGCCTTTAATCCCAGCATTCAGGAGGCAGAGCCAGGCAGATCTCTGTGAGTTTGAGGTCAGCCAGGTCTATAGAGCAAGATCCAGGACAAGCACCAAAACTACGCAGAGAAACCCTGTCTCAATAATAATAATAATAATAATAATAATAATAATAATAATAATAATAATAATAAAAGATGACCTAGGGCATTCTTCAGATTTATGGGAATGTTCTTCTTTCCCCAGAAAGTGGGTGTAGCCCTAACAGAATGAAACAAGGAAATTCTTTGGTCTCCACTGTGCTTCTTCTGAACTAGTTCAAGTCACTGCTCAAAACCAAAGAGAAAAGCTTGCTGTATTAAATGTCAGAGTCAAACACCAGATGGTTGAAAGGAATATATCTCCCAACATTGCTTTCCAAATGTTACAAGCAATGACCTGGAAAAGCAAAAAATTTTTATTCTAAGAGGGCTGAGATGTCTTCATCAGTATGCATGGACTTTTAGATGTCAGAAAAGCAAAGGGGCCATTGGCTGGAATCAAATAATCTCTTGTTGTTCAAATGTGAAATTACCTACTGTCCTCAATGAAGGCTTATAGCCAGCAGGGCAATAAAATAGGTATAACTGTCCAGGAGTTAGAGTTGTGAGCGAATGCCATTCCATCTTGACATTAGAAGAAATATAAGTTATAAAATTGTAATGTTAAGCCCATAGAGAGCTGAGGGTATCAATAAGTCAAAATCAACTACATTTGAGAAAGAGCAAGTCCTCATGGTTAAGATCTGGAGCTACTCTCATCCTTATTGAAATTGTAGAAGGAGAAACTCCACAAAAGTAAAGAAGGACCACTGGGTCATCTCATCTCCATAACCATGTAGGAAATGAGAAGTCCATGCCATCACTTCCAGTGAATGACTCAGGTCTCCCTGCTCGGCCTGCATCAAGTCAATGGGAATGGTAATCCAAAGGTCAGAGATGGGACAAAGAAGACTCCCCATCACAAGGTATGTGGGGATTGCCCTCAATATAAGACAGTGTGACCTGGTGAAGGTGTTGAGAGGCAAGGAGAAAGAGCTAGCAGAAACTGGACACCAAAGATTATATCTAGTATATAGCAAGGCAAGTATATAACAAGGCAGACAGGACATCTGGGAAAATACTCCAGATCTGAGAGTTTTGCCCAACACAGGATGCACCCCTCCTCCAAAGCTGGGAGTGGGATAGCATGATGGAAAGAGACCTCTCAAAGGAAAGAGAGCCAGGATTACTGGAAAGGTAGAGAATTCTTCAAAATGACCCCTAAGATAGGCAGGTGGGCTATAAAAAAAAAAAAGACTATCTTGTTTAGAGAGCCATAAAATTTAGAGATCGCTTCAGGGAAAGCTTCAATCATACTCTCAAAACATTTAGCAGTATACCAGAACTCAATCTAGCCAAAGTTACAGCAAAGCTCAGGCCCTGCTCAAATTCATAGTGAATCAACTTATCTTTCCATACTACTAGCTTGATGAACAATTGTGTAGCTTGATCTGCTTGGGACGGGCGGTCCTGGCGGTGCAATTAGAATCCATCCCTGGTGCATGTGGGGGTTTTTTGGAGCCCACTACCTATGATGGGACACCTTGTGCAGCCTTGAGGTGGGGGGGGGGGGCGTTGGACTTGCCTCTACTGCATGTGCCTCCCCTGAGAGGCCTTGCCTTCTTGTGGGAAGGAATGGGGGGTAGGTTGGGGGGGAAGGCTGGGGGGGGAGATGGGAAGAGGGGGATCACTAATTGGTGTATAAAATGAAAAAATTTCTTAATAAAAAAAAATGAAAAAAGATATAGGATAGGGCCAAAAAACGATCTAGTGACAAGTGATGGGAGAATCATCTGGCTTATTTTGGCCTACATATCTACAGCTACCAGATGGCTCCTTTATCTGTGATTATTACACCCCACAATCTATATGTAACACCTGCGGACATGTGGCGTGTTAGGTGACAATGGACACAGAGGAGTCTGGCACACAGCGCTTCTGGAGTTGCTGACATTTAACTCTCATAAAAGCAGCTCTGCCTTCCGTGCCCTTCAGCACCCTTCATCTGCCTAAGGAAGGAGGTTATATGGAGGGACCATTAAATGGGCTGCCCTTCCAACTTCTGCACACTTGACTGGAGAGAACCCTACAGAAAAGGTGACCTCTCCCTGCCTCCAGAGCTGTGGTGACTCCTTCAACTTTCCCACAGACTATTTTAAGCTTTAAGTGACACTCCCTACCCTCTTTTTGTGGCTTAGCCTATTATCCTACTATTTCTCCACACTGAAGATATCTCCTTTCTCCTTTCCCTCTCTACCTTTATACCAGGATGTTTCTATAGAAAACAAAGTGAGATGAATTTCTAAAAGATATAGAAATGTCCTACCAGTATATGAAACTGTTCTTCATATCATCAGCCACTAAAACTACACTTTAAGTATATAGTAAGATGCCATATTGTGTCTACTGAGACGGCTGAAAGCAAAACCAACAAACTTTTTTGAGCATGCAGAACAGCTGGACCCATACACTGTGGTAGGGTGGTAGCATGGCGCTGCCATTTTGAGGAAATATTTGCCAATTCCTTATTAAAAAAAAAAAAGCAGGCATATCTCCACCCTAAGACACAGCAATTCTATTCCTAAACATATACTCAAAAGAAATGAAGACATGTGTGTACAATAAGATTTATGTAAGAATTTTCATAGCAGCTGTATTCATAATAGCTCAAAACTGAAAACTAGCCAAACGTCCATCAACCGAAGAATGGATGAACACAGTCTGGATATATTCATATAATGGAATATTATTCATGAGAAAAATGGCAAGCTACTGATACTCACAAAAACACAGATGAATCTCAAAAGTACCATGATAAATAAAGTAGTCCAGAAACAAAGGAACAGCTACTGTATCATTTTACTTATATGAACTACAAGAATGGATAAAAATCAATCAAAGATGATTGAAATGATAAAATCAGGAGAAGGGTGCTTTGGTCAGAGAATATTGGACTGGGAGAATGATAGAAGCTTCCAGAATGATAGCACTCTTTTACATATTGTTTTCAATGGTGGTTGTGCAAGAACATAAAATTGTCAGCATTCATTGGTTTAAACCTTAAAGGTCTAAGCATTTCATTTTATGTTAATCAAATATCAACAAAATACTACAAGTGGGTGAAAATATGGAAGATTATTATTATTCAACACATTTACTGGACATCTTAGTGTGATAGATACTATACTAAAGACAGATTTTATATGAATGTTTTTGTGTCTTTGTGTGTGCCTCTGTGACTCTGTTTTTGGTTTTTTTTTGTGTGTATGTGTGTAGGGGAGTGTATTTTCTTTCTGAGGTGTCATCCTTTTAGCAAAATGTGTTAGCTGCTTCTCTTTCATCTGAGGACTAAGGGTCTGTATTTGTTTATCATATGTGATTTTTTAAAAGGAGGGAAATGAAAGAAATGGGAACAAATTTACAAGAACAGCTCAGTCACTTTCAGTGGCATGAGGAGACACACCATTGGCTCTGGTTAACATATCTTCTAGAAGCTATGAGAAGCTAGATGCTATATTCCAAGAAATCCAAGACATCCAAAACCCTATATTATGAATGTTAACTGCAAAAAGAGAAGGAACAGAAAAGAGCCACAAAATCCAGCTCTAGCCCTTCCTTCTGACCCTAGAGCTCTATTCAGAGGTAACCTCATTCCATGGGGCCCCTCCAAAGAAATCCTAGTGACAGAGACACTGGCTGTATCTCACTCTGCTAACCATGGATGAACCCTGTCTGACTCAATCAAGCTTCTGCTTGATGAGAAATTTGGCCTCGGGCTCTGTCTTCTGGGCTAATACTAACACTGAACACCTGGTATTGGAACCAATAATTTGAGTTGTTTCTCATTGCTATTGAATTTTGACACATGTGTTTTTCTAAGTGCTTTACCTAAGTTAACTCTATGTGATCCTCACAAAGCTCTAAATGATAAAGATGTATTATCATCCTCATCTTACAGGAGACAAAACAGAGGCCAGAGAGGTCATTAACTTGCCCAAGGTTACAACAGTTGGTCCAAAAGAAAATGAAAAACCAAATCCACACAGCTTGGTTCTTATTTACTTCCTAAAGCCCATGCTGTACCTTCTCCTTAATATTAAATGAGATCAAATCAATAAGCATTTTAACACGGAGCCTCTGATCACATTCGGTTATGAAAGGCTCAGAAGCAAGAGGAAGCTAAAAACGCCACTCGGAAGTGCAGACCAGGCCTACATGTGGCAACCATAGATTGCAAGAGCCCCACTTGTGTTCTTCCACATGACTCCCTCTCGTACACGGCATAGGTGATTATATATGCACCTGCATACACTCAAGTGTGCAAGAGTCACAGTGTGGCAGCTGACAGGATAGAAAGGGCATGTCTACCACTGCCACGTGCTAGGAATTGGAAGAGAAGTCAAATGTCCCCATCCCTCTCTGTCTCTCTCCATCCCTCTCCTATCCCTGCGGCCCTTGCCAATGCACTAAGAGACTTGTCACGGGATAATGAAAAACTGAAATGTGACAGATTCAATTACAATTTATATTTTCACTTAACAATCAATTACCTTCTCCTTATTGGTGGAACATCATTAAGCTATAATACCAGCTCCAGAGAGAAATTCTCTCCAGGAGGAAAACAGCTTGTCCCAGAGAACTGCACTAGGCTGAGCTTTCAGTCTCCCACGAGCTAAAGAGAAAAGAGGAAAGGTGGGGGTAGATGCAGGAAGGGTGGCTTTCTGGGGCTGTCCTGGGACCAAGCAAGGAGTGGAGAGTCATCTATTCCTATCTGTGCCAAGAAAGGAGTAAAGAGACTCCACCTTCCTGTTGCCCACATGCATCTATGGGTACAGCCCAAGGCCTAAAATGAACAACAAAGTGGAAGTTGTCACTGCATGTCACCCAGAGCCCTGTCTCTCTTGTGTTAAACACTTGCAAAATGGCAATAAAAGATTCTAGAAGGAGCACTTAGCAAGACGGGGCTGGCTGAGGACCAGGAAAGGTCTACTAAACAGAGGCAGCTTCTGGTGTGCAGCTGCCGAGATCCCATAAAGGGTTAGGGAGATGAGTGTGCACTGTCTTCTAAAGTCAGTCTTCGAGAAGCCCAAGAGCCTCTCCAGGGCTGAGTCTGGAAAGCAGCAGTAAGAAACCCTACACACACCGCATGGCCACAGAAGCCTCACAGGAACAAAGAGATTGAAATTACAAGTCCCCTCCCTTCCCCTCCGTCTCTCTCTCCCTCCCTCCCTCCCTCCCTCTCTCCCTCTCCCTCCCTCCCTCCCCCTCCCTCCCCCTCTCTCCCTCTCTCTCCCTCCCTCCCTCCCTCCCTCCCTCCCTCTCTCTCTCTCTCTCTCTCTCTGCCCATATCTCCCTTATTCCCTCTTCCCTGCCCCCTACATGGTGGACCCCAGACTGAGAGTGCCCTCCTCCTTCCAATATCTCAGAGACTACCACCTTCTGGCCACAAGCAGAATGCATTTGCATGCATACAAATATGATCATACCTCTTAAAGCTTAAAAAATTTCTCACTGTTGTGTTATAAAACCTTGATTCCTTAGCATGGTATTTGAAGTGAATCACAGTGCACCACACCCAAAATAGTCCACTTTCCAACAAGGAATGTTCACTGAAGGTAGAAGGGAATCCACAGAGGCAGAAAGAGTTCTCTGCCTCTCCGCATCTGCTTGAAAACAGGGCACCAATTTTCCCATCCTGTTCCAGAAGGGTCAAGGAACTCATCCCTGGAGAAGGGACTCAACAGGAAGATAAATTTTTATAAGCAGAATTAGCCCCTACCCACTATTTCCCCCCACATATTTGCTAGGCATTTTCCCTACAATTTATCTTCCTTTGGAAACCCAAATTCTATTTCCTTTGTTAAAATAATATTTGAGCCCTAGAGTCTTCAAGCTTCTTTGGGTTTCATTTCTTTTCTGTGAATTTCTGCTCGTGCCAATATCAATAAAAGTTGTGTGCCTGTAAACCCGTCTCTTATTAGTTTATTATGCAGGACTGGAGTCTTGACAAGGTCAAACCCTTCCTAATCTTGCTTCTATCTCATGCACTCTTTGCTCTCTCCACACATGACTCCATGACCTAGATAATGTCACCTGTTAACTGTTATCTGAAATTTATATGCGTTCATCTTCCCAGCCTTTATCCTTGGCCCAACTCATGCTGAACCTTTGAAGCTCCATCAAGTAATTCCCTTTCCTGGTTCCTTCCTTCAATACCTTAGGAAATAAATGGCTGTTTTAATTTGCTCTTAAAGCACTTCTTCGCTCATGTACTCTCATAATGATGGTGTGACCAAAAGTTCACAATGGGAGGAAAAGTCCCAAAGCCCTAAGAACAATGCCTGGGCTCAAGTGCACCTCTAACTCCGTGTGCTTGAACTGCTAAGCCAAGCAGTCACTCAAGTTCATTGGCTGTAACAGGACCTGGCCTGTCTATGGTTAGTTGGAAGAATTAAGTGAGTTGCTATATGGCAACGCCTGACCTGTTTGCCTGACACATACCAAGTGTTTAATAAATGCTGGTTGGTGGTTATCTGATTTTGAGTGTGCTAAAAGTTTTATGAAAGTATTGGTTGAATCGTGATCTTTGTCCAAAAAAAAAAAGTGTATGTATGTATGTATGTATGTATGTGTGCGCGTGTGTGTGTGTGTGTGTGTGTGTGTGTGTGTGTGTGTGTGTGTGTGTGTAGATATATCACAAAGCCTGATGTTTCCTATGCTTTCAAAAGGAAAAGTTCACTGAATGAACAGGCAGGCATTGTGTGTGGATGCTGTGAAAGCAGGAGTTGCTGGCATCAGAAACTGAATGTGCAGCTCTGTGGAACATTTCAAATGCTGATCTTGTCAAAGGTGCTTACCAGTAAGTATTGTGAAAACATTTTAAGGGCCAATACTGTCGAATGTATTGAAGAATCACTGTGAATGTTGACACTGTCAAATGAAGTGTCAAGTACAGTTATGTAAAAACAATGTAAGAGCGATACATGTGATGTATGGATCTATATTAAAGACACTCACTAAAGAATAAGGGTGAAGCAAAGCCTGATCCAGAGGCAGCTCAAGCTTCTACTCCTTTACTCACTGTGTTAAAACTTCTGGGAATCTTGAAATTAGGCACATAGTAATACTCTTTTTTTTTTTTTTTCAAAACATCGTGTGATCCACAGTCGGAAAAGGAAACATCAGATGTGCAGCCTCAAGAGGAGAAACAAAGATGTCCCCTGATACACAGTGAGAACAAGAACGGGCCACCTGCCTGAGACTGACACCTTTTGGTCAAAGTTTCAGGAGCTGGGAATAGTGTGAGCAATGGTAGGGGTGGGATCTGGAGGTTCAGGTAACGATCTAGGTCTTTAATTTTAAGCTTCCACTGACCAGGGCTCAGGCTAGTCCCATGAAAGTCAGAAGTGACATGCCCTGTGCCTCTTGGCATAGATATCTGAGTTGGAAGTAACTGTGGGGCTTTATGGGGTGGCTTGGGTAGTATAACCCAGACCACACCATACCATAGTTCCACAGTGATGTTCTCTCAATCTCTAGAACACAGTAATCACCTCTCATGTAGTATATATCACTCTGCTTCAGAAAGCTTTCATAGAAACACAAAAGACAAGATGTCTTTGTATCACATTAATCTGTATTTAAGAAAAAGAAAATTTTAATGTAGTTTTACATCTACTGATACCATCTTATCTGAAATCAAGTCTCCAAGCTAGGAAAAGTACCAATAGAACTTACCAAGATCTTGGGCAGTGTGTATAAAGAAACACAAACTTTCTATGTTCCTCTGTGATATTTACATCCTCTGTCCCACTAAATCCAAAATTGGGAATTATACCCTAGAAACTTATCCATAATGTGATGATTATGATGCACAAAGTTTTTTATTGTAGCATCACCTTTTATAGGAAAAATGTATAAGCTGGATAGAGTCAACATCCAATAATGCTAGAAAGATTAAGTCAATTAAGAGCATATGTGACTCTGTGTGTGTGTGTGTGTGCATGTGCATATGTGTGTGTTTTCATTGAAATGGAGTTCAAGAAAAGGTCAGGATATGAGGAAATGTTTCCACTAGGATAAATGAAAATCAAGAACACAAGTTTCACATACAATTGATGTTTATTTGAATTAATGATATAAAGCCATTTGATGGTCTGGTCTGGGTACTGAGGATACATATGATTTATACGTCCCCTTATTTATGTTATTTCCTAACTTTTCTGAACTATTTTTTTGATGATGATCTGCATATTCATGGTCTCTGGTGGTCTGGATTTGTGGTTTGCTTTTGCTATTATCTTGTATTCATTTTACATAGTAGTGGGTTTTGTAAGATAACTTCATTCCTGTATATCATGCACTTTGACTATATCCCCTCTCCTGTACCTTCTCTCTTTTATCAGAAAGAATTATTTTACTTTCACATACACACATATGGATACATATACATGATTATTTGTATATAAAATCTAGGGCCCAATAGGAGAAAAAAGTGAGATATTTTCTTTCTGAGTGTGACTTATCTTAACATGATCTGCAGTTCTACCAGTTTTCCTATAAGAGACATTAATTTTCTTTTGAGGCAGGGTCTTGTTTATTCATCCTTCTTTGTGTCTCAATAAAACTCCATTGTTGGGAGGTGTCATCTTGTTGAGGGAAGTATGTGGCTGGGGACAGGCTTTGAGAGTTAAAAGCCTCATGCTATTTCCAACTTGTTCTCTCTGCTTTGCGTCTGCAGTTGAGGATGTTCTAGCCACCACACCTACCTGATGCCATGCCTCCCCACCATAATAGACTCTTTTATTGAGATAGGGGTTCTCTGTGTAGCCCTGGCTGTCCTGGAACTCACTCTGTAGACCAGGCTGGTCTCAAACTCAGAGATCCTCCTGCCTGTGCCTCCTGAGTGCTGAGATTAAAAGCATGTGCCACCACCACCAGGCCATGATGGACTCTTATCCCTTTGGAACTATAAGCCAAAAGGATACTCTTCCTTCTATAAGTTGCCTTGGCCATGGCATTTTATTACAGCAATAGAAAGGTAACCAACACATCCCTCCTCCATGTGGCCCCACCACCCATCTAGGTACAAGCATTGCTTCTTAAATATGATTTAAAGTGAATGAGAGACTTGGGCCCTCTTTTCTAGAGGACATTGGCTTCTAGAGTGACAAAGAGAAAGTGAGTTCTAGAGAGTTTAAGTGATCACAGGTGGGAGGAAGGAATGGGTAAATGTCCTGGAGAGGACATAAAAGCCAACCTACTTAGATACAGGAACCTGAAGAGTTCCTTCAAAGTACTTCATGGTAAACAAGTTGTCTACAAAGGTCTGAGCATTTCTTTCTTCTATGTGACGTCTTCTGGCCATGAAATGTCACTTCAGGACATGCCACCTACACCTTCAGTAGTGTCTCTGCTCATGGTACCTAGCATGGGTCATGACCACTAGGAAGTGCCACCATGGGCAACCACAATGACCCAGTCAGGCTTTGTAATCCCATAGCCACGAAGGATCTCCATGAGATGGCGGAAAAGGAAAAAATTCCATGGGTTGAAAGAGTCTTGGTGTAGTGTGGCATGTATCATCTTCAAAATTATAATAGTCATGTGAGAACTGTTCAGTATGCTTGCAATTTACAGCAGAATATCCTTCAGTTATGAAGAGGAAATGATGGTAAGTCTTACACTTATGGTTAAAGGAACTGAGATTACATGTGCAGCTACGACTGTGTCCATATAAAAACATGCACACTGTGGCCAGAACACACCACATGCCAAGAAACCAGGGAGAGAGGGAGAGAGGGAGAGAGGGAGGGGGGAGAGAGAGAGAGAGAGAGAGAGAGAGAGAGAGAGAGAGAGAATGAACGAATGAATATTGAGGGATTCAAAGTATGTTCTCCATCTTTAAAAATCCATCATTGTTTCCTCAGAAAGAGCCGTGTCTTAAAACCTCTTTCGTAGACAGCTCCCAGCTGTTTAGATATACTCCCTCATACCGGAGGTTTAGAACTCAGACAGCCCCCGTTAGCTGTCACTTTCTACATATTCCATAAAATTCAGTCCTAATAGGTTCCCCAGGAAACTTTCCCGTGTGGAGAAGGCTCTTGTCATGTGGCAGCTGCTTGCTCCCTCTTTGGAGTCTTCCCAATGTAAAGATGCTTTTGCAAGCCTGGCTTTGGTGCCTCCCCATGGGATATACTTTACTCATGTAATCATCAATCAGCATTCAGGGAACACATGTGCAGATCTTGACCCCCTGTTTCTGTGTCCTGGATGATGCGATGATGAAGTCTACATGCTGGCAGGATGCACTCTAGGGGTTTTAGGTAGCTGATGCGGTTGAAGGGACCCAGACTGTTCACTGGCAACTGAGGTCAGTGTGGGGTAGATCAGAAATGATGAACACTTTATCTTTGTTCCAGTACAGGGTTTATAAAATGCCTCTCTACGCGTGCTGGATGCAAACAGGCACCTTCCCAGTTCTCTGCCTTTAATCAAACACCTCTCCTATTTCCATCCTTTAACAGTACCTTCATCAAATTTCCGAACTTTCTGATCACTTGTGGTTATTAAAAGTCACAGATACAGCTTAAAATTTTAACCTCAAAACTGAGTTTAAATTTCATCTTCTCTCCTCTGCCACTTCCCAACAAGGCTGATAGGGATCCTGGCAATTTGATTAGGGACTCTGGTCCCTCAGTCCTACTACCTTTTCCACGATCTGGAAGTTCTCCTATCAGGACAAAGAGTGCCAGGAACAGAAATGCAGGTTTCGATATTCCATTCTGTTAACCTCAGCTGACAACAAGGAACTTCTCAACAGGGTCCTTGCCCTCCCTGCATATGTCCCTAGACGTTAGACAGGCTCCTCCCCTTGTCTCTATATACAACCACACACTTTAGTCTCTTGTGGCAGGCTGTACAACCCCTGGGGAGCAGGTGACATAATAGGTTGGACATGTCCAGTCCACCCACCTTCCACAACACCCACAGGAACACAAACCTGTGGCCTCTTCTCCAGGCACTCTGTGTTCCCACTGGCCACCCCGGCCTCCTTTCCTCCTGCTGCCATTGAAGACATGGGACCTGACCAAAAAGCTGGTGACCAGCAACACTTAAGATGGGAATTAGAACACTAGCTGTTGCTACATTGGTTGGAAGCACTCTGTTGTCTTAAGCCTCTCTCCACTTGATTTGGGGATGGGCAATAAAAGATGAGAGATTCTCCTGTCCTGAGGAGCCAAGTGCCACGATGGCATTGAGCTCATGCTTTCTCATTCCTCCTATATCTTATATAGAGACTGAGGAGAAGCAGAGGGCGAGGCTGCTGGCAGCAACATGAGAGCTGTCCCTACGTATTAGCAGGTTCACTGGCTCCCAGGACTCGTCTATCCTCTGTTTTAGTCCCGGGCACCAATTTTGGACCAGTGGGAAAATCCAGTAAGCTTTCTGTCATCTGTATGCATTTAGACTACTATGTCCAACTGGAACCCCTATTTCTTTTGGACTTGGTTCTTTTGGTACACAACCAGAGTGAGTTCCGGTTTCATGTGGTCTGGGCCTTTGTTAAAATGTGAAGCTCCAAGACCAGCAAAAGAAAAAGAAGAAGAAGAAACAAGAGAAAGAAGAAGTAGTGCCGAGTAGAGCCCACCGAAAGCCAAACTACAGAGGATGGGCAGAGTGTGGGGGCGTGCAGAAAGAAGGAAATATAACGGTAGAGGCATCTAGGTCCCCATCAAGGCTCCATCCTGTGGCAGAAAAGTAGGGTGAAGAGATGCATAGAGATTTGAATATGAAAGACACCAGTTGGCAGAAAAACTGGAAACTCCTTCCCACCTGGGCTGTAAAACATGCTCAGGAAAGCCCCCGGCATCCAAATGCAGAATATGGCAGATGTATGGCTCTCATGGTCCAGCACCATTGAACATCAGGACCTTCCTTCATCACTGGTCCACTACGTTCTTGGAAGTGCTTCTTTCCCTCAATAAACAGTCCCTGTTTTTAACCACTGTCCATATATCCCTGATCTAACTCTTGGTTGCAGGACATGAGAACCTGGGAATGCCAGTGGGTACCCTCAGGACTTTGATCCATGTCTATAATATCCCCAGCCTTGTCAAGGTGGGTGGCATTTGATCTCATCCAGTATCACATCCCTGTCTTTCATCAGGACTAGAAACCATGAAACCTGCTTCAACCTGAGTGAAGGTAAATGTACCCCACTCCTGCTCTTCAGGAGCTGTGTGACCCATTCGGCAACCTTGGGTGGAGGGCCTTCAAATCCTGTGAAATGTGGCACTTAACAAATAAAACTCAATGGGATGTCTGACGACATGAACTGAGCATCAATTCTGTCTGCTCCCTCAGTGCAGACACAATGTGACTAGATGTCACATACTCTTGTTGCTGTGCCTTCCCTGCTACCTTGGACTGTACTCCCTGTAATTATGAAACAAAATAAACCTCTCCATCACTAAGTTGCCTTTGCTGGGCGTTTTGTTACATCAGTGAGAAGAGTAATACACCACACAACTTACTAACTTCTTTCACTGAAGCCCCCTTCCTATATATACATGAGAAGGCTTTGTTTTGGTTTATTTTGTTGTTTCATTCACTGCTGTACTCCAGCATCTGAGACTGTGTCTGGCACATAGCAGGTGCTCAATGAACATATGTCTAATGAGTGACTGAATGAATGCGAAGGCACAAGAACTCCTGAGCAGGAGGTATATGACCCAGCTGCTCAAAACACCAGCTCCCGTCTTTCATCACAGGATAAAGCTGAGAATGAATCAGGAAAAGGATGAAATCAGCTCCGAAGAGACTCGGGCTGAGCAATTAGTCCCCACTCCTCCTCCTCTGGAAAATAGACCCAAATTCATTTCAGAAGCATTCTGTTTAGTGATTCCAATCACTTATCACTTCTCAACTTCAACTTGTCTGGGGACCCAAGTCCAAAGCTCTTGCAATGAAAGCTACATCAAGCACAAAGTTCAGTGGCTCTTTCTTTATCCACTCTGACTTCAGAGAGTTAAGTATGCTGCTACTGTCTCCCTGCTGCACCCTGAGGCTCTCTCGGGCACCTGCTGCCAACTCAAACAGTCTACCCAGAGCCCTGACTCACACCTTGAATGGAAGGGACACACCTTGTTCATAGACCTGGGTATCTTCTCCTCACACGAACTACCAGCAAAGGAGTGCCTGGGGTCAGGTGGCTATGATTTGCTGGCAAATGCTTTTTCCTTCAAATGGCATTTAGACTAAAATGAAGAAATATAAATGGCACCGTTCCACTCAAACAAAACACTCTACACCTGAAAAGTGCCAGTTTGCAGCTTGAGTCTTGATTGCAAAATGAGCCTTCCAGCAATGTGGGGAAAACAGCAGGCACTTAATGAATGCTTCTTAGCAGATGAAGACTAGACGACGCCAGTACTCACTCAGGCCCCAGGAAGAAGCCAGTTAACCAGTTACCAAAGTGTGTGGTGTCAGGGAGGGACACTCCCATTTCCACGCACTGTGTGTAGAACTTTCTCCTTCTCTTCGAGACCCTGAGTCCACTGGGGGCATGAAGGTGTCCATAAAGCCACTTGTCAGTCGAGCTGAGCACAGAGCTGGGTCTGACATGGAAGAAGAGCAAGCAACGAGCAGAGAGGAGCTGAGGAACTGTGGTTGGTCCTCACGCCCCAGAGCAGCCTCTGTGCTGGATTGGCTTCTGTCAGTGGTGTGAGGGGGAGCCACACTTGCCAATAACATCACACACACCCCACCCCACCCCACCCCCCATGCACACTTCATCTTCCCACAACTCCTCCCAACAGCCTTCCTGTTTCCCATCCACCTCTGCTTAACCCGCTCAGTAGCTTTTAGAAATCCTCAGGACATTTGCCGTGTTAAAACAAGTGTATTTCCATTTTATTGCACCGGTATTTCTTGTAAAGAGCAATTTCATTTTGTGTGTCCATTGTACTCAATCTGACTTTTGCACTCTGAAACTTCTTCAAACAAAGCTCGCCTTGTGAAGCAGGAAACACAGCCAACGGCCTCCTGATCCCCCTGTGGTTTTTGCCAGGATGAGGAAAAATGCGCAGGGCTCAGCCTGAAGCAGGCTGGCCAGTCCAAGGGAAGGCTGAGCAACCCTACAAGCAGTGAATGAAGTTACCCACCTCCTCCACCTGACACCTCCCCCACCACAGACCCAGCGTGGAGACTCAGGAGCTGGTGAGTTAGTAGGTCAATGTTTGTATTACTGCAACAAGCTCTTCAATCACCACCTGACTATGACCCCATCTCCACCCCCAATACCTCCCTGTTTTAAATCCAGAGGGATCCATCACACCCCTCTCAGACATGAAACCTTTGCACTTTCAGGGTCAATGTAGTCTTCGGGGACTGGCTTTCCTGAAGGGCCCAAACAGTTCTCTTGCTTCTGTCCCTCTCAACCCAGCCAGATCTATACCCAATTTCGTTTTTGTCATCCACATGTTTTCTAACACCTGTGACACTTTGCCCCTCTGTACCTTGGTCCAGAATATTCTCTCCTCCCACATTACATCCCATTCCGGGCCAAGTTTGTCCTTGACTGAGCAAAGAGTGGGTGAATAAGGAATGAGGTCAGGGGAAATGTCCATTGTGAGGGTTTGGGAGAAAGAAACAGTGGACCTCAGAGCTTCAGAGTCACCGTGAGGCTCCAAGGTCTTGCAGCCTATGATGGGAAGAGAAATCTGCTGTATGGGGAGATCTTCCATTGCCTCAAGTGTGTGTCCCTGGGAGAGGACCCTTGTGATGATGAGCTCAGAAGCACCAAGGAGCTAAGTTGTTTCGATCCCTTCTCTGGCTCCCATTTCTCTGAAGGCCCTCAATCCCAGCTGGAAAACAGCATTCCCAGATGGCCAAGGTTTCTCCTCTTCTCCCTTGGTGACCATCACCTACCAGGTCTATGAAGATCTAGTCCACCAGTAGGACCACACCACACAGGTATAGCACCGAGCAGCTACCTGAGTTTTGCTACTTTGCATATTAGTGACCAAAGATCTCTACCTGCTGAGTGATCTGCCAGCAAGACAGAAAATATTCAAAATGAAAAAGTCAAAATAAAACCCACCAAGTGTGGAGAAGGAATCTCCTCAGACAGCTGGAGAGGGATAAGCTTTGCTCATATATGTCTCACTCTTCCCTCAAAAATGAAGCCCAGGGGCTCTAAAGGGACATACTAAGGGACATACTAAGGATTTGTTTTATGTGACCTTAAGGATACAGGAATCATCCCAGAAGAGAGGCATATATTTATCTCATTTTGACCAAAAATTGCAATGTAGAAACATGTTTGTAATAAGAAATAGGAAAAAAATCAAGACTGCCTTTAAATCATTTCTCTCCATTTGAGAGCTCATATGAACAAACATGTTATGGGTTGAAATGTGTCTCCTGAAAATGTATATATTGAAGACTTAACACCCAGTGCCTCAGAACGTGATCTTATTTGGAGAGAGTCAATGAAGAAACAATAAATTAAGATGAAATCCTTAGGGTGGTTCCTAATCCTCTATAACTAGTGTCGATATAAAAGGGGGAGAATTTAAATGCAGATGCAGAGAAACAGAGAGAACACCACAGAAGATGAATACAGGGATAAGAGCAATGTTTTATAAGCCATGGAAGATCACAGACTGTCACCAAGCTACCAGCAGCTAAGCTACCACCAGGGGAGAGACATGGAGCAGACACAGACCTCAAGAAACCAATTCTATTGACACCTGAATGTGGGACTTCTGAAGAACCACACGTAGACAACTCTATGTGCATGAAACCACCTAGTTTATGAAACTTTGTTACAACTGCCACACAACTATTTCCCTGCAAGGGGAAGATCCAGAGACTGTCCCACTCAGTGCCCATCCTAACCCCTGGAGAAGCCACCTTTAAATCTTTCATGGACACCAAACCCCACTAGTCACCAAGAGCTTTCAACCTGCAAGTGCAGTCAACTCAGCTCTCTACCTCACTCCTGACCATCATGCCATCTCACGGACAGAGCCTAGAATGAAGAGATGGAGTGGCACAGGTACGAAAAGTGTGAGCTGTGAAACCATCCAGGCCTGTGTTAGAAACCCCACCCTCACAGCTGCCGATCAATCGATCCTTCTCCGCAACATGGAGCTAAGAGAAATGTCTCCTTCATGAGTCCTTGTGAAGAGCATGGAACAGAATGCCCACGGGTCCATTATTACACATGGTGAGTGTTCCCCAAATAGGAGATAGGATTTACAGTCCCTGAGGAAGGACCAAAGAAAACAAAGTTAGAGAACTTCCTTCTTAGATCATCTTAGAGTAAAAATAAATAAATACGTCCAAAACCTGCAACTAATGTTGGTCAGTGACACAACCCCATGGGTCCCTGGCAGCGTATGCCGGCCCAGCAGAGGGACTGCCCTGGGAGCAAGGAAGGGGAGTGAGCAGATGGTGGCAATCAGCAACAGGGCTTAGATGGAGGCAACATGCTCATGGCCAGAAGAAAAGGGGAAGCTGGAGGTCAGGGCCACCAGCGTTGCACATGTCTGACAGGCAGTGCCAAGAGAAATAGCAACCATCACCTGAAGGTTGATGGGCCTCTCCCCTAACCGAGAGGACACAGAATTCCCAACCTGCAGGGCAGACACGGCAACCTGCCATGCACCTGCCAGAGCAGAGAAAAGGGAAAAAAACAAACATAGGTCACCCCAAACCAGGAGTGAGGTTTCCTGGAAGTCATTGATAGGACATATGTAAATGTAAGGCTCAGCAAAATCTAGAGATACCCGGCTTTGAGCTCAGGAAGGATCCTCCCGGGCAACCTTTAGTGTTACACTGCTGTTCAGCAATGGACCCCTGAAGGCGTTATTGGTGTCCTGCTGCACGCATCCCTACTGGGGCCAGTTAGAACCGATGAAGAGTATATCTGGTCAGGGATTAGCTCGGTTGGGATGCTTGCCTAGTACTTGCAAGGCTCTAGGTTCAATCCCCAGAACCATCAATAGTGTGTGGTGCGGGGGGGGGGGGGGGGGGGGCGGGAATGAAGAACTCTGCTTGCTGGGCCTGGTACTTACAGATACTCAAAAAGACTCATCCTAGGCAATTTAGTGAAACTCTACCTCAAGATTAAAATGGAGAAAGGGACTGGGGATATAGCTCAGGGCTTGCCTAGCATACTTACACCCTGCATTCAATTCCCACGGGAGGGAGGAAAGGAGGGAGGGAGGGAGGGAGGGAAAGTTCATCAAACTCCTAAAGAGCCCATTCTTGTGAGCCTAGGAACTGGCTCCGACCCATGGTGAATCTTAATTGACAGACAAGAAGACAATGAGCCCTAGTTACAGGATGGCATTCGTTACTTTTTTCATTGCCACACCAATAGGGAACAACCTAAGATAGAAAGGACTCATTTTGGCTTGCAGTTTAAATATAGTCCACCACAAAGGAGAAACCAGGACAGCAGGGGTGTGAGGTAGCTGGTCACATTGTACCTATAATCAGGAAGCAGAGAATGATGGGAAGTGGAGCCTAGCATAAGTTCAAGGTAGGTACCTAGTGACGGGCTTCTTCCCGGGAAGCTCCACCTCCTATAGGGTTGCCCAACCTTTCAAGACAGCGCCATCTGCTGGGTACCAGGTGTTCAAGCACAGAAGCCCCTGGGGGAACATTTTGCATCCAAACCACAGTAGGTGAAACTCACTGTCTACAACCCGCATCTGCCCTCCCTGGCCACAGCAGGCTAGAAGATATAAATGTCCTCTTGCTTGTTTGATCTACCCTGGTACCTAACTGTGTTTTATACCCAGGTGAATTTGTAGCTTTTAATGACAACGGGATTTCAGCCTGTCTCTCCAAGTAGCTGGAGCCACTCACTCTGAGACACAGGAAACTATAAGAGTTGAGAAGCAGATCCCAGAGGGAACTTCAGCCCCTGTTCTGAAAGCTTCCATCCAGGCCCGTGGATGTGAGTGTACTTCCCAGCTCTCCTCCCCATGAGTGTCCCAGGAGTAAGTCTAGCCCTTTCTCCACGATCATCAAATCCAAATGATGCCACACTGAGCACAGTTCAGAAGATGCTGCTGTTGGGTTAGTGAGAAACCTGTGAAGGTGTTCTGGCCCCAGGCAGTTAGCATGAGGTCCTCCATGGCAGACCGTCCATGCTTGTTCTTTTCCTTCCTGGGCAAGACTCAGCTTCAACGTGTGTGTGCCTGCAGGCTGCTTAGCAGGCAGCTCAATGGAGTCACAATGAAATAGTCTTTTCTTCTCAAGTAATTAGGTCCAGAGGAAAATGTGATCACTAACCAGCCTAGCAGGTGAGCAGGTGAACAGATAACCCCCCCCCCAGCCCTGACGACATCACTGAACATGTGGCTGCCTGCAGCCCACCCAGCAGTAAACACTGCTGCTATTCCAAGGTGAGGGTGGAGGGGTGAGCATTGACCCAGGCCAGGGAGGCTTCCGAGCATATTGCTAAGTAAGATGCTGAACACCATGCCAGGCAGGTCCAGGATCTGAGAGCCTGGGATCCTAATCTGCTCCCCCACCACAAACTCACACTGACCTTAGCTGAATCAACCTCATCCTCTGGGCTCCGGTGCCTTCATTGGTACAAGTATCTCTTCTTGCCTGCCATGAAAAATTATTAGGAGGAATACATGGCATGAGGGGTATAAAGGTGCATCAGAGATGATTTACAATCAGCATTCCTTAAGAAGTTGTTTACAAAGGCAAAGCAACGCTGGGAATTTGCTAGAGGCAAAAATGGGGTTTTTTATTTGAAATGCCTTATTGATCATGCAGCCATTGCTGACCTCGGTAAATCCCCAGCTTGTTTAGAAGTAGCCAGAATGTTGAGGTAGCAAACACTTCCCCGGTGCCTCTCCCGGCTCAATACTACAAATACCAGCTGAGCGCTAGAGACAGCCAACTGAGTGGAAATGGAGCTAATTGAGTGCTTGCCTCCCTGGCACCCATCTTCCCCACCCCCACCCCCCAGCTGAACTGTTCAAACAGAAAATGGCCGTTGCACAGTTCTGCAAGTAGGTGCTCAGACTAAGTTAGGCGACAGTGGTTGTGGACTAGGGAAAAGCAAAGGATGGTTTCAGCCTCTGTGTACCAGAGCGTGAAGAGGCCAGGCAAGGGCTCCCACATGACTCTGCGGACATCAGCAGACACACAGAAGCCACTTGTCCCCTCGGAGCTCTGGGTTGGATCTCAGACGACATCTGTCTAATGAGGACATCTCCTATGCACCCCGTAAGAAACACCCTTCAAGTCTGTGACATCTAGGAGGGCACTAAAGGAAAATCCCATGGCCCCAGGCCAACCACTCACCAGAACTTTCACTAAACCCAACTGCATAACAGCTCAATCCTAGCTGGAACCTGGCATAGCAGGACAGGAAACTTGTTGGAAGCAAGTATCTTTCCCACGTGACAGAGTTGAGCAAATGACTAAATGGGGTGCCTGGATATACCAAATGGAGTCTTTATTCACCTCCAGTGGAACTCTCCCAAGCAGATTAGATTGAGGTTTTTTGTTTTGGTTTTTTTTGTGTTTTTTTTGTTTTGTTTTTTTTATTTTGTTTTTTTTTTTTTGTTTTGTTTCTTTTTTTTTTTTTTTTGAGACAGGGTTTCTCTGTGTAGCTTTGGAGCCTATCCTGGAACTCACTCTGTAGCCCAGGCTGGCCTTGAACTCACAGAGGTCCGCCTGCCTCTGCCTCCCCAGTGCTGGGATTAATAGCATGCACCACCACTGCCTGGCTGTCTTGTGTATTATGTCATATTGGCATCCCAACCTGGAAGGTGACAGAAGGTACAAGCTGCACATTGCTAGGATGGTGTCCTGTCCAGTCCTGGAAATGCATACCATTCCATTTGCCAGAATAAGTAAGTCACATGAACCCACCCCTACCTGCAGGAAAGGCTAGGGCCAGCTGTGATGGCAACGTGTCTTAATTATTACTACTGTTACTACTGCTGTGATGAAACACCATGATCAAAAGCAACTTGGGGAAGAAAAGGTTTATTTGGCTTACACTTCCACATTTAGTCTGCCACTGAAGGAAGTCAGGACAGGAACTCAAGCAGGGTAGGAGTTGATGCAAGAGGACATGGAGACGGTGCTTCTTATTGACTGGCTCTTCATGGCATGCTCAGTCTGATTTCTTATAGAACCCAGGACTAACAGCCCAGGGATGCCACCACCCACAATGGGCTGGGCCCTCCCCTATTAATCACTAAGAAAATTCCCCAGAAGTTTGCCTACAGTCCAACCTTGTGGAGGCATTTTCTTAATAGAGGTCCCTCCTCTCAGATGACTTCAGCTTGTGTCAAGTTGACGTAAAACCAGCCAGAACACTTGACCCAAGGAATTCTCAATCATACCACAAGGACACATGCTCAACTATGTTCATAGCAGCAATATTCGTAATAGCCAGAACCTGGAAACAACCTAGATGCCTCTCAACCGAAGAACGGATTAAGAAAATGTGGTAATATACACAATGGAGTACTACTCAGCAGTAAAAAACACTAACATCATGAAATTAGCAGGCAAATGGATGGAACTAGAAAATATCCTGAGTAAGGTAACCCAGACTCAGAAGGACAAACGTGGTATGTGCACACTCATAAGTGCATACTAGATATAACCAGACTACAACCCACAGCTCCAGAGAAGCTAACTAACAAGGAGGACCCAAAGAGGGACACATGGATCGCCCTGGGAAGGGGAAATAGATGAGATCTCCATGAGTAAACTGGGGGTGAGAGGGGGGGCAATAGAAGGTAGGGAATGGGGGATGAGAACATAAGGGAATGGGATGGTCGAGCTGGAACATGGATAGAGTGGGAGAGCAATGAAAGAAATACCATGATAGAAGGAGACATCATGGGGATTAGGGAGAAACCGAGTGCTGGGGAAGTTCCCAGGTATTCACAAGGATGACCCCAGCTTAAATTAATAGCAACAGTGGAATCAGATCGGTAAATATCCTAACTGTCATCATAGAGCCTGTCTCCAGTACCTGATGGAAACAGATGCAGAGATCCATAGCCAAACACCAGACCAAGCTCCAGGAGTCCAGTTGAAGAGAGAGAAGGAATCTATGAGCAATGGGCACCAAGATCATGATGGGAAAAACTACACAGACAACCAAACCAAACTAGTGGAAAGTAATGAAATTTAGACCCTTCGTCAACTTGACACACCAATGCATCACTGTTGAGCAACAACCTTGCCTTCTCATTCATCCCCAAGATCTCATATTAAAAACATAAGTAACTTTAAGAGTAACACAGTCTTTACATCTCAAACGCATTAAAAGCTCAGTCCCTTTAAAATACCTCTTTAAAATTCCAAAATCTCTTTTAAAAGTTCAAAAATCTCTCAACTGTAGGTGCCTGTAACAATCAAAATTAAGTTACGATCTTACTTCAAAACGGAAGAAGAACCAGGGCACGTTTACAATCTGAACAAAGCAAAAAACCATACTCCAAAAGTGTAAATAACTCCATGTCCCATTTTCTGGGATTCACTCACAATTTCCTGGGCTCCTCCAGGGTGCTTGGGTGACTTCTCCAGCTCTGCCCTCTGCAGCACACATTGCTTGTCGTCTAGACCCCAGCTGGCTCCACTCCACTGCCGCTGCTGTTCTTGGTGGTCAACCCATGGCACTGACATCGCCAAACCTGCTGGGACCCCTTGCTACAGTTGGGCTGCACTTTCGCCAATAGCCTCTCCTGGGCTCATTTTGGGGCCTCCAACCCCATCACACAATGAAAGCCTCAGCTGCTCTCCAAGACCCTCTTCATGCCTTCAAAACAAGGACCACCTGGGTAACTCTTACACTACCAAGTTCAGCTGCCAGCATGAGGTACAACCTTGGCCGTCTCTGGAAAACAGCTTCCATGTGTGGACCATTAGCGCATACTTTCCAGATTTCACCTCAATGATGCTGATCTCTTCTTAATCACAGCTGATTCTTCAGCCCCAGCTGACCAGCATCCATTACCCCAGCAAAGCAAAGGTTTCACTTTAGTGGTTCTGGTATCTGGTTAATCACAGCAGATTCTTCAGCTCCAACTAACCAGAACCACAGATTCTTAACTCAAATGGCTGGGTAGTCTTTGCTTCCCTATGAAACTTCACAAGCCAGGCCTCCGTCAGCTGCACTGCCCTCAACACTCTTATCTTCCAGGCTCCTACAGAGCTCTCAACACTCAAAGGGCTTTTCTATCCCAAAGTTCCAAATTGCATCAACAATCCTCCCAAAAACAACACAGTCAGGTCTGTCACAGCAATACACCACTATCCTGGTACCACCTTCTGTTTTACTTGGAGTTTCTATTGCTGTGATGAAACACCATGAAAGAAAAGTGAGCTGGGGAGGAAGGGGATTATTTGGCTTACACTTCCACGTTATAGTCCACCACTGAAGGAAGTCATGAAAGCAACTCGTGCAGGGCAGGGTACTGGGTGCACAGGCCACGGAGGAGTGCTGTTTACTGGCTTGCTCCTCATGGCTTGCTCGGCCTGCTTTCTTATAGCACCCAGGACCACCAGCCCAGAGACAGCCCCACCTACAATGGGCGGGGCCCTCCCCCATCAATCACTAATGAAGAAAATGTCCTACAGGCTCGCCTACAGCCCAATCTTATGGGGGCATTTTCTTAATTGAAGTTGCCTCCTCTCAGATGACTTCAGCTTGTGTCAAGTTGACACAAAACTATGCAGCACCTACCTATAATCCTAACCATTGGGAAGCCTCCTGAGCTACATTGCGAGAGACATACAGACACAGATACAGACAGACACAGAGGGAAATACAACCCAAATATAAGCCAATATAGACAAAAGGGGTGGACCCTGGTCAGCGCTAACAACATCAGTACTCTGGTCCAGTCCCCTTTCTTACCCTCATTATTAGGGCTCCAACATCAAGACACAGACACAGCCTATGCCCACTTGTACAATCCCAAGATAACTCTCTATGGTACCCATAGTCACCGACAGGTGACCACAAAGAAGCAGGAAGAAAATGCGGGCAGGGCTCCGATCCAGTCTACCTCCACAGTGAGTTAGTTCCACAAGGCCATTACTCCGTGATTCTAGAAGATTGTAGGAGACCTTCCAACAACCACAGGCCCAAATCAAGTAAACTATGGTAACTGCAAGGACCTCTTATCAGACACCCCTGGCTGAAACTTTGCCTCTGGTTTCCATGGGAATGGCTTTGTAACTTGCACATATTTTTTCCAAAACCCAGAAGCAAAGCTGAAAATCACTCTGTAGCATCACTTTCTTGAGTCATTTGTACTTCAGCACTGGCAAGCTGCATCGGGCCTGCCCCCTCCGCTCATGAGAAGATGGGTCTGAGTTTGAGTTGTTGTCCAGAGCTCAGTCATTTCATAAAGGAAAGCCAAAGGTGAGCACTAAGGTGAAAGCTGAAGTCCAACAGCTCATGACTTAACGTCCATTGTTTTGAATGCGTGTTTCACTGACAAATGGTTAAGGGCTAATTCTGTATTTCCAGTTTAAAAATAGAAAGCAAGTACAGTGCGTGCATGCATGCGTGTGTGCGTGTGTGTGTGTGTGTGTGTGTGTGTGTGTGTGTGTGTATGAGTGTGTGTGAATGTGTGTGAGAGTGTGTGCTGTGTATGTATGTGAGTGTGTGTGTGAATGTGTGTGTGTGCGTGTGAGAGTGTGTGTGAGTGTGTGTGTGCTGTGTGTGTATATGTGAGTGTGGGTGTGAGTGTGTATGTGTGTGAGTGTGTGTGTGCTGTGTGTGTGAGAGTGTGTGTGTGTGTGTGAGCATGTGTGTGTGTGTGTGTGTGCTGTGTGTGTATGAGTGTGTGTGAATGTGTGTGAGAGTGTGTGCTGTGTATGTATGTGAGTGTGTGTGTGAATGTGTGTGTGTGCGTGTGAGAGTGTGTGTGAGTGTGTGTGTGCTGTGTGTGTATATGTGAGTGTGGGTGTGAGTGTGTGTGTATGTGTGTGTGTGTGTGCTGTGTGTGTGTGTGTGTGTGTGTGTGTGTATGTGTGTGTGTTTAACAAAAACCGTAGGCAACCGCATTTGGCACGTATGCCCCAAACAGAATCAATTCACATTAGCCCAGATCTAGTCCTCCATTCACTAGGTCTGAATCCCATTTCTTTTTTCCTCTCCCTTTCTTCAAGCCAGGAAAGCTGCCCTCCACTGTCAGCCCTGTGGGTGCTCTGTAATCCCATAGTGCATGCCGGAATGCAGTTAGAATGCAAGATGCTGCAGGTAATAAAGTTTATCAGAACGGCTTGTCATTATTTTGCATCATTATACAATTACTGCAGCTTTGGAAGGTAATAAATCACCACCCAGGTGACAGCTTGAGAAGCTAAGAAGGACAGTTATTCTCACAGATAAAATAACTGCTGCCACTAACGAGACATGGTGACTCGGTGGTCAACCTTTTAAAAAATGTCCTGTGGACCCATGAGAGCCAGAGAGAAAGCCATCCAGCGCTGAACGCATGCCAAGCCATGATCGAGACCACAGAGGAGCTTGAAACCCCAACAGCTCCAGAAATGAGTGCCCTAGTTTCGCTCCTTGACAGCCCAGAGGGAGAATTATCACACCAACAACCAAATTCCAGTGATTCAGATTCCATTGGCTGCATTTGTAAATGCCCAGACAGCCCATTATTCATTCATCTTCACTTATAAATGTCTCTAAAGAAGTTGGTGTTGTGTGTGATTTTATTTGTGTGTGTGTGTGTGTGTGTGTGTGTGTGTGTGTGTGTGTGTGTGTGGACAGAGATTCATAGCACTCATGCAAATGTATACATAGTAAACACATAACCCCCCTATAAGCACATGCTTGCCTCTTATATGTATTCAGATACACGTCTCTATCTCTCTCTCTCTCTCTCACACACACACACACACACACACACACACACACACACACACACACAGCTGAGCATACACATGACAACCTGTGATACACACACACACACACACACACACACACACACACACACACACATATATATATATATATATATATATATATATATATATATATATATACATGTTTTCTGCCTTCCAGAAGTCACAAAAACTGTGTTTAACCACGGGAGACCCTCACAGGGCTGATCTGTTGACATTTCTCCATGGAAAGGAGATAGGGACCATCTGACTTTCACCTGAGATCACAGCCACTCTCTCCCTCCTGTGTCCCGTCAATAGCACATGATTCGGCCCCCACTGCATATAGTCCTGGGAGGTGCTAGAGTTACACAGGAGATTAACTAAAGGAGAGATGGTGGGTCTCTGCAGATGTAAGGAAGCCGTCACCCATTCTGAGGCAGCTTTTCAGTAGTACAGATGAATGGGTAGCATCATCACACTCCTGTAAACAATCCTGCACCATGCCTCTGTCTGCCCGGTAAACTCTTTGTTCACTAGACTGGACTTGAACGGTATTGTCTCTTTACTCTGCCATCATTGCCCTATCTGGGGTGACAGTGGCTCAGAAAAAGTTAACATAACACAGAGCACATGTGTACTATGTGTGGTTTTGCCTCTGTGTGTGTGTGTGTGTGTGTGTGTGTGTGTGTGTGTGTGTGTGTGTGTGTGTAGGAATATGTTGATTGCTTATTTTAGGTTCTCTGTGTACTATCTGATTCTACAGAATTCCTAACACACTGAATTTTGTGATTTTTTTTTACACTCTAACAAAAAATAGCAGAGCATATTTTCTGCACACTGTTAAAAAAAAAAAAAGATGTCTAGACTGAAATCAAGCAGGTGACGCTTCAGTCCAAAATTCAATGCTCAGAGAAAGAATGCACAATGAGCCTTCGGGGTGTGGAGAAGGAGGCCAGATTCTATGCCACTCTGCCAATTGAGGTGTCATACCCTCCCCAAATCCATTACCAGGCTCCCAGAATGTAAAGAACTGTTCTTTCGAAAAATAGAAAGAACCTCTTTCAGGGTGTTCCAGCGATGCCATAGATCTGGGGACCAACCTGTAGCACTATATGAAATATCTTTGGTTTTCCATAAGCAAACCAAGTAACCAGTGCTTGGGTGCAGGACAGCCCAGCTTGAGCACTTAGCAACCAACGAAGAGGTGCTCAAAATGCATGCCTAGGCCAAGAGCATCAGTATCACTTTGAACTTAGGAATCCACATGTTAGACTCAACCTTCCTTCTACCAAATCTAAACTCTACGACTTGGAGCTAGTCTGTTTCAGGCATGTACATGCATACACACACACACACACACACACACACACACACACACACACTGAGACATGCTCCACTTTAAGAACTATTTTCACAGACAAATAGGAAATTCATGTCAGGATTCAAAGGACCCAAGAATCAGCTACTTAGGCCTGTCTGACTCAGAGTATTATTAGGGCTTTTTTTTTGTTTCCTCCATGGAGGCCTGTCATCATCTGGATGCCCAAGCTGAGCACTCTGTAAATTATCCATGATCAAGAGATGATTACAAAGGTAATATACAGGCCTTTCCTGCTCCGAGGCAGTGAACTCCATATGTCCTGGAGGGGTGCTGCTTTCCTAATGTGGGCCAAGGAATCAGATAAGCTGGGAGCTGGGTTTATTTTCACTCTTTATTCAAATGAATCTCGACCTTTGTGATGAAAAGAGGTGAACGGCAGGTGGAAATCAGAATCTTACCTCTTGAGATGGGTGGATAAGCGGCTTATCTAGGAAGGGTGACTTCATCCCCCACAGTGACTTCAGCTCACTAAAGCAAGGTTCCCACAGCCAATCTAAAACCAATCATTAAAACAAGCTCTAGCCTGGGAGGCATCCTCCAGCCTCTGCCCAATCCTGAGCCAGGGTTCCCTAACAAGGGAAGTCATCTCTAGTCCTGCTAAATCCTGCTAAGTTCCAGAGGGTGGAAACTAGCCCAGATGACAACAGGGGCTGAGTGAGTCCACACAGAGTCCACTGAAGGGTTGTTGTTGTTGTTTTTTTTTTTTTTTCTATCTAGGTAGAGGAATCAGTATTTATTTTATAGGTCTTGGTGACCTATAGGACCTATAAAATATACAATTCTCTCATTTGTGTAAGTTCCCCAAATCCCAGCATCTCCCAAGAAAGATGGGGTACCCTTTCCAAATTGCTGAAAAAGATTCTGCTTTTCCTCTACCATAGACTCTTCCAGAAAGAGGCTTCTAAGAGAGCTTCTGCCTGTGCACTCCATGATTCCATTCCATCATGAGGAAGCCCATGGGGTTAAGTAGCTTGGCGTAGAGAGGTACTTCCAACCCTCAACTTCATTCCTATTGTTCGCCACATGCAGAAAAAAACTAATCACTTTGTGTGGTACACTCTGGGTAATCAATTCCAGTCCCCTGGAGACTTCCGGGGGTCTGCTAAGCACATTCATCCTCCAGTTTCTAATCTGTGCCTTTGATTTGCACAATGTGAACATACTGTCATCATTTTAAAGGAGAGGAGAGATGAGGGAATGAGAAAATAAGAGCAGAGGGAGCCCAAGAGAGGGAGAAAGAAGGGGAGTGATCCTGCCATTCTCTCACTTGAGAAATTCCCCTTTTCCTATAACACAGAAATGCCTGTGCCTGCCTTACACCCCACCCTGATCGGGGTCTTAAGAGCCTGAATCCAGAACCTGCATGTTCCTGTCTGTGTGAGCTCTCAAGGGCAAGTATAACGACAATGATAATATGACAATATCATCATTATCCTCAGAGCTGGGCTGGCCCAGACCAAATGCTAGCATGTTCCTCAGCTTGAAGGCTTACAATAGGTCTTATAGAGCCAGTTACTATTGCTATTACTCCTGCAGTGAGGGGGAAAATGATGGGCCGGAGTGCTTAAATAATTCACCCAAGTTCAATCAGCTAATAAGTGCAAACTCTGGAACTGAGGCCTGTTTCTACTTTTTCTGTGGCTGTGATAAAACAGAGACCCAAAGTAACTGAAAAAGAAGAATGGGTTTATTCGGCTTTATAAGTTATAGTCAATCATCAAGGGAAGCCAGAGCAAGAACTGAAGGCGGGAACCTGGAAGCAGGAACTGAGGCAGAGACCACAGAGGAGCTAACTGGCTTGCTTCCCATGACTTGCACAGTGTGCATACATATATATGTGTATACACACACACACACACACACACACACACACACACACACACACATATACATATCCATCCCAGGACCACACTGCACACAGTGGTGGGCTGGTTCCTACCCCATCTATTTTGTTAACCAAGAAGATGCCCCACAGACATGCCCACAAGCCAGTCTAATGTAAGCAATTCCTCAGCTGTGACTCCTTTCCCCAGGTGACTCTAGTTTCTGTCCAGTTGGCAAAAGACCCAGCATAGGGCTCCTGTATTCTGACCTCACATGCTCAGCCTCTGAACCAGTAGGTTAATCTTTTCCTGCCTTGAAAGCCCTGGGTTCTTCTAGACCACATGTTTCATATATGCCTTATAGGTGGAGGCAAAAACAAGCTGCCGCTTAAAAATGAAACTCCTCCGCACCCTGGACCTGAAACCCAAGATGGAGGAAGCCTTGTGTGCATGGCAGCTGTATGAAAAGCAATCAGGACATAAAGGCAGTCTCTGGTTCTGAGAACTGACCCAAGATTCCACAAACCACTTGCTCGGTCAATACATGCTAGATGACTGAGTTGGTGGGCACTTACATGCCAGCTGACATGCCAGGGATTCCTTGAATGGGGCCATTTTCAGATGATGTCAATAGATGCAGTAGGGGAAGTGGCTTGGGTTCTGCCTGTGGGTTCATAATTGAAAGAAGAAAAGAATCTGTGAACCTAAGTGTTCTTTGGGGACCTTGACCCATAGTCACGGCTTGTCGGGCCCCCTGTTGTCACCGACAGTCACTTTTATCAGCCCACAGGGATGCCCTTCCTTCACTTCCTTCACTTTGACTTCATGGTTGGATTTCAAGTCCCTAAACAGAAATACTTCCAGGAGACTTCAGAAGTATCCCCGTAATATCGCTGTGTAACAACTCCCCTCAGAACCTAATGGCTTAAACAATGATTGCACTCCCCATCTTGTGGGTGGGGAATCAGGGAAGAGTACATCTCTGTACTTTTATCTGATGTCTCTCAGGTGCTGGTAGGGAGATGTCAGCTGGACTTGTATGTCACATGAAGTTTCAAGTGGACGAGACGTCCAAGTTAGTCCATTCATGTGGGGCCAGGCAATTGCCAGGTGCTATCTGGAAGCTCAGCTGTGTCTCTCCAGCAAGGTGCCACTTTGTGGTGTGACTCTCACGTGGCACCTGCCTTCTCCCAAAGTATACATTCCAAGAGGACAACACAGAAGCTATATGGTCCATGTGATCAAGTCCTAGCCTTTGAAGCCATCCAGAGTCATTTCCACTATGTCCCATTTAGCAGCCACATTCCTGTCTAGATTCAAGGAGAAATAATCACGTCTCTATGGATAGGCCATCAAAGAATTCATAGACACTTTTAGTAATTCCTATTGATCATCTGCCACAGTGTAAATTGAAGTCAGCCTGACTTACTTGTGGTTAAAAAAAAAATGGGGAAAAAAAGTCTTCAAAGATGGCCCCTGTTGATACCGTCTTCCATTGTGACATGCATGCCTCTTTTCCTTCCCTTGGGAATGGATTGGCCAAAGCACTTGCTTTGACCAATATGGTGTGAGGTAAAGTGATTCTGCATTTATTAGTCTACCCTGTAGAAAGATCAACAGCCCCTACTTCTGTGGAGGGAGGCAAACACCATGTAGAAAGCCTAACTATCCTGAGACCATATGATGTGAGGAAGTCTTAGTTAAGAAGGGGCCACAGAAAAGAGAATCAGAGAACTCCGCCAACATCCAGCACCAGCGGCAAAAGAAACCCAACAAACAGAAATCTAGAATTAGGGAATCCCACGACACCATTTCAAGTCAAACCAGACACTTTGAAATGCATAAACAGGCAACTGTCTCCACAGCGCCCTATCAGGAGGTGGCCATTTTAAACTACTACGTTTTTTGTTTGTTTTTTGGTTTGTTTGTTTTGTTTTGTTTTGTTTTGGGGTTTTGGTTTTTTCAAGACAGGGTTTCTCTTGTAGTTTTGGTGCCTGTCCTGGAACTCACTCTGTAGACCAGGTTGGCCTCAAACTCACAGAGTTCCACCTGTCTCTGCCTCTCAAGTGCTGCGATTAAAGGCGTGCGCCGCCGCCGCCGCCGCCACGGCCACCACCGCTGCCCAGCTTAAACCACTAAGTTTTAATATAGCGTACTGAGCATCATTGATGATGGGCATACCTTCTACCTACTTTCCAAGGGAAGTCATGTATTGATCCCGAAGGCTGAACATCCAGAGTGCAGATGTGCAGGGACCAGAGAGCCTGGGAGATGATGAAATCGTCACTTGGATGAAACAAAGACGTTGGATGGAAATTGGGTGGGACTTGCAAAAGGGAGCAGGGGAGCGAGCCAAGACCAACCATATCTGCCTGTTTTCCAGGGGTTTTTTTTTGTTTTTGGTTTTTCGTTTTTGGTTTTTGGTTTTCTTTTTGTTTGTTTGTCCAGGGGGAAAAAAAAACTGTAAGAAAGGATCGCATTTCCCCCCCTTCAATTTCTCCTTCACTGCCCTCAACAGCTCTCCCAAGGCTCAGGGAGATCGGCTTATGTGTTAAAATGAACTTAGAATTTACTTTATTTTTCCATGTGATACATTTCAAACATACGGAAAACAGCAGAAAACAATTTAACAAAACGTTCCCTTACTTACCACCCAGCATTTAAAGAGACTGTTGAAGAGCAGCGGAGAATCTTAATCAGTTTTCACAGTGTTGTCGCTGTTTACGGGTAAGCATGTTGTACCTTCTGAAAAACCGACGTGGCTGTGAATTCCTAGGAGACCCCTGACACTCAGCAGTGGGGTGGAAGATCTGCCTCCAGCAGCTTCAGAAACAGATCAAAGAGTCCACCTCCTAGTTCCATAACCTTCCCCTCTCCCTCTATCCAGGTAGCCGCAGCAGCTCCCCAAGGCCCTCAAAGGTGCACGGCTCGCTGCTGAAACACCCCATGTCTGAGCCGTTAATACCACTTGCGTCTCAGTACGCCTGTTCAGTGCTCCATCTTCAAGACAAATAAGAGTCACACAATCCGGTGGAACAGCCTGAGCCACTTCCTAAAGGATATGTCACTTTCCCAGAGTTGATATTTGCAAGTTGACAAGAGCCTTCTAGAGAGAATGTAGTGCAACCCACAGCAAGGCACTGCTGGGGCTTCTGGACACAAGATGTGCTGACAGGGTGCACGGAGACTATTGATTTGTACCCCCAAGTCCTTTCTCCACTCTTCACTCTCCGGGAGGCCGGCTTCTGTGGATTAGATAAGAGGCTCTCTTGCTTCTAATGTTCTGTTTAGTTCAGTCGGTGGGGAAGGGGGATATCTGCATCTGCAAGAGATGAGAAATAAAGAGGAGAGTTGGTTGGCATGGCTACCATCTCTGCTCTCTCCATGTGATGCCACCATGGACAGTCCCCTAAGCAAAGATGGAGCTCCTCTAAGCAGCTAACCCACACAGTTCCACTTCTCAGGTTCTGGAAACCGCTCTCTGCCTGTGCTTTTACACACCTAGAAATGGTTGAGCTCGTTCCTCCTATTCTGGATCTATCCCGTACGAGTTCTTTCAGCCTTCCTTTTGACAGGAGTCTAATAAAGTCCCCTCAGGCTATTTGATTTTTTTTTTTTTTTGCCATCATTTTTCCATTGGGCCAATAACAAGAACCAATACTGTTGGTGCCCCTTAAATCTTGCCATCATCCTCTCTATGAGACAGATGACATAGCCAAGAGCCACCAACACATAGGCAGAGTGTCCCTGCCCTATGCTCAACAGAGAAGATGCACCCTCTAGGATTCTTTCATCTGCATGGGCCCTGAGAGTTTCTGCCTCAGTTACCCCATGTACATGGTAGCATGAGACCTCAGATGAAGATGCCTCTGCACTCCTGCTCCCACAAAATGAAGTCACCCCAATTCTAAGCAGCTCTCATGCTTTACACTTCTTCATAAAAGGACAGGATGTATTATAAGCAAAATAGTCTTGCTAAATATAGTCTATTCAGCCTAGGAAAGGCTAAATTATTCATAACCAGACCAGGATATACAAGGCATGCTAAACACAAATCCATTTTTGATTCTGGCATTTTTTTCTGGGGGTTCTATATATTCGATGCCCCTGCATTGATCGGGAGCTGCCCTCCTGATGCCTGTATTTGCTGAGGATGAAGAGCTCAGGATCAGTGCCAATTACCAAGCTGTGAATAACCCTGGTCTCACCCTCTGCAGGACAGCAGCCACCACAAGGTCATCAATTGTCTGTCCCTTGTAACTGGTGCTAGAGGCATCTGCATTTCCTGGAAGAATCATCAGCTCCCTGCAGAGCCCAAGGATAAGTAAGCCCTACAAAAAAAGACATCATCTGAGCCCAGACAGCTCAGCATCCATTGCACCATGAAAGGCAAGATGGGACAATGTGACAGTGACAATTAAAGCCACCTCCGAGTCCTAGATATGATCAATGCCAAGGAAACAATGTGTGAATCCCCTTCATAGCAGAGGGCTCAGACTGAGTAGTTCATTGCAAATGATTTTCAACCCAGGCTATCTTCACCTAGAAGCCACTGATTAGATTTTCTTTTCCTGCAGTATGAGAATCACTGTTGAAAATACAGACATCTCTGAGACACTCAGTCCTGGTATTTTCTAAACAGGACAAAATAGAGCCATGACATACAACACAGATCTCGGATCTCAGCTGTTCACTTATTGCTGAGTGTCACTCTGGGATCTGAACACCAGGCATCTGCCATGATCTAAAGGGCATTGGGTACCTCTGAGTGTGAAAACATTGGGATTAGGATAAAACAGTATGGGCTATAGATGATCTTTTGGTAAACTCCACCCAATGGTGGTATTTCTATTCTAACAGGACAGGGAAATCTATCTAAACAGACCATCTCACAATAGAAGTAAACTCAAATGTTAGTGAACATAGTTGGAAAGAAATGGGGAAGATATGGGGAGAGAACAGGATTTCAAATTAAAATAAAGAAGAGACTGGTGTTATAACTGTTCCCAGGTTCACTGCCATTATTTGGGGGCCATGGAGATGGGAGTGACTTGTGCCTCCTGGACCTGAGTGCTACCTATGCAGATGGAAATGATAAACACACTGCTGCTAACTTGTGTGAATAATTTGAGTCCTAGGTCTCCCATGTCTGACCTGAGCCCAGCCTGACCTCACTTCGGAGAGACTCCAAATTAGGAACAGTGGACCACAACACAACCCATTATGTCACCCGTCTCCTGATGAGATGGGATGTAGATGTAACCAACCATCTTATTAAATAAGAAACACAGAACCAATGCAAAGAAGAAAGCCAAGAGGTCAGAGCTAAGAGCTAAAACCTTACCCTTCCTCCTGCGGTGGTCCTACTTCTCCAAAAGAGAGCTACTTCCTGTGTTAAAGTCTTTATATAAACTTTCTGTTCTGCTTTCTCAGTGGTTGTAAACCCAACCACATGACTGCCTGGTCACTGCCTGTCTGTATAGACCTCCAGGTCTTCTATGGTTGGTATTGAGATTAAAGGCGTGTATCTCCAATGCTGGCTGTATCCCTGAACACACAGAGACTTACCTAACTCTGCCTACCAAGTGCTGGGATTACAAGCGTACACCACCACCGCCCGGCTTTCCTATGGCTTGCTAATAGCTCTAACCCCCAAGCAACTTTATTTATTAACATACAAATAACATTTTAGTACAAAATAAAATATCACCATAATGGGATGCAGCTCACTGCTCTAGAGATAGGCCCACATTTAACGATGTTTCATCTTACACTCTTGTTATCTGGTTTCCTTTCCAATGAGAATATGCTCTGTGAATCACAGAAGAGAGACTCTGATGACAGATTCTGCAACATGCACGGAGCACTCAACCCTTCTGGAAGGTACTGAGATCACTTTGTCCCACTTCCTGCATTACTGGGTGAAGGGTTCCCTATGAAGCAAAGCCACCAGAACAGGACCAGAACAGGACACACACACACACACACACACACACACACACACACACACACACACAAGAAGAAATGGGCCAGGTCTTGGAGGCCCTAGGATATGGAAGGGAGGGTCTAGGCTATAGCTCCAGCTCCTCTGCTTGATGTCTAGAGCCTTGGGGAAATCTTCTTATCTCTCTATAATTAGACAAACATGCTATAAACAAAATTCAACAAACATTCTATAAAAAGGCAATATGTTCAGGCTAGAGATAAGGCTCAGCAGATAAAATCATCTGCAGTGTTTACAGAGGACCCGGGTTCAGTTCCCAGCACCCATTAGAGAACTCATAGCCACCTATAACTTCAGTTTCAGTGGGTCCAGCACCCTCCTCTGGCCTCTGAAGCCACCAGGCATGCATGTGGTACACAGATATATGCAAAAGATCGCATAAACACTTAAAAGTAGTTTTGTTTTGTTATTTTACAGAAACACACTAAACAATTGCAGGACGTAGCTTGTTTTCTGTTGGAAATCATCATAATCTTCAAACCACACTTAAGATTTTTCTTTGAACTCCTGTTCCTCGAAGAATGGTCTTCTCAGCAGCTTGACTATCAAGCCCTACATGCCTGAATCAGAATGCTTAAAGGGGAACGAGTTCAAAGATGGAGAAATCAGTGTTTAGTCAGCCTTTCCAAGGATTCTACTCCATATACTAAGTCCGAGGACTTCTTCCTTAAGGAAATTGTGATTTGCCAACTTCCCGCGCGCACGTATGTGCGTGCGTGCGTGTGTGCGTTTCCTCCTTGCTGTGACCTCGACTGCCTGATTTAGTCCATCGTGCCTCTTCAACCAGGGACAAATGAAGAAGGGTGGATATGCAGACAGGAGAGGCCACCATCTTCCCTGGTTTGAGAGGGATACAGATTAAATAGAAGCATGAAGGGCCTCCATGGAGAATGAGCAAATGACCCACGGTCACTAGATGGTGTGTCCTGCAACGGAGGCTGGTGGGTAGGGAGCAGACGATGGATCTCTGGATGGGAACTTTAGTTGCGCGTAGAAAGGCAGAGGAGCTTTGCGTGTGTGTTTGGGGACACAGAAGTAAACATGAAGATGTAAGTAGACAGTAGGGTGGGTGGGACGAAAGACAGATAAAAACAAGCTCACAGGTCCCCAGCTATTCCTTTCAGGGCACCTCTGAGCCTGAAGCTAATTTTCTGCATTCCAAGGTAGATTCTTAAATTAGTAAGCCACAAAGACTCTTCCAAGTTACACACTGTGCTTAATCCTCGAGCATCCCCCAAATCTATCTTTTGCCCTCCCTGCCAACCACATCAGGCCTATAAATAGAGAAGCTTCGTGGGAAGGAGTGACTGAATTGCATGGTTTATTAGGATGATTATATATTATTTATGTAATAATTATGTACATGATTACATAGCATTGTAATCATGCCTATATTCCAGCTTTATTAACCATAAAATATCATTTTTGTTTTTAAGGTTTTTATGGGATTTTTTTTAAAGATTTTAATTATTTGTAATTTTATTTGAATGCACCCTGAGGTTTAAGGATGAAGGATGCTGCTCTAAGAATCTACTAGATAAATAAATATTTGGCATCTATTCTCATTTTGGGAAATTTAGTCTATCATTAAAAGGTTTGAGTATCCCAGTATGTGGCTGAAAATGATACTGTATTTCTGAAGCTATTATGGGTGAGCCCATTCATTTATTCATTCATTCACTCATTCATGCCAAGCACTGTGCAAGGAATCCCTAACATTCACTTTCTTTTTACTAATGAGTGGCTGAGCAGGACCCCTGGGTCTTAGACCCTCTGTTTCCAGAACTCTGTCAAGTGAATGTTTTCATATCCTCCAAAAGAAGGACATTGGTCATGGTACACTGATGCTCTGTTCTTTTGTTTTTGTTTTTTTTGTTTTTTTTGAATGCTAGATCCATGATACGTACTTTGGTATGGATCACTAAAAATAATACAGAGTGAGACCAAACTGCAAGGTTTTCCTCCTCTACCTGTAATAGCAGTAAAATTCAATCCAGGCATTCTGAAGTGCAAGGGCCAGAGATGACTAGGGGGAGTAGGGGAGGTTCTCAACAGCTCCCCTGGATACCTTTCTCTCTCGGTCACTGTATTAACCAGACTTTATCACTATGACCAAGTGTCTTATAGAAACAGCTGAAGAGCAAGAAGGATTTATTTTGGCTCATGTTTTCAGAGATTTGGGTCTGTAGTCCTTGGCCCCATTGACACCAAGCCCACAGGAAGGTGCTACTCCACGGTGTCATGAGTGTGTAGAAGACAGAACAGTTGAACTCATGGAGGACATGCAGCAGAGAATAAGAGACCTGAGACCTTCAGACATGTGTCTCCTGGTACCTACTTCCTATAGCAAGACCCTCCTTCCTGAAGATTATTGAATCTCCCAAAATCTCATGTCCAGGTGGAGGCCAAGGATTCAACATGGAACTGTCACCCACACCCTGCCTCCCAGTTCTGATGGGGCTCCAACCATCAGAACTGGTCGGATGGGTTAGTCAACCCAAGACACAACTGGGTCACTGACAAAGCTGGAGCATCAAATATATGCTCAAAAAAAAAAAAAAAAAAAAACCCAGCATTTGAAATGCTTCAAAACCTATCTGGGTCATTATTTTAAAGTAAATGCTTAAAATTTAATACTCTCTTTTTGTATATATATTTTGAATTACATAGCAAGGGATCTTTTGTTTGCTTAGCATTTAGTCCCCTAAAGGTTAACTGAGCAGGAGAAAAGAATATCTAATCATGCTTGCTGTATCTGACTCTCTCCCACTTAGACATCTGTCAAGGACAGTTCTACCGAAAGAGAAAACATGCCTGTGTTACTGGACTTTGAGATATATTCATATACTTTGAATAGATCCATAAGAAAGATCTTTTTAATAGGTAGTTTAACAGACTCCTTCTCAATCAGGGAGATGGTTCAGTATGCAAACTGCTTCTGACAAGCATGAAAACCTGAGTTTTGACTGGAACCTGTGTAAAAACCAGGACCAGGGGCACACCTGGGTGTAGGTGGGCAGGGAACGGATACAGGAAGCTCCCCAGAGCTCACTGTTCAGGCAGCTTTGCCAAAACTGTAAGCTATTGGTTCATTGAGAGAGACTCTGACTCAAAACTAAAGACAAAAACAATGTAAGGAAGGCATTCAACCCTAACCTCTGGCCTCTGCATGCACATTGCACATGTCCAGGCACATGCATCTGTCCATAACACACACACACACACACACACACACACACACACACACACACACACACACACACACAGTGGGGTGGGGGAGAATTCCCCCAGATCACATAGAGAGTGATAGCCGCTCTCTTATTCACCTAAGAAGCCGGGAAGAATGGATGATTTCCTTTCAGAGGGAGAGAAAGTTCAGATCTCCTCAATCTGTACACGGCTCCTCTTTCCTTCAAATCCAGGACTGACTATAGAGGCTCAACCATAGCAAAACAAAAGACTCCACAGAGCAGAGGAGACTAAGTCATTTCTAAATTCCATGGCAGAAGGAGAAGGTCGACGTGTTGCTGATGTCTTAGTGAGAAACAGACGCTCCTGAGTCCTGTATGAATAGAACCCTGTGCCAGCAGAGCTGGCCAAGCACACTGGATAAAGACACAAAGCAAACAACGACCCTGAGAAACCATGTTGGGCGAGACCAAGGAGTCTCCAAACGACCATTCTGGCACAGACTTAAGCAGACCATGGAACAGCATAAGATAATGTAGAAGTTCTCATTGACTGGAAATAAATCCAAGGCATTAAAATACAGAGCAAGGGGATGCTTAGAGAAAGGTGTCTATATCAAACATGTCCAAGAGGTTCTTTGATTCCACTGCAAATGGAAACTGGAACATTAAATCAAACACCAAAATTCATAAAGGATTTGCATGCCTTCATAGTAAAACTGATGAACTAGTAAACACTATCCACTTCTTATTAGTATAAACATTCCCTATGACTTTTTTTTCTGGTCAGCACTGGGGATTGAACCTAGGTGGTCAACACATACTAGGCAATCACTTTACGAGTGAACTACAGCCCTAATTATATACAATGGGGTTTTTGTTTTGGTTTGGTTTGTTTTTGTTTGTTTGTTGCCATTATATACAGCATTGGGAAAGCAAGTGGGGAATTTTTGCAGATGGACATCTCAATAAGGGAAACCCAACTTGCAACAATGGTCGGGACAATGAAGCCACAAGCAGAAAAATCAACTCACTTAATTCTCTTCCCTAATAATGTCTGAAGATAGTCCAGTCCTGTCTAGAAATGCATGTTTCACCTCACACTAGCATAGATCTGGAACGGGGGTTGATATCCTAAAGGGAACTTTACCTCACTCAGTCTCAGAACAAGCTACAAAAAGATGTCTATCCTATGAAGATACACACACTGTGCCAGTTGTTTTTGTCAACTTCATACAAACATAAACATATCTGGGAAGAGAGAATCTTAATTGAAAAAAATGTGTCTGTCCTCCAGGTTAGCCTGTAGGCAAGTCTGCAGGGTATTGTCTTGATTGACGACTAATATAAAAAGGCCAAGTCCACTGTGGGTGGTACCACCTCTAGGAAGGTGGTCCTGACTTGTGTAAGAATGCAGGCTAAGCAAGCTATGAGGAGCAAGCCTGTAAACAGCATTCTCCATGGCATCTACTTCAGTTCCTGCTTCCAGGTTCCTGCCTTGAGTTCCTGCTCTGACTTCCCTTCATGATGGACTACATCTATAATAAGCTAAAATAAATCCTTTCTTCTCAAAAAAATTTTTTTGGTCATAGTCTTTGTCACAGCAGTAGAAAACAAATTAAGACATTGTCCTTCCAGGTCTCTGCTCCCATCAATTTTCTAAGATTTGATGCCAGTTCAAAAGCAGCCTCTATACTCCTGAAACCTACCTCCCTTCACCCATCCCCTACGTCAAAGGACCCAGGCCTGTGTTATTCTATAGCAAAGAAGTGCAAGCCATTTCAGTTTTCAAATTTTCCAGTAGCTCTCCTTTAAGACAATAAAATGAAGCAAAATTCACTCGAGTGTATTTTGTTTAACCAGTATATTCAAAATACTCCCATTTAGCATATAATCAATATAAAAACTATTAAGTTTTCTTTCATGTCATTCTTAGAAAAGAATTGAACTCTGGGTCATTGAACTCTGGAGTATATATTCTGGAGGTAGGGCTCATTTTAACTAAGACTAACCACATTCTGTGTGCTCAGTGGCTACATGTTCCCACCCTGGCTGGTTATCATTTCCCCAAGTGCCTTACTTGCTCTTGTGTTCTGAATCTGAAACGTCTCCCAGAGGATCATGTTTCAAATGCTACCTAGATTCCTGGCTGGCAGTAATATTTTGAAGGCTGCAGAGAACTTTGGGATGTGGGAGCTAGCTAGCAGGAGGAGGTCACCAGGGGTGGACCTTGGAAAGCTACTCCCACACAGATTCTGGTCATAGTCACTGCTTTCCTGGTCTGTCTAGATGTGAGGGGACAATGTGATAGAGTGATGTTATGCCTTCCAAATTAGGGACCCTCTGAACCCATGAGCAAAAATAAACCTTTCTGTTTTTCTGTTGGGTATTTTGGTCACAGCCATGCAAAAGTAACTAACACACCTGTGCATCCAAACTGGTACCCAGGAAACTGAGCCAGGAAAATCTGGCCAGTGGCCAGAGCCCACTCTTCCCTCAGCCCGGCAAGCTGGTTCTCCTTATCTCAACTCTCCCATTGGAACAATCAGTCTGTGTACTACTAAAACAGTTATCTCTGCCTTAAAAATATCTGAGAGGATGACTTACTTCTTTGTGTGAATTAGAAAAGACTATATTTGAAATCAAAGAGCAGTCAAGCAAGGAAAGGCAAGCCCTTGATGGTGACCTATTAGTGCACTTTTCAATGACCTCTGGAAGGAGCCCTCAGCACATCTAGGGAACTGAGTGCCAAGCCCCCATCTGACCAGTCACGCAGCTGCAGGTCAATAGAGGAGACTCCAGAAAGCAAAGAGATCGGGTGGGCTCTTAGTGGGTTAAGTGCCTGGGACATTTCTTCAAATCAAATCGATGATGTGTATTAGGATCAGACCCTGCTGTACCTAGAGTGGCTGCTAGGCATCAGAAATGACTCAGTGGCCACTATCATCACCACCCAGGGCTTGCTGAATACCTCAATTAGTACTTCTACCTAAACCTAAAGATAGGAACCCCAATGGAGGTGTCAGGTGTTGCCACCCAGACAGAAGGAAAGATCTAGGCACAAGCTCCAAGAAATGTATGTGCAGAAAATAGAGGCAGACGGTGTGTAACAGGTAGACATTGCCAGGGTGCCCTTGAAATGCCAGGCATACTCTTCAGGGTTAGGCATGCAGGAAAGCAGCAAATAGCTAAGTTAGTCTTGTGCGCAACAATCTCTTCAGGTTCTCTCAGGACAGGCCAAGAGCTACATCACCTACAGAATGTCAACACTAACTGACAAACTCCCCGCTGAGACCTGAATAAACCTCAAGTTCACTGACCTAGTTATTCATAGGTTCCCCAAATGGACGTTGAACCCCAGGGTCCCAAGTCATTGCCATAAGAAGCTCCTCCACCACCCCCAAGTAACCGTGCTTTAGTTGATATTTGGAATTCTGGACTTGGGGGCCCTTTCTTTCTCTCTCCCCTGCTTCAGGGTGGCTTCAGGACTCATGGTAGGAACACAGTTCTGTGAAACCACAGAGCACTGAGCAGCCACCTCTTCCAAAGGTGTTGGCCAAGTCTTCACTGTGGGAACATAAAACCCAGGTTTCCGAAGGCTGAGTGGGACTTTGCCCACTCTGATGAGAGGCACATCCCAGGCATGATGAGTTGTAACTCAATAAAGCAGAGATATGGGTTAGCGAGGTTGGACTCAACTCTACAGGCTTCACGTGTAGCTGCAGGGCAGTTCAGAGAATGGTCTGCACTGAGGGACTCCTGGCTAGAGCTGATTTCTCTTGGCGCCAGAGAGAATTGGGATGTATCTCACTGGCAAACCTCGGATTCCTGATTGTTTTCTATCTAAACAGGCACACACACACACACACTCCCCAAATTTGACACACCCAGAACTTCCAGCCAACTTCCCAATCTGTGAACTGTTCTTACAAACTCCACAAGTGACTTCAACATTTTTCCACTGACACAGCTGTAGCACTTTTAATGTTTACAATCCTGTGTCACCCTGGGTCTGAGATGTTCTTCCAATTAAACCCTGGTTACACTTCTCTTTCCATGTGCGAAAGAATCCAATTAAAGTTAATGAAAGCAATCAGTCTGCAAGTCTCGGGGTGTTCTGCCCCATTTGTGAATACAGGTAATAACACCGCTGACCTCATGGAGAGAGAGGAGGCACCATAGTTCTCTGTAAATGAGCCAGACCTGAGCCAGCTATGAAAACCTGGAATTTAAGAGGTTGCCCTGTTTGGGAAACTCCCCCACCCCCAAGCTCAAGATCCCATTAAGTGTTAACTGTGGGAGTCTGTATTCCATGAAACTTCAGACTCATTTGGCTGCCATATGGCTGGGGCTCAGCTGTGCCTCTCTTTGCCCAAGCCTGAAGTTCTAAGGCACCCTACCCCGATTTTTCCAGGGGTACCTCATTGCATTATCCTTGATTTCCTAACCGGCGTCAAGGAGGCAGCTCTTATTCCCAAAGCACGGCCCCATTAGAGTCCTGACAGGCCCCCGAGGGTGAACTAGCTGTCTTCAGTCTGTGTTCCCACGACATTCCACAGCCCTGTGCAATCTCAACACAGTTCTGCTGGAGTTCAGTTCAGAGGGCCAGCTTGAGGTCCTCTAGGAGGCCCACATCCCCATGGCAGGGTGGCTTCCTAGGACACACCCCTCACATTGTGTAAAGATGTCACAAGTGTCCCTGTCCCCATTCATGTACCAAAGGGACCCTTCTTCCCCATCTCATTCTATGCCACATTAGTCCCTTGTTGCTCGGTGTTTATCCCAGCGGCTGACTCACTCATAGTCGCTTCTTGGCAGAACCATGCTCCGTTGACCTCAAAGCGATTGTCCCCATGGTCTCCATTTCCTCATATAACTGCCCTTCCATGTGAGAACCTGACCCTGGCCCCACCGGACACCAGTGAATGACCCTGTCCCTGTTCTCAGGGAGCTCCGGCTCTGATTGGGGAAACAAAGCTGACACATGGAGCAGCTGGAAAACCGAACAAGGCAGTAAATAATTAAGTGCTACTCAATTACATAATTGATTAATTATAACTAATTGCTACTTAAATGAACTGCTCTAGCCCACATTGATCTTCCTCAGCTTTGACCTCCTCAAGCAGCAGCCATGGTCTGAGCCACTGACTCGGCCACTCACGCCATGTCCAGAACCTGCCCTAAGTCTGTCTTGGGTAAGCCTCCCCTCTCAAGACTGAAAGCCTGCAAAAGCAGTTGGGCCTTCACAACCAGAGGACAGATCTTGAGTTCTTGTTCTTCTATTTGCCCTAGCTGGATCAGCCCATTCCAAGCATAAGATTCTCGGTAACAGGCACTGCTGATTAACATCAGAAACATGGGGTGGTATTCATGTAGCCAATATGTCAAGCGTCACATGCCTAAAAGTATAAACCAGAGTCCCACAGTTGTAGTCAATGTTGCTGCATTACCCTAGCCAGTTAGCATGTCCTCAGACTGTCTGTGGGATTCCCTGGGAAAGGCCCTGTATGAGTTCTCCTGACTCTCTGAATTATCAAGTCACCAGCTACATGCTACTGGCCACATTGGCCTGCTGGGCTCGGTGCTGAGACCTCTGGCTTACAGCTCATGAAAGGCCTTTCCTTCTTTCATGCCATATTGGCTGGATGATGGAAAGGAAAAAGGATCCAGGCTGACCCACTCACCTAAGTCTATAGCACTCAGAATTCGCACTAGGCTCTGAGCAACTTGGGAAGTTCCTACTCATCACTACTTTAATTTCATAATATGTCCCTCCCCCAATTTTTTTTTGAGAAAGGGTCTTGCTATGTAGTTCTGACTATCCTTGAACTCACTAGGAGGACCAGGCTGGCCTCAAACTCACAGATATATGCCTGCTTCTGTCTCCTGAGTGCTGAGACTGAAGTTGTGAGCCACCATGCCCTGCATCACGCCCATCTTCTGTGTCTTCATATTGTCTTTTTTTCTCCACTAACGTCTGCTGAGAAGGACACCAGTCACACTGAATTGGGGCCTGCCCATGTGACCCCACTTCACATTAATTATCTTTTCAAAGGCTTCATCTCCAAACACAGTCACATTCTGAGATCCTGGGGTTTAAAATCTCAATACACAAATTTGGAGAGAAGTACAATTCAGTCTCTTAACAACAGATAGTCCAAGTGCTTAATGAATGTGTAGGAGGCAAGGATGAGAAGATGGATAGATGGGTGGATGGATGGATGGATGGATAGATGGATAGATAGGTGGATAAGTGGATGGATGGATGGATGGATGGATGGATGGATGGATGGATGGATGGATGGATGGATAGCAAATGAGAAAGTGTGATAAATAAGGGGTTGCTGGGGAGAGAGAAGGAAGTAGGATGAACAGATTGAATGAGGTTCAGCTAGTCCTGGATCCTTCATATTTGCTGTACTCTTTCCTTTATCCTTAGGAAGTGCCTATTTTTAAGAAGACAATTCATTTTATTCCTTTATAGGTCAAGAGCAAAGATATCATGGTGGTTCACACAAGGAAAGGCAATGATGAGGAATGTGACATCTGTGACAAGGATGTTCCTGTCCCCACTGCTTCTTGGAAATAGCCCTGTTCTCTTTGGAGGAGAGAGCTGACGAGCCAAGTAAGCAGTGAGTGTCATGAGGGTGTCACAGAAGCGAGGGGCCTGCAGGTGAGTGCCCCCACAGACCTGTTTCTCCCATGACACCAGGAAATGCTCTCTGACTCACTACACAAAGAGCTGACTTTGTAAATAACCAGCATCAGAAACGGAGACAAAGGCCCTGGAATTGGGCCTCTTTCCTCTTCATGTTCAGCTAAATCATTCCTGTGGCTGAACGTGCCACACTCCCAGTGGCAGGAGAGGCCGTAATTACGGTGGGGCTGAGAAAGCGCTCAGGGTCAGCAAAACAAAGAGGAGGAAATTGCTGCACAGATTGGCTCAAATATCAGACTCAACGAAGAAGAAAACACAATTTGTTCATTTGGAAAATGACTCCAGTGACGTGCGTGCCCCGTGTGTAGTTGGAATTCAGAGCATAACAGCGTGAAGGCCCCACAGGGCAGGGGTTCCTCTGGAGAGAAAAGGCTGCGTGCTGCTATTAGGCCAGAGGCCATTTTGGTGGGCTGAGCAATGGGCAGCAGATTGGACCCTCTGTCACACAGGCAAGTTGCTGCATTGGTGAGGCACAAGTAAGCCAGGCTCTGAGAGGCTCACAACCCTCTCTAGGGCCAGTGTCTCCAGGGCCAGTGTCTCCGCAGTGTCGGGCTTGAGTGTGAAGAATATGTAATCCTGTGTACACAGCACAATGCAGATGACAAGGCACGAGGCCCTTGAAAGGACAGCTACAGAGGCACAGGAATAAACACATAGCTCCCCTGCAGCTGCCAATCATCCTGGGGACACTTCCCACGCCCTTTCTCTCCATTTCCTCCTTCAGACCACGGCGCATGAAAACATGTGACACCTCAGTACAGAGGGACAGAGGCGAGGAAGCTATAGTTAGAGAGGGTTGGAAGCTATGAGCCATCATCACAGGAGACTGTTCTTCAGAAAGACGACCATGCACCTACGATGTCCCAGGTTTGTACAGCTCAGGCACCCTCTCGACCATATCCTGCCTGGGCTCTGACTTCACGGAGCTACCCTGAGACACAGAGATGAGTAGCTATCTCCAAAACTTGCCTGGGATTCTTGCTATCACCAAGGGGCTGGCAACAGACAGCAAATACGGGGTGATTTTATGAATGAAGTGATCTGAGTTGGGACTTGAAGAATGAAGGATGTTTTAGGTCTGTGAGGGGCTTGCAGTAAGCAAGACAAGCGGAGTGCAGTAGCACTGATGTGTAAAACCCAGACAAGCATGACTACACGGAGAGGGCAGAGAGGCCCATGGGAGCCAAGCCCCCAACACATCGTGAAGGTCCAGGATGCTTGGCACTCACTCTCCTTCTCCCTTGGATCCTGCCATCTGCATTAGTCCATGTAATGACATCGCCTGCAATTTAATTGACTCTTAAACATAATGCTGCTATTGTGGACAGTTTAGTCTTAGCTAATTAAGTCTTTGAAAATTGAAATAAAGAGCAAAGATGGAAATGCTCGCAATGGTTCAGTGACATGGAATGACTTCATAATCTGCACAAACCCAAGCCCAGCTTGGTCACCTCCCACGAGGTTCTGGCTAGATGGTTCAGGGAATAGGTGAAATGTTCTTAATCCTGCCTGGGGAAACTTGCACAGACCTACTCCAGGCATCCTGCATTCTTTTCGCCTTCATGCGACTTCACGGTGTCCACTGTTTCATATTTATACAAGAACTGTCCTTGTGGTTTAGCAACCTTTTAAATTCCACACTGTATTCAAGTCCTCCCAGTCTTACCCATGCAAGGAAGGGCATCCCACAACATCAAAGAGGAAGTTAGATAAAGACGATCGGTATTTCTTTAGGCAACCTGGAGAAGACACTAGACCATAGGTAATACCTACCATGTTCAAGACAGAAAACAAATAGAAAGGATTTTTTTAATCCAAGAAGCTATTTAAATGATAAATAGTAAATACACATGAAATTATACCAACTAACCATATTACCAGCAGTCAATTGCTGTAGAATAAACATTCTTATTTCCAGGGTGTTCTAATGTATTCAAAGACATGGAGAATGGCACCAGAAGAATTTATCACTGACATTTGCTAAATTAGATATTCTCGAGGTTTGCCTGTATAGATGACAACATTTTTAGCACTTCAAGGTCCTTGGAAGAAAAAGTCTGTATAAAAATTCAGGGAGGTATTGTTATCATCAACACTTGAAAATTGACTGTGATTGTTACAGCAGTTTTAAAATCAAAGAGACCTAAAAGGAAGGGGAAAATTATACATGTACTCTAGGTTTGAATTTTTATACATGAGATTTAAAACATAATATTGTGATGTTTATTGCAGATAAATTTGTTTTCACCCGTCGTCTCTTCTGAGCCAAATTCAATGCATAGATTAGCAGACCCACAGGCAAAATAATCTCCATCAACAACCCTCCAATTAGCCAGGGCATCATGTTTGACAGTTCGGCTCTCAACCTGTTCAACCATGCATTCTCTTTGGCCGCTGTCCTAATTAATGACTAATCTATAAAAGGGGGATAATAATACATACCTCACACATGCCACATGCATAATTACAAGGATTGAACCAGATCACACACACAGTACCTGGCATTGTGGGTGCTTGGTAAATGTTTGGAGTTTCTGTTCCTCTCATTCCTAGACAGATTATACATGCTCATTTATCCTTACTCTTGTATTGCCAAAGCTACCAAGAAATAAATAATAACAAATGTAAAGGATTCTTTCATATGATAATATCTCCTTACATGGACATTACTTAAAGGAATCAGAGGTGAGATTCCAGGTACTAACTTAGCACTCTGGCTGGCAGCCCCCTTTTCACAATGGATTAAACTGCCACTGTTACCATGGCCCACCTCCATCCCAGAGAACAATCAAAATTGAAAGTCTAGGAAGGACTGAGATTCAGGTAACTTCAAAAGTTTTCACTGGAAACACTGGTACTCCTGAATCCTCATTTCTTCCACTCTGTTTAGATTCTCAATATCCACTTGAAGAAAAATAGAACAAGCATATGGCCAGCTACATCATTCTTGAGTATAACCCCAAAGGAATCAAAGACTTACTTCACACCCATGTTCATTCTGACACTATTAAGAATATCCAGTTCATAGAATCAATCTAGGTGCCTACGATGGTCAGTTTGATAGGATTTAGAACATGTGTCTGGGTGTTCCCATGGGGGAGTTTCCAGAAAGGTTGAATTGACAGAGAAGACCCACTCTGAATGTGGACAGCATTATCTCATGGGCTGGGATACCAGACTGAATGAACAGAAGAAAGTGAGCTAGCTGATTAGCAGAGTTCTTCATCTCTGCCTTCTGATTATAATAGACAATGTGCCCTACCACCTGACATTCCTACTCTCTACCAACCCTGTATGTACACTTTCTTAAACTGAAGGTCAAAAGTAAACCTTTCTCCTTGAAATTGCTTCTTGTTGGGTATGAGCTCACAGAAACAGAATAAAATCAGTACCCATGGGATAAAGAAAATGTGGGGTGTGTACATAAAACTCAGCTATAAAGAAGACTAAGACTGTGTCACTTGCATAAAAATGGATGGAATTTTACTTACCATGGTAAGTGAAATAAGCCTGACTCAGCGAGACAACTAGCATGTTTTGTTTCATGGGTGGAGTCCAGACTTTAAAAAATGAAAATTGAATATAGAGTATTTGGAAAGATAAAGAAGACAGCAAATAGAAAAGACAGAATAAGACATGGAGGTGTGACCAAAAAAATATAGTCTACATCTATCATAAAGAAACTCCCCATTTTATATGAAGAACATTTGCTAACTAATTTAGTGAATGATGTTCCAGCTTCTTCGACACACAGAAGCAGACTTGGAATTCCTGGTAATCTGTTCCCCAGTCTATCCTCTCCTTTCTCTGATGAGCTCTCAGCTACATTTCTCCTTCTATAAATTCTGTTTACTAAAATCATGCAACATGTAATAAAAAAAAAACCAGCAGCAAGCTCCAGAATTCACATTCAATACATTTATTTGAGCAAAGGCTGAGGCATTCATTTGTTTAAAACCTTCCCAAGGCATGGTCATAGACAGTTCTCAATGCTCTTCAGGTGAAGCTGTGCAATACTACCCAGAGACAACAAGGATTGGGTAGTGTTGCAATCCAACAAGTCCTGATTTGGACTCTGAGCATTGTGTGGATTGCTCAAGTTAAGCCAGCTTTTAGAAAGGGAGGGCTTCCCCATATCTCCTCCACTCAGACACAGGTGGCCCTTCCTCAGTGTCACATATAGGCATGAGACTAAGCAGTAGATATATAGTTTTTAGCCAATAACTCAACCTGCAATGCTAAATATCAGCTGTTTAGAAGAACAAACTGTAATTTGCAAACCTGCCATTAACCATCAGTTAAAAACTTCACCCTTGGTCCTGTTTTACGGAGTTTCCCCTAACTTTTGCTACATGCATTTGCAGGTGCAGACATGTATGCATACCAAGTTACATTAACTAATACTTTATGGACACATAAAATAAGATTACATATCATTTTTCAGCATATTTAGCATTCCATATAAAACACAGACATGGCCTTAAAACGGCTTGGAATGAGACATATCAGAATGTGACCATATCCATCAAAGACCCATTTCCAATATCAGAGAAGGACACAAGAGAATTTGAATCACGAGTTAATGTTCTGATCTGTGGGTAATTCCTAACCACAATTTAAGTTTAACCAACCCCATAACTTCTTTGGCTTCCTTCAGCAGAGTACCCACAATGCATAAAAGTAAAGTGTCTCATCCTGATTTTTCTCCTCTAGGGTATCCTTTTATGTGAGGAGACATTACATGCTCAGACCCATGAAAAGAAATTAGATTTCTCTGATCGTTTTTATGGGTTGAGGCCATATATGCATCCTGGGAGGCCAAGCTCTCTCCTAGCAGAAACTTGGGCCCTGACTGTGTTTACTGCGGCTGGTTGTCTTTGACCCCTTCATCTTTCATGCAGCATCATCCCACAAGTTGACCAGGCATGGAATATAAAATTTTCTATGTGTTGTGCATACCCAGACCAGAGTATGCTTTTATGAACTTCTACTTATAAAGCAGGCCTTCCATTAGAAAACTAACCACAAACACCAGACACCACTCACCACCTAACTCCCCCCCCTGGATTCTCAGCCTCTTGTACCAAAGCAGCAACATGCTTTGACTCACTCTCCATTGGCAGTTGTTAACTAAAACTCCCATGAACTATCAAGAGAAGAGTCAGTTTCTCAGGGAAAGGTTTGTGAGTCACAAGTCTTATGCCTCAGAGTACCTTTGTGGGTCACTCTAGCAAACACTCCCTGTGTTACACCAGGAAGGATCCCAGCAGTCTGCTGTGGTCCCACTCTCTAGACTACACCCCAATATCTTCTACTCCCATGCTAATGCCAATCACTCATCTCATTGATACACACTGACAACTCTAATGTGCCAAAGTGATTTTTCAACAATGACCCTTTTTCTGCTCCAACTTCCCACATTAATAAGCAGCCCACATTAGAATGATATGAGTGAACGACTTTGTAAATGTATGTCTTTGCTATGGCCTTTCAAATAGAAGCTGGTTTAATAAAAATGAGTAACCCTCACCCTTGCAAAGCCCTCTACATTTTACACAACACTCACTGACATCATCTCATCTGATCAAGTGGTAAACGTGAGGTTTGCATGCTTAGAGGGTAAGACATGGAAAGGGGAGACAAATCAGATAAGAGAAGAAACCTTTAAAAATATGGATGGATGTAGCTGGAAGGTTTCTCTGGTCCCACCCGGACCTGCGGTCCCACAGCCACTTATAAAATAATCACTCAGAGGCTTAATATTATTTACAAATTGTATGGCCTATGGCAGGCATCTTGCTAGCTAGCTCTTATAACTTAACCCTTTCTAGTCATCTATTTGTTGCCATGTGGCCATGGGATTATGGGTCTGCTGGCATCTTGCTGCTACTTTGGTGGCAGCAGGTGTCTCTCCAGATTCTGCCCTTCTTCTCCCTGTCCCTCCATTTGGATTTCCCACCTGGCTGTAAGCTTTCTTCCCATAGGCCAAAACAGCTTTATTTACTAACCAATGGGAACAGCATATATTCACAGCATACAGACAGACATCCCATAGCAGGTGGAACTTCACAAAAACATACTTTTCATTTGGGGAATTTTGAGGTTGAAAAGACTCGGGTCACTTCCCCATCATGTTATCTCTTTAAGAGCTCAAGGCTTGAAAGATGGCCTGTATGTGGGTATAAGGATAACTTAGTGGACTATTTACTTCTATGTGCATTTAGGAGAACAATAGAGTTGACTTTTCCCTGGGATTTAGTCAACCACATGTTTGGAGCTAAGTTAGAAGTACCATGCATGAGTTCTGTTATGTGGAACAGGTTTTAAATCTAGTCAGAAAGGGGGTGGTTACTCCCATAATGTTCATGCCACTACTGCACTAGCATGCATAGGTCAGATATTATTGTACCTCCCAAGGTTAACTACTAAGTAAGACTATTCATTGCCTTTCTCTTCTGGTAGCATACATAGAGCCTTCCAGCACTATGAAAACTAGCTAGTAGGAAAAAGGCTTCCAGGTTGGTGTGAGTTTGACTTCTCCATGTCCTACGACTCCAGTCTTTTGTGCCTTTATTAGTATAGTATTGGAATCAAGTTATAGAGATTAACCAAATGCAATAGCAATATCCTACAATGTTTGGTGGAGATCATAATTAGAGGTAACATATACCCAGCATAGTGATTTTTTTTATTTGATGAACTATGGTATCTAGGAGAAGCATTACTCCCCTGTTACAGCGTTAATTCCTCTTGAACTGCTTATGTACATGTACGTGTGTATTTTAGGAAGTTTCTGCTGTACTATTTCTGTATGGCATTTTTCAAGTATTTTTAGTTTTAGTAATCCTTCCTCAAACTCCCTTTTCTACCAAGCCCACCCATTCCCACTCCATTTAACCCTTCCTGTTCCATTACTTCCCCCTTTGTATCATCCTTTAGGGCATCTTTCAACCTTCACCTGAAAAGAATGTTTTCACAAAAGATGGAGGTTAATGCAGAGAGACACATGGCTGGTGAGTGTTCAGAGAACAAGAGTCTGTGGAGTGCTCACATCCTCACCCCCTAAGGCTCAAGAATCATTGCAGAATAGGGAGTAGGATTATAAGAACCAGAGAAAGTAGCCTCTGCAATTGAACTTTTGCCATATTTGACAGGGCCACTGCACACAGGAACTCAAAGAGACTGTGACTGCATGTTCAAGACCCACACAAGATCAGATCAGCTGAAATCCCTGCGTGAAATGGGGGATGGGCTCATGAAGATCCACCCGTAGCTGTGGGGATATGGACAATTCATAGCTGCTGGCGAAGAGAGAGTCAGTTTTCTCTAGCGATATGATCTTGGAGAGGCTACACATGTTCCAATAGATGGCTGTACCTCTATGCACATACAGGCAGCACTAAGTGGACTCAATGGGTTTTAAAACAGAGCACATGAGGTTGGGAGGGAAAAGTGGCAGGACATAGAGAAGGATTGGAGGAGAGGGATTGGGGGACGGGTTTGAACAAAACATAATATGTACATGTATACTTTCTCAAACAAAAAGTTTTTAAGGGACTCAAGGCTGAGCACCTGTCTGAAGCAGAACAATCTCAAATCTCTTCTAGGATCTGACCTTTTGCTTTTCAGAGTTGCTGACATTGGAGTTTCAAGCTGTAAAACTCCCAAAGATCCCAAAGATCCCCAAAATCCCCTACAGTTCTTCTCAGAAGGCAGGACAAGACAAGGGTCTTCTATTGAGATAGACAATGGAGACTTATCACGGAGATGGAATCTAAGGCAAAGACCTTTTCCATCTGTGACCATACCTACCTCTTCTGACCCAGATAGACTGCTTGCCCATCAGGCTGGTGAGAGTTCATGCATAGGGAGGACCTATCAGCATAGGTCATGATACCCAAACTCTCACCTCCTAACCCTAACTGTGTCAGGGCTGCATGTCATCATAACATCTCTTCCTCAGCCACATGCCCATGCTGTCTGAAAAGCTGTAGCATGGTTCTACATTTGTGTGTCCTTTTCTCATAGCAGTCTGTTTTTTATTACTCTTCCACATTTCTACATGTGGAAGACACCACAGTGGTTTCACTCTTACTTTCACAATCTATATGCTGTGAGCAGTGGTCATAGTCTCCTTAATGTATAAACAGATGAAACTTCCAAGTGACAAATCAATCATTTCACTAGGGAAGAGCTAGCCCAGCCACAAATGGAAACCATGACCTGATTTGTTGGGTAGAGGCTAAGATGTTAGAGAGTCTATAGATCAGGGAGTGCCTTAAGAATTCCAGAGCTAACAATGACAACTCAAAGATCCAAAGGTGACTCCATGCTTGAAGGAGAGAGACACAGTATCTGGGTCATGGACATCTGGCTATTTATTACCTGTCATCTGAGGATGGTTCATCAGATTACAATAGGACCTTGATAAGCACCTCAGCTCTCGGTTTCCAAGCAGTTCTAAAAACATTGTTTAGAGAAGGGCTTGCTTTGGCCTGGGTGGTAGGACAATATACTCTAGGTCCCATATAGGAGCTTAACACTCTACATGTGCAATCTGATCCCTGCTTATACAGCAGCTTACATGGGCACAGTTGGTATTGCTTTTGTTACCTATTTCTTTTACTTATGTTATAAGATGAGCTTCATTATGACACTTGCATACTTGTGCCACTGTTCATATTTAACCTCACTTGCCTTCTCTCACCCTCCTGAACTCCTTTTACTGGTCCTCCTCCTCCCCTTTTATTTACACACATACACACACACACACACACACACACACACACACACAGAGAGAGAGAGAGAGAGAGAGAGAGAGAGAGAGAGAGAGAGAGAGAGAGAGAGAGAAATTAAGATTTTTGAAAATTAAGAACAACAACAATAAAATTCTTGCTGGAAATGGAAAAGCTCAATAAATCAAATCAAACACAATGGAAAGTATCACCAATGGGATGTATCAAGCAAGGTTGGCTTTCTAGAACTCTAGGAAATGATCAGGAGATCAAAGCTAAGAAACTGTGGGATAAATGGCACTTAGATTAAAAACAAAAGGCTTATAAAACCTATTTAATGAGATAAGAGCAGAAATTTTCTCAAAGCCTGAGAAATAAAAGGACTGGAAAGTCTATAAGAAATAGATAAGTCAATAGACACATATGGCTCATCAAAATTAAAACAAGGGGCCAGTAGACACCCTAAACAGAGGTATATGAACAATAAAATTTTTAAAAAACTTTCACACACACATACAATGAGCAATAAGTAATAAAAAAAATTCTCCCAATAAATCAAAGCCCAGGGTGATAAGGACTCACTGTCAGATTCCATGGGATCCTTAAGGAAAAAGTAAAATGAATGCTGCTCAAACTATTTCATAAAAGAGAGAAGGAACACTAACTCATTCCATGAAGCCAGTGTTTCCGTGATATCAAAACTTGACAACAATACAACAACAAAGAAATCTATGACAAGCATAGACTGAAAACTCTCAATATATTCTTGGCAAGCGAACTCAGTAACCCATCAAAAATTCCATACTCCACAAGCAAGTTGTGTTTGTTCGAGGAATGCAACAATTGTTCAACATACACAAATCAGTACAGTGTGACACAGCACATAGGAAGATTCAGGAACAGAAGTCAGGTGATCATCTCAATAGATGCCAAAAATGCCTTCGCCAGAGTTCTATATTTTTTTCTTGACAAAAAAAAAAAAATGCCCTGAAGACAACAGGAATTATAGAAACATACATAAGCATAATAAAGACTATATACAATGAACCTCAAGCCAACATAAATTACGTTGAGAAAAACTGAAAGCATTTCCTCTAAAATCAGGAATAAGACAAAAGTATCCATTCTTCCTGTCCTCATCCAACATACTATTTGAAGTCTTAGCCAGAGTAATAAGGTGGGGGGGGGAAGACAGATACAAATAGGAAAAGAAATCAAATCAACCCTACTTACAAATTCTATACTTAAAATGCCCTAAAGACTCAAAGATCTGATAAATGTGCTCAACAAAGTAGCTGGATACAAAATCAACAGAAAAAAAATAGCAGCTTTTCTATATACTAAAAATGAACATGCTGAGAAAGGAATCAGGAAAACAATCCCCCTCACAATAGCTTCAAAATATTCCTAGGAATAGACCTAAACACGGAGACTAAAGATCTCTACAGCAGAAATTTGAAAACACTGAGGAGAGAAATTGAAATAAACACTAGTAGGTGGAAAAACATCTCACATTTCTGTATCAACAGAAATAATATTGTCAAACCAGCTACATGGTCACAGTGACCTACAGATTCAATGCAATGCACATCAAAATCCCAAAGGCATTCTTGCAGAACTGGAAAAACAATCCACAGATTCACAGGAGAGCGAAAGCACCAACTAGCTGAAGCAGTTCTTAAAAGAAAGAGCAATACTGGTGATACCACCATGGCCAATTTCAGGTAGCACTACAGGACAGCATGGTGCAAGCATGAAAACAGATGTGAACCACTGTGGTAGACCAGAAGACCTTGAAATAAACCCACACTGATGAGGCCACCTGTTGTTGTTGTTGTTGTTTACAGGGGTACCAAAAGATGCACTGAATGAATAAAGACAGCTTCTTTAATAAATGTTACTGGGAAAAACTGAATAACCACGTATAGAGAATGACATTAGAGCCTGTTTTCTTGCCCAATGCAAATGTCAATGTACAGATCTTAATGTGAGACCTGAAACTCTGCTGGAGGAAACCATAGGGACGAAGTGGCAAGGACCTTCTGGAAAGAAGTCCAGTAGAAGAGGAACATGTCAAGCACTGACTGGTGGTGTGCGAGAGTCTGCGCGGCCAAGTGAATGATTGCCAGAATGAAGAAGCAGCCGACAGAAAGAGGCACGTGTTGCCTGTGGTACATCTAGCAGGGGATTAATGTTCACAATATATAAAGAACTCAAAAACCTGAACACCCATATAAGCCATCCAATCAATAAATAGACAAATCAATTAAATCAATTGAAAAGACAGTTCTCAAATAAAAAATACAAATTGCCAAATAAACAGAAATATGAAAACAGATCTTCACGATCTTTAGCAATCAGAGAAATGCAGATAAAAAAGACATTAAAAGTACATCTCACTTCAGTCAGAATGGCTTTTATCACCAAGTCAAAACAGAAACTCTCATGAGAATGTTGAGGAAAAGGAACCTAATCCACTGTTGATGGTAATGTAAACAGCTACAGTGGAAATCAGTCTGGATATTCCAAAAAAAAAAAAAAAAAAAAGAACTAAAAATGAAAATACTGTGTGAACCACAGAAAAACATGCACATCTGTTTTTATTGGGGTATCATTTATAATGGTCAAAATATGGACCCAACCTAGATGCCCATTGACAGATGACAGATGAATGGACAAAGTGTGATACATACATTTGATCGTGTTTTCCTTAGTCATAAACAAGTATGAAATTATTCCATTTGCAAGGAAATTTATAGAACTAATAATCCTCCCGTTAGGTGAAATAAACTAGACTCAGACAGATAATTATCCTTTTTCTTTCATATATGGAATCGAGACTTGTGTACACATAAAAAAGGAACAGAGAGAGAAATCAGACTCAGATAATTATCACCTTTTTCTTTCATATATAGAATCTAGATTTATAAATATATATGTATATGTGTGTGTATATATATATATATATATGTATATGGGGTAACTGTGTGTGTGTGAGGGAGGAGGGAGAGAGGGAGAAGAGAGAGAGAATAGACTCAGATAATTATCACCTCTTTCTTTCATATATGGAATCTCGATTGATGTATATATAAAAAGGGAACTCTGTGTGTGTGTGTGTGTGTGTGTGTGTGTGTGTGTGTGTGTGTGTGTGTGTAAAAGAATTTTTTTAGCCAAGTTCTAAGTTTTGGAGTGACTTCTTCCAGTTCTTCTGATATCCATGTCTGAAAGTCATGGAGGGAGTCCAGTCGTTTTAAGTTTGAATCTTTCATGCTGAGCCCCCGGCTGGTCAAGTCAAAGGCTGACAGAGCTGTCTTTACTCCAGCAGTTACATTCTTTGCACACCAAGAGCCTCTATGAACCACCCTTTGCTTTGCAAACTACAGGCCAGGCAAGATTTGCCTTGCTCCAGAGGCTCCCCAATTTGCATGCCGTGGGCTAGCTAATCTCTGTGATAAAGGATGTGTCCCTCCCAAGTGCGTTAGGAAATGGAAGAATAAAGCAAATCACTAAGAGTTACACTGACCAGTCTCAGTGTTTTCAAATTCTACAGATTATTAAATACTCTTTGGGGGAGGGGGCAGGCAAGCTACAGAAAATGAGTGTTCCTCAAGAGCTGAGCTTTGGTGTTTGAAAATGACGTATGTTAGACTGAGGCCTCAAAAATGTGGGGCACACACCTTCCTTGAGCTCAGGGTTTTCAGTTTTCATAGTTGTCCTTAAATGCTGGTATCTGATTCTCATCATCTAGGGTGAGGCTACTGACCACTATGCCCTTTAATGTCACAGTATGTCCATGACCAGCTTTCAGTCTCTCTACAACCACCACCCACAGTTATTTCCCTTCCGAGAACTGTGTCAAGTCTCCCACAGACCTGCCCCCTTGTTCTCAGGCCCCAGGGTAGCTCTGCCTGAAACAGGCTCCCTGTCAGGATGACCCCCACAACCACAGCCCTCTGAAACATAAGAGGTGACAAAACCGGCCTCCACTCCAATGCTGACCCATGTCACACTCTCACCAAGTCCACCAGCAGGACCCATGGATTGTATGAACTGGGCTCGCCCTGTGGAATTGCCAGTCTCTTGTCACTAACACTATCTGAATTATTGTAATGGAGTCTGCAGCTGGAGTTGGGTGCAGCCCCGTCCTGCATGCTGCAATGTCTTCTTGTTTCCCTACACTTTCCGACCATCCTGTCACCTCCTTTGTGGTTTCTCACACTCCTTCAGTCTCTGTCTCTTCGGGGTAGAGATTACCATATGTTTTTAGCCTGCATCTCATGGAGATCCCTTCTAATGTGCCACTTGATACCAGACATCAGTTTTTGAAGTTGGTGTCTTCACCACTGACTAAACCTCTGTGTTACAAAGGCGTCATTAAGTTTAGGGAGACACAGTTGAACACCAGTGACCACATCTAACTGCAGGGCATCAGAAAGCCCTCCTCAAAGAGAAGATGACATCACCTCTCTTTTTTCCCAACACATGACAATCCATGGACATGAGGTAACTTAATTAAAATGTGGCTGTTTTTCCCCAGAGGTGGTTATCTTACTTGCTCATTACTTAATTCTTATCTATATAAAACTGATAGTTTCCTTTGCCAATGGATGTTATAGTTCATATCTTTAATCACAACTATTTAAAGATAGAGGCAAGAGACCAAAAGTTCAAGGCCAGCCTTCAATACACAACAAATTCAGGGCCAGCCCAGGCTACATGAAACCGTACCTCAAAAATAAGTAAGTGAATAACTTCCATGCTTGGGCAAGGAACCCAAATTGAATTCAGTGGGTCATTTTTAAAAAATGAAATTAGACAGGGTGGCAGTGGTGCACGCCTTTAATTCTAGCACTCGGGAGGCAGAGGCAGGCGGATCTCTGTGATTTGGAGGCCAGCCTGGTCTACAGAGCGAGATCCAGGACAGGCACCAAAACTACACAGAGAAACCCTGTCTCAAAAAAAAAAAACAAAAGACATTAGAAGAGGGGCATGATAGGAAGAAAGGCTTCAGCAGGAGAGGGAAGGGGGATGAGAGACAGCAGAAAACAACCCAAATTCGTTGTACACATGCAGGAAACTGCCAAAGAATAAAAATAAATAAGGTCTTTAAAGGCAATCTAGAATTCTGTAGCGCAAGTATCTTTTGGAAATGAAAACAAAATACTTCGTAAGATAAACAAAAGCTGAAGGAACTCACCAGCAGCAAACCTTTACTATGAGAAACATTAAAGCAAGTCCTTCAAGCAGAATGAAAGTGACGTTACTGAGAATCTCTAACTGGACAAAGGAAGGGAACGCATGGTAAGTCAAGACATTGTTAAGGCAATGCACTTTGAAAATGTCTTTCCATCTCCTTCTAAGATAACTCTTGGCCCTAACACTCTGTTGTCAAACCTGTTACATACTTAGAGATGAATTATAAAATAAAACAGCATTCATGCTACATAATGGAAGTAGACATATACTATGAGGTAAGTTTTTATACTAGATAACAATGTTTTCCTTCTAAGGCTGTAAGAGATAAAGTCATGCACTATAAACAAGGGTCGGCAAACTACATCTCACAGGCAAACTGCTACCCGACACTTCTTTCTGTAAATAATACTTTATCAGAACCTGAGTACATCCATTTATTTACAACTATGTACTTATTTATTTATTGTCTATGGCCGCTTTTCCAGGCTATAATATCAGAGTTCAGTAGCTTTGATAGAAATCAAAGTCTACAAACTCTAAAACATTTAGTATCTTGCTTTTTACAAAAATTATTGTCCCTGCTATAAAGTTTAACCAACTTTTAAATACCAAGTGATTATGAACAACAAATAAAATGCAATGAAGTGATACCTAAATATCAAATTATCCAAAAGAAATTCTAAGGAGACACTCAGTTGGTAAATTGCTCACTGCATATGACAGTTAGTTTTAATTGTCAGCTTGACACAATTCAGAATTATCTGGGAAATAAGTCTCAGTGGGGAACTGTGACTTGAATAGGTGGGCCAGTGAGCACGCCTGATAGATTTTCTTATTGAATTAATGGAGGAAGGAACACCCAACCCCTAGTGTAAGCTGCATGATTTCATGGGCGGGGCCCTGGGTTGAATGAAGAGGTAAGAACTAGTGGAGCATTTAATGCATCAATTCGTTGTCTTCTGATCTCCAGTCTGTGTGGGAGAGGATCATCTGCTTCAAGTTCCTGATAGCTTAACTTCTATGCAATGATGAACTGGACCTGGAATTGTGAGCCAAATAAATTTTTTTCTCCCTTACATTGATTTTGTATTTTTATCACAGTTACAGAAAAGGAAACTAAGACATAGCGTAAACATGAGGGCCTGGGTTCAGCTCCCCAGCACCCATGTAAAAATCTGTGTGTGGCACCACACATCCGTAATCCTAGTGCTGATACCGGCACACCACTGGAGCTCACTAGCCAGCCAGCCTAGATGAACCAGTGAGCTCCAAGCTTACTGAAAGACTCTGTCTCAAAAAAAAAAAAAAAAAATGAGATGAAGAGTGACTGAGAAAGACATCCAAGGTCAACCTCTGCCTTTCACATGCACATGCATGAGCATGCACATGCACATGCACACTCGCGCACGCACACACACACACACGCGCGCGCCATACATACAAACACACACAAAAAATAAAAGGAGAAAAAAAACAGATATAATAAAGAAGGAAAATCACAGAACATAACTACTATGATTACACTAAATATAAATGGTCTAAACATTCCGGGTAAGGGCAGGAAGTATTTGGGTGGATAAAAAAGTAAGATTCATTTGTATGGAGCTCTCAAGAAATTCACTGTAGATGCAAGTAATACAGATTAAAACTCCAAGTATAGAAACAAATGAGCCATGTTAAGGCAAATGATAATAAAGTGGTATCACAATACCAATATGAAACTAAGATTTTTATAACCAAGACTACTACAAAGGATACATAGGAATTCTTACTATATGAAAGGAGTCAACTCAGAAAGGAGCCTCATATATGTGCATCTTGAAATGGAGCTTTAGAATTTATGAAGAAAAATTTGTAAATGTTAATTATAAGTAGACAAACTTACATATATTTGCATGTATACATGTATACATATATGTGTGTATATATGTATATATCTATCTCAAAAAGGATAGAGAAGATTTGGACAATACTACCATTTAATATATACCAATTGACATTTACATAGTAGTGTACTGCAGTATAGAATGATCTTGCTTAGCAAGTACTCATAATACCATTAGTATGTCATGAAATCTCAATAAATTTTAAAATTTTTATGTAAGATAAAGTATCTTCTCTAAAGAGGTTTTAAAAAGTAATTAAAAGATAACAAGAACAAACAACAAAAACCATAAAAGTGAAGAATAAATTCTTAAAAGATCATTAGAAAATGAAATATATAATTTGTGCTACACAGATAAAAAGTACTTTATAGTCCTATTGTTTTTCATTAAAACTGAAGAAACATCTCAAGTCAACAACCACATTAAGAAAAAGAAGAGCCAATTAAACTTTGCATTAAGCAGAAAAAAAACAAACACAAAAAGGAGAAATCAATGAAATAGAAAACAGAAAATCAATATAGAAGATTGATGGGACCCAAATCTAGTTATGTGAGAAGATCAATAAAATTCATAAACCTCCAGCAAGACTAATCAGGAAAAGAAGAAAAGACAAATTGCCAATATCAAATGACAGGTGACATCACTACAAATTCAACATGTTCTAAAAGGGGAAGAAGAGGACATTGTGAATATCCTTATACTACAAATTTTCATGGAATACATGAAAAAATGAATCACAGTTGTTTAGCTTGAACTCTTTGGGGGCCCCCAGGCAGAGGGATTGGGATCTTTCCCTGGTGCATGAGCGGGCTTTTTGGAACCCAGTGCCTAAGGTGTGACACCTTGTACAGCCTTGGTGCAGGGAGGAGGGGCTTGGACCTGTCTCAGCTGAATGTACCAGGTTCTGCTGACTCCCCATGGGAGACCTTGACTTGGAGAAAGTGGGAATGGGGGGGTTGGTTGGGGGGAGGAAGGCTGGAGGGATGGGAAGAGGGAGAAGAGGATCTGTGGTTGGTATGTAAAATGAATAGAAATTTTTCTTAATGATAAAAAAAGAAGTAAAAATAAATAATAAACTCAAAAAAAGAATGAATTACCTAGAAGACAGAAACCCCAAAGCACACTCAAAAAGAAAACTAATGTCATTAGAAATGATACATCTATCAAAGAAATTAAATTTATAATTAATAGGCTTTCAACCCACTCCCTCCCTACACAAAAGAGATGTCTATTCCAAGAAGGACTCCACAGTATATCAAACATTTATACTTGTATAATGCCAGCACTTGAAAGGTCTAGACCACCACAACAACCATGCCTTTAAGGCTCTTGAGCTACATATAAATAGTGAGTTATAGTTTAGGCTGCAGAATGAGAACCTTCTCAAAAAGAAAAAAGAAAGAAAGAAAATATTTAAAATCAGAATATTGATTCCACACAAACTCTTGAAGAGAATTTATGAACAAATGATATTTACTATTCTCTGTAAGCTCAATATTATCTTTTTATCAAGTCCAGATAAAGATGTTGCAAATGAAGAAAACTATAGAACCATACCTCTCTGAATATTGACACAAATGTTTTAATTGTTTTAGAAATTGAATACAGTAAAACATATAAGAGTATCACATTATAATCAAGTTAACATGGTCTCCAAAGTGCAATGATGGTATCCATCAGAAAATAGTCATTACAATTTATTATATTAACTAACAGAAGAATAACAGGGGCTGGAGAGAAGACTCAATGGCCACAAGCGTTTTCCACTTCCAAAAGACCTGAGTTTTGTTCCTAGCACCCATTTCTAACAGCTTACAACTCCCTATAACTCCAGTTCTAGGGGATCTGATACCCACTTTTGACTTCCATAAGTACCTACACACACATGGCATACATTTATGTACAAATACACACATATACATAAATAAATTAATTAATTTTAAAATCTTCTAAAAGGAATAACTATGTTTTGTTCATCACAAGATGAAGAAAAAGGAACAAAACCCAGCATCCATTATTATGTCACAAGTAAAAGAATATCGACTCCCAGCATAAAATGGAAGATTGGAGATTCCTGCCACACAGCTCTTCAAATGAAGTCAGGATAACAAAGACTATACAATATTCTGAAGAGAGAGGAAGGGAAACAAAGGGGTAACAAGGAGGGTAAAGAGCATGGAGAAACAGAAAGATACTGTAAGAACAAGAAGACACAACCTGCGTTTCTAATCTTGAATCTATGGGAGATGGGAACACGATGGCACAGCCACAGTCAGTCTGAGAGTGTAGGCAGCCCTGGTGATTGGCTGATGATAGTCCTTCGTGATTGGCTGATAGTCCTTCGTGATTGGCTGATAGTCCTTCGTGATTGGCTGATAGTCCTTGGCACAGGAGAAACTCAGAGTTCTGTAAAATCTTAAGACCCCCTCCCCAGGGAGTTGGTCTTCTCCATAGCAGGCTACCATTGGAGACACTGTCCATATTATCAAGAGCAATACACAAACTCTATGAAATCCCCATCAAAATCCCAATACTGTTCTTCACAGAAACAGAACATTGGTATACACACGCAAAAACCCAAATAGCCAAAGCAATCAAACAAAGAAAGCAATGCCAGCGATACCGTAATACTCTATTTCGAATTATACTGCAAAGCCACAGTGACGAAACCAGGGTGGTTCTTTGGAAAAGCCGATAGTGATCAAGGAGTATGATAAAGGATGCCAGAAACAAACTCACATGACTCAAGCATCTGATTCTCAACAAAAGCACAAACATCATAACTTGAATTTAAAAAAAAAAAAAAGACCAACAAACAAGCTGGAAAACTGAACATCCATAGTGGAAGATTTAAAACCATATCCCTACCTCTCACCCTGTACAAAAAAATAAACTCAAAGTGTAGCAAAGACTGAAACTTTGACACCACTGGAGGAAAATATCTTGGTATATAGAAATAGTAACATTCTGAGTAAGAGTCAAACCGCCTAAGAAATACCAGGGTGTATAGAAAGTCAGGATTTCATCAAATTACAAAGGCTCCTTCACAAAGGAAACAGTTACCAGAATGTGGAGACAATCTACAGATGAACAGAAAATTGTTGCCAATTATTCACCTGACAAATGAAACAACATGAAAAACAACAAATGAAAAAGAAACAACAACAACAACAACTGTAATCAGACAGGAGCAGAAAAGGGACCCTCACTCACAGTTGATGGGGATGCAAATGATTCCCACTACTGTGGAGATCGGAATAGAGGCTCCTGAAGATCTCTAGAATCAGAATCACTGGGTGATCCTGCCAAGCCATACCTGCACACACATCCAGCCCAAGGAAGCTAAATCGGCATCCGACAGTGATATCTGTGCACTTGCGTTTATTACAGTCTTGACCATGGTGGGCAAATTATGTAACCAACCTAGCTGTTCATCAACAACACATGAAAAGGTAAAACAACGTCACCCAGGGAATCTAATTGAGCCATCAAGAAGAAGAAAATCGTGTCAGTTTCAGGAAAACAGATGGAACTACAGAAGATCATGTTAAGTGAGATAAGCCAGACTAAGAGAGACAAAGGTCACATGCTTTCTCTCATAAGTGGAATCTAGGGTACCCAAATCATGAAAGCAAGATGGAAACAATTAGGGACCAGGAAGGGGGTCACGAAGAGAAATTGAGGGTGTGATAGATAGACTCTGAATGAATATGATCAAAGCACATTAAATGTGTGTGAAACTGTCGTGATGAAACCTAGGATTTTGTAAAATTAGTTATGATTATTCTAAAATTAAAAAGGAAGTATGCACTCAAAAACTTAAAGCAAAAAAAGTAGAAGGAATTTCATCAACCACCTAAGGAGGATCTAAAAGACTTTTACAGTGAAAGCATATTTAATGATAAAAGACTGAATGCTCTTGTTTTCAGAAATAAGACAGACATCATCTCTCATGCCTGCAGCTCCAGTATTTAGAATAAGAAGGAGGAGGATCATGAGTTTCAAGCCCAGCTTGGGCTACACAGTAATTTTTAAAAGGGAAAAAATATATCTAATTTCTACACTTCAATGTCATCTCAGAGATCTTAGATCATAAATCCATGAGAAACCAAGATCCAAACTGAAGAAGGAGAAAAGAAACTTTCTGTATTGACAGATGGCATCTACCCTGAAAACCCTACATCTTACACAGAAGAGTTACTGCAAGTAATAACCAAGATTGGCAAGGCTTCAAGATACAAGATTCATAAATAAAATCAATTTTTTGCACATAATAGAAGCAATCAGAAATAGAAATGTGGAAATTTTAATATAGCACCAAAATATATCAACTTCTCAGAGATAAAGTTAGCAAAAGGTTTTCAAAACTTACACACCAGAAACAGTAAAACATTACTGATAGATCTCACAAGGCACAAGTCAATGGAGATATGAACTATATTCACGGTTCTAAAAGACACAGTATCAGTAACAAATATATTCTCTCCTAGACGGCTGGCAATAAAGGGCCTGCCACGTAAGAATGAGGGCCTGAGTAGCGATCGCCGTTATCTACATAAAAACTGGGTGCTGTGGTCAGCATCTGAAACCCCAGCCCTGGAAGAGGCAGAGACTAATGGAGTCCTGTAACCAATCTAGCCAAACCGATGAGCTCCGGGTTTCGATGAGAGACCTTGTCTTCAAAAAAAAAAAAAAAAAAAGGTAGAAAGCAATTGAGGAAGAAACCTGACATGAACCACAGCCTACACATGCATGTGTACACATGTGCATACACATCTGTATGCACCTGTGAAGGCAAACACATGTATACCATCATGAGAGAAAGGGGTAAGGGGAGAGACAGAGAGAAATCTACTCTCCCCAGATTGATGTGTAAGTTCACATCTTCAGTAAAACTTCGCAGACTTCTTTTTCTCTTCTTCTGGCTGTAAAAATTACCTATTAAATGCAGAATATCTAGAATGATTAAAACAATGGAGAGGAGGGGGCGTGTCCAACATCGATGCTGATTATGAAGCTACAGTGATCAAGACAGAGCAGGGAAATTAAAAACAAGAGGTAAGGGCTGGAGAGACGGCTCAGTGGTGAAGAGTATGTACTGCTCGTGCAGAAGCCCAGAGTTTGCTTCCCAGCATACATGACAAGCAGCTCATCACCACCTGTCACTCACGCTTCAGGAGGATCTGATACCTCTGGCCTCCAAGTGCATAGGCACTCAAGGACACATACCCACCCACAGACATACACAAGTACACATCTTAAAAAATAATATTTTAAAATAGAAACTTAAATGGGCTCGTTTAGATAAGAAGAGGATACTGGGATAGGTGAACACACAAACAGACAATTAGTTTTCAAGCCAGTTCAGTGGGGAAAAAGTATCTACCAACAAATGATGTAGGACAGCTAAAAAGCAATACGCAGCAAAAGAACCTCAACCCGTATCTCACTCCAAACCCTTCAAGATCTAAATTTAAGAACCAAGACTATGGAATCTGATGGAGCACACGTGTAACACTGGCACTCTGGAGGTGAGTCAGCAGGATAATGAGTTTGAGGCCATCTCAAAAATAAATAAATAAACAATAAAACTTCTATGAGAAAATATTAGCACCCAAACATTTGGAAATAGTGTCTGAAGTGCCAAACTCAGCAAATTAGGCTTCATCACAAGTCAAAGCTTCCATTCTTCAAATGCCATAGCTGCAGAAATGAAAAGCAGAGCTATGAACCGTGAGAACAGATTTACAAATGTGTCTTACGAATACATGAAAATTACATAAAGTCCTATCGGTCAATAGGGGTGAAACAAATGACCCAATTTAAAACTGGCCAAAGACTTAAACAGATATCTCACTGATATTTCAATCGATGAGAGAGAGGAGGGATTCTATGAGCAAAGGACTTTGAGACCATGATGGGAAAAGTACAGAGATGACTAGCCAAACTAGTAGAAACACATGAACTGTGGACCAACAGCTGAGGAGCCCCAATCCGTACTGAACCAGGCCCTCTGGATAGGCGAGACAGTTGTTTAGCTTGAACTGTTTAGGGGGCCCCCAGGCAGTGTGATCGGGACCCATCCCTAGTACATGAGCTGGCTTTTTGGAGCCTAGTGCCTATGGTGGGACACTTTGTGCAGCCTTGGTGCAGGGAGGAGGGGCTTGGACCCGCCTCAGCTGAATGGACCAGGCTCTGCTGACTCTCCATGGGAGACCTTGCCTTAGAGGAGTTGGGAATGGGGAGGTGGGTTGGGGGGAAGGCTGGGGGGGGGGCAAGAGGAGAGAGGATGGGGGAATCTGTGGTTGATATGTAAAATGAGTAGAAAATCTCTTAATAATAGTAAAAAAGTAAATTAAAAAAAGAAAACATACAAATAGCAACTGAACATAAAATAGCAGATCAACCTCATTAGTTACTGGAGGAATACAAATTAAAACTACAAGGTATCATTACACAGATACTAGATTGGCTAACATGTGTAAGGACCGCCCATGTAATTGTTGGGAAGAGGGTGGGAAAGATAGAATTCAAGCAGAAATGGAAAACAGAGCAATCACTTTGGCAAACAGCATAGCAACTCCTTCCTTGGTTAAATAAAGTCCTACCATATACGTTATCCACTCTCCTTCTAATAATTTACCAAAGAGAAATGTATACATTTCCACAAAAATACTTGTACACAAATGTTTGTGGCAGCTTTACTTGTGATGATCAAAAACTGGAAATGATCCAAATACCTAGAAGCAGCTGAATAGAGGGTGACAATATCAGTGTGATGTTTGTGTGTCCAGTTACACAAAGAAATGCGCTGTAGGAGCCTCCGACAACGTGGATGCAGCTCAAGATCTTTATACTGAGTGTAAAGAGGAGATGTATGATACAGTGACATTTATCTAGTGCTCTAGAAGATGCCATGGGATCTGTAATGACTGAAAGCTGCCAAGGATGGAGAGTGGAACATGGAGGAGAAAGGAAGAATTACAAAGGGAGGGAGGGGACATTGGAAAGTAGGTTCGTAGATCCTGAATGCTGCCATAGCATCGTATGTGCATACATATGGCAAATTTAATGCATTCGTGCCCTTCAAATAGTATGCCATTTGTACATACTGTGCAGAGTTCATTGTTTAAAAATATTAGTTATGCATCCATAAAGTTCTGAAAGTACATACTTTTAAAAATACATAACACATACCACCTCCAAGTATGTATGGGCGCATCTTATTGCTTTACTATAAGCACTTCTGTCCAACTGATAAGCAAAAGTTAAGGCATCTCACTGTCATTTTAAATTACCTTTCTGTGATTGCAAATGAAACTTGAAATGTTTGCTTTTCTACCCTTCTGATTCTTTTGAGGAATTATGTACTTGCTTGCTTCACTCACTTATCTGGGCTTGCCCTTTTTTTTTCTTGTTTATTTCTTACGTGATTATGCAAGTATATCTTTCCAGACTTTTCTATGCAAATACACATATTTCTCTTAAACCAAAACAAGATCATGCTTTATCGCATATTGTGAAACCTACTTTACACTAACATAATGTGACTCTCTCTCCATGGGGATAAATGGGCAGCCCTAACCCAGTCTTAAGGTTACAGAAGCAATTCTTAGTGCCGCCTCTTAGCTTAAATCATATTCCAGTTTCGGCAGAGGGAATGAGGCCTCCCTTCAGTTCTAAGGGAGTTGAGAGTAACATCGTAAATCACTTTTTTATTTGCTACAGCATCATAGAAATGATAGCGGATTCTTCCCCAGTTGACAGTCAATATCCCCCAGCCTGAAAGGGAAGTTTGTGACTTTGGCTAACTTTTGTATAATTCGCTGGGGACAGTGCTATCTGAGAGTGACATTTTCAGCCAGCCACACTTCACTTGACAAATTCTGAAAGGATCAATTTTTTCCCATTAGTCTCCTCCTCATTACGATCCAGAATGAGACCCACTCTAGTAAACAGTGAACAATCTGGGGCACTGCTAGAGATGTCTCGCCATCAAGCTCTTCCGAGGAGTAAATCACTATATTTTCCTTAAGATTCATTCAAAAGAAACTTTGATTGGAATTAAAAGCTTCTCCTCTCAAAGGTCAGACCAAAAAAAAAAAAAAAAAAAAAAAAAAAAGAATCTGGTAACGTCCTGTGAGAAATAAAATTATTACTCACTTAATGTGCTGCATTGAGGTGGCATGGGGCTGTGAATTTCGAAGCGGCACAGCTTTGGAATGGAAAGTTACGGTTTACCTAGCAATGGTCATCTATCTTCTTTGCAAGTTACCTTTGAGTGACACTTAATATCCAGGCTCTGTCAACCATTGGTCTGAAAGGCCCCCTCCAGCTGGGATCAGTAGAACTGTGCGCAAATTCATCAGTCTGCTCCCTTCTGGATTGTGCTTCAAACAAGCCAACCATACAAAAAGAGGAAATATTCAGTCTGAAGGTCAGACTGCCTGCCTGATCACACTGGCTGAGATTTCTATGTTTTGAAACCACGGTCAGAAACAAATCTTCGTTTTTGAAGGGGAGGGGGGTCATGAATCAAGTTGAAATAACCAGTCCATAGCAGCCTAAGCATTCCTACAGCACATCCACCTTTGTTTGCCTTTATCCTGCCTACACACACACACACACACACACACACACACACACACACACACACACACGATCAGAAAGCCACTGAGCATTCAGTAAACATCAAGAGCTCCTCTGTGTCCCACACAATCTTAAGAATGTGAAATTAGACACATGTGCTTGCCCATCACTCACAGAGTAGATGCAGAGATGCACGTGGGGACAGCTCTGTAGATGTATCCAACCTTCTTATTAAATAATAAACACAGAACCAATGCAAAGAAGAAAGCCAAGAGGTCAGAGCTAAGAGCTAAAACCTTACCCTTCCTCCTGCGGTGGTCCTACCTCTCCGAACCAGAGCTACCCCTGTGTTAAAGTCTTTATATAGAGTTCCTGTCCTGCCTTCTCATTGGTTGTAAACCCAACCACATGACCGCCTCCTCACAGCCTGTCTGTATAGGCCTCCAGGTTTTCCATGATTGGTATTAAGATTAAAAGCATGTGTATCCAATAATGGCTGTATCCCTGAACACACAGAGACTTACCCAGCTCTGCCTACCAAGTGCTGGAATTACAAGCGTACGCTACCACTGCCCTGCTTTCCTATGGCTTGCTAATAGCTCTGACCCCCAGGCAACTTTATTTATTAACATATAAATAATATTTTAATACAAATAAAATATCACCATACAGCTCACTCTCTGATGAAGTTGCTAAGGGATGGGTGTAATGAAAGAAGATAAAGTCCACTCTAAGCATAGTGATGCAGTGGGCTACTGAGAGAAGACGGGAGAAGTTCTATGCAAGGCTGCCTTTCATCATGAGAGCAGAGGAAGCATGGCTATTCAAGTCTACCCAGCTATCTACTTCCCTGTGCATAACACCAATGCCCGCAATGACTGTGGTAAGGGGTGTTTTCAAATCCTGATGATACCTAAAAATAAATCAAAGGGGGTAGAGTGCTTTTCTGATAATCCCCTTTTTTTCCCATGAAAGTGATAAAAGGCACTTACACCTCTGTGAGAAAGCTCTCAGTTTGTCTATAGGTATTTCCTTCCCCGATTTAACACTTTATCAAGCACCATACAAATGTTAGATGTTCCCAATGTACTAGAAACTTACAACTCATTTGGGAGTGAGAGGAGTCCTCTACGTAGCATGACCTACCAGCAAGGAAAACCCAGATGCACAAGGAATAGGAAGCCATTCTGATCCAGCATCCAGGAATGTGGATGGGTGGGAAGAAAAGCCACACCCCAGCTGCCTCTTTTTGGGGTCAAAGACAGTTGCTCTGTAAGAAACAGAGAAAGCCACGGGAGTTGAGGCTAAGATGGACTGAGATGCTAGTGTGGGCTTGTGGGTGTAATCAAGGGTGAAGTCATAGGCTTGGGGTCTGAACTCTGGGAATGATTTGGGATTAGGGAATTAGAACCTTGGAATTGGAAGCTTGGTGACTTTTCCTGAGATCTGAATATGGGATGAAGGCAGACAGAATGTATCAGGGAAAGGAACTGAAATGAAGAATAAGAGATATAGCAAAATCTGCCCAAGCACCTCATGATGATGCTGAAAATCTGGTCTGAGAGCTCCAGCTGGCTCCCTGCGGGAGGGCTGGTCCTCCTGAAGACAACATGATGATGCCCTGGACTGACAATATTCTGCACTATTTACTAGGTCTCCTTCAGTGGCTATGGAACTTACAGAAAGAGGCAAGAAAGCTGAGTAACAGTATTTAGGACAAATATATTAAAAAACATATTGTCAAAATAATACTAACAGACCAAGAGATAATTTGTATCATTCAAGTAGAGATATGAGTAACACAAAAAAATATGAAGCTGTATTACAGGCTGGGCTTATTGCTCAATGCTAGAGAACTTGCCTAACATGAAAGGCCCCGGGTTTTAACTTAATCTCTAGCATCACAAAACACACACACACACACACACACACACACACACACACACACACACACACACACACGCAAAGCATGCATGTGCACACATACAGCACACTACGTTCTGGGAAATTTTCCTTAAATGAAGGAAGAATTGAATTTTCACATCAGAAGAACATTCTAAATCGACCATGTTATAGGAAATCCAATGCAGAATAAATATTATCAAGACAGGTCCTAGAAAAATCCTTGAGCAGAAGAAAGAGAGAAGGAAGAGAGGGGAAGGAATTCCTTGGGCATTTGAAAGGACAACAACAACAAAAGTATTTAAAAAGCAGAAAATAAGGTAAGCCTCATGTTTCTTTATAGCAACACTAAAAATTAGAACTAAAAAGGGATAGTATCTGTGAGTTTCTGGGGAGAAAATAAAAGTGTGAAACAAAAATCATAGGCCCAACAAGGGGTTATTCAAGTATAAATGTGCCAGACATGTATTCACAGACCTGTGAGAACTCAGAAAACACAACACCCTTTAGTCCCTTATGAAAGAAAAAAGAAAAAACTGATGGTAAAATCCAGCCATTCAAGAGTGAATAGAGGTAGGATAAAAGAACCCTCTAGCGACACTGAACTTGGGTGATTCCGTCAAGCTGAAAGTCAATTTGGCCTTGGGGTACCCCGATTAAACACTGCTGCTGGGTGTGTCTGTGAAGGTGTTTCAGAATGTGGTCAGCATTTGAGTGGTGGGCTCTATAAAGCAGATCGCCCTCCCCACTGTGGGTAAGGCTCTTCAAACCTCTGCGGGCCTGAAGCAAACGAAAAAAAAAAAAAAATGGAAAGAGAAGCAGTTTGCTCCTTTGGCTTCCTGCCTGTCTCCTGAGCTAGGACAGCTCAGCTCATCCTCTCCTACCCTGAGACTGGGATTTACACCAACAGCTCCCTCGGTTCTCAGGCCTTCAGATTCAGACCGGATTTACAGCTCCAGCTCTTCTCTTGGACCTCCAGCTTGCAGAAAGCAAATCATGACACTTCCCAGCATCCATAACGGCACATGCTAATTTCTATTCTCTTCTCCCCACCTCCACCCTCTGCTTCCTCTCACCCTGTTCAGTGTGTGTGTGTGTGTGTGTGTGTGTGTGTGTGTGTGTGTGTGTGTATGTGTGTGTGTGTGTGTGTGTGTGTTCTATACATACAAGTATTGCATATATAAATACAGCCATATACATATCTAATTGCCTCTTTTTCTCTGAAGAACTCCAGAGAAGCTGTCATAAAAAAATTTTAAAAATTAAAAAAATAAAAAAAAAACCAGAACATTCACACAGGTTTGGAGAAGTGCTGTAAAGAAAATAAAAAAAATGAGTCATATGGCTAATGGCAGTTACCTTTAAAGGTAGAGGCAAACACAATGGAAGAGGCAAGTTTGCATAGGTTCTTTATCTCCCATACTATTTTTAATTGGGACGTAATAAACATCTAGTAAATACATAGATTTTAAGCTTATAGTTTGACTTCTTGTTATCAATGCTAAAAAATGTGTAAGCCTGTGTAATTACTGCACCAAGGAAAAGACAGACGTTTTCTCTCTACCCAGGAAATTCCTTCATTCTTCTTCCCATCAACTGTGTAGACCTCAGAGGCAAGCATTCTTTTGATTTGACCACATTCTCCAGAAATGTACATAAATGTGAAAGAGTCATCCACATCAGTATACATCAGTAACTTGATTTTACTGTTGAGTAACACTCCATAGATGTGTGGTGTGTTTGTACATTCTTCTGTCTTAGATTGTCTGCAGAGACAGTTGATATTGATTGATTGATTCATTGATTTTGGTAATGCTAAAGCAACATTGCACCCTTAAGATATGTCCCAGTTGGTCCTTTCATTTATAATCTTATATGAAGTCACATAAAAGATTTAATAGTGGCCATATGGTTATGCTAGAATTTTACAGGCTCAACACTCATCATTGTTAGATTCCTTAACTTCAACTATTCTACCAACTGCAGTTTAATGGTGCCTTACTCTAACTCACAGTGCTGAGTTTCCTAGTGCCGTTGTGTTTATTGGCCATCCTTACGGCTTCCTTTGGGAAAAGAAATCATGTGATTCTGATTAGCAAATCTTTCACCCCATTTATGCCATACTGTTGAACTTTCTGAAGAATGGTTTTGGAAGAGTGGATGTTTTTAATTTTAATCAATTCCTACATATTATTTTTCTCTCTGATAGAGTTGGGTTTTTTTTTTCTGTTCCTTGAAGAATTTGTCCTCATTGAGATGACAAGAAGGTAGAATACGATGACTTTACCTTGTGCATTTTAGATACATGGGCATCAAGGATAGTTTCCTGTGGATGGATAGTTTCAATGTGGATGGAATGAATTAAGGTTTAAAGTATGTATGACTATCCAGTTTTCTTGATATTGTTTATTAAAAGAAATTCTCCCCTCTGTTAAGTCATATCATCATTGATATCAAATGGCCACGTTCATATAAAATGGAAATTTTTTAAATTGATATTAATGATCCTTTTGTCTACAGGAAAATCACAACGTAACTTCAATCCTAATAGCTTCATAAAGTCCTGAAATCAAATAGAGTAATTCTTCCAACTTGGTTCTATAATTGTGAACATTTTTACTGTCCTGGATCCTTAGCACTTTCCATATGTGTTCAAAATGAGCTTGTCAATTTACTTTTGGAGGCTGATGTGCTTTGGATTGTGTAAATTTAAGAATAAACATTTTAGTAACATTGGATCTTTGAGTGTATCACCATGACCTACAGCATAACTGGGTCTTCCTTAATTTGTCTGTCCCATACTATATAGAAGTTAGTATAAAAACCTAGCACTCTTGTGGAAAGGCTATTTTGGTGTATTTTGTCTTTAATTTTGTGTAAAATGATATTTTATTCCATTTCATTTTCATTATTTATTGCCAAACCATAGAAATATAACTAAATTTTGTATGTTGAACTTTCACCCTGTAGAACTACTGAATTCACTTATTGCCCTATGGGTTTTATAAAAGTTATAAAATTCCCTATATACAGTATCACATTATCTAAGCCTAAGTTCTATTTCTTCCTTCCCAGGCTTCTATTTTTTTTAAGTGATTGTCTAGGATCAGTTCAGTAAGGAAGCTAGGAGAGGAGGGTGGATAACTTGCTGTTCTTGGGGGAAAGCAAGTGTTCATGATTTAGTGTATGACATTCGATGTTTAATGCACGGCACTACGCCACCAAGTTCCCTTCAATTTCTAATTTGTTAGCAGTTCTTATCATGAACAGCTTCTCATTCTCTTCATCTCTGGAGAGGATCATGTGAGATTTTTTACTCAGATGACACAGCCAGCCACATCGATTGGTTTGCTACCGCTAAACAAGCCTTGAATTCTCGGGATAAGACACAATTGGTCCTTTTATACATCCCTGTACTTGCTTCATGAGTAACTAGCTGATGAGGGATACTGGTCTACGATTTTCTTATTTCGTCCCTATTCGGTTTGGAGCATCAGCTCACGGTTCCTGCTTGTTTTCTGTCGTGTTGACTCCTGCTTTATCTCTCTTCCATCCTTCCGTCTCAGTTCGATGTAAATTTGCTTGTTTTCTCACTTTACCTGGCCAAAGCTGAAATCATTGATTTTAAACACTTTGATTTCTAACACGAGCATTTTAAAGGTGCAAATCCCCCACTGGAACAACTTCAGCTACATCCCTTATACTGTTACCTTGTATTTTCATGCTCAGTTTATTTGAAATGCTTTCTTATTTCTCTTGTTATTTTTTTCCTTGGGGTTTTAAAAGTATAGTCTCAGTTTTAAGTTATAAGACCTTCTACATATCTAATTTCAAACCTTTGGAATTAGTTTTGTTGTATGGTCCAAGATATAATTTGACCTAATGGAAATTCTATATACATTTGAAGAATGTGGAGAAATTTGTTTGTCTCTGGTTGTGAAACACGATAAATCTGGATAACATTGTTGGTTTAAGCATTCTATATCCTAGCTATGACTTTTGTTTGTTATAACAATAAATAAACCATAAGTGTTAGAAGCCTCAATTTCTAAGTATTGATTTATCTATTTCTCTTCCTATTTTCTCAACTTTGGTTCAGGTCTTTTGTTTTCAGATTTACCAGTAGTAACTTGGTTTGTTTTTTGTTTTTGTTTTTTTTTTTTTGCAGCCTTATTATGGTATATATACTAGATGAAGCCCAAGCAGGATATATTTAATATATAAAACTTGATCATTGTTGAGATGTCTATGTGAGGGAACTTTTTACCAAAATCAAGGTCATTAGCACACGCATCATCACCAGAGGTTTCTTAGACGTCTTTGTACCTGAATTTACTCACTCCGGCTCCATCTCCAGATATGCACTGATGTCTCCAGTTTCTAGAATATGGTACTCTGGAAAAGTCTTTTGAGATCCATTCATGTTGTTGTTCTACCAATGCTTTGATCGTTTTGATAATGGGATGTATCGTTCTGTTTCATAAATACATTGCAATTTACTATCCACCTGCTGATAGACAATCGGCCTGTTTCTAAATTTGAACTACAGCAAGTAAAATGCCTATAGATAATTTTGAAAAAAATCTTTGTGGCATTTAGGGGTACCCTGAAAGGAATTGGAATGGCCGTTTAACTTATTACAAGGCCTCCAAATTCGTGAGGCCTGAGGTTTAAACTGTCGTTTTTTTCCAAAATGTTTATATAATTTCACATTATTACCAACAGTTATCAGAATTCTAGTTGTTTCATTTCCTCCCCAATAATTAGTAGTTGGCCTTTATTTCTAGCTTTCGTAGCAGGTATGTTATAAAATGTCATTTCAGTTTTAGCGGCCTTTTCCTAGTGACTGATGTTGCCAAGCATCTTTTTAAGGATTCATCTGATATCAATGTATACTCTTTGGTAAAGATACTCGAGTAAACCTTTTGTCTGCTTTTTAATTGAGACACGTATCTTTTATAATAGAGGGTGGGGAGCTTTCACACACCTATCATAAAATCCTTTGTGATATATGCATTTCACAAATACTTTCTAAGAGTATAATACTCTCTGTGGCTTGCTTTCCTTTTTTAAAAAAATTTCTAATTTTGATCATTTGCCATTGATTTTTTTTTTATGTTTATAGTTTGTTCTCTTTGGGACACATTCAAAAAAATCTTTGCCAAATCCCAGAGGCAATGAGAATTTTTTTCCCACATTTTCTCCCAAAGTTTAGTGTTTAAATTTAGGCCTAGGATCTCCTTCAAGTTTATTTTTGTATGTAGTGTGAAGAAAGAGTCAACATTCATTTCACTACATATTGCAGTTGTTCTGGAGAGATGGCTCCATGGTTAAGAGCATTCACTGGCTTCACTGAGGGAGAAGCTGGGTTCAGTTCCCAGAACCCACACAGCAGCTTACAGTAGTCTAACTCCAGTTGCAGGGGAATCTGACGCCCTCTTCTGGCCTCTGCAGGCACTGCACACAATTGGTACACAGATGTGCATACAGGCAAAACACTCATACACATAAAATCACAACACAGTTAAGGATGAGTTAATTAACTGCCAATTTAAGTACATAATGCTATTAACAGGTCCATGCAATCTATCCGAGGGGAGGTGTGAGACAAAGTCTCACTGTGTAGACCAGACTGGCCTTAATCTGGAAGCAATCTTCCTGCCTCTGCCTCTCAAATTCTGAAATAAGGCTGTGCTCCAACACACAGCTCCATACTATGTTTTAATGTTCCCCCATGTGATTTTTCACTTTTGTCTGCTCTATATGTCTTGGAGATTATCAATTTTATTAAAGAACTATGGTTTCTTTTCATTATCGTCATTAGTTTCATTTTTCAATTCCATTTGTTTTTGCTCCTGTGTTTACATTTCCTTCTGCTTACGTACTTTAGCTTGGTATTTGCTTTTCTTTTTTCTAGATTGTCAAATGAGGAGTCAGCCAATGTATTCGTGAAAGGCTAGAGAATAATTATTTTAGGTTTTGATGCCCATACCTTTAATCAAAGTTAGACTAATTCCATGAAAGCAGTCACGGCCAATACATAAATGGATGAACATGAACTTTAATTGCCAAAAAAATAGAGATTGGACTTGTCGTACCTGATACAGTTTGAAGCCCCAGGTTAGGGCAGTGCATTAAGGACTTCCTTCTTTTCTAGTATAGACACTTAGGACTATAAATTTCCCTCTAAATTTTTGTTTTAGGTGCATTCCAAAAATTTCAATATGTCAATTTTAATTATAATCCCACCCAAAATATTTTCTAGTTAACCTTGCTTTCTTTATTGACTGAAGGAATATTTTTAAATGTACCCATTTGTTTCTAAATATCTGGGGATTTTTTTTCAAGATAACGTTGTGAGTGGGTTAATCCCATTCTGTTTACACAATCTATTTGGCATAATTGGAGTTCTCTTAAATACATTGGGATTTGTTTTATGACCAAGAATTTAAATTTGTTTTATGACCCATATTGTAGTTTACCTTGGTAAAAGTGCTAAGGGCACCTGAAATGCATCTCTACTCTGATCTCATTGAGTGGTTTGCTCTATAAATGCCAATTAACTAGTTGATTGATGGTGTCATTCAATTCCTCCATGTCACTCTTGATTTTATGTCTGTGTTTCCCATCAATTACTAAAAGGGTTATAAAATATCCAACTATAATAGCTGATCTATTTGGTGTTTTTTTCTGATTCTAACAATATTTGATTCACTTATGTTAAAAAGATTTTCTTTTAGAAGCCTGGATGTCATTGTTGCTATTTCCTATTGCCTCAATTATCTCTTTTTCATCAAGAATGATTCCATTTGTCCCCAAGACCACTGTTTGCTTCTTTCACTTGGCATCCTGTAAAATGGCCATTCCCTTTCTTTTGAATAATCTCAGCTAGCATGACACCTACTTTTCTAAATTTTGCTTTAAATGAATTTTTACGATTCGACGTTCTTATAGCCACAGTTTTACCTCCAGTTCTCTTAGCTGGGATCCATTTTTTTTTTTTAAGTGATTTCTTCCTATTTTGTAGTTAAATCTTTAATTTGTTACAGCCATCAAGTAACATTATTACTTCCAGTAACATTTACTTTACAGGTAATGTAAGAACATTTCCCTAGCCCTCCTGGGCTTGGTACTATTTTACATCTGTAAGTTATAAACACCCCCAATATCATTTCATTATTTTTGCTTTGAACATTCAATTACCCTTCAAAGATATGTTTTAAATAAGAAAAGGTCTTTTCTACTTGGCCCACACAGTTTTCATTTCCTACACTCTTCGCTGCTTTTTGTAGATTCAGATTTTGCAGATTGCCTGGAGGACACTTTCATACAGCAGCAGTTTGGCTAGTGATGATGACGTCTTTTGGCGTTTGTCAGGATGACAACGCCTTTCTGTTTTTGTGTGCCTACATAAGTGTTTGGACTTCATTTGGGAAGTAAATTATTGAAGGGTGTATAATTTTAAGCTGACTTTTGCTTTCATTTCAATGCTTGAAAAAAACTGAGTTACTGTGATTTCAATTGAATTGTTTTCACTAAGAAGTCTGTTCCAGTTTCATTTGAGTTCTTTGTAGGTAATCAGCCTTTTTGTCTCTTGCTCCCTTAAAGATGTTCTTCTGCATCGATTCCAGGACCACACAAAAAGGACATTCTTTGTGACTGGCTCTGAATACTTGATTTTATGCCCTGTAGTACAGTTTTCTTCATTCTCTGGATTTGTGGTTCATTGAAAGTCTAGAACAGTGTCCATATTATTTTTTCTTAATGAAAGTTAATGAGCTTTTTCTACTTTTTTTTTAAAGATTTTTCTGGGGTCCCCCCTTCTTTCCGAGGCTCCAGTCATGTGTGTGATAAGCCCCCTCCAAGTCATCCCGCCCTTTAAGGATCCTCAAAATCTTTTCACCCACTGTGCTGCTTTGTTACATTGTAGGCAGTGGGTGTGGTTACGTCTTCAAATCCCATTGTCTTCTCTGTGGCAGCCATCTCTATGCTCACTCCATCTCTCCAAGTTCAACTTATAAATAAATGTTTTTCTACCACATTTTTTCTCTTATGGCTTTTTTTTTTTTTTTTTTTTACAAATGTAGAAGAAGGAATAGAAAGTGGAGTAGGGGGAAGGAAAAATAAAACGAAGAGAAGAAAGAGGAGGATGAAAAAGAGAAGAGGAAATAATTGTTCTTGGTACTCATACCACACAAAAGCAGACTCCAGCTGGTTGTCCAATACCAAATGATCAGTACCAAATGAGCATGTACATTTGAGTGGCATTGTTCAGACTGAGATTGTGTGTGTGTGTGTGTGTGTATACATTATTACATATAGGCATGTAGCCACAACTAAAATAGAGAGCATGAATCTGAAAGAGAGCAAGGAGGGGAATTAGGAGAGGGTTTGGAAGGAGGAAAGTACGGGAGAGATTATGTGATTATATTATAATCTCACAAATAAAAGGAAAATGAGAAAAGGTAAAATAGAGAGAGTAAAAAATGTAAAAAGCAAGCTCCAGCCTGGATTTCACTCACAGGACATTTTTTAAATCCTTCCTTCTTAAACACATGATTTTTTTTTAATGTATCTTTACTCCTTGGTAGCGGGGCTGAGGCTCAAATCCAAAGCTTTTCTTGCATGCTGGGTGAGCCGGCTACACCCAGTGGTGGACAGATTTCTAGTAACTATCTTTAATGGCTCATTCTGTCATCTACTGTTTCTGGGTCTGTATATATTGACTGACTGATTCATTGATTTCCTCATTATGGTCTGATTGATTGATTGATGATTGATTGATTGACTGATTCATTGTTCCACTGGTTTCTTAATTGTGGTCATGCTTTCCTTATTGCTTGAATGCAAGATAATTTGGGGGTTGAGTTGCTGGAAAAGTAAATTTTACCTTGTTGTATCCTTGATATTTCTTTAATATTCTTGAGCATTTTGAGGAGACCCAGCTAAATTATTTGGGAAAAACATGATCCTTTTGAGGCCTTCTCTATTTCAGGCTGAACCAGGTGGCTTAAGCAAAAAGCAGTTTGAATGTACCAAGGAGGAAATAACAAGATATTTCACAAGCTGGGTGTTTTCTCTGATATCTGTGTATTGTAATGTTTTTACGCTCTGTCTGGTAAGAATATAATCCATTTCTGACTCCTTGTGATCAGGACTCCTTCCTCCCACTCTTTTTGTGCTCCCTTTTGGAGGCATATGGAGACCATTACTATGCTAGGCCCCTGAGGGGAACCCCCTAGAATGCTCTCATTCCATGCAACTTTCTCATGTTTATGCTATTCCAGTCTCCCTAGGATCCTTAAGTATACCTGTCTCAGTGTCTCCAAAATATGAATTCTACCTCCTCAACTCCAGAAAGCATCTGCAATCTATGTGTACCTCCTCTCCCTACAACTAGAAATGTCCCTGTGGCAGGAGCAGGGCCGTTCAAACACCACCCTTCAACACTTCTCCTCACTCAAGGTCAATATCCGGCACTGCCTGTTTGCTGTCCAGTGTCTAAAAACTACACTTTTGTACTTCTGCCATTTCCTTGAAGAAGGATGCTATGGCTGATCTATTTTACTCTATCCTGGTCAGTGGCAAAGTCCTGCTTCATGTAGTCTGTGGTAGAGATGGAAACATCCTGCATCGATGCATGCACTTTCATAGTTCGCTTTTATGTTTTATTCACTCATTGCTTTGACTTTTCTCTTTAAAAATTTAGAAAAGATTGCCTGGCTGTTGATGTTATGGGTAATAGTTCCAGCACTTTAAAAGTTGAAGGAGTGATACCATTTTATAAACTGAAATGCGACCTCCCTCGTAGATAGTTCTGTTACATTATTCACAAATATTTTGTCACTCAGCAAATGAATAAAATGTACAAATGGGTTATGGAATCCACAAAGTTACAATGTGTGCATCAGTACAGGCTGCTTCCCACTCTGTCCTTAGACCTTCTGGAAGAAACTCCCTGTCTATTGTCATTGGAGGGGCAATTGAAAATCCTGAGAAGCAAAGCCTCATGTTCTTTCATGTCCAGTTCTTATATGTATGTACATATTTAGTAGACTCTCCAGAACACTGAGATCTAAGAAATGTATGTTTCCTTATGTTTCTAGATCATTTTAAAGGGTTATCTACGCTCTCAGTAAGGTTGTACTTAAACACTTGGAACTTCCAAGGAGTTTGGAAAATGATGAGTGTCTGTCTATCATCTATGGTTCTCGTGCCTACCCTTCGCAATCACTACCACATCTGTGGCTCCAAGTTCTTCCTTACTGTGTTTCACAAAATGACAGAGGCCACATTAGACCCACTTTGGTCTCTGGTGTCTAAGCTTCTGTACTGTACCTTCCTTGGAGCCTGAACGTGAGCCTACGTCAATTCCTATGACTTACATAGATGTCAAAATCTCAAACTCCTTTCCAGTTTCCCTTCTCTGACTCTGCCTCCTCTAGAAGGCACCTAATATCACCAACCACTAAGATGAAACATGGAAGTCATTTGCATATACCTGAAGATAGATGGAATAGATGGAGAAAAATGCATTCGTTTGGGTTTGTGTGAAGCAGACATCACACCAGAGTGAACCATTTTGTGAGAAATCTGGAGGAGAAAGCAGAATATGGAGGAGAAAGCAGAATATGGGGCAATCTTCAGCCTGGATTTGATGAATCTGAAAGAAGCAAGAGAATAGACCCAGACTATATAGCACAATCTCCAGAGAAGCTTGTCAAAATCATTGGAAAGCCTCAGAGTTCAAGTCATGCAGCAGAGTAGTTCCGCCTCTTGCAAGAATGAGCTGCCTTGGTGTCCACCCTGCACTCAATCCTTACATGGGAGAGCCTGCAGAAGGATTGCCTTTGTGTCAGTACAGTGGGGAATCCCAGAAAGTCCTCAGAAGGAACCTTCAGATTTCCCGAAGTCTCTGAATTCTGCCTCCTGTTAACCAAGAAAATAGATGGGGGAAACATCTATACTGTTACCACTGGTTGTTTTATAGCTGCTATGGTAACCAAAATGCAACTTCACTATTCCTTCTATGAGTCACCAATGCCAATGATACCATATGCCATTATAAAGATACACACACACAATTGGTCAGACCTGCCCTCCATGACTATGACACCTAACAAGCAATACTTGCAATATATATATATATATATATATATATATATATATATATTTGTTCTGAAGCAAACTGCAGAAAACTTGGCCTTCCCAACATTTTAATGAAGGCATATTCTCATTAGAATGGAGTGGTATCTACTCTCATATGCATGGTAACTGTGAATTTCTATGTGCCCAATAATGACAGGCACTGGAACATTAAAGAATGTAACCTTTTAGTGATGGGAAGGCATGAGTTCTGTGTCCGCTCAGATAGAAACCTAGGTTGAGTAATGCAAGTCCTTAAAGGTGCTTGATCACCCAAAGGTTAGTGTCCCATCCAAACTCCTGTTTTGAATCCTCTTCCCCCAAAATGATGAAATTAAGAGGTTTCAATTCTAGGAGATGATCAGATAATGACAGCAGAGTCTACATGAATCAGATCAGTACCCTCATAAAGATACCCCAGAGAGTTGCCAGCCCATTCCACCACAGGAGATCACAAGAAGACACCATCTAGGAAGCAAAAAGGGAGCCCTCACCAGACACTAACTTCACTAGTGACTTGATCTTGGATTTCCCAACTTCAAAGAATAATGTTGTTTGCAAGCTACTCGATTTCTGGTATTTTTCTTGGCTGAGGCAGCTCAAATAGACTGAGGGAGCAGCTAGAGCAGATTTCACCCAGCAGACTTTCAAGTCTGGACTGAGAGTTCAGGAAGCCAAAGTGGCGGAAACCAAACCAGCCAGAGCACATCCTTGTACTTCTTAAGAAAGATTTCCCGTGTAGTCCAGAAAACCTCCTACATTCTGTAGCTTGTTAGGTAGACTGAGACAGGGGAGCAAAGCTGAAAGCAAACAGCACTCTTTCTGCACAACCTCCCCTCCTGGAGTGAGCTCTTGAACCACACTGCTGGCTCTTTCAGCCATGGTGTTACTAATCAGCCATGCGACCAACCTCACTGAAAAACCTAATTGATCTCCACTTACAGGACTGAGCTCTGCCTCCTGGTCTTACAAATGCTTTAGCAACAGCTTTCCAACTTTCAAGTCTCTCTGGTTCTCCAGCTGTGCATCCTCAGCCCGCAACTGGGCCCTCCTAAGGTGAAGGGTAGAGACAGCTGGGACATACCTACCCATACAGATTAGCCCAGGGCTCTGACCAACTCCTGGCAAAGGCCACAGGGCAGAATTGATTAAATAATCCCCAAGGTTACTTCTCAGTGATATACCTCACAGGCATTTTAACAACCTGCAGAAGTAACAACAGAATGTTTTCAAGACTATCTTTCCTACTTATTGAATTGGTTTGTGTATTCACCATATGCCTGTTGGAAGTCCTCCTGCTCAGTACCAAACCCTCCACTGGGTACCTAGATTACAAGAACAGAGACAAAGAAGGCATTGTTAAATAGTCTTGGAGCTGGATTCTGGGTGGGAGCCATAGAAATGGAAAGAGAGGGGAAGGCAAGCTTTATAGGCATGGATGGGCTAAAGAGATATTGAAACTCAACCATCTTTGACCATATATATCAGGCAGAGTCAACCACATAACTTGTATAACTGGTGGGGTCTCTTGCCATATGAGAATGTGGAGTTCCTTCTCCAAAGGCAGAAATAGCTCTTATTTTCCTTACTCTGTTCTCTTGTCTCTCTGGGCTTCAGCAAGTTCACCAAGTTCTCAATCCAAAACCGTAGAGTACCTTCTTCCTCCTAGAATGGAACTGCCTTAGGAACGCTTGGAGTTGAAGACGAACTCTTCCGATGTTTTGATTCCCCACCATGAGGCTCTATGCCACCCCTTTACTGAGGTTTGTACTGGGCAAAGAGAGTGACAGAAATTTCTGGGTCAAAGAAGAAGAGTAAACATTCAAATCATCCAAACCCGGTGATTTGGTAAGAGGGCAAACCTCCATCATATGCACCATCATCACCTACGTGACTTCATGGCAGAGGTAGAATTTTTAAGACTAGGTAAGTCAACAACTACAGAGCATCAAATCCCAAATTCAGGGCCTCTCTGAGCACAGCCTTTTGCTGCTACACCACTCCCATGACCATGAAGCTGGTTCTGATGCTGGCCACTGGGTTGGACTTTGTGAGAAGAGAATGAGTGAAGTTTGATTCCCACTGGACCCTGTGACAGACAAGGAAATATTAAAATATTCTGAAGACTGAAAGAGAGGTTGGACAGAAGACAGATCTAATTGTGTAAACTTTTATTAGCTGTTGAAGGAAAGAGAAAGGCGAGGAAAGTTACCCTTCCAGCAGAAGGAATTGCATGTGGGAAGGTCTCGCAAGGGACAGCAGAGTACATCTGGGGGACTCCCAACTGCTGTCACTTAAAGCAAGTTTAGAACAAATGGAGCAACCGAAAATGAGATAGACCATAAAGGACAATGGGGAAAAAAAACACATTATGGATTGTTTAAATGTATTGCAAAAGCAAGAGGGGGAACCACTAGGAAGCTCTGAGATTAAGATTATGAGCAAACTTCACTGTGGAAGGATCACTGTGTCGCATGTGCAGGTGGCTCATAACTGAACGGGGCGGGTGGCAAGGAAACCAATCCAAAACCCCAGGCAGATGTTCTGGTAGAAGGAAACTGTCAGTGGGGTTGGAGAGATCATAAGAAGGCAAAGCTCAGTACCTTGTGGGCAACTGCAGTCAACTAGCGGGAAAGAGCAATGCCAGACCACGGAACTGATGGTAGTGTGTCCTGGGCTAGGAGTGGACTGGCAAGAAGGAAGGGAAAAACTGAGTTCTCCCCATGTTTGGGGAAACTGCTCAGAAGACATCCAGTGCGGGATGTTTAGGAAGCATCAGGATGAAGGGCACCGGGCAGAGAGGAAGGGGTAGGTTTCAGGCTCATGGGGCTCAGTATTTTCAGGATACCTTTGGTAATGACAGTGAGTGAGACTGTGTCCCTCTCCCCCAAAAGATACTAACGTTCCTCAGGACCTATGAACGTGACTTTCTTTGGAAATAGAGTCTTTGCAGATAGACAGTTAAGGTGAGGAGGTCCTGAGAGTAGCCCCCAGATCCATGTAATCGTGTCCTAGTAAAACCAGACAATTCAGGCACAAAGACAGACTGCACAGAGGTGGAAGATGTGTGAAGAGGAAGGCAGAGTGTGAGGAGACACAGCCACGAGTCAGGAAATGCTAGGCTGCCAGAAAACCACCAGACGCTGGGGAGCCCCAGAAATGAGCATCCTCAGCAGTGTGGGCATCGGATCTTCCCCAAAAAGTTCTAACAGCACTCAGAGAGATGTCCACTTCTCACCCAGAGAGGCCCAGAGAGCCACAGCCTCTCCAGATGAGAAACACCGTCACTGGTCCTTTTTTAAGCCAATGCTGGCGTCACACAAAGAGGCTCTACTACAAACTTCAGGAAAGCCTGAAAGCCATCAGCCTTCTCCACCATCTAATACCTGCTTCCCTTTCACGCTGTGAGAACATTCAATATAACTTTAGAATCAGACAATGAATTATGAAGGCATCAAGACTACATTTCCAAGAAGGCTTCACATCTCCAGCTATGTGCTGGGGCTTCTTTGGAGAACTCAAATCCCCCTCCTTCCACTTTTCGCATGTTCTTTATACCCCCAAATTCTCATCTCCCAGCTTCCATCTTCCCTCCTTCCAGCCCGGCTACCCTCCTTCCTGCCTGCCCTGGTAATTCCTATCATATATCTCTGTGACTGATGAATAGGAAGTTAATCAGAGTGCGGTCGGCTGTTCCTTCAACTCATGGGCTCATTTTGAGGTGTCTTAATTGAACCGTCTCCCAGGGAAAGATGAACTGTAGATAACCATCAGGAAGGCTTGCGAAAAGGGTGAAGAGATGAGCCTTCTAAGAGGAATATATGTCACAGCCAGGTGACAGGAGCCTTAGGTTCACCAAGAATCATTCAATTGGACAGTTACTCACTCAGCAAATGTTTACCATGAGCCCCCACTGTGTTAGATCTGGGGGGAAGTGAGACATGTAGTTGTCACTGCTCTTGAGCCCTCGTCCCTGCCTTTCCTGGAGAAAGCCGAAGACCATTCAAGAGGGATTATCTTGGGATGGGTGGTTCCTCTAGCATCATAGAAAGAAATGACAGGTTGAGATAGTGGCCCGGGTTTTAAAGAGCAAAGGAGACGACAGCCCACCCTAGCCAAATTACTTTCTAAATTGATTCTCCCTTTGTCAGACGGAGCTGTCAGGCGACATTTCCCACCTTTCTGTACAGTTGTGTCTGTGTAAGTTCTGGCTGGTGAGAACACAGATGGAAACAATAGATGCTCCTCTGGACCCGATCCAGAAAGCCTCCCACACAATTCTCCCATCTCTTTCCCTATACTGCTGCTGTAGTCACAGACAAAACTAGAAATTACTCCAAGACTCTCAATATTAGACGAGGTAGAGAAAAGTCCCCATGCCTCCCCCAAGCAACTGGTGACTCCGTATTAGATGTGGGATGTTAAGCCTTTGACACCTAACTAACAGAGAGTGAAAGGGAGGGGGGCTGCTCTCTGAACACTGACATCCAGAAACTCCATTGCAGTAGTGCCAGGCAGATTCAGGTCAACCTTCCCCCACTGAGGGAGAAGCCAGAAAAGGTATGACCTGGGCAGAGGGGATGTCAACTGGCAATGCGTTCCATTCATCAGCAGAACTGTGCCCAGATAAAGCCTCAATCCCTGAACCTTAAGCTGCATTTCCAACTGTTTCAAAGAGTAAATGAGCCCATTCCACTTCCCATTTAAAACTCAGGGTCTGCAGTCCTTGAAAGATGGGAGAGTTCTCAGACTCTCCATCTCCTGCTCAGAAGTCTGGTCATCCAAAATCAGATGAAGACAAAGGCCAAACTAATTAAAAGTAAATTCCGATCAGTATCTGCTCAAGAAGAGTAATTAGTGGAGGCGTTCAGATTCTGTTTATTCTTCTATCACAAGGAAAAAATCACTGGTTACCATCAGTGAATCTGTGCACATCCCCATTCTAGATTTTGGTCCCAGAGAGCAATCATTTAGCCTGGGCCCCTGCTATGAAAAGCAAGCCCGCTGATATTCAAACATGCATAAACATCATCATTTGCTAATAGTAGCTAATGGCTTTAATCACAGAATAAAACAAATCAATAATTAACCTTAGCTGTAGAAGTGCAAGTTGAATTCAAAAATAATGAATCCACTAATGGTTCTCACTGCCATTAGTACATATATGTCAAGGTAAATATGCAGAAATGTGCCCATTTGCAAGTGGCTAATCTATTCGTAAATGATCAGATTATGGCTCAAATTGGGATGTGCCTTAAAAGAGGGCAGTAAGCAACGCATCCACTAAGTTAACTCTGATTTATTATGAAAACTATAAGATTATATGCAAAACCATTTGCTAGCCATCCCTACCCCCATTATGTTCCTGATTTAGGCAAGAAACACACATCAGACAGTCCCACAGCCATCAGGCTGATTTAGGGACCCTACTTTCTAGGATGTTGGGTAATTACAGCAAGACACAATGTTCATGCTGGGGCTACACACAGGTAAAAAGCATGTGACCTGTCTGGGGAAGCCTAGAAAATACTACATTTCATGTTTAAACATTTTAAATTTCTTCTTTGAAAAGTCATACTTGGAGCATATCCATCCACTTTCTCACAAGACATTGACTCGGGCCTTGAAGGATGAATAAAGGATGCAGACTGACAGAAACCAAAGGCCAAAACACAAAAATAAAGAAAAGGGAGTATAATGTGTCTTATAGCTTCCAAGTATATCTGTGTGGCTACAGAGCCAGGGACTTGTTGGGGCAGGAGGTACTACTGTGCTGGGGGCCAGAGAAAGCCTAGTCACCAAGGGTTTTCATGTTCTGCTGATATTCTGAGGTTAGTTTTATCTCTTTCTAATAGACAATGAAAAGCACTGAAGGATGGACTCATGCGTAATCAGAAGAAAGATACCCCAGTGCTGAGAGCTTTAGTGCTATGCCTTTACAATGGGTAAAAAGTAGGCTTTATTAGAGCAAATGTGTTTGTTTATCTCTCATCATAAGCAATTACCCTGAAGGCTCAAATGACTGAATAATTTTCAAGAGTGGGGAAGTGCTGAGCTGGAAAACCTCTATGATAAATGCAGAGATTTTTTTCCCCCAAAGGCTAGCCCACCTTTGGATCATAGTCAGTTCTATTTACATGTAAATATGATATTTTATTTGTTTTTAACATAAAATTTGAATAGGTATGATGTCTTCACAGATAATGTGGAGCCATCTCTCTCCCTTTTATGAGAGCTGAGGAGGTTGATATCTTTGATTACCTACCCAGTGGCCATCTTCTTTCATGCTTGGAAAGTCTTGATTTTATTCCAGTGCTTACTTTTCCTCCTCGAGATGCAAATAAATCCTTATTGGTTAAACTCAACATGAAGATTGCATTATCCTTGCTAGTGGCTCCTATATACAGTCTTGTATCCAGTCTCTGACCTATAATATACAAGATGAAATCTGCTGGGGCTTCTGGGTGAAGTATTTTCTTTCTGATATGAATAAACACATCCTATCTTTCTCTGTCTCAAAAACCAAAATGTTATGAGGATATCTTGAGAGGAAAAACCTAAAGACAATGCCAGATCCTCTCAAGAGAACTGGGAAGATAAAAAGAGTCTAGGTCTCAGTCCTCCATTACGAAGCTGAGCGCGTAAGGTTACTAACTAGGAAGGATCCTATCTTCGACTTTCTTGTCTGGGATAACACATTCCTTTTTTTGTTTTTTGGTTTAAGACAGCTGGATCAGAGTCCCCAGTGGTGGCCTAACCCACCCTCACTACCACAGGTTGCTTTGGGTAGTAGTAGGTCAGTGCATATTTATGCCACAGCAACCATGTTGGGTGCCCCCATCTGATGAATCAGAATCTTTCCTTACTCCTTGTCTGAGGGACTTACAGGAGTCTCTTGACTACACACAAGCATCTGAGTTGACTGTTTCCAGTTGACCACAAATTTCAGTTCATTACAGTTTCAGAGAAAAAAAATGTAACCATCATGAATTCCTTTATTAAAAAGCTCTTGAGCACTTATTTCCTATTAATCATCATTCTGAGTGCTAAAGAAGACATCTAAATGTTTTCCCTCTGATAATGGACAGTTTGTTAGAGCTAAGAGGATAACAATTAAAGGAAAGCAAAAATGTGACAGATCTTTCAGGACAATCCTATGAACAGATTCAATGTTGAATTCAATCTTGAATCCTGAGGAACTAGTTGATGAAAGACCTGCAGGAGTTTTCCCACATTTAATCTAGATACAAAGAGAAAGATAAAAAAGATAAATGAAAATATTAGCTAACAGGTACTTGGTACTTTGTAGAGGTCAGGCAGTTCTTAGCTAAGGTTTCTATTGCTGTGAAGAGATGCCATGACCATGGCAATTCTTATAAAGGAAAACATTTCATTGGGGTAGCTCGCTACAGTTCAGAGGTTTAGTCCATTATTGTCATGGTGGGAAGCAAGGCAGCATGAAGGCAGACATGGTCCTAGAGAACAAGCTAAAAGTTCTTACATCTTGACCCAAAAGCAACAGGAAGTGGTCTATCTCACTTGTGTAGCTTGAGCAAAGGAGACCTCAAAGCCCAACCCCACAGTGACATACTTCCTCCAACAAGGCCACACCCACTCCAACAAGGCCACACCTCCTAATAGTGCCACTCCCTTTGGGAGTCATTTTCTTTCAAAACACCATAGGCAGTTTTCTCAGTCCTCTTTGTGACCTAACCTCTTCATTTTTCACTGCTGTCACTTGAGGTAGGTATGTTGTTCATGCCATTCGCAGATTAAGAAGAAATGAAATCAAGAGGTAACTTAACCTACCATCAGAAATCTCTCAGATCATGAAGCCAATACACACACTCATGCAGTCTGGCACAAGCACCCACCTTCCTTGCCATCACAGAGGAGCAGGGATATCTGATGATGAGCATGACATGAACAAAGGAATTGCAAAGCAAAAGAATAAGATATGGAAAATCCAAAGGAAATTTCTGAGAGATGGGTGTTTAAAAAGTTACCAGAGCTAAATCCTGAGGATTCAGAATAAGAATGTGAGGTTTCAATATACTTGGAAAAATAAAATTTCCTACTAACTTTCAGACCTTGGAAGAATATTATCAATCTGTTTTCTCACAGATTGGTCTATCTGGTCAAAGAGGCCAAGAAGGGATTTCCTAGGGTCATCTCTGGAAGCAGAAAAGTCACATCCTCCTTTTAGGAACAATGAGAGTGGAGAACAGGAGACAGGCTGGGGATAATTGGAAGTGATATCCTAAGCCTTGTGTGATGGTCAGTCTCGACTGAGTTGATAGGTGGCCAAGAGAATATTTAACACACTTCTGGATATACCTGTGAAGACATTTCCAGAGAGGATTAACTGAGGTGAAAAAACCCACCTGAATGAGGCAACACTATCTAATAGTGTTGAATCAACATGAACTAAAAAGGGAATTAGGAGCCCAATTCACACTATATGCATTTTTTTCTACTTCTTGACTATCACGATTTGGTCTACTTTTCTCTGCCATTCCCTCCCCCACCATGATGTATTGAGACCTCTAAAGCCATGAGTCAGAATGAATCTTCCTTCTTTAGTTGTTTATATCGGGTATTCTTTCGCAGCACAGAAAATTGATTGACACATTTGACTCATTGGGTATAAGGGACAGGAACAATGGAGTGACTCAGGTAGTCCTCAACCTTAAATTTGGGGACAAGGTTCAGAATAACACCAGTACTATAGGTCACTTTAGAAGTCAAGAATACGTGACCCAGCAAGTGAGGAAGACAGTGTACATTTGGAGGACTTCTGAAACCTGGAGCACTCAGTTGGATAGAGAAAATGACCAATAGAATTCTGCTCAGTCAAAGCTATAGTATATAAACTACACAGAATTGACGTGGAGCTGCTCTGTGGAGCCAATGGAAAACTAATTGCATACAATCACAAACAATTCTCATTTCTTTTAAAATACTCCTCATAGTAAGTACTGAGAACTCTACTCGAGTTGGTGGTACTATGATGCTGGTGTTACCATTATCTGGTCCCTTATTTCCATAGAGTTAGCAGCCAGGAGGGATTCGCTTACCTCATATAGAATAACAACCAATGGTGGTGTTGTGGAGGTGGTGGCGGTGGTTTTAAATCATTTTTAAATATTTTTTCATATGGCACTTAGAGTGTACCAAGCATCTTTCTAAGCATTTTCATATTCTTATCCATAACTCCCTTTAGGGTACCTATCTGACTCACTATGAGGCAGAAATGTTATTCTCATTTTATGAGTAAAGAAACTGAGGCACAAGAAATCATATAACTGATAGATGATAATGGAGCTCAAGACCAAGTGCTCTGGCCTCTGGATCCGTATTCTGTATTTTTCCTTGCCAAGCTCTTAACTACTGAACAAATGCTGCCTCTTCGTCTGTTAAAACAATTCCAACCACCATGAAAGAACCCATCCAAAACTGGCTTGAACATTCAAAGGACACTAGATGCCTCCATAACTTAGATTATAGCCACAGACAAAACTTGAATCCAAAGGTAAGAAGGATGTGAGATGGGCCTGCATTCTTACTCTTGATCTCTAACTAGCTTTCCTGGCTTTAGCTCTGTCCTCTGAGGGCATTCCCTGGTTCTTATCAGACTGCATCCCACAACCTCAGAGATGCTTCTAGATTCTAGTCCAAAGGAATAGAGAGGTCCTCAAGTCTGATCTCAATTAAGTCTTTTGGTTGGCATTACTGGTTCTTAACGACTTGGCTTGTCACTGGACTCTGTGACCAGGTGCTTGAAGGATGGTTTGCATTTTTTTAGATTCACTGATCCAGTGAATCTAGAGCTGACACCTAGATGTAGGGAAAGATGAAATCACTTTTGTACCACAGCCATCATAAGTTTCCTTTTGGCAGAAGAAAGGTAGGAGTAAGCCTGAGGCAGAAACAAACAGCCATCTTACTATCTTATCCCCAACTATTAGATTAGGCCCTAGAATAGAGTAAATGTTCAGGATGTGCTTGCCATTTGGATTGAGGGATTAAAGAATGGGTGAGTGGATGGATGGATGGATGGATGGATGGATGGATGGATGGATGGATGGATAGATAGATAGATAGATAGATAGATAGATAGATAGATAGATAGATAGACAGATGTGTGAGTGGGTGGATGGGTGGATGGGTAAATGAATGGATAGATGTGTGAGTGGACGGGTGGATGGATGGATGGATGGATGGATGGATGGATGGGTAGATGGGTGAGTGGATGGATGGGTAGATGGGTGAGTGGATGGTTGGACGGATGGATGGATAACTCATGATAAGGGCAGAGAATCTGCACTGGGACAATATCAAACCAAATAGGTTTCTAGGAAGAGTCATATAAGCATAAAATGGTAGAAGAAAAGGATGACTGAGATAATCTACTTGCATGAGACATATTCACCCCCAAGAACTAACAACTTTGCCTGTAGTCTTAAGTGATCACATAATTAGGCTGTTGACTTGGGCAACCATTCTTGACTTTTAAATTTTAGAGAGAAATATTTATTTGCATATCCTCACAGTTCATATTGTGTGCAATTCATCCCCTGAAAGTGAGCATTGAAGATGATACTGGAGAAGCCCACGTGGGTATCCTATGGGTATCGTCAGGTCTCCACCTTAACTTAAAAGCCTTTGGGATTTGGATCAAGGGGATATTAAATAATTTTCCTGGGTGTGTTTCACTCTGGGGTACTTAGAAGGTCCTCAAGGAAGAAGAATATTATAGGAAAAGGTCTTTCCCTTCTTTCCAGTTTGGAAGAAGATAATCAGATATCCTCCATTCTAACCCTGTAAACCAATTACTCTCCTGTGCAAACTAGACCCTGGAATAATTATAAGTCCATTTAGATATGGACATTTATTATAGTGATCCTGGTTCCTTGATGTCTTTCTTCCATTCTCCAGCCCTGTGAGGTGTTATACTCTGGCTCCTATGGTTTTCTTGAAGCTATCTAATTGTGGGTCACATATTTGGACTTAACTTTCAGCTTTGGTCCCAGACATCCTACAAGACACTGCTCACCATAGTGACACTTCTGTTCCATGTCTGTCACAGGCCCAGTGGGAATTAAGACCTGGTAGGTATTGATTTCTAGTCCCTGCCTCATATTAGGAAACACCAATAAGATCGAAAGAAAGGTTCTTAGAATCGAGAAAGTTCTTAGAAATTATATTGTTAAGCATTTAGTAGTACAATGGAGAAACACAAAATTCAAAGAGGGAAGTAACTTACCCAGGTCTACTGAGTTAAAAATCAGAACTAGCAGCAAAGATTCCCATCTCCGGGCTGGGGTTTTGCCACATACAGCTCTGCATGTTCTTGCAAAATGACCACATGGCCACTTTCTCTCATGCTGTATACCTCACAAGGATCTTCTGCATCGTCTCTCTTTCTCTCCCTCTTTCACTTTCCCTCTCCCTCTCTCTTCCTTCACTCTCTCCTTCTCTGTGGGTGTGGGTGATTTATTGGAAGAGTGGTGTGTGTGTGTGTGTGTGTGTGTGTGTGTGTGTGTGTGTGTGTGTGTGTACACACGCATGTGCACATACATCCAGTAGAAAGGACTAAAACAGAGAGAAGACATGAAAACCTTCAGAGGACATCTTCAGAGGACATTTCCAGGACAGTACCAGCATCCCTCCCACCTGGCAATTCCCACCTACTCCGAGATCAAAGTGAACTGAATTTATGACAGCCTACCACTGGGCACAAGGACACAAAGTTGTTCCTACAGAAAACCCAAAGGACTCCAACACTCAGAATCGAGAATGCAGCTTCTGAAAGTCCCTTCCCGTCTCCCGCAGACGTGCCTCCTGTCTCCTCTTCCCCCACCAGTAACACTCAAGTGGTCACACAAGCAAGGACTAGTGGCTAATGGCTAGGGAGAAAAGGTGAAAATCTGTCATGGCCTTTTTCCCAGTGTCTCTGCCCTTATTTAAAAGCTATTTCATTACATTAAAAGACCCAAGACACTTGTAACTGTATTGAAAATCAAAGTCACTTAGGAACAAAGAGAGTCAAGACGGCTAGGATCTGGCTTAGAGAAAGTTACAAGAACAAGAAGTAGACCATACACCCAGAAGCCAGGGGGTTTTGTTGGTGTTGTGCGGTTGTTACTGCTGTGGTTTTATTGGTGGTGTTTTTGTTATTGTTTTTGTTGTAGTGTGCTTGGGTTTTTGTTTTGCTCTTCCCTGCCAGGAGTGATGGGAAAATGAGACTTTCAAGAACCCTAGTAACTTCCAGAACCACCTCCCCTACACACAGGAAGAGAAACAGAAGGCTGTGGTTTTCTGGACAGTGACAGGCAGCCACAACCCACAATCTCAGGGACAGGCTTCTCCCCGGACTAATGTTTTCTGTTCTGCACAAACCTCTTCTCCCCCTATTTGGCTGTAAACTTCCTTGAGGTTTTTAGTAAGAGAGATTCTCCTCTCTGCCCTCTTCACACCCTGAAAAAGGCTCTAGCCAGGTTGGGTGCTCAGGAGACCTTGTCATGCGCTGTCTGAGGGGATGGGGCCTTTCAGAGCTTCTCTTCTCCAGGGAAAGAATTTAGTTGAGAGGCACAGGCTGTCAAGTAGGATTTTATTTAGCAACACAAATCACACACACCAAGGAAAGACTGGAGTGGGCTGTCCTAACAAAGGAAGCGGCCAGGTGGGCTCTACAGTGTGGGCTTTAAATACAACGTTATGAATATTCATGAGGTTGGTAGCATATTCATCGGGGTAAGGTAACCCACCTCCCACAACCGTGATGGACTGTGCCTTGTTTTAAGGTTTTTCTGCCCATCGTCATCCAGAAAAGCCCACAGAGTGTAGGAAGAGGCCAGAATCACAATGTGACGATGCAATCGGGGTCTTTTGAGGATGCAGACCCTTTGTCAGTGTGCACGTGTGGCAACAACTGGCACCTTCATCTCCGGTAGAGTGACAACGGCTTAACCTCAGTCTCCAGGATGTGTAACCGCAGGGGCATTGTGACCATCGGGAGAGAGAGCAATCAACATCGAGATGCCACGTCCCCAGTTTCCCCAAATCTTACTCCGTGCTTATCCTGTATCCATACAACATAGAACACCCAAGCAAATGAATGAACAACTGAAGGTTTTGTCTCCCTGGAGGACCCCCTTCCATGTGTTCTGCATGTAGCAGATACATAGTGATTGCGCTTTTATGCCGAAGTCCTTCCCTTCAGAAAGTTACCAGATTGGTGGTTGTTTCCGCTTGCTCAGAGGCACATAGCATGACATTGAAACCCTCCAATGAGAGGTAAGAGAATCCAGTCAAAACCCCTCTCTGTAAAAGGGACACTGGGTCTTTCCAAGTGCAAGGAGGATTTAAAACAAAAAAAAGTAATTTCCGATCAACTCTAAAGTACCATCAGGTCATTAAACTCAAAGGGCCTTGGGTCAGAAGTGAGGAAAGCCAAATTTCCAAATAAAGTTGGAATCCATTTAAAGGAACAATGTGTAATGACTCCAAAGATGAAAATAAATTACTGAAAAAAAAATGATGCTTCAGGAACCCAGATTTAACTCAGCAAGGGGCAGTTCTGTAAGAGGAGCTGTGAGCCAGGCAATGAGACAAGGGGATGAGCTCATCCTCTGGCCACCCACAGCTGCTGACCCAGCCTGCTAAGGGCAGAAGAGGTGGACACTTAGACCGGCTTTTAAAAGGTGAGAGAAATGAACGTGACTCAGCTGACCCCTGGGGTCCAGTGGAAAGGCTCCCTTGGCTATAGCTAATGCCACTGGTTCTGAATAAGACAAGATTTTGAGGTGGGGGTTGTGGGGGAAAAAAGAAGGATAGAAATACGATTTGTAAAAATCTTTGCATTGTGATAAAAATCCAATACCGTTTGGCTGGGTGAGGGCTTGAAATTTCATCAACTCTATGAACCATCTCCAGAACGGAGGGGAAGGGGCTGGGTTTCATCATGTCCAAAATAAATAAATAAAGCAGTAGAGAAAAAAAAAAACTGTCCTGTACTTGGGGCACAGCCAAGCTGACATTTCAGCCCAAGATGCATTCCTTTTAAGGGCCAGGGTTTTAAAGAATGCGCTTTTCAGCCTCTTGCACAAGTTCACACAGGCAAAGCTGAGCAGAAGGAGCCGTGTGTGCAGCGAGATGTGTTTTTCTCATTACTCTCAGAGGCCTTCCAAGCTTTGCTCACGGACTCCTCCTTCTTGGCACCTTTCCCAGACAGAGGGGCTTGACGAGAGAGAGGTCTGCAAAGGGGGGCACTTTGGAAGGAAGGTGAAAGGAAATGGTTTCGGGTCTGGCTGTCCTGGAGACTTAGCACAGTGACATCTGAGCAGGTTTATAATGAGTTTCGAAATCAAGGGCTGCATTCGGCCTGGCCTCAGAATGCCATTGATCTTCCCTTGACTGTGTAAAAGGCTCATCTGAATATTGCTTGAGGTGAACTGGGAGATATTCCACCACTCACTCACTCATTCGTTTCAGAAACACCTCTCCAAACCTTCTCTTTACCAAAAACACACACAAAAAAAGAGTATTTACCCAGCCCTGGAACTGCATCTCTGGGTAAAAGCAATCGCTTGCGATGTTCCGAGCATGGGCTGCAGGGCTTTGCTATGCTTTCCCAAGGTTTCTTCCTGGGGTGAAGAGAAGGAAACAGACATCTAGGCAAGGAGGACTGGCAGTGGCCAATATCAAAGATGCTCTCAGCCAACCAGGCAGTAGATCTAGATCGACCTGTTACCTGAGGGTCTATGAATTACATCTCCGGAAATCTGATGTCAGTGCTTCAGATTTCACGTTGCAGACATGTTGGCCAGGCCTGTCCCGGTGCACATTGTTGGTGATCAAATAAACAAAGTCAGGCAGAATAGTGATTGCTAGCAGTTGGTGGGGGGGGGGGGGGGGGGGCAGGAGGGGGTGGATAAGAACAGACCAGATTTGATCATTGTGCCCCATATATGCATTGAAATATTGCACTGAACCCCATCCATATGCAATCATTAATACATATTAATCAAAAATTGTTTTCAGAAACCAGAATCATCCCAGTCCTTTCGAACACAACAGACACTCTGAGTCAGTTCATTGGTGAGCTTTTGCTGTTAATGCTTACTGAAAGCTAAACTTCTTCATTGTAACAATAAGGGTCTTGGGGGGGGGGAGGGCTTGGAGCTTTGAAAATATTCAGCTGCTAAAATGAGAACATCTCTGGGTAACTTGACAAGTGATTTCTGCATTGACACCAAAATTACACATAAGCTAAAGTCTAAGAGTGACATAAGCCAGATGTCCCAGAACTTGTCCCACTGCTGAGATACTCCATCTAGTGTGTGTACATTATGGTTTGTAGTGGTTAGCCATTCCAGCTTTGACCTGGAAGTTCCAACCCCCATTGAGGCTTCAGCAACTGTCCCGCCTACAAGGCGGGGCCAAGGGAGGCGCTGACAGACCTGAGATCTGGATGGGCCAGCACTCTCTCAGTTCCGGGACCCATGGACAGTGGAGGTCGAAACTTCCAGATCAAAGCTGGAATGGCTACCCACTACAACGGTTTCTGAATTATTCTGCAAACATTATTCTCATTTGCCAAGCATAACAACCCCATACAAAGTTATAAGCCTTTGAAACAGAAATTATGTACTTTTTTGGTGTCTGTCAAGAGAATTTTGGATACTGAAGGCCATACACCATGTAACACATCTGGCGAAAATTAATCCTTGTGAGAACACTAAAAAAATTACAGAAATCGCCAGAACCAGAAAGAACATTAAGGTTCCTTGTCTTCAGATAATCGCCACTCATTCCAGGCTATCTATCATGTTTCTTAAAGATTTTAATAGGTGCAAGACGTTAATAGGTGTTAAGATATCGAGATATTAATATGCTTTCTGCCATACAAAGGATCGAGGACCAACCAAGTTTGGAAAGCAGTACATTAAACTAAGGCAAATGAGTAGGGCTTGTTTATATGTCTGTTGTCTGTTTATTTTTTTCTGCTAGTTTCCAGAACAGTTTCAGTGTGCAAGCATTCACTGTGAGCTCTAGAAACTATGCATTACTTCTACACCACCCTCTTTGGGTGGGGAAGAGCACTCTTCTGTGGGAATGATTTGTATAGAAGACAATTATGTCTTTCTTGGTCATAAATATTTAAAAAATCATCCTGGCTGTGTGGAATTTTCTTTGACCCACCCATGTAAAATTGATCGCTCTCTTTTTGGCATGCCCACAGCACTCTTCGTGAAATAATCTGAAAGTTGAATATTCTGCTTTGCATACACTGCTTTTATTTTTACATACAAATTTATATATATAGTATATATCATATATAGTATATATCATATATAGTATATATACATATATTATATATATATACATATATATATAATCACTATGCACAACTGTATCTCCCCTACCAGAATGTAATCTCCTTAGAGAAACAAAGGTGTACAATTCGTCCTAGGTATCTTCAGTGCCTGGAACATGCTCTCCCTTCGTTACTTTTACTAGAAACCATATACAAACAGATGGGCAGATCCACAAGAAGAATAACCAACTTTACGGAAGCTTCTGGTGTGTCAGATTCTCTACATTACCTCACCGGGTACATAGTGAATAGTGACCAATTCATTCAACCATATTCTCCACTGTGACTCGGTGTCCATGCTGGGTCCTACACAGGTAAGTTCTAGAGGCTCCCTACGGCACCAGCTCCCCTAAGGTTGTAACTCTGCACCACTTGTTTCATAGATCCTTCACCTCGATCACACAGCATAGTTCTATCACTCCTAGAGCTGGTTGCCATGTCTCTGTCCCTGAGCCTTACCTGTCCTGCCCTCTCCCTCTACAGCCTTTTGACAAATGTCCACTAAGGTCTAGGCATTTTGCAATGCACTAGAGTTGCAAAGACCAATGCGTGTTATTTTCAAGAAAGTCACGGTAGCCACCAGAACAAGAGACATGCCACGTGGTGTGGAATGTGCCCCGACGGAGGAGCTCCAAGGAGCCAGCATGGCAAAGGCAAACAGAGGCAATTTAGTTAGGACCATTCATTGAACCACATTTTGCCACTTGTTGGATGCAATTGTTCTCTCTTCCACTTCTCATTTCCACACGGGATTTAACCACTAAAATGACAGGCATCATTATCTATACATCGAATTGGTCTTAGTTAGGGTTTTATATTGCTGTGAAGAAAGGGACACCATGACCACAGCAACTCTTATAAAGGAAAACATTTAATGGGGGCTGGCTTACAGTTTCAGAGGTTTAGTCCATTCTTGTCATGGTGAGAAGTATGGTGGTATGCAGGCAGACATGGTGCTGGAGGAGTTGAGTGTCTCACATCTTGATCTGCAGGCAGCAGGTGACTGAGACACACTAGGCAGACTTGGGTTTCTGAGACCTCAAAGCCCTCCCCCACCCCATAACCCACTTCCTCCAACAAAGCCACACCTACTCCAGAAAGACCATACCTCCTAATAATGCCACTCCCTATGGGCCAAGCATTCAAACATATGAGTCTATGGGGGTCATTCCTATTCAAACCACCAATTGAGTTAATACCTTAGACCCAGCTATACATGGTGACTGTCTGAAACTATAAGGGAAGGGAGGAGATTACCAGGTAGCCTGTGTGAGTAATGGCATCTTGAACCATTATCAAACAATGTTTAAGTAATGACATGGTCATTACCCATACTTTTATATACCTGATTGCTGGTCTAATGGGAAGATGAGATGGTTGCATACTTTGGTCTTCCAGTCAACAAGCCATTTAAATGAAATCAATATGAATACTGAGTTCTTACCTTCTAGTTAAATCAAGAAAGCTTCCTCTCTGGAGAGTATCAACAGGAATCAGGGTTTGAAAAGAGGACCCCAGATCAAAGATCTGCTCTTGGTGATGTTATAGCAAGTAGCACTACAGGATGACCAACTCCAAGTTGTAACTCATATGAAGCACTACCGTGGGAAAAAAATCACAGCCAGCTTATTTTATTTATATGTTCATTTTAATGTATTATAATGGGCTAAATAAGCATTAAAGAGCTTTTTCAATCAGCATTAAATCATAATTTTAAGTTGTAAAGCTCTGTAGTTGTAGTTTAGCTGGCAGTATTTTCCCCCCTTAGAAGTACATGAAACAAGGGATCTTAAAATCAGCAGCATCCTAGATGCTCGGAGACATGGCATCTTCCCTGATTATCCATTTAACCCGCTGAATCCTGAGTGTAATTAAGTTTTCTCTTTACGTATCGCTCCAGTTGAGTTGAAAGCTTCTCCAGTCCATTAACTATCCACCTGAGCTCTGGAAAATATGTCAGCGTTCTTTGTGTTCTCTGAAAGAGAACAGCACAATGTGAAGGGGGAAAAAAAGGACCTTAATATTTAATACTGGGCTGTTATCCTCATTCCTGTGTTAGGAATTGGATGGGAATGGCTTCATTGCTCTGCAGGTAATGGTGTTGATGGAATGGGCTTCATTCTGTGCAACAGATGTGCTCCAGCAGAAGATGTGTTTAATCTAAATTTTCAAATTCAATTGTGTTCCTGCAGAAAAACAGTTTGCTTAAGACATCACACGCATACACATACCCACACATACACAATACTCACACACAGGCATGCACACAACGCATACACAGAACACACCCGCACAGAGTTTCACTTGAAAAGGTTTACAGACAAGGATCACACAGGTAGTTAGAAGGGCCCAGGCCTCAAAGCCAGGTTTCCTGCCCTGGTTCCCACTCCCGCTGTCTTGCAGGCAATTACCTCTTTAGATTTACAAACTCAGAAAAACTGCCAACTCTTTCCATGTTACCTCTTGAGCGTGGAGCCACATGGTGTTACTAACAAGTATGTAATTCATGTATCTACAAGCCTTTGCTATAAGCTTTTGTGTCAAGAAATAGGAAAGTGGGGAGAAAGCCAGATATTCGGCCTCAAGGAGGGATTGCAATTGATGGGATTTGAAAAAAAAAAAAAAAAAGAGAGAGAAAACAGTCTAAGGTTCAAGGAAATGGTGCTCGGTCACAGTACCCTAAGAGTGTTCGCTGGGAGGATTTTTCTCCTCCTGTCATTCTGAAACCCTTAATGGATTTGAACCGATTCACGGAGCCCAGCCATTGAAGAAGAAGAGAAACGTCGTGACCCCGTATTCCCGGCTACGCCTTTGGGGTCCAGACCAAAATGCACTTCAGTACTTTGAATTTTGAATGTGTTTCTGCTGAAGAAGAATAATAGTAAATCATTTAGCCAGTCTTTCCAAGCACAGGTCATGTGCCACGTGTCACCGAAGGCCCTTCTTTATGGAACGCAAAAGATGAGGCCGCCCTGGTTATTGTTCTCAGGGAGCCAAACCTGGGAAGATGGGGCTCAGCTTCAGAATCAGGCTAAAGGACAGCCAGCTTGCAGTTTTATCATTCCAGAAGCCTAGGCTATAGCGGCTGGAAGACTAATGTGTCTGATGTTCCCATGCCCACTGTGCACAAACACCTGCTCCACAGAGGATGGCCTGAAGGAAGTTGGCAAAGGAACACACCAAAAGGAGAGGAGCAGAACATGTTCACCGGGCCCCTGACATCTCGGAATCGCCGCCATTAGAGCAGTCCACTGTGTTACCTCGGCACTGCAGGACCTCCTCCATGGGCTTTCTGCCGCCCTGACAGGCTGGAGCTACCTAGGTGCTCTCTCTTCTCACTGCTCCACTTAGACCATTGTTCCGGAGGTTTCCAATTATTGTTGATCTCACTGTTTACACCAGCTGAGCACTGGTTTGAATCTGGGAATGAGAGAGGTGAGCAGAGAGGCATATGAAACTTTGGGGCTTGTGTAAAGCACATTTTTCTGAAAATAAATTTGAACAGTCATTAAAATGAATAGTTGTTTTAAGTAAGACTCTAACTCCATGGAAATGCCAAGGGATTTTAGATGCCTCCGTTGTGGGCTTTGTTTTGAGTTCAACTCTGCATTTACTAAGACAATATCAAGGCCCCAGAGCTAAACCTTAGCTTGTAATTGGGAATCAAATGTATAATTCCAATGGTGGATTCTCAGGGGCGGTAAGAAATTGGAAAAGCTTGTGTGGTGTGTTTAGGTCCAAATAACTTCACACACATAATAAATTCTACTACTAAGTTGAGTTTTGGGTTTTTTGGGGGGGGTTGTTTTTTGGGGTTTTTTTGAGGGTTTATTTTTTGGTTTTGTGGGGTTTTTAAGGGGATTTTGGTTTGGTTTGGTTTTAGTTTGGTTTTGGTGGGGGGGGTTGGTGTTTTGCTTATTTTTGTTTGGTTTGGTTTTTGCAACTGATGCATTTTATTTCTTATCATCTATTTGCAACTGTTTGGTGTCCAGAGACTTATTTATATCACAGTTGCCAAGTCAGACTTGAGACTTATTAAAGTTAATAATGAGTTGCCAAATTGCTTCCTCTTTCATTGTCTCTTTTTCCCCCTTTATTGAAAATAGATTCTTTTCTCACATAATATATCCTGATTTCTGTTTCCCATCCCTCTACTTACTCATAATAGAGTGATGGGGGGTGCGGCGGACACCGCCTTGCTGAAAACTCATAATAACTCTACAGGGAACAAAAATGTCACTACCAAGGCTGGATTAAGGTCAATGCCCGTCAGCTAATCACTGACCTCAGTGCAAAGCTGGATGGCAGCTGGATTATTGGACCTCTCCACACACATCTACAAGGACCTCTCTCCCTCCCTCTCTCACAGGCTTTGTCGACATAACAGCAAAGGATCTCACTGCGGAGAAAAAAGCCCGGCCTTATGATCAGGAGAAATGCTCACGATTTAGAACAGCGAGACCACAAGTGTGCGGTGGGAGATGTGGAAATGAGAGCAGCATTCTTCTAAGGACGAGGGACCAAGCGTTCAGGTTCCAACCAATTCAAAATAGTATTACTTGCCCTCCTGCCCCAGATCGAAAGCTAACTCCCGAAGGTATTCAAACCTCACCTTCCTACCAATAGCAGGACAGGGAAAAGCACAGAATACCAACAACAAAGCTATCTGACTCAAATCCTCTCCCCTGCCACACCTCTTTTAGGCTCAACTCTGTGGACTCCACAGACACCAAGGAAAAGGTCCAGATACATGTTCTTGCCCTGACGAATCCCAGTGAGGTATACCATTCTAGCTCAAGTTTCAAAGTCCTGTCCCAGCTGAAAAAGCTCATCTCTGGACTCTTTCTAAAATGCAAAGAGTATTAAGCTAGAGATATCCCAAGTGATATCCTCCTTCCAGAGGATAAGAACACAGGAATCATCCTTCACATTCTAACTTATATTTTGCCCAAGGAGTGTCCCAATTTGAAGCCAAATTTCCATCATCAGCTCCTTGGTCTGAGGCCAAACAACATTCACCACTAACACACTGGACTTCCCCCAACACAGAATTACTTACTAGTGAAGTTATTTGGACATAAACACACCACACGAGCTTTTCCAATTTCTTACCTCCCCTGTGAATCTACCATTGGAATTATACATTTGATTCCCAATTACAAGCTAAGGCTTAGCTCTGGGGCCCTGATATTGTCTTAGTAAATGCAGAGTTGAACTCAAAACAAAGCCCATGAAGGAGGCATCTAAAATTCCTTGGCACTTCCATGGAGTTAGAGTCTTATTTAAAACAACTATTCATTTTAATGACTGTTCAAGTTTATTTTCATAAAATGTGTTTTACATAAGCCCCAAAGTTTCATATACAATTAATTCCTTTCACAAAGAAATAGTGTTTCAAATCCAAAATGGTCATGCTGGTCCCCAGGACCGTGGAGCTTGTTCCTTTCAAGTTGGACTTGCCTTTTTAACACTGTAATTAAGCTTGGGGGAAAAAATCATAATGCAAACCAAATAAATCCTGCCCTTCATACAATTATGTATGGTATGTGGTGAGGGGAAAAAAAAAGTGATCTCTGCTTTGTTCATCTTAAAATACACTTGGCAGCCACTTCACTTAATAAGCTCCTTTTTCTTTTCTGAGAACGAGAAAGTCGTAAAGTCCAAGCCATAATGGAAGGATGCTGGCAACTCCAGAGAGATGTGACAGCATCCCACGGCAGAGCCCACGTGCAGGGCTCAGAACACGGCTGCCAGTCTAGCTAATCCACAACCCAGTTTGCCTTGCCTTGAAGCCCTATCTCTCGGGTTCTGCTTTTCTCACTTCCACCCCAGTAGAACTTGACCTCCGCCTGAGAGGGCGAGGCCCCTCCGAGCACTCACAGCTCCCCTTTCTTCCATCCAGGCTCCTGAACTTCTCTGGGCTACAGCAGGCCTGCTCACACCCCATGCTTTATACTTCGTCATGTTGGATCTGCCATGATAGCCTGTCCTGAGGGGATCCTACTGCATTCTTCATGTCCTATGAGTTTTCTTGTGTCCATTCCTTGACTGCTCTCAATGGGAAGTCTAATGCCTCTCTCTCTGTCTTTCTTGCCCTCCTGTGTTCAAAGACCTTGGAGCATTGTTGTGAAAAGCCCCAAAATGAGGCCCATGCCTTAGAATCTATGCAACTCACCTTTTCCTACCTGGTTGCCGCCCTTCAAGGTCAGAACGACTAACACGGAATGCCCCAAAGCTGCCCAATGAGCTTACCATCTCCAAGTTCTGCTCCCTCTACTCAATAGCACTGCCCAGAATGGTTGTCCTAAAGCATCCATTCGATCAAGTCACATCTCGGCAACTTTCACCTTTACCCTGGTGACCGAAGTATGGGCAGACAGCTTCAACGACTTTCAAGAGTGGATTTTTCACCTTTTGTATCTTCCCTCTTATACAGTGTGTAAGGCAAACTGGACTACTTGCTAATCCCTGGAAAAATCCTCAGAATTCCTATCTCCAGAGAGTCCTCTTTGACGCTGTTCCTTCTACTTGCAAGGGCAAGGCAGTATCTGTTTATGTGTATCCTACTCATCGTTCAAGCCTTAGCTCAAATACCACTTCCTCCCCTAAATAAATTTCCCTTCCTCTTACGGACCCTATAAAGCCCTAACACAGCTTGCTTAGATCTCTTATCTGCTTCAACAACAGCAACAGGCATACTAGCCGTGGTCTGGCATCTCTGCTATTTATGAGTCTGCCTTACCTGGCATACCAATCCTTAGGGCAGAAGCCATTTCCTATTAATCTTTGTATTTCTCCTGCATAGTAAAGTAGCTTGCATCTAATAGGCATTAAATATATATCTGTTGACTGAATAACTGAATGAAAGACTTCCCTGGAGTTTTGGTTTGTACAGGAGAAGGTTAGAGAGAGGAGGAGAGGAAATGAGGCTACCTGATTTTATCTAGAATTTTTTGGCACTTATCACACTGAGGTAGGTAGCAGTTCTTGAAGTGTGTCAGGCTAAATGTCATTTCTGGCACATAAGGAGAGGCCCATTTGTTGCCTTTAGACTAGATTGAGTTCTTCTCGTATGCAATCTCTCTCTCTCTCGCTCTCTCTCTCTCTCTCTCTCTCTCTCTCTCTCTCTCTCTCTCTCTCTCTCACACACACACACACACACACACACACACACACACACACACACACACACACACACACCGCTGCTGTGAGCAGTGATACCAGACAGAGGAGCTGGAAGGAATATTTCTTCCCCACACTGCTTCTCCTCCAAATGCAATGAAAAATAGGCACCTGCTCCCAACCTCTCTCCCAATTCCCACTCTCTTTTATTACATTTATATTCATTGGTGATCTTGGCCTGAGTCAGGCAGGGTATTGTGGGGTCTCCTCCTCTTCCCTTTGTCGCTGAAAACATTTCCCCACAACCAGCCCCTCCACCACATCGCTGCTTTTCTAGGCTGTGGGCTTTATCTAGATTCAAGTCCGCATGCAAGCAGCACTTCTGACCAAGCTGCCTGAAGATCAGTAGTTGAGTGGGATGAACTATGAGAGTCAGTATGAGGTAATCCAAATGCCGAAGAAATAAGCTACATCCTCCCATAGTGGATTCCTCAGTACTTTGAGCACAGCTGTGATCCCCATTTACCTAGTGATTTTTTTTTTTTTTTGAGACAGGGTTTCTCTGTGTAGCTTTGCGCCTTTCCTAGATCTCGCTCTGTAGACCAGGCTTGGCCTCAAACTCACAAAGATCCGCCTGCCTCTGCCTCCCGAGTGCTGGGATTAAAGGTGTGCGCCACCACCGCCCGGCTTACCTGGTGATTTTTACCTGCTTCTCAGTTAATTGCCTCGGTCGGACAAGACCTAGAGGAGCGTTATTCACTGGGCCTTCAGTGGACTGCTCCATCTTCTCTAACCTCTGTGGTGTCCCCATCCATGTTCTTCTCCTGATCTTTGGCTCTGTGAGGCCTGGCCCATCTCTTCCTTTTCGTGTTCCCAGAGCCTAGCAATGACCAATGTATTGAATACTCATCCTCAAAAAGTATTAGTTTAAGCCGGGCGGTGGTGACGCACGCCTTTAATCCCAGCACTCGGGAGGCAGAGCCAGGCGGATCTCTGTGTGTTCGAGGCCAGCCTGGGCTACCAAGTGAGTTCCAGGAGAGGCGCAAAGCTACACAGAGAAACCCTGTCTCGAAAAACCAAAAAAAAAAAAAAGTATTAGTTTAAACTGAGCTCAAATTAACCATGCTAGTGAAAGAAAGAAAAAATAGAAGAATGAAAAGGAAAGAGAGAGACGGAAAGAGAAGATCTGTCAAGAAAGAGGAGAGGGGCAGAGAAGGAAGAAGCAGCAGAGGGGTAGTGATAGAGGAAGAAAGGAATGAGAGGGAAAGGGGGGTGCTGAAGAGACAAATGGACAGAGAGGGCAAATCCATGCAGGCAGAAAGAGGCTGTCCATGGCTCCCCCTGGACTGACAGCTAGAAAGCCAGTAGATATGGAGGCAGGATCTAGGTGTGCCCATCCTGGCCCTATCCCTTCCATCTGGGCTTCTATCATCCATTGGTGAGCAGACACTTGCTGCCCCTCTGTCAGTGGGGCTCTTCTGGGAGAAGCACGGGGGAGATGCAGACGAGAGTGGTCTCTTGGGGAAGGGTTATCTCTACATCACAACCCTGCAAATTCAGATTACCCAGAAAACTTGGAGAGCAGCAAAACAGCAGCTCCCAGCTCCTTCTGCCTCACCTTCCCCAAGGCCATCCCACCATCTCCCCCCCCCGCCCCGCCTCCCCGCCCAGACTCCCAGTCTCTTGCTGTTCAATTCTCATTATCTTTCTATTAATCCAGTGGAGCTAGGTACTTGATCAAAGCTATTGGCTCTGTAAGTCACTCAGATGCATCAGAAGCTGAGACATTTATGATGGTCCCAGGATATATATCTGTGTGATCTATCTCCTTGGTGAGGCAGCAGGCTCCCCTGCAGTCCAGAAACATCTCCTTCTCAAATGTGTATGAAAGGAGGAACCTGAGGCCTCCTGGAGCTCTGTCTCCTAGCATTCCATCTCCCTGAATCCAGTGACAAAGGACGAGGGGTAACTGTATCCCTTAGAAAAAATACAGGTGAAATATAGTGAGCTATTTTCTGTTAGCCTGATGTATAGGTGAACTAGCATGGTCAGGCAGCATGCAGTAACGAATATTTCTGGAGCCAGGCACAGATTTTAAAAAGAAATGCAGCTCTCCTAATAAGAAAGAAGCCATCTTGTCGTCCCACAAGGTGTTTCACCAAAAAAATGGCCTGTGAACATTGATAGCTATAAGGTACATTGACAATGAAGATTAACATTGCTACTATTAAAATTTTCACGTTCTCCTCTGTGCTTTAAGTGACATGAACGGCTTGCTATACTGGTTTTCTGGGGATATCATAGAAGTAGACACCCGATTGACCAGTTTAAACAGTTTTCCTCATGGGACAAAGCTGAGGTATCGACACAACCGCCTTCTCCTGAGGCCTTTCCCATCAGCTGGTAGATGGCCGCCTTCATCTTGTGTTCCCAAAGTCTTCTTTCTATTTGTGTCTCTGTCCTAATCGCTTCTAATTACAGTGACACCCGTCAGAGCATCTTGAAAGACCCTACCATATTCTTAGGGACTAGGATTTAGGACTTTAACACTCAAATTTGGTGAAGGGGATGTATTTCATTCCCTTACATACCCTATCTCCATTTTTTTTCCTCAATACAAAAGTATGGCTTCCATCCCTTCCACAAACATGGAAATAGCTCACGCAGGTCAGGAGCGCAGCCACAGGCAGGTACTCCCATTACCACAGCCACCGGCCTTTATGACAACTAAGTTGAACCAACTGTCCATTCAGCTACGAGCCTGTCCAGCTAAGGCACTGAGAAGGGAGGACTAACTACCCCCAGAGGTACTAGCTCAGCATCTCAGGGCACTACAGGCAACGTGTTAGATCTCCAGTCCTCCCAAAGGAAAGAACACAATGGGGAAAAGTGGCGCTAAAGCCCCAGTGACGTAGTCACTGGCCTTGACCCTCAGTCTCCTCGTATGAAAGGATGGACACCACTGGATTTACTGTACTGTAGCACATGGAGATGACATGAGAGAACTCTCATCTGCTCGACACAGTGCCCGGTGCTGTGTTCAACCTCATTAGCGGCAGGAGCAGTGGTGGCAGCAGATGGTGGCAGTCTGGGGCTTTGCTGACCTCCAAGCCAGCTCTAGCTTTTCCCTTTTTCATGGTCTTGTTTGGATCTTCCTGTGCGTGCTATGTAGACACCTCCATTGACGGCCAGTTCTAGCATCGTTTTTTTCTCCATTTTCTATAATTTCCTAATACAAACATCTCTCTCTCTCTCTCTCTCTCTCTCTCTCTCTCTCTCTCTCTCTCTCTCTCTCTCTCTCTCTCTCTCTCTCCTCTCCAGTGACTCAAGCCAACAATCGATATATCTGACCATGAGCACATGCCACACACGTAGGTCTTGGGCACTAACTTAGAGTGTGCTATTCTAAGTGTCCTGCAGTTGAAACCCTACGTGCCCATCTTGTTATCTCCTTATACTTTATCTTCCCACACATTCTGTGACAGTGTCTTGGGGATGGTGCAACTCACTGCAAAGCCTGATATTCTAGACCTAAAGGTAGCTTCCTCCAGCCTCAGTGGACCCAGGCAACATCCCAAGATCCTCACACCCTTTTGCAATCGTGGTTTCATTGGCTGAATGCTTATTGCACCAGGAACTGTAACAGTGACTTAATGTAAACGGGCTCCTGTGCTCACTCTATGAGCTAAATACAATCGCCCCATTCTGCAAGTGAGAAACCAAGGCTCCCACATGAAGAACTCACATGAAGAAAAGAAGTGTTGGCTTTCTATCCATAACTCCAAGGATGGGTACTTTCTACCATACCAGTAATCTCAAAGGAGGAAAACGGATGCATAAATCACCGTGAGGCTTTCCACGTGCTGGAATACTACACAAGAGTGATGAAGAATTCAGCACACAGACTCTCCACAACTTCTGATGCTTCAACCCACACACTTTGACTCTACTTGGCACAAAAGGGAAACAGACTCAGGAGAATTTCCGTTTTCCCCAGTCCTGTTGATCCATCAGACATATACCTGTCTCTATCTGGCACAGGCAGGCAGGGAGTTGCCGCCTCCAGTAAGTCACATGACCACAACGGGGAACCAACCGGACGGATGCTGCAGTGTTAACTGCGGCTAATCCATGGCAATGGTAAAAATACAAAGTTCACTTTCCTTAGGATGTTTTCAACACACTGGGGGTCCTGAGGATGAACCCCATTGTAAGACAAGACTCATCTATTCAACTCTGTGCTGTAACCCATAGCGGAACAAAAGAAGCCAGGCACAAATCACACCTTTGTGACTAGAAAGCTCAAGGACAGACAAAGGCAACCTGCACTGATCGAAGTTGGAATCAGTTACATTCCATATGAATGCGGTCGGGGTGGTACTGACTTGGAAGGACAGGGACAGAACCTCTTGAGGTGCTGAAAACATTTCCTAGACATCTGGGTGGTATTCAATCAGCTGCATGTGTGTGAGGAAAACCGTGTACTCTGCCGTATGCGAATTTTATACCTCAAAAAGATTTTTAAGCATCTCGGGGAGGACATCTGTAGTTTTTTTTAAATATATTCAATATTATAATTTCATATTTGGAAACCAAAAAAATTTTAAAAACACTCTATTCCTTTTGAAACACAAACTTTAAAAGAACTTTCAAGATGTATGTTTCTCCAAAAGAGACATATGTTAAAAAAGACTGAGACACTGCACGGCAGCGCGCACATTCTGCCTCATTCTCTGTATTCCTCCGTGTGCACCACAGATCTGGTTATCTTTGAGGCAAGGTAATGTGTTCCTATAGCTGCAGGATGGATCTGTAGGATACAATAGAAGGTTCTGGAAAGTGAGACCCAAATGGATCTCAGCTACTGGCTGGAAGGCCACCTTTGCCCTTCAGAACTCATAGCAGAGCCAAAGAATCCATGTCCTGGAATATTTCCCCAATCCCGCCCATCAATCAACCACATTTTGCAGTTCAGGAAGAGAAGAAAACGGATGCTGTGCAAAGCCTTGCCGGAAACAGGGGTGGCTGCTCAGTGGGCCTGGCAGGGCGCTGGGCTGCTGAGGGTCTGATCCCACCCCAGTAATCATATAAAATTTCCCCAGCCGATGCCCACGCCCCCCTGTGGGCAGCTCACGCTGCCTGCTGACTCCAGGTTGGGGGAAGCTGCTGGAAGTTGCTCTTGCAGGCAAGGGCCTTTGCTGTCCGTAGAACAAAGCCTTTAATTTGTCTGGCAGGAGGCTTAGCGTTCTCACACTGTCATTCCCATCGGGAACTCTCAGGGGAGGAGGGTGAGCCAGAGCCTTCAGTGTTTGCTCCCACAGCACATAAAGATCCCACCACGTGAAGTTCTTAGGGCATGGTGGACACATGCAGGGATGTCCGGCTCCCCCACTGTACTGAGAGTCCATAATTAAAAAGATGACACGTCAGGGATTTGGGATGTGCAATTGGCCAAGGCATAGATTTCCCTGGAGGATGAATTATATGCTGTGTGGGCCGTCGAGAGGATGAAGTGTCTCTGGTGGGAGATAGTCAAGGCTGGTGAGGAGCCGTGCTATGCTGAGCACTGGAGAACACACAAGCTGTTTGACTGTCCTTTAACGGGGCGCAGTGTAGGTCTGCAACCCCGTGATACAGGCTTCCTTTGTTTCAGATCTCATCAAATCTCCAGGAAAGATCCTGCCCAGTTATCATCTTTAAATTTCAAGGAGACAACAGGCATGCCTGGGTTAGTGGAGCCCTAGAGAGTGAAGGCTCTTGCCTTCCAAACAGATACCTGCCTGGTGGGTCAGATTCTAGAATATTCTCAGGTTTTTCCTTATTACTTTGTCATCATTCCTTTAAAGAAGATTGAGAAAATTCACAGTGATTAGAGGCACATTAAGATCCCAGAGCTGAGGACATTCAATTCTTCTTCCTCTGGACCAGGTGGGCCTCTTGCCATATCCCAGGAGGAGCCAGGTGCAGCAAAGTGATCATGTGATAGGAAGAAAGGGAAATGGTAGACCAGAAGGCCCTGTCTGGAGGGACTCAAAGACCGTTGGGGTGGATAGTCTTTAGAGAGCCTCTAGTCCATCCTCTCCTCCCTTGGATTTGTAAATTTCCCAGAGCACAGCAGTAATGAATACTTACCCAGAGAGCTCCAGGTCGAAGTGGATTTAAGTCTGGATATAGTCCTACACCATGGCCAAATCTAAAAGTCAATCTCAGGGTACCTTCTCTCTGCAATAAAACTGCAGGGAGTTCCCAAGTTCCGGTCTATTGCACTGTGCTATGCAGTGTTCAGAGTGAGTTCTTCAGCTCTCACACAGATAGGTAAATGGGGAGGTTCATTCCCACCTCAGGTTCACAGCCATGCTATAGAAGTTGGCCCCTCTGCCAAGAGATCTGAAGGCCACATGGCTAGCAGGGACTGTCCTTACAATTCTCTGAAGCAATCTTCATATCAGTGTAAATATAAATCCTTTTCCTGTCCCTTTATGGTTATGTGGAGACATCTCTAGTGAAGGAGCTACCCTAAAAGCCGTAGAGGTGAAACAGATGTGTTCTCTGTCCGAAGAATTTGTATTTGATAACCAAGGCATGCTATCGGCTAAGGTCTCCCTGAGATGCCACGAAAAGAGATTCCTTCAACTGGAAGGATGGAGAAAAAGGATTACAGAAGAAGAGAGACTGTGTTGAACCTTGCAAGGGGGACTTGAGAATATGTGGGACTCTGAAGAGGAACTTGGGACAGAAATAAAAAATGAGGAAAACGTAGGCCTCACTTAGAAAACACAAAGTAAACTAGCCTCGTTACTCAGAATATGTGAAAGAAGTAAAAAAATAGGACCATGTAAGAAACGGTCTGATACGAGACACAGCTAAATCTCAAAGCACTTTTCTTACTTTGTTTTTTTGTTTTTTGTTTTTTTGTTTTTTTGGTTTTTTTTTTTTTTTTTGGTTTTTCGAGACAGGGTTTCTCTGTGTAGCTTTGCGCCTTTCCTGGAACTCACTTGGTAGCCCAGGCTGGCCTCGAACTCACAGAGATCCGCCTGGCTCTGCCTCCCGAGTGCTGGGATTAAAGGCATGCGCCACCACCGCCCGGCTTACTTTGTTTTGTTTTAACAAATGTTTGAATTCTTTTTCTTTTGAGATTAATATAACATTTCTTCCTTCTCTTTTCTCCCTCCAAGCCCTCCCATATACCCCCATTGCTCTCTTTCAAATTCATTCAAATTTCAAAGGACTCTTTAATTGCTTTTGGATGCAAATGTGTGCATGTGAGTGTGTGTGCATGTGCGTGTGTGTGTGTCCTGAAATATAACCTGCTCAGTCTGTATAATGTTACCTGTACGTACATTTTCAAGAATGACCATTTGGTATTGGACAAACAATCAGTGTGCTCTTCCCTGTCCACGTTAGCACGTCTGTTGGTGTTGCCCTTGTTAAGTTCATGTTTAGGCAGTCACAGTCATGCTGGTGACACTCTATGACTGTAACTTCCAACACTACCAGGAAACACAGTCCCACAGCAAACTCCATGATCCTCTGGCACTTACAATCTTTCTGTTCCCTCTTCCTCAAAATTCCCTGAGCCTTAGATCCAGTAGTTTTATTTTTAAAGATACATCCACTGGTACTGGACTCCACAGCTCTGCGTTTTGATCGGTTGTGGTTTTCTGTAGTGGTCTCTGTCTATTGTGAAGAGAAGTTTCCTTGATAAGGAGAGAAAAGCACAGTTGTTGGTGGGTCTAAGAACAAATGTTTGTAGACTATTGTGAGGGATTGTGCTGGTTTGGGTAAAAGAGTGGTTACAGGCTCTCCTCCATTATCTATAACATTGCTAGAACTTAGTAGTCAGCTAGGTTTTCAGTACCTGGCATGTTTTCTCTCTTGTTGAGCAGGTCTCAAGTCCAATTAGAGAGTTGTTGGTTACCATTGTGTCTTGGCAGTAATTAAAGCCCTGTTGTTATCACATGGGAGCTTACAGTTAGGCGGTAAGAAGTTATCAAGGAGTGTGATGGAGGTCAGAAGGACAGGGGTTTTAGGAGTGGCTTGAATTAATTTCGCCCTCAGAAGAAAGACCTAGAAGCTTAAGAATTAGTGGCATAAAATATAAAATTCCCGTCTCAGAGAAAGATCTCTGCTACCTTTCCAAGTTCCCACAGTCTACATCATTTAATGTTCTCGTCTCTGCATGTATTCAAGCCCACCCCCACCCCCTTCTGCTTCTTTCCCCCCTTAGATCACAAATACTCAAGTCTATCTCTTATATTAAGAAAATCAGATTGCGTAGACTTCCCACCCTCCCACCCCTTTCTTCACAGGCTAGCTTCTGAAAATGGTATCAAACCTCCAAAAATGGGTGATTTTGTAGACATTCCACTTCTAAAGCCCCGGGTAGTCACAAGATGATCTGTTGGAGGTGGGGATAAAAATATTCAAATCTAAGCTTTTATTTATCTAAAAATGTATGAGTGAAATTATGTTTTACTAATTCAGTAAAGCTCTGCCATAATTCACAAGCTGATGCCAAGAAAGTCATTCATGTAAAAATCAGAGTGTTGTTCTTGTAAGTTTAATGAAAAATAGAATTAGAAGGTCACTTTGTACTACTTACTAGTAAGCATAGTACCAGTTGAAAAGGTGTGTTTCCTGAAGAAAATGTCAGCAAACTTCTTACTAGAGCCTGTAGGAGTCAGAGGACAATAGAGTGTCATTCTCCAAGAGCTTTAATCAAAACATAATTGTTTGCATAGAATTCTATACCTTGCTAACCTATCACTTGGAAGAGAAGTACCGAATTTAAATAATTTTTACTAGCCTCTATTAAAGGAATCGTTTTCTTCCCCTAAGCATAAGCAATGAAAATTAAGACAAAAGAAGTTGAAGCCAGAAGAGTGAGGTGCAAGAAGAAATGGCAAGAAAGAAGTGAGCAGAGAGCTAGAGACACAGTAATCTAGAGTCATAGGAGTTAAATGGCGGCAGCGGCGGCCAGCACTCAGGAGGCAGAGCCGGGCGGATCTCTGTGAGTTTGAGGCCAGCCTGGTCTACAGAGCAAGATTCAGAACAGAGAAACCCTGTCTTGAAAAAAAAAGAAGTTATCAGTGAGTACCTGGGGTTTCAAAATCCAATGCATATGCATTTGTTCATTGGGAGGTTGTTGAATACCAGTGCTGGAAGTAGGAAGGTGCACTGGGAGATGAAGTGTGACAGAACAGAGTCATCCAACTTCCTCTACATTCATTAAGTCAAGTTTTTAATTATGTCATCCAAGTCTATATCTTCTAATTTGCTCATTACTGAGAAAGGTGCCTCTGATCTCTATTGAGGCTAATTTTCTGATATTCGCCGTGTGTAATTCTAAACAATAACAATGTAATAATAAAAATGTGATTAATTTCAGAGTCACACAAACCAAGATGAAACTGTAAGTACTGGTCAAAAGAAATGTGATATGGAACTGTTAAGGCTTTCTAAATAATTTTGTTTATGATAATTACAGGACTGTTGACTCATGTTGTCGGTCAAAGTTTACATAAAATGGTTTTTAAAGTAGCTATTTGTAAATGTTAAATGAATAGATAACTAAGAATCAGCAAAAGGCATAAGGAATAATAAATATTATACATATATATAGAAAATAGGAAAGGAGAGGAGAAATTTGAAGCAAGAAAAATTGAAAACATAAATCTAAATATAATAGCAATTACACAAAATTTAATGGGTTAAATTCAGCCATCAAAATCCAGATTGCCAGACAAGATAGAAAAGCTAAATGTGGTTACAAGAGGCAACCTTAAAACAGAGTTATTGTATGTTAAAGAGTTAAAAAAAATATGCTATATATAATGCCAACCAATCAAAAGAAGCTTAACAAAACGATATTTCAGGGAGAAAGAATTCTTAGAGGCAAAGATGTTCACTACCAAATCAAAAGGAAACAATTTCCCAAGAAGGTACTGTAACCCTAAGACTGTTCTCACGTGATAATAAAATGCAAAATGCATAAAGCAAAGATAAGATTACCATGTGAAACTGTGAGATCAGCTATCATAACGGGAATCTCCAGGAGCTCACTCCACAATTAAATTCCTGAGCACAGAAACTAGTGACGATATAAAAGATTCGCATGACGTGACAGAAAAGTTGATCTAATGAACAGAGAGAATTCTCCCTAACCATATTCTGTCCACTCCTTCATCAACCACAACTGCTTCCCTCCCAACACTCCTAACTCCTAAGAAGGGACCTCTCAATGACCAATGGCCAATTTGTATTTTTTCTATGCTAATACTACTGAAACTTCTGATAATTTGACTTTTATAGCCTTAGATTTCTATATTCCTGTGTCTCAGAAATCCTTCTGTCTGTCTGTCTGTCCGTCCATCTGTGTGTGTGTGTGTGTGTGTGTGTGTGTGTGTGTGTGTGTGTGTGTGTGCATGTGTGTTTCTCCCTCCCTGAATCCAACATTCCCTTCAAGTGTTTAGCTGTGTCTAGTCTTCAAGCATCTTTTCTTCTTCTCATTCCATCCACCCCCACCCCACCCCCTACCCCCACCCCCTCAAAAGTAAATCTCGCACCACGCATCCGTATCTTCTCCGCAAGTTTAGCGGGCAAGGGTTTTCTTAGGAGGTTCCCAGTTGCAACTGCTGTCCAAAGCGTAATGGCAGAGACTGTAGATGTCCTGTCATGGTGACTCTCTCACCCTAAATCCAAGACAAGAACTATGTATGCCTAATTTACCTCCACAGCCTGCTCAGCCTTCACCTCTGGTAAATGCCTAGCAAAATGTGTGACTGAGTTGTGGGTGCTCCAGAGTTCTGGGTGTCCTCTGGATAGCTCCAGAAATAGTCTGTGGAAGGCCCAAAACTTAACTTCACACACACGGTTTCTGACTAAGGCCAGGTGCTTTAGTCCGAACCAAAGCCTAGGTTGTGGTCAAAGGTCCATGCAAAGCAATGCATGACCATTGAAACCCCACAACAAAGCCGTTCTTAGGCGTCACAGGAACTTCTCTATAAACTCAGAGCACTGTCTTCACCATAGCCCTGAATCTACCCTGCATCCTTTCCTGTGCCTCTCTCTTCTGCCTTCTACCCACACATCTAATAAGATGTCATCAGTCCCCAAGAGTGTAGGCCACAGGCACTTTGGGCACCAGTCACTGCAGACCAGGGAACTTGGTCTTCTGGCAAAGGAAAGCGGTCGTTTCTCACAGACATTTCACAAGCGCATAAGCCAAACTCCAGGCTTCTAAAAAAAAAAAAAATCTGTCTCCTGTCCTTTCGCATTCCTGCGGCAATAGAAGTTCATTTTCTCATCATATACTGTAAATTACAGGCTGAAAAGGTGGGTCGAGTCTGACTTCAGCCTATAAATAGCTGATTTCACTTCTCCTCCTCCTCCGAGGGGCCATACTTGACAGTGGCTTAGCTCCGTGCGCGCCAGCAGAGGGACATCACAGCAAGAATAGAAGTCACATCTCCCTCCAGTCAGCCTGGGGGCAGAACCCAGAGTTCTCCATGCTTCCGAACGGGAGAAGCCCCTGCCCAGTGCACACATATTTTTCTATGAGGCAACATCTGGGTAAATCCACTTGCGGTCTCTCTTCATCCCTCTCACGCACCCCTTCTGCAAATAGCTCCCAGCACTGCCCTGGCATCTTGTAAAATAAAAATCAAAGCTGAGCAAATAATTTAAGACTCATGTTTAAACCTTTCCCAGGTCCCTGAATTCATTGCCTCTTAAAGTAAAAATACCTGTGCCAGAGGCTCCCTTCAACTGTTCGGGAATTACAGCACCCTCCCCTCCCACCAAGGAAGGATTTGGGGTTGGCATTTAAGGAGCGCCTCCCAGGGCCCCTGCAAGTCAGTTTCTAATCAATCAACAATATTATTTATTACTAGCCTCGTGCCCACCACTAAGTAGATGTAAAAAGAATGAAAATGGGAACTCTGTCCACGAGAGGCACACAGTCAAGTGGAAGAGACACAATACACTGGATAAAACGGCAGGGAAGTTCACAAGAGAACCGGGATTAAGCGTTCAACCAAGTGGAACAGACGGGAAGCATGTTAGGCGTTGGACAAGCATGGGCTCCGAAGACAGAAGGCTCCGTGCGGGTGGGGATCGAGCTGGCAGGCAGTAGAAAGGCTGAGAAGATTAAAGGAAGTGTGTACGGCTGAGGGGGGGGGGAGCACAAACAAGTGCAAGAAGTCCAGACAAAAATCATGTTCCAGAAGATGTGACACCAGCAGAGAAAATATACGGTCCCTGCAAGGGGCTTACATTGTCCCTCCCCTAAAACATCCATACGGTGAAGTCCTAACCCTCACCACTTAAGAATGTGGTCCTATGGAAGATGAGGGCCCTTGAAAAATGCGATCACAGGGTGGGGCTCTAATCCCGTGTGACTACTGTCTTCCTAAGAAGGGGAGATGAGGACAGACATGAGCGGAGGGGAGCCTGTGTGAGGGAACAGAAAGGTGACCATCTGCAAACCAAGAAGAAAATCTCATAGGCAAACAACCCTGCCAATATTTTTATTCTAGACTTCTTAGCCTCCAAGAGAGTAAGAAAATTAATTTCTGTTATTTAAACCACCCTGTATTTATAGTGCTTTTCTATGGGGGCCCTATAGCAAACTAACATAACCAGGTTCTCCTGGGAGGAACTCCCCATGCAGTAGGGATGTCTCAAGAGTCCCAGGTTCAAAGCCACGCTGGCCTGAGTGTAGGCAGAAGTGGTGGGAATACAGTTACCCATACGAATATGATGATGTTAGAGGCAATGCAGGCCAGCCTAGGCACAGGTCACATGTGTCACTGAATGCAGGAGTGGAGGTAGGATAACTTTGAAATCTGCAGAAGGGGACTTGGAAAATAGACCACAGTTCCCATGAACGACCTTCTTGAAAAGTAGGTGCCCTTTCCCAACCTCCAGCCTTTCACAGCAAGAGATGTGTGAGGCTACATGATGCCCCATAGACGGTCTCCAACTCCTCACGTTCCATGCAGGCCCAAGTTTGGAGCATCATGTTAGGAGGAAGCCCGAAGCCCTAACTATGCTCCGACTGTATCACTTCCCAGCACAACTCTGAGCTGGGTACAAAGTCATAGAAGAAATGCTTGTTGGGAACTAGTTGTGGCAGCACTGTCCACTCTGCATTCAGCCCTGGGGACCCTGAACTCCTCAGTCACTCAGTTCTGAGTATTATTTCAGCTGTAGTCATGGACCACTCTAGCTCCCAGGTACCATAGTTCCTGCTGGAAACAGAGAATTAGCAAGTGGGTTTAATGCTCTTTGGAGGGAAGTAGCATCCAAGGGCATCACTGACATTTCAAGACAGTAACAAGTTGGTGGTGTTACACTCTGTTTAGGTTCTAAGCGTCTATATTTATGTATTTATCTAATTTTCCAAATAGCTCTGTGATACCAGTGAAAGCAGTATCCCCAGTACAACTCTATACTCACAAGAAAGGCTGCCATAAAAAAAAAAAGTCCCGCACATTGGTGTAGACATGAAGAGGTAAAATCTGCCTCATCATTAGTTGTAAAACTACTATAAATGAGCCAGCAACAGTTACTAACATATATATGCCTTATGACCCAGCTATTACATCCCTGGATGTATATACCCAATATAATGTGTACATAAGTGCATCGCAATACATATACAATAGTAGTGCTGTTGTGACAGAATGTTCTCCAGTTCAGCGTAAATAGGTAAGTACAAGTATAAACCACAACCATCCAAGGGAATCTCATGACCATCATGTTGCGAAATGAAACACAGATTACACGTTGTATGATCATACCCATGAAGTTCACAGTCTAAGCTAATGTCTCGGTGGATTTAAAGTCAAGTGAATGGTTATACTCTGTGGGTGGGGAGGTCTGAGAAAGGTCTTTGAGATACACCTACTAATCTGTTTCTTGAAACATGGAGCATGGTGACTTCCCTATGCTACCTCCTTGAAGAAGAAAGTACGATGGCACACGTCTGTACTGACTCCAATACAAGCCCCATAAAATAAAGCCCTAAGGATACTCCTTCATACTTGATAGGTATACAGCATATGTCTTGTGTGGACTAAATCCCACTAGGTGCCACCTCCAGTGAGTAGCATAATGGCCACTATATAAGAGGCGTATCACGAGGACAGACAGGAACATTTCTATCATGGATTCAGAATAAACCAGCCCAGGTCTGGGTTGCCTCCAGGTCGAATTGAACACTTTGCTCTCCAGCTGATGATGGCCTCTCCTTCCAGGGACCTGGCAAATCTATTTCATCCTGGCATTTAGAAAGCTATATCCAGGCCTCAGGGACCAACTCACAGGTCAGGAGGCTGCTTGAAGGATTTTGAACATAGAATACGGGATGTAGAAGCCAGTGGAAATCAAATTGGACGATTTTTTTTTCTCTTGAGAAAGCAAGTGCCTGACTTTAGTCCATTCGCTTACACCCTCAGTCATTTACAAGCCAGTGGCTTCACGCACTGGTACACACAGAGGTGGATAAGACACAGTCTGTGCCTGCCTCAAGTGACGCAGAGGACTCGGATGGAAAGCCAAGTGCTTGACCTCTGTGAGCCACAGGAAGCTCTCACCTTGCCCTAGCACCCCACCAGCAATCAGTAGTGCGTAGAGGAGAGGATTGGTACAGAGTAAGCCCTTCATCATCGGTGGTCACTGCCACTGTTCACAACAACGTGTCACAGAAGCGTGTGTGGGTTTTAATGAGAATTCCAATACGAAGGTGATCAGTTGAGTTGGGGCATGTTGGTTAGAAAATATCTAACATATCTGATGCCCTGGAGCATTCCAAGGGCACAGACAGGTAGGAGGCAAGTTCTGTCTCAAGACCCATTCCCCACACCCGACCCAGGCCTCCCACTTGCTCAGTCCACAGAAAATAAGAGAAACCAGAGCCCAAAGCTATGAAGAGTATTTAGCCATTCATCAGAGGCTCCAGCCCCATGGCTGTGCCCTTCAGAGAGCACCAATGTCCTTGGCAGATATCCATTGTCCCCAGCCCATCAGACGCTGTCAAAGAGAGCCTGTGCCTGCCTATGCCTTTAACTTCACAGAATCAAACCCTGGTTCCTGCTGAGAGGCTGGTAGTGGTATTGACCACCCTGAGCTCCAAAGAAGCCTTGTAGCCCCAACCCCTCTTTGATGAGGAGGGAAACCCAGGAGGGAGGGGAAATAAAATAGGTAGAAGGAGAACAAGACAGGGTGGCGGGGTGAAAGAATGTAGGAACCCAGTTTCCACTGTCGAGTTCCCCCCAACACCAACGCTGGGTCCTCTGCCATTGCCCCGTGACGCCAAGAGGCTTTGTGCTGGGGCACAGTCTTGGCAGAACACCTCGGAAGTCTGTCACCACCCACTCAGATTTTTCCCAGGGGAGGAAAAAAAAAATCACCTGTCAGAAATGTGATAGACTTGTCAAGAGGGCACCAGAACGGCTATATACATAATGTAAAAACAACAGCATTTCCATCAACATGAAGAAAGAAAGATGAAGGCCCTCTGCAGTATTTGGAAAAAAAAAAAATACCTACACAAAACCCTCAGTTGTTTCCTCAGGAGCGATCTCGTAAATAGGGCGGCTGCTACGTATGCCACAATTCTCCTCTTCTCTCCCCTTCCCCAGGCCCCACCATCACCTCCTCCTCATCTCAGCTCCTTTCCTTCTCTCTCTTCTGTCTGGGACCTTTTTATTTTTTTTTCTGTTTTTATTGATTAATATTTTTCTTTGACAGCCCCACACATATTTCCTTCCCCTCCCCACCCTCTCTTACCTTCCCTGCCCCTATTTTATTCCCCCCTCCCTACAGCTCATCGTGCCTTTCCCACATTAATGCCATTTTTTCATAGAAATGTCCTATTTAGTGCTGAGGACGAAAGCAGTCATTTATCCTAAATATCTGTTTCTTATGTGTATTTACTTATTTAATATGCGGTATACAGGCATTTGAATCATGGCACATGTGCATCTCCGGTGACAATATGTAGGAATTGGTTCTCTCCTCCCACCCTGTGGGTTCCAGGAATTAACTCAGTTCTTCGGTTTTGGCTGCAAGGACCCTTACCTGCTGAGCCATCTTGCCAGCCCTGCCTAGGACATTTTCCACGGTACAGAAAGAGCAAGAGATCTTAATCCCTTGGACCTAAGACCGAGGAAGAAAATGCACAGAGTCTCTTTCAGCCCAGGTTCTGTTGTACAGGCTCACAATAATATCCCTGGCCAACAATGGCTCCCCCAACCATGGAAGTTCATATTAAAGTTGACACCTCTACATGACATCAAGAGAAAATTCCAGAAAGTAGTGGCTCCACTCTCTTTAATATCTACTGCATCATTGATTGTCCAAGGCTCTCTGTTCTCCCTCTAGATTTGTGAAAGCTACAATACTTCAAACTCCATCCTCCACACCCAATCCAGTGATTTCCCAAAAGGAGGGAAGAGCTCAAGAAATGTTTAATGACTAAACAGGTAATCAGGACTGGTATGAATGCTTGTATATGTAAATGCATGAATGCCTCCATCACAGGAAGGAAAGTGATTGTAATATTTACCTTCAGTTCATGCTCATTTGTATTTTGATACAATTTTCAAAAAAGCATCCATATGATCTAAAATAAAATACTACATGTAAAGGAAGACAACACTCTCTTTCCATGCCTCCATCATTCACCAGTCCTGTCCTCAAGACACAGACAGCCACTGCCTTTGTTTACCTATTTCTTCTGAAGTATACCTTTGAACATCTTGATTTACCAATTTTAGACCTTGTATGTTTGTTTCTGGTTATACTGAACAAGGATTAAATGCTCACAAACTATCAAATCCTTATTTTTCCTCTTCCTGTCCTTCCATTAAGTTTACATGTTATTCAATTTTATTTTGACAGAATTTACATTATTTGTAAGTAGCCTCTGCTGCTAAGACAATATGTCATGACTGTGAAGAGTGAATGATGGTACTCAAACTTCATATATGACTGTCAGCCAGATTCTATTTTCAGACCCCTGGGGTCTTTCATTTCCAGCTCTTGGGCATTTTGATTCCAGAAGAATAAACCAGCCCACATCTTACAGATATCACCCTCTGCAAACACTTAAGAATTGTAACTTTCCTGCTTAGGTAAATTAGCTGCCAGACCACTCCATTTTTTGTTTTCCAAATGTCTGTTGTCATCACTCACCCACCCCATTGTCTCCATTTCTATTCTTCTTCTCACAACATTCTTATGCTCCTGCTTTAGTGGGGTTTCAAGAAGGAGTAAGGGAAATGTAGGTGTGTAGCTGAAGTTATCCTGTTCCTTCCTGGCTCTCGCGGCCCTCAGACCCAAGCAAACACACAGAGACTTATATTATTTACAAACTGTATGGCCTAATGGCTCAGGCTTCTTGCTAGCTGTTCTTATATCTTAAATTAACCCATTAGATTTCTATTAATCTGTAAGTTGCCACAGTATCTTAACATGTTGCTTCTCATCACGGCAGCTGGCAGCATCTCTCTGCCTCAGCCTTCTTTCACCCAGCATTCTCCTCTTTCCTTGTCCCACCTACACTATCCTTCCTGCCTGCCTACTGGCCAATCAATGTTTTATTTATCAATCAGTCATAGCAACATACATTCGCAGCATACAGGACATCCCACAGCATAGGTGAATACAGTTACATGTAAGATAAGTTAAATACAGTTAAGTTAAAGTTGAACAGCCTTCTGTAGAATGTATAACTGCACGGTCAGTAGAGAACAGCTCAAATCTTCTCCAGCAGAGTCATTTCTTTTTGTTCCCCCAGTGATCATGGATAGATCTGATGAGATCTCAGTATCCCTGGGCATGAAGTATCAGACGAATAAGACTTTCCTTATGTGTATGGTGGCAAGAAAACAAGAGTAGATGAGTAGTAGGCTGATGGAGCTGTCTCAATAAGAAAACCATGACCCTTTGATCAACGTCTAGACTTGACTGACTCCGTTCTCATACCCCCAGCCCTTTTGCTGAATGAAAATCGGTGCTCTGAGGAGTGAAGACCATGTACCATCATGTTTATATAGTAGTGACTCATTAAAGAGAACGAGTGGCAGGGAAAGTCTATCCCAAAGAAAGGAAAATACCCTGATGCTCCAAGACTATGACCCAACCCAAGTTGACACTAAGACACAGGGAGCTGAGAGAGATTCATGAGTCCCTGTTAAAGCAGAAAGACAACACATGAAGTCTGCAATGGGTTCCGATGGGAAAGCCATAGCATGGATCCCTGGCCTTCTAGAGAAAGTCCATGATCTTTCATTAAAGAATCACACTTCATCTAAAAACTAGTGCTCTAAGACAGAGTGTGATCCTGGGGTACAAGAAGGCCATGGGTGACAAGACCACACACCATAAACCTGGCTCTGTCAAACCCTTCAAGCCATAAGGTCAGGTAGGCCCAGCAGTAATTCATAGTAAGATCCGATAGTGCCATCAAGCTTCATGAAGAGAAGACTCAAACTCCATTGGCCTATGTATAGAGGTCATAAAGGTCTGAATTCTGTTTACAGAAAACCCAGCTTGCTTTGTGAGTGCCAGACACAAGTGGACAGCCACCACAGTATATCCTCCCTCAAGGCAGTCCTCACCCTCAGCCAGATTGATGGGTAAATGGTCACTCAGTACTTCAATCTTTGAGTTTCAATACATCACATTGTACTGAGAAAACAAGTTCTGCTAAGAAGACCTCACAACTTTACTGAAACCTCTGAAAACTGAAACTGAACTTGAAATAGTGTCCAGGGATACCAGTTCACCCAAAGGCAGCATGGAGAATTTTACTCTACACATGCTACACGCAAAGCCAAGTTCAACAAGGCAGCCGAGCCTCTGCTCTCCATGGCTTTGAGGCTGCCTCTCCATAGGCTCAAAGCAGTATGGTTGTTTTCAAGGTCAAGTTCTCAGGATGGGAGAAAAAGAGAAGCTGGCTGAAGGAGGAGCATGGGCAGAGTTAATATGTCTCCTTCCCACCTCCGGCAAAAACAGCTCTCTGTCTTTCCTAAAGTAACTCAACACAAACCCTTTGGGACATTCTCTTACCATATCACAGTGACATCCAATCAGTCCCCAAACCAGTAGACTCTACTCCTCGATGGCTCTGCTCTCTAGTCACCTACCCTATTCCTTTACAATACTCTTCAAGGTATAATTCTCCTTGCATATTTACTAACCTTCCTTGGAGTTAAGTTGGAGCCATGTAATGTGGGTTGCATGCAGAAAGTGAGTATACTATTTCCAGGTCCTTTATCTGTGGGGGATACATTCAAAGAACCCCACCATGTGGTGGTTGTCCAAAGCTAAGAACAGTACCAAGCCCAATGTAAATTATGTCATATATATTATATATGACATAGATATCATTATAGATTATTATATGTAGACTTATTATAATACATGTAATATGTATAGACTCCTTATAAGAGTCAATATATAACATAAGCACATTAATAATTGATAACAAAAGATAACTATAACAATATACTATAACAGAGGTTATAAAAATGAGGTCTCTCTTTATCTTTTAGGATATTTTATTGTACTATACTTACCCTTCTCTTCGTAATGTGAGATGACCCAATGCCTACATGATCAGATGAAGTGAGGTGCATAACACAAGCATTATGATACAATGTCAAGCTACTAATATAATAGTTACTTGATTCAATCTAATAACCAAGTCAGCTTGGATGTGACTAACGGGTAAGTGATGTATACAGCAGGGATACACAGAAAAAAAAAATGGTCATTTTAGGTAGGATGAAGCAGAGCAGTGTGAACTACTGTTCTACTCAGAACAGGAAGCAATTTAAAACTTATGCATTATTTCTTGAATTTTTGAGGTAACACTTTTATTAACCAGAATTTAATAAACTTTAGAAAGTAGATGCAAAGGTAAAGTGAAACCACTCTAGCAGATTTTCAGTCGTAGACATACTACAGAGGTTAGTTGGGAAATTACCCATAATCTGTAGCTAAGAAATAAAATAACATAATTGCCCACATCCCTCTTCCCCTTCTACAGCCAGTATGGAGGTCATGTGTGAAACAGGACAGCATGAGAAAGTCGAAGTCTGGAGCCTTGGTCACTACTGAAAATAGTGCTGCTCTAAGAGTCTCCCAACTCAGGGGAAATGGAACATTTGTAGGCTAAATCCCCAAAATCTGAGGGGCACTCATTGCTACAACAGAGTGTAGCATTTCCTGAGTAATACAGACTTTCCCATTGTGTCTGAGTGACTCCAGTCAACAGTAAACATTCCATCACAGCAGAGTTTGAATTTTGTCTGGTTAAGCTATAATAGGACTTCAGAGTATATGAAATCCAACCATAAAGCTAGATTTTACTAGCCATCCTCTTGGCTCAACTATAAAATAGGAGCAATGAAGACTTTCATATGAATGTAGTCCTACTGCATTTACCAAAGTACAATACAAATTTGATAATAGAATATCTATGTTTTGATGTTTTGTTTTGTGTTAAGTTGTATTTGATGATTGAGGACACAGATATTTATTTAGAAAAAGTTTTATTTACTATCATTGTATGCTACATGACATATAATCATGCACAAGCTGATGTCACTCTGAGAATAGCTACTGCAGTCTCTCTCCTTATAAACGTGCTTTAAAGACTAATATTAAAATCAATTGGTCCTCATGGAATTTTAGCCATGCCCTGCCTGAACTGCTCACACATAGCTTTTGTGTATGCTTATATTGAAAATGCAATACCTTAGGTGTAGTCATAATTAATGACACACTTTGTAAGCAGTTAAGATCAGGTGAAAAAAATACCCATAATCTGACCATTTGAGAGATCACAACAAAGCCCAGACATTTGGGTTCAGGTATAGGAGCCTGGAGAATCAAAGTCTAGATAGACACATTCTGCTTCCTACACTTTAGATCATTCCCAACAAGCTTCATTTCATATATCCAGCTCTAAATCCTGGAATCTGAGCTGCCAGGTCTGGGTATAGTTCACTGTATCTCAGTGGCCAGAGAACCAGAAGCCATGTATCCTGCCCTCTCCTCCATCAACCCAATGAGTGTCAGAGATGAAATGGTTGAAGTCTGGCAAAGTCAGACACACTGGCACAGAGCAGGGAGATTTTTGCAGAAACGGGTATGAATAGCAAAATAATTGTTATACCACAGTAGCAAAAAATAAGATGCATGCATTGCATCCCCAGTTGTGCGGTAGCTGAGTGATAGTTATCACAGGTTGAGGTGATGGAGGCCACCCACCACTATGCCAAAGGGAAATAATTCAAAACTGTTATCTGCCATCACAGGAAGGCAGGTCACATGCCTGCAGAGTGAATGGCTGAAGGTGATGGCTGGGGAAAGCCAGTATTTCACAAAGAAATAGAAATAGAATGGCTGAGTTGTAAGGAAAGGGATCTAAAGAACTAAAACCCGCACCCAACTGCGAGATCCCAAAGAGGAAGAGATTAGAAAGAAGAATGCTTGCATAACTCAGGTCCATGAGGACTTCACAGTTAAGCATAGGGACTCCACCCTGCAGCAGAGAACAAAATAAGGATGCTATCTTCCCACCTAGGCTATTTGAGACAGCCTCAAGATCACAGCTCCCATGAAGCTTAGAGTCAGAGGCATGAAGGGAAATAAACAAACTAGACTGGCTTCATCATGTGTAGGAAAGAACTCTGGGTGAGCTTATGACCATCTTCACCAGCACAGTACAAGTAGATGAGAAGTTTGCTGAGATCTTGACAAAATTGTATTACCCAAGAAACTATAATCCTAGCCTCTTTTAAAAAAAAAAAAAGTATGAACATTAAACTTTCAACACTTGTCACTTACTAGTCATCCTCTTGGCTCAACTTGCTTCATAAAGAAGCAAGCAAGAAAGGAACACTGTCCCTTAGATATGCTAGTAAATGGAGAAAAGAAAGGGGGAGAGGAACCTTCCAGATCACAGAGCCAGTGAGCAGGGGCACAGTCCGTAAGAGGAGTTCTCTCAGAGAACAGACTCGGGGTTGGAAAAGGAACACAGCCTCTGCTCCCCGACACTCACTGGGTTGACGGAGGAGAGAGCAGGATACATGGCTTCTGGTTCTCTGACCACTACGACACAGTGAACCATACCCAGACCTGGTGGCTCAGATTCCAGGATTTAAAGCTGGATATGTGAAATGGAGCTTGTTGGGACTGATCTAAAGTGTCGGAGGCAGGATGTGTCTAGACTTTTTGAGTCTCCAGGGGCATGATGATGTGGTAGCGACAACTAGCTGTCCACCAATTCATGCAACTGCATGGAGCTGTCAGTAGGAGGCAGCCACTGGGCTGCATTTCCCGGCTCCTTCCCTTGCATTTTGGCCTGGTCACTCTTGCATGTAGGCACATTGCCGCTCTTCCCTAAGCAATGTTCATGGAAGTGCTGTGTATCACTCCCAAGCCAGGGGTTCTTTTAAGTGTATATTTTCACCTCTAGGGTCTTGGGTACAGAAGACAGATGTCTTAACTAATGGTGGAGTCTAAAGACAAAAAATGTCTGATCCCCCCTAAATCACCCTTTGGAGGGACTTCATCTGCCAACCAGAAATACCCCAAGTAGACTGCTACATAGGTGAGACATAAACCTATTATATTAGGTCATTGACATTTGGGTAACAGCTATCAAGAGCTATAGTCACCCTAACCAATACGCTGACAGACCATCTGAAGCAGTATCTGTCCCCAGATTTGAGCATGTGTGGCACATTTTCAAATGGTAGCGTTTTCCCGGAACAATTTGAAGTGACTGCACTCCATACAAATGATCACACTGTTCCCTGTAGCTCTGGGTCCCTGCCTGAGAGAGTTGATTTACTTACTCTGTTACCAGCACAGAAGGAAAAGTTCTCTTCAGCAGCGAGCAACCTAGCTCCCTTCGGCCCAGATGTGTCGTGATGCTGTCACTCCTGTAACGCGTTCTTCCTCCTCTGCCATGTCCCACGACCCGTGCCGCTCATCCGAAAGAATTGACATGCGAGTTCATTTTACCTACTGTTCAGTATTCCAAGTGCATGCCTGTGAGTATCCGCGGTTGCCTCTCTGTTGTCCCCAGGTACCCTAGTTGAGAATGGCAGTTTCCCAGGTTGTAAATAATTAAGCAGAAATCTAAACATCCCCCTCGCCAAGGGATTCTTCAAGTCCAGGGGATGGGGGTCTTAAGTAATTTCACCTAGGGTGATTCTAACTTCCACTGACATGTGAAATATTTCTAAGAAACTCAAGTTTGACTTCATGGCTCAAGGTGAAGGGTGGGGGTGGGGAAGGGGGGGTTGAGATCTCTGTTGCTGTTTCTGAGGGGAGGTAGGTGCCCTGGGGTGGAGGAGGGAAAAGCCACTGCTATACCCACAGCGAAGATGAAACAGACAGCAGCCTGCAGTGATGGAAGTACAGAAATCAACACACATCAAAAGACGAATAAAAATAACTAAAGGCATAAATAACTAAACACATACATGCTAAGAATCAAACCAGACATAAGACTCACCCTAAAATGACTTCACCTTCCAGGATATTCCTGCCCAGGGAAGTCAAAGTTGTTCAAACCAGGAACTTGTGGGACCCTCTGAGCTCCTCCCCTAAGTCATCTCAATGCCTTTTCGCTGTCTCCAGACAGAATGTATCAGATCACCACTCTTGTTAGTTCTAACTGACCTTCTACCTTGAGAGGTCCGCCATGGTGCTGCTGACTTCAGTCTCGGTAAATAGCCCAGCTTGGCTCTGGCCTACTCAGCCAAGCTTGTGCTCTCTTACCACAATGCCACAGACTGAACGTCTGGGTCTCATTGAAAGTCCTATGAGCCTCTAACCACTTCTGTGATGGGATCTGAGGTGTGAATTTGGTGTAGAGAATGAATGTAGAGCCCTCTTGAGTAGGATGAGCACCCTGATGTGACGAGACCAGGGAGAGCTAGCTTTTTCCTTCTCTACCCTCTTCCATTTGAAGACACAAAGACAAGACAGCCATCTGCAGACCCAGATGCACACCTTCAGCACCTCGATCTTGAATGTACAGTTGTCAGAATTACAAAAACAAATGCTTGCTATTAAACAGTCTAAGGTGTTATTAATGGTATTAATTAAAGCAACATTTCCTTGTTAGTTTGATGTTTGTTTTGTTGTTGTTGTTGTTTTAATCAACTTGACACAAACTAGAGTCAACTGGGAAGTGAGAACCCAAATGAGAAAATGTTTCCATCATATTGGCCCATATGCAAGCCTATGAGGTGCTTTCTTGATGGGTGATTGGTGCGGGAGGGTCCAGCAAACTGTGGGTGGTGCCATCCCCAGCCAGGTGGTTCTGAGTGATTTAAGGAAGCAGGTTGGACAAGCCATGGGGAACAAGCCAGTTAGTGGCTTCAGTTCCTGCCTCCAGGTTCCTGCCTCCAGGTTCCTGCCCTGACTTCCCTTAATGATGGAGTCTGTCCTGAGAACTGTAAGACGAAATAAACTCTCCCCACCCAAGTTGCTTTTGGTCATGGTGTTTTATCACACCCATAGAAGTCTAACTCAGACACAACCCAAACTGATGCGTGAAAATAGTAAATAGTAAACTCAGCTTTATCAGTTGGTTGTTACTGTGGTAGCTGGGGGAGCCAGTATGAACACATACACACTTAAATACATTCTGGTCCTGATTCTACAACTGACTTACTGGGTATTTCAAGGCGAGTGTCTTAACCTCTCTGTTGTCTTGAAAGACATCTGGAGATGCTACATAAACACATCTTCCTCTAGCTACCTCAGACAGGGCTAAGCATGACATACTGTGGCCTGAAGCAAAGTTATAACCCATCAGTAGTACAGGCATTTGTATCATTGATTCCAGTCACTGAATAGCTAGATGATTCTTAGAAGCATCATTGCAAAGCAGACATATGCATTCACTCTGGTCAATTAGGGAACAAAAACCATTTAAACGGGAAAGGAGTTTTGAAAGATGGAGAAGAAAGAATTAGGAATTATGTTAAGATGAGAAATCTGGAATATGGGAGCTAGAGAGAAAGGATTTATTTGAACAGTTTTATAAACCAAGCTATCGTTTTTCTTCCCCACAGCCAGCATACTGAAGCTAACAGTAAAAGCATTAATTTATCATGAGATTTTTAAAGATCTCTCTTGTCAGTAATGAAATAAACACGTGACAGGGTAGCCAGGCAGTTATTGTTTATAGGGAGGTCATTATAATAATTAAGATTAATAGCAATTACTTGTCATATTTGTAGATTTCTTTCCTTGAGAAATAACTGTGGCTATATTAAATAACTAATTAACACATCTCCATGACTGGCTAGGAAAGCACAGATTCACAAAATCCTCTATACTCTCTGCCTCTACAGAAACAATAAATGAATAAGCACTGTAAAGCTGCTGCTCACATTTTGAAAGGAAACTTGGAAAGTAAACCAGTCACTAGATGGGTGATGGCATCCAAAATGAAAACTGGGGCTTTCTCCCATCTACTTTCTTCGGGGCTTTGCCAGCCCTACTGATGGATAACCAAACAGAGAGTCTTAGGCACGTGTCTCTCTGTGTTCCCACATAGGAAAATCTATCTCAAGTCTCATACAGCTCGTGCAGTAAGTTGGACTTTTACATTTTTTTTTAATTTCATCCATGTGTACAGTATATCTTGGTCATGCCCATCCCCTACTCCCTCACTCCAGCTCCCCCTACTTTTCCCCCAACATATCTCCTATTTCCACCCAACTTTGTATCTTTTTTAAAAACAACCCATCAAATTCAATTAGTGCTGCCCATATGAGCGTGTGTGGAAGGCCATCCACGGAGGCATAAAAGAGTGACTGGCCCTCCTTCGGCAGACATCAATGGCCTTAAGCTCCTCAGCCAGGGGGTGAGACATCCTGGACACTCTCCCCTATCCATGCTGAAATTTTTAATTTTCCTTGATCTTGCGGGAATATTGTGTGGGTAGCCAAAGTTGCTGTGAGTTGCTGTGTGTAATAGGCATCTCATGTTATGTTACAGGACAGCCTTTTATGGCATTCCTCCCCATCCTCCGACTCCTATATTCTTTCCACATCCTCTTCGATTATCATACAAAACGGTTTTTTTGTTGTTGGTTTTTGTTTTATTTTATTTTATTTTTTTAACGGCTCAGTCACAGAACTATAAGAGAAACCATGATGGTAATACCAATGCTTTTTCCCAGCCTTCCTCCCCTTGCATATACTCAATAAACCCTTTTCTTCTTGGGGAGGGGGAGGGTGTCTTCATGTTTCAAGTATTAAAACCTTAAAGCCATTTTTATTGAACATTTTCCAGAACAACATGAAAATAGATCAGAACTTCACATCAGAGTTCTTTGTTGTCTGTTTGTTAGCTTGTGTGTGTGGTTTTTTTTTTTTCCTTTTGGCAAGGGAGGCCTTGCCATTTACACAGCTCACAGCTGCAGGAGAAAGGGGAGGTCAGTGGCATCCCATATTCCAACCAAAGAGGGAAGCCCACCCCTTCCAGGAAACACTTGTGATCATGGGCAATATCTTAGGGAGAGACACAAAGAAGTCCGGGCTAGTTATGGCACGGTAGCCTACCTGAAGCCTACCACTAAACAAAAGCAGAATGTGTTAATTAAAAAAAATTGGCAGTCATCTCTCCTAAATTAATCACAGCCTGAGGCCTATGGCCAAGAGAATGGTAGACAGGGTCTGAAGGTCAAAGACAAACCAGGTAGTGAAAAGTCTGTATTTTCCATCCAGATTTGTCCCTTGACATGTGGCCATTGCATTTGTCCCTAAGGCATCTCTTTTCTACTCTATTGCGCATGCGTACACACACACACACACACACACACACACACACACTATAGAATCACCACCCGAAAAAGCACATACCTTCGATCTCTCCCAGAACTCTCATTTTCAAACAGGTAAATTATATTCATTCCACAGCAAGTGTGTGTTTATGTAGATAGGAGTGGGGAAGGGAAAGGGAAGATGGGAGAAGATGAAGGGTATTTATGGAGCCTGCTGAGAGAGCCTCCACTCCCCGCTTTGGGCTTAGATAAGGATGGCAAAGACATAATTCCTGTTCTCCAAGAAACCCTGAGAGAGCAAAGAGGATAGACACATGAAGAGTGGCGGCTTGTCAGGGACCACCACCTAGCTCTCTTCATGTCCTGAGAGGGGTCTAGAGTGAGGCCAAGCTGGTCCTCTCTCTGCCCTCATCATTCTGTGTGTACCAGGAGCTAACAGCGCCACCAAGGTGAGCAAGCATTCCCTGGGCCTCTGGAATCTGAAAAACAACTCATGATCCTCTGGCAGAGCAAGGAAGTAGATAAAGTGAGAGAGACTGGAAGCCTTCCACAGCCTCGGAAGCAAATCTTCTCCTTACCTAGTTGGTTCACACCCAAGACACAGAAACCCTGGACCACTCCAGCTCTTCAGCTTTGGCTTGGAACAGTTGTTTCACAGGCCTGTCTGAGTTTCTGTATTTCTACATGCTTTGTGTTATTGGTTCTTGAAAACCTCAAAACCAGAACAAACTCATTCCGTGAACCACTTGGAGGACAGGCAATTTCCTTGAGGGTTTCTCCCTTCACAGAGTCATGATGAGAAGGGGATGTGGCTTAGGATAAAACCCATCCTTTTCATTCGTGGAATAAGCTGGTGCTCAAAGTGTCCCACTGTCCTAGAGCCTGAACCAGCACATCTCTTGTAGCAATGAGACAGGCAGGAGGACAGGGCTCATTTACAAGAGCAGAGGCTCACCTGTAACCCATCAAAGCAAAGTGACTGACGGCCATGGAGATCAAAAGAGGGAACAGCTTCTGGAGAGAGCTGACACCGGTGTCTTCTCTGGACCTAAGGATTTCTACAGGCAGAATTTCTTTTAAGCTAACAGAAAAGGGAGAGATGGCGAATTCAGAAGACAGGGATGGGGGACAGAACTACAAGACATATCGACAAGAATGTCTCCACAAAGAAGATGGAGACTCAGCATGCTGGAGAGATCAGAAGAGGAGCCAAGACATGAGACACCTCAGACTGCAGCGGATTTGTCATGAAATTAATCACTAAACCCTCCAAGTGGACTCACGGGTGTAGATTCTACATCCTTGAGGCGTTTCAGGAAGGCGAGATGGGTACATGCACAGACTCATACTCAGGGGATGGTATAGGCAGGCCTTGAGGTGCTCATGTCAAGTGTGTAGGAGAGCAAATGGGAGTGTGAGTGTGGGTGATGTCACCACAGAGAAGGTGTCATCATAGAGCAAGGTGAGTATTTATCAGAAGGTGAATCCCAGGGAACTCTAATATATTAGGGCAGGCAGGTGAGAATGGCCAAGGACTTTGAATGTCAAAGGCAGCAGGACAGCTAGGTGACTGAGTTTCTCAATGACTACACAGAAGCAAGCAAGAAGTCATACTTGGGTACAACCAGTTCCTAGTCCTCTCCTCCATACATCCTCCAATCAGAAGTCACATTAACCCTCTGGACCTGTGATCATGACATCTGCTTGCAAAGAATGCCTCAAAAGACCCTCCACCTGGATTCTCCACTATAGGCTGGCAGTCTAGGCCCCTGTAAATTGTTTTTGTTTGTTTTGGTTGGTTGGTTGGTTGGTTGGTTGGTTTTACAGAACTCTCTACTTCCACCCTGTAACTCTTCTCAGAGAGCACTTCTCCAGCTAAATCACAGCCTGCTGTTTCCTCAATATCCCCGCAGTGTTCTGTTCCATTTGTGGTGTTCCACTTAAGTTGTCTTTCCTGCTTCAAGTTTTACCTACTGAAGTTGTTAGTAAGCATGCTTGCCTTCCATCTCTCTTACGAGTCTGTCCATAGTCCCCCTAGAAGCTAACACGTGTGTACTACACACCATCATGAGGACAGACATGGTCAGATGGATCGGTCCTTCCTCTCTGACCCCCTAGGTTAGACAGATACTGGCCAGGAGAAGGCCATGGGCATGACATGAAATAGCACAGACACCCATAAATGTGTGGGTATGAGGTTATGCCTGACAACCATGGTCATTGAGGTGCTTGCTTTAGCCCTAGAACAATGGCTCCCAGCAGCTGTTAAACATCCCATTGGCTTCTCTCTGGGTCTTCATTGTCTGTCTGGGCAGAAGAAGCCTATTTGGCATTTGCAATAGCTGGCTTGTGGCTCCTCCAGCTATTGCCTGGAGAAATCAGAGCTCCCCTTATGGAGCACTTGGAGATCTCCCAAGGTGAGGCCCAGTGCTAGAATTAATAAAAAGCATGTGTGACTGCATCGCTTTCAGCCCTGACACAGCCTGGGAATCCTCATCAAACACACACCAGCCCGGGAGGAGAGGTCACTGTGGATATTCCAGTGCTAACATTCGAACGCTAATAACTTTACCACATAGATTAATTTTAAATGTCAGACCATGTTGCTGTGTAAAGCTAAGGAGCTTGGGAAATAAGGTATATTTTTGAGGCTTCCCGGCGACCCCAGCTCGTGCGGTATTTGATCACTGCTGGGGTGGGCAGAGTGGAGGAGAGCGTTTCTTTAACAGTTGCTACCCCTGTCATGCAAACACGAGGGATAAACAGCATTTAAAAGCGGCCGCTGTCTAGTTTCTCAACCAGGAAAACGGCCGGAGTGACAGTAATGAGATTTTTGCACAGAACCACCGAGGCTGTGCAGTCTGAGACCTTGCCCAGAAGGCTGGGTTCCAAGCCCAAACAAATGTGTAGGACTTGGTTAGAAGCCCCTGGAAAATAGCATTTGTAATAGAAACCCTGGTAATGCACAGCTGCTGACCCCACCCTGGGGCAGAAAGCAGAGCTGGGTCCCCGCTGCTGAGGGAAGCTCCATGCAGGGAGTGGGGGGGGGGGGCATCCTAGCCCAGGGAAAGGCTAGAAAGGGAAAGAGAGACAAGGCAGAGGCTGCAGGGGGAAAGGAGGAAGGGACAGATGCTCACACAAAACCCACCCCGGGGCTGCCAAGATCGCAATTAACAATTCACATATTTTGGACCGAAATTCTCATATTTTAAGAGAACTTAGGCAAAACCCTCCTCCCACCAATATTAGCAATGCAAAACCGGCAGTCAAGACAGACCCAAATTATCATCCATTTTGCAAAAAGGATGAAAATTGTATAGCATGGTGTCCAAAATTCTTCAGTGAAAACAATCATTAGAGTGCACCTGGCAGCCCTTGGTGTCACCCGCCCCCCTAGCCTCTAGGGACCCCGGGATAAAGCTCCTGTGTGCTCTCCTGAGAGCCCTGAGCTCCAGATCTGGCCCTGTCAGAGGGGCCACCAATCATCAGAGGCGCTCCTGACTCTTCCGATTTCAAAAGTCACCCTTCCGTGGATCCGTGGATCCAGATGCCTCTTGAATGCCAGAGAGAGTGAGCCGAGGGTACCATAAATCAAAGAGTAAATACAGTGCCCTAGAACCCCACAAGCCCCAGCTGGACTGAAACTTAATGCACTTGGATTGGGCTTCTAATGTTTAAGCCATCAAATGGAGTGGGAAAGTTGTGGGCTGGGGGGCTGGGGGCGAGTTGGGGGGTGAACAACCAGAAATAAAAACAGCAGGATCCCAAACAGAGTGAAACTTTCAACCACTGTCTTCATGGGGCTGAGAATGTAACAGGCAAAAACTCTGTACTGCAAGATGCCTCCTGTTGTGGTCCTTCTTCCTCCAAAAGGAAACTACATCCCCCTGCCTCTTCCCTCTCCCCCATCACTCTCCCTGTTCCTGCCTTCCTCCTCAGGGCCTCTAGAGTGATCTTCCACAATTACCCACGTCATTAGGTCACAATTGTGCTTCAAAGACTCATATGGGACACTAGAGAGATGGCTTAAGTTAAGAATATGAGTTGCTCTTGCAAAGGACCAGGGTATGGTTCCCTGTGCCCACACGGCAGCCCACAATCATGTGTAACTCCAGTTCTGGAGGAATCTGAAGCACTCTTCTGGCTTTTTCAGGCACCAGGGCACACACATGGTACACAGACATACATTCAAACAAAACACATAAAATAAAAATAAATAAATCCTGGTCATGACAGAGGAACCCACAGAGACAGTTGATCTGAGCTCATGGGAGCACATGGACTCTGCACCAACAGTTCAGGGAGGCAGCATGGCACCGACTTAGGCCCTCTGCATGTGAGTGACGGTTGTGTAGCTTGGTCTCTTTGTAAGGCTCCTAGCAGTGAGGTCAGGGCCTCTCCCTGGTGCTCAGCTGGCTTTTGGGAACCTATTCCCCATGCTGGATTACTTTGCCCAGCCTTTATGCAGTGGGAGGAGCTTGGTCCTATCTCAACTTGATATGCCATGTTTATTCAAGTCCAGGGGAGGTCTGCCCTTTCTGAATGGAGACAGAGGAGTGGATGGGGAGGGGATAGATGGGAGTTGAGGGGAATGGGAGGAGAGTAAGGCGGGGAAACTATGGTCAGTATGTAAAGTAAATTTTTAAAAGTTAATTAAATAAAATAAAATTTTAAAAAATAATAAAATAAATAAATCCCTTTTTAAGGCATCTGATGCGGCCCCCCACTACAAACAGAATCTATTCCCGTCTCTATCCAGGCTCTCCGAGGGCAGGTCCAGGTGATTCTTCCTGCAGGGTTAGTTGAAATAAAAAAAAAAGTGAGAAAATGAGCTGCGTGATGAGGGGAAACCAGCCTTATAAAATACGTAAGATAAATATATATGTAAGTATTTATATATGTGAATATTTTGTCTATCGAGGAATATAAATAAATATAAGTACACAGGTCTGAATTCAAAGGAACCACGTTGTAAAGTCGTGTACTCTCAGGACCCAAGACTGGAAGGCTACAGCAATACTTACACATCCTGGTACAAGGCATAGGAGCTGCTGGGATGGCATCAGGATGGACAGCAAACACCAGTCTCCCTTACCTGGTTAGCTGTACTCCTAGAACAGTGGTTCTCAACCTGTGGGTCACAACCCCTTTGAAGTTGAACAAACCCTTTTACAGGGGTCACCTAAGACCATTAGAAAATAGATATTTACATTATGATTCATCACAGTAGCCAAACTACAGTTAAGAAGTAGCCATGACAATGATTTTATGGTTGGGGGTCAGCACAGCATTGAGAATTGTATTAAAGTATTGCAGCATAAGGAAGGCTGAGAGCCACTGTCCTACAAGGCAGCTGAAGATGCAGGGGAATGGAAAGTTTCCAACGGCTGGCTCTAAATTCATGTGCCTGAAGTTCAAACCCAGCCTCACACCTAGAACTACAAGACATTGGCCATGTCACTTACTCTCCCTGAGCCTATAAGATGCCTCGAACATAGTACTTCTGGTGGGTAGGGATGTAGGAGATGGTTCAGCCATCAAAAGTACCTGTTTCTCTTTCACGGGTCCTGGTTCTGTTGCCAGCCCCTATCTGATAGCTCACAACAATCTGTAGCTTCAGGTCCAGAGGACCTGATGCCCTCTTCTGAGCTGGGCAGGTACCAGGCACACACATGGTGCCTATACACACACCAAGGCAAAACACTCATACCCACAAAATGAAATAAATACATCTAAAAACAATAGCTACTTTGTAGGTTTGCTGGGAGATTTCAACAAGATAACCCACTCAAGTATTTAGTGTACTGTCTCAGACCCAATCAATGCTTTTTATATTTTTATAATTAAAATATTGCCATGAAAAGGAAAGAGAATATCATCCAAGGTCACTTGGAGCGCTAGTAACTCAGCAAGACTCACAACCTTGACTCCAAATTTCCCATCCTGGCTCGTCCCTGTTGCTGCAGAGGCTGCGACAGAAACATTACATCAGGAGCCAGAAGATAATAAAGCTAATTGGGCCATTAGGACCAGTCACTTCCCTCTACATTGAGCCTTGGGGGGATGTTATGGGTGATCAATATAATAAATAACATTGCCTAGTCTGAGGCAGCTCTCAAGGGAGCGTCTTGGAAACTGAGAGGAAAAGAAGATCAAGATAACAAGAAATTTGGATGAAAAGCATGACCTCAGAGCATCACTGAGTTTCTCCCTTGCCTGCCATATCGTTCTATGCCAGATACAGGGACATGGGGGAGCTAATGATGGAGATCAGAAAACCCAGGACTTTGGGTTCTCTAATGGAAGACAGGCAATCTGGGTGCATTGAGTTCTGTAACTCAGAGCTATTCAAGATGCGGCTCACAGCCCAGGCACGCCACTGGTGCTCAGGCGTAGTTCGGTGACTTGGGTGACCTCATCCTTGAACAAAGGCTTTCTTCTGTCTAGGAAGGTGTGGTTTGAATGTGAAATGTACCCCCATAGTCTCATGTGTCTGAAGACTTCCCGTCCTTAGCTGGAAGCACTGTTTTTGGAAAGTGGTGGATGCTTACCAAGGGGGAGCCTTAGCAGAGAAAGCGAGCCACCGTGGCAGACCTTGGAGTTCTATAGCTTGGCCTCACTCCCTCTCTTGTCCTTTCTCTCTTCCCTGACTGTGGACTCGAGACCAGATGCCTCACACATCTGCCACCAGGCCTTCCTCACCAAGACAGTGTCTTACACTAAAGGTGAAAATAAGCCTTTCATTCCTTAAGATGCTCTTCTCAGGGATCTGGTGACAGCACCAAGAAAAATAACTAAACAACAGAAGCTTGAATATCTGAAAAAGGCCCCACAGAGCCCAGGCACACTTTCAGTGGTACATCTCATCCCCGGCACATGCTTGAGCTCACCAGTACTCAGAACATGCCCTGGATAAATGTTTCTCCAGTTGCCTAGAATAACTCTGACCTCAAAGAGCATAATGACCTTTAGGACCAATTTGGAGTTAGAAGGAAGATCCTCTTGAAATCCATAATAAAACAAGGATCTGGCCAGTGTACCAGGAAGGCAGGAGCTCCCACCATTTCCTTGTCAAAGTTATTTGAGTCATGGCCATGTGAGCATAATGGAAGTCCTGTGAAGCAGAGTCACACCTCCCCTGATGACCCTAGAAGGCGTAAGCCCAGATAGTACTGGAAGTAAAATGGTTAAGAGAGAAGACCTTAAGTGTGTCGTGCTACCTAAGATATTCATGGTGTATTTGTTTGCCAAAGGAAGAAACACTGTGTAGGCTTAGACCCCCATTGATAGATTTCTAGTGTGCAGGTATTCATCATGAACACAGAGCCCTCCAGAGTAGCACCTTTTGATATCAACCAACCAGCAGGGATGACCACGACCAAAGTGGACAGATCATAGCCAAATGCAAAGCTCCTTGATGATCTAAGGATAAATGGTGAAGACGTGGAGCCTTTCAGCAAGCAACAGAGCATGGCCTCTGGGTCAGGTGGTAAAATCCAGAGTTGGCCAGATGAAAACAGTGCCAGAGTACCCTAGACATGTGGGTTTTTTTTAAGTTTATTTTTATTTTATATGCATGTTTGCCTTCATGTGTACACGTACGTGCACCATGTGCATGCCTTGTGTCTGTGAAGACCAAATGAGGGCACTGTGTAACACAAATCTTAAGAGGTCTTGTAATAAAAAAAAAAACAGAGCCAGATATTGGGGTCAAAGCTGAAATGTCAGAGAAGCAGAACAGCCAGCCACTAGTTCTTACCTCTACGAAATTCTCAGCCCCAAGAGAGCAAGTTCCTGTTTCCTCACACCTTATATACTTTTTTGTGTCCTTCCATATTACTTCCTAGGATTAAAGTCATCTGTCACCACTGCCTGGTTCTGTTTTTCTCATGTAGCCCAGTGTGGCCCTGAACTTACAGAGATCCAGACGGATCTCTACCTCCCAAGTGATAGGATTAAAGGTATGTGTCACCACTGCCTGACCTTTATGTCTAATTTAGTGGCTGACTCTTTCCTCTGATCCTCAGGTAAGCTTTATTGGGGTACACAATATATCACCACAGCACTGGGCCCCCTCAAATTGGAGTTATAGATGGTTGTGGGTTGACTCGCGAATGCTGAGATCCAAACCCCAGTCTTCTGCAAGAGCAGCAAAGGCTCTTAACTGTTGAACCGAACCATCTGTGTGGCCCCTGAAGTGGGGAGCTTTAACTATATCAAACTAGACCGGTGTCTTAGGAAATCTGCAACGAAGCCAGGACATCATCACTGTCTGCGCTATTCTGGCTTACTGTTGTGTGGCCATTGCTGGTTCTTACTCATCAAAGCTTTCTCTGCAAGTCTTATCAGCATCGTCATGAAAAACACTTCTTCACCCACTTGCCATTGGCAAACCTGTAGCTGCCATGACTCCTAACGTCACTCAGGGCTTGGTCTCAGGCTGAGGAAAGCCAGAAAAGTAGCCTGCCTGGATGAGCTCCTTGATCATGGAGGCTTCATTACCCATTCACTAAGAGTGGTACACTGTGAAAAAGTATAGACACCACCTGTGAGAAATCCCACCCAGATCTCACCTCAGGCCTCCTGGCTCTCTACAGCAGTGGTTCTCAACCTTCCAAATGCTGTGACCCTTTCGTATGGTTCCTCATGTTGTGGTAACCACCTCCCCCACCCCCCGCTGCAACTATAAAATTATTTTCATTGCTACTTTATAACTAATATTGCTACTGTTATGAATCATAACTCAGGTGACCCCTATGAAAAGGCCCTTTGACCCTCAAAGGGGTCTCAACCCACAGGTTGAGAATCACTGCTCTAGTATGTCTTATAAACCCCAAACAGGAGTCTCTACCATCTCCAGTTCATACTTGATGGGGCAAATTGGGTCACAGATTCTCAGGGCAATCCAAGAAGACCTTAACATACTGGTTTCCACTAGTGTTCCCCAGCACTGAGCTTCATCCCTCAGAAGCACGTTCTTCAAAGAGCATCAGGCAGGAAAGCTGAGGGAGGTGGCATTCCTGTGTATGAGATTGGCTGCTGCCTATGTCCATCTGAGGCTTTGTCCGTACTTTTTCTCACAGTCCTGGTGCACACCTGCCCCTGGCCGTGTGCTTTGCCTCCAGAACCCATGACATTGCCTATGCTCTGAGCTTACAGCTGTCTGAGCCTGACTGTTTCTGTCATCCTGCCCCTGAACTCCCAGGTCCGGAGCTTGTCTTTGCATAATTGCTGCTGCCTGTTCCTGAAATTATGATTGTTTGATTATACTTGCGGTCACTTCCATTTTAACCGTCTTGGTGACTGTGCTCCTGCCACTGTGATTATACCTGTCTACAGAGGTGACTCTCAGAATATTTAACAACTGACCCAGTGCCGACCAATCAGAACCGATTCCCATCGTGAACAACTGGTGTGGCTATCTCAGGCCATTTTCTGCTGGCTCTTGCAGCCTGCTAATCAGTCTTTATTCTGTGTCATATAATCACAAATACGCTTGATTTTTTTTCCAACTACTGCCTTCATCCCCATTCTATCAAACCCGCCCCCTGTTCCTTAACAATATCTTGAGTGGATCTATTTGCTTTCTGATCGTTCTCAGTTACAGGTAGTCTGGTCCATCCCACAGGTCCTCATCCAATTATAACCAACAACAGATACACTGATGTCCCCTGAAAAGAAAAAGCACAAGCCTTTCACTCTTCCAGTCAGTATCTCCAGGAACAGAAATTGAGGAGAGGGATATGGCAGAGATGGCACGTACCCCCTCAGAGAGCTGTCATCTGTCTTGGCGGGAAGGTCTCACTGTTTTTGACCACCTGCAGATAGTTTCATTGACTGATGGGTGTAGCCATGACAAGAGCCACCAAAATTCTCTAGTTGCCAAGAATGCTTCCCTTTGTCCCTATTGGCAGACATCCCATCTCCCCTGTCAATGAATGATAACAGCAGCCATCTTGGCATCCCCACTGGCCCTTGAATCCCACCCAGGTAGCTATAGGAACCACTGAAGTTCCTTCCCTGTCCCATCAGATGATAATAGACCTCAAATGCATGTCCTCTTCCTGCAGTCATGCTCCAGGTCCCTTCCTATCAGGACACAGAAGGCCTGGACTGCCTACATGAATGCTGTCATTCAACCCTGGAAAGTATCAAGAGTAATTACAGCCATTCATCAGAGAAGCCACACCTCTACACAGATACTTAAAGAGATGCCTGGCTGTTGAAAGATTCAAGAGTCTACACAAGAGCACTGTTGAGCCAACGTGAAGTACTGATCTGTCGGTTTAAACAAGAATGGCCCCCCATAGGGTTACATATCTGAATGCTTTGTCCCCAGTTGGTAGAACTCTTTGAGAAGGATTAAGAGGTGTGGCTTATTAGAGGAGATATGTCATTGGAGGTGGGCTTTGAGGTTTCAAAAGTCCACACCATTCTCAGTTAGTGTTCTCTCCCCAGCCTTTTCTCTCTGCCTCTCACGCTTATGGATCAGATAAATGTAAGCTCTCAGCTATGGCCCCAACACCATGCCTGCTTGCCTGCTACCATGCTCCCTGCCGTGATGACCATTGATTCATTCTCTGGAACCATGATACCCAAATAAATGCTTTCTTTTATAAATTGCCTTGGTCATGGTGTTTTGACACAGCAATAGAAAAGTAACTAAGGCACATGGCAAGGAAGCCTGCAGAAAAAAATGGAACCAAGATCCCCACCTAGAGCCACACCCACTACTATGGACTCACTTCTCCACTCTTAGGGGCCAGTCTCATTCTCACCCACCATTATAACCCTACAGGTACCTCACCTATAACCCCCTCCTTTCTTCTCCTTGCTTTTTTCATAAAGCAGGTTTTTTTTTCTTTTTCCAGTATGTGTGTGTGTGTGTGTGTGTGTGTGTGTGTGTGTGTGTGTGTGTGTGTGTGTGTTGTACTCACACACATGTGTTTTTGTATGTCTGTGCATGTGCATGTGGATATCTAAGGTTGGTGTCTGGAACCATCTTCAATTACTCTTCTACCTTATTCAATAAGGAAATGTCTCTCAATAAAACACCAGGGTGGCTGGGCGGTGTGGCAGCACACACTTTTAATCCCAGCACTCAGGAGGCAGAGCCAGGTGGATCTCTGTGAGTTCGAGGCCAGCCTGGTCGACAGAGTGAGATCCAGGACAGGCACCAAAGCTATACAGAGAAACCCTGTCTCAAAAAACAAACAAACAAACAAAAAAGAGTCAGGGGTGGCAGATACGGCTAGTCTTGCTATCCATCTTTCTCAGAAGACATCCTATCTCTGCCTTCTGAAGCTGGAAATGGGGGGCCACCACACCCATCTGCATTTCCACAGGTTTCTGTGGATCCAAACTCTGATCCGCATGCTTAATCACAAAACCATCTCTTCATGCCCCAGGGTTGGTGTTTAATGATGATGTTCTAATGTAAGCTTAAGCACAAAGAAAGAAAAAGAAGCAGTCACAATGAAGAGACACATAACTGAGAACATGGGTATGGGCGTTTCTAAGAGAAATCCACAGAAAATAAGACATACCAGAGTGTGTAGGCACGGACTCAAGAAAGTCGCCCCCTAACATTATTAAACCCTATCTCCCGAAGATGACTTCAGGAACAGCTACTTTCAATTCCTGTATTCATCCTGGCTGCCCCGTCTTTGAACCCAGACTCTAAAACTATAAAATAGACCTAGTTGTACTTCCAAGTCCAAGAGTATTGACTGTGTTTATTTGTTTGTTTGTTTTTATTGTGTGATATGCATATATACATATACACATGAAGGGACACACGCCTCCTAGAAAACTCTGCTGTAGCTTCCGGGTAGACAGGAGACCTTGGGATCCAGGTATAAAGAGACACCCTGCCCATGCTTGCTAATATGCAGGATGCAGAATGACTTTACTGATGGTCCAGATCATTTCAGGGCTCTTGACAGGAATGGCTCGTGTGGACCCAGCAAGGGACAGTGATAAACAATGGCACACAGTACATGACTGGCCTCCCAGGACGGAGTAAAGGCGATCCTCTGACCACCAGCAAAGTGGGTAATCTCCCCATCACCTACCAGCCTTCATTTCTCAGTGCACAAACCATGAAAAAAGATGCAGCAAAATCAGCTTCGTGAGTCCATTTTTGGTCCCTTTCATTGCTCTACATTTTTTTTTTTGGCTTAAGAAAAAAGGTAATATGGCCCTTCCCTTCCTTTAGTTTACAAAGATTTTATTCCTAAATGAATTATGAATAATTAAAACTCCACTCCATTTGTTCTATATTGTTGTTAATTGAAAAAATTAAAGATGCATGTGCTGTAACCTCCAAGGTGGCCCCAGAAGAAGCCAGAGGATGGCTGGGGGTGGGAGGGGTGGCAGGGACATGCCCTGATACCTCCCAGACCTGCTGCCAGCACTACCTTTACCAGGGTCCCCGCTGACTGCTGGGATCACCTCCCTCGCCAGCCCCTTACCCCATCCCCACCACCTCCCATCAAGCACACTGAGGATATCATGTCATTTCCTTCCTTAATGCACATTTCTCTTGTGCCCGTGAAAAAGCCACAAGGTGAAAAGAGTATATTCATCATCTGAGAAATGGAGAGAGCTGCCCTCCTTTCTCCCCAGTGGCCTCTCAGGGCAATCCGAGGCTCCAGATGCCAGAGTGACCTGCTGGGTGTGAGATGGGATCAAGTCTGAAGTCTGATGGCCAGACTGTCACACTGTTCAGCCCCTGCTGCCCTCAAAGTCTGATACTAACCTGGAGCTGCACAAAGCAAGGACAGTGTACTATCCCTCAGATATGAGCCAGTATGGAACTTCTGCCTTTATAATCTTCCTTTTCACCTGGAATTCTCTCTGCCAGTGTCTGGTGGCGCTCATCGAGCTGCCCTGTATTTTCTTCAGCGTGTAATTGAGCATGCATGAGCAATTCATACCCATGCATCCCATTAGGCAGGATAAACTAACAGTGTCACGAACAACTCAGAATCCCAGAGGCCTGGCGCAATAAACATTCCTCAATTACCCCCAATGCAACTGTCCACTGCTCTCTGGGTGGCTTTCAGATAGCAATTCAGACACCCCGGGCCTTCCCTCTTGCAAACCCCTTTACTCCCTGCTAGTTCCTGGGAGCATTTTCTATCCAACTGGTGAATAGAAACCATAACAGAGGATGCCCTGACATGTCCAACCAGCCTTTCTACACCCTCTCCTCTTCCTAGAGAGATCTAGGGACTCATGTGACCCTCCAAGGTCCCAGAAACTGGCCTCCCACTCTTGCCTGTTCGGTACCAATGATGCCTGGTCTCCTCGGATGATCTCGGGCTATTTCAAGGATGTTCTTTCTCAGTGTTTTCCCCACACCTGAGCATGCTCCCCCATGGTAGGAGATGAGCTATTGCCGTTGGTAGGACTGCTAGCATTGAGGAGAGACCTGGGCTGTGGCTCAAGGTGACCCTTTGACAGAGACCCCATCGTCTTGGCTGGAGTCCTTCACTTCATGGACAGAAAGACCTTCCCTAATTACCCTGTATCAGGACCAGGCTTACATGTCACTACAAACGTGAACAGCCCCTTCCCAGCAAGTGTACAACAAGTGGGACCAGAAAACATGACTACTTCCCCAGGACAATTGCCCGATGGGAGTTTTGTTTCCCTTTGCACTTATGGCAGTCCTGGGAGGGAGGGAGTTGGAACTCACATCCAGGAGCCCAGGGAGAACCACATTCTAATTAGTTGCTTTTCTGCTTGGTTGGTGAGCAGCAGCATTTGCTCAAGGTTGTGCCTTGCTGTGAGTTCTGCCTTACGCCTTCCTCTCCTGCACCTTTAATGTCCCCGTGACCCGATTTCCTTTGCAATAAATAAATAAATAAAACGCTTTTAGCTGAATACAAACCCCACTCAGTGCAAGAGGCCTGGATGGCACATTAAACTATGAAAGATTCGCTTCCTTCGTTAAAGCAGCCAGCCCTTAAACCCTACATTTTCTGCCTCCCCATAGTCTAGCCTGATCGTAGGAAAATAAAATCCCAGCCTCCTCTGTCTCAGGGACTCAGACACTCTTGAGCCTCAGAGCCAGCCCAGGGCATAGAGATAAACAAGCAGGAGGAAAGGAATGGGGCTTCTGGAAGCTTCTCCCTGGAGTCTGTTTTTCTGTATGTCCTCACACCAGGATGCATGGTGCTGTACATAGGAAGACGGGAACAGGTCAGGTCACGAGCCCTGGGCTCACTGCACCTGTGTGCATGGCCTTGGGATGCCAAGATGAGCAATGCCTCATGACAACCCCAGCTCCAGCATTTTCTCAGCACGGCTTCCAGGATATTCCTTACAGGTTCCGGGGATGCTGTGGCTGCACCCCAAAGGCCTCTCCTTGCCTCCCACACTAGGGGTACTGTCCCTGGCTGCCAGCCTGATGGGTGGATGGATAGAGAGCTGCCTTGGGTAGAATGCTTTTCAGGAGAGCTCAGAAGTGCCTCCTGCCTCCTTCGGGGAATTGAGTGTTTGGAAGAGCAGAGAGGGTTTGGCTAATAATTATCGCTGTCCTGCTCAGTGCAAACCCACCAGGCTTGGCTAATCAAGGCTGAATTTGAACTGTTTGCAAGTTTGCCTTAATTAAACTGTGGAAGTCTTATTGATTTGAATCAATTAACCACCTGTGGGTGAGCATGTATGACAGGCCTAGCCCGCCAAAGAAAGGGGTGAGAATCAAAAGCCTGGTTTAGCTGAGTGGACCAGACACACAGCTGAAGGACAAGACGAAACAAGAGCAATGTAAAAGCCAAATGGGAAATTTAGAAGAAGGCATAAAAAAATTATAGCAATAGCTCTTCCCGAATGCACTCCCACTCCGCATCTCAGTGACCTTTAACCTTCACAAACACCTTCTGGACTCAGGAGTATCATTAGCTGTTTCACAGCAAACCCCGGGCCTAGAGATGTTATGTAATTTTACTGAGGTCACATAGCTAATAAATAAGAAATTGGGCATTGCAACTCTACTCAGGGGATTCCAAAGCCCACACCCCTAATTAGCCCAAAGGACACACACCGGAGGATACAGTGTTAAGGGTAGCTCCAGATGATATAAGGACCCTTTTTATTTATTTTTTTTTACTTGTGCGCATATGTGTGTTTGAGTATGGGATTGTGAGAGGGAGTGCGGTGCCCGTGGAGACCAAAGGAGCGTACCAGATTCCCTGGAACTGGAGTTATAGGTGGTTATGAACCACCTGACATGGGTGCCATGGGGGAAAAAAAGTGAGTCTATTGGTGGAAGTATTAAGGCAACTCCATGTAGTTAAAAGGGAGGTTTATTTTGTGGGGTAACTTACAAGTAAAGGGATAGATTACAGGGTCCGGGAAAGGTGTAGTACAGTCCAGCGGTGTTCTCTGGAGAACTCTGTTCAATCTACCTCCAGCATCCAGGATCCAGGAACCAAGAGAGCTGGTGTATCTGGATCTCAGGTCTTAAGGGTTCCTGTCTCGGGCCTGCCTTGTAGGCATTACAGTTACCAAAACCTCAATGGGGGTAGTACTTCCAGGTCAAAGCTGGAACAGCGACCCACTACATTAGTCCTCTACAAGATTAGTAGACGCCCTTAACCACTAAGCCATCTCTCCGGCACCCAGGACCCCTTTTTAAAGAACATTTTTACATTTATTTCTTTATTTAGTATGTGTGTGTGAACACCATGGCACCCATGTGGAGGTCAGAGGACAACTTGAAGGAGTCAGTTCTCTCCTTCCGTTATGAGGATTCTGGGACCTGAACCCAGGACATCAAGCATAGAAGCAAGTATCTTTATCTACGGAGCCATCTACCTAACCCGGGGACAGTTTGTTTTTAATTAGTTTTTTAAATGTTGTTGCTTAAGTTAGCATACAAATGGTCATGGTTATTTTGCTACGTTTTCATACATATGTCATTTCTTTTGTTCTTCTTGCCCCTCCCACAAGCCCTCTCTCACCCTCCTCCACATCCTGTTGGTCCCTTGCCTGCCCCCAATTGTCCCTCTTCTGTTTCTATGTCACTTATGGTCCGCTGTCCTCTCCTGTCCCTCCTCCCCTTCTCTTTAGATCTCTTCCTCCTCTTGCATGGTCCCCTTTTCCCTTCATGTCTGACCTATGCATAACATATACAGGTGGAGATTATGTAATATATAAATTTATATTTTTTCAGTCTAGATTCCACATATGGAAGAAAAAAAAATGGTTTGTCTTTCAGAGTCCGGCTCACTTCACTTCGCATCATCATTTCCCGTTCTACCATTTTCCTATAGATGTCATTTGCTCTTCTTTATAGACAAACACATTTTCCATTGAGTATATCTACCGTATTTTTTAACCCATTATAAGCTGATTCCTTCTCTTGGGCATTGTGAGTAGGAGAGTAATAAGCATTGATATGGAGAAATCTCTGTGGTATGCTGACTTAGCATTCTCTGGGTGTATATCCACCAATGGGGCTTCTATTTTTTTTTAGAAGCCTCCATACTTATTTCCACAGGATGCACTAGTTTACACTCCCACCAGCAGTGTGCAAGGAGTCCTGTTTCTCTGCATCTTTACCAGCACCTCTTGTCACTTATGTTCTTGACAATGGCCATTCTGACTGGAGTTTTCATTTCCCTGATGGAGAAGGATGTTGGGCATTGTTTTTCAAGTATTCTTTGGCCATTTTCATTTCTTCCTTTGAATACTATCTATACAGTTCATTGGCCCATTTAATGACTGGATAAGGATATAACAATAAAAAAAAAAAGAAAAGAAAACTATACACCAATTTCCCTGATGAACGTAGATGCAAAAATGCTCAATAAAATTCTTGAAAGTCACACTCAAGAACATATTGAGATCACACTTCAGGAAAACATTGCTAAGACCCAGGTTTCCCAACAATGGAATAGGCTGTGTGTAGAATAAAGGAGTGGCTTGGTTGGAGGCTAGGAAGTCCCCTAGGAAGTGGGGAAGAATCCAGTCTAAAAAGAGACTGGGCAAACTCATTCAAATAAGACATGCATCATTGTTAGAGACATTGGATGTGACAGGCCTAAAATAAGGAAGAGTAGACTGATTGTCAAAGATGTAGAATAGGAATTATAGATGTGCTTGTTTGCTAAAGCTGATGGGCTACAATAACCAAATCTCCCTCACAATGGGCAAGACTTAGCAAGGCACTGGGGTTAGGCTAAGGGATCTGATGGTTAGAACTGCCTAGAAAACTTAGAAATAATAGGAAATGTGGGGAAGAATGAGTGTCACATCCTTGGGAGAGCCACAGTACAAAGACAGAGAACTTAATCTCAGCATTCAAGGCCATCTGCTCACAGAAATAAGCCATCAGGTCACCATAGGGTCAGAAACTGGTTAATAAGAGCCAGGCTGAGGTCTCTGGAAACGCCACTGGCTTCAGTATCTGTCTGTGGTTTGCAGGTACAGGAGTCTGTGAGCTCCCTCTTTGCAATGCAACTGGCCTGGAAACCCAGGAGACAGACGATGCCCTCACTCATGGGCACAGCAGAACCCTAAAATGATGAATAGACAATCAGGCTCAGAGACCAGAATGCCCAGCACAGCAGAGCATGGTGACATGGCTCCTGTCCCAGAACATCCATCTGGGCAGAGACAAGGAAATTGCAGGCCTGAATCTGCTCTTGGCCATTTTCTAGAAAATGGCTTCGCTGGTTCACTTAGAAAGAGAAGGCAAGTAAGGAATACCAGCCAATTCCGAAGGCTAATTGCCTTTGCTCTCAATGACTGCCCATGCTTTTTCCGGCAAGCATTCTCCCCTGTCACTGTGCCGCCAGGCCCACTCTCTGTTTCCAATCAGCCCTGAAAATAGTCCTTGATAGAGATAATAGGAAGAACAAAGAGAAATTTGGAGGAGCAGAGAGAGGCGAGCAAAGCCATGCCGAACCGGCGCTGCAGGGGCTGTTTTCCTAAGAGCCCTCCGTCAGGCCCTGGTTCATCTTCAACCACAAGGTGCCAAGTAAACCCCAAGAAGCTGACTTGGACTAAGACCAAGGGTACTTTGTCTTTTTTTTAGGTCATAGGCTGTTTTGAGAACTAGGAAAGCCATAGACCCTTTCTCGTTCATCGGGACAAAAATGTATATAAACATATGTTCAGCATATTAATTCAGAGCTGATGGCCTCCCCTAGAAATGCAAACACAGATTGGTTAGAAAGCCATGATAGACACAATCTTTATTAAAGGCTCTATCCTGCCATCTTGGTGTGTGTGTGTGTGTGTGTGTGTGTGTGTGTGTGTGTGTGTGCTGTGTATGTCTGTGTGTCTCTATGTGTATATGTATGAATGTGTCTCTGTCTATAGGTATGCATGTGTGTCTGTCTCTCTGTTTATGTATGCATATGCATATATGTATATCTGTGTATGTGTATTGCTGTGTGTCTGTATGTAAGTACATCTGTATGTGCATATGTCTGTATGTATGAGTAATGTGTGCTTATCTATCTGTATCTGTCTCTGTATAAGTGTATGTCTGACTGAGTATGTGTATATATATATGTGTGTGTGTGTTTATGCTTGTGTGTGTCTGTATGTGTGTAGTTGTATATGTTTGTGTATGTATATGTGTGTTTATGTGTGTACATATATCTGTGTGTGTTTGTATGTGTGTGGCTGTATATATGATGTGTGTTCATGTTTGTGTGCATGTGTATGTTTATAGGTCTGTGTGTGTGTGTGTGTGTGTGTGTGTGTGTGTGTGTGTGTGTGTTATAAGAGAAAGGCTGAGTTGCACTTACTTTTCCAAGCAATCTAATGGCCATAGAAGCACTAAAAGTCTCCCTGCACATAAATGAGTGTGACAGTCTAAGAAACAGGAAGGACATTTGTTCCATGTGAGCTAGACTCAGCCAAGGCAGACAAGAAGAGACAACACCCAGTCCTGGGATTCTAACAGGAGCCTACAGACATGACTGTCTCACTCACAAGCCTAAGCAAGAACAGGTGGACCACCTGAACCAGTAACAAGGACCACGTGCTATGCTGTGGAAGGGGCATGACAGCCTCAATCCTCAAGTCTGGCAAGAGGCTATGCCAGGGCTTGGAAATTCCCAGCATGCAGGCACACACGGTTGGAATGCACAGGTCTGATTCAGCCTGGGACTGGAGTTGCAGTCCTGCATTTCCAATCAGGTCCCGGATGATGCTGGTGCCGCCTTGAACAACAGGAAGCTGTGCAATTATCAGCTCCAGCCAGAAGCCCAGAAGAGACACTGAACCTTTGTCCTAGCAAACCTCTGTCAGGATGCCACAAGAGAGAAATGTCTCTTCAATCAAGCGTAGTGCTACCAAAGTCTTTGAGACAAATGTGTCCCCACCCAAGGGCTGAGAATGGGACTTCTTCTTAGCCAGGCAGGGGTGGTGTCTTTGTTAGCATTACTAGTGCTGTAATGAAAGACCCTGACCAAAAACAAGTTAGGAAGGAAAGGGTATATTTGGTTTACATGTCCTGAATTACAGTTCATTGAAGGAAGCCAGGACAGGAACTCAAACAGTTCAGGAACCTGGAGGCAGGAGCTGATGCAGAGCCCATGGAGGGGTGCTGCTTACCGGCTTGCTTGCTCCTCGTGGCTTGCTCAGCCTGCTTTCTTATAGAACCCTGGACAAGCCCAAGGAAGGCACCACCCACCATGGCTGCGTCCTCCTCCATCAACCACTAGTTAAGATCATGCCCTACAAGCTTGCTTATAACCTGATTTTATGGAGGGATTTTTTTTTTTCGTTTGGGCTTCCCTCCTCTCAGATGATTCTCACTTGTGTCAAGTTGACCTAAGACTAGCCAGGACAGGTGGTGGGGTCAGTTCTCTGGGTGTTCCCTACAGTGCTGGCCTGGAGGCAAAATACTATCCAGTAAGCCTCTCTTTATCAGGTGTCAATTGTGCCGTCAGTTCTGTTCTGAGATGGGTAAAGAGTAAGAAGGAACCAGGGGTCAAAGAGAAGACCATTTGGAAATCCTGTAGCCCCATCTAGCCATTTTACAAACAGAAGATGCTGAAGCCCAGAAGAATGTTTAAGACTTCACAGTTGGCCAAGCTAGGACCAAACACAGGTCTCCTGACCCCTTCTGGTCTCTACCCTCTCCTGGGATCAGCTAAGGCACACAGGGTGGTTCTTAATGAAGGCCAAAAAAATGGCCATTTAAACAAACTAAACCCTAGATGCCTGGCGTTGTAGATCATGTGCCCATCGTGGCACCCTCCCAGGGTAGCCTGTGGCGGATAGGGCCTGAGCTAAGATAGCTCAGCCGGCCCTGCTGTGGCTGGGAAGTAGGGCTTGCATTCACAAGAGGTCATCAACTTGGAATCTGAGTCCTCTGTTGCCAAGCAGGTCTCCTCTCTAAAGCCCAAGGTCACTGAAGACGGCCCCTGTCTCAGGCTGGCTGCCAGCAGCCCCTATTCAATCTGGCCCAGGCTTCAGCGTATCGCGGGTGTCAGGGAGCATCCTGGATGCAGCAGATGAGGGACGGAAGAGATGCTGACCCAGGAGCAACGTTGACATGGGCCTCTCTAGACACATTACAGACTGTCAGCCTATTAGGCCAGGCGCCAAGTGCCCGGGGGAAGATCAGTTCCAATCAGGCCACTATCTGTGGCCATCAGACAAACCCACAGTGAAGGCAGGAGACCTAGCTTTGCAAGGAGAGTCGGCCTGGCCCACCTGCTCCCTCAAACAAGCTCGGTTCCAGAAACGAGTGAGAAAAATGAAAATTGGATTTTCTCCACAACCAGCAAAAGGGCTTCTCTTCCACCTTTCCCACCACCCCCCACACACCACACCACACCACCCCCAAAAAAAAATCATTAGGAAGATACTGAAAGCTTAGCTCCCTTGAGACACTGACATGCTCAAATATCAGTAAACCCCCTATCCAGCTCGGTCAAGGGACCTCAGAGTCACAGTCACAATCACAGCCCCTGCATGAATAGGCAGGTTTCTTATGAAAACAGAAGCTATGAAGCCAGCCCTGAGATCTCAGATCACAAACACCTAATTAAAAGGAGCATATGAAGAAACCAGGCATGTTGGTGCATGCCTATAATCCCAGCACTGGGGTGGATGAGGCAGGAGGATTGTGATTTCAAAGCCACCCTGAGCTACATAGTGATAAAAATCTAAGTACACACACACAAAAATTAAATAAAGGAATCTTGAGGAAGATGAAGGAAGCCAGAGACAGGCAAAAGCCACTGACTTCTTCGCAAACAGACTCAACTGAGGCAGGTGTATATCCCTAAGTGGCTCCAATTAGTGCTCACCGTGTGCCACTCTGTGTCCTGTGCAGTCCCAGGGCTGACACAGCTTGCCTCAGCTGGTTTTCTCACACACAAACTGGAAGGATCTGAAACTACACTGCGCTGCTTTCTATACCCAAAACACACTGCAGGGGACTTGGTGGACGTGACTACATTTCAAACGAAGGCCCTCCGTTAGCCTTTCAAAGATGCGCATGAATCCTTCAGAAATCTTCAGCTAGCCACCCTGGATCAGCCTCTCCCCCAGAAAGCCAACCATCCTTACCATCGCCTCTTGTTTCCAACTTTGAACATCCCACCGACAGCTCACAGACTGGAACCTCAACATTCCTAGCCCTTTGTGGACACAAAAGCAATTAACTCTCCTCAGAATCCTCAAAGGGCCTCGGTTTTCTCAGGTGTTACTGGTACCTACACATTGAGGCTGGTGCGAAAGCCACTTGGCACAGGGTCAGTCCTGAGAAAGGCCTCATTAAATGTCAGCTCCGTTGTCAGAAAGATGAGAGGTGACAAGCACTGGTAAAGAGGTGGAGAAAAGGGAACTCCATACACTGTGGTGGAAATCTAAATGAAGGCGAGGTGACAGGTCAGGTTTAAAAGTCTGATTTGATCGTTCTACAATGCATAACCTCACGTTGTACTCCATAAATGTGTATAATTTTTTTTTCTGTTATAAATAAACAAGTAAGTAGTAGCGATGGCTGTGGTCCTAACAGACAGAGTTGAATGTGGCAGGGGTTAGTGCAGACCCTGGCTCTCGGCTTCCCTCTCTCTTTCCCACTCTTTCCAGGAGTAAGAAATGGAGACAATCCAGGTAGAAAGTTGATGCAAAGGAAACTCCCAGGAATCTCCAGGGATGACCCCAGCTAAGCCTCCTAGCAATAGCGGATACATAGCCTGAACTGGCCCTCTCCTGGGATCTGATTGGTGATTATCCCAATTGTCATCAGAGAGCCTTCATCCAGTAACTGATGGAAACAGATGCAGAGACCCGCAGCCAAACCATTAGGCAGAGCTCGGACAATCCTGCTGAAGAGAGGGAGAAAGGATTGCAGGAGCCAGAGGAGTCAAGGACATCACAAGAAAACCCAAGGGATCAGCTAACCTTGAAAGACCCCCACAAAAGTCCCAGACACAGTTCCCCCAGAAACCCAAAAGAACTGAGGGAAGAGACATCTTAAAAATAACCAGAACTGAGTCAGTTACCCCTTCCTGGAGAGGGTGAAGTCAGGTGTTTTCACAAGAACAAAGTCAGAATGTCTGGTGGTGACCAATTAACCACAAGATGCCCCTCTCCGGAGATAACATGACCAGACCCTGGAGATGGGTTGTAAAACTCCTGACAGGGCAAACAGATAAGCTAGAATAAGACAAAGTCCAGGCCGGGGAAAAACTGGACCAATCAAGGATGGACCCGTACGAACCCCCTCCCCTCTAAGAAATTTTGTGATTTTTGCCTATAAAAACTAACTTCCCCAAGAAAGAGCAGCTCCTCCCTGCCTCGCTGCGCTGCGGCCAGTGAGTGCTTGAGATGAGTTCCCTGTCACGACTTGTAACAGAAATAAACCTTGCTATTGCATTCTGGACATCTTGGGTCTCTTTGGAGGTCCTGATCTGGGCAGAACAACCTCGTCTCATAAGAACTCACAGAGTCTGAAACAGCCACCAGAGAGCCTGCAGTGGACCAACCTAAGCCCTCTCTCTACCTACATGTGACAGTTGGGTAGCTTGGTCTACCTGTGAGACTCCTAACAATTGGGAGCAGGAGCTGTCCGTAATGCTTTTGACTGGCTCTTGGGAACCTAATCTTCATACTGGATTGCCTTGCCCAACCTAAATACAAGGGGAGATGCTTAGTCTTGCTGCAACTTGACTGGCCATGCTTTGTTGATATCCTTGCGAGGCCTGCCCCTTTCTGAACAGAGAGGAGGAGTGGATGGTAGGGGGTGCAGGGGAGGGGCTGGGGGGAGACAGGGGGAGGAAACAGGAGGAGAGGAGGGAACAGAAACTGTGGTGGGGATGCGAAATTAATTTTTTAAAAAATGGAGATAATCAAACCACAGCTAGAAGCCACTGGTTTTCAGGTGTGCTATATTAAATCAAGATCCGCCCTCATCTGTGGAATATACCATCCCAAGAATGACCTCCTGAGAGAAGCCAGCTCAGAGGACCACCCTGGTAGGAGGAGACCTTGGGACAGGGCCCAGTCCAGTGATTGAGTTGCCACAGCTTGCTGGAGTGTGTGATGTGCTCAGCTTTATTAAAACACAACAGAAAATGACTTTATCAATCACCTTCCAGGGAAGTGGGGGGTGCTGGCAGACCTCTAAGACGTCAGTGGTACTGCTTCCAGGGCCTTGTCTTTTTACGCAGACTATTTTTAGCATAAATAATGTACTCACCATGTATTGTCAAACTGACGGATGAGCATGTTCCTGGCACCCACAGACCACTCACTCACTCGTGAACATGCTAGAAAATGTTCAATAGGCTGCTGTCGGCAATGCTGCAGGAAGCCCCTGCATCCTGAATGTCACGGCCTCTGAACAGGTGCCTCTGCCCTCAGAACTCAGCTGTGATCTCTGAACTCTGCAGCCGGGACTGAGAACCCCCCCCCCCAAAACCCAGCCAGTATTTATTTGGGAGCTGGATGGTGGGCTCCCAAAGAGCAAAGAGGGGGAAAAATTACACAAGGATGCTGGGTGAAAAAGAAATCCCAAGAGCTTGACCCGGAAGGGCAGCAGAGATAACCTGGTCTAACAGGACAGCTCATTCTGAGAGACGCCTCCTCTGAATTCCACTGTAGAGCGTGGGTCAGCAGGATGCAAGAGCAAGGACCAGCAGGAGTCAACAGAATCCCTGACTTCCCCAGAGAGCAAGACGGTCCCGGATTTATTTTAGGGTTGCCTAGGATCTGAAGCATGTTTAGACTCATTCTTCGGCCACTGAATGAGCAACTCCTTAGAGACCCTGATCTCTTAGCATTCTGTCTTGAGCAAACCCCACTTCCAATTGCGACCCCAAGCCACAACCCAGGCATTCCAGCTATTCAAAGAAACTCCTAAGCACCCTGCTTTCCAGGCACATGGGCAGCCAGAGAAGGAAGTGCAGCAGACGCACGTGCCTGCCTCTCCCAAAGAGTAAGTGGTAGTTTCAAATCTAGAGTTCCTTGCTTTCTCGTCGAGGTACACTGAGGCCAGCGCAAACCCACAGACTCCACTCTTCAACAGCAACTAGAAGCCATTGCAGTGAGTCCTCTCATCTGTCTGTCTGTCTTTTCCTCTGTGGCCTCCCAGAGTTCAGATCCTGAGGCCATTCCCCTGATCCCCAAATCCAGCCCAGCCCCTAGCCTTCCCTTTTTTCCCGAGTTCACAGCAGAGAGTCTACAAGGCCCTAATCGTCTCTCTCACTCTCCCTTGCATCTCTTAAATAAACGTTACATGATCAGTTACAGCATTGCCCTATTTAATTGATTTATATGCACTTTAAAAAGCTGTACACTGCACGAGAAATACATCTATCATAATGCTTGATCGAACTGAAGAAAGGAGAAGGAAAAGGGGGAATTAAAATTTATTGAGTGCTTACTATGTGCCAGGTAATGCACGAGGCACTTTATGTGCATTACCGACTTTCATCTGCACCATAGTCCATAAACAGGGTATTTCTCCCTATACAGTAGATGAGGGCACTGGGACCCACAGAGGTGAGAAGACTTGGCCGTGACAGAGCTTCTAGCTCGGAGCAGGATTCGCTTGCAGGCCATCTCTGATTCCAAGCCAACATAAGCCTCAGTCCTAAATACCAAGTGTCTCTAGAAAATGACAACATAATAAAAAAGGTAATATAAGTAGGGACTGAGGTGACAGTTCAGGGGTTATAGTGCATGATATGTAAGCACAGGGACCTGAGTTTGGATCTCCAGCACCCACATAAAAGCTAGATATGATGGTGAACATTTATAACCCCAGCACTGGGGTTGCCAGAGACAGGCAAAACCCTGGATTTTGCTGGCCAGACAGTCTAGCAGAATAGTGAGGTATATAGGTTTAATAAGAGACCCCATCTCAAAACATACCTACCGTGGAGAGCAATAGAAGATGACACCCAACGTTGACCTCTGACCTCCACACATACATGCATAGCAACACACATACATATACACACATGGACATAGACACACATATGCACTATATGCACATGCTTATGCATACACCACATAAACAAAGAAGCATGGTATAAATAAAGAATACACCCCTTCCTTGTCAGAAAGTTTCACCGAGAAAGAAGATGAATGTTCCGGAACACACCGTTTGACCATGAGGGGACATGGGTGACTGGGAGGATGAATCAGGACCATTACCAAAGTGTGAGTGTTTTCTCCCTAAATGATAACACTCTCATAAAATGCTAACTATCAAAAACAAAACAAAACCTTGGGGCTGAGGAAATGGCTCAGTGCTTAATGTAAAAACAAGAGAAACGGAGTTCAAACCCCCAGCACTCACCTTTTAAAAATTTGGGCATGGTAGCAGTGGGGTAGGGGTGGGGCAGAGACCAAGAGAATCCTGGGATACCTACATATGCCTCAAGCCCCAGCACTGGGGAGCGAAGACAAAAGGATTCTAGGAGCGCGCTGGATGGTCAGCCTGACCAAAGTAGTGAACTTCGGGTTCAGAAAAAGAGACCCTATCTCAAAAAAATAAAGCGGAGAGAAATAGAGATCGACTCCTGATCCTCTCCTCTCACCTCTATCTGTGTGTGAGTGGGCACATACACACACACACACACACACACACACACACACACACACACCTCCTAAACAATTTCCACTCAATACCGCTGTGGGAAGGTATAGAAAACATTCACTGGTTTCAATCCGTGCTTATAAAAGACAGTTTGCACGGTATGGGGGCAATAATCAGCTACCCAAGGCCCCTCAAAGCTGGCATCCTAGAGGCTGGAGACACACCAGAACCTGCAGCTAGGCAGCTAGGCAGGGCCCTGGGGCATCCATGAGCAGGGGGGCTCAGCACTGGGCAAGCCCATCTAGAAAGTAACACGGGCAAAGCAGAGCGGCCTTCACGCCTAACACAGGGTGAGTACCTCAGATTGTGCCCTCATGGAACCCAAGACCAAACAAAGCAATGCTTCACGAAAATCCCAAATACAAACACAGACCACTAAGGAATCAGATGGCACATCACTGCTTCTATAGTAGCTACATCACTCAGCTCTGCAACCAAATTTCTGACTGAAAAGAAAGAGGGGGAGAGGGCCAATTTGAAGGGAGGAGAAATTGATTTTGACTCACAGTTTGATGGTACGGCCCACCCTGGTAGAGAAGGCATGGCGGGGTGTTGTGGGTTGTTGTTTTGTGTTACTCTTTTTCTCTTTTGGCTCTTTGCACTTTGCCATCCAGCTCCCAAATAAATCACACACAGAAGCTTATTATTACTTACAAATGCCCGGCCTTAGCTTGGCTTGTTGCTAGCCAGCTTTTCTTAAATTATCCTATCTACCTTTTGTCTCTGGGTTTTTTCCTTTTCTTACTTTTGTAGATCTCAGTTTCATTCTTACTCTGTGGCTGAGTGGCAGGCCCCTACTGTCCTCTCCTTCTTCCCTTGTTCCTTTATCCTCTCTCCCAGATTTCTCCTCCTCTTTTATTCTCTCTGCCTGCCAGCCCCACCTACCCTTTCTCCTGCCTCACTATTGGCCGTTCAGCTCTTTTTTTAAGATCAATCAGGTGTTTTAGACAGGCAGAGTAACACAGCTTCACAGAGTTAAACAAATGCAACATGAAGGAATGCAGCACATCTTTGTGCCATTAAACGCATAAGCGCCACAGCACAAACAAATGTAACACACCTTAAACTAATATTCCGCAGTCACAGCTGGAGTGGCCGGAGTGTGGGGCTACCTCCTCACAAGTGCCTGCCTTCTTCCAATGAACCCAGAAGTGGACAAAAGGAAGCAAAGTGGAGTTATAAACCTCAAGATCCACTCCCCAGTGGCCTACTTCCTCCAGCTAGGCCTCTCTTCTGACATGTTTCTCAACTCAACTAAACAGTGTCACCTGCGGAAGAATAAGTACCCAGACACATGAGCCAAAGGAGGCCATTTTCTATTCAAACCATAATAGCTCTGTCCGACCACATCTGTGAGCTTCAGTCTGTCTTGCAGCGTCTCTGCCTCTGACTGGAACCTGGTCACTCTTGAGGTCCCTGCCCCTACACATAGAGGGCCCTCTCTTCTATTCAAATTCACTCTGAGTTTTCCACAAAAACGGACTGCTCTCGGAATCATAGCATTTTGCCCATAGGCTGGTGGGTAAGATATCAAAGGCAAAACCTGTGTGGACATCCTTCTGTCTCCTCAGGGGACACCTTGCCTCCGTCGTGATTCTTAGGCCTGTGATGTAGGTCTAAGCATAATGATAAGTGCTTATGACCAAAGCAACTTGGGGAGGAAAGGGTTTATTTCATCTCACACTTCCATGTCATAGCCTATCAGTGAGGGAAGGTGGGACAGGAATCTGGAGGCAAGAACCATAAAGAAAAGCCACCTTAGTAGCTTGTTCCCTCTGGTTCATGCTCAGCTGACTTAGTCAACCCAGGAACTGGTCCCTCCCACATGGATCAACAATCAAGGAAATGATCCACATGCCCACAAGCCAATCTGAAAGAGGAAATTCCTGAATTGAGACTCCCTGGGATAACTCTGGGCTGTGTCAAGCTGGCATTTGAAGCTAACCAGGAGAGGGGGTTTCTGAGTATAAGAAGGCTTTCCGTATCAGGATGAATCAAAACAAAATCATTGTAACAACATAAGGGTAACTCTTTGGCACAAATGTGTCTACTACACCTTCAAGGGGAGAATTTGGTACATAGGAACCGAACTGAAAACCCAGCAAATGTGACATCAGCCACAGAGAACTGACACCCCCATACCCCAGATCTTTCATTTATTTAATTTACCCCAGGAAGAATTAATCTGTTCTCAAGTCAACAGAAGAAAGATCCTCTGTGATTTCCCCCCGCCCCCTTACACTGCCAGACAGGTTTCACTAGAGAGTTTTCCCCAAAACAATGGGTTTTTACTTTCGTAAAATGATCAGAACATTCTTGGTGCTTCACATGCAGAAAGTCCCCGCCACTCTGCTTGGCTCCATTTTATCAAGTGCGAGTGTCAAATTCTTTACAGCTTCAAATTAGCAACAAGGAGCTGCAATTCCAGTGTTTGTTTGTTTAAAAAAAAAAGCCAGCCTAGATTTTTCTTTGTGTTTGTTTAAGCTTCATTTAATTCGGGCTCCAATCTGCCCGTCTTTGATTGCATTTCCAAATCCTAAAGAAAAATGATAACTCTTTCTGCCAATTGTAACAAAACCAGTGGGTGTCAGTTATTGCTTTGGGGGGAGAAAAAAAGCGAGAAAAAAGAGAGACAGGAGAGAGAGAGAGAGAGAGAGAGAGAGAGAGAGAGAGAGAGAGAGAATCTTTTAATACTTGGCTGACAGCTTTATCCAAAAGCGGGGAGAAAACCCTGGCTTTTCAAAAATCACCCGATGTATTTGTAACAACCTCTTTACTGGGTTCATGTATCTTTTTTATTGTTCTTCATAAACAGCCTATTGGATCTCTCCAGCTTGCGATGTGAAAAATGGAAGCATTTCCTCTCACCCATGCCTCTCTTATCTCAGAATTGTTTTGTTCTGAGAGGTAGGGGAGACCTGTGTAAATGCCTCTGCCGTTTCAGTCTGTCCTTTCCAAGTCCATTCATGCTTTTCTCCCGGGTTTTGACTCCCTCGGCCGTGTCTGCCTCATTCGGAACCCCTGTTTGCGGCTCTCCACACCAAATCCCACTCAGCTGTTGGAGACTTCATTTCAGAGGGTGAGGCAAGCGCGATAAGAAGCAAAGGACGCTTTGGGAAAGACGCTTCCCACCTGTCTGTGGTTGGCGGGATGAAGGGAGGAGGAGCCTTGTACGTGATGTCCACCTCCTGTCACCAGGAAGACCCTAGTCTGGGCATGTGGCACCACACCTCGCATCGTGGTGGGCATGCAGCTGCTCCCCTTCCCTGCTCTCCCAGGACGTCCAGCCAACTGAGCTTCTCTGTGCTTCCTTACGCCTTTGAACGGCCCCTCATCTCCCAGAATCCCACCTGCTCAGTGTTCCCATAAACCTGATGTCTTCTCAGCACAGGCAAAGTCCTTGTGGGCCACAGGCAGGGCTGAGTGGCTAGAAGTGGCGAGCTACCGGGAGGAAGTGCAATCTTACAAATGTGGTAATGGATTACCCTGTGGGTGTGAACAATACACACTTCAGGAAGAGGTCATGACAAAAAAGGAGTTCATGACAAAAAAGGAGTTCACGACAAAAAAGACAAAAAAAAAAAATTCTTAACTCTCGATTGCATGAAACAAAGCTGTTAATCTCTTCCATGACACTCTCAGCACAAAGGCCAAGGCAATGAAGTCTTCCCATGCAAAGGACATTCTAAACATACGCATGGGTTAGTTTTTCTAGGATAATGCTGTGTAAGACAACCCCCAAGTCTCAGAGCCTTACGGGAACAGACTTTCTTTTTCACTGGTGGGTTTGCATGTTCTCTGGAGTCGGCTGCACTGGGCTAAGCTTGAGTTGGCTCCATTGCTTGAGTCTCCTTCTTCTGCAACTTTGGCTCATCCGGATTATCTCATGATGAGGAGGCAGGGGGAGAAGAAGACTGCAGACACCAGCAGCCCAAGCCTGGGCAAACTCTCACCTCCATGTACTGTGCACAGGGTCAATAGGGATACACCATCCTGCAGAGAGAGAAGCGGGGAACGCGAGTGTTTCCTCGATCATAATTATTTATTATTAAATATTATTATTCACTCAATAATAATCCGATCTGTGGCTAGGGAAATCTCTCAGCTGTGTAAGAGTCCTGAGTTTGATTCCTAGCACCCACACAAAAGGCCAGGCACGATGGCATACATCAGCAACCCCAGCCATGCGAGGTAAAGACAGGGAGGATGCCAGAGCTCACCAGCTGGCCAGTGTAGCTTAATCAGCAAGGCCTGGCTCCCAGTGGGAGACCCTGCCTCAAAACACATGTAGACAATTCCTAAGGAACAATATCTCAGCTTGACCTCTGGCCCCCACATATGCATGTACACACATGTAGCAGGAATCTTATCAGTTCTTACTAATAAAATCAAACCTGAGCCAGGTATTGGGGTGAAGTCTGGAAGGTCAGAGAGATAGAACAAGCCACAGCTAACCTCACCTGGCCAACTTCTCAGCTGATCTTGTTTCCTCAGACTGGAAGCCTCTGTGTCCTCATCCAGAATGGGTCTCAGCTGAACTGCTGCTAGAAGCCTGAAAGCTTAACCAGCCAAATGCTTAACCAGGCCAAAATGCTTCTAGTTTCTGGTCTTCACGCCTTATATACCTTTCTGCTTTCTACCACCACTCCCTGGGATTAAAGGCTTGCTTTCTGGGATTAAAGGTGTGATGAGTCACCATGCCTGTCTGTATCCTTGAACACATGGATTTCTGCCTCTGGAATGCTAGGATTAAAGGCGTGTGCTACCACTGCCTATCCTTTATGTTTAATATTGTGGTTGTTCTGTCTCTGACCCCAGATAAGTTTATTACCATGCACAATATTTTGGGGAACACAATACCACACACACATATGAACACATGTATGTATATATACACATACACATGAACACAATCATACACAAAAAACATAATGAGTCAGTCTGCTAAAGTTGCCAGAGGGAGGGAATGTGTTTCTAAAAGAAAAGAAGTAATAAACCTGTGAGATGGGAATGTTCACTCTTCCTGCTTTCTTTCCCCTGCTGGTTGAAACCATCCTCCAAAGACATTTTCAGGATCCTGTTTAGATGGGCAAACATTTCAATCTGATTATCAAAGGTATTCTAGCCCCATAACCTCTCCGAAGGAAATTCCTAGTATCGCCTCCACTGATGAGGCAATCACTTCCTTGGAGAAGTGCTACCCACGCACGCACGCGCGCGCACACACACAGTGCATCAATCCTCTCTTTCTACAATATGGCAATGCTCCAGCATCTATGGGCAGCTGTCAGGGATCCCAAGCCTTCTGTCCAGTTGCCCTTGCCAACTGGACGTCATCTAGAGTCATCTAAGAGGAACGCATAAATCAGATTGGCTGGCGGGCATACCTGTGGGGAGTTGTCTTGACTGTGAACTGATGTAGGAGGGCCCAGCCCACAGCGGGTGACATCATCTCTGGACAGGTGGTCCTGGGCTGTATATTAAAGCTAGCTAACCATGAGCCTGTGAGTGAGCCAGCAAGCTGAGTCCCTCTATGGTTTCTGCTCCCCGGTTCCTGTCCTGGTTCCCCTCCATGGGAACTGTGACTTAGAAGTGTAAGGCAAATAAACCCTTCTCCACCTATGTTGCTCCTTGTCAGTATTTTATTCCAGCAATAAAAAGAACGCTAGAACGCCTTCCCCTCTCCAAGTAAGAAAGATAACGCCGAGTTGCTTTTCCATAAAGCCCCGTTTTCCAGCCATCATGTGTCCTACACGTGTGTAATTTGTCAATTATGTTACTATGCTAAAAGCCTATGTCTGCGCCCAGTGATCCAAAACACCAGTCAAAAAGTGGCAGGTTATGGCTTTCTTAGGTTGAGGTGAAGACACAGAGTACTGAACATTCTTACACGTGATGTGATGCCTAACTCTTCATCTACTGACTGTCTATGAACTATTGCATACTTTGCTTCCCTCTGCGTCTACGAGATACAGGCCCAACCCACATGACAGCTACTTGGAGACACAAATAATGCTTGTTTTTTTGTTTGTTTGTATGGAGGGGTGGATACTATGACCAGGGAAGACTTCTCCAAAGAGGCAACATCTTGTCTGAGACCAGAAGCACAGAAAAGAAGCTGGACAAGGGGATGATGGCGTGTAGGACACTCGAGGATGCCTAGTTGAGCAGGACTGGGTCTTTAGTTTGGGAAAGAGCCTGGAATATTCAGAAGCTGAGGCAGGATGAACAGAGGGGAAGAACCACAATGGCAAGATAGAGGCCCATAGATATGGCCAGCTGCGAAAGGAACCCAGAACCTACTCTGTGCACAATAGAAAGCCAATGGTGCCCTTGAAAAAGGTAATGGTATGACATCACCAGATCCAAAGCAACATCTCCATAAGTCCAGCCTGTTAGCCAGAGAGCCCTACCTTTTCCCCAAGACATACATGGCAGCCATGTTTGCTCTATGACTTTATACAAACTAAGAGAAGACATGACTGTAAAGAGGTGAACAACAGCATGAAAGAGAGAGAGACAGACAGACAGATAGAGAGACAGAGAGAGAGAGAGAGAGAAAAACAGTCTGACAGAGGAACTGAAAGGCACTGCCTTCGGGGGCTGTAATTTTCAGGACCAAGCAGTTCATCTTCTCAACTGGCCAACACACCCAGAGACTGAGAATACGCAAAGGTGCACATTCAAGAACCCCATAATGAAAGCATCTGTCCTGGTGGACCACATGCTGCCTCTGGATTATGGTCTTGCCCAGTCCAGGAGGTTCAGCTTTATGATGTGCTTCTCATCTTGGCCTCACCTACACATTGGTCAAGACCACCTGCTTGGTGACATAGAGCTATACAAGAATGGCAGTGCTTCTAACTTCTCCCCGCTCCCGCCCCGTGACTGTTACTACCATCAATATCATTGGCCACTTTGTGGGCCTCGATGATACGGAAAGGATGTGTGAAGTCAACAGTCCTTGAAGTGCAGACCATTGGTCAAGGAGACTCAGAATTCAGACAAAGGAAGAACTATCAGCACAAATAAGACAGGCCAAGGAAGCGCTGAGGATGGTCATAGGCTTAGAGTTATCACAATAAGGAGGGACCATAGATAGACAAGGAGACACCAGGTAGCCTTAAGAAGCCCAGTTAACAAGTATAGACATGGATGGGATAGGGACAGACATATGTAGATAGATATAGACATATACAGATGATAAAGATATGGATTAGATAGATGTAGATACAGAGATGATAGGTAGGTACATAGATAGATAGATAGATAGATAGATAGATAGATAGATAGAGGATGTATAAATAGATGGAAGGATTATAGATAGATTATAGATGATAGATAGATAAATGATAGATAGATAGATAGATAGATAGATAGATAGATAGATAGATAGAGGATGTATAAATAGATGGAAGGATTATAGATAGATTATAGATGATAGATAGATAGATAGATAGATAGATAGATAGATAGATGATAGATAGATAGATAGATAGATAGATAGATAGATAGATGATAGATGATAGATACCCTCCCTAATAATTGTCTTTTGTTTTTCATTGGAATAGATAGATTATAGATGATAGATAGATGATAGATAGATAGATAGATAGATAGATAGATAGATAGATAGATGATAGATGATAGATACCCTCCCTAATAATTGTCTTTTGTTTTTCATTGGAATAGATAGATTATAGATGATAGATAGATGATAGATAGATAGATAGATAGATAGATAGATAGATAGATAGATGATAGATACCCTCCCTAATAATTGTCTTTTGTTTTTCATTGGAATATTGTCTGCCTCAAGAATCAAGGCACTCTGAGAAATGTCTGTCACAACCAGGAGCCACACCAAGGGACAGGCGTAGCTTTTGCAGAGGTGGGGATTACTCTGTGTGGCAGGACATTGGTGTCACTCTGTGCTTTTCTTTGGCTCCCCTTCTGCCCAGCACAGAATGGTCTCAGGTCATATTGTTCCCTTCCTTTCGTGTTGGTTATTGTCAGCTCTACTATATTCTTCAAAAGGGGGAAGCAAGTTTCCTCTGTGTGTGTGTGTGTGTGTGTGTGTGTGTCTGTCTGTCTGTGTGGCGTGGTGTACATTAGATATATAATACAGCAAAAATTACACAGCAATATAACCAGACAGCATGTTATATAGAGTGGATGAAAGGTATCAAGTGTTTCTAAGCTTCCATTTTGAGTGCATCCATCCATTTCCACACTCATGGGGACCCTCTATACTAGCACAGCATAGAATCTATGTGTTCAAATACTGTTTGGTTCATGCAACCGATTTGATGGTTTTTTTATTCTCCTTTTTCTGTATCTCTGTTTCTCATTCTTTGAGTGAACATATAATGACAGTGTATAAAAAAGGGGGTAGCTTCGAAGCTGGCTTTCTTGACCTGGATTGAATTCTGCACCCAGTCCCACCCCCCACCTCTCCCCAAGCTTCTGCCATTCAGCAAGGGCCTTTTGTGAGACTCAACCCTTCGTCTTCTGCTGTCCTACCAGAGTCTTAGCTTCCAGCTCCATTATTCTCCACTGATCTTGGCATCTATTCAGGGCTAATACAATGCCCCCTCCCCTCTTAGGCTCTAGGAACTCCCAGAGCTGGGGTTGGACAGCTATGAAGAGCCCCATGTTCTCACAGAGGCCATGGGGTTCTTGGGTCACACAGCAATGGAGAGGCAGCAAAGGCACTAAATGGAATTTCTGCTCAATGAATTGATGCTCATACTAAATGAGGCCTTTTCTCCAAGATTCAAAATCTGTCTGCTCATTTCAAGACACATACTTATTCGCTTAAGAAATCCTCCTCATCAACATGAAGCAGGTGGGGGCTTGCTAATTGTTAACCCCATTTTGCAGACTGGAAAACCGAGACCTTGAAGGGAACTGGAGTTTATGAGCACTGGCAGTTGCTGGTGTCTTGCATTACTGGCCAGCATCCTACTTATGGAGGGGACCATCACACCCCCATGCTGGCATGGTGAGTGAAGGACCAGAGCCCTCCTCTAGGTCCCCAGAGATCTGTATTCAATCTCTAGGGAGCTCTGTGGCCACCTACCTTCTCCTATTCTGAGCTCCCTAAGCACTAGTCCCAGTATCTCTCCTCCCCTCTTCTCACTCCTCCTAAGTCTTAGGACCTAAGACCTAGCAGGGTGAGAAACGGGCCCCCTGATTATGGATCACCTAAACCCTCGCAAAATATCTTCTCCAGTCCAGGATCTCCTATTCACCCAGAGAGGTTTCCAGGCCATCTTCTCCTGCTCTGCCTCCAACTGTCAGAGCTCCCAGCCTCCAGGTAACCATGGTGATCACCAACATTCACAAAGGCAGTGACAGGAGCCTCAGCAGGCCCATGCTGACCTGCTCTGCTGCAGATGGGGTACCATCTTCCCGAAGCTTCTGTGGAGAGCTGTGGGTGGGCACATATCCAACGTCTATCCCTTACACCTGCTGCCTGTGTTCAGTAACTGCTAAGACGATCTGTCTCCCGGATCCCAGAGCCAGTGCGGGTAGGAGACGGGGCTTTGAGCCTCCTGCTGTGAGAGTAGGGCTTGGGTCGTAAGAGAGCGAGGATGTGGTCCAAGAACATAGTGACCATGTAGGTGGCAGCCAAGAACCAAGGCTTTAGCTCTGAACACCCACCATGTCCAGTCTTAGTCATGGTTCCAGGAGGGTCAACCACCATAGGAGGCTAGCACAATTGAACAAGTCAGAGCCTATCATGCAAAAGAAAAAAAAAAAAAAAAAAAAAAAAAGCAGGGGCATGCTCTAGCTAGCCCATGCTCCCCTCACCCAATGACTCGTTACAAAGCCAAATCAGAACATACCGACAAGCCATGGGTGCTTGTCCCACACCCAGCCACCATGTTGCATGCCATCAGCCCCTCTTTTCAGTTTCTTCAGCCAGTTCTCCAAGCTCTTTCCAGCTCTCTACCACTGGCAGGGCGTCCAGTCTGGCTTCACTTTACTCCTCTGTCTTCCGTCTTCCTATTAAGCACCCCAGAGTTATACAGGCCTCAGGGGGGCACCCGAAACTCTAGGCCCAGAAAATAGGGGTGGGGGGGGGCGCTCTGCAAACCCTACCAAAAAATAATAATAATAAGGATTTTTCAGGTCCGGTTTATTCTGAGAAATCTTTAAACGGGAAGAGCAAAGGTGAAGAGTGAATTTCTCAAGAACATTTCCCTCCTCCCTGCCAAAGCCTGGCTTCGGGCCAGTCCGCTTTGCTGCCCCGAGAGCCCGGGGCCCGTGATGTAGAACGTCGCGGTGCTCCCTCTAGCGGCCAATGTCCGGCACAGAGTCTTCAGTAGCTCTCCCGCCAGGAGCACCGCAGCCTGCTAGAAGCGACTGCAACGCCCGCCCCCAGCTCTACAAGGGAGAGAGACAAGGCATTTGCAAAAAAAATGGGCTCCTTCCAGCTAGATCCCCGTGACCTGGGAGAAGACTTCACCCTATTCTACCCTCCCTGGTCAGGCAAGTCACAGCTGAGGAAAACTGCCCAGCCTGCCTCAAACTGAGCTGTCCACCAAACGCAAACATCTGAGCGGCTTCACCAAGCCAAGTATCTAGTCTGCCTGCTTGTTTGTTTGATTTACCCAACATAAACTTGTCTCTGCACCTCCATGACCCACAGAGCCGGCGCCTGCTGGAGTCACCTGAGAGCTCTTTTAGCGTATTTGCTGTGACTAGAGACATTTCTGAACACACATTCTCCTCTAGCCCAGCCTCGAGGACGCCCAGTCTGTGCCCACTGAGCAACAGACTGTCTCTACCCTTCACATACCCCTTTGCCACTCTCCTGGCCACACACTTCAGTTCAGCTCTTGAAAGATAACCCACCCCACCTGGCTCGCCTCAGGGGCAAGGACCCAAAAGATTTAAATGTAAGACAGAAGAGAGAAGAGGGAGATGACGGAATGGTATGATCAATTATCCACATCTAATCAAAGTTGGCGGTTAACACAAAGCCCCCACCCCCCACTGCCTGTTCAGTCATGCTGTCATCTGAGAACCAGGCTTCTCTCGCTTTAATTCAATAAATTAATTAATTCGAACAGCTTTATTGAAATATAATTCACATACCATTAGAATTCACCCACTGAAAATATAATTCTGTAGTTTTTAGTATATGCAGAAAGTTGAACATCCATCACCACCATCCATTTTAGAACATTTTCATTACCCCAAATAGAAACCGCCACATCCATTAGCAGTCACTCCAAATTCCTTCTGAACTCCAGAACTCAAGGCTACAAATAATCTACTTTCTGTCTACTTCTGACTCTGTGTCATAAGCTGGCATCCTAGATGACTGGCTTCTTTCCTGGCACGTCTCAGAGTCCATCGGTGTTGTGATACGTATCAGCACTTCATTTTTTACTGCTAAATGATACTCCATTGTGCGGATTAGATAGTATATACACATTACTCATGCGTTCATCACTTGATATATAATTGGGTTATTTCTACTTTAGGCTATTATGAGTCAAATGAATATACATAATGATGAATAATCTAATGAGGGTTTTTTTATGGTATTAGGAACACACTAATGTTTTCCTTTCTCCCACCAAGAGTAAGAGGCAGTCTATCATAAAAATGGTCAGGTTATGGTAAAATGTTACAGGACATTTGTATTTAATTTTGGATTTCTCTATACTAGACAGAGTGTCAAGTATTTTCAGATAACATCTATTTCTAACAGAAAACTTTGTGCTAATTTTTGCATGACAACTGAGTCCATCTTTATCTTTAAACAGCTGAGGCAAAAAAAGAAAAAAAGAAAGAATAGGCATGAGAAATGTAAGTGACAAGCTTGCCCATTGTCACCCCTGTGGGGCTGGAGCCGTGTCTAGAATTAGGGTAGCAAAGCTGTCTTGTGTTTTCCCTCAGTCTTGGCTCCTCTTCCCAAGTGTCGCCATCACCTGCTTGTCTCTTCCCATGGGCTCAATTCATGATGCTGTTTTTGGCACAATGAAGGAGATAGACACAGTGCTGTCCTCATGGATCTCATGGCCAAGGCAGGGAGCCAGGCCATGGAGGAATGGACAAGCAGGTCATTCCAGAATGTGGAGGGCCATGAGTAAGGCTCAATGTAGCTGAACCCGGTCTATCACAGTCTAATGGGCAGAGAAGAAATGCCCAGGGAGTGATCAAGACAGACCTAAGAAGGAAATGTTGCCAGGGAAGGGATGGCACTCACTGCAGAGAAGGCCATTAGAAAGCACGTGGAGTTCAAACAGATGGAAGCTATTAGAATTCTCCCATTGAGAACAGAGTTTAGGGCTAAAGGATGTTTGCCTAGCAGGCGTGAGACCCTCAACTCCATCTCCAGCATAGAAGAGGGAGTGGGAGGGAGGTGGGGCAGTGTAGCCAAGAACAAGGGGTAGCCACTGAGAAGGGAAAGTAGGCGGAAGGAAGGAAATACAGGACAGGGTCCCAGAGATACTCAAGAGCCTTAGAGATCTGGACACAGAATTCAGGTATTATTCTAAGTGTGATGGGAATTCAATGGCGAGTTTGGGCAAGGTGAGTGATCTGGTCTAACTTCAGTTTTAAGAAGATGTCCACATAGAGAATGAACCAGGAAGCAGATTCCTGAAGCAGAAACATCAGAACGTGTTGGCCTATGCCTGTAATCCCAGCGCTTGAGAGGTGGAGGCTGGAGGAGGCTAGCTTCAGCTACAGTGGGAACTCTGAGGCCAGACTGGATACATGAGACTCAGTCTCAATAAAATAAAATAAAATAAAATAAAATAAAAAAGGAAAAATGTAGCGAAAGGACTGATGGATGAATGCTCTATTAGGCCTTAGGAAATGGGAGGAGAAGCAGGACGGAAGGGTCACAGGAGGCTTCTAGATTCTGGCCTGAGGAGCACCAGCCCTTGGGGTGAGAAGATGGGAGGAGGGATGATTTGAGGAGATGTCCAGAGTTCTGTTCACAGAGACGGAACAGAGATGATTGTTTTAAGACCCGGCGCAGCAACCATGTGGAGACTCCAAGCAAGTGGCTGCATGCAAGAGACTGGAGTACTGAGGGGAAGCCCTCCTGGAGAAGGACTTGAGTGTGGGTAGAGGTGGGGGTCAGGGGAAGGTGGGAAGTTGGAATGAAGCAAACATTTTTTAGGCATGGGTACAGATGAGATTTCCCCCAGGAGAGATCACCGACATTTCTGAAGCTTTTTCTACATTTTTCTATAGTGTACCTCTCAAGTACCAAAGCAATAAGCCAACTTCCATCCATTTAGTATGGGGGTGGGGTGCAAGGGGCTCACAGATGAGTCTGGCTGTGTGATGCTGTGTAAATCTCACAGTATGTTTCTCTTCTGCCAGTCTTGAGAAGTGTCTTTCAATACAAGCTACATATTCACATTCCCCGGCCAAATGATAGTAAAATGGGGACTTGGCAGATGGCCTGACTCCAGACAGCATGTAGGCTAGCCCCCAACATGGTGGAGGAAAATGTCCTATCATAGTTAGATGGCATTTCCACAAGTTACCACAGCAACAGAGAACTTATCGCAACACAACCATGGCGAGCCAGCAGTGCAGATCAGGATGACACACTGGAGACAATGAGACAAGAGACTAGAATTCTGTGTGTCCATACTCCATCATGAAAAAGAAAACAGGTCCAGCCAATTCTGACCACACACTCACCACCACCACCACCACCACCATGGTCATCGTCATCATCATCATCATCATCATCATCATCATCATCATCATCGTCTTTGTCATCATCGTCATTGCCATTATTTGATCTTATACCAGAAGAGATGCGCTGCATTTTCTAAATGCTATGGAAAAATTCCAAGTTCTTCTTTTCCAAGAGAATCATTATTTGCCCGGGTCCCACTGAAGAAAGATGGTATATTGTTATATTTCTGAGACATGGTCACAGTCTTTTCATCATTTTCCTGGAAAATCTGGGTAAAAAGAGAAGATTTCTCAAGAATCTCCATCCAGAGATAAAGCAACTGTCCCTTTACTGTCACAAGCAGGGTGACTCGGTCTCCTCTCAGTCACGGGGACCCTCCATGGGAGGGAGAGAGGCAGTAAGTACAGGCTGAGTGGAGGGAGAAAGAATTAGCCGGGTCACGTTCCAATTTGGCTTGGTCTAATCAGTCTTTGAATGATGAGGGTGATTCAGATATAAAGGAACTAGTGTCAGTTGGGTTTTAGTTTATGGAGGGACAGGAAGATGCCATCCATCACCCGCCTGTCGGTTATTGATCGCTGTGATGGACCGAGACCCAAGGTGGATGACACTGGAACAGGGGAGAGAGAAATGTGATGGCCTCGTCATCAGGAAATCAAAGAACACTAGAGGTGAAGGAAGGCCCAAGTCCAGTGACGAGTGGACAGTGGAGCCCACTGCATGGGCTGAAAGTTCAGTCCTTCTGGATCCAGAATAGCAAGTAGGACACTGCACTGAGGGCCGAGATTACAACTTCCAGGGCAGTGGGAGCAGCCCTGAGGAGAGAACACGTCGACTTGGAAGGCATCTTTAAGATGCACTCGGAAAATGGGAGGTGGCTCCCCACCATCAGGGAAGGGATGACAACATAGTTCTAAAACCTTTGAACTCCACAGCTGGAAAGTGAGGTGGGGTTTGGGAAAACATCAGGAAAATCAGCATGGGCAGACACAGAAAGGGAGGGAGCCCAGAAGGCCAAGTGACTAGGGGAGTTCCCAGAGGAGGGACCAAAAAAAATCTGCATTCAGATGGGGGTCTAACAGCTGATTTCATTCTGGGGTTCACTCTGACCTCCCGGAGCTCCACAGTGGCCACAGTGCGCCCTGTTCTAACTCCACATTCTCCCTTCAATCCAGGAGGGTGGCCATTGCTGGTCTGAACAGTGATGTAATTTGTTAGAAGGCACACCTGGCCCTCTGGTGCTAAACTCTGTATATACACATGCCAAGGATGGGGGAAGGAGGTGGACAGATTTGTGTTTCTGTCTCAAAGTAAACCACGATCCCCTCTGCTGGCCCCCCAATCCAAACTTCCCCGGGATAACAGATTCTTATAAAGCCACTGCTTTTATACCACCCACGATTCATATTTATTTTTAAAGACCATAAAGAGTTCACAGGTTACAGGGCACAGACCACCCCTGGGGCTGTTTGCTTGCTGAAGGCTTGACCCAGAATGAGCTAAAACTTGTTGTTTTGTCTTAAAAATGTATCTAAAGAGGACACTTTCAGAATTTTCTTGTTTGGATGCATACAAAGAGAGACACAGACATTAAGACAGTAATTGTAAAACCTTCTACATACGTCAAAATTCTATTCGGCATACTCATGAGCACAATTGGAGGCAGACATTTCTATATTAAGTGGGCTAACCCCATAAGGAAACTGGAGCTGGGAGGGTGGTCTGTGGCCTTGGGTTATTCAGGATGTTTGGCTACAACGTATGAACATGTGGGCATTCTGTGAACATGTGGGCAGGGAGATGCACCAGCCAGCAAGGTCCGGGGCTATAGGAAACACATTCAAAGGTAACCAAATGACCATGTCCAAGGGGTTCTTCCATCCATGCTGTCAATGACATTACAAAATACCATGGCATTTGGGAAATGACTTTGGGAACAAAAGGGAAATTACATTTTGGAAATTAAATCTCACTAAACCAGGGTTGTTTTTTTGGTGTTTTTTTATTTATTTTTTTTTTGTTTGCTTTTTTTTTTTTCCTTTGCCTTGCATCCCTCTGCTGCTCTAGATTACAAAGCTTGTTGCCTACTGAAAGTAGAGGGAGGCCTGGAAGAATGTGCCATAGATGTGCCCCCAGTGAATTGAAAAATGAAAGTGAATGTCCTTGCCATGGTAGCAGAGGCAGGAGAAGGAGAACAAAGGCAAAGGACTCCCAGGTCCTTCTAGCACTTGGAACCTCGAGGGTGGTGAGAGCTTGACAGTTGGCCTGACAGCTTCCCGAGGAAATCCCAGCACACAGATGAAAGCTCCTGGATTCCCCGGCAGAGCCCAGGTAAAACTAGCTGGTCCTCAGAAAAATAGTATGCTGGGCTAGGTGTCCAGCATGGTAAAAGTGGCTGAGGGAGTTCTCTAAGTGGTCAAAGACACCACTACCACCCCACCTTCTCCTATCTTGAGTACTAGATAGGAACTGAGGAGTTGCTTGACACCAAGGGACTTGAGATCACTCACCAGGCTCAGCTTCAATCAAGAAAATAGGCCACAAGTTTTCTGTTCCATCAGCTTCGGACAAACAATCCAACAGCAGAGCTGGACTTGGACATCCTAGGGACGAGCAGGGAACAGCACAGTGAGTGAAGCAGATGAACCATTAAAGATGGAGATGTGGACATGTCTTAAGCCCAGGCATCTTATTAGGAAAGGTGGGTGCGGGGAGGCGGGGGCAAGAGCCTGCTCGAAGAGGCAGTTACAGAACAAATAAGGGTGTGAATTGTCACTGACTTATCCTTCCTCTGGGGCCTTTTAAACTAGAAGAAATCCAGTTCATTGGTCTGGGTGGTGAGTGTGGTAGGCATGGTATGCATCTTTGGTATCACCGCCATTTTTCCTACTGTCCCCAGAAAGTAAGATCAAACCAGTTCTGGAAATTTCCTAAAGCTCCGCTTTCTTGCACGAACCAATATTCGATTTGAATTTCAGCCCCTTTATTACCTATAATAGTCTACATGTCTGTTACAAGAGGGTACATACCACCACAGGAAATTCAGGATTGGCCAGTTGGCAAAGTCCCTTTGGTGACAGCGGCTTTGTTCCAGCGCAGGCCCAGCTTTGTAGGAGGAGAACCCTAGCATGAGCCACTGGCACGGGACGGGACCCAGCCTTCAGCAGAACCAGCTGCAAAGTTCAGGCAAGCATTCAGCACAATGAGAAATGAAGACCCAGGCTGGAAATCAGCACAGGCAACCCAACCAAGAGTGTGAAGAGACATGCTGGGCATTCCAGGGGAAGACAACTGACGGGGTGGCATTGTCCTCCACCACACAGTCTCATTGAGAGGAACTTTAGTGCCCACTTCTGATAGCACCACCCACCTCGGAGGACTTGACTCCTAGAGAAACAAAGATAGACAGCTCGGTCCCCCCAAAGAAGCCAGCTTCCTTGCTCCCCCGCTCCTTCCATCTCCCACAGCACACGATGAGAAGAGATAATGGATTCAAAAGCACAGCACAAACAGCCTAAACTGCAAAGTGCCATACAAAAGCAAGCATAATTATTAATATTAGCAGTGATTTTTTTTTTCTTCCAAGAGACAGAGATGCCAGCATGCACGTGTTGATGAAACCATAGAAAAGGTTTTCTGCCTGGGCCCTCTCCTTCTTTTCCTTTGACCTGTGACCTTCTCAGTGAGTCACTCCAGTGTGGATTTTAATTTTTCTTATAGTAGAAAAAGAGTTGCCCATCTCAGAGCCCAGAACACCGGAGGCCTTTGACCCAGACAGGCAGAACTAAAGAGAACACTCCAGGGCTAGTACAGGAAAGCTTAGGCAAGTAACATGATAACCTTAGCAAACACTGCCTGAGGCTACCCCACCATTTTGGAGGTGACTTATTTCTGCAGTATTCCCGAAGACAGTACCTCTCGACACACCAGTGTCCATGCCAGGACCACAGGAACATAGACACATCACAGATATCACAGGGGAGATACAGGGCTAAGGGACATGGGTCACAGCTCTGGTTCTTAACTGCCACAATTTAATGCATGACTTTGGATAAACCCCCTCTGTTCCCCAGACTTCCGTGTCTTCATCCGTAAATTCAAGAAAGTGAGTAAAATATTGTTCCTGTGTGAGCCCACAACCTAGGATCCCATCTATGCCCCTAATCTCCTGGGTAATGTAAACAAAACAAAAGCCGGCAAAATAATCTCAACAATTTAGAAGAAGAAGAAAAAAAAAGAGCAGCCGTCCTCTTAATGAGATTCCAATGAGGTTAAGGCTGGCTTTTATTAGATTCTGCAATTGTTTAATGCTATTAGAATATTGTTTGCAGAATGATTAAAATTATGAATAAAATGTAAATAAATGATTCATTGAAATCCGAATCCAAAGAGGCAAGACAGTCACTGAGGACCCAGAGTGTGGTCTATTAGGGAAGACAAGAGAATGGTAGGTTCAGAGCATGGAGGGCTAGCTCACCATGAGACTCACTGGCACCTCAAGAATGAACACAAAGAGGAGGAGAGGGATCTGAGCCCTTTCCCAGATTTAGTTTTTCAGAACTTACAACATGATGCCAACACAATCACACTTGGCATATTTTGAGCCTTTGGTGATTAGAAATCTTCAAAGTTGAAAATACTGTGACACACACACACCCCTCTAAGAATCTTTGGAACTTTGGGTCTTAAGAGATGGAATAATTAAGTAAGCCCTTGACTTCGGCTGTACCCAGACTCGGCCATAAGAAGCCACAACACAATGGGTGCTCAACAGATGTTAGCAAGGAGGAAAGGAAGAGGAAGGAGAGGAAGGGAAGAATAGGGTGAGGAGGAGGGTGGGGAGGAGGGGGAGGCCACCGATCGGAGTGAAAGAAAAAGTACAAGAAACATGTAACAAGAAGATCTAGCCCAGGCTAGACGCCAATGGTCCTTCCTGGAGTTTGACCAAAAAGTAGAAAGAAACTTCCCACTTCCATTCATACACAGGTCAGAGTGGCTAGTAACTGGCTGCCAGGAAAGCTCTCCGATGATGTGACTTTAATCTGGCCACTGGGAGGTCCTCCTAGCAACCTTCTGTATCCAAGCTTTGGACTTCAGCCCTTCTTGCTTCATTTCCAGGCTCACTTGACTGCTCACCTGTCTTATGGTAGTGCTGTCTCTATGCACTCTGGGAGCTGCTTTTAAAAATAAACCTTTGATGGGAGTTGGTTTCCCTGGGCATTTGTCTCTTTATCTACTAGCAACTCATTTCTTCATACATGATCCCAGGAAACGGGTAACATCATCTTTGCTGAATCTGACCATGTTTTAGGAGCAGCATGAGCTGGAGTACTCCTCTATAGAAGAGGAAATCAAGATGTCTGTGTTTAATATTCCTTGTACAGACTGATTTAACCAACTCTGTCTGTCCCCTAACTTGGTCTGTCTCAACACACCTTAGTCTAGGAACTCAAGGCTGTCTTGCCCACAAAGCTGTGAGTGCTACAAGGTCACCACCAGGGGCTTTCTTGTTCACAGCTGTATCCCTTAAAAGAATACTCAGCTAGAGTATCTACCAGTGTCTCAATAAATATTTGTTGGATGAAGAAATGATACTGTTTGTCTTGGGAGATGATAAAGGAATGGAGGCAAATGTGTTTCAGGGACGCTTCTATTACATATGGATGAAAGTAAAAGATTTTAAAAGTAAAGTGTTTAGCTGTTAAGCTAATCAGAATCTAAACAAGAATGCAGCGGCCCTTCCAAGTACTCAAACAGAGCTTCTTGAAAAGCTCTGATGGCTGCTACACATGATAAAGAATTAGGGAATGGGCAGAGGTTCCAGGTGCCCTGGAGACGAACACAGTCCAAATCTACTGCCACCCTCAGGCTGGAGGAACAAAAAAAAAAAAAAAAAAAAAAGCCACAGGATTGCTTGAGCTGGGATCAGGATTACCTAGTAATGCTCAGACTATTGCTAGTACATCTTGGAAGAGGCATGGGCGTGGAAGTTGCAGGGACCTGATGCTGCAGGAGATGTTGACTGTCATTTGCACTAGGGTACCTAAGAGACCCACTTGTTGTGGAATAATCTTTTTTATACAGTGAAGATTTGTCACTCGGATCGGTTTAATAAAAAGCTGAACAGCCAATAGCTAGGCAGGATTTTCAGGGCAGAGAGGATGCTGGGAAGAAGAAGAGCAGAGTTGCCAGTCAGGCATGGAGGAAAACATCATGGGCCATACAGAGTAAAGGTAATAAAGCCATGAGGCAGGAAGCAAATTAACAGAAATGGTTAATTTAAGTTATAAGAGCTAGCTAAAAAAAAAAGAAAGAAAGAAAGAAAAGAAAAAGAAAACCCTAAGCTATTGGCTGAGCTTTCATAATAAATAAGAAATCTCCATGTGGTTATTTGGGAGCTGGCAGACAGGACAGAAAAACCTGCCCACACCCACTGGCATGTTATTTGTTCCCCTTCCCCCTTGATAACAGACCCATAGTCAAGACCAACTCAAGAGCATGAGTTCTGTGTCTCTGAGGCCCATTAAAGAGTCCTGTTATTTCACAAAGTTTCTTCCACTCAAATCATAAAAGACAGATTTACCAACAGAGCCAGAAAATGCCTGTGGGTGTGTCCTGTTATACCGCTTCCTCTCCACCATCCCTATTTCCAATGATGATGCTGACAGCCAGGGATTGGAAGAGACTTTACGGTGATCAAGAAGAATCAGAACACTGAAGTCAACATTCCCAGAGGAGGAAGGAGGCTAAGTGTGTGTGTGTGTGTGTGTGTGTGTGTGTGTGTGTGTGTGTGTGTGTATGTGTATTTCAAACTAGCTTCACAGTAGTACAAAGGAAAAGACTACAGACTCCACAGAGAGCTGTAGAAAAGGTGTTAGAGAAAACTGAGTGATCTGGTGAAGAGTAATCATACTTGGCACATCCATCTCAATTTAGAACGCTACTTGCAAATCCCACTCAGCGGCGCTTACTAAGATGTTTCCATGAGGCTGAAGGCACCAAAAGACCTTGCCAGCCCCCTACTGAGGATGCCTCCGAGAGACACAGGAGATACAGCTGAATGTGCAATGGCCTCAGGACATGTCCTGGAAACCACTTTTAAAAATAAACCTCTAGAGACTTTGCCTTCTGTCTATGACAGAGTGGCTTGTGTCAGGTTAACTGTCCTGCCGAGAACAACTATAAAAACTAAATATATTGCAGAAAACAGCTGTTAGGAGTCATCCGAGAGTCATGAAAGCAAGCAGGACTTCAGGGACCAAGATCCTGGAGAGAAGGGAAGCACTGTGAAAGAGCCTTCCATTTTCCTCACAGCTTCCCCTTCAGTTCCCAATGGATGTCACGAGACTGTGGGGAAACACTGGGGCTAAAACCATAGCAGTCACACCGGTCTGAGCAGACAGAACTCAGAGTTCATAGCCACTAAGAGGACCCTGACTCTGGAGAAAGAGGTCACGCAACTGCCTTCAATGTCCTCTCCAAGAATCCCCTGACTTCCTGAACATTGCATGGGAAAGAAGGAAGCCAGGAAAGCAAGCAGCAAGAAACTTCCAGAAGGCTGGAAAGGCAGAACTGGAGGTACTCTCAAAGGAGGAAGCTGAGGAGGCACCAGGAGGAAGGGCCCTGGCCAGAGAGCCAGACTTGGAGTGGAGACTGCAGAACAGTTATGTGCCAAGGGAAAAGACAAGCCAGGTGCAGCCCAACCCCGACAAAGCCTGAAACCCAGTCTCAAAATCTCTCAGTTTTTTATGGGCTCAAGGTGATCTATCGTCTCTTCACTTCCTGCTAGGAAAAAAAAAAGAGAGAGAGAGAGAGAAAAGAGGAGGAAAAAGTGCTCTGTGAATGAAAGCAGCATCCAGAGGCTCAACAATGTTTCATTCACAATACCTAATTTTCAATAAGGTATTACCCAGCATCCCCCAGACGGAAAATGAAACCAAGTTTTGAAACCTGTCCTGGGAAGAGATATATAGTCGTACTGTCAATCCTTTAAATGCCTACCATTAACAGTTCGATGTGTTCATGCTAATAAATATTTTCACCCAAACAAAATGAGAAGACGGAGAAGAGAATTATGAATTCTGAAGCTGAGGAAAAAAGTATATGACTAGCTAAGAATTCAGTGGATGTGTTTAACAGCAGAAGACAGGGTTTCTAAAGTGGAAATTAGGTCAGCAGAAAAAACAGCTAGATGGAAGGAGAGGATGGAGGAGCAAACGTGCCTATCTATACGTTCAGATGTGGGAAGAGAGAATGGGGATGAGAGGGCAGAGAAGGTGGGGGAGGGGGAAAGAGGGAGAGAGGAGAGGTGGGACGGTGGGGGGAGCAAATGAAAAGTAACAAATACTGAATCCAGCAGGATAGAAGGGAGGAAATGGTGCAGACATAGAGCACTTACAGAAAGGCCAAGAACAATACCAATCCACAAACTCAAGGAGCTCTATGGAAACTCCAACACATCCAGAGAGAACTATCCAGACACACTGTAGTAGGAAGTATCGCCCCCCCCAAAAAAAAAAAAACCAAGGGCAAAGAAAAACTTCTAAATGTGCCGAGGAGAGCAGCAGTGTTCCTATCCAACACAACAGGAACGGGGCAGAAGAGGACAATTTTATACCCAGTGAAAATATCCTTAATGAAAACACAGCTGGGCGTGGTGATGCATGCCTTTAATCTCAGTGCTTGGCAGCAGAGGCAGGGGGATCTTTGTCGGTTCAAGGCCAGCCTGGTCTACATAGTTTCAGGCCCCCCCAAGGTTACATTTAAAAAAAAAATGTTTTCAAGAAAATTTAAAAAAAAGCAAAGAAATGTGTTATCAACATTTTATACACTGGGGAAAAAAAAGACAGGAAAATAGAAAGCCGGCTTTGGAGTAGGAAGGAGACATTTAGCAGAAATGGGAGGGGTCCTAGAAGATAAGGAGGGGTGGGTATATTATCAAAATTGCATTATATGGCCGGGCCATGCCTTTAATCCCAGCACTCGGGTGGCAGAGCCAGGCAGATCTCTGTGAGTTCGAGGCCAGCCTGGGCTACCAAGTGAGTTTGGAGTCAAGAAAGACTCCAAAACTACACAGAGAAACCCTGTCTCAAAAAAAAATGCATTATATGTATTAATAAACTAAAGCATAAACTTTAAACGGCATTTTTATTTTATTTTATTATTTTTTTTAAAGGAATGCTAAAGAAATCATTCAGGGGAGAATAAAACGATCCCAGTTTGAATAGTGAAGACAGAAGCAGTAATGAGAGCCAAAACAGAAAAGTAGAGAACAGAGGTAATTGAGTACAGACTGTTTAAAACCAGTGATGTCTTGGAGGATCATAAATACGGAAAGAAGTAACGTGAGGGAGGGACCAAAATAGCAAACCAGGAGGAGAGTCGGGGAGTGGGATTAAAGTTCGCAAGGCCCAATGTGCTGTTTAAGAAGCATGAAATTATTATTGAAGGGTGAATTCTGCGGAGACATAGGGTGATTCTCCAGCAGAGGCTAACAAACTTTCAGCAAGGCCTGAATCAGGCTCACAGTCTATTGGTCCATCCTGGAAACTAATAAACAGTTCTATATATTACCCCCACCCCCCCACCCCCCACCCGCCCGCAAAAAAAAAAAAAAAAAAAAAAACCCAGCGGAAAAAGGGGGAAAAGAAGGAGGCGGTGATGGAGATGGGGAAGGAGGAGGTAAAGGAGGGGGTGTCTGTGGTGGTCAAAGCTTAAAAATATAAAATAAGGAGATGGAGTGACCTCTTCACACATCTGGAATTCATTCAATTTATTCAATTTAAGTAGACTCAACATCTAATTTAAATAGATTGTCAGACCATCACAAAAAAAAAAAAAACAGCTACATGTTATTTCAAACACAGAGTCTAAAAACTCAGAGGTGGAAAGATATAAAACAATATGCCATGAAGACACTAACCCAGGGAGGGCTGGCTGAGCTCTGCCTGATATCAGAGAAAACAAGACTGTGAACTAAAAAGGCAAAAAAAAAAAAAAAAGGCAAAAAGTATTCCCGAAGATAAAGAGGCCAGGCTCACAATGACGAAAAGTCAATTCAGCGGGGAGATTGGCTCATCTGAAGCCCGAGCGTATCTGAGACATGCAAAGCAAAGGGAAAAGCCAAATCAATTATCATAGGTGAAGATTTCCAACACATCTTCAGTAACTGATAGAAAAACTTCCAGACAATAAGTCCGGAAAGATAAAGACTCGAACGACATGATAAACACACTTGACCTCGGTGGCACATGTACCGGGCGAGCTCAACAACAATAGGGATGCTTTCTTTTCAAGTGCGCGGGCAACATCCCACAAAGGAAATTTCAAAGCACATTTCAAAGGACTGAACTCAAAGTCTGTCCTCGGACAAGAAGGAAAATACACTAGAAATCAATAGGAAATGCTTTTAAAGCCCCTAAATGCTTGAGAATTTACTAAGTACTTCCAAGTAATCCATATGTTTCAAAATGAGTTAATGAATTAATTTTTTTTAATTAAAAATTAGAAGTGTCAGTTGACATTAGAAAAGGATTCTGGGTTGGATGATAAGGAAAAAGTAACATTTGGGGACTGGGGAGATGGCTCAGTGCTGTACAGTGCCTATGTAAAGTCTGGGTAGAGTAGCACCCAGTCTCTGAAGTCAGCCCAGAGGGGTGGAGATGGGGGGTGAGGGTGTGGAGACAGGGGTGGGTGGAGACAGGTGGAGCCCAGGGTCTTGTTGACCAATCAGTTTAGCCAGTGGATAAACTCCAGGTTCAGTGAGAGAATCTGTGTCTATATATATATATATATATGGTAGAAAGCAACAGAAAAAGACATCTAACACCAGCATCTGACCTCTACACATGTGTGTTTGGTAAGTACCAAAAAGAACTCACAAGATAAAACTGATACCCTCAAGCCAGGTGTGGTGGCTAACACCTCGGAACTCACACTTAGAAAGCTGAAGAAGGGAGACTGTCCTATTGGCCACCAACACCAGCTACATAATGAGTTCCAGACCAGCCAGGGCCACCAAGTGAGACCCTATCTCAAAACAAACAAACAAAAAGAACTATGCTCCTAAGCACGTATTTGGGGGAGTAAGGAGTTAGAAAAGAACACCAAATTTAAGGCAAATAAATTGGGTGGAAGTAAATAATAAGGCAGAAAAGGAACTAGAAAAAACAACATCAAAGGAAAGTAATCAACATAGTCAAAATTTGGTTCTTTAAAAACTAATAAAATTTACAAATCCATAGAAATGCCAAGAAAAGAGAAAAAGCAAACTACTAATAAAAATAATGAAAGGCCTGTCATCCCTGGAAACATAAATAGTGAGCAGCTAATGAGATAACATTATCAACAGCTTTGTGCCAATAATAAAACGTGCAGCTTAGATGAAATGGACGTTTCTAATACTATTGTGGTGTGATATGCACATGTCCCCTGAAGTTCATCTGTTTGAACACTAGTCCCCAGCTGGTGCCCCTGCTTTGGAAGATTGTAAGACTTTTAAGAAATGGAGCCTGGTTGGAAGAAGTGAATCACTAGGGGCTGGTCTTGAAATTTTTACAGTCCTGTCCAGCTCTCCATCTGCTCTAGGCCTCCAGCAGACACAGTGTGACCAGATGCTTCACGCATCTGCCTTGCCTTCCCCCACCATGATGCGCTGTCTCCCTTCTTAACTCGTAAGTCAAAATGAACCTGCCTCCTTCCCTCAGGAACTTCTTGTCAGCCATTTGATTGCCACGAGGAAAGGAACTCATACAATTGCTCAGGTGGGTTCACTGACTGGATGATGTTGAGTTGAAGAGGCCATAAAACAGGTAAAAGGCTGCAGGCTGCCCGGATGGCTGAGAGAAGCAAGGTTGTGTTTCTAAAATGGGATACTATACCATAACGTAAACACAGAGCTATTGCCGGCATGGTGGCACACTCTTATCATTCTAGCACTCAGAACACAGAGGCAGAAGGATTATGTCAAGTTCAAGTCCTACATAGTAAGTTCCAGACCAGCCAAGACTCTAGAAAGCCTGTCTCAGAAAAACTAAAACAAAGAACCATTGTTATAGGGAATGGCATGATGAGTTTCGCAGACACTGAGATGAAATGAAAACAGTCAGATTAAAAAAAAAATGCATACTGTGTGATTCTATTTATACAGCAAAAAAAAAAAAAAAATCAGTTGTGATAGGAAACAGATGTTGGTGACTTTGTGGAGGTAATGACCGGGTGGGACAGCAGAGAAGTCTTGGGGTATGTTTGCTCCCTACCTTGATGTGAGTTTGTTCAGGGTAAAAATGCATCAGGCTGTCACTTTAAGGTGGTAAACCTTTTTGACTGTATGATAAATTCAGTTTTTAATTTAAAAAGAAGTAAGTCTGTGATGCCAGTTTAGTTTGGGGGAATCTGTCTTTCCCATTAAAGTGGACAGGAGCACAATGTCCATCCTTCCGTATCCTCACAGACAGAACTCCAGGGCACTGGAAGCCCTTCTAATGTAAGATCATGCATTTTGTATTTTTCTCAATTTTGATAGGAAAACTGATTCTATTTCACCTGGAGACAGATTTCATATTTCATGAGCCTACAGCCTAACAATCATAGAGCAAGCTGATGAAGGACAGGGATGTGTAGCTAGCTGTGTAGCATACTCTGCAGGGAAGTCCTTCTAAACTCTCTCTCTCTCTCTCTCTCTCTCTCTCTCTCTCTCTCCCTCACACTAGGGTTTGAATCCAAGGCTTCACGTATACTATACAAGTGGTCTATCACCGGGATACATCCACAGCCCTGGTTTTCCTTCTCAGTTTGAAGTAGGGTCTCCCTGAATTGTTCAGGTTGACCTTTAACCTGCTCTGTAGTCCAGGCAGGCCTTCCACTTGTAATCCTCCTGCCTCAGCCTTCTGAATAACTAAGATTACAGGACTGTACCACTAGGCCCAGCCGACTGTTGGGCTCCCTAAAATGGGTGTGTCCTGTAGAACTTACGGGAGCACCCACCCAATTCAGTGCTCTCTTCTGTCCTGAGGACCTGGGTGACTACGGGGCACCTTTTATGTGTGAGTGGCCACTTTCACAAAGTCTTAGGATTGGGGCCCTTCTCAGCAAACAAGTCCTACACCCAAAGAGTGACTTCTGGAGAGGAAGCAAATCTGACTGGAAATAAATAAATTAAATAATAATAAAAAAAAAAAAAAGGTAAAGCTGTTTTTACCATGGTAACGAAGGTTTGCCCAGACTTCGATTCCCTTCGTTGACTGGAGTGGTTTTGTGGGTGTAAGTGATTTTTGAAGAGCAAATTAAAAAGACTTCTTATATGTCCCAATAGGCAACAACATAGTACCGACTAACGGCACTTCCCAGCTCTAAAATAATTACTTTTGTAATAATCTGTTTATTAATGAAGTGAGCCACAAAATAGATAATGATTTCTTAAGATTTCAAGCACACGGATTCTTCTCCCTTCAGCTTCATTTCACGTTCTTTGCCCCCAAAAGCATACCATGAAGGAACAACTCAAAACACACTGGCAGATTTTCCTAGGTGCGACACCCTCAGTAATGTGTGTTCAAGTAGGCCCAGTGAGCCCACACTCACACTATCGCGCCCTTCAATTATTCTCTCTGATAATTGAAGTGTTCTGAGACTGGATGTGGGAACAGCTGCACCTTTCCATACATTTACTAAAATTCATTTCATGTCATACTTAAAATGGATGGATTTTATGGTATATAAATTGTAACTTAATAAAGTATTTTGTTAAGAAAAATCAATCGAATGTTTATAATAGTTCTTTCACATTCCTCCATCTTATCAAAGATATGCTGACTGTCGGGACAGGATCCTTCCAAGAAATGATGTTCACCAGGAAAAAGTTGGTTAAAACCCACATACAGGAAGATTAAAGAGTCCTGGAGGAGAGAACACATTACTACTACTATTTTGCTAAACAGACATAGTATCAAACTGCCTTCTAAATGCCTACCCTTAGACCCATAGTGTAGCTGAAGTTATCCTGTTCCTGCCCGGCTCCCGTGGCCCTCAGACCCAAGCAAACACACAGAGACTTATATTGCTTACAAACTGTATGGCCTAATGGCTCAGGCTTCTTGCTAGCTGTTCTTATACCTCAAATTAACCCATTCCTATTAATCTGTAAGTTGCCCCGTGGTTCGTGGCTTACCGGTATCTTAGCATGTTGCTTCTCATCACGGCGGCTGGCCGCGTCTCCCTGCCTCAGCCTTCCACTCCCCAGCATTCTCCTCTCTCTTTGCCCCGCCCGTCCTATACTTCCTGCCTGGCTACTGGCCAATCAGCGCTTTATTTATCACTCAATCAGAGCAACACATTCACAGCATGGAGAACATCCCACAGCACCATAGAGTAGCGTTTAACTCTCACCCCCCTCATAGGAGAAGCTTCTTACAGGAGATGGTTAGCACAGAAACTCACCAGTGGCCACAGCACAAGAGAACAAATGACTGTGGGGTATTCAGCCCTAAGTGGGCTATATCACACTCTGCCCTTGCTCACGGCTCAGGGCACATTGCAAAAGAAAGAGCATAACTATTGTAAGAGCCAGAGATCCAACAGTACCAGGCCTGACACTGTCTACCAGACATGACAGGACAGTTACGTTCATAACCCCACTGTAGCTGTGGTTGCCAGCAAGAGCCTACACAAGATTAACCCAGCCAACATTCCAGTATTGGGGGGTGGGGGGGGGGAGGGCAGGGCTCCCTAGCCTTGGAAAATGAGAGTCATTTTTTTTTTTTCCGAGGGTTAGGTCCACAGTAGGTTGTCCATGCTCCAGTAACTGGGCCCTATACCTATGCACATATGGCGGGCACTAATTGGACTCAGTAGGGTTCAGAAAGAGAGGGGGGGGGGTGGCGAGGAGGGGAAGGGAGGGAGAAAGAAAGGGTGGAGGGATAGTCTAGGAAGGAGTTAGAGGAGTTAAGTGAGGGATGAATATGACCTAAATATGTTTTATACATGTGTGTGTTGGGAGGGAAAAGTCCCAACTGGATATAAAGCCACCAGTGAACAAAGCAGGAGGGTGTGAACTGGAAGAAATGGAGTCCCCTTGGCAGATGAGTTCTAAAAGTGGCACCTCTTGGGTCAGGGTGTCACTCAGCGGCAGAACATTTGCCTAGCATGGGTGAGGCCCTGGGTTCAAGCTGCAGTAGTACTTGTGTGGCAGCAAGCTGTGTGTGTGTGTGTGTGTGTGTGTGTGTGTGTGTGTGTGTGTGTGTGTGTTTGCGTGTTTGCTCCTGTCATAGCCTTCATGCTCCAGCGCTGGCATAAAAACAGAGGCTTGGTGCTCCCACCCAGCTCTTCCTCCTCATGTGTCCCTTGTTACTCTTACTACTTTGTCTTCACTGAAAAATCCCCTGTCCGGGTCCTACATTGTCCGAGGTTGTAATCTTTGGCTCGTGACCTCCGGTCAATCTGAGCGAGCTGGGTTGCATTCTTCCTTGTGTCCAGAGTCAGTGTGTTTCACAAAACAGATACCCAGGAAGGGCAATTGCGGCCCTTCTAGCCCAGTATCTGGCATTAGTTTTTTTTAAGTATTTTTTTTTTAATGTTACTTTCCTTCCTTCCTAGACTCTGAGGCCCTGCATCAATGGTGGCGCCTATGGTGTGGACTTGACAAACTCTCCGTGGCACTGCTGTGTGAAGAATCCTCTAGAAACCACTGGCTCAGGCAGTCAGGTAGTGCCCATAGTTGAACAAGATGCGAGCCCGGTGGGTGGGAAGTCTTTCAACCACCCTTCCCTACCACAGTCTGGACACAGCTCCTGACTCCAGGCCGTCCCTTCCTGAGCCCTGTGAACGCTTCCACTCATTTGCCTGACGCTGGCAGAATCTTCCTGACATCCTGTCCACCCACCCCCACCCCGTGTATGTGCCCAAGGCCTCTCTCCATCCAGCTGGGCACAGTCCACATGCAATTCTGCTTTGTTCCGGGGCCCAGGATAGCACAATGTAGGCAGATCTGGGCTGTGGGTAGATGACGAAGGCCCTGGTGGTCAAAGAGGAACATGCTAGAAAGAAGACCAGAGAAAAGATACGACACACTCTCTGTCCCAAGGACAGACTAGAACCCAGGTCCCTAAACTTACCTCCCTCTCTACCCTGAATTGGTTATGCAAACAAATCCATGCTTGAGCCTCAGGGTCTCATCTGTAGAATGGGTCCCTCCCTTGCTTTATCTCTGCTTGCCTGGCATGGGGGTAAACCAGGCCACTGATGTTCAGATGTGGGAATAAATGTCCCAGTGCAGGGGGCCTGAACAGGACACTTGCTCATTGCCCACTCTGCAGGGCCTGTGCGGGGGGGGGGGGGTGAGCAGTAGCTTCTCCCCCCTGCCCCCTGCCCCCCCCCCCCGCAAACGCTGTGCTCGCATATCTCCCACCCCAGCATGTGGTGCCAACATTGCTACTGCCGGCTGCCCTGAGGAACCGCAAGGCTTTTAACCAGCGTTTCTGGAAGCCTTGTATGGGTTCAAAACAAATGTTTGCAGCTGTGTAACCTTTAGTCTGCAAAGATTGTCAGATCCTAACTCAGAAAATAACACTGTTCCAAACTCCTGTGTCTGAGAAGGCCCGAGGTGACAGAATCCAGGAAAGGAAGAAGCTGCTAGATGAAGATGCTAAGGAGCTAGCAAGAGGAGAGCGGTTAAATTTAATATTAGCCAGACGTGCCTGACTTCACGGTACAGTTTAGAAAAATAGACCACAATAATGTCATGAGTAAATTAACACGGTTAAAGAAAAGTGATTGTGAGTGCTTGAAATTTCTGGCTGAGCACAAGATAACCCAGTGGTACGACTCACAGTGGTTCAGGACTGACACTGGGCTAGAGTCAGGTTCAAATCCCAGCCACATCTGAGCATGGCACTGCTGTGGGTCTATTTTACCTTCCCTGAGCAATGAGACCATAAGTATAATAAATCAATATACAAAAGGGCTGGGGGTAGACAGAATAACAAGCTCTCTAAATTATGGTGTTAATTCCTAATTCCCCCAAAGCTGGGATCATCTTACTTTACATGAAAAAGGAACTACACAGATATGGTTTCAAGACCTTGAAATTTAATGATAAATTATGACTATCCAGATGGATCTATACAGTACCAAGAGTCCTTCTGAACAAAGGCTGGAAGGTCAGAATCAGACGAGGCAAAATCGTGGTTTTGTGTTGCTGTGAGCCTTGAAGGAAGAGAAAGGACCACGAACCACAGGATGTAGGGAGACCCTTGAAGCTTGAGAAGCAAGAGAAAGGATTCTCCCCTAGAGTATGCTGAAGGACCAGTCCTACAGACGCTTTAAGTTTAGAGTTCCCATGTAAGATAATACACGTGCCATGTTTCAAGCCAATGGTACTGTGCTAATTTGCTACACCACCCAAGAAAACCAGGCGGAGCATTTGAGTCTGCTTCGGCTCATGCCAGGTACACTTTAAGTTCTTAGAAATGGTGGCCAGTAATAGCAGCTGATATCTGGAAGGATGCCAATCAGTCTTCTCTTCTAAGTCATCACAAAGGGGTCAACTATTCTCCGCTCTTTCTCTATAGGCAGCCCATCCCTTGTGGGCAGTTGATAGATGGTTATAGAGAGCTCATTCTCAAAGGCACCACAATTGCCCACCAGGCCATTTCCCTAAGCCTTGTTGCTTCTGACACCCCTTCAGATAAGTATGTAGAGGTCTCAGGTGACCCCAGAGGCTTCACTTAACCTCTGCACTTCCTGGACATTGGACCCATTTTCCTCAGTTCTGCAGATACTTTTCAAATGAGAAAGTTCTGACACCCACCAACACATCTCCAACAGGTGAAACTCTGGTAGGCATCCTCTGGATCTCTTAAGCATCTTACAAAAAGGAAATCATAACTAAATTCTACAAAGGGCATGACTCCCAGTGAACCTAGAGCGCTCCTCCATCAGGCGTCCCTCAATCAAACCGTCAAGGGCTTTATGATTGGAGCAGGTAAACAGCATGGCCAACAGATGCCATGACATCATGTGCTATAATCTCTTGTACTGTAGCTGATGGTTCTCACCCTGACCTCACAGGGGACTCTTTAAGGCTTAGATGTCTAATGCTACAATTTATTTGTTGCATTTCATACCATTAAATTTAGCTTAGTGCTCTAGTCTGTTCTGTGGGCCTTATCATGTCAATGAAAGTATTTTCTGCATTTTATCTAAAAATCTGTTAAGTATGAAAGAAGTCATTGATATCTATAATTCTAGTGAGGATACCAAATGGGTTTTTTTGTTTTTTGGTTTTTTGTTTTGTTTTGTTTTTACAGTGGCATTAGTCAGCATATTTGAGTATGGCCATAAAGCAACTCTAAATCTTCCTACTGGGTATTCCAGTATGCAGTTAAAATTACAGCTGTTGTTTGCTGCTGTCCTGGGACACATTCTAGGACCTTTGCAAAGACAAAACCCAAAGATGCTCAAATCCCTTATGTAAAGTGGCATCACCGCATTCCACCTATGAATGTGCCCCTATGCATGGCGTATCATCTCTAGATCACTTATAATACCTAATGCAATGTAAATGAATAGTCACTGTGTGGTAGTGCTTAAGGAATAATGATCAAAAATATTAATCCTTTCACGGCCAACATAGACACAATTTCCCCCAATAGCTATGATCCTTGGTTTGTTCTACTCACAAGTGTGGAAGGCCCACTGTACCTCATCGTGTGCACAAATTCATCATGAGATACCCAAATAAGTATCCAGCCTTGGCATGCTTTGTGTCTGCCTAGCCTAAACATCTCCCTGACATAATAATCTAACAAGCTGCCTTTGTTTGCTTTCTAATGATGTGATAAAACACCATGACCAAAAGCAACCTGGGGAGGAAAGGGTTCCCAATCATAGTCCATCATTGAGGGAAGCCAAGGCAAGAACTCAAGCAGGACAGGAACCGAGAAACAGGAAGCAAAGGAGGAGAACTGCTTTCTGGTTTGCTCCCCATGGCTTGCTCAGCCTGATTCTCTTTATACAACCTAGGACTACTTGCCCAGGGGTGTCACTGCCTACAGTGTTCTGGAACCTCCCACATCAACCATTAATCAAGACTTGCCCACGATGAGGCATTTTCTCAGTTGAGATCCCCTCTTCCCAGAATGACCCTAGCTTGTGTCATCTAACAAAAAGACTAACCGGTCCATGAGCCTACCACAAAACTGGGAACACAGCTACTTTGTTGGAGTTTTGCTTTTGGCTTCTACAGAGTTCTGCTGTGGTTTTGTTGTTGTTGTTTGTTGTTTGTTTGTTTTGTTGTTTTTTCGTATGTTCATGAATCGTCCTCAATACTCTGATCAGGGAATTTAATGAGGATGGATAGGAGAAACTCGCTTCTGGAGTTGCCAGCTCTTTCCCCATTTTTGAAAAGCAGAGTTGTTTCGCCATCGCTAGCATTCCCGTTTCTTTCAGTCTCTACATTCCTTCAACCTCGCCGGTGGAAGGAAGATCTATACTACATCTTCAGTAGTGAGCTCGCTCTACCCCCTGGAGTACCATTTGTCCTGCCCAAGAGGCTTGAACTCAATTACAGCAGCTTGGCGCCGTTAGAATATCTTTACGCATCTCAAACTTCAATTTTCCCTTACCAAAGTTCTCTCTTCTTTTTCAGTCAGATTGTTCTCTTTGGCAAAGATAAGGAGGCAAAGTTCTCCCACTCTCTCTCCTCCCCATCCTACAAGGCCAATAGCATTGTGTTCATCGGTCTGCTGTAAGTCTGCAAGGGCGTGGGTCTCCTTTGCCCTCCAGCACTGATTCTCGAACTCACTTGAGGAACTTGCCAAAGAAAAAACATATATATATATATATATATATAAAATAAATAAATAATTCTCCAATTCTCTTCCCAGAGGCCGAGTCAATTGCTGTGCTCAGGGAAGAGTAGGTGTTAAAACTCATCCCGATGTGCATGGTGGTAGCTGAGGAACAGAATTTATTTTTCATTCTCATCAAGTACCCAAATGAATGTCCTAGATCAGTGGGCAGCCATCTCCAAGGGTTTCTTCAAGTTTGATGATCTTGTCAGTCTTCAACACTGAACTTCCAAGGTACCTGTGTTTGTCTACAACAACACAGGAAAGAGGAAAAGGGGAATGGAGAAGGTGAAGGTCAAATGTAAACAGGTCAGATCAGGAGAAGGCACAGGTTTCTTCCACTGGCGTGCCATTGGCTAGACCTCAGTCACATGAGTACATCTAACTGTAAAGGAGGCTATAGGAAATAGCATAACGTAGCTGCAAAGGATGATGGGAAATGTAGTCTAACTGCAAAGGAGGCTGGGGAGTGTAGTGTAGTACAGGAAGAATAAGGCCAAAGTGGATAAGGGGGTTAGACTCAGGAATCTGTGTTTTCAGGATTCCCACTTGATTCTTATGTGGGTCATTCTGTGCACAGTTCTGCTCTGCCCATTCTGAACTCTGTTCAGGTTCCCAGGGCTCTTTGCAAAGTGGCCTCCATGTTCCTCTCAAATTACCGTGACTGACTTGCTGTGATCATATAAAGCACCAGCAGCGTCTCCTGCTCACGCGTTCTGCTCCACCTGAGTGTTGGGTGGCTCTTGTTTTCTCTGCCTTCCCTCCTTCTGTCTGCTCGGCAAATTCCTACTCTCCAAGATTCTTGGGCAAAGTCGGTCTTCCATGACTCACCTGCCCCTAGGGGGCACTAATGAAGCCTTCCTTCTCCCTGTTCTACCTGGACTGCCTCTCATTATGGTATTGATCATGCTGAGTGGCATTCATTTAGGTTTGCTATCCCATTAGACAGGGAGATCCTCAAGGGCAGTGTCCTTTTCTTAATTATCTCTGTATCCTCGGCACCTGGCACCTTGCCTGGTACATGGTAGCACTCAGGAAGAGTTTGGTCTGCAGAAATCCTTACCATCAGACAACTTTCTGCAATCACTTATCTGTTCCGTTTTTTTTTTTTTTTAATTTTCTGCTCATGCCAAATAAGAAAAGCTTTTCATTGTACTTACAGTTTTGCTGCCTTGATTAACCTAATTAGCAAAGGTCTATGTGACTCTGTTTAAGTCCATCTTCCCCCGCTTTCCACTCTACTCAAAGGTGACCTTCCCCATGAGCCATTAGGATTGCAGCAACAGGCGTGCCAACTCTGGTAATTAGATATTAAGAATTCTACAAAGACAACCCCTGCCTTCTTGAGCCATCCTCATTTTCAAGTTTAACATTCCCCAATTTTTTGAAGATATTCAAAATCCCAAATTCTTGAGCTCCAGGAAATACATCCCTTGCTTATTCTTCAGCTTAATGGACACAATGGAATCTAAGATAACTGTTGAAATGGCCAGCTTCCAAAATGCTCTCTCTGAACTCTGACACTCTCTCTCTCTCTCTCTCTCTCTCTCTCTCTCTCTCTCTCTCTCTCTCTCTCTCTCTCTCACACACACACACACACACACACACACACACACACACACACACACATACAATGTCACACCCTGAAGTAGTCATGTAAAGACAAACTTATCAACAAGGACCGAAGGCAGCCAACAGTTTCACTCATGAACTTGGAAATAAACCTTTTGTCTCAGTCCAGTCTTAAGAGTTCAGAATCTCTGGGCCAATGGGATGGCTCAGGGTATACAGCTCATGACCTGATTTTAATCCTTAGAACCCACATGGCAGGAGAAGAGAACTGACTCTCTTTTAACTTCCAGAAATGGGCTGCAGCATGTGGACACTCACACATACACATGATGCATGCACACGTATTCATGCACAAAATAAATAAGTGAAGAAAAGCAATGGGAACGCCTGCATATCATCCTGGGGGCTGGGTACCTCAACATTCTTAGATTAGATGAGGCCTATGAAAGAATGGGCATGGTACGGTGTATTTCCTGGATTTCAGGAATGCTGACTTTACAACTCCAGCTGATATCTAACTGCAACTTTATAAGCATTCCTAAGCCCAAACCGCCCAGCTATGTTCAGGACTCCTGGTATTGTGGAAGACAGTAAATATTTGCTATTTTAAGAATTTGGGGTGATGCCTAATACAATTGAATCTCTTATGTTCCCTGTCAGATGAATTTCCACACTTTAGGCCAGACCTCGTCAGCACCAGAGGTGCAACCATCAGCCATGAGCAACCAGAGTTTACCTGGGGCAAAGTACAGTCCAACTTCCATTTGGGGGGGCAGGGGTTTGAGACTACAAGGAACCAACCACACTCTCCTCTTGCTGGATGGCTCAGACTCCCTGGTAATGGCAGGCTATCTGCCTTCTCTCTGTGTCAGCACTGAGAATTTTACACTCGGGGTTCATTGATTTCTGCATCTTTTGATGTAAGGATTAAGAAAAACAATTTAACATTTAAAAAGAAAGAAGGGGAAAAAAGAGTTTTGAACAATGTCTGACGTACAGGAAGTGCTAAATGAATGTCCGCTCTTATTGGCATTTTCATCATTGGTACATCTTTATTTTATATCGTTTCGCCTGAACTCACAGGTCTGCTGCCTTTGAACAACACATACACATGTACCACCACACGGCATTCTTTATTCCCAATAACAACAGTCTTGATCGTAATTATGAGATTCTAGCTGCCACCATTTTGAAATCCTAAGTTCTGTTGAACTGAACTTATCCTGGGGATTGATGTACAAAGATCCCAGGACCCAAACAATATTCAGTTTTTGAGCCTAGTGTCCAAGCTGGCCTCATTCCAATCTAGTTTCAGGTTTAAATTCTAATTGTTTCCACCAAACTTTTATATCATCCAGAACTCTCAAGATAATCTTGAAATTGCCTGAAACTATATTGACATTTTTTGAGGGCTTGGACGCCAGTAAGAAGGTACCTACTGTTGTCTAGGAAGATGCACAACTGTCTGCAAGAAATGCATCTCATTTGCCCCTTTCCTTGAATCTGCAACAAAACAATGTATAAAGGATCAGGGTCTATTAATAAAAAACCCTCTGGTAAATATTGTTCAAAACTTCTGGAGTCATGAAGTGCATGAACCTAGATAGGGTGTGGCAGTATGACACCTTTTTTCCCCAGAATGCTAGGGCTGAAACCTTTTTATCTCCAGAATACTCCATTCTCCCAGCGACAATAGTATCATGTTTAAGCAGTTTCCACTCAGAGCATTTTTATGCCATGATAAAAAAAAGAAAATGCACCTTCCTTTGTATAATCAGATGATGTGGTACCGCTGCCCTGTTTTCCCCTACAGCCTAATTGCGGTGCTTTTTGTATTTTGGCTTGAGGCTTCTCCCCAATCTCTTTCTCTTAGGCATCATCTCCTCTGCTTCACTCTTGAAGACCTCCTTTCACTGTGTATTTTAACCTATGAGTTGCTTCGGACCTCTCAGAAGTCGGTAAGTGATAAGTCTTAAATAAATAAAAATAATGTGTTTCTGAGCAGCTGTACGTGAGTGGAATTTTCAGTAAAACAGCCACCGATTAAGCATCCAAGAGAAAAGCTCCCTTAGGAAGGGAAGCCCATGCATCCTCTGGGAACGCAAGCTGGCGAACTCCTCAGCTTCATCATTTAGAATTCGCATCTCATGATTTCTTACCGCAAGGTACTCTTGGACCAGATGGTGGCCTGGATCACAGACTTGGGGCTCTTTTCAAATACTTGGTAAGATGCAGTGGACCCTCAATGGCCTTTATTGAAGCTAAACAAGTCATCTCCTTCCTTACCTCTGTCACCCTCGCTTCAAGAGTGGATGGAGCCTCTGCACAACGTTGTTGACATTCACCTTTCCACGGGTCGTGGGCTCAGGAATTCCTCCTCCCGGGTTTCTGTGTACCGGAAGTGCATGGCGCAGCTTCAGAAATGGAGAACAAGAGGAAGAGGAAGTGAAAATTTACATATTCCGAAGGCTCCCCAAGCAGCTGAGACCATTACATGTTTGGCCCTGCAAACTCAGATGTATCTCAAAAACTCCGCTAACTGTTTGGCATCTAATTCTCAGGCTTTCCATTTGTGGAGAAAATAAAGGATGCACTCCCTGGAGGAAGGACTGACTGCCTGTGACTAGTATATATGCCACAGGATATCTCTGCTTTGGGAGTGCAAACAGAAACTCCTTAGACAAAGCCTTGGCTGGGACTCTGTTCATTAAATGACTGATAGAAATGAGATTTGCTGCCTCAAGGTCCATACTAGGATCCCCCATGCCTCTGCCTCTGATTCCTCCAAAGCACATAGAGACCGTGGCATACAATCAGACAGCCTGAATCCTAGTGAAGACCAGGGAACATGGCACTAAAGCCCTGGTTCTCAACCTGTGGGTCATGACCCTTCCAGAGGGGTCGCACATCAGATATTAACGTTACAATTCACAACAGTAGCAATGAAAATAATTTTATGGTTACGGGGGGGGGGTCCCCCACAGCATGAGGAACTGTATTAAAGAGTCTCACCATTAGGAAGGTTGAGAACCGCCGCTTTATTTATGGAATAAAGGGGGCAAAAAGACAACAAGAGCGGGGAGATGGGAAAGAGTGGCGTGAACTCGGTCTTCTGACATGACATAACCATTGCATTGATAATTCCCAGCTGCTGTGGTCACCCGCACAAGACCCACACAAGATGGGGCCCGTCAACGCCCCCGAATGGGTGGGGGAAGGCTCACGAGGCCCTACACCGCCCAGAATTGGCAATTAATGGTTATTGGGGGGTGGGTGAGTCATTTTCTTCAACGCCGTTGGTCGCTGCTGCTTTGTTAGCCATGCTCCAGTAAACAACCTCCCACCCAGGCTCCTGCAAACAACCCTAATTAAACCCAGCGGGTCACTAAAATCAAAACAAACAAACAAACAAACGACATGGGGGGGGGAAGGAGGAAGACTTGGAAAGAAGGAGTGGGAAGGGAAGGGAGTGAGAAAGGGGAAAGAAAGGTAAAAATGACCGAATTATACTATACGCATGTATTAAATTGTCAAAGAGTAATAAATAAATGGATAAATAGAACAGGAACAATCTGGGTCCCTGTTCTATATAAGAGGCCACTGTTACGCCTCTGGTCTAATTCTGGGCTTCAGAATGACCATCATGACATGATCCCAACCTTCAGCCCTGCCAAAAACCCAGAGGGAGTTGACAAACAGTGACATCAATGGACTCCGGAACACAGCAGGGGTCAGGCAAGCTCATTGCCTCTTTATTCTTAAAAACAGCTCAGAAATGTCAGGAGCCATCGGGGCTCAATCCTCTCTCAAAAGACTCCTGAATTTTATCCGTACTGAACAGGCTTCAGTGAGTCAAAGAATCCTCCAAAATGCAATTAAATTCCCCTTCCCAGATCCTACCCATCATTTGGGTTTTATTTTTATACTCTCCCATAAACACTGGCCTCTTCTTAAACATTGAAAAGTAAAGTTGAAGCTTGATCGTTATAAATAATTCATTAACCAATAACTATGTTCTGGGCAGCGTCCCTCCACCACCACGCCCTCCCCCGCGTGGATGCGTCACGGCATCAATGGGGAGAGAAGCTGATCCCAGGAACACACAGACTACGTCTCCTGCCAGTCTGGGAGTCAGAGCCACCCAGGAAAATTGTTAGGGGCTCTGTTTAACTAGCGTCCCTGCCACCTGCAAACAAGTGGTACTAAAAAAGGTGCTGAATTCTTGCCATTAAGAATCCCCCCCCAAAAAAAAAAAAAAACAGCATCAACGCCATTCTGAGCCTTAGAATATAATATTTCACTGATTTAGGCAACAGGGGAATTATACTTTCATTTTCACCCCTCCCCCAATAGCTTTTAGCAATGCGTTATGCTTCAGAAACTGTCTTCAGAATGAGTTCCTTAATCCAATACTCCAACTACTCCAGATCTACTAGAACTTGCCCATTCCAAGAAACCGTCCTGACCAGCCTTGCTCTTGGGGATGTCTGTGACCCCTCCCTCCCCATCTGGAGACCCTCCCCCATATCTGAACAGTAAGTGATAGTTCTTGTTAATGCTGTTGTTATTTTAATCCTTGTCAGGAACAATTCAAAAATGTTACTTAGTTGCCTTCATCCCTTTGCCGGGAATAAGCAGGGTGAGATGACGACAATCAGCCATCGTATGCAGTTAAATAGTTCCCAGCTTAAATGTTTGGCACGTGACCCATCACAGAGTAAGGTGGTCCCAGGGACACTTCAGCAACTGGGACTTACCTCCTGTCTCCGTCAAGGTGTGGGGTTGGATTGCAGGACACACAGTAGGTGCTACACAGATTTTTATAGACTGATTTAGCCACTGGAAGAACAGTTGGTTGGGTTGGATTTATTCATGCTTTTGGTGCCAAGTAGGGGTGGTTTTAGTGGAGCACTATATTAGAAAAACAGGTTTGTGATAGAAGCACAAGCTCAGCCAGCAGAGAGCCTGGCAGCTGCTCTGTTTATATCCGCTGTATTGCTGGAGACAGATGTCCTGTCAAACCTGAGGGTTCTGACGAGGCTTCCACTCTTCCAAGGAACCCATGCATTCACTAATCAAAGAGACGCTTGCCCCTCGTCTACATGAGTGCTCTGTAGTGTAAAACTGTTTCTAGTTCTGGGTTCAGAACTGACTATGAGTAAAGGCATAAATCATCATCCACAGTGTCCACCGCAAGGGGAAGATGCTGGGCTTCCCGCAAAAGACGTGGCATTGGTGTGTTCAGTGGAGTGAAAAAAACAGAAACAGTGGCTTTGGAAGTAAGCACACTGAAATTCCAGCTCTGTTACCTGCTCGCTGGGTGACTGCAGGAGCTCATCTTACCCTCCCTGGACTTAGGTAGTCGATAATATCAATTCCACAGGTAGCTGTGATGACTGACAAGGTGTCATTAGTAAGAGACACTGGTTTGGTGCTCGGCATGCAGTAGCCACCAAGTAAGTGATTATGCTGCTGAGGTTGTTGCTATAGACACAAATAAAGGGAGAAGTCCGTCCTGGCACAGAAGATATATGTGACTCCCTGGCCATCCTGATGGTGGCTTCCTACAGATAAGAACAGGGACTTTCCAGCACAAAGCCCTTGTCTGCTTGGCTGCACAAAGAATGCCACACGTTCTGAGGAGGAAATGAATGTTCTGGAGTGTTCCAATGCACTTCCCTGTGTATTATGAGCCCATTCTTTCCTAACCCACCCACTTGATGAACGCCTTTTAATCCTGATCCTAGAAGCCAACTTGTGACTCAGCACAGGAAAAGGGCTGGCTATAGGAATGCACCCCACAATGGAGAAATCCTCAGCTATGGCCAGAAAGGTCCCCATGAAACAACCAACAATTCCTAAGTACCATGCAGAGAGATCCATGCCAAATGTGGAGCTTGTCCCAGGGCACACAAAACAAGGGAGGGAACAACCCGGAAGAGATCAAGACAGAGCTATGAAAGCAAGTTAGAGATCCCTCACACAACATGGGCCCAAGGCCCTGGGTGCAGTGGGAATGGAGGAATGAACTGCCACGATCCAGATGAAATGGAGCTCATGAGTAGTCCTAGTCTACTGTCTATTGATGTGATAAACACCACAGCCAAAAGCATCTCGGGGAGGAAAGGGTTTATTTCATCTTACAGTCAGTCAGGAAGGGGAGTCAGAGCAAGAACTCAAGGCAGGAACCTAGAGGGAGAAACTGAAAAGACCATGTAGGAATGCTGCTTACTAGTTTGCTCTCCGTGGCTTGTTCAGACTGCTTTCTTACAGAACCCAGGACCACCTGCCCAAGGATAGTATCACCCACAATGGGCTGGGCCCAGCCACATTAATTATTAATCAAGAACGTGTGCCACAGATTTGCCTACCGGCCCATCTCATGGAGGCATTTTCTCAGTTAAGGATCCTTCTTCCCAAATGACTCTGGCTTGTGTCAAGTTGGGGAAAAAAAAAAAAAAAAAGAAGCACAATTGATCTCTTGTCAATCTGAAACACAAACACATCACTATTAAACCAATAACCTTTTCTTTGATTTATCCTAAGATCTCCTGCTAATATCATAATGTAAAACTCAGTATAATCATTTTTTTTACTTTTCAATATTTTAAAAGTCGAAGTTATCTTTTGAAGTCCACAGCCTCTCAAGTCTGGATTCCTATAAAATAAACAAACAAACAAACAAACAGCTTTAAATACTTTTTAACTCCAAGAACGAAGACCAGAGCACAGTAACAATTAAGCAAAGTCAAACTCCAACACTGTAAATAACACAGTGTCCAACATCTTAAACTCACAAACCTTCTGGGCTCCAAACGACTTGGGTAGACCCCACCTCTCCAGCTCTACCACCCACAGCAAACGTAGCTTTTCTCCTAGGCTTTAAGCCAGTCTACTCCACATGTGCCACTGTCCTTGGTGGTTGACCCGTGGTTCTGGCATCTCGCATATCCTGTATGGGTCTCCACTGTAAGTGAGGCTGCACATTGACCAATAACCTCTCCTGAACTCTCTAGGGTCTCTGACCCTGCCACATGTGACAAGCCACAGACTTTCCTACTGGCCGCATAGGTGGAAGTATTTTCTCTCTCCAGGTTCCTTCTTACCAAATGTCTAGCTTGTGTCAAGTCAACAGCAAAAAAAAAGAACTAAACCGGCACAAGGGCAGACCTTTGTACAAACAGTGAGCGTCACAGCAAATAGCTCATAGCTAGACTTAATTCCACAAAAGAAAATGTGCTCTCTCAAGATCTGATTGGCATTTGGGCTCAGATGAAAAGAGGGAAGGGTGAGGGGAGTGGGGGACACACCCTCTGTGATTCTAATCCGTACAGCTCACATACCCCCCCCCCCACACACACACACACTTTGACCCCCTTGTGAGCAGTTATCCAGCTTCAAATCTGGAGATTTTGCATCACTCCAGACCCCCCACCCTCGGCATCGCTCAGGTCTGCCTCTCTTCTATGATATTGCTGAGCATTATAATAATGCTCATGATGATGCTCGGCAAGGCGACTGGGAGAATTCTTCTAGTCTCACCGAAAGAGAGCCCAGGAAGGATTCCTGGAGTGGACTGTTTCTTCATTCACTTGAGGATCGTTCAAAACGATCCGTCAGAAACTACACAGGTCCAAAAAATGCCAGATTTTAACCTATTCCAGACCCTACAAACCTTGGCCACATTCAGTAACGCCCACAGCTGCTCTACAGGAAAGTGCTCAGAACGCAGCCGGTGGAGTCCTGTATGGCTCACGATTGGTGTGCAGGCACAGATCATCTCCGAGGCTGGCTTTCCCACAGAACTGGCATATGCGTGGCTTCGTCCTCCTTTGCTCTGCATTGAGTTGCCTGGGATATTGCCTGTGCATCTGCTTTAAATCCCAAGTGACCCAGACTCTCTTCCCTACCTATCTACACTCTTCCAGCCCCTCATTCACCATTGCACCAACTTAGTACTCAAACCAGACCGATCATTCACGTCCAGGTGTAGTTTGAGGACCTCCAACACCCGTTTCCCCCCTCAGCTCCCACCCTATCTCCCTTTGAAGATCCTCTGTCACTGCCTTACTGTCACACTAGCTGTCCTGGATGTCCTGTCACGGGGGTAGACGGCTCTGGGATGCAGTCATTCTGCGCGCCCCCCATACACACACCCCCCCCCAGCCTTTCAAACCTTTATACACCAAAACTTCCTCTGATGTTTATTCCAGAAAATACAGTTACTCTAACACCAATGGGCCACCTCCCTGGGGTCCTCCTCCTTCTTCTTCACTGACAGTTCTCCTGCTACCCTCAGTAGATGATTATTATTTATTATTTATCAGCCATGACACTCTGCTGTGCTTCCTACAAGATATTAAAGAACACACAACCCCTGTACTGAGTTTACAGCCGAGACAGCAGAGCTGTGGATCTGACATCATAGGAGGCCGTCGAGAGGAAGGACCACAGGCAAGCAAGCCCTCGGTCTTCCCCGGTAGACGGGAGTGGACCCTGGCAAAACCTCCACAGGCCTAAGAACCAGCAATGCCCCTCCCCTGTTACAGACACCCACCCCCAATTTCTAACCAGACCTTAGGCCTCAGAGCATTTTCCCGGAAGCGGGGGGGGGGGGGGGGGGGAGAGGGGTGTTATGGATGGAGAGAAATGAAGAGGGGAACATGAACCACTGACCATAACCTTCAGACCGGCCTGGAGGGTGGAGGGGAGTCACAGGCTTTTCCTCTGAATCTCAAAACAGGTGAGGGGGGCCAGGGGTGGCTGGGAATAAGAAACAGACCTGCAGAGTTAGCAAGCCAAGGAAGACAGGCTCAGAAAAGAAGAAGTGTTCTGGCGAGATGAAAAAGCCCACACCGGGTAGCCACAGGTCTCCAGCCAAAGTTTCCTCTTAGTGTTGCAGTTAGGGTCTGCGTACACAGCCTGCAGAGGGAGAGGGGAAGGCTCAGTCAGTGTGGACCTTGGGAGGGCTGGCTGGCTGGGTGCTGCTGCATCTGGAGTGTCAAGAGTAGTCAGACAGGCCTGTGTGGTCTGAACAACCCAGGGAGGTCTGTGAAAACAGCAAAGTTCTCATAGGTTCAGGAGCCAGGGCAGATGCAAGGAGACAGGATTGGCGTGGCTCGCGGTGGTCCTTCGGAGATGTGGACATTTCCTGCTCCTTCCCGTGGCCGGAGTGTCACAGGGAGGGCGGAAGCGGAAAGACGATTGGACTTCTCTTTCTCAAACTTTCCACCAGTTTCCTCAGGTGTTGAGAGCAGGAGGGAAGCTGCCTTCAGTCCGGATCCTTCAACCCTGGGCTCTCGGAACCCGGAGGCCATGGCCCAGCAGCCCGGCCACGCGCCGTGAGTCTGCCGGGCGCGGCCACGGAGCCGGGCGAGCCGGGAGTCATCGCAGGGGGCGGGGGCGGCGGACGGACGATGGACACACCCGCTGGCACTGAGCCCGGGGCCCGGCGCGTTGCTGCCGGGGATCCCTGGGGCCCCGGGAGCCGAGCGCTGAGCCGGGCCGGGGGCGCCCCGCCTCCCCCACCCTCCGCCCCCGCCTACTCGGGCGCCGGTGATTGGCTCCGCCCGCCCCTGGCTGCGCGCCGAAGCCCGCCTCCCTCGCAGCTAAAGCAGACGGTACCCGGAGAGGAGCGAGCCAGAAGGGAGCATGGTCCCCGCGCCGCGGCCGCGCCAACCCCCGCGCCGCCGCCGCCGTCGCCGCTGTCCCTGCCACCGCCGATCTAGCCGCAGCTCCAGCCCCGGCCTCGGCTCCGCAGCGCACGTCCGCAGCCCCGGCCATCGCCGAGCCTGAGCTCAGCCCCCGCCCGGAGCCCGAGCCCCGAGCCCGGAGCCAGCCCCAGCCCCGCGGCCGCCGCGGCTGCGGGGAGAGGGCGGGGGCGATGCTGCCGGAGCCGCCGCCGCCGCCGCCGCCTCGATGAGAGCCGCGCCGCACCGCGCATAGCCGCGCAGGCTGACAGGCAGAAGGACTGACTTCCCTCTCCCGGGCATCCTCCCTGGGCTGCCGGGAGGCGGCGGCGGCGGGGGAGGAGGAGGGAAAGGGGGAGAAGGCGGAGAGCAGGAACGCGAGGAGGTGGACCTGGATCCGTTTCTCCCGGCCAGGACGCGAGCGGCCCCAGCTACCGCTACCCGCCGGCGCCGTCCCCTATCCATCAGCCCTCCTGCACCCATCCGCGACCCTGGGCTCTCTGCGCGTCGGGCCGGGGCCGGAGCGGCGCGGCCGCAGGTAAGAGCCGGGTCAGGTTGGGGCTCTTAGGATGCGGAGCGGGGGTTGGGGGGATCCCAGGGTCCTGGTAGCTACTGGGCCAGGCAGGACTTGGGAGCGGGGCCCGGAGCCCGGAACGCTGGGCTCGGCTCTGGCAGTGGTGGCGGCTGGAGCTGAAGCCTCCCGCGTCTGGACTCGCAAGCCTGCAGAAGCCCTTGCGCCTGCGCTGCTCTGGGGATGGAAAAAAAAAGGGGGAAAAAACTTCCTGCCCCCGGGTGTGTTATGCAGGGAATGCCTGGGGGGGACTGTCGCGGTGGTCGGAGGTGCTGGAAGCGAATATGACACTGGAGCTGGGTAGCGCTGGGCCGGGCCCGGCCGTGTGCGTCCCTCTCCTGGCCACCTCCCCCTGTGCGGCCCAGGGCCCCAGCAGTGCCGGGGGGGGGGGGGCGGCTAGGAAGCACTGGAGAGCTGGTCCCCAGGGCGGCCGCGTGCCCTGCGTGTTGGGGAGGTGAGCGCCCGTGTGCCAAGGGAAGCTAGGTGATGGGTTCTGCCCCTGGCGTTCTCAGATCCAGCATTTGGGGACCGGGTTTCTACACTGGATCCCAAGTAACTTTCGAGGTAGAAGAGCTTGAAAATCATCTGGATGGAACCCACCACAGACCGTGTGGTGACCTCCCGTTCATTCCCTTGACACCTTGTGGTTTCCAGCGGGGGGTTGGAGGTGGGAGGACAGCTTCGCGGATGCGAAGGGCGGGGAGGTGGTGGCGAGTGGGGAGGGGTTGTTTATGTGTGGGATAGTGGACCCGGAGACACGTAGGTGGGAGTGTGGCCGCGCGCCCGGACTGCCACGGGCGGTGCGGGCTGGCCGCGGGCTCACGTCCGGGTCTCAGTGGCCTGGAGCTGGCCGAAAGCTTGTAGGGTTATCTGCGGTCGTGCGCGGGTGCCCGCGCTGGGCAGTGTCAGCCCCAGGCCCCAGGGGAGAGAGGCGTGCTCACTCCAACCCAGATCGCGGAGCCCAGAGCCCAGTTTCGGTCCGAGGCTGTTCCCCGGGCCGGTTCGATGTGCCTTGCCTGGGGAAGGCGGAGACGCACTGCCTGCCTGCGGCTGTTCTCAGAGGAGCGGGCGACTGCAAAGCGTGAGTCTTGGATGCCTGGGTCCGCCTGCTGAGAAGCACGTTCTCTCTCATCGCTGGCCTCTGGAACCGAAAGGCGGCGGCGGTCAGTTGACAGATCTCCGGTGGGTCCCCAGGGATGATGATGGGTGAGGAGCAGCCCCTGCTGCCACACGCGCGGCTCTGCGAAGCGTATCCTCTCTCCCCATGGTGTTTGCGACGCGGCGCGCCCGGGGCGAATCGTGAACGCAGATATTTATGTAGCATTAGGCGAGACCTCTTCGCCGGAGGGACTAGACGTGGAGGACGCCGGGGCTGCGGCTGCCGAGAAACTTCCACTCCTCAGCTCTGGGACAATCAGGCTCCTCCGCCGCGGCAGGCTCCAGCCCCTCCTCAGCTGAGCAGCGCTAGGATTCGGACTCCAGTTGCAGTGACAGATCTGTCCTGGTTACAGCTGTATTTATCCTCATTTCATTCTCTTTAAAGCCATTTGTCTAGTCACTACAGAGTTTCTCCCCTGCGGTGTGGGTCTTACTGCTAACTCAGCCTGGGGAGGGCAGATTTGAGAAATTCTTTCCGTTCGGGCTGAATGACAGCACGTTTAATTAGCCCACCTCATTCCTGACTTTTTAAATTTAAATTAAGGGGGGAGATGGAGAGCTAACTTTTTAATTATTTTTCACTGGCGGGGGGCGCGCATTGAACAACTGTACAGATTGTTCATCCTGACACTTGGAGAAGACGTATCTGGTAAACATAATAATTTAAGGGTTGGTTCTCAGGCATGCATACTCACTCTGCAGGTTCCTACATGCATGGAGCAGTGGCTCGCAGTGTCTATGGTACCATATATTGTTCTGGAGTGCATTAGATTTATCACCTTGCTACAAATCAGGGAACCAGTAGCATGTGTGCCCTTAAACCCTATAGGAATTTAATAATGTTTAACTTGGCTTATGGGCTGATGCATTTAGCCAATTGTAATAACTTTTCTGCACAAGGATCTTATTAGTACATGATTAAGAAAAACATTGTCTTTGGTCCAGTCTTCCCATTTCTGCTATAGTTGTGAAAATGAATAGGTCTCCAACTTTCATTTGCAAGCAACAATCCAAACGAAATACCTAAGAGTTTTACTGAAATAAAACATCCTATGGTAGCCATGGAAACAAATAGATTAAGGGTTATTGGTTTTTTCTGTATGTGGTGGGGGTGGGGACCTAATGTTGGGTCTCTTAAGTTATGTTTCTAATGAATGGTGGTCACACTCCACATACTCAGTGTGGGAGGCAAGCCACACCAGAATTCAGTTTTGTAAGGGGTTTATTAGAACAAAGACTACCGAGAGGCCCGAGAGAATGACTTCTGCTTACTGGGGCTCCTCACATCCAGAACGCAAATGCATAAAGCCATATTTTGGTTTTTTTCTTTTTTCTTTTTTTTTTTTTTAAGTAGATGAGAATGGAGTCCGTATTCTTTTGAGATTGGAAGACGTATTTTGCTTGTAAGCTGTTACTAAAGGAATCATTAAATCCAGCCCCTGTTTCCTAGGAATAAACATGTTAGAAGTGTAGATGTTGGTGTAGATGGACTGTCACACTTGTTACCAACACTGTCAGTCTAAGTGAGGCATATCATTAGTCTATTCAAATCTTGCCTGTTTCAATATTCATGCATTTCCATGGTGATCCACTCTGGTTTTGTTTACTTAATCAACCTTATAAATCTTTGGCATCAATTTCAGCAGTACCATCTTTCCCCTCTCCCATTTATCATTTGATTTGGCTGCAGCTCATTCCTAATCGAAAGCATGTCCCCGTCTCTCCCTTACATAGTTTCCAAAAGTTTACGTGATTCCCAGTAACACCGAGAGATAAAGAAGTTAATTCAGATAACACCATCAGTGCTGATGTAGCTTTTTAGTGTCTCATTTGTTACGTGTGTGTGTGTGTGTGTGTGTGTGTGTGTGTGTGTGTGTGTGTGCGCGCGCGTGAGAGAGAGAGAGAGAGAGAGAGAGAGAGAGAGAGAGAGAGAGATTGTTATTCTTTTTCCTCACAGGCTTACTATAAAGCTTTCTAACCTTATGACTAGATGTCAGTTTTTCCTTCATACCCTTCTTTCCCTTTACTTCTCTCTCTTACCCTCTTTTCCCATTCCCCCTCCTCCTTTTGTGGTATGAGGATTCTTTTGTGTCTTTAGCTCTATCGGACTTGAAGAGCCATCAAAGCTGTGTATTAGAGTGGGCTTGTCCTTCTGTAAGATCTTTTCTCTTCCAGTAATGGATAAAGCCAGAAGGTTCCAGAACATCAGAGGATCCCCCCCCCCCACCAAATATAATATATATTTAGTTATAGCGCCAAGTGTCTCTAGGATCACAGTAACATTGTAAGTCCTCGGAACAGGCAGTTTTACTTCCCTGCAAGCGATGATTTTGCTCATCCGCTTTCAACTTTGCTTTCTAATGATGCAATCCCATGCTAATCACAGCCCTGTATATTTCAGAAATATCAAGGCAAGCATTTGCACGCTACTGACTTATTAGGATCGGGCAAAGTAATTGGAACACTTAAGTTCAAAGTCAGAAGGAGAAATGGAATTATAGCCAACCTTATGATTCTATAATCAGTCAACTAAGCGCCTACTTGGGGGTAGGAGGAGTAAGAAACACCAGGAATAAGAAATCCAGCCTTTGCCGGCTGTGAATGAAGCCAAACTGGTGTAGTTACAGTGAAAGAATGCTGGAGAATGAGACAGATATGCGCTCCTCTTCCCCCTGACCTTTCTTAATGCTAAGGCACATCTCAACACAAATGTTCAGAAACTGGGAAAATATTTCTACTTGATGCAGAAGAGGAATCTTTTTTTATTGCTCAAAAAAAAAAATCTAAGGTCCTCTCCTAGTATGCTTAAACAATTAGGTAGTGTGATCCCTGCAAGATATTTCACATGCAATGGCTTTTTTTTTTAACCATAGAAAATGGTTATATTAATTTTGGTTAATAAGTAGAGGTATATATCAAAATTCCACAGTAGAATCTAGGAGCAAAAAAAAAAAAATGCTGGGATCACAGCCATCCTGAAATCAAACTCCAAAGCTCTTCCTTCAACAGCTACACCCTTGCTCTCCTCAAACCTGGGGTCAGACAGGCAGACTCTACCGTCTTCAAGGAAACCATTTGAAACCAGGAAAACTGAAGCTTCAATTTAGAAAGAGGCTGGTGGATCACCGGAAGTCGCAACAGAGTTGCTGCTGAGAGTGATCGTCATCGTTCTGGGGGCATTTCCGCCTTTAGGGTGGGAAAGGAGAGTACACACACACACACACACACCCATGAGGCAGAATAACTTCGTGAAATACACATGGTTCCGGGACTCCATGCTGTAGCTGCGTAGATGGTTCAGACACCCGAACAAGAACCCTGGAGCCTGGGCCTGACAGGGATCTGGATTAGGTGAAAAGGACACCTCCCCACCCGTTAAACGCTACTGCCGGCACCCCAGGTGCCTCTCTTTAGCATCCGTGTTAGGACGTTTTGAAACCTTTAAATCATTGAGCAATCTGAGATACATATATGCAAATACATACAGGCATATATTTGCCTTTGTGCACTCAAACGCATACTTGGCCACTTAGTAAAATTATGGCTTAAAACAATAACAGAATTTACCATCTTCACCATATTTATGGGAATAGGACAGTGGTATTCCTACTCACGTTACCGAGCAATGGGTTGTGGAAACTTATTCATCTTGTGGTATGGAAATCCTATGCCCCTTAGATGCCAATGTTTATTCTCTTCTCCCTCTGCTGGGCAGCCACTGTTCTGTTTTGTGTCTCTATAAACTTGACCATCCAGAATGCTGCACGCAAGTGAAATAAAACGTTTACCATTTACTAATTAGCTTATTGCACTTAGCATCATAGATCAAGTTTTTCATCCATGCAGTCTCATATGTCGGAATTTTCTTCCTTTTGAAGACCGATTAGTATTCCATCAAGCATATGTACGTTTTGTTTGTCTGTTGGTGAGCGTGCGGGTCGTTTCCACCTCTTGGCTACTGTGAGTAATGCTGCCGTGAATTTGATCGTGTAGATACCTTCGGAAACGAGGCTTTTCATTCTCTGACGGCATACACCCCGAGATAAGACCACTGACTGCATTCTGCCACTTTAGCACTCACAAATGTAGGTCTTGGGTTTTAAGAACTTGGTAGGAATGCAGTCAGTCGAAACAATGTCAAATATCAAACGCAGCAGGCATTACTGACATTTGTTTTTCCTATCTGGTGTGTATGTTCCCTCAGAAGTCTCTCCAGTCCCTGGTGCTTTGCCCAGGGGGCAGGCGGCAAGGGGGGGGCGGTTGGCTGAATTCTGGTGACAATACAGAGTGGGTGGCGGTTGGGGCTTCACGTGGGAATTGAAGTCCAGTCTCTGGGCAACCTTGGGAAGACCTGTCGTCTCACAAGACCTCTGTTCCTGAAAATGTGAAGGAAGCACAGTAGCAGTCTAGGGCTAGAAGAGGGGACCCCCTTGCACCAGGGAGATGGCTTACTGGGTAAGGGCACTTGCTGCAAAGCCCACGTAGTGGAAGGAGAATACTGACTTCTGGTGCCAGTCAATCACCCCTCCCAGAAGCACGCCATGGCACATGCATACACGCAAAATTAGATTTTTTTTTTTTTAAAGATTCACACACAGCCGGGCGGTGGTGGTGCACGCCTTTAATCCCAGCACTCGGGAGGCAGAGCCAGGCAGATCTCTGTGAGTTCGAGGCCAGCCTGATCTACAGAGTGAGATCCAGGAAAGGTGTAATGCTTTAAAGTGAGAAACCTTGTCTCAAGAAACCAAAAAAAAAAAAAAAAAAAAAAAAAAAAAAAAAAAGATTCACACGCGCAAAAATTAACTGACTTAAAAAAATTCTCTTTTTCAAAATGAAGAGGGAACCCTGTTAAAACCTGTTCCACAGAGAGACTCTCCATGTAGCAGAGCTCTGGAGCATTCAGAGAGGTGACTGCAAGTCATGGAGCCGATTGAAGTGGGATGTATACTGAGCCCTCCAGGCATGAATCCTAAATATTTTAATGATACATCAGGGCGTGTGTGTGCTGCAGTCTGTGAACCTCATATGATAATATGAGTTCTGAACAGCGTAAGATTATTTGCATCACAATTCCAAGAGTTCAAAATACCCTGAGTGGATTTGATATATGAACTTTTAATTCCATTTTTAGTATCATAATTTTAGCATTGCCATGGATTTCAGAGGTCAGCTAATCTACCTATTATTCAATCAGCAAACCTTTCTCAAGCCCCAATAATCAAATAATAATAGCTTCTGGTTAGGGCTGCCCACCATATTTTAGTACTTTACATATATTATCTCTAATCCTCACATCAAACCCATGAAGTAGGGATTATCCACACTCTACAAATGACGGGGAAGCTCAGAGGTAAGCAAGTGGCCTATACCCAAGGCCCAGCCACGTCATACTGCTGAGTTCGAACACAGAACCTTCAGCTACTAATTCTCTTGCAAGTGTGTGTGTGTGTGTGTGTGTGTGTGTGTGTGTGTGTGTGTAATGCTGAGGATGGAACCCAGGGCTTCATGCAAACTAGGTAAGCCCTCCACCAACTAAACCACATCCCCAGCCCCTTGTGCATTTCTGATAGTACACGCAGAGTTTTAATGTATTTGTTCCAGTTCGTGCTGCCTTTCGTGTGTGAGGAGGGTCTTCATTTTCCATGGTAATTAACGTTTTCTTTTGACACCTGGTCTCCCTGTGTAGCCTTGGCTAGCGTAGCACTGGCTGGCTTTGAACTCACAGAGATTCTCCTGCCTCTGTTTCATGATTCCTGGGATTAAAGTGGGGCCACCATGCCCCACTCTTGCTAATTAATATTTTATGTAAGTAATAACATTAGAATGAACGTGAGTTTAAGATTATTAACCCAATCTGGCCAACATTCACTCTCGGGCTTTTTTTTTTTTTTTTTAAAACCGGTCTACCTGCTTCCATTTACTCCTAGAAGACAAATGAGACCAACGTTCATAGGCTTGGATGGGACCCATTTCTATAGTGAGTCTGCGTAAAATGAAATAGCAACAAAGAAGAAAAAAGAGATGTAGGAAGAATCAAATATATACTTAGACCTACTTGGACCTACTAAAGGCTAACTTACCCCAGTTTTAATATCAGGGTTAGTGCAGTATCTGGCATTAAATTCCTCCATGAAAATGTTTTGCCTGTGCACATTTTGACCCAGAGAAGGTATCGGGTGATAAATATCAAAGCATACATTTCGGATTGTCTTTTCACGCGTGGACTGTCTAGTTACGAATTCAGCGTTTGTCATTGTGTGGAATTTTAGATGCTATATTTGGGCCTAAATCTATTAAATATGCTTGTTGATGAATTCTAAGTAATCTAAATGGAATCTTGGAGGATTTATGACTTGAGACTTTGAAGACTAATTTTCTCCTGGAACTGCATCATCCCAGTGATAACTGGATCTATCCGGGACTTCGGAGAGCCGACACAGAGTCGTCTTTCATAACGGGCTCACTTGCCGAGTGTCTTCCCTGTGCAGATTTTAAAATCTGTGGTGTTTCATACACAGCATTGTTTTTAAAGAAAAATAAAAACACTCCCAATCCCAGAGACAGAGGCCATGGGAGAAGGATAGCATTGTGTTTGCATCCGCGTCTCTCCTGGCCCGACACTTTGTAATAATCCTCTGTGAGTTGGGAAAGGGTGTGAACAGAGCCTCCAGCACACACACGCCACAGAACCGTCTCTGTTCCGTCTTTTAAGGATTCCCACCCAGGTGCATCCAGGCTCACTGGAAGAGGGGCATTCATTCCAGACATGAGGTCAAGCCTTCGAGGAAGCCATAACATAGGCAATGTTCCGGGGGAGGGCGAGGTTGGCCACTGCAGGAGCTGGCCATCTCTGGGCTGACAGGCCTTTCTCTTATTGCTATCCAGTCAGCACACCGCCTCTGCCTTCCTCCCTTCTCTGTGTATAAAAGGTAGATCAAGGGTCCTTTTTGAGAAGTTTGAGAAGAAGGGTGAAGGGACAATGCTCCACACACAAAGATGCTCCACACATGAAGTTGCTCCACACACGAAGATGCTCCACACACGAAGATGCTCCACACACGAAGATGCTCCACACACGAAGATGCTCCACACATGAAGATGCTCCACACATGAAGATACTCCACACATGAAGATGCTCCACACACAAAAATACTCCACACATGAAGATGCTGCAGCTGTTTTCTGAAAAACCAAATACTAGTCACAGACTTCATCTGCATTAGAGACTTAGCTTTATTTTGGTCGTTTAGTAACATGAGCAATTGTCCAGGAAGAGTGAAGCTTGGGTTTGAGAAAAATGAAACAATTTCACCGTTCTCTTTCACTTTCTCTGTTCAACTAACCCTTCCAGCTAGAGACCCTGGCTTCTGGATCACAATCAACATTTAACCTAGCCACCGAGGGAACCTTGCTGGTATGTTTGGTGCTATTTTATGGATGAGAGAGAGGCAGATGTTTGCCCAAGATCAGCTCAAGTATGAGAGATGGATATGAGATACCAAGCCTGTCATCTGCACACAACTGCCTGCCTATAGGGTAAGGAGAATTCCGGCCAATATGCCTTCTATAAGGACTATAAATGGCCTATTGTATAATAAAAATCCTCCCATGTTTGATCATATTGCTCACTAATTACCACAGTTGACGCTGTAAGAAGTTGAGGTCCAGTTAATTTTCTCTGTTCAAGGGTGAAATAAACTCAAAGAAACAGAGACCTACTGTTGTAAATTTCAAGTACCTTCACACATAAACTTATTACCATTATCTTCTGAGTTGAGCAAAAGTTTGCATGTGAGGCTACATCAGAGGCTTAGGTCTACCTTTTCCTTGAGGTCAGAGGCCCCTGGGGTGCTCACTTGAATATCTGAGGACTGAATATTTTAGGATTAATGAATTCTTTTTTGCAAAGCACTTATAACAGCTCCAGCATATACCAAATATTGGAAACAAGCAGTTATTTCTGTGTACATAGAGTTTGTGGTCCTAAAGGGACAAAGGAGTGTCTTTGTCATTAGATTCCGGCCTGGCCTGGCACATCTTGATGTTTACTGGTCAGCTACACTGTAGAATTCCTGGTCTGCTTAGAAATTGAGAGATGTTCCAGGGAGGAGACTTGGCTCATGAATGCAGTATTGCCCCGACCCCTGGGGTCTGTTCAGCTGCTGTCATGGCTCAGTCTCTCTAAGCCAGTGGAAAGGTGTCCGCAACAGTGTCTCTCCAGACAGTTGGTGCCAAGGTAAATTGAGAGTGAGCTATTAGAAACTAGGATTGCATTTAACATTGCTTTGGTGGCCAAGAACACAGTCAATGGCTCCTCTCAGTGAACCAGGCAGAGGGCAATGGGAGCAAAGTGAAACTCACATCAACAGAGTTGTGGACAGTGTTCTGGCTGGGCCTAGTAGGACCACATTCAAGTCTGTTTGGTTTTTTCCAATATCAGGGGATCAAACCTAGAGCCTTTGTACACAGGAGGTAAAATGTGATCTAGACCACTGAGCCACACATCCCTAACTCTGCGTATCAGTTCTTAACAGATGGGAAATAAAAACAAAAATCAAAATCCGGGGGAGATGGCTCAGTGGGTAAGAATGCTTGCCGCACAAGAACGAGGACCAGAGTTCGGATCCTCAGTATTCTTGTCAAAAGCTGCATGTTACCATATGTGCCCCGATGCTGGAGAAGGGGTGGGAAGGGGGCAGCTGCTAATCTAGCTGGAGAGGGCAATCCCTGGATCAGTGAGAGACTCTTTCTCCAGAGATAAGCAGAGATCAGGTAGAGGAGGACACAGACACCCCCCCACACACACACAGTGAACACACTGCAGTGAACACATTGAACACAATGCATGCAAACACACAGTGCGCGCGTACACACACACACACACACACACACACACACACACACAATTAAAAAAAATTAAAGAGAAACTGGGCAGTGGTGGCACGTGCTTTTAATCCCAACACTCAGGAAGCAGAGGCAGGAGGATCTCTGAGTTTGAGGCCAGCCCTGATCTACCGAGTGAGTTCCAGGACAGCCAGGGCTGTTACACAGAGAAACCCCCTGCTTCAAAAAAACAAACAAACAAAAACTCAAAGAGGCTAGAAAGATGGCTCACTGATGAAGAGAACTAGCTGTTCTTCCAGAAAACAGAGGCTCAATTCTCAGCATCCACATAGTGACTCACAACTGTCTTTAACTCTAGTCCCAGGGCACGCAACTCTTCTTCTGGCCTCTGAGGACACCAGACATGTATGAGGTGCCCAGGTATGCATGCAGACAAAATGCCCATCCACATAAAATGAAAACATTTTATAAATAAATTTAAAAATTAAAAAAATCCTCCAGACACCTGATCATCACAGATAGAGGTAGAGAACAGTGTGGAAACCTAGACGTAGTTTGCTTTGTCAAAGCGTGGGCAGGGTTTTCGAACACTTGGGGCTTGGAATCCCTTATTATCAAAGCTTAGTTTTCCATCTCTGGCATGACAGGTGGGCTGACTTCTGCCTAGTCCACTAGTGCTCAATTTAGCAGGGGCAGCTGCCTACTGTCTCCTACCCAGCACATGATTAGCATTTCTGGTAACTGCAAGGAGGTTGCATGCTCTGCCTTCATATGCATGCTCAGTGGCTTCTCTAATGTGACCCCGAGGATCCTAGCCCGGGTGCCTTGTAATGTACCCACCCACTTCCATGTTGAAGCCAGTTTGTTAAAATGCCTTGCCTTGAACTCTTGGGATAAAGATGGATTATTTTGTCCAAATTGAATTCGCTTATTGGAGTGATAGAAAGAAATGGATGATGACCTTACTCGGAGAGTCCGAATCAGGTTTGCTGAGCGAAATTCAAGGGCCGTGGAGTTTGGGGAGTGCAAGGGCCACGCTTAGAAGCTGGGTTCATTAGACCAGGAGGCCGTGTGCAGCGTCATAGCCAGCCTGTCCTTCAAGTGAAGAGCCTTCTGTGAGTGGAATGCTATAATCTATTTGGTTCATGCTGTTCCAACCAGCTTTAATCATCAAAACTGGAAAAATATTCCAACTGTGAAAGGAGCATAGCTCTTGCTGAAGCCTCGATGTGCCACAGGGACACGCCAGAGTCTCTCAATCCACCAGTCCACGCAGCATGCTGTCGAAAAGGAGTGTGTGGATCTCTTCATGCGGTGTGAGGCAGCTGGCTTTTTCCACAGTGAAATGGCACAAAGACTTAACAGTTCCTTTTCCCCCAGAGGAGAAAAATGATTTTCCTGGAAACCGTGTTTGAAGAAGTCACATTTTGGGGTTTTGTTTGTTTGTTTGTTTTTTCTTTTTTCTTTTTTTTTTTTGCTCTATACAGTCTCTGCCTCTCTTGTGACAGGAAGGGGCATTTCCTCACCAGCCCCATGTGTCTGAATAGGTCTGCTCGGGCAGCCCTGGTTTAGAGGTCAGATGGGACAGTAGACAGAGCTCCCTAGAGAGAAGAGGTTTGGCTTGTGGAGCTGGCAGGCGCCATGGACTGGGACACAGAAAGGAATGGAGCAGGCAGACCAGTGCCCCCAAAGCAGTCCTTGCTGTGGTCTGACTGAGATGAAGATACATCAGCTGCACACTGGCTGTGAGCTGTGTCCTCAGGAAAGGGCTGCAGCCCTGGGTTCTAGCTAAGGAAGATAATGGGCTTCTTGTCTCTTGCTGTTACTCCTGGTGGGCTCTCCTTCCAGTCCATGAAACACTATGGTGGGCTATCTTCTCAGTCCATGAGAGACATAATGGGTACTCCTTCCAGTTCATGAGAGACTGTAGTGGGCTCTCTTCCCAGTCCATGAGAGACCGTGGTGGGCTCTCTTTCCAGTCCATGAAACACCATGGTGGGCTCCCCTTCCAGTCCATGAGAGACCATGGTGGGCTCTCCTTCTAAGCCGTGAGACATCAGGGCATTCCAAAGCCTTGGCCCTGCTCTGGTTCCCACGTGAGAATTTAAAATTGCAATTCAATTCTGCAGAAAACACAAACACGCGCGCGTGTGCGCACACACACACCACACACTCATACACACACACACACACACAAGCTGACTTTAGGAGTCCTAGGGGAGGCCTCAGGGGTGGGCGGGCACCCACCCCTGAATTGCAAAGTCACAATTCAAGGGCTTGTCGTTGTTTTTATTCTTGGTTTACCTCCCAGAATGTCTGGTCTCCAGATACGTTCTTTTTTCTTTCACTATCTGGAATAGACACCTGGACCACTTGGTTCTCCTTGGGGCTGGGAAACGGGGAAAGCGGTTCACCACCTTGTCTTGTTTCTATGTTGGAGGTGACCCATGTGCCCCCTGGGATCAAGAACAGGGAAAGAAGGAGGAGGAAGAGACAGTTGTTATCTAGAGACTGCACACGTGACAGGAGGGAAGGCAGGATTCTGTTCTCAGGACTTCCTGGTTACAGTGAAATTTTTTTTTTGGACTCAACCATATGATGAAAGGATGACCTAAGGATTCCAGTGCCTATTTCTCCAGAGAAGATAGCCAGAGGCCGCTAACCACACAAAAATACATTTGACATTTCAATGATGAGGGGAATGCAAGCCAGAAACACAGTGAGATGTCGCTTGGTACACACTAGGAGGATGGTTACCAAACAAACAAATCCAGAACTTAACAAGTGTCGGGAAGGATGTAGAGAAAATGCAAGCCTCATGCACTGCTGGTTCAAATGCATAATGGGGCAACCACTGTGGAGAATACAATGGTTCCTCAAAAAAAAAAAAAAAACACGAAGCCTAGAATTCCACTTCTGGGCATGTACCACATAGAAGTCAATGCCAAGGCTGGTCCGTGGTCCCCTACACCAGTGTGGCTTATAGCCTCAGAAGCATCCGTGATTTCCAAAGGCAGAAGTAACCCATGTCCATCAGTGGATAACTGGACAAGCGAGATGCTGTACCTGCCTAGAGAGGAGTAGCATCCAGCCTCGGGAAGGAAGGGAATTCCCTCACCTGTGTGACAAGTAAGTACCAGTCACAGCAGGACAAGTGCTGTGTGGGACCACTGGTATGAGGTACATAAATTAGCCATATGCACAGGAAGAGAGACCAAACGGTGGCAGTCAGGAAGCCACTGTTTAATGGATTTACAGTTTCCATCTAGAAAAGATGAACGTGTATGGAGATGGATAGTAGTGACTCCTACCCAGCAAAACGAGTGTGCTTAAGGTCGCAGAACTGTACATTTTAAAATGATTGAAGGGCTAGATTTTTTTTTTTAAGTTTTTGTCCTTTATTGTGATGATAAAAAAAACAGATTTCCAAATATTCCCAACTGATTCTTTTAAAATTAAAATGTATTTTTTATTTTATTTTATGTCCGTGAGTGTTGTGTCTGCACGTGTAGCTACGCACTCCCGACGTGCAGTACCTGAGGAGGCCCAAAGAGGATGTTTGTTCCCCCTGGGACCGGATTGAACAGACAGTTATGAGCCGGAAATCAAACCCAGATCCTCTGGAAGCCCAGCCAGTGCTTTTAACCACTGAGCCATCTCTCCAACCGACCCCCAAATTGATTCTCTAATTGCATTATTTTCAGACTTCATCTTGGGGGGAAAATAAGTTCAAGAGTTCAACAACGTTTATATGGTATACTTGCTGTATACCTCATCCCAACACTGTGCTGGACATGTGGTTATTTGATTTATTCTGTAACAGTTGAGGCAATATAATGAAATCCATAGATCTGAATGTTCATTACACCGAGTTTCAGTAATTGCAGGTGCCTACGCGATCATCATTTAAAACAATAAAAGCTTCTCACCACTCCACAAGTTCTCTTGTGCCCTCTCCAATCAATCCTCCTTCCGGGCCCCACCACTTTCTTACTGGACGTATTGGACTCGCCGCCTACCCAGAGGTAAAGGCGTTTTGTCAATTTTTCTCTCTAGAAGGATGGCAGCCGGAGGACTAGACGCTGTGTGGCCACCAAGACATCACCCCTGCAGAAAGCTGCAGGGCAGTGCACTCGGAGGCCAGCACACTTGGTGACTTCACTGGACATAATGACTTGCCTCACAGGTTGACATCCCCGAACTGTAATAGCCTGTTGCACTCATTTATCCCCAGCTCCGACTGTTACCCACAGAGCTGACCAGACAGACACCCACCTCCTCCAGACAGAGGGGTCAGGTGGCCAGTACCCAGCTCAGCCTCTTTTATTCTGGCTTGGACCCTTGGGGCTGGTTGCTACCTTTAGCCATGTTGATACCTTTAGTGTGGAACTGAAGCACAGAGCCCCACTCTGCAAGCCAAGGCCTAGACACGGGGGACCTGGGACAGAGAAAACTACCTGCTTCTTAACAGACTTGTTTTCCTGTAGAGGCTGGAGGCTCAGGAAAAGTCATTGCTGAGCAAGGGGGCCTCTAGCTCGCTGCCTGATATAACTCCATTCCACCTCCCCTGATCTGCCCCCTTTCTGCTATCCTGTCTGCCTGTTTGGGTCCTGCTCTCCCTTGCAGGCTGGTAGGGACTCCCTGGTACCGGTGATGGCTGCTTCCCAGCTGTGTGGAAGTCCCCTGCTGGCCTGCCTTGTGCTCCCGGTGGGGAAATGGTGGCCTCATCTTTTGTATATATTCCATCTTTTGTTGATTTCCCTCTAAAGATCTAGGCCAATGTTTGCGTATTACAGTTTGGAAAACGTGAGGCAGAGAAAAGGCTACCATGTCGAAGATGGGCTAGGCAGAGCCTGAGCCGTTCCCAACAAGCTAGCATGTAGAAGAGCCGGGGGACAGCCAGGGACCATATCCTGAGTTCCCAGCAGGGCTTGCAGCTGTCCCGGGTGGAGAAGTGCAAACCCACAGAATCTCCTCCCTGACCGTGATAGCTGTTGTCACATGCAAATAAGGACGATTTCTTAAAATGTGTGACTCCATAAGGGATCCCATCAGCAGGGTGTGAAATGACTCTGCCTCTGAATCCGACCCAGGAAGGATGATTTGGTACCCTAACCCGAGGTTACGAAGTCCTTGGAGTTCCTGATGAAAGTCCAGCCTGTCTTTGGCTCTCCACGTTCCTACCCTAACTCTCCTCTACCTAACTCTCCTCTGAGTTCATGTCTCCCTCGTGCCCACTAGCGTACTCTTCTGCCGTGTCATGGAGCAGAAAGCCCGGCTTATCACGGGAGGATGGTGTTCTTTGTCAGGCATTCATTTGGGTAACAGGGGTGAGGTTTTAAGAGTTGCATGAAAATGTTTCGCTGGGAACCCTAGGAAAAAATAGAAAGGGCTGCTTTGAAAATTGACAATGAAGTTTTTAGTGTGACTTTATCATATGTTTGGTTGAAAGAATAGTTTTTAACTATAACGGAAACATGGTCAATTAGAAGACATCAGAAACATAATTATGGTGAGACTGAAGCATGCGTGCGTGTGTGCGCGCGCACGCACACACGCACATACACACACACACACACACACACGCACACATACACACACACAGAAAGCTGAAAATACAATATAATGCTCATAGAAGCCATCTCCCTACTTTAAAATTTTGCAATTATTAAAATAATCCTCATATTTTTATACTTAAAAAAATACTTGCCTAGCCCAAGAGTGAAATATTGCTGTAAGAGTAAAGTTAATTTTGCCATTTCTCTGCCCTCAGAATGAGCAATAGGTGTTTGTGTGCAGGTTCTTATTAATACTAACAGAAACAGAGCAGTGCCAGCTCATAATATAAGAGGAAAAAAATTAAACAGCCAGTTTTTCTTTTCTTTCTTTTTTTTTTAAAGGAAGGGACCAGTCGGCTTCATATAATCCCCTATATAAATAAGTCCGTCACAGCGATCGTAGACTCCCCTTAAAAATTAATTCTCTAGGGTTCTTTTCCACTTGGAAAAGACTCAGGTTTGTAGACCGTCGTAATGGTAGCTAAGCAGGCATCAGCCCTTAGGAGCTCGCCTCTCACCATGCCAGTGTTCTCAAATAACTGTGCCCCCAAGTGGTCGCACGGATCTGTAAATAATATCCAGAAAAAAAAAAAAAAAAAAAAAAGGTTGCAGTTTACCAGGTCTTGGATTGAAGGGTTTGCAATTTAATAACCATAATGAAAATAACAATACAGCTAAAGGGAAAAAAGGAAGTAAAAAGAGAGAGGAAAAGAGCCAGATGTGGTGTGTTTGTTTCACGACTGTGTGTGTGTGTGTGTGTGTGTGTGTGTGTGTGTGTGTGTGTGTAAAAGACAGTTAAAGAGGGAATTGTCTCAATGTTTTTCTTCCTGTGGCTCCTCATAAAAAGAATGGCTCTGTGTGTGTGTGTGTGTGTGTGTGTGTGTGTGTGTGTGTGTGTGTGTGTGTGTGTGTGTGTTTCCATGTGCAGGCGGAGCTGGCGAGCAGAGCTGGGGTAGGTATGGGCAAAACCTTCCCTAGAATCAGGAGGCTGCCTGATTTCTTGGGAGCATCCTCGGCGCCTTTGACAAACTGCTTCTCTGCAGCAATAGCTGCATGATAGTCTCCTTGGCAGTCTGCCAGAGGCTGCGAGCATACCGAGAATTGTGTTTTAATAGAAGGCTTTACCTCTGATACAGATTTAAAATGAGGAAGAAACTTTCTGTTCCCCAGCCGGAGCAAAATGCATTTTGCTTCTTGTGAAATGCAGGTGATTACAAGCTCATCTTACATAATTTTATTATTTTCAATTGCTGCCTATCAATCTCAGGTGATGGGTTCCTGGGAACAGAAAGGAGGCAGATTCTGAGCGATGATTAGGGGGAGAAAAAAAAAGTCACCCAGTCATTATGAAATCGCACAGAAGTTTAGAAAAGAGAATAATTATCTTTGTGACGACGTGGATCAGCAGAACTTGCTAAGTTAGACACGGCAGACATGAACTGAGGATCATTTAATGGCTTCCTACAAAATGTATTTGCCATTTAACAAAGGGTTGATACTTGAGAATTAAAAAAAAAAAAACCTTCATATCAAGTGAAGGCATTCTTTTGAACAACTACATTTTCAGAAATCTGTGACATTGTTGAGGTGGTCCACTGTCACGCCCACAAGAGGGCATTTTCTCATCAACTACTATAAGAGAGATTTGTTTTTAAAGGGAAGAGGAGAGGTGGAGTAAGGAGAGTGTTCATCAGAGGGAGGGAAGGGGGCTGGAGAGCTGCGTACAACTGAGGCATGTATCGGCCTCCACTTACTGTGTCCTGCTGCGTGCAAGCCGGTGCTACCAGCCAGGAATGCTATTCTGCGTTTATTCACCCTTTTTCAAATGTCTTAGTTCCACAGTGACTGGGGTCCAAAGGAATCCTTTACAAGAGTTCTCTCCAGGCCCAAGATCCCACAAGCTCTTACGGAGCTGAACCTATCAATGATTTTTGCATTGAAGTTGATTTTCTAGTATTTTGAGACTCTGGTCAATGACTAAGTGCAATGAGCTTTCACCAACATCCAGCTTCCAGTTTCTTCTTTATGTATTTAATAAATATTTATTGAGTATCTACCCCGTGTCAGTATTAAGCCCAACTAAGCCTATCTGTATGGAACGTATGGTCTCCGTGGGGAGACCCAACATAAAAGAAAGAAAGAAAGAAAGAAAGAAGGAAGGAAGGAAGGAAGGAAGGAAGGAAGGAAGGAAGGAAGGAAGGAAGGAAGGAAGGAAGGAAGAAGGAAACTAAATAGGTACCCACCAGAATGCAATTTAGATCATTGTAAATGATACAAGGAAATATAATTGACACAAGAAAAAGAATAAGGTGTGTTGCACTGAGGAGTTAGGGATGCTTCTCTGATGAGTAACAAATATTCCAGCTCTGTTTAATTGGCACTCATATTTGGCTTGCCAAGGTAATAAATTGTTTAAACTCCCCCTTCTCAGTCAAAAAAGTTAGCCTTAATATTTATTCTTTCATGGAGCTGGAAGCATGAAAAATGAGAGAAGTAACATGTGATTGCCAGGCATCAGTTTGATAAATAATGCTAAAAAATTCCCCCTCTGTATCTCATTATTTCAAAAACACACAAGAACAGGAAGGGTGTAAGCCCAGATTTTAGAATAGTTAGATAAATTTAGTGTTTTGGAAGATTTGCTACATGGTCTGGAATCTTCTCATTTCTCATTTTCTTTGTTACTTCATCCTGGACAGGCAGGCTGTGGTCTGCAGCCAATGTTGAGGTCCACAGCTTTTGCTGGTGATATCACCTCTGCCACCCCTCGCTGTGAGGACCATGCCACACTCAGCAATGGCATTTCTGTGGGTACCATTTCTGCCATCCTGCGGAGTTCACAGCTGTGACATAGGAGGCTGGGGGGGGGGTGGGCTCTGAGTTCTTGATGGGGAGGTCCGTCCAAGAGCCACAGGAGAGAGTTTCTGAAGCCACGAAAGCTTCGCTCTGTTGTTGGTTTTGAATTTACTTATTTGTGTTTGGGTGGGCACAGGCATGCCATGGTGCCCGTGTAGGACTCAGAGGACAACTTTCAGGAGTGAATTCTCTCCTTCCACCATCTGGGTACCAAACTCAGGTTGTCAGACTTGGCCTGCAAGTGCCTTTACCTGCTGAACCATCCGTCCAACCCCAAAGCTTTACTTGGAACTTCCTGGTCTTACTTCATGGGAGAAGTAAGCCTTGAACTTGGCCTTTAGGGATTGGTAAGGCTCAGGAAGAGAGGGGTGGGACTAAATAAATATTCACTGTTTAAAATTAATGTGGAGCGTGTTTTGACACCTAAAGTGATACCTATTATGTAGAATTTTTGGGGTGTGAATTAATAATCTCTAGTAAACCTATTGTCTGGAGATAACTATTATTAGTGTATTTGATTATGTTTTCTCCCAGCCTTCCGGTTTGCATTTTTACAAACAGTTGGTACCATGTTCACATATGAATTTTTGCAACTTGCTTTTTTAATTCGGTATAGGATAAATAGCATCCCACCGTTGAAAGTAATTCCTAAGAATAACTATTGGATAGCTGAGCGCTATCCCACAATGCCTCCATGCTATTATTCAGCCCTGCCCATACAGTATATATATATATGTGTGTGTGTGTGTGTTTGTGTGTGTGTGTGTGTGTGTGTGTGTGTGTGTGTGTGTTTCCCCTCCCATGGCACTATGGTGGCTATTCTTATATATTGTTTTGATCCATAATTTTAGTAACAGGCAGATCTGCCAAGACCCAGTTCTGAGGGCAGTATTTGGCATGCCACCTGATGCACAGGGACCTCTGATCGGACGTGTCAATACAAAAATAATAAGACCAGTCTACGGAATGGCTGAGAGTTAAATGACGTCATGTTTGGATGGAATTCTAGAAACAGAATCACCAAGGTTTGATCTTTCAAAAATTATGTAACTTTCCAATCATAAAAGTAATGTTTTTTATGGAAAAATTTGACAGAAAAACCGAGCGTAATCTTGCCACTCATAGAGATAAAAACAATTAACATTTTATAATCTACTGTGTTTTGCCCTCAGCAGAATGGGGGTGAAACTGTGTATCATTTTATGTCCTGCTTCCCCTCCTCTATATCTTGTATTGATTTTGCCTTGTTATTACTCATTCAGAAACCTTATCTTTAGAAGACTGTATTGCCTTTATATGTCATTATGCTAATATGCCACGTTTTAATTTCCTATTGTTGGATATTCAGATAATGTGGTTATTTAATGCTATAAAAATTTACTATAAAATAGACTGCCATACGATGGTGTCTAACCAATATCTGTGGACACTTTGGAGTATTTATTTAGGATTCATTCTTGGACATAGCGGTCACCACCTCAGAGGCAGGCATACAGTGAAGATCTGTGTGGCCACATTGCCCCAGATGGACTAGGCTCCTTGGCCCTCCCACAGCCTTGTGAACACACAGTGTGCTCCACTCCTGCCTTTTGTAATTTTTAAGTTGGAGCCTGTTAGGTAGGTGAGTAATGGCATCTGCGGTCTCACTTTGTACTTCCTTAATTACCAGTGGGCTAGAACATTTGTTTTAGCATTTATTGACATTCCTGTCCTTTGCTTTTCTTCTATTTATATTTATCTTTTTTTTCCCTATTGATTTATAAGAACTCTTTATGCATACGAGGAGATTAACCTTTTGGTGTAACGCTGGAATATTTCTCTGGTTCGTCATTTGTCTTTTAAATTCATTTATGGCTTCTCGGGTGCGTTGAAGGCCTGATTTGCTGTGTCCTGTTCCTCGGCTCAGCGGGGCCTGCTTCTCTTGTTTTTATGCTACCAAGATCCTCCCCATCCCTGGCTTTAGCTATCTGTTCATTTGCATTTTCTTCTACTTGCTTGGGGATTCATTTTGCACATTCAACTTTTTGTCCTGGTTTCTCATTTTGTTCTGAGACATAAGAGAAATATAACTTTTTCTTAATAGCTAACTCTTGCTGTTCTGATTAGGAAAAGATTTTTTTTTTTTTTGCCCCACCGATTTAAATCACTTCCTCTCTTACCCTAAGTTCTTGTAGGCAAAGGAGCGTGTATTTTTAGCACATTTATTCGCTTCCAGTCTGACCTAGTACTAAACCACATTGTTTTAATTACAGAATTTTTATTTGTGTATTAAAATCTGGTTGTGCAGACTATCTCTGTCAGTATTATTTTTCCAGAAATAATTTTTGGCTGCTGTGTCTGATACAACTAGCAGACCAGTTGAACTTTAGACCCATTTTCCCCCCAAACTAAAAAGAAAAAAGAAACCAGCTTGTTGAGTTAGTGTTCACGATGTCTGCCTGAATTAGATGGTAGCTATCAATTGATTTATAAAGAATTGACATCCTACCGACAATATTGAGTCTTCCCCTTCAGGAATGTGCTCTTCCATTTACTCGGTCTGTTTATTTGAATCTGCTTTCATATGCTCTGTAAACATCTGTGCGTCTCCTCATATGAGCTCTGCACTATTCCTTAAAAACCTTATCCTCGGGTGTTGTGTTGAGTGAGAGAACTCTCTGTCCCATCATGTTTCCTAATGATTCATTACTGACAAATAGGAAAGCTGTTAGTCTATTTCTTTTGTGACTGAAGTTTCTTTTGGATAGGCTTTTCGTTTGGTTGGTTTGTTTGTTTGTTGGGTTTTTTATTTTTGTTTTTCACGACAGGGTTTCTCTGTGTAGCCCTGGCTGTCCCACAACTCGCTCTGTGGACCAGGTTGTCTCCTCGAACTCACAGAGATCCGCCTGCCTCTGCCTCCCAAATGCTGGGTTTAAAGGCATGCGCCGCCACCGCCCAGTGGATGAGTAGACTTTTTTAAAGCTCTGGAAAGATGCTGATAATATTACCGTGTATTCAATCCATAGTATCTAAGAAAGCTGTACTTACAATTTTTAACAATCTATTTCTTTGGAGGCAAATGGCCTCTCATTATGTCTTGTAAACATTTCAGTGCAGTTTCTTTCTGACGCTAGGCCCAAGCCCTGGAAATGGGTTTCCTTGAGACATACCATCTCATCACGAACACTTGCTTTTAGGCCTCCCCTGGAATGGCAGATAGCCATGGTGACTCTGATGGGCTGAGAGGGAAAAATCTTCAGACGGGTGTTTGGGGTTCACAGCCCTGCCGTATGGAAGAGTGGGAAGAACTGACCGTAAAGAATCATCCGGAAGCTGGCTCTAGGACATCCCAGGATGAGTCGAGAGAGCCTACTGATGTTAGCATCAGGCTTTATTTCACCCAGATGTGTGCTCACAGCCAGACCAACTTGAGTATGAAGACAGACATCCTCGATCCTAGAGTTGATCCCTGGAGGATATTCAAAGCTGCCATTCACAGCACAAAGGGAAGCAACCCCTCGAAGGGGGAAACAGAGAGAAGGGAAGGCAGGGAATGTGACTGTGCTATCAAAGCCCTTCTCTGGCTTTACTTAATACGGTCTCCTTCTCTACACGAAGGCCTCCCCTCGGGAGTGGAGAAAGAAAGGGTTTCTCCTACCCCGCTTCTCCCTGGCATATGGCTTGGGGTGGGGGTGGGGGGGTGGAATCTCTCCGCATTCCACACAGAAGGCTTGCGAATGTTCCGATCGTGTGCATTTCCTCTGTTGGACGAACAGCTCCTCTTTTACTCTTTGGTTTCTATGCCAGTGTGGGGAGGTGGTTTTTTCTCCCACTTGAAAATCTTCCTCGGAAGGAGTGTGTTGCCATCAGCAATGCCTCCTCTTGTGTTGTAACTATCTCCTGTGAATCCAGACTGCAAGGCAGCATGCCGTCCCTCAGTAACAACCCAAACCCCTTCTTGCGTTCTTCAACAAATACCCGAGTGCCTTCTGGGTGCCCAGCATGGTGTGCGATACGAGAACTGGACAAAGAACAAAAGAGGAGCCGGTTCTTTCCCTCAGGGACACCGGTTCTCAACCTGTCGGTCTCGACCCCTTTTGGGGGGATTAAATGATCCTTTCACGGGGGGTCACCTAAAACCATTGGAGAACACAGATATTTGTAATTCAAAGCAGTCGCAAAATTACAGTTATGAAGTAGCAATGACAATAATTGTATGGCTCGGGGGTCACCACAGCACAAGGGAGGATAGGAAAGGGTCGCAGCATCAGGAAGGTTGAGGACCACTGGTCTAGGAGCTTACAGACTGCTGGAGGAAACCCACGTTCATCGAGCAGCTCACGCAGCACTGACACCAGGAAGGAAGGGACACAGTGCTGTTACGTGGAGCCTTGCCTTGCCTCCGACTCAGAATGGGTGGAGACAGAGCTGAGACTTCAAGGAACTGCTAACCTTGATTTAACTGTCACAGCTGAGGTTTAAAGGGCGGATGTGCCAGAGCATGGTATCTGTTATGTGACCCCTGTCCCAGGGTTGTTCGACCCCCAGAAGGGTTGCATTCCCCAGGTTGAGAACTGCTGTGCTGGAGGCTGAGTAAGGACGGTGGGCTAAGCAGAAGGGACCCGTGTATGGGAGAGACTATCGGCGCTTCGGCACAGGAGAGGAGGCCACAGAGGCTGAGCTGAGAAAGCCAAGAATTAATTTGACAGGGAGAGTCGGGCAGGGAGGTGCCATGCAGAATCTTGCCGGCCACCTAAAAAAAGATCTGTCGGTTTTTGTAAGAGGGTGGACTGATTTTTGCTGGCTTTTGAGAAGATGTCACTTTGGGCAGGTGAGACGGCTTGGTGGTAAAGTCACCTGTCTCTCATAGACGTGGCCACCTGAGTTCCATCTCTGAGTCTCAGATGGTGCAAGGAGAGAAACAGGTTTTATTTAGGATGGGGTTGAGAGCCCTTAAGATGCATGTCAGATACATGAATCTGGCTGTCACTCACGAGTGAGGAGGGCAGAGACATCCATTTGGACAGATCATCCCTAGTAGTTTGGGGGAAGAACCTAAGTGCTCAAGGACATGCTGTTGACCCCCAGTTGACCTCCAAAGACTATCCCCTTTCTTAGTTCCCACAGATGATGCATTCCTGGGTGTGGAAGAGGGCACTTCCTGTGTACCTTCTGCCATATGCTGCTGTGACAAGGCTAAATGTCATAAAATAGACGTAAACATAGAAACCACTTAGCTGAAGAATCCTGGCTCCAAACTCCCAAATCCCCTGTGCAGAGATGCTCCTGGGTTCAGAGAGCCAAACCAGAGACTCTCCCTTCCCCTCCTCTACCCCAAGCTCACACTCCTCCCCTGTCCAGTCCAGAGCCGTACACTTCAAAATATATTTAAAATACATCTTTTACCTAGGCCAAGGAGTAAATGGAGTTTTCTTAAATTTGAGCTCACTTGTGCATTGGGCCTTTAATAAGTACTCATTAAACTCGGGCCGTGGTCCAGGCATAACAGCATGGCTAAAAAATGAACACACACACACACCACATACCACACACCACACACACACACACACACCACATACCACACACCACACATACACACACACACACACACCACATACCACACACCACACATACACACACCACATACCACACACCACACATACACACCACATACCACACACCACACACACACACACACACACCACATACCACACACCACACACACACACCACATACCACAAACCACATACCACACACACACACACACACACACACACACACACACACACACACACACACACCACATACCACACATATACCACATACCACACACCACACACACGCACACACACACACACACCACACACACACACACACACCACACACACACACACACACATACACACACACACACACACACACACACACACACACACAATCTAGTACAGAGCAGGAGATAAGAGGCAAAAGTGATGGCATTAGAATATTAATGTGACAAATACTGAAATGGAAGAGTATCCAGTATTCCTCATGAGGAAGTAACCATCCAGCTGAGCAGGAGGTAGCTAAGGATGTGTGTGATTAACAAGGGTCCAGGGGTGAGAATGGGGGCGTGCGAGGTACTTAGGGAACAAGCAGGAGGTACTTAGGGAATGTGGAGTGGTGTCTGTGGCTCGGGTGCATCATGCCTCTTGGAAAGAGGTGTGTGAGGAGAAGCGAGGGGCCAGGTGACTGACTGGTCATGGTGAAGGGTACAGCAACCTGGGATATGACGTCTAAGCAGCCGAGGTGAGCAGTACCCACTTAAAGCCAGCCCTCGAGAAGAGTGCCATGAGGTCGGCCGATTTCCTTCTGCGACATACGCCGGAACAGTTTTCTCAGTCTCATCCCTTCCTGCTGTCAGGAGATGAAAGGGGACAAAAATATCCTCATTCTCCTTGCACTGGGGCATGAAGGCTTGGGCTGGGATTTTAATAGGTACCGATAACATCTGATGTCACTGTCCCCAGATGTGAAAATGGCAGCTCCCAAGTGTCAGCGGTGTTGAGTGATTGATTCTGAGGGTCTCCTCAGGCTCTTTTGGCAATGTGAAGATAGATTCTAATCTGAGTCACTTAAGCCAGTGCACAGGCCCGGGCTCTTAACTAACAACCTCTGGAGGAGCCAAAATTTTAGTCATGGATATTTTCCGACTCACGTTGACATTGGCACGACCTTTAGTTCCTTAGGAAATGTCAGAGGGCTCTGACTTAGGACAGCTGGAGCTGGCCTTCCTCCAGCACTCTGAGTGATGCCAGGGCCTGGCATGCTGAAGGGTGTTTGAGGGACCAGGTCATTGGTGGAGGAATTTCAGAGTTAATGCAAACAAGTCCATGTTGTTGATCTGAATCCATGTCCCAACAGGGTGGATGCATCTTGGACCACGGAGAAGGGCAAGCATAGGAGTCTACCAATAGGTGGGTCATGGGTGCTGCATGGGTCAGTCTCCAAAGCTGGGGAGAGACAAGAGGATTACAATCTTCAAAGAAAGGCCCAGAACTCTTAGAGCTAGGGTAGAGCTATGAGAATCAGGGGACACCGAACATCATTGTGGACCAGATGCATCTTGGAAAGTTTCCCAAACACCTGGGTCTGGACAAAAAGCATTTCACAGTTTCTTTTAAAGCGAATCATCCTATATTCATCAGATGGCAAAAGAGGAAGTGAGTGCCAGCCTCAAGCTAATGCAGGGGGTCAAAGGGCAGTGCTGCAGGAATTCTCTTCCAGACTGGCAAGGCTGGCCCGAGGGATCCGTATGTGGTTCTGAGAGTCACTTGTCTCCTCTTCAGGTAGCTCGCAACCCAGGTATCCATTCACAAATGGGAAAATGGCCAGTGTTGGGCCTGTCATGGAAGATGGCAGATTTGGGCTGGCCCAGGCACCCTTCTCCCTCTGCTTCTGACTGGCTGGCTGTTTCTAAGTCACCTTTAATGTTATAAACCACTGCTTGTCACCTTGCCAAATTCCCATGCTCTTACTTAAAAGTGATTCACACACGAGATGTTTTTGACATTTGAAGATTACTTGGTTCTTTGGGCAATTTTCTTGTTTGCCTTCAGGAAAACGTCTGTAGTTCTCTATTCATTTAGGGGAAAGGTGAGGCCCAGAATGCATTTAAGAAACTAGTAGAACTATGAAGGGTTCAGGACCAGTGACTTGTCGGCTCTAGGTAGGGTGTAAGTTTTTTTTTTTCTAATAAAAGGATTGTAGTGGCTTCTTGATGTCAGGTTAGGGATCATTTTTAAGTAGAGTCGCACCGACATTGAGCTGGCCAGATAAGGCCCATCTTTCTGAAGATGCTAACAGCCATGGGGACTGGTCCATGGATGAAGAAGCATCAGCTAAAGGGTTGAACACCAGGCCTACTCTTCCTGCTCTAACAATGCCCCAAGGCTGTGTGACCCGATTTCTCTGTGGGTCACAAAAGCTTGTCACTCCAGACCTATGGACATGGTAGCCATGATATTATCATTTCCACTACACTGAACCGGGGAGATGTTAATGAAGAAGCAAAGCCAGAGAGAGAATGGATCAGTGGCTACAGCACTTACCACACAAGCATGAGTGCCTGAGTTTGAGTCTCCAGAACTCACTCATAATCTGGACTCTCTTGATAGCACACATGTATAATCACGGTACTTCCACAACAACTAGGTAGAAGGCCACAGGAGAATCTGTGGAAGCTCATAGGCCAGCTAGTTGGGTGTGTGCAGCTGTAATCAGCAAGGAGACCCTGTCTCAAACAAGGTACATGGCAAGGACCGATGCTTAAGGTTATCTCTTGACCTCTACACATATGCCTTGGCAAGAGACTTAAGACTTCTTATCCCTTCTCTAAATCCAGGTACAAGAGGAGACAGGAGAAGAATGACATGGCTCCCCACTTTTTAAGAAGCAAGTGACATAATGATAAAAACCCTGGCTCATGACTAGGTAGCATTCCAAAACATCTGTTCCTTTTCCCCCATCAATTCCCTGTTTAGATCTTGCCTCTACTCCCACAAAATGCAATGTTGAGCTTGGCGTTGGAGGTCTTTTATTTTGTTCCTGGCTATATACCTACTCACCTGGAGCTGACCCTCCTCCTTCTTGGGTTCCTTGGGACCTGGTGCTCTGCCGTGGGGCAGGATAGCATCAGGTTAGGAGATGGTGAACTGAGACTGTTTTTGCTCAAAAGCAAGGTCATTCCACTTGGCAAATGGTCTGAGAGGAACCTACTGTTCGTGAAGATGCCTGTAAACCCCACACCTGTGCTCCTCAGCCCTCCTCACCATCTTGTTCCCCGGACGGAGTCCACTCCATACAAGGACCGGAAAATAGAACTCTTGAAGACAGGATAAAGGATTAGGGATAATTTCGTTTTGCAAGAAAGAGGCTGAGGAGGGACTTAATTGTCTTTGAAGGATCCTCCTGCAGAGGACAGAGATGGGTTGTTCTCCATCTCACCAAGACAGAAAACAAAGTGGATCTCAAATGGATGGGCAAAGCCTCTTTCGTGGAGGGCTTGGGGAGACTGGGCAGACAAGGCGGCTGGTTCTGAGGGGGAATTTTACAGGAATGAAAACAATTTAAAGCAGGGAATTCGTACAGAGAGCGGGGCTGGAATAACTCAGGAGCTTGAGAGAGCAACGGGAGCTGAGGAAGTGAGTATGGATAGATACTGTTTAGGACTGGTGGGAAGTGGCTTTGGCTGACTGTCCTACAAACAGTGGAAACTCCCTCTCAGATAAAGGACAGAGCAGGAGGGAGAGGAGGCCGGGTGCATAGGGCTAGAGAGGCCAGCTGAAGCCTCTACCATAGGCATGGCAAGCACTGGTCATGCTTTACCCGTTATCAAGCCCTTGGTTCTGGCTCCTTTTGGAGAGGGAGATTAGGACTGCCCCAAACTCTAGTCGGTAGAACCTGGCCTGGCTCAGATGGGTCTGCAGCCAAAGGAGAAAAATGCAGACGCCACAGTTTCCGTAAAACTAAATGCACTCCATCTGAAGTGCTGGCCTTACTCCTGACTGTCCCGTCAGTCAGGGCTCTCTGTTGCAAGCCACAGAAATGGACTCTAGCTAACTGAAGCAGAAAGAGGAACCCAAAGGATATTAGGCAGTCCAGGGTCTTGAGGAAGGTAAAACAACCAGACTCGTTGACCATGTGGCCAAGAATGACTGACACCCAGGCACTCCCGGATCTGGCCCGGTGAAAGTTCCCTTCGCTGCCCCACCCCCACCCCAAGACAACCAGCATGTGCCACCAGCACACTAAGTCCCGTGATTGGGGGTGCCGCTACCACAATCATGCCACACAGTTCACACTCCTTTGCATCACTGGCATCTGATCGAAAGCATGTCTGTGTGTCAAACTGGTGGAACAGAGGAAGCAAGCAGGCTTGGTGTTTGCACGTGTGAGTTTGAGTGTGCACGTGTGAGTGTCGAAAGTGTTCTTTCTTCTAGTAAGATGAGTAGCGGCCTGATGTTTAACATAGGATTGTTACTTTGCAAAACTCGACGTTGAAAACCTGCTATTCATCCCCAGATGCTTTAAAAGTCTGCTAGTTCACGAGACCCAGAAGACTGGGGATTTGGGGGCCAGACTACCTGGGTCAAAATTCCAAGACAACCACTTATGAGAACAGACTTCTATGAGTGATGAGACATTCTCCAATCCTATTTCTGATGTGCAAATAATACTCACTGTTCAGGGTCGACAGCGAGCCGTGAATAAGAAAGCGTGAAGAAAATGTTTAACCAGCAGCCAGGAAAGTGAAGATTGAAACTGATTAAGCCAACTCTCTGGACACAGACCCCAAATCATGCAGAACACCTGAGAATCAGCTCTTGTGCCTGCTAGAGGTGTGCCACTATAGTTATTGGTCCCCTGGGGACGTCCAGAGTCCCCAAGGGAGCATGCTTATTTCTTCTGTTTCCACCTCTAAGCTGGAAGGAAGCTATTTTCTTCCCAGATACTATAGCTCCTCCCAGGTTGAGAAACCTTAATCCATAGAGACAGAGGGTCTCCCAGCAGGTGAGTCGATGGCAGAGTCCAGCCTTAAGTCCAGGCTGTATTCATGCAAACATAAGAGATACTGTATAACTTTAGTCCTGGCTGGAGGGCTCCCTGCTCCTTTGACCTGTGTGGTTCATGTTATATCATTTAAGATGCTCCCCGTCTTCTGTCAGTAGATCTACTGCCTAGGCATGTACGGAAATCCCTTCCCTATCTGATACTCTGCTACCCATCTAGGGTGGTAAATATCTAGATAGGTTGCTAGCTTCAAGGTCCACACCCTCCTGGCCAGGCTCACTTTTCTTGCCTGTCTGGGACTCCATCTTTCTTCTTTTGCTCTGTTTTTCATCCTTGAGCCCTGCCCATGCTCCCGAGAGTTGTTACCCAAGTCTTCCTCTTCAGCACAGTCCCCACTATTGACTCTGAGATTTGCCACACGCCCCTGGAAGGGTCATCTCCCCAGAAGATCCCATAAGCATCTCCATTTCAACTCTGTGACACATCTCAACCTCTCTCCCTAGCCTCATGTCCAAGCTCTCTTTCTCTCTATGTTCCTATCCCATAGCCTATCAGAAAACTCTGGAACCTTCCTCCGTCTGATTCCCACATCCAGCCCCCTTCAGACCACGCATGTCGCGGCAGCCCTCCTCCTCTGATTCCTGCGTGGGTTCAGACGCCATCTTCTTTCCTTGGGTTTGGAACAACCCCACTTCTGAACTTGTCCCTTCTCATTCACCTGTGGCCAGTATCATCCATCTGGGACATTAGAACTGATTTGGAACGTCTCTCCGCGCCAGCCATAGCTTTGAGATGCCATTTGGAAAGCAAGCCAATGGCATTACCCTCCTGTGAGAACAATGCAGGGCATCCTCCTGTCTTGGGGACTGTGAGTTCATAGAGGACAAGATCTGCTCTGCTCCATTCTCTGATACCCAACCCCGGCACAATCCTTGCACAATGTGGGCACACCAAGAGAGCCCACTGAAGAGGAGAATAATCCATACACTCCACAGCATGATCCTGCCTGCTCACGGTAGCGGTGGGTTTTCAAAACTGAAGAAACGTTGCCCTTCCAGACCACCCTCTCATCCGAGCTCCCTTCCCATCCCCCCTGTGTCTTTCAATAGACTAGGGCCTGATCCCTATATAAGATGGATTGGGCAAAGGTTAGGTCCAACCACTTTGGAAAGGAATATCCCATAGTTGGCCGTCTTCAACTGGGTCTGTGAGTTAATCCCTTCCAACCTCCTGCCTCCCTATTTTCTGTCTCCCTTACCCCCAAGCATCAACCTGTGGCCTATGGAAGGGCCTCATGGGAAGCTGCCAGGAGCCAGCAGACCGAGTACTTTGCTTTGGCAATGTTAGGCCTCGGCATGATTTAGTAGCCTGGCATTTCTGGGCTAGTTTACAGTAATCAGGCATTTGTTAATGCTCGCTCTCTCCTCCACGGACTGTTGCTGACACAGGGACTTTCTTTGTTGATTAGATTTTTAGCCTGTGTTCAACAGTAACCAGCGTGGGGTAGCGCAGACTCCAGCAATGCAGCAAAGTGCAGAACAGAACGGGGATGCCGCCACTGCCCCTGCTAACTTTGTTCGAAGCTTAACTCCGAGTCACAGCTATTTTGTCCGTGAGACAGGGACAGTCACAGCTTCCGCCGTAGGGGTATTAGGAAGATTAAAAGAGAAAGAAAAACTGAAAGCTTGCATCATAGACATTCTTAAAACTAGACCCCCCCCTTTCCCTGACCTTTGATGGTCATGTTAGGTCTGACTTACTGGAACACTAGCTCCACAAAGGGGTTGTGCAAGCCAGCTTTCTGTCCCTGAACACGTGCCTGAGATAATCAAGTTAGAAAGGGAAACGGTGTATTGACTCAGGGGCCCAGAGATTTTAGTTGGTCCCCTTGCATTTGAGTCTGAGTAAGTATTACATCACGATGGGAAACACACAGCATAATAGAACTTCCCTAATAACTGGGAAGAAAAAATGGAGAGGAGGCTGAGAGTCTGGGACCTCACAGTCCCCTCCAACAGCATGTCTCCAGAGACCACCCGCTACGCTCCACCTCCGAAAGCTCCCACCACCTGCTAGTAGTAATTTAGCTGGAGACAAAGCCTTCACAGGGTCTTCAGGGGCACGTTTCAGATCCAAACCATAGCAGAACCCAATGAGTGAGAGAATCTACAGGTTGTAAAGGGATTTCTCCTCTCTCCCAGCCAGCATCAGGACCACTGTCTCCTGTCCCACTCACCATCAGTTTTTTTGTTTGTTTGTTTTGTATTGTATTTTTTGGTCTATACTTTTATTTTTTTCTCTACATTTTTTTTAAAGATTTATTTATGTACTATGAACACAATGTTCTGTCTACATGTATCCTTGCTCAGTGGAAGAGGGCCCCAGATCTCATTACAGATGGTTGTGAGCCACCATGTGGTTGCTGGGAATTGAACTCAGGACCTCTGGAAGAGCAGTCAGTGCTCTTAACCTCTGAGCCATCGCTCCAGCCCTGGTCTATACTTTTAGATACTGGTCAACTGTCTTACCAACTAAATTAAAGGTGAATTCAGTCATCGAGCCAGACTTCTAAATTCCCAGGCTGGTGTGACTCACCCCCAACTTCCAGGATTCTAGTTTGTGGCTTGAAATTCCTCTCTGTGGATACCAGCTCCACCTTCCTCCCAGCTCAGAGCCATCTCATAGATTTCCCCTGGTTGGTTGATTGTTGGTTTGTTGGTTTGTTTTTTCTTATTTTCTGCATCCTTCTTGTCTCATCTAGAGCCAGTGAAAGTGGAGTCAAGATGAGGGCGCCATGTCCCTAGCGGCACCCCCATGGCTGGAGGGTCCTAGGTAGGGTACAGACAACCACAATGTTAACTGCTCATCCACCTGTCTTCTGGGGCCTCACCTGGGATAGGTTGACTGCATGAGGCCGCAAGACTCCCCGCTGTCCTGGCCATGTCGTATCATGCTTGATTTATCTTCCTTTAATCACTCTGGGGCTTGGGTGTTTTATGTTATTTTCAGGATGTCTGCTCAATTCCTTTCTAAAAGTATGTCTTTACTGCATTCAGAATAGATTTTTAATTGCCCTTTCCCTGAAAAATGTTGAGCAAAGTGACTCTTCAGGATAACAGTAACCTTAATGAGGAGCCCAGGGCTCAGTTTAGCACCTTCCAGCCCTGCTGAAAAGCTTCTGGCAGGGTGCACTTTGAGGAGTGGCCGGGTTTGGTTTTTTTTTTTTTCTTTTTTTCCTGTCAGCCACCATTGCCTCAGTTCCAAGGATTCTGTGACTAGCTTGTGGTTACTTCATTGAGAGAAAAAGATTTGCAGCCAATTCCTTTGTTTAGAGTTGGAATACCTGGGCAAGCTCGGTCGTGGTCGTGTGGCTGGGTGACTTTTCACATCTCTCTCAGCCTCAGAGACCTCATGGGCAATGCCCTTGGAGGTTAGGATGTGTGTTTGTTGATTTGTTTGTTTGTTTGTTTGTTTTTCTCCTTGAATGCGGACTGTTTTCCCATACCCTGGGATCCGGTTCCTCGTGTGGCCAGCTTGGATTATCTGGCTGCCCAGGCACTGAGTTGATGATGTCAGCACCTAGTTCCCCAGGGTTTCAACCACTGTGGGACTCTCCGGATCATGTGCTCTTGAAGAACCCCACCTGCTCAGTTCATGTGCTCTCCTGGCCAGTTCTGCCCACTGACCCACACTGACTCCCCCGTGATCCATCATGTAAAGTCAGAGCTGTCCACTGCAGGAATTCACCCAGTTCTCTGCTTAACGTCCCCACAATCCCAAGTACTCTGGTCCCTTGCCTTCTTCCAAACTCACCACATCCCTGCCACCTCTTACCTGTAATTCTCACCATAAGGGGGGCCCCAGTTGACAAATGAGTCAAGATGTATATAGGTTACAGGGAGAAAAGAGCTTGTTCTGGGGGCTGCCAGGTTTCGGCAGGGACTAGAATCTGATCCCTCCAAGGACCAGATCCTGTTGCTGGTCCGCTTTCGCTGCCCTGCCAATAGGCATTCCTGTGTGCTCTGTTTACGGGCATCAACACTCTCTGCCCAGCCCTTCATGTCATATCTTGCTTGTATTGTTCCTGTTGCCAGTTGATGTATTTAGTTAAGTACCACAGCTCCTCAGGGTGGAGTCCATTATGCAGAGGCCTCTCCTCAGTGCCTGTAGGGCAGCGGACTGATTGCCAAGACAGTTTGCGCCCAACCGTGGTCCCTCCTTGTTTACCCCTTGTCCCAGTAAGGTACTGCTGAACCCTCTTGCTCAATGGGTCCTCAAGTTATGGCAGGCACCATGATTCCTGTGTGCAGCATCCATTCTCTAGTCATCCCTTTCTTTAGGTCCCACCTGATTGGTGAGGGAATTGCAGCATGAAAGAATTCTGGGCCCACAATGATCTGTCCAGTTTGGCCGTCACCTTTGACAGAGGCCATAGAAGGTGGGCCAGATCCAGGCTGGGTGTATTCCTTGAGACTCTGTGCCATGCTCCTTTAATCCTGTGTCGGGTCTTTTGGACCATTCGGTCCTAGTTATCAGCTCCGTGAAATCAAGGATGCTGTAACCCCTCTTGTGGTGTCTCCTGGACGCCTGGGTCTTAGGGGTCTGCAGTTTATCCACTGCTAGGAGGTTAATGGGGGGTCAGGTTCGAGGCACTCCTAGCTCTCTCCTCCTCTGCCTGCTTGCTAACTTCTCAAAGGAAGAAGAGATGTCTGCTCCTAAGTGTGTTCTCCTTGTCCTGAGTGTTGGAAATAAAGCTTCAATAGATGATTGTGTGTGTGTGTGTGTGTGTGTGTGTGTGTGTGTGTGTGTGTGTGTGTGTAAGTACATGTCTTAGAGTTTCTGTTTCTGTGACAAAATACCATGACCAAAAAACAAGTTGGGGAGGAAAGGGCTTATTGGGTTTACACTTCCACATCGTAGTCCATCACTGAAGGAAGTCAGGACAGGAACTCAAACAGAGCAGGAACCTGGAGGCAGGAGCTGATGCAGAGGCCATGGAGAGGTGCAGCTTCCTGGCTTGCTTCCCATGGCTTGCTCAGCCTGCTTCCTTATAGAACCCAGGACCACCATCCTAGAGATGGCACCACCCACTGTGGGCTGGACCCTCCCCCATCAATCACTAATTAAGAAAAGTGCCTTACAGCGGGATCTTATGGAGGCTTTTTCTCAGTTGAGGGTCCCTCCCTTCAGATAACTCTAGATTGTATCAAGTTGACGTAAGATTAGCCAGCACAGGACATAAACCAAGTTGTATGGGTGTTTTTGTAGTAGTGTCTCTCTGAGTGTGTTTGTGTGTCTGTGTGACCATTACTGTGTCTCTCTGTGTATTTATAAATATGCTCATGTGTCCTATGTGCTTCTGTGTATGAATGAGTGTATCTGTGTACATATGTATTCATGCATATGAGTGTCTGTGTCTATGTATGACTATGTATGTGTATCAGTGTCTATGTTTCTTTCTATGTGAATGAGTATGTCTGTGTCAATGAGTGTGTTCATGTATACGAGTGTGTCTGTCTATGTATGTCTGTGTGTTACATGAGTGTCTGTATGTCTGTTTGAGTGTGCCTGTGTAAATGTATGAGTAGACAGGCAGGCAGGGAGGGCCTGGTTCCTAAACCCGGCTGATGACGTCTTGCCCCCTTGGGAGCCTCTAATTTTCTGTTTGTACTGTGCTGGGCCTGTGAGGGATACAGTCACTCGCCCACACCTCTGTCTGTAAAATGCCAACCAAGCCATTTATGTTCCAGTTTCTTAGAAAATGAAAAACTCCAGTCATTCAACAAAGGCAGCCTGTAAATGGGCCCTACTGACTGCTTTTCAGGACCTTGGGGGCCAACGTCTGAGAAAGGAGACTCAGCTAGGCCCCAGGCCACAATGGCAGGGGATAAGCAGATCATGCTGGGGGCTGAGGGCCTGTAGATGAACCAGGAGATTTAGCTTGTGCTTGGCTATGCCAGAGGATGGGAGGACCTGGGAAGAAGTGGGTGAGGCTGAGCCTTTTAGGTGTGTGGAGCTCAGGTCTCTGGGTAGAGGGAACCCACACTGAATCCCAAAGGATGATGATGTGTTTGGGGGTGACTGTGAGAGAGGGGCCTATCTGAAGACTCTGATCCTGTCATGACACTGCCCAAGTGGTGACCTCCTAGGCGACCTAGGTGGGGGAGAAGGCGTGGGCAAACAGAACGGAGCTCACAGCCTGTCCTGGAGCCACAGGCCTCGGCTGGGTTGGGCATTTAACCGTGGTCCCCAGAGAAGCTGTTTTGACGTTCTCACTCACCTGCATACTCTCCCTGTTCCCACTGGAATGCCAGAGGCTACTATGCTGGGCTGGGGTGAGCAGACCTCCACTGGAGACATCAGAGGTGACTGTCAGCTGCCACCGTTCAGCCTAGACATATGACCTCAGGGCCAGGCCAGCTTCTGTTCCTGACCTGCTCGGGTGCTCGCATTCACATCCTCCTGGAGAATTTCCTACGCTGCAGCACAGAATGCTTCCTCCCACATTCTCGGAGGATCTGGAGAATTCTGGCCTGGTGTCTTCCTTCAGAGGGAAACAGCCCCTAATTTCTTCCGTGTGTGATCCCCCCCGACAGCTGGGGCTCTGTGTTGATGGTGACTAGGTTAGCCACAGAAGCTTGGCCTCCGAGTTAGGGGTGGGAATACCAAGGACATCCGTTTACTAACTTGGGCATGTGGGAGTTGACTGGCTGATCGGGGCCTGCCCCTTTTCCTGGAGCACCCTAGCCATGTAGCCCCGGCACAATTCTGTCCCTCCAGCACCCGGGCTCCAGCAGGGATGCGTCGGACACAATGGTGGTACATGTTTCTCTTTGAGGAAGAATGCAGGGCTTTCCTCCAAGGGGCTGCGGCAGTCCCACCTATCACATTCCCATCCTGCATCCAGAGTCCCACTGACGCTTCCCACTTGGACATTTTCTAGACCAGATCACAGCGCAGACCTCTCCTAGACCCTGCTTGCCATCTGTCTATAGTGATGTTGCCAGTGCCTCTACCCCCTCTCACTCTTTTCCTTTGCCCGGATCTCCATACCTCCTACCCACCACAGGCCTGACTCACCTTCTAGAAAGATGGGAGATGCATTAGATTCAAAGTGTGTATCAAAATCCACTAAATAGATAGATGTAATCACACCTAAAAATCGAACTTGGGTAGCCTGTGTGCACAGCTGTGTGCACCTGTGTGTATGTGTATGCATGAGTGATTCGAGTGTGTGTGTATGTGTATGTGTGCGTGTGTGTGTGCGCGCGCGCGCGCGTGTGTGTGTGTGTGTGTACACATTGTGAGCAAGTGCACAGCTAATGGAAACCAGACCCAGCCACCAATTAGTTTATCATTTTGGTTCATTATGGCTCCCATATGCTGTTAAGTTGTCTTTATTATTTGTTGGATATGGTTTTGTTTGCCACCAACATAGACTGGTTCAGCAATAAAAAGTGACAAAGACAGGAAACATGAAGAGTTTGTGTTGAGCCGCCCCCAAGTTAATGAGGAGCCGAGGAATGATAATTCTGCAAATTCACCTCAAGGTTATTTTTACCAGCTCCATAAGTTAGGATCACCTGATCCAAGTCCTTATGTAGGTCATTGAGATGTCTTTAGTACATCAAATGAAGAAAGAGACAGAGGGTGGGGGAAGGAACAGACAGGTAATACATAGATCATTTGATTTGCCTTTTTATTGATTAAATAAAAACTATGATTGATGTGTGTCATTTAGAAGAATATATGACTGCCTCTGAATCTAGTGCTATCTTCATTTAGATGGCATGAATGTTGCAAAAACATCGTGGTTGAGTTTTCTGAAGCACAGGACCCACATATTCTAAAGATCAGGTCACAAAAGTAGTTTATGAATTTACTCTTGAAGCCGATGCATCTAATTAAGTTTTAATTATGTTTTAGATATAGCTCGGTCCCAGACCGAAAAGTGTCATTTTAAAAAAAATTGTCAACAAATTCATCCTTTCTTGCATAACTAGCTTAAAGGAAATAGAATGTTGTGTGTAACTTATTAAATGGAAGATGTTGAAATATGCCCCTATGTAATGAACTGTATTAAAGACAGCCTTTTAATGCTCATTTAATATAATCTTTGAGTAATATACTCATATAAAATATTTAACTTAAAATCTTTTTAACATAAGCCGTGCAAAAATGAGAAAATGATTTTTTTAATTGTAGGGGTTTATAAAATTATAGATGACTTTGAAAGGAGCTCATTAGTCAAAAACAGGATTAGAAATACAAAACCTGGGACATTCTGTAGGAAGAAAGGACAAGGAAAAATGAGTGAGGGCAGAGAAGGTACCATACCTGCATGGTATGGAGAGAATGACTTCCTCTCTGGAGTCTGGCAAATGCCGGTCACCCACTACCCACTATACCCAGACCCAGCAATTAATGCCAAAAGCTAAGTAGAGGTGAGGGCATTTATAATGTTGGCTTTACCTCTTTTCCTCAAAGCAATGAAAAAGGCATCCTTAGGAGAACATAAACCCCAGGGATATCACAGGACCCGGTCCTACGTTCTGCCCTGTTCTGAAGGCGGAAAGTGAGCTTCAGTCACAGATGGATGAAGCTACCCCACACATAGCAGTCTGGAAGGAGCATTCTCCCGCTGATCCCAGATAAGCTGCTTTGCCAGCCTGCCTTAGATTTGTTCGGGAATACCCAGGGCAGGCGAAGTCATTTCTGAGAACTGGCTGTCACGTGACTTGGCAGGACACTAGCATCCGGGCAAGATTTCATCCCCTGCACCATTTGTTCAAGCAGGAAGGGACCGCAGGACACTGGTCACTGAAGCAAGTTCTCTTGGTTTTATAAGAAACAAATCAAAGCTTTGAGGTGGGAAGAGGTTGCCCAGGGCCTTAAACAAAATCCAATAGCATCCCAAATGTGCCTTGTTCCAGGGAACCTTCAAGAGTGGCCTAGGGCAGGAATGCCTTCATTTAAAGAGTGCTGAAGGATGATGGTACCCTTCCTGTGCCCTGGAAGTGCTTTGAGTGTGGGGAGGTGACCTCAGGGTCATGGGAAAGGCTCTTGGGAGGCACAGCCCAGACCCTGGTAGACAGCCTGGAAGTGGGAAGCAGGCTGTGCTCACTACAGAGGTTCTTCTCAGCAGCTGCAGACACTACGGTGGTCAGGGCTCTGTAGGTATTTTGTGGCCCATCCTGCAGGAACATTTATTTGTATCTATTCCAGTTGGTTGACCTGCCACAGCCCATCCTCAAATGTATCAATCCAAGGTACCATTATTTATAGAATCATTGACTCACGAGCTCCCTACAGGCTCTCCTGCCAAGTGACTTCCCCGCCGCTGCTGGTCACCTCCAGGGACGAGATCAAGCTGCCCGGCCATCCATTCCTGCAGACCTAGTCTGAAGGAGAGGAAGTCACTCCACTCCCTTGTCCTCTCTACTTCTGATTCTTTCTGCCCCGCGGATCACCCGCCATACATAGGATTGCCTTTCAGACCTGTATGGACAGTGACAGTGCCCTCCTCACCGCTGCAAATAAATGCCAAGGCTGTAATAGTGTCTCCCCTTGCTGCTCTTCACACCGAGTCTCCGTGTCCCCTTAACTGGTCACGAGTCTCTAAATGGCCCGCAGGTTGTAGACATCCCACGGAGCACATGGCCTGGGAACAGCCACCAGGATAGCAAAGGACAACTTTGCCAGGTCCCTCTGCCAAGATCTCAGAGCACAGCTGGTCCCAGCTACAGCTGACAGCTCTCCTAGAGGCTTCTGTGTTCTAGCAGAGGTAATGCAATTTGCCGTGAGGGTGACGTGAGGGTGGTGTGTACCATGAGGGGTGGAGACGCTACCTTTGACAAGGGCTCCATCTGATGTTCGGAGAGAACACTGTTGTGAGTCCATTTTCTTTTCGATCCTAAAAAAAAATAGTTTTACTTGTTTTTCCAGTGTGGGATGGACTTGAGTTGTTATTTATAAAATCATACTCAAGACTTTTGATCTGGGGTTTCGTACGTCAGGTGACCACAGAGTATCCCTACTCTCTTTCCCAAACCTGAGGACCTACTTAGAGTCCAGGCCCCCTGAAATGTCACAAAAGGCATCACCTCCTCACACAGTGGAAAGCCAGGAGCTGCTTCTAAAAGACACCTCTGAAGGACTGTTCTAGGCTGGATATTTTTACAGCATACTGCATTTACACCAAAATGGAGGTGAATAAAACAATGTGACTGTTGCCACAGGAAATGAATGAATCTATTTTTTTTTAATCCCTCTCCTTAATGGCTTTCACCTGACCTGCTAAAAAAAAAATCCCATGGTGGGAAGGCCTGCTTTAAATGATGTGTCTTGAGGAAAAATTGACAATGGTGGAAATAATGTTTTAAAAATGTATAGGTGTTAAAAGTAACTCTGCATTCATTACAAGGTCTGTAGGGTGTGGGGTGGGAGTGTTCTGCATGTCCGCAACTATATTTGTTAGTTTATGACCCTCTGCTGTGGCTCTCTCCATCATCACAGCAAAATTGCAACCTTTCAGGGCCTGCAGACAGTCGGGTTGAAATGGCTTTGAGGGAGAGATGGCTGATGTGGTCAGGCAGTGTGGTGTCACACTCAATTGGCTAAACATAGTCATTTGGGGTTCTATTATTGACTAATTTGGGTAATTCACCTACTGGGAAATATTTAAAGATAAAAATGTGAAATCCTGTCAGTGTATGAGCGAGGAGGTCCTTGATGTCAATTTTGTGACATATTTTTAAACACCAGAAACTGTTCTGAGGGATATTCTGTCGTGTTGTAGTTAAGCGAAGCGGGGTTGGAAAGCCCGTCAGCTGTCCGTCTGCCCCTCTCCCCGTGCTCACACAGTTCCCTATCAGGGTGGCTATTTTACACCTGGGCGGCTCTAGTTTAATGGAGAATGCCATTAACAAGTGTGCCCGAGTGTGTCCCCCGACTGCAGCCTCGATTAGCCATCGGCATGCTCGCAAGCTCATTTCTTGATTGGTGTTGAAATATGTCACACCCTGACAGAGCGGTGCAGGCTGTCACTGCTGATGGATTAATGACAGAGCACCTGCTGCACGTCCTCACGCCGGCCACAGCCCCGGAAAAGTGCCTCAGCCGCGGGGATGCGTGGCACCACACGGTCTCCGTTTTGGCTTTCAGAGTACCAGGACTGCAAAAGTTTAAGAACTTTGAGGCAAAGGAGAGAGAAACCAGCAGCCATGTGTCTTCTCCTACAGCTACTGCTATTGAGTGTCAGGTTCCTTCTTGTGAGTTTCCAGTTTAGAAATACTTCCTGGATTCTTGGCACAGGCTCATGATATAGATCAACTACTGGAGTCAGTCACCCCAATAATCCTATTGGATAGGAATGAATGATGCCTACTTTATAGACGAGAAAAGCGATTCCATGTTGAGGTCTCGGGTATGTCTGGGAACTGGGATTTGAACCTCTGATGCCATATGACTGCACAGCCCACTTTGCTTCCACGAATGCCGTGTCATAATATGTCATTATGGTCACCTGGAAGGCTTGTTAGTCACATATTGCTGGGTTTCTTTCTTTCTTTTCTTTTCTTTTGTCTGTTTTTGTTTTTGATTTTTGAGACAGGGTTTCTCTGGCTGTCCCAGAACTCTCTCTGTAGACCAAGCTGGCCTCAAACTCGGAGAGATCCACCTGCCTCTGCCTCCCAAGTGCTGGGATTAAAGGCGTGCGCCGCTGCCGCTACCACCGCCGCTGCCACCACCACCCGGCTATTGCTGGGTTTCTCATTCAGTAGATCTGACTGGGTCTGAGACTCTGGACATACAGAGAACTCACAGGCAATACCATGCAGCTGACATGGAACCTCACCCACACTGCTGCCTTGTGTGGACTTGTTTCCATATCCAGACAAAACCCCAACCAATCCCCTGCTCCAGCCCACCCCTGCTTGTCCTGAAAGAAGTCCCCGATGATGGTATCCGTCATCACAGGCATTGCTTTTGGTAGCTACCTGATATGGAGCAGGCTCTGCAAAAGACATCTGTTGATAGTTTGATGCCTTGGGACTCACAAAACTGCCCTCAACATGGAGCCCCAGAAAATCATCCATGGTTATACCTTATCTTGAAAAAGGGGATTCTCTGAACACTTCGCCTGGCTACAGGGGGCAGATACACAGCAGTGCCCAATACTTTTCTCAGCCACCTTAGCACAGTTTGGCTGTCACCTCCCTCAGGAAGCCCACGATGCTCAGACCAGCCCACAGGGATCTCGTTTTCTGCTGAGCTTCCGATGTCTGCGCCGAGGAAGAAGACAGTCTAACTTAGCACCTGATAGGATCTTCAAGGGAGTAATCCTCGGGTCCTGGAGCCACAGCCTGTGAACCCTGAAAAATCTGTGCCTCCAATGGTCTCGCTGGATCGATGATGAAACTGAAGTGCAGAAACAAGGCATTGTACCAGATCCCACAGAGCCTGGTCCATTTTGAATTAATTCACGATAACCATAGATTTGGTCTTTATCCTTGTGGTTGGTTTTCATTCAGTGCTGAAATGGTTTTCTAGATACCTCAACATTCGATGACTGTGACTTGATAAGAGTCCAGACGCGGCAACTTTCCTACCCTCCCTGGCATGTGGACTGGAAACTGTCCCCGAGCCACGGGCAAGGTCTTAGGCAGGATCCCATTCTGGATGTTTACGAGGTGTCCAGTGTGTCCAAGGCCCCATTAGCTCCTCTCAGGATTAGAGCTGAGAGTCCGGGTGCCCAGTGTTGGCAAATGTTGGCAAATGGACCCTTTTCTAAGTGTGGAGCCCTGTGTTCAGAGCTCGGGGTGGAGAATAACAGCAGCGAATAACATGGAAGGAAGCCACAGCTGGCCTCTCTCCATGGGAAGAAATATGCCCGGGGGCTTCTGCTTTTATTATCTCACAAGTATATTTTCTCTGAGGTCAGCTCAGAACAGGAAGAGACTCATTATTCCCAACAGTTCCGTCCAGGGATTGACTGCCGTCAGGGGTTCTCTGCGGGCCCAGCCCCTCCACCTCTCCACCCTCCACCGTTTCCTCAGTAGGTGATCTGCATCTACGTAGCAGAGTGCCCGACCTTTTACTGTCTTCTTGCTTTTTCTTATTATGGAAGCAATATGCATTCATTCTTTAAAAATCAGAAAATATGAACAAAAGAAATCAATGGAAATGCATCATACCTCCTTGCCTCGGAAGTAAACACAGTTTAAAGCTAGGGGGCTAGAGCCCTGCTCATCTTTTCTCACATTTTCTTAGCTCTCATGTAAGATTTTTGTGCATATATGTATGTATGTGTGTGTTATTAATATTAGAAGTTTTTTTTTCAAACCGTCAATGAATCATGCCTATGCATACTGTAACCTGCTTTTGTTATAATATCTTGGGCACCTTTCCACACCAGTGCTGGAATAACTAGCTCATCCATGCTAAATAGCATTCAATAATTAATCATGCCGAAGCCCTGATTGACACGATCCTTTTTTTGTTGGCTATTTAAATTATTATCTTTGTTTCCCGTCCCCCCACCCCCAACAATACTGGCATGTGTGCCCTTGCCCGGTTACCTCCAGTTATTTCCCAGGTTCTTTTTCAAATGGCAGGACTTATTTATTCATTTATGAAAGCAAATATTTACTGAGCATCTGCTACGTGCCAGCCATGGTGACACATGCCGGGTGGCGGGGAGGGGGGGGTGGGGGAAGATATGGTAGTGCACACAAAAGCCATGTCCTTCTGCTTCTCGAAAGGGGACAACATGAGTCCCACATAAGTTTGAAAGCTCATTTTGGATTGGGATGAATCACACTAAAACGCCACAGGGTGGCATGATGGGATCTTTAGAGGAGGGGTTGGGGGGGGGGTCTGCCATGGGCAAGGTATGTGGGGAACCTTGCTGAAGAAAATGTTTGAGCTGAGACCCGTAGGGGAAGAAGCTGGTGTGACTAGGAATGAAGGCAGTATAGGGTGGTAGGGCTGCTGGGGCCTTCAGCCTAAGAGGATGCAATTGACTAAAATCAGACTGTTGTCGAGTGTGCTGGCCAAGTTTTTGGCACTCTGACACAAGTTAGAGTCACCCAGCAAGGAACCTCAGCTGAGAAAATGCCATCGGACTGCCTGTAGGTAAGTCTGTGAGGCATTTTCTTGATTAATGATTAATATGGAAGGACACTGCCCAAGGTGGGCAACTACTACCTCTGAGCAGGTGATCCGGGATTGTATAAGAAAGCAAGTTGAGTGAGCCAGAAGGTGTTAGCCTGCCAGTAAAGAGCTCTCTACTTCAGTTCCTGCCTCCCGGTTCCTGCCTCGGAGTTTCTTCCCGGCTTCCTTCAATGGTGGACTGTGATCTGGAAGCGGAAGACAGATCAACCCTTTCCTCCAAGAACAATCCGTGGTGGGGTGCTTCAGAAACAGAAAAGGATCTGGGGGAGGGGGGTCATTTTGGATGTGGGAAAGGTGGCTGAAGGGATAGGGGGGGTGACCCCTTGCTTATTTCCAGAGTTGTGGCTTGGGTTGTCATAGTGGTTGTAGAAGTAGTCTGCTGCCCCAGGCCAGTGGCCTGTCTATGAATCTCGGGGTCTCTCAGCACACCGTCTGCCCTTGTGGAGCCTCCCCAGAAAGACCAGACCTGGATCCTCCACCCCTAGCAAAGCAGTTAGCAAAGCTCAACAGAGAGAAATCATTCTTTTACACGGTTATCAGAGCCCCCACGTTATGGTGGCTGCAGACACAGTATGATACGGCCTTTGTCAGAGTGAGAGGAGACTGTATCTCTGACTCTTCTATGCTGGTGTTGGGGAGCGGGGCAAGCAGTGGCCACAAAGGACCCAGGCACATACCCCACCCGTCAGTGCTGTTCAGGTGACCCATCACTCCTTGAACAGGGAACTAGGGGGTAAAAATTACAGCCTAATGGTGCCTGGTATGAGAGGGGTGCCTGCCGAGGGGAGGCACTTCATGCAGGGGTGCAGGGGAACAGTGCCATGCTCACTCAAAGTAACCCTTTCCTCTTTGAATGCCATGGGTCTTTGGGAGTGTGCAGGGTCATTTAGAGGACCCTGCCTGAGCCAGGATGCTCGGGGGTAAGCCTGTAATCTCCACACTCCAGAGGTTAGAGTAGAGAGGTCACAAGTTCAGAGCCAGCCTGAGCTACATAGCAAGGACCTGTCTCAAAACAAACAGGAGCCTGAGTTGTGACAAAGCAGGGCATCTCTGCAGGGGAGAGGCTGTTCCTGCTCAGACTTCCCCTGGAGTTAGGATACCGGTAAGGAATGTAGCCCGAATTAAAACTCTGGGTGGTCAACAAAGGACAGTGCAGAATAGCGACCAATGATTGATGTCCTCCCCAGTTGTGTGCTCGGGCCTTTTAGACAGGAAGAAAGAAATGGGAAGATTAAGATCCCTTCCCCAAGGCTGTTTCTGGTGAGCCCATTACTGGTGGTTTATATCCACATTTTGTACAGAAGGACAAATATTTGGGTCAGATGGAGTGTCTTTGCAGGGGGCTGGGTTTTGACATGCTGTAAATGGTTATCCGTAATGGGGTAAGACCAACTTTGCTGATCCTTGGCTGGGATTAAGTTCTCCTTTTCCTTGGGCCTGTTGGCTGTCAGTCTAGCTGTGAATGGAGCACCACTTCCTGGCATCATGCGGTTGAGCCAGACTTTGCCTGTCAAAGCCTGGGAAGGGTCAGTCAGTATCAGTGGGTGTCTTACCCCCTGCTAAGGCCTCCACCGGGCCTAGTTGAAGAGACTGGTGGCATTGGCATTAACATGACAACCCCCCCCCCCCCCACACACACACACACACACACACGAAGAAAGAGACAGAACTAATGGGACATCATCTCACAGTTCTGCATACTCAGGATTGTTGAGACACAGACTGGGTGATGGAGGGGTGAAGAGCAGGTGAGAATTTCCTGGAAGGGAAAAAAAAAAAAACACCTAAAAAGTAACAACATCCTGAGCTGGAGAGATGCCTCAGCCAGTAAAGTGTTGGCTGTGCAAGTGTGAGATCCTGCGTGTGGATTCCCCCAATTCACTGAAAGCCGGACCTGGCGGCACATGTTTGTCATCCCAGGGTTCCCACAGGCTGATGGGACATAAAGACAGGGGACTCCCGGGAAGCTTGTAAACCAACCTGGCATACACAGCTCTCAACAGCAAAGAGACTTTGTCCCTAATAAGGAAGAAGGTGAGGGCCAACACAGTAGGTTATCTTTTGACCTCCAGACTGGTGCCATGATAAATGCATCCTCTCCTTTACCACCACCACCATCACTCACACACACACACACACACACACACACACACACACACACACACACGGAGAAAGTAGAAGTGACCCTCAGAATCAGCAGCTGTGTTGAGCTGTGTTGTGGGGGATGGATTAGACGAACCAGAAAAGCCGGATTTTAAAAGACCCCGTGGCTGTTCTGAAATGCGTCTTCTTTAGGGTACAGGGAGCCCCCTGGGAACTAGCTGTGTACCAGCACTGGGCCACAGGTACACCCTGAAAAACAATCCTGTCACACAAAAGACCAAGCTAGACTGGACTAGGCTGCCAGAGGCCACGGTGTCCAGGAGACATGATTGTCCCAGCGAATAGAACAAAGGATCCCCAGGCCTTGAGGATTCGTTTGGGTGAAGGAGAAGTCAAGTTCAAACCCCAAGTTTGGGAAATGAGCTGCTGTTGCACGTAAATCAATTTTCTACTCCACTAAGTTTATGCATTTAAGTGCCCGGACTTAAAAGCACTCTTTTTGGATGGCAAGTTTTCTAAATAGTGACCACTAGCCACCATCCTCGGCCTGGTTAAACAATGGATGGAGAGCATGTGGGACCACAGCATGATGGGACATGGCTATGAATAGTTGTAGTTGTCCCCATTGTCCTTGTTGAGTTGCCTGGAGGCCTGTGGAGGTGTTTGGGTCCCTTTGCCCCATATTTCATGGCCCCAGGCTATTGTACCTGGCAGGGTCAGTGACTTCTATTTAAGAAAACAAAATGATTGCTTGCCTCCCTGCCCTTACCTCTTTTGCTGTCAGCTGTCATTTCTCAAGCATGAGACTTTTCAAGATCCACCCTCCTGCTATTTCTAATCATCTGCCCCAAGCTTTTCAAATCAGTAACTTTTCTTAAAACACAGCCTGTAGCCGTTGCGGTGGCTTATTCCCTTCATTAGCTGGGGAGTTTCTTACCAGTATTTCCACTTCCGTGGCTCTCTATAAGAAGACTGGACTCTGAGAATATGGGGCGGTTTCTGCATTTCTATGGCATTACCCACAAGGCCTAGAACTGAGCACACTGTCCATACTCAGTCACATCTGTGGACTCAGGCTTATTTTTCTCTTCTAAGGAGCCTACCATTAACCCCTTGAAAGTGGGCATTTCAAAGCCATATACATGCAAAATTTTCCTTCCCTTAAATGTAGGGTTAAAAGCAGGGCAGTAGGCTGAGACACTGCATGATGGGCTGCAGGCGCCAAGTAACTCTGACTTCCCCTGCTGTCTGTGGGTTTAGTCACCCTGGAGGTGAGTGCCAGGTGCATATCTGCCAGGTCGCTCTTACGGTGAGCAGTACAAAGTCACCTGTGTACACTCGACGCTGCAGAGCAAGACGAGATGGCTGGGCGACTGTGTGGGTCTAGGTCAAGATAGTTACGTGAGGACTTGAAAATGCTTTAGAGATGCTGCTAGGCTTCTGCAGCCATGGAGAAAATGAGGATGATTTTTGCTGTTTGCCATTGGGGCACCACGTAAGCCCGTGTCTTGCTAGCTCACTGTTTTCATGACCAGAGCTCTAAATTAAAAAGATGATTTAAACATGGGTGCTGGTTCCCTGACTAGGAGCTTCATCCATTCCCCCCCACCCCTGCAACTGCTGGAAGCACTGTAGACCCGGAAGAGAGGGAATGGGAGATGGACGATGTTAAGCATATTTTCCAAGAAGAATAAAACCACAAACAAATTCTCACAGCCAGAAAGGAACTGGTTTCCTCCCAGCAGCATAGCAAAAGCTCGTGGCAAGATCAAGATGCTGAAAATCAGTCCCCTGGGCTATAGGTTAGCTGAGCCAGTAGCTTGATGGAAGCCCCAGTTCAGCAGAATGTGTAGGCAAAGTGTAGCACTCAGGCCAAGTCCACCAAGCTAAACGTCTAAATCAAACACTTGAAACAATAGCCTTGGGTGGAATCAACAATCATGCTCATCTCATTGACCTGGGAGAAGGCATCTATCTCACAGAGCTGCATTTAGTGGCAGGGAATGGATGCAGGCTTCCTGATATATGAGCTGGTGATGTCCTGTGGTAGTCTGGTCCTCCTTCATTACAATGCGGTCATGGTTGATTTCATCCCCCTTTTAGAAGACTTGGAGGCCTCCCTCTTGCTAAAGTAACAGGAAGAAAGGCACTGTCTTCTAATGGTTAGTCTTTGTTTTCACAAACCCTGAAAGGGTTCAATAGATAACAGCCTCTCCTGTCTAATTATTATCACAATCAAGGATCAATGGCCAATAATGCAAAGCCAAAGTCAGCATGCTTGGTCTACGTTCTCCAACATTTCATGGGTTTAAAGCAAGTGATTGTCTCAATTTGGGTGGTATCATTTAAAAAAAAAAATCTACCTCAAAATGTAGTCACTTAAGAGAAGACCAGCCATTCATTTGCAGGGCAGGGCTAGGCAGCGTGCATCATCTGTGCTGTTCCTGGGTCATTTGCACTGACGGGACCAGGAGCAGAAGTTGCGTTTCCAAGACAGCTTGCGTGCTCACTCACATCCTGGCAAGTACTCAACAGGGGTTATTGCCCAGAGTCTCTGTTTGTGTTCATGTGGTCTCCCCTCTGCCTGAATTGGGTTCTTCACTGCATCATAGCTGGGTTCTAAGAGAAAGGATCCTAAAAAAAAAAAAAAAAAAAAAAAAAAAACTGAAGAGAAAAATCCCACTGTGTAAGCACTTATCAAGCCTCTGTTTGTATCTCATTGACCATCGTGGTCATCTGTCCTAGTAAGTACCACAGTGGACCCCAAAAATGTCCACATCCTAATCCTGACTATGTTACCTTTCAGAGGGGTGGAGATGTTGCAGTTTTCATCAGATTGAGAATCTTGAGATAAGAAAGTTAACTTTGGTAGGCTGATGTCATTACATGGGTCCCTGTATGTCAGAGACAGGAGAATTGGAGTCAGAGAAAAAGATGTAGTAGCACTAGCATTTGGTTTTGAAGATGGAAGAAGGGACCATAAGCAAAAGAAAACGGACAACGTTTCAAGGCTAAGAAAGGCCTGAAAATGGGCTTTCCCCCAGAGACTCTGTGCAGTAGTTTGAATGGAACTGGCCCCCATAATCTCATAGGGTGTGGCACTATTAGGAGATGTGGCTTTATTGGATTGGGTATGGTCTTGGTGGAAGTGTGTCACTGTGGGGGCGGGCCTTGAAGTTTCCTATGCTCAGGATTCTGCTCAATGTCTCAGTTGACTTCCTGCTGCCTTCTGGTCAAGATGTAGCGGGCACCACATCTGCCTGCATGCCGCCATGCTCCCAGTCATGATGATAATGGACTGAACCTCTGAAACTGTAAGTGAGCCACCCCAATTAAATGTTTTCTTGATAAGAGTTGACGTGGTCATGTCTCTTCACAGCAATAGAAACCTTAACTAAGACTCACTGGAAGGAACCTTACTGCTGGCATTTTGAGTTATCTTCAGAGGGTTCATTTCAGACTCCCCACTTCCAAAAGCATAAGGTAATAACTTGATAACATGGAAAATCACTGCGACAATTCATTATGGCAGCAATAGGAAACTCAAGTACATAGCCATCCCTATGTACACTATGGAAGGAGACTGTCACACAGTGGCCCTAGCATGGGGGCCTTGTCTCATTCGGAGGTCACTAAAGTCATAGTTTCCACCAAAATTGGAATATCATCTTCAGGGAAAGTAATTTTGCATAAATGTAAGTATTTTATGGGTGTCTTGTAGGAATTTTTCTAGTAGATAAGTAATTGCCTATTCTCTGTAGTAATTCCAAGCTGATATTTGTCCCAACCTATGGAATGTGATACCACTTTAGCCCTTCGACTGGGACCATTCTAAGACCTGCCCTCCCTTTTTTAAAACTTGAGATGGGCTTATTGTGTAACATAAACTAGCCTAAAAAAATAAAAAATTCTGCCTCATCCTCCCAAGTGCTGGAATTACGGGCATGCACCAACATACCTGATTCTTTTCCTAAGTTATTGTTAGAAAAAAAAACAATTTAATAAGGTCTGGTTCATATTTATAGTTCCATTACTCTGGAGGCAGAGGCAGGAGGATCAAAAGTTTGAGGGCAGCCTGGGTTACATAGTAAGACCCTGTCTCAAAGAAAAAAAAAAAAAACCCAAATAAGAAAACCTTCAGACTAGTACAAGGCTAGAGTCAGAGCTCAGGATGGAATGTTTGACTGGTGTGTGGTCCCAGAACTGCAAATTTAAAGAAGAAAAATAAAAATAAAGAATAATACAATCAAGTTCTAGACTCTTGCCACCTAGATTCAGTGGCTGTTAATATTTGCCATATTGGATTCATTTTTATGTGCATGCACACACACGCAAATGAAGGGAGTATGGCTCGCTCTGTGTGTGGATTGCCGAACTGTTCGAAGGATCAGGTGCCGATCCCCTTTCCTGCTAAATTCTTCAGCACGCCACGCAACTAGAGAGATGCACCGCTTTATTGCCACACTGCCACATCACAGCTAAGAAAATTAGTAATTCATTTCACAGAAGGTCTACTTTCAGACTTTTTTTTTTTTTTTTTTTTGGTTTTTTTCGAGACAGGGTTTCTCTGTGTAGCTTTGCGCCTTTCCTGGAACTCACTTGGTAGTCCAGGCTGGCCTCGAACTCACAGAGATCCGCCTGGCTCTGCCTCCCGAGTGCTGGGATTAAAGGCGTGCGCCACCACCGCCCAGCTTACTTTCAGACTTTTTATCAGTTCGTCTGTAGCACTGGCCTGTTATCATCCCTCTGATTCTTACTCTTGTTCTTGCCCTTCTTTGTTTTTTTTTTTTCTTTGCATGGCGTTGACTTCCCTGGGTATCGGTCCAGCTGTCCCATATCCTACATTTGCCCGGTTGTTCTCGTTCATCTCACTTGTCCTCCATTGCCGCATCCCCTGTAAGTTGGAAGTTTGTGCTTAAAGGCTACGTAGGATGAGGGTGTGTACGCTGAGCATGAAATTTGCATGTACAGTGCCCCATGTGGCACCACATTTAGGGGCTCCATGTCAGGTGTCACTTGCAGGTGAAGTGGGGTTAAAGTGGGGGTCATGAGTCGCACCACGGAGAACTTTGTGTTTGTTTGTTTTTCTGAAACTAGCAGGGAACTGAAGGGTTATCGTTTGATGTGGGACAAGTAGGCTAGATCATGGCCTCTTTCCTCTAGATGGCTGTTGTACTCTGATAATCTGGAAGGGAGGAATGATGGTTTCTTAAAATTGTTATTCTCTCTATGTTTATTAGCTGGAATTTGTTATCCTCGAGCTTCCTTAGTTTTACACACAGACTTTATAGTTCCACCGTTTCAAACCTGGGTCCTTTTTTTTTTTCTGAGAAACCTTGTTTCTTTTTAGCAAGGAACTTAAAATCAAGCTCTAACCCTCCTTAGAGATCTAGAACCCCTTACTAGATAAAGCTAAGAAATATGTTTATGTGTTCAACCACATCCAAGTCCAAATTTATCACATCAAGTGTTCCCTGTAAGTTTTTAGTGTGTAAGTATTTTTGTGTAGTGTTTTCTCCAACTGAAATTTTGATTCTTGTATGTGAATATACTTACATAAATATATATGCATAAAATAGCTTCAAGCTGATAAGTATGATTACCAACAAGAAAATAACCAAGTGGAATTCTTTCATTGTTGTTTGTGTTTGTGTGTCTGTCTTTATGACATATCCCATTACAGACCCAGAGCCCCGGGCTTAAAATCCATGCCTTCATTCATTTCTCTCTGTGTTGATTCTATCAATCTGATAAACAGGTTCTTTTGAAGATCTATTTTATTTTTTAATTGTGTGTACGCATGTGTGTCTGTGTGTGGGAATATGCACATGAGTGTAACAAAGGGGTGTCAGGTCTCCTGGAGCAGGAGTTAGAGGTTGTTGAGATCACTTGGGTGCTGGGAACCAAACTCAGGTACTTCGCAAGGGCAATGGGTGCTCTTGCCTGCTGAGCCCATTGCTCCAGCCCTAGATGGTTTTTTTTTTTTTTTTGTGTGTGTGTGTGTGTTTGTGAGTTTAGGTTTTTTAAGTATCCACTTGGGATTGTTAGGCCCCTTTTCCCAAATTAATTTAGTTCTTTGGGACAATGTAAAATATTTACATGACTTAACTACATGGTATAAGGACTTCCTAAGACTCAGCATCCACGTGCCCTTTCCACACCCTCCCCTGCATGAGTGAGTGCTCTGTTCCTCTTTTATTAGTCTTTGCATACTCTTGTAAAATAAACACGTTTCCTATCCATGCTCATGTCTCTTCTCTCTTAGACAGGACAAGTCTGTCCTGTGTGCCTTCTTCACCTTGTACTGTCTGCTTTTCAGTACAACCTGGAAATTACTCCTTAGCTGCCGTGAAGGCTGTCTTCTTCCTCTTCTTCGTGTAATGGTTCACTGGGTGGGTGAACGTGAGTGGATTCAGCCAGCCTCCAATCAGTGGACTCTTGGGTTATTTCCTATCTCTTATTTGACAGACAGTGTTGCAAGGAGTCATCTCCAGAGCCATATTGTTTTTGAACCTGTGGCGGTGTGTGGTGTATGCGAAGGATAGTTGAAAAAATGAAAATTGGTTTGTCTTTTTTTTTGTTGTTCATTGTGACTCAGTTCTCCACCCAAGGGTTTCCCACCCTTGAGAATTTGTGGGAACATCTGTGTCTCCACAGAGAATATGCTTTTCAGAACTTTGGCTCTCTCTTAATGTGATAAGTGAGAAGTAATATTTCAACTTAGTTTTATATTTATTCTGTTATCAGAAAAGTTGTATAGTTTGTCTTAAGTGCAGGGGGGGGGCATTTCCTTCCTTTTCCAGTAAATGATGCACATCTTTTATTTATTTTTGTGTTATGCTTTTGCCTTTTTAATTCTCCATTATAAAAGCTTTTTCTAATATTAGTGAGATTAAACTCTTGTGTCTGACATAAATTGCAAAAGATTTCCTATCTGAGTTTGGCCATTTGTCTTTGGGCTTTTCTTAAATGTCTTCTTTTTATTTTGCGATGCATTCTTCTTATTTTACTTTTATATAGACAAATTTATCAGTCTTGGGAACAAATTTATCAATCTTGCATAGCAAATCGTAGTTTCAAGGTCTTATTTTCACTCATGTATTATTGAAGAATTCACCTGTTTAATGCATGTTTAATTTCGTTATCTACTTAAATATCCAGTACATTTGAAGGTTTTTTTTCTGTGAATCGCATGATAGCAGGATTGGAACTGATGCTATTCTAAAAGATGGACAACCCATCCTCCCAAGCACCCTCCAAAAAAAATTTAGATATCAAATTTCTACATGTTTGTCAACTTCCCCTTCTGTCCACTGAGCCATCAGACCTGAGAATTTTTAAGATTGCCTTAGTATAGCTGTAGGTAGAAGGGGAGAATACCCTGCCATGCTTTCCCACAGCCTGGAGCCAGCCCAGCTCCAGATGGTGAAAGCCAGTAATGGAGCACTTACCCTGTCTTGCAGAGTAGCTGTGGTCCATACTATTAAACCTGTAATTGACATCATATGAGACTCTGCAATCCACATCTACCAACACATTCATCAAAGGCAGCAGTATCTTCAGAAGGGACCTGGGGACAGCTGGCACATCCCTTCCTCAGAGGTAGATGCTCTCAGAGCTCTTCCTGAATCATGCTGGGCTCTCTGGGTACCATGAGCTAGTCTACACTCTCTGGCTCCCTGTAGAAATGCTTTTGATGAGCAACACTGTAGTGACAGGTCAGGGTTCTATATTGAGAGATGTGCTAAGAAAAAACGCTGTGAAACTCAAGAGTGTTGAGAATTCATTAGATCATTCTCCGGCTCCTGGCTTTATCTTATTTCTTCTATATTTATCCTGATTTCCTTACATTACTTTCCCTTTCTTATTTATATACATCTTTGCAAGCTGTTTTGGAGTACGGGAATGTCTTCTGGTGGGAGGAGGAGAGGAAGCGAGGGAATCACACAAGACTGATGGCTTCGTGCCGCTGAAATATTTGAACAATGCGCAGGCCTTGGTTTCAGGCTAGATTTACTGCGCTCTTCAAAGAAACTACTGTGGGACAGGTTTAGTTCATGCAGAAAAATACCTTGGCTTTCAGGTCAAGTGGGGTTTCGTCTTTTAAATCTTACCGTTTCACACTGGGGAGGAATAAGTGCAGAAGGGTGTTTAAAGTCTACACAGGTACAAATGGGTACTTTAGTGACCAAAGTCAGCTTGAGGCGTTGGCTTTGATTTTGTTGACCACATCTGCATCTTGGCTCGTCTCTGGCAGCATGTAGGTGTGCTGGAGTGAACGCTGTGTCTTTCCTGTGGGATCAGATGACCTTTCTGCTGGGCCTCACCGTACCCTTTCTAGCCTCCTGGTTTTGTGAAGGATATGTGTCTCCCTCTCCTCATGATATTGTGATGACCCAGCCGCCTTCCTAACCTGTATGTGGACTTCAGGAGAAAGCTTTGCTTGCCTTTGCCCCTTAAATTTCCCTTTGCTTTAGTCTTCCAGCCCTGGGCCCTGCTTGTGTCTAAGGTGACTAAATTTCTCTCTCTATGCCCTTATTTGGGAGTTCCTGCACTGTTGCATTTGAGCAAGCATCCTTGCAGATATAACAAGACAACCCTCCCCTAAATCAGCCTGAACATGTCCCTAACACTGACAATGGCTTTGTTTGGAGCCCAGGCGACCCCTTCATAGCTGACCATGATTCTCTCCATCTCAGCACTTACACTAACATGTTCTTGGTCCTTATCTTAAGGGCCTATATCTTGCAGAGCCCAAACTCTGAAATAAAGTCTGGAAGCAGGAAACGTGGCCCAGACTGTCATAGGCAAGTGTTGACCACAGTGGAGGCAAAGGCCTTGGCATTGGTTATAGAGGTATTGCTGTGGTACTGGGCTGCCAAATGGCATTTGTCATCGGAATTTTAAAGCAAATCTGGTCTCAAGCTCTAGACTGTGATTCTGGAGGAAGCCAGAGGCTGAAGATACCTGTCAGTTGATTTAATGAGACTGTGAACATTGGCTCCTTCGTAGAACTGGTCCCTGTTGTGGGAAGCATGCGATGCCTAAGACTGAAAATACCTAGGCCTTATTAGCATAGGAGGATTTCACATTTCTAGAAGATCCAGCACAGGCATGAAGCCTAGGAAAAGGGGCTGAAATTCAGAATGGATGTTCTTTGGTCCCCAGAGTTCTTTTTAATCTCAGAGTGCCCTCACACCAGCTGTTGTCCAGATTTACAAAGTTAAACAGTAAGATCTTGGGCATTTCCTGTATGTCAAGCATTGCTGCAAATATTTAATATGGATAACCTAATCAAATCTTCAGGCAATGGTTCCTTGGAACAGTTGACCTCTGTGTCCCTTTACAGATAAGGAAACAGAAGTGTGTGGAGGGGAAGGGAATCCATTACAGTTCACCAGGAAACAGAAACGACAAGGTCTTGTAGAATATTATTTTAACTAGGCAAAGATGTGTTTCATTTGTTTATGCTGTGGAATATTACTTTAACTGTGTAAAGGTGTGTGACTTTTGTTTAGGCTGCATTTGTTTAAGGATGTAAAGATGTGTGTTTAATGATGTAAAGATGTGCTGCATCTGTTTCACCTAGCCTGCCTAAGGCACCTGATTGGTCTAATAAGGAGCTGAATGGCCAATAGGTGGGCAGAGAAAGGATGGGCGGGGCTAGCAGGCCGAGAGAATAAAAGGAAGGAATAAGGCAGGTTCGTGGAGAACAAGGAAGAACAAGAGAAGAAGGGAAAAAATGAGGGACATGCCTGGGGCAAGACGCCAGGCAAACGATGCCAGCCAGATGCCAGCCAGATGCCAGCCAGATGCCAGCCAGCAGTGAAGGTAAGATACAAAGAAGTAAGAAAGGTAATAAGCCTCGAGCTTCTTGGTAGATACAAAGAAACAGGTTAATTTAAGTTAAAAGAGCTAGCCAGGAGCAAGCCTAAGCTAGACCGAGCATTCAAAACTAATAAGTCTCTGTGTCATGATTTGGGAGCTGCTTGGTGGCCCCCCAAGAAAAAGCCTGGTACAACAGGGTAATGACGTAAGCAGAGATTAATGGAGGGACTGTTAATTTCCCAAATGATTAGATGACAGTGCGGAACTACATCACAGGAATGCTCTGCTTCCTTCCACACTGGGCATTTCAGGGGTCAAAATCGCACTCTGGGAACTATGGACTGCAGATACACTGGCCTCAGCCACCATCTAGGGTCCTGGAGGGACTGCAGCGACGGTGTCTGTATATATCTACCACGTGTGCGGGGTCTGTAGTGCTTTTCAACACACCCATAGAACTCGACGAGGCTGGTCTCCTTGCCTCTGCTGGCCAGAGAACTGAATAATCTGCAGCCATGTGGTTCCTTCCCCTCATGCCCCAGACCCTCGGATCGACATAAGTGCATCTGCCAAGTGGATCTGAAATCCCATCTAGAATCTGGCAGTGCAAGGGAGTAGGTTACTGTTGCCTTCTCAGCTCTGCAACACAGGAAGGCACCCTGGGAAGACGGTGTAATAGCTGTTGAGTGAGTCCGTCTGCAGAACCACGTGTTAAGTACACCCTCCCTCCCAACGGTTACACTGACAGTGTTGTGCCCGGATTTGAAGCCAGAGTCTGAGCTTGGCAACCTGTTCTGCCTCTGCCTTCTCATATGCTCAGGACTACTGGCTGACTATGGTGTGTGTGGTTTCCCATTTCCTCCTTCATCGGGCCTGCAGTTGGTCCTTGTAGACTGTCTGTGAGCCTGGGGCTAGCCTCTGAATCCTGTGTAGGGCTGGGATGGATGTTGTCTACCTAACATCAACTGGCAAAGTTATTGCTTACTGGTTGGTATAATGGTGCTGTGTTATGTATTAAGCTATCCCTAAACTCACTGATGTAAACAACAGAATTGTCTTTTGCTCTGTAGATGAGCTAGCTAGGTCTTTTGTCCTTGCCTGGTTTCACGCATGCATATGTGGCCAGCTGTGGGTCAGTTGGGTAGTCTTGTTTTCCAAGTAGTCTCTCGAATACTTGGAGTGAGCTGACAGATCTTAGACTGGGTAATAAGCCAGTCTGGCCTGGGAGGCAGAAGAGGAAGTAGAAGTCCCTACGCATTTTTCCCAAGGCAAGTTCACGGCCATGCTCAAGGTCAAGGGGGGGAGGAGCCTACGAACTCCCAATGTAAAGGGTGAGAGACAGGGAGTCGTCTCGTGGGACCATCAGTGTAAGCATTTTGCTTTATTGGAGGACGTTAGGCACAATATTCAACTTCTCAAATGACTCTGTGTACCTGAGCATCTCAGAAAATGTAGCTTGACTAGAAGGCAGGGAAGGCCCTGTGCTTTGGAGGCACACAGGTAAAAATCTAATGCACTCAGGGGGCAAGGCTGTGTGTGTGTGTGTGTGTGTGTGTGTGTGTGTGTGTGTGTGTGTGTGTGTGTGTGTATACACACTATACAGCCAGGGTCTGTATAGGCCTATTCCTTCTGGCTCTGAGCTGTGTTCAAACCGGGGCTTCTCCAACCCCCCTCAACTCAGGGACATAGCCGTTAACTGGCGGGGCCTCTACTTAACAGAGCTGCTCCTCAACAGTCATTTGACATCTCAGGCGGCACACTCGATTGCCAATTAAAAGGCTCATGTCCTCACTGTGACAAATACCAGGGAAAACAATTCTACAATTCAGAACACAATCAGGAGAACATGAAGCGAGTTCATCGCGACTCCGCCGCTGGCCTTGTACTGTCGCTCTCGTCTGCCCCTCCGCGAGACAGAACATGACACTCACAGGATTTCCAGGGTTGACTCGCTCCAGCTGGGTAAGACGGGCTGCTGCCAATTGCAGATAGCTTGCCCTGGCCTCTCGGGATGGTATGAGGGGTCAGGGTGGTTGTTCTGTAGCTTAGATTGTGGCCCCACCCATCTGATGGTTTCCTGCTTCATACGTAATAACTCTGAGACAGCCACTGTCTTCTAAAAAGGCAGAGGACCATGACCTGCATGAAGCCAGATCTCTTTCAGGGCCTCTGCAGAGAATGGGGGGCTGCCTGGAGGCTCCAGGACTTGTGGGGGCGGGTGGCAATTAGCAGCTCTGATACTGGAAGAATATAAAGATTCTCTTGTTTTTCTTTTGCAACCATTTCCCTTGAAACAAACTTGTCTACCCTTAACCCCACATGGTTCAGTCCTCTCAGATTTAAGTAAGAGGAGGAGGAGGAGGAAGAGGAAGAGGAGAACTGTTCCACTGAGATGCAGTTTGCACGCTGTACAGTTCCCCCATTGGAAGTTTACAATCCAGTGCTTTTTAGTATAATCACAGATGCGTGCAACATCATGGACACGGCCCGCCTCACGATAGTCTCATCTCCTCCAAAAAACAACCTCGTCCCCGTTACGAGTCATCCCCCATTTCCCTGGCAACCACTAATCTACTTCCATCTCTGTGATTTTCCTATTGTGGATCACTGATGTGAAAGGACTTGTATGGCATGGGATCTTTTGTTGACTGCGTTCTTTCATTTACCATAAACTACGCAGCATTTTAGAATTTTATCAGCGAGTATATATGGTATGTGTGGGTGCTTGAAAGTATGTGGGTTTACATGTGTGCAGAGGTGTGTGTGGTCACATAACTTCCTTTATTACTTATCACCCTTTATAAGGAGGCATAGTCTCTCACTTAAACCAAGAACTCAGAGATTCTGCCTGACTGGCTAGCCAGCTTGCTCCAGGGATCTTCAGCTTTTTCCTCCCAGCTGCTTGGATCACAGACTGGCTGTCATGCCTGCCCAGCATTTATGTGGGTGTTGGGGACCTAAACTCCCGTCCTCACCCTTGTGCGCGTTACATGCTAGCCTGTCTCCCTGGACCCCCTAAGTAACATTTTTTTCAAAAGTGGATACTTTGCTATGAATCCTGGCCTTGCAACCAACTGGCTATGTGGTTATAAGCAAATGACTTGCATCTTTGCTGTGCCTTTTTTTATTTTCACCATAATAATGCTCATTCCTATGGGGCTCCTGGGGCTTCAGGCTGCGCCTGGGACATGGGAAGGGCTGAGGAAGTGCAATTGCCTGTTTTTCTAGCAGTAGCTTTTTCTGGAGCTCACTTTCTCACACACTTCTACCTCCCCCTCCCCCTGTCCCTCCTCTACCCCTCCCCCCCTTCCCTTTGTAACTCTCTTTCCGTGTTTTCATCTTTCCAAGCAAACATTTCCAGTGGTTTACACTGATTTTCTCATATGGACCACACTGTGGCCTAGACACAAAGGAGCCTTGTGCGTACCTTGCAAGGTCTCATTCACTTGCTACAGCCTTCTGCACACATACCCCATTTCTCGGGGCGATCTCACGGACCCTCTTTGCCTCTGGGGTTCTGCTGCCGTTGAGGAAGTATGAACATTTGTTCTTCCCATGTTCCCAAGGCCTGGTGGCAACTGATGCCCTGTATGTGGCCTCGAGGAGGAGGAGGAGGAGGAGGAGGAGGAGAGGAGGGGCGAGTTTGGGGTTTGGCGCTGGTCTTTTCTGTCCGCGTTCTTGGGTCTGCAGGAAGAGTAGAAGGGATGTCTTCAAGTTGGAAAACCTGCTTGTTGTTCTGCAGGCTGCTGGTAGGTGGGAAGTTGGGAAAAATAACCGCTGATCCTCAAATAGTTGAGGAATATGGGCTGGGAAGGGCCTTGAGCCACTTTAGGCTGTTGAGCACGGGCCGTGGTCCTCGAGGCTGAGGACAGGGTTCGTGCCACGGCAGCCACGCCGAAAGGAGCCATTATCAGTGTCCTTCCTCCCCGACAGTGTCTCACTAAGTGGCTGGTGGCCCACAGCGCCGCACCGACTATTAGCATCAACTGTAAAAGTGACAGCACACACTTAGGGAGGTCAGAGGACGGAACGGAGGAAAATACTCCCTTCGACCCCAGCACACTGGGTGCCCTCCCCTTTGAGCGTCCTTCTGATGGGTAGCCTGGTAGAGCTTTGCGACCATCAGTGGGCTCCGCGGGGGCACTCAGAGGGGAGAGCCGGAGACCTCGCTCCCAGCTGCCAAGTAAACCACTGACTGGGCTTACACACCGGAGCTGTCTGTGGTTTCTTTGTGAGTTTTTATGTCTTTTTCCACGTCGGGGTGGTTTGTCTCCCTTGAGAAACTGATTGTAAACTGGTGCAGACCAAGAACTGGGCTGTGTCTTTTTATAGGAGTGTGCGTTTTGTCAGGAATGAGTTAAAAAAAAAAAAATTTAAATCTGTATGCCCACACTGTTCTTTTATTGACTTGTGGGTACAGACATGGTCTCTGGAAGTTGTCTGGCAAATGCCTGTGGCCCACAGCTTATCAGCTAGTTGACATAATCCTAAGGAAATTCAGCTGTAACCAAGGCCGTGTTTTTGTGGCTTTTCCTGCTCCCTGGGACTTGCCACACCTGTGCGATGTGACGGAAAACCTGTCCATGTATTTCAGGGCCAAGGAGCAAGGTCTCTCTGAAGATCCCGGGCTTTGCTGAGGGTGTGGCTCTCACAGTGAAACTTTAGAAATACGGTTTGGAGCATCACCCAGAACGTCTCCCCGCCGTGTGGGGATTCTGGAGAAAGAGCCCACTGAGTGGAGTCATCCTTGCCTGGAGTGGGGAGCCTTCCTCCATGATGCCTGTGAGCCCTCCCTCTCTGAAACACCCTGAGAAATGGAAGCCAGCAAGCATACCTGATAGGCACAGGCTCTGTTTCAAATTAAACTAGAGAGACGGGATTTATGACCAGCGTGTTTTCTGTCACAGGTGGTGACTTTAAAAAAGTCTGCTTATATAAATATGTAGAAAGAGCAGGACCATAAAATAAGAACTTGGTATTTTGCTTGTCAAGGTGTTTTGTTTGAGTGCTTTTGTTTGTTTTTGTTTTGCCCTATGAAGAGGAAAATTCAGGCTCCCTGGTAACTCTAAGACTCGTTATTTCAATTCTGGTTAGTCTTTTAAAAGGAAGCTGTTTGGGAACTGCATTTGAAGAGAACTTCTATGTGGAAAGATTTGGCAGTGTTGGGACCCAGGGCAGTGAGCTCTATACTTGGGACCCCTGTTCCTTAACGACTGATGGTCACGGAAGAGTGAGGGAGGAGGCCAGGCCTGCTTTTAAAGAGCCCACTCCCTGCTTAGTTGTTCTGTATTTGTTTGGGGATGGCTTCTGTTTTATTAGGGCCTTATAACCTGTGAGTCATCTTTGGAAATACAGATGTGATTGAATCAGCTCTCCTTTTGAGACTTCTGTTGGATCCCCTTTGCCCAAGGATGAAGTCCAGGATCCTTGACATTACATCACACCCTGGAAGCTCTGGTGCCTGCCTTTCTTACTAGCCTCCCAGCTCTGCCTCCCTCTCCCCCTCCAACCCTGTCCCCAAAGTAGGGAGCCTCAGTGCGTTATGTTGTAGGATGAGCTCAGGAAAAGATTAAGCCGGCGTGTTTATTCTTTATTTCATATAGTAATTGTTTTTTTTTTTTTTAAAGAATCCTATTTTTGTGCTTAGTGGAATGGATTTTACTTAAACCTCCAGGCAGACTCCATTTAAATTTGTCTAGAAAATGTATAGTCTTGATGTGTTTGTGGAACCTTGATATACGTTCTTTACAAAATCCTGGTTTTATTTTTAAAAAGATGCAGATTATACATTTTAAAGCAGTTATTTAGTCAGCTCTTTCTGATTCTTCCTATAATCATATCCGAAAACAGAATAATGATTCCTTTATTTCATTTGCCATCTCTCATGCCTGCTAGAAGACCCTGCTCCTAGGTTCTCTGTCATTTCTGCAAATTCTCTGTTCTTGCATTTTTTTTCTAACCTCTCCCTAGCCCAGATCTCTTTTAAGATCATTTTTTTAAAAAACAAAAGATATTTCTTGATGCCTCCGGCTCACCTGACCTGTGCCTTGTCATGTGCAGATCAAACAACCGCACCACCCACCCTTGGCACTTGGCACCCGACTGCCTCTCGGTTAGAGAGAGTGGAGAGCTTTGTATCACATTTGACAACTTGTAGCAACAGGAGCTGGAGCCGGGGAGCACACTGGTTTCTTCTTTTGTATGAAACCTTCATGCAATGAGTTTGTAGCCTTTAAAGATAAATTGGTAGTGAATTAAAGACTACCCTTCACTCCTTGGATGAGCATTCTTCCCAAGCCTGGCCCCTCCTGTCCCACCTGGTGGCTCTGAGTCTCTTATGTAAATAGTAGCAAAGCTGTACGTGACTCATGAAATTGGACCACTGGGTTCATGACCTCTTGAGACTGATTTATAAAAGCTCTGTTAAAAAAAAGTCAACTGAAAATATATTTTTATGTTTAAGTGTGTGTGTGTGTGTGTGTGTGTGTGTGTGTGTGTGTGTGTGTGTGTGTAGACATGAGTGCAGGTGCTCTTACAGGCCAGAAGAGGGCAATGGACCACCCTTCCCAGGAGCTGGAGTTATGGGCTGCTGTGAGCTGACTAATGTGGGTCCTGGGAAATAAACTCCAATTGTCTTTAGGAGCAGCAAAAATTCTAAACTACTGAGCTATCTCTCTAACTCCTGATTAAAAAAAAAAAATGTTATACATTGTGATTCAGAGTCTCATTTTGAGTCTAATGTTTTTCAAACTTAAGCGACTTGAAAACTGTGGTTTTGCTCAATTGGATTGGTTACTGCTTACTATTAGTGTGAACACAATTAGCACTACCATCAACTTTGATTTGTCTGGTTTTCATGAAGGCCTGTGTTGGAAAAAAAAAGAGGAATGCAAATGCATGAATTTAAGATATTTAAAACTTGGAATTTAGTCTAGCCCTCTGCTGAGGCGCTTCCTGAAGACAGGCAGAAGTTTGCCATTGTATAGCGAAGAGCGTAGGCAGAAACTGAGTTTCCAAGCCCATTAATGTTGCCATGGCATGGGCAAGCATGCCCAGGGTCTTCTCACTCAACAGTGGTTACAAGACATATCCTCTTCCCCTAGACTCATACTCTGAAGCCTCAGGTTGTGACTGCATTTGGACAGGAGGCCTTTGGAGATGTGAGGAAGGTTAAATGGGTCATGTAGGAGAACCCCAATCCATCTAACTATGACAATATAGAAGGAAGACCCTAAGGGACATCGGACAGAAGATTAAATGAAAATACCAGGAGAAGGTAACGACCCTCAAGCTGTGGAGAAGGCATTCGGGAGAAAGCCAACCTGCTGACGCTGACCTTGGACTCAGCAACTATGACAACACCAATTTCTGCTGCTTACACTACCAAGCCTGTGGTATTTTGTTATGGCAGTCCTAGAGAACTCTTGAGGCCGGCGTGCCCATCTTAAAGGATCCCCCTTCCTAGCAGTTTCCTGCATAGTAACAGGGACCAGCATCCTCCCTTCTTCATAGCTGAAGAAGCCAAGGCAGAGAAGACGCCCAGGGCCAGGGCCCTTGGCACAGTGAGGTAGTGCCAGCCACAGGCTGATCGGGAGCCATTTCTACAGAAGCCCAGCTCGGTCCCACAGGCAGAGTGCTTATGAAGCTGTGTCAGTGGCCTGGGAAGAAGCAAGAGGAAGAAGCATTTGTTCAGGGGTCCTGGGAGCAGGAAGCCAGCCTTTGTTCAAGCGACTCTCTCTCTCCTCTGTGGATCCTCTAACATCTGAGAACTAATTCTGAGACTCTAGGAAAGCTGCTGCACGATGTGCGTCTAGCACTCACGAGTGAGGAACGGAAACATTCCTTTGCCAGTTGGGCAGGTTTCTGGCGATTTGTGCTCAAGTTGCGTTTCTCCATCCCCGACGCCTCGTGCGGCTTTGCCACTGCTATGAGGCTCTTGGACAACGTAACGAGCGTTCGGATGTTGGAGTCTGCCCCTACTATAAAAGACGAGAGAGGCGGCTACGTCTCAGTTTGGAAAGTTTGCCAGGATGGCGTCTGAAGCGTTGCCCCATCAGATGCCAATCGGCCACAGGGCAGGCTGTGTAGGAGGCTTTCCTTGAGATCCCCACCCTGCTCCAGATGTGCTGAAGGTCTCTGGGGCAAACTCGAATGGGTGAAGGCAGAGAACAGGATTCCTCCACCCTACAAAAGCTGCCGCAAAAGCAGGCGGGAACACAGGGAGCGGAGCATCCTTGTACATCACACCTGTCCAGGGCGGAACAGCAGTGACAAGGGCATTCAGGGCCCTTCCACGGGCATTTATGCCTCCCCGTTATGCGCCTTGCTCTATGCCATCCTGGTCCGGGATAGGAACCAGAATGAACCGGTGACAGTCTCTGAAGGAGGACAGACAAGGACCTGGGGGAGAGAGCTTAGGGTACAGAGTAACTCTGTGCTGGATGTGTCCATAGCCGATGAGGTTGCCAAGGCTGAACTCGCGTGGGCTCTGAACAAGCAATGGCCAGATTCTTCGGGGGCTGGAGTACCTCTTTTCCTGTGGGAGGCATACGGACCTGGAGGAGTGGCCAGGGGTTACTATTTCTCTCCTATATCCTTTCCTTGGGTTCTTCTTCACCTTGAGGGGTTCTGTAAAGGTTTCTTTCCTACTTAGAGCCCTTTCTGCAGAGGTGAGACTTCCCCCAGAATCATGGACTGACTCGTTTCCCCCAAGCTTGATATGGCTTTGGGGCTGTCACTAAGACTGTGACAAGGTCCCTCACCAGCCTCCTCCAACAAGAATTTCCCCAACTGGGAAACGGCGGGAATAAGGTCTCCATAGTCAAATGGAAGATCAGAAAGACCCACCTCCCAGTGAGCTGGGAAATGAAAGAGAATCCCAGGATTCCTAATCTTGGGGACCAGTGTGGGTAATGCTATGATGTGACTATAAATTGCTCACCATGGGTCCTTTTGTTGAAGACCCTGTCCCTAACTGGTGGTGGCACCATTCTGTCGGTAACTTCAGGATGTGGAGTCTTAGCTGGAGGAATTGGTCCCTGGAGAGCCCTCCCTGAGGTCCCTATGGCTTCCTGTCTCCTGCCCTCTGCCTTCACCCTGCGTAAGGTGAGCAGCTTTGTTACCACCAGCTCTCCACCATACGCTCTGCCTCACCACACTCAGGCCCAGAAGCAAGGGCGCCACATGACTGCGGAATGTTTATGTTGGGGATTTTACTGCAGCACCAAACAGCCGAACAGCATCCCTGGTGGCTGTGCCCACAGACTCCAGTGCTGGGCAGGTGGGCCAGCATTCCCTGAGAGACGAGGACATCCACGAGTCTTAACACTGCAGACTCTATGGATCTCCATCCGTCTCCTATCCCCAGCTTGCTCCTTGAAGAGCCCATCTAACAAGCCCACACTGAATGCCTGTTTTCCCACGAGGCACTGTTTGTTGCTCCAGACTAAACACAGAGTTAGGAGACGACTTTTGCAGGTCAATATTTTGGGCTTTAAGAACCGCATCGTGTCCATCACCGCTACTCAATTCTCATAGGTTAAAAGCAGATGTAGAGAGTGTGTGTATACCTGAATGTAGCTTTGATTTTTTTTGTTGTTTGTTTTTGTTTTTCAAGGCAGGGTTTCTCTGTGTAGCTTTGCACCTTTCCTGGAACTCGCTTTGTAGATCAGGCTGGCCTCGAACTCACAGAGATCCTCCTGGCTCTGCCTCCCGAGTGCTGGGATTAAAGGCATGCACCACCACTGCCTGGCGAGCTTTGATTTTTTTTAAAGATGTCTTAAAAACAGGTGTTAGGATGATTTTGGCTTACTGGATGGTTTACTGACCTCTGAGCTAGAAACTAATATAAACAAAAGAGGACATTGTCCACATGGAGCTTGAACTTCAGGGAAGGAAGGAACTGATCACAATCATAAGCTATAATCAGAAACAAACTCTCAAGGATTTCCAGAGAGGTTTAATGGAGTCTCAGGTCAAGAAAAAGTTTGGTATTGGCATTAGGATCTGAATCAGCATTAGCCAGGTGAAAAGGAAGAGGAGACGCTGTGTGGAATAGTTTGGTGGCCTGACTACAGAACATCTGGAAACCACCTGAAGGCCGAAGGGAATGAACGATGCAGAAGAATTCAGAGAGGTGTTCAGGAGAGGGAAAGTGGTGGCCAGTCCACACATAGCCTTGGGCCACGCCACGCCACCTGTCTTCATCTGAGTCTTGTGGGAAAAGCTAAAAGCAGAGGATAAATGGGATTGGATTGCAGTCTGAAAAAAAAAAAAAGAAAATCGCTGTCTACATGACAGCAGGCTGGGGACAGAGTAGGGTAGGGTCGGAGGGCTGAGGTAAGGGGACTGTTGCAAGGAAGGAAGGGGCGTAGCAGGTGAAGAGAGGGAGAGAAGTCATACAGGGTGGCAGTGGCTGGGTGTGGAAGACAGAGGTCTGCATATGGCTCCTAGGTGTTGGGTTAGCAATTAGATGGTGAGTGGTGCTGACCACTAAGACGGGGGGGGGTGGGTGCTGGGGGAGCACACGCTGCTTTAGTTATGGTTCATTTGTTTGGTGTGTGTGTGTGTGTGTGTGTGACAGAGGGAGAGATACATATACACATATATGTATGTTTATAGGGATGCCTCACAAGTGTCTCCAGGTACATGTGCATATGTGTATATGTGTGTAGAGGCCCAACGTTGATGTCAGGTGTCTTTCTAGATCATTCTCCACTTTATGACTTGATCTAGGGGATTTCACTGAGCCTGGGGCTCACCAATCCTGCCTAGTCTAGCTAGCCAACTTGCCCTGGAGGGATCCTTTGTTTCTGCCTCCCTGATGCTGGGGTTACAGGCAGCCACCATTGCTGCTTGGTCTATCCATGGAGGCAAGCGATTAATCCACTTAGCCATCTCTCCAACCTGCTTTTTGAGGTGCATGTGTGTGTGTACATTCATGAATACGCACGTGGTGTGGTATATGCATGTGTATGTGTTCATATGTGTGTGCGCAGGAGTGTACACGTTTGTACTGCACATGTGTGTCTTACATCACTCTCTACCTTCTTTTTTTTGAGACAATCTCTCACTGAACCTGGAGTTCACCAATAAAGCTAGACTACCTGGCCAGTAAGTTGGAGATCCTCTTATCTCTGTCTCCCTACACTAGGATTATAGGTACAGACAATGACACTCAACTTCTTTTTTTTTTTTTCTTCCCACGTGGGTGCAGGGGATTAGAACTTGGGTCCTCTTGCTTGTACGGCAAGCACCTTTACTGACTGAGCCCAGCTCTGCTTCTTTGAGTTGTCTGGACCAGAGAAGGCCACGATGGGCTTGCATCACCTTTGAGATATTAGAGATACCACGTAAGCAGGTCAGAGAGGCAGCTGTGGCACTTGGAGGTGGAGCTGGAGATAATACATTTGGTAGGTCATCAGTCTACGGAGGGCGGTTATTGAACTCTGAGCAGAAATTGGATCCTGAGGAAGAGAACGGGGTTTTAAAAGAGGAGAGGGAATGAGAAAGCATCCTGCAGAGCCCTGTTACTTAATAATGGGGAAGATAGATGTGTTCTAGTAGACCAGGAAGTAACAACGGTGATGGAGACCGCAGGCGCAGTGGGGGAGTTAGGAATTCCCAGGAACCTTTCTCCCTGGCCAGGGTTACCCTGTGTTAGTGCCCTGGCTATTGCATTAGATATCACAGTTATCCTCCCTGCTTTTAAAGATGGCCACCAGTGCCGGAGGCTTCTTGGGATAGCAGACAAGCTGAAGAGCAGAAACTGTCCATTGACTTGACAACGTGGAGATTACTGTAGACCTCAGCAAGAGAATGATGGGAGGCAAGGAAGCAGACAGGAAGCCCAGATAATACTGCCAGAAATTTCGTTCATTGTAATGTGGAAGGGCTACATAGGACAGATAGAGGGGGAATTGGAGGAGGCCATGGGATTAGAATTTCATTTTAAGATGATAGAATTCTGGCAGGTATCTGTTTATTCAAAACACTTGTACATTTATTTATTTTGCAAACTCTGTATCTCATTAGTTATTATTTGATCGAACCGACCTATCTCACTTTTGAGTAGTATGTTTACTATGAGCACTAAACTCAGTTTTATTTCCTTCCTTTCTTTCCTTATGAACAGGCATTTCTTGAGTATTTACTGGTCCCAGAAACTGAGACATGAATTGGGTATAGCCTGAAGGTTTGTGAGACTTGCGGTTGTTTAGTTTACTTCACTGGTTCTCTGCCAAAGATGGTTGTTGTCTCCTCTTCCTTCCTTCCTTCCTTCCTTCCTTCCTTCCTTCCTTCCTTCCTTCCTTCCTTCCTTCCTCCTCCTCCTCCTCTTCTTCTCCTTCTCCCTCTTCTCCTTCTTCTCCTCCTTCTTCTCTTTCTTCTTCTCCTTCTCCTTCTTCCTTCTTCTTCCTCCTCCTCCTCTTCCTCCTCCCCATCATCTTCCTCCTCCTCCTTCTCTTCTTTACTCTTAGAGGCATTGAGCAAAGTCAGAAGATGTTTTTGATTTCTCTGACTCAGAGGGGAAGAGGTACTACTGGCACCTAGTGGGTAAAGTCCAGAAATGTTGATTTACATCTTCTAGAACCTGGAGTGGGGAGCCCCCATGACCAAGAATACAAAATGTGTGTATAGTATTTATGGGGGCTCAGAGGGTAGGCATTTGAACATGGATAGATAAACTGAAGATGAGGAACTGATGGGCAAGAGAAGGACACAGGTATGGACAGATGTGGCAGAGTATAGGGCACAAACCCAGGAGCCTCCAGGTATTCAGAATGGAGGCAACATGTCTGGTGAGGACGGAAGTCAGTATGGATCCCTAGAAACCGTGTTAGATGTTTCGGATTTTTGTCTGTCAAGTGGGGAACCACTACAGAATTCCACATGAGAGAAACCAGATGTACATCTTAAGAAGAACATTTTTAAAATAATTGTTTATTTTATATTATGTGTGTGCATATTTTGCTTGCTAGTAATTCAAGGAGCCAAGTCTTGAGTTAAGAATACGTTTATAAAGAAACCCGATCTAGCCTGTGGTTTTCTGCTTCCCCTCTGGATATTGGCTTCAGGACCAGCTGTAAGCATCTGCAAGACCTCAGTATTGGTGAAATTATTAAGGCCACTCCACGTAGTTAAAAGGAGATTTATTTAATGGCGTAACTTACAAATTAAGGGATAGGTAGGTCGCGGGGTCTGGGGAAGGTGTATCACAGTCCAGTGGTGTTCTCTGGAGCTCTGCTTGGTCCACCTCCACTATGTAGGGTCCCGGCCCGAGAGCACGCCCCGCCGCCGATCCAGATCTTGGGTCCCCAGACGCCTCCCTTCGCCCCGCCTTGTAGGCGTGACAGTTGCCGAAGTCTCATTGGGGGTTGAAACTTCCAGATCAAAGCTGGAATGGCTACCCACTACACCTCAGTTTATAATTCTTAGGTACCAGAACTTCCTGTGGATGCGCCAAAGATTCTACACCTCCAGATTTCAGAGGAATGGCCTCCAGGCAACCACTTTAATTCCTCCTGGTTGGGAGTTCTCATTGTAGCGGTTAATTTTTGGTCACTTTACCTGCAGTGGCCCTTGCGCAGAGGAGCACTTCAGGGACGTGTTCTCATGGGGAATCATGCTCAGGGCTGCCTTGATCTGTGTGTGAACCGAGTGCCCTCCTGTGACCTCTGTCCTGAGTGCTTCATGTTCTGCCTTCTTCAGGAGGAGGACATCCTACCCCACCGTCCAGTGCATCCCTTCTCCCTCTCAGGGAGAAAGATGGTTTTGGGCAGTAAGTGAAATCTAAAGGGAGCCTCGACTCCCAAATCTATATCCAGCACAAGTCACACTTTCAAGCTGCCCTTCCTTGGCTATATTTGACAGTCTCTCTCTGCCCAGGACCAACTGGGAGAGACCAAGGCTTGCAGGTGGAAGGGACCGGTGGGGCCAAAAGGGATACAAGTTTTTACCTACGTCTCCCATTGCTCAGGGAAGCCAAGGATGAGGACTGTCCCACCTGGCAAATTGCATTGGTAAACCTCCCATTTGGGGGGAAAAAAAAACACTGAGAAATTTTCTTGTTTAATAAATGTATCTTAATTCTTTGCATAAGGAAGAGCGGGGTTTGGCTAGGGCCGGGTAAATGCTACGCGCTCTGTGATGGGGAAGGAATGACTAGGAGAATACAGGCATACCAGCACCCCAACAACAGCCCAGAATTCTCTCTATCTGGGAAATGCAGAAAAGCCATAGGCTGGGCACTCGATCACAGGGGAAGTCCGTGGGAGAAGCTAGCTCTGAGTGCCAATGATTTCTTCCGCCATCTTCCCGTAATGATTTCATCATAAGGATACAAACATCTCTGGGTTTCAGTTTTCCCATATGCAAAACAAAGGGATTGTCAAACTAAAGAACTTTTGGTGTTTCTGGTGGCTTTGACCTGTCTATTAAATTCCAACTTGGCTAAGGTGTTTAGTTACCCACCTGCAGTGCTAAGAAAATTAATTTTATGCCCAGCTCTCCGGCTTACCCAAAGAAAAGGTCTCAAAAAAATATTTGGTAGCCCAAATATATGGATTATATATTTTTTGGAATGTAGATGGAATTTTAAATTTTTGTTTATTTGTACTATTTAATTAATTCCTTGTGTTACATATGTTTAAACCTGAGAACTATGTAAACTGTTAACTGATAAACACTGCCTTTACCACTTACACTTCACGAGTCATTAGTCACGCTTGCCCTTCACAACCTCACCTCCGGTGCGTGTGGCTCTGTGTACATTGAGCAGCTTCCGGATTCCTCTGGCAATCCCCCACAGCTTCCCTACTGTCGAAGGAAGAGGCAACATTTTTTGAATCTGAGAATTAGACCGACCTTGAAATTTTTACTCCAAACCACAGGTCCCAGTTCCCAGAAGTGTATGTTTTGTTTGGGGGGGGGGTGCCTTATCGATGAATATTTGCAATCTCTTGCAGCAAATAACCCCTGGTTGGGTTGGTGCTCTCCAATGATCTTTAAAAGTTTGTTTATGGGAGTGGAGAGATGGCTCAGCATGCCTGCCGCTCTTGCAGAGGCTTGGAGTTCAGTTTTGAGCACCCAGGTTGGGTGGCTACCCCCTCCTGTGACTCCAGCTCTGTCGGATCCAGCATCTTGTGGTCTCTGTTGGCACACACACATGTGCATACACGCATACAGACACACACACGTAAATAAAAATAAAATCTCAAAGTTTTTTAATACAAAGTAGATTACACACTTGCATGAAAATGATCTTGTGTAACCCACTACGATGTAATAAATAAATAAAAGTGTGTATAGCTAAACTAAAATGGTGAAGTCATAATTATAAGACTAATTACTATGGCTATGTCAAATAATTAATGGGTCCTTTTTACTTTTATACATTCCATTAATTGATATAATTAGCCATATTAAATAAAAGGCATCATACTTTTCTGAGGGATAATAAAGGATGGGAGAAAGATGACTATGTATATAGACATAGACAAAAACGTTAGTATGCAGAATTCTCACTTAAAGCACATTAGCTTGTTACATGGCACACTGATGCATTTCTTATTGGCCCCTTGGTCACTGATGCCTAAGAAATAGGTCTCCAAGGAAGCCCAAGGACAGAGACCAGGCCGGCTCGGCTGGGCCCCCTAAGAACTCGGGTCCATCTTTCCTCCATTCCAAATACTAGGAACTGTAAGCCTCTTGTGACCCCCTTTCTGTGGACCCACCACTGGGCTTTTGTGTCAGTTAATGAGCTTGGAGTCATTTGGAAATATGCACTGTGCTCCACAAAAGGAAATAGTAATATAATCAGAAATGATTATATTTCAGCACTTCAGCACTATTGCTACTATTAATGTCCATTATCACTATATTACCTGAAATGTGTTTAACAATCACAGTCACTAATCAGGGTGCCTGTCCTGGAAAATGTGCATTCTCTCCATCTGGATCACACTATGTATTGTGCCATTTACTGTTTTAAATGTTTTTTTTTTCCTCAGATAATTGGAGCCTGCTACCTCAGACTTTGAAAAGCGGTGTAGCTCAGGTAAAGCCCTGAGAGGTTCAAAGCCGGTGCTTCCGTCAGGGAAATAATGCAGTTTTCGTACAAAATGATTATAATATTCCATGATTACATGGGAGTGGGGGGGGTAGTCTGTTTTTGTTAGACTTTTGAAAGTAGCAAATTGAATCCCATCCAAGCAACCAGAGGTTATGAATCCCCAGCACAGGGCGTCTGTACTTGTTGGAAGGAGCCTCTGTCCCCAGAGTCATTGAACCCTTTGCTGACCATTGGGGGCAGACATGGAGTGCCAAGGAGTTCGTTCCCTGCCAGTAACCCTCAGCCAAGGACAAAAGGAAGATGAACAAAAGGTTCCAACTTCCTGGCCTCTCTGATGAGACAACAGGAAGATGCACTCTTCCATTGCTCTCCGAGGCTCCCTGCGGGACTAGCTCACTTGCCCACACTATAAGGTGCTCAGCAAGGGCAATTCCCATTGGCTCCCTTCCCTTTTCTAATTTTATATTCCTAATGGCCCTTCTGGAGCATCTAAGATAGCTCTCTGAATAAGGTGCTTATCTCACATCCTTTTCCCAGTTCTGCCTGACAAGAGATTGCACCTGACCTCCCCACTCTTCCCCTCTCTCTGGAGGCATCTAGAGTATTATGTTCTCTCTCTCTCTCTCACACACACACACACACACACACACACACACACACACACACACACACACACACACACACGCCTGTTTGTGGAGGACCTTGGCAATACCCAGAAGGCTTGGTGGTTTAAGTCATCATCTTGAGAAATGGAAATTCACAAAGTTTGAGTCTGGAAGGCGGCAGGCATAATTTATTTTTTCCCCACCTCTTTCCTTAAACATCACTACTCCATTCAAGTGAGGCGAGATGAATTCATCTAAGCCATATGTAAAATGCCCAAGATCAATGCCCTCGTTCTGAACATGTATCCATGTACTCTTAGATAATTTATGTATAATTTTAATAGATTTGTCAACAGCAGCCCTTCCTCATCTAAACAGGCTGGCTGCTTGCAGACAGACCACTTAATTTGCTCACTCAATGTTATTTTTCATACATGGTTGCTGCCCGGCCGACAGATACCAGATGATCCCATTATAAACACATTTGACATGACCTCTGCTGAGGGGATGGGCATCCTCAAGGTCTGCTACTGTGGCAAGCAGTGCGCCTCCCCCACCTCCATCCCACCCCCACCCCCACACATAATAGTCTGAGAATAGACACCGAGGCCCTCGTCACTACCAGTGCATCCATGCTGATGAGAACCCAAGTCTGCTCGCCTGCTAGCAATTCCTACTTCCTGCCTGTCTCTGTGTGAGGGTGTTTAGCTCATCCTCCAGGCAGGCTAGGGGTGTGGGGTGGAGCACTCTGCACTGGTAATAGATGGAACACAGTGAGAAGTACCCTGGTTTCCTCATATCTTGGTGGACAGGTCTGAGGTGCTCCCCACAGCCCTTTAGAGGGTCACCTGCCAGACTAAGTCCAGCTTGCCCACAGGGGTAACCGGCTTACTAACATACTCACTGTTACTTTCTCCTGTCCTTTCTCAGATCCCCGTTCTCTTAGGATGCTTCCTGAATTTAATTTTCAAAGAGACTATTTCTATCTAAATCCTTGTTTGGGGACATATGTCCCTCTGAGTAACTGCCTATTGGTCTTCTGGGCTCTCTGATTCCCCCATTGCCCAGATTAGATCAACATAATGCCTTCCTGGTCCTTCTAGCCCAATGCTCTCCCAGCACCAACCACAGTCAATCTGACCAGCAAATTGAATGGAGGCAGGGTCATTAAATAGGACAGAGGCCAACTGGACCAGCTTCCAGCTGACATGAGTGTTTGACTCAGGTGAGGGTTCTCTGTCCAGGTCATCAATTCAGAATGAAGATCTGAAATGGAAGGTAGGTAATGTCAAGAGTACTCTAGAGGGAGAGATGTTCCCCTCCTTCCAAAGACTAATGGGAGTGCTGACTAATCACTTGAGCCATTTCTGTCCATTGTGGTGACTGCCAGGAGTGACCAGTGTTCCAGAGGGAAGATGTTCTCTGGATGTGGTCATCTTCGACAGGCCGCCTTGTGACAGAGCCACATCAACTTCTAAATTTTCTCAATGGAGTACGATGTGTGTAATGTGTGATAAAATATAAATAGGCCTTTCAGAAGCATCTATGTGCCTCATTTTATCAACCTTTAGATGCGTTAAAGCCAAGTTCGGTTTTTATATGAATTCTAGATGATATGTAGTATTTTTATTTGCTACCTCATTGCTAAATGTTTCATATAAAACTGAAGAGGAAAAAAATACACAGTCCCACATATAAAAGAAGAAGCAGATGGCTAAATGTGACCGTGGGAAGAGGCAGAGAATAGAGAGCCCCTCCTTGCTGGGGAGGGGCCGAGGTGGAGTAGAGGAAAACTCACTCATTAGCCATTTGCTTTCCACTGTATTGGGAGTAGACTATTAGTATTCATAAGAATCTACAGGTGTCTTTGTTATTTTGTTATCCTTTAAATGTACATATAAATGAGTATGTATTATTTATAGATGTCTTTGAATTTAGAAACATCAAGCTTGGAAAGTAATGCGGCAAGGAATATTTGATTTAATGCTCACTGGAGAGTGGAGAAGGGGCTTTCTGCAGGAAGGCTGTGATGTTATCTCACCTTTTCTGGGGACTTTCTTACTAGTTCTTGGGTGGTAGTCCGAGTGTGGAAAACTTCTCAGGTAAAAGAAAACACAGGAGTCAGCGCGCAGGAGACCTGGGTTCTCATCTCAGCTTTTTTTCCTGGCTAGCTGTGTGACCTTGAGTCTGGCCTGCACACTTTTCTTGCAGTTGTTTTTCTTGCCTGCCTGCATCAGGATGCCATCCAGGGCAGTCTATGGTCTTGAGACTGGATGCATTCCATACAGGCTGTCCTGGGCTTGGCCTCACTCCATAGATAATTGCTTTTGTTTGCACAAGAGCAGTGAGGTTGGTTAGCCGTAGTGGGGTGTGTGTGTGTGTGTGTGTGTGTGTGTGTGTGTGTGTGTGTGTGTGTGTGTGTGTATATGTATGTATGTATGTGTGTATGTATGTATACACACATACATGTGCACATATGTGGTACCAAGATAAAACCCAGGGCATTGTGCATGCTAAGCAAGCACTCAACCACTGAGGCTACACCCTCAGCCCCACAGTTTTCCGAGGAACCATGAAACCCTGCTACATCCAAGCCACTTACCTGCACATGTCGGTAGAGATCAGGAAAACCGAGTCAGCTTTTCATTCTATTTTCATTTCCTCGGCAGTTTCTACATTGGCCAAGAAAAACAGCATACTTACAGAAATTCCTGGTAATAACTGCTTTCTGATTGGGTATGGAGAAACATGCCTGTCTGTGGTTTATTTTTTGAATGGATAATTCATCGTATCTGGATAAAAAATCTCATAATCTCCATAGACTTTCTTTCACAATTTTGTTTCCTTTGAGAATATAGGAACAGCCTCAGATCCATTCAAGTAAAATCGCTCTTTAATGGCTGAGAAAGCAATGCCTCCCAGACCCATTTGAGGCTTAAAAAGGGGGTTCTCAGCTGCTGGCTTTAAAGGCTTAGACTCTGGGCCTGGCTTTTGATTTACCAGTTGCTGGGGATGGGGTGGGGCCAGAGGCCCAAACTGAATATTAATTAACTCTCAGAATAACCTTGATATTTAGTGCTATCATCCCTGTTAGATAGACGAGACAGCGGTGAGTGGGAAAGGGAGGTTGGGTGTGTGGAGTCACCCTGCTGCTCAATAGCAGAGCTGAAACTTAGACCCATGTGTCTTGGGTCAATGGTTCTCAACCTTCCTAACTCTGTGACCCTTTAATACAGTCCTTCATGTGGTGGTGACCTCCACAACATTATTTTCATTGCTACTCCATAACTGTAATATTGCTACTGCTATGAGTTGTAACATAAATATCTGTGTTTTCCAATGGTCTTCTGATGATCTCGATCCACAGGTTAAGAACAGCTGTTTTAGGTGGTAAGTGTTCCACACTCTTGCTCATAGCACAAACTAAGCTAACGCCACGCACCAGTGTGTCTAAGACATGAAACTCCAATTAGGCCATGCAGCCTGTGAGCCAGCTCCAGACCCTAGTAAACTTAGAGAAGGATTCAGACCTCTCTGTGTGTCTTTGAAGAGGCAGAAATATACAGAGCCTGAAGCCCACATGCAATACCTTGTGAGGCTACTTTCTGCTAATACTCCTTCTTAAAACTGTTAAGAAGTCAAGGCCCAGAGAGGCAGGGGATGCTGAGGGGGCCCTGAACAGTACCGGGTACAGCAAAACCAGGGTGACCCATTCCAGACCCTGGGAGTGGGCTAGAAGATCACCTAGCCCTACTGTTTCCGATACTGTCTCCAGCCCCCTGACATACACAGATATACTTGTGCTCAATCTGGCACACTGGCTGCTTGAGTGCATGGGGTGCAGACTACAGGCACCCGTAAATAACCAGGCAAGTGTCCCCATGAAGAGGCAGGTCTTACATGAGAGGAAACCATTGCTCTCCTCAGGCCCAGACCTAAAGCATGCTATTTGGCTAGGTGTGAGTTCCTCTGGGGCTGATGCTGAGTCCTGGCTGGTGCTAAGGTACATCTAATGCTGGGGCATGGCTGTCCTTCAAAGCTAAGCTGAGCCTAGCCAGAGCCCAGGGCCCCTGGAGAAATAGGCCAGGGGCCAGCTTGTCTGTCTGTGGGTTGCTTTCCTCCCGTAGCTTCCCCCTTGCCTCCTGGCCTGTTGTTTGGTTTCATTCCCCAAGACTCTCAGCAAGTCTTGATTAAATGTTACAGCCTGGCCCCAGGAGCTGTCAGGGGGAACCCAGGGGAGAAACTTGTCCACACTTGAGTCTAAGCTTTAAAGAGACAGCATCCCCAGGAGCTGCGTGGAAGAGGAGTGGGCATGATCACCCCACATGTATACCTACCTAGATGGGACTGGACAGGGGGGTGCCGTGTCTCTCTCTACACAAGAAAAGGGAGCCCACCCCCACCCGGGTCGGCTTGGTAGAGCAGCAGCTGGCCTGCCTGTCCGTGAATTAGGGATGTTGGCGCTGTCCCGCCTCTCAGGGCACTTGAGGCGGTCTAATGAGGCAGAGGAGATGCAGAAACGCTCCAACCGGCCCACAGTGCCAGGCAAATGTGAGGCGTCATCATGAAAAGCTTAAATTTATGGGTCTGAAGGAGAAGCAACATCTGGGAAGGAATTATTGCAATTTAAAGGGAGGATGTGGGTCTGTTTATAAGTGCAGAATCTGGAAGCGATGTCTGGTTTTTTTTTTTTTTTTTTTTTTTTTTTACAAACTAATTCATATTCCAGTCAGAAAACTATGGTGTGACTATCTTCCAGATGTTCAAAAGAAAATTGTCGAAGATGAGTTACATCTTGGAGGCATTTTCTGTCTTTCAATAGGCTTCACTGAGCATCCACTGTGTACCAGGTGTGCCCCTCTCCACTAACATCTTCGATGCCACCATGGGCAAGTCAGGATGTAGTAAGTCCCACGAGCCCTTTCAGTGTCCCCTCAGTGCGGAGCCTTTAGGAAGTGCAAAGGTCCTCCCAGATCTTCCCCAGTGATAGAAACATCTGTATAAGCATGTGGTGGGGACCAAGGATGTGTGCTGTCATTGAGTGGTGTGACTGGATTGTATGCAAGATCATTAAAGGGTTTGCTGTTTAACAGGGGAAAAAATGGTTTGGGTGAGTATGATCTGTAAACTTGATTTCCTCAAATGCTTCTGTCTAGATTCCTGGCAGTCTTGTGGTAGCATAATGGGATCCATTCAAGTCAAGAGCACCCCATTTTCCTTCTCTCTACATTTTCTTTGACCCCAAGACAATGAGGGTCGAGGGCAGGCTTCATGGGTGACCCACGCAATGCTACTGTGACACTCTCCAGTGTTCTCTGGCAAAGCATCTGTATTCCAGAGAATGCTGGGGCCATTTCTAGAGGAGGAGCAGATAGGAGATGGGTCAGGGGAGAGGCTAGTGAATGTTGAGTCGCAGGGAAGAACTGGGGAGTCTGAGATCGGAACACTAGGAGGAGACTCTTTGCCTGGGCTCTTCAGGGTTCCAGGACCAGAGTGATGCTTCTTGCGTGGGGAGCTCTGTGATGAGCTCCAGGGTGTAGCACAACCCCTGTAGCAGCAGCAAGGCCACCCGAGGAGCCTGTTGCCATGGGACTGGTGTGACTTAGCCCCACGCTGACATCACAGAATGCCGAAGTCAGGGTAGCTTCACCACTGAAAATGACTCCATGGTTCTACAAGCTGGAAAGTCCCAGGGAAGTCCTCATAGTCCTTCTAATGTGGTGCTCTCCTGGCCTCAAGCTGAAACCCTCCTCCTGTGTCCTCATGGGGAGGGTACCAGTTCAAACATTCTGTTAGCCTGGGGGCTCTACCCCTTATGTCCACAGTTATAACTGCTGCAGTAAAGTCCCTACCTTCAAATATAGTCATGTGGGGCATTAAGGTTTCAACATAGGAAGGTTTGGGAGCACACAAATCAGTCTGAATAGTGAGATGAGAGAGGAAATGGCCTAACTCAAGTGTCAGTCGTATAAGCCGGTGATAGCTAATGTGTCTGCTTAGCATTCTGAACAGTGAGTGCTCTGTGTGTCACAGAGGAGACAGGGAGAGAGGAATCAGGGTTTTCATGACAGGTAGGTGGCCAAAGTCATGCCCTGAAATAAGGATCTAGGAATAATGTTTTGTGGGTTTTTTTTTTTTAATACAAAACAGGCAGTTCATACTCATCATCGTTCTCATCTTGATGGGAGAAAGAAGGGCAGAGAGTTGACCCAAGGAGGGGTAAAAATTAGTCCCTGGAGTTGGGGGAGGTGAAAAAAATCTTATACATCAATGGCTTGTGACTCCAAAGCTCTCTGACAAAAAAAAAAAAAAAAAAATCTTACTCTTCAGAACTTAATTCCTCTTATTAGGAAGAATTTAAATGTCACTTAACTCAACTTTTGTCTTGTGGGGCGGAGAATGATAATGAAGAGACCGAGTGGGGGGATGCTGGGTTAATCATCTTCCTGACTGCGAGGAACTAGAGATTTGCTCCCTGTTGACAAGCACGTGGCAGGTGGAGGAGGGGAACTTTGAAGCAGGGCAAGGTCCCCTGACCCTCCAGGCTGTTCGGGGCCGTGGAGTTGGGATGTCGATTTGCCAGGGACAGACAGACGGAAGTGAGAGTATGCCTTCAATCTCCTCTTCTTCAGTTCAGGGTGGTCGTCATTCAGCAAGCACGGGACAGCTCTCATATCCTTATTGACAGGTCCCTGGTCACCCAGAACAAAGGTGTATAAACATCTAGAGCTCCATTCCAGGCTCCCTCCTTGACTTTTCTGTGTGACTTGGAGGACTCTGATTTGCCATGAGCCTCCGTTTCCTCATTTGTAAAACGGGAGCTAATAAAAATAATTGGTCCGTCAACTCGTTAGAAAAGGTAAAGGAGAAACCATGCATGGCTTTTGCAAACCTCAAGCTTTGTGGAAATTTTGTTACTCCTCCAAGCAGGTGGTGTGGCCTCACCAGACACAAACTTGCTTTGAGGAATGTATGTCCACAATCAAGCTTGCCAGGCAGGGCCTCACCCACAGCTGAAAACGAGTAATGGATCTCATCAGTGGCCAACTCTGCACCCTAATGGAAATGGGAAATCTCTGCGTGGTGCTGGGTGAAATCTTAGAACGTGCTCTGTCTTTGCCTCCTCACTCTCCATTTTAAAAGCAGAGCCTTCCGGACCCGTTGGCCCGGTGAACTGTTGCGAACCTAATGGATAAACCGGGTGCTTATTTCCGTATTGGCAAGATGCCTGCAGGCTTTGGTGAGCCCATGGTTGATATCATTAATGGATGGCCTGTTTTTCTGTCGTCTTGAAAGAAAGCAAGTATGAATGAGTGATCCCTGTGTGGGATGTGTTTGGAGTGGATGTCTGAGCCTGATGCAAGGCTGCTGCAGAACCCTGCGTCCAGGCTGATAGGAGGGGGGATTGTGGCTAGTTTTCTCCTCTCAGCTTATGGCCTCCAGCTCCTTTTCTTTGCTTTCCAAGAAAGACTGGATCTCGGTTGCCTAGCCAGCCGAGGGGTGCTGGACTGCTGAGTACTAGAACTGTAATTGGGGTGTATGGTCAAGAGTCAGGCATAGTTAGCTGGTTTCTGATCCTGTATCAAATGGGAGAGTGCCTAATTGATTTCTCTTCTCGGCAGGCAGTTTCTCTTCAAAAAACTGGTGTCTTTTATAGAGCGGTAAGGACTCCTAGGGCCCTTGTTTATAACTCTCTTGGCTATCAGTTTGGCTCATGTCAGGAATCATCTGTACCTACAGATTTTGAGTTGAAATGGTTCTCTGAGTTAGGTTTTTGAAATCTCTCAGCATTTAACCCAAACAGCCCCGTTCTGGGTTCTTGTTTTCATAATGGTCTTTGTCTTGTCAAAGTCAATCTCATCTGCTAAGTGCCCTGGGAAGGTAAAGATGATAGATCCCACTTACAAGCAGTAATGTTACCTGGCATGATTTTAAAAATAAAGTATCCTATGTCCTTTTGCTTTTTAATGTCATTGTCCTTGAGATGATAAGTTGCCCTCTGGTAAGTCAATTAATGGAAGAGAAAGGATCAGTTTGACTTGAAGTAACCAAGATCAAGCCCCCAAGTAAGGTGTTGTTACCATCTCACCAGATGTCCAAAAGTCAATCCTGGCTCCCTGTGACTTCTTATGTTCCATCCTGAGATGTTTTCCCAGGCCACGATCTTCAGAAACTGCAAGTTTTACAATGTTACCTTGGGATCAAAATTATTACTAGAGCCAGAGATGGTGGTGCACGATCTTAAACCCAGCACTCAGGAAGCAGAGACAGGAGGATCTCTCTGAGTCTGAGGCCAACCAGATCTACATAGCGAGCTCCAGGGCAAGCTATGTATAGAAAGACCCTGTTTCAAAATAACAACATCAAAAATATTCCTAGAAAAAGGGTTATTCATATTCTATTGAATTTTTTAAATTAAAATATGACACATCATTTTCCTCCTTCCTTTTTCTCTCTTCACTCCCTCTCAAAATCAAGGACTCTTCCTTTAAATACACACACACACACACACACACACACACACACACACACACACACGCATGCACGCACGCACGCATGCACGCACGCACGCACGAGCACACATACATGCACACAAAATGCCTAAATATATAAATGCAACCTACTCTGTCCACTTAGTGTGACTCACATATATGGGATTTCAGGGCTGACCACTTGGTATTGGATAATTAATTAGAGGGCTCATCCCTGGAAAAGACTCTTTCTTCTGCTCTCAGCATTCCTGAGCTGCCTGTAGTTCCTTGTCTGTGGGTGGCATCCTGTGAGATTTCCCCCCTCTCAAGGTAGCATGTCTGTTGGCATTCTCATCATTCAGCCATATGGCTATCATTGAGCAGCCATATTGTTGAGGTGTCGTGAATGAAGCTTCCCTGTTACTTCTAGGAGAGGCAATCTTACAGCAGACTTCCTGGTCCTCATAATGGCCCTGGCTCCTCTTCTGTAAAGTCGCCCAAACCTTAGGTTGAGGCACTGTGGTATGTCCGTTGGGGCTGGGCACCCTGTGCTTGTTCTCTGCCTGTTAACCAATTGTGGTTTCCCATCCTGTCTCCACCTGTTGCAATGAGAAGTACTTATCTGTGGGTCGAAGGATAAATATTTAGAATGCAGTTAGGAATCATGCCCATTGAGTGAGGTGGCAGTAGTAGGTTCTCCTCCAAGCTCCATGACCTGACTAGCCCAGGTTGGTTGGCTGGATATCTACTATCAGGCATGATTTCCCTCTCGTTAAGCACTGTTGGTTAGCGCCAAGATATGAACACCACTATCACACCCTTGGGGCTATTGTGCCACGGTGGCTGTAATTGTGGTTCCTAGGCATTGTGGTTCATTCTGATCATTGAAACTCGGTTTCTAATAATTTAAAATCACTTTCTATGCCAAGTAGCTCATTAAGGCGGAATGCGGATGGGTGGAGTGGGTGTCATTTGTAGACCATCTAAGAAGAAAAGATGGCTTGAGTTGTGATCTATTGTGCCCTGATGTGGCGTGGGGCACCGTGGGCCCAAGATTCAAGTATTAAGATAATAGTATTTTAATATCCATCTGTTCTTGGCCCCAGATCTGACTGTAAGAAATGGAGGTTGGTTAGGTGGGGCAAAAGGCAGCGAGAAAGGAAAGGTAAGACTACATAAATAAAACCACTAAGACATAGACTAAAGCTCGTTGTGAGCGAAGAACAGCTAAAGACCCCTTAAAGGGGGAGCACCTGGTGGGAATGGGCCAGAGCGTCATGACTTGGGAGCTCCTTGCTGGGGACACAGAATGACTGGCGGCACACTTGAGATGTGTGGTACTGAAGAGGGCACAGTGCTGATGAGGTTGGGCTCACAAACCATGTCCTCTAGTCTGAGAAATGAGAAGTGGGTTCTTAGGAACTCAGTAACTTACCGGGCATCACAAAACCAGGTGGTTATATAAAAATTCCTCTTGTAAAGTCGTGTGTTTAATCTTTTCCAAAAGTAACAAATAGGTTCAAATGTATCCTTTGAAAAGAGTCGGACAAAAGAACAAATCACAAATGCCTAAGTGCAGTATAAAGATACCACGATAGTATGCTATCCCGGCGCTAATAATGAGCATAGAGGTAATCACTGCCTTGAAATTGCAGGGGACAAGGGGAGGCAGCTATTACTGGAACCTAAATGGGGGAGTGCCCTCTCCTTCCTCGAGGGCTATCACCTTCAGCTGAGAAACACAAGACGATGCAGCAGGGCCCAGCCCATACCCAGGCTCCTACTGATGCCCACGTAGGTTGAACCTAACCAGAAGTCAGAGGGTGTCAGAACCATAGTGATGCCCCAGATAGATCAGGTGTGCCTCAAAGGACACAGAGCAGGCAGTAGGGTAAGAAGCTGACCCGGATGAATGGAATATTTCCAGCACACTAGCTAATGGGTCATTTTCCTATCAGAAGAACCTGGCTTTGCGTGTGGCTTTATTCCCTTCAGAACTCTCACAGTGACCTCCTCTAGAAGTGGTGTCTGGCACGAAAGAGTAGGAACGCAAGGCCATTGTTGTAGGTCATAGACTGTTCTGTATTCCCTTCCCACTACTGTCCCTTGAACCTCCCGTCTGCCTATGCTGTATTCAGTTGGGTCCAACCTGGGTCATGGCGTCCTCTGGCCAGAGAGACTTGAACCATGTAGGTGGAGGAGAAGAAGAGCAGATAATCTGACTTGCATTTCTGAAAAAATCTTTCTCAGCTGCCTGGTAGCAAGGATCCTCATGCTTTTGATTGACAGCCTTTACAGTGGCCTACAAGTCCCTCCACACTCTGAGCACCCACCACTGGAGCTCCGTCTTCTGCTGGCATGTCCCAGGTCCAGTCACAGAGACTTTGTCAGTGATCTTAAAATGGTGTCCCAGTCCCCGAGGCACTTTGCGCTGCCCCTTCCCTCTGCCCTAGACTCCTGTGTCACCCATTCCCTATTCCCTTCCAGTATGTACACAAATGTCACCCCGATGATGCTGACCTCACGCACTCTGTTGAAATTGTACAGCAGTCCCCAGATAGCATCCTCTCCTCCAGCCCCTCACCCTCTTCTAATACAGTTTTCACCTATCAGGTTCATTGTTTCTTGTCTGTTTTTACCTACTAGACTATGGACTCCATGAGGGGAGTGATATTTTTGTTTTGTTCATTCATACATTTCCATTGCCTAGAAAATGGCTTTATTAGGCTTCAGGTACTCAATAGTTAATGAATGAACGAGAAATGAGTGAATGGATGGATGGATGGATGGATGGATGACTGAATGAATGGATGAGGTTCTTGAGAACCTAAAATCAGTGTGACCACTGTCTTCTAGACCTCTCTCTTCACCAACACCTATCTGCTCAGGATCTTTCCCAGAAATTCATTGATCTTCCGATCGCCATTGCTGCCAATACCTTGTGGCTGAAGTGATCGATGTCTCTGCATGCGTCACACTGGCTTGGTGGAGGAAATGTATTCACGACTTTGGCTCTGTGTCAAAATTAAATGGTGACCTTGGCTCATTTTGCCTCCCCACAGAGGTTATTTCTTAATCGTAAAGGGAACGCTCTGTCCTTGGGAAAAGTAATATTTCTGCCACCTTCGGCTTTCAAATGGCTATTTGATATGGCTCACGGGTGTCCCTGTCAGAGGCAGCTGAAAAAGCTTAGGTAGAGAGGATCAGCAAATGGCCTGTCCTGTCGTCAGAAGCTGGCCATGAGGTGGGATTTGTTTACAATAACTTATTTACCTGTCCAAATCCTTCATACCACATTAAAGCTTTCTCCTGCTAGCCAGGACCCTGGAGTGCTAAGAGGAAAAAGGAAAATCAATTGATAATGATATATTCCATTAAAAAAATATATTGATTCCCAGGTAATGACAGTCCTGTGCTTTTGCAGGGAGGGTGCCATTTCCCATCATGGCGATGGCTTTCTCATATATTATGTTTGAAAGAGTGAACAAGGAATCACCCTGCCTCCCCATAATAGATAGCCTCTTCCTAGTAGGTATTAAATCTATATTTAAAACATTTCTCTCCAAGGATTCCATTCTTCACCTCCTCAAGGTCTTCTTCCTCATTGTCTAAAAGAAGTAATGATTTGTTATTGTAATTCTGGAGTTTATGGCCTTTTCAGTATTAAAGACCGAATTTCTTGGGGGATTTTCCATCTAGAACTGCTCTGGGTGGATTAGGTGGGAAACAATGCCGTCCTTCTTACTCTAATTCCATGTTAATGGCTCCGTGATGGGGATTAGGGATAGCTTGTGTGGAGGGGTGGGGAGGCAACTACTCACTGTACTCCATCATCTGGGTGTGCTATGGCAGAGTTTGGTACCCTTGTTTGAGAGCGTCCATATGGAGGAAGATCAGCATCAGGGAAGAACATGAGGCAGAGACAAACAACCATTAAGGGTGGTGGTCATCTAAGATACTGGAACTCAGAATCGAGAGTTCACAAAAATGATGGTTGTTCCACACCCGAGCCCCATTCTTCTCCCTCCTCTTTCTTTCTCCAGACTGTCTGGCTTCCTCGTTATGCCCATGCTTTGCTAAGTGCTGGTGGCCATCGAAGTTTTTGCATCCTGGGGACGAATCCTGAGCTCACCAGAGACGGACGACGCAAGGTAGGTCTCTACTTAACAAGCCTGGAATGGGGGAGGCATCCTGCCTAGGCAACGCTGGCTGTCTTCTCCTCCTGAGGGGCTAGGCAAGAGGGAAATGGCCCTGGTCCCTTACTCAGTGGTTAAGAGGAGTTTTACCACAGGCCTGTGAGCCATAGGGCTGCCCATAAGCCATCCTGACCTCCATCTTGAGTGTCTGTAGGGAGTTAGATCTGGGGCTAGCCTACATGACCTTGAAGTATCTTATAATCTGTTGTTTTTCTTTTTGGAGTTTAAAAAGTTCAAATCTTACAGTTCAGCTTTTTTGTTACTAAAATGTATTATCAGAAAAAAAAAAATGTTACATGTTTTAAAAGGTCACCTCTAAAAGCTGAGGGTATCACTCAGTAGTAGAAGGAGTTCTTAGCATACAAGGCCCCGAATTCAACCTCGAACACCAAAAAAAAAAAAAAAAAACCCACCTATATGTGTATATATGTGCATATACATATAGAAAGAAACCTAAAATCGTATAAATGATATAATTATATCCTATAGAGATAAAAAATTCTGTGCATACATAAAATGTGTACATAGGTCTATGCATCTGTGATCACGCTGTACCCACTACTACCAAGGGTAAATGCTATTTTGGCTCAACAGTGTGTTAGGGCAGCATTTTATCTCAGTAATTAGAAGTCTGTATCATCATTTGTCAAAGCTTCCTATTTTAGGTATATAATAATTATATATATACATACATACACACACACACACACACACACACACACACACACACACACACACACACACACATATATATATATATATATATATAAAATACATATAATACATAACCAATTAATGCCCTAAAGGTGGACTTTTAGGATTTTTTGAATCATCTACTGTAGCAGTACCACACAATACATTTCTGAGAATGTACTTTGCAAAGCCATTTATTTCCTAGTGTTCAATTCGGAGAGATCTGGCCTAACGTTTAGACTCAGGACTGTCAATCCAGGAGCAAGTGGGGTGAGGAGTGGCAGCGGGGGTGGGTGGGGGTGTGCAGGGGTGAGTTGTGGCCTACCTGGTGAGAGCATAAATCTGAGGAAAAGCAGCTGCAGCATTCATGGTTCTGTCACCTGCCGGCAAGCCAGGCATCACATGCCTGCCACAGGGATGATCCCGCAACTGGACTCACCAACATTCAGACAATTACTACCCCTCATGAAGCAGCTGAGACTATGGGGCGGGGGGGGGGGGGGTTCAGGATAGCTAAGGGTCAGCTGGCCTAGGCCCATGTTCTTGAGAACCCCCGGCCAGGAGGCTTATACCTGGGACCAGCAGATGCTCGCCACTTAGCTTAGAGCGTCAGGCCAACCGGGGCTCCTTCCATGTCAGGAGAGAGCCTTGTCTTTGGACGCAGTGACGGTGTCATGGAAGGTATAGCATATTATTCCAGGATTCTTCACAGACACCGAGGGAAGAAAACAAAAAGCGGTGCCTCTAGGATCCCAGGTTGTAGAGAGCAGAGACTGACATGAGGAAATCAGAGGAGGTTAGAGGCTGGGCCCGGATCAGATGCCGCCGTGAAGGCACCCACCACCCAACTATGCCTCAGCAGCTTCTTCCCCGCGGTAAAGCAGAAGGCAGAGCACAGACAAAGACTGACTGGCAGGCTCCTGACCCAGAGGAGCTGGTGGGCTGTTGGCATGAACCTAATAGCACCTCTGACTGGGGGTTGGGGTGGAGGGACTGTCTTGTCCATTGTCGTAGGCCTTAGGGGATGCTTGGCTTCTGTGACTGATGCTTGGGAGCCGTCTCCTTCCTAGCAAGCAGAGGGTGTAAAGGAGAAATTTGGAGGTGTGCTTCACCGTAAGACAGCTTTCGTTGGGTTACTCTGCACTGGCTGTGTGCCGGGAAGAAAGAGGTTGGGGAGGAGGCCCTGAAGGAGTGATTTTTGCTTCCTTAAATGGCTGCCCTTAGTTTGGTTCTTCTTACTCCCTGATGCCCGTGAAGGTTTGGCATGGAACTCAGATGTGTCCCAACTTGGGGTCAGCATGTGTCGATTCAGGATGGGGGAGGAGGTTGGTCCTGACACTTCTCACTAGGCCTACCAGATGGAATGCACCTTTTGAGGGATTTAGTATCTGCATGCCCCCAGACTGGTGTCCCTATAGTGGACCTTTGTCCGGCCTACCGTTGGTCACTTCCTGAAGAGTAGAAGCTGTGTCTAGTGCAACTCTGAATTATGTCTGTCTACATGCCACCAACACCAGCTCTGGACCCAGCCAGGACTGTCTCTGTGAGTTCCCATCATATATGGGCCCAGTACCAGATATGCTCCTTATGTCTGGTCGGGATACCCACTAATACCCCCAAAGGATAAGAGAAGATGCTGGAGCCCACTATGGCGCCCATTGACCAGTCGAGACCCTCCTGGACAGTCCACTGGGTCCTGGTACAAAACAGGCCAATTCAGAAACAGTGGGTGGAGAGCCGCTTGCCTGCTCTCTGAAGTAGGATGGAAAGCACCCAAGGAACAAGAAGGGTCCCAGAAGCAGTGGGAGAGAAATCTGACACTTGTGCCCCCAGGGGTGATGAACTGGAGACTCAAGTCTATGCAGAACTGAAGATTTGGTTAGGGATGGTAGAAACAGACTTCCGAGCTCTGGAACAGGTGCCAGTTTTCCTTGGCACTGAGAACAGGCCTACACCACATCCCTTGCCTCCATCCCTGGGACTGTGGAACCATCTCTTATAGTCTTTCCAAGTCTTTCCACCCCAACCCCACCCCCCCAAGCGAGCAAAATGCCCTACATGTCCTGTATCCCCAAAATCATAACACGTGCCTCCAGAGTGAATGGGAGCCGTTCATGTTCAGGCCCTGAGCGTCTGCACTCACTACAGCGTCACTGCCCCTAAATCGGTTGTAGAGACACCCTTCCACCACACTCTGTCCTCTGCCAGCCTCCTCTACCCACTTAGGGGAGCCTCATTTCCCTAAGATATCCGGTTCCTCTTCTCCTGTGCTGGCTCCTGTCCATCTACGTTAGATCTCTGTGGTCCCTACCCCGAGGATGAGCCATGAAGACATCTCCGTGCTGCTCTGCCCATTCCCTCATAAGCTTGCTGCCTTTCTTGGCCCACCCCAGGGACCTCCATAGCCACCTCCTCACTAGACAACTGAGCCCTTGCAAAAGCAATGTGCCTATGGCCACCATCTGGACACTCTAAGGCCACCGTGGCCTTAGCTGGGCCTTGACTCAGGCTGGCATATTCTTGCACATGCTCTTTCTAGGGCCCTCTATGCCTTTCCATCAAAAGTTTCCCCAAGACCTCAGTGGCTTCTCTGCTCTCTTTATTGGTCATAATAGCCGGCACCTCCCTGGCTGTGGGAGCTGCAGGTCTCTTCTGGCTCCTCTTCCCATTCCCTAAGACAGTGGCCTCTCAACCTTCCTAAGGCTGTGACCCCTTTAATACAGTTCCTCACTTTGTGGTGAACCCCCCCAACCATAAAATTATTTCGTTGCTACTTCATAACTGTCATTTTGCTACTGTTACAAATTGTAATGTAAATATCCGATATGCAGGATATCTGATATGCAACCTCCAAAGGGGCTGTGACCCACAGGTTGAGAACCACTGCCCGAAGGTCTTCCCCCAATTTTCTATCTCTCTAGTGTCTTCTGTTCCTTCTACCTCAGCTGTGCCCTGGATTTGACACCCAGCTGGGCTCTCTATCTCTGCTTATCAGGTATTTTTCAGAGTCCTTCTTGAATTAAGTCTGTCTAAAATAAAGTTCCTTTGTTGGTGTCTCTTGTGGGCTTTCCAGGGACTCCCTGGCACTCTGAATCCCATGGCTGTGTCTGTATCTTCCTCCCTCCTCTCCTCATTCTAGAGGACAGGGTCTATCCTTTTCTCCACAGGCCCAGCACAGGGCCCGGTCAGTCCATGGGTGTAGAAGGTCACGTTCTGCAAAACCACAGACCATCTCCTCATAGGCAGTGTGATGGAGAGGACCCTAGGATCAGAGACAGTCCACCAGCTTGAAGTCCAATCTCCCGGGAACTGTGAGAGCATCTACAGAGTGAGCCTAACCCTGAACTCCCCTGTCTCAGGAGACTGAGGAAACACTGAGGGAGAAACCATACGGGACAATGAGAAGAAACTGAGGACAGACTATGAGGGCACACTGAGGGAAGGGGTCAGCCATACCACCTGACCCACAATGCCCAGCTTCAGGGCACAGCATCCCGACCCAGGCAGCTTTACCAATCCTAGAGGCCCGGGTCTGTCCACCAGCAGTTCTAATTGAGTTGTTCTCACTAGAAGGTATCTAGCTTGAATTGCTGTTCCCGATTCAAACTGTCACTTGTTACCTGGACCACCAGAAGGCAGAAGAGACCCTGGAGGGACCCAGGGAGCACAGAGCCTGTATGTGCATAGGAATCCCACTTACCCAGTGACGGGTGGGGCGAAGGGGCACATCCCAGTTCCGTCTGTCTGCAGAACCTCGTATGTCACCTAGGCTGGAAGTAGCGTCTCTGAGAACCTCGGGGTGTGTTTCTGTGTCCAAGTTTGACTTTTTCTAAGTGCCCTTCCGTAGCTTGTAGGCACCCTTGCCTGCAGGACTGCTGGGAACATTTGGGAATTTGTCCACTTTGTGAAGACAACTGGAGACGAGGCATGGAGGTTAACCTCAGCCTGGACTCTGTGAGATGTCTAGGATGGAATACTTTTTTTTTTTTTTTAATTTGGGGGGAAAAAAAGGACTAGGCTCATAGTGGTCTTGCCGGCCTTGCTCTAGTAAAGGACCAGGTGTGTATTTTTGAGTGGCCATACTCTTAAACGTGTGGATCTTCATCCATTATAGGTGACCTTGCCCATAATTAAAAACTACTCAAAAGTGATTTTTAATCCATTTTGGTGGTATATGCCTATAAACCCAGTACCAAGGAGGCAGAGGATCTGAAGTTGGAAGTCAGCCTGGCCTGCATATTAAGATACTGTCTCCTTAAAACAAATAAGATATTCTTTTAAACTTTTCTCTTATTGCCCCGAATTTCTCTCCACTCTCCCCACCATGACCTCTTCCTGGAACAGACAGTGCCAGAAGCCGTGGAGGCTGCAGGATGCACACCCGGTACACGGCGAAGCAAAGGGTCGCCACGGTACTCATTCCTTCATTCCTTGAAGCACCTCCGGGCAGCCACACTAGGTATTGTTCCACATCTGCTAGCCAGAGAACTTCAACCAATGCTCTATCCTTAATGAGCTTTCCTGTGGGGAGACCAGCAACTAAACATTCTGTTAGAACATGGGAAGGATGCAATAGGAATTTACCCAAAGTGCTATGGGAGAGCATGCTTAACAAATGTTTCTAAAGCAGTCTCTATAATTCTGGGTACCATGCTAAGCACAGGGAGCACTTCAGGAACCGTGGGAGAAGAATCCCCAACCCAAAGCTTACATTGGAAACAGAAGTCCCGTCACATCCTGGAGACCATGATGCTTGCTTCTGTATCCTCCGATCTAGGCCACTCAGAAGCTCATCCGTTACAGCTGCCAATTGGTATTTTTGCTCTTGCTTATAAGCAAGCTGGCTGTGGAGAGGATGGAGATGCTTAAGCCTCATTCACAGAGCGTAAGCTCGCCTCCCCACCCATGTAAGACAGAAGCAGCCTAGCAACTCTCCTGGGCCCTTCCTTTGATTTGTAGCAACTCATTTAGATAAAAGCATCTGGTTTGTAAGGTAGCAACAACAACAACAACAAAAAAGAAATCATTAAAAGCCTATTTCTGCTTTTACAAAGTAAACTAATAACAGCACAGAGGTAACAATTAACCCAACTCCCGCCCCTTCCCCAGGTACCCAGGCAGATGCTGACCGTGGGAAATAAAATTAGAACACAGAGAAATTCTTCAGAAGGGCTCTCCTGGAGCTCAGTACTCAGGGATGTGCGTGCATGTGCAGGGATCCCGGCCAGCCCCGGAGCCCCACCCTCCCATTAGCACATAGAGTGGTAACCTGCTTCTCCATCCCAGAATAAAGAGTGTGATTATTTATTTAACACCGGTTCTGAGGCTTTCTAACATGCATTTGGAGTGCTCTGCCATCTTCCACAGGCACGCGCTTAGGTGCCGTTACTGACACATTTGGATCCAATGAGAAAGCTCTTCCTTGAGCCAGCCAGTGACTGATGGACTTTGCTCCAGTCCTGACTCCTGGGCTAATGTACTCCTTGGAGCACTTTGCCCTCTTAAACCTAAGTGTCTCATCTTTCCTAGAACAGCGCTTCTTGTGAGAACTCTTTCCTCGAGTGAGGACCTGATGCTGGGGCATTCCCAGCACCCATTCAGCCCTGGACCCCTCTCTGCTGTGGGCCTCCCACCGTTTCCTGTGTATCTGGCTCCTCATCTACTTGCTGGCCCGCTCTGGGCATGTGAGGGCCACCCTGCAGAGCTGAGCCAGAGCCCATGCACCAGGAACTGCTGACTGACTGTAGACATGCTCCCCAGTAGTGGGTCCAGGGCCCATCTTGTCACAGAACCCTCTAGAGGGCAATGGCTGGAACTCCATCTCTAGGACACTGTCAGAGGGGTGGCACGAAGAAGGTGACTTGGAAATATGATACATGGTGCAGGAGTCAGGAAGATCTCCCTAAACTTTGCTTGTAACCCAGGCCCTCGATATAAAGCCTCACATTCCAGCCACATGGAGACAAGTATATTCTGTAGTCATGCATTCGTCCAATCTTTCGTTCATGAAAGATACATTTCTAGGGAGCTGCGGAAGTTGGGAGCATGGTTGTCGGGACCAGACTGCCTGGATTCAAATACCAGCATTGCCTCCCCTTCTTCCCAGCACAGTGTATAACTCCCAAGCCTCAGCTGCTTCAGCTGCGAATAGGGGTTCTGAAAGTGTTTACTTCACGGGGTATGCGTCAGCCTTAAATGAGATAACATCGTAAAGTACTATCTGGACGAGTGCCTAAAGATTGGGCACTATATAGAGACTTGTGGTTAGTTCAAGGAGCAAGGGCAGAGCATGGGAACCCAACTCCTGCCTCTCTTGAGGACCAAGAGTGCCTTCAAAGAAGTTATCCTCGGTGTGTTTATCCATATCCCTCTACAGTCAGGCATCCTGCTGCCCTGGCTGCCTGAACACCTGTCAGCTGGTGACCTCTGTGCCTAGGACGTTGGGGTGGCCCTCCTCCACACACAAGGATCCCAAACAACCACCAAGATGCATCCATTTTCTGTTCCCCATGGCAGCACATCCCTTCCCACTGATTGGAACCCATTCTCTTGACCCGTCTCATGAGTGGTTGGATGCACTGGATCCCCAAGGGCTTGTCAGGCTCTGTCCTGGGAGTGACACTGGATATGGCCCCAGGAGAGCTGCTGGGACTCCACCACAATTAGCACTGTGGCTTTAGAAGAGATGTCAGCATGTCCTTGGGGGCATCTCTCATTAACAATTATGAAGTCATTATCTGGTAAATAATTCATAACCCGAGAGATGGAATAAGCTGCCAATAAACAATAATCCATTTAAATGAGGCTTGGCAGGGGTGAGGGTGTGGCCATGAGGAGGTTCTCTCCTGAAGGGCAGTCCCCTGCTCACCTCCAGTGTTGTTTGCCTGTCCCTAAGAGTCCTACTCAGGAAGGCCTATCGTCTTCTTTGGGTAACCCACCCAAAGCAGTGGTTACCTGCCCCTGAGATCAGGCAGGTGAAAGTCTCTCTGGTGAAAGGGGGCTATAGACAAAGTGCTGTATTTGCCCCTGGGTCCCACCCCACCCCACCCCACCCCACCATCACCCCAGCCCTATACCTGTCAGTATTGCCGACCCTTGCGTCTGGAATCCAGGTCCATATGACATGAGGGCTATCACAATTAGCCAGTATCTCACGCCCTCCGTGTCTATGTGACCTGTGACTCCCCAGTGAATCAGTGAGTACTGGGAGGCCCATCTCCTCCTCCTCCGGGCCCCTGACTGGATTGGGTTCCAAGAGGTACCTGTATAGATTGACCTGCCTGGTTGGGTAGTTATGTAGTTATGCATCTTAGTGGTATTTGGAGGCCAAACCAGGGGTACTCTGGAGGAGGCAGGAGGGGATTTCTTCAGGACACTAGACCTGACTATCCATCTTCTAACAGACATACTGGTTTCTGTCTAGTGGGCTGAGACTGCAGCCTCTGGCTGTGCTCAAGGGAGGTGGGGGAAAGAGAGGAAAGAGGAGAGATAGACAGACAGACAGACACACACACTGTACCATATATCTTAGTTCTGGCTGTGTTTGGTAATTGGGACCAGTTAGCTCTATGAAAAAAATGCCCCGCCCCTGCCTGATCCATCATCCTACCCACAGAGCTGGCTCCACCCTGTATCTTCAGGGCCACTTCGGAGGCCCTCAGGGTTCCAACCTCATTACTAACAGACCCCATTCTTCCTTCTCCTGAATGGTGGCGCAGTGGACAGGATCCTTCCCAAGGCCCGGACTTACGTAACATTCTCGCCAGGCTTCTCGGGCAACCGGAGTCTTGAGCTGTTGGCTCCAAGGAGCAGGGTGGGGTGGCGGATATGTAATTGTCACACATCTGGAATGCTGCACGGACCTCTGTGGCCAGGCTGTGTGGTAAAGGTGACCACACCGGGTTTTTCAGTCTTGCTTATTTCTCAGTAGCTGAACTAACCAGCCCCAGGGTGAGGTCCCTCCTGGCTCTTTAACTTATCCTGCTGCCAGCAGGGTAGTCAGGACTGGCCAGTGTGAGGGCAGGCAAATACATGCTTCTTCCTGAAGCCTAAAGAAGTGCCTGAAGCAGCTGGAGCCCCTCACTCCTACTCTCATCCCCTCACAGCTACCTTTGAACTGTGTTGCCTCTCAGGAGGCGCTGGCCCTGACCTGATGGGCAGGCTACCGCAGTGACATACCCTGCCTACTGCTGAGCTCTTTGTTTCCAGGATGTGGGTGGGGTATGTTCTACCCTGGACAGCTTCTGCCTCTCCCATGACCAGTTCCAACTGCCTGTCATTTCCCACCATGAGTGTCCTAGAAAGGAAGCTGCCACTTTCATACCTGGGGCCTGGAAAGGCTAGACGCAGCCCCTAGCCAGGAAAGAGCATGAAACACCAACATCCATCCCCACCCACCCCCACCATCCTTTCTTGGTTCTAGAAGAGAATTCAGGGGACACACAGAGGGACCCGTTAAGACCTCATAAATCAAAATAGGAGTGAGAACAAGTGTAGGAGAGGAAATGGAGCGGAGCGTGTCACCTACGTGAAACCACATCTAAAAAATCCCACACGTGGGCCACAGGCTGCCACAAACCTGCCTCCAGGCCTCCTTTGGAATCGCCTGGGATTCTGGTGGCCAATGTGAAACCAACTACCTGTTTCTTGCCATACAGAAGAGAGAGTGTATCTCCAGAAATGTGTGCTTAGAAACTTGCTCCAGGCTAGCACTTCCTCTCCTGCTCAAGCTTAGCCAGTCCTGTGGAGGCTGGGGAATTGTCGCTCCAGCCCACTGGGACAGAACTCAGTGTGCCTTGGCTGTGGCTAGATGGACAGGGAAGGAAACTCTATTGCAGACAGGGACAAGGACGCTGTTCAGCCCCAGCAGCAGGCATGAGAGAAACTGGCTTTTGTCACAAGGCAGAGAGCATGGCATTTCTGAGGGAGATGGCAGAGAGAATAACCTAAGAGCTCCAGGGACGGATGCTCAGTAACAGATGTGTTCACATCCACCATGTCTGTGGTTCTCGGTGAGGGGTTCTCTGGGCTGCTAAGTGGTGTTCCTGGAGGAGAAGCCTGCTCAGAGGCAGACTTGTTAGCTGGCCATCTTCCTCCATCTCCAGTAAGCCCTGGGGATGGGTTGTCTCTGACACTAAAGCCTCTGCCCAGAGATCTCCAGGGAAGGAAATTCCATCAGCTCCCAAAGTCCCGTTCCAGTGGCTCCTGCAGGCTTTTCTTCTATCTGACCTAAATCTCTCTTGCTGCAATTTAAGCCCATTTTTTCCCTTGTTTTGTTTTGAGTGGAAAGAGAAGAGCTAGTCCCCAGATGCCTCTGAAGGCAGGGTGAATCAGAAGTCCTCCATCTCCTGCCACACTGAAGTGTGTTCAGAATCCTGTCCTGTTGGATCGGTCTCCGAGGCAGCCTCCAGAGAGAAGGTGGAGTGTAGGGAGTATAGGGGTGAGTGTAGCAACTAATGAGGGACCCACAAGCAAGGGTGTGGCTCCCGTGGAGCCAGGAAGACAGGCGTGTGACCAGAGCAGCATCATTGAAAAGTCCCTCCAATTAAGCAGTCAGGTATTCTTCAGGAAGGGTGAAGTCCTGTGGAGGGGATGCCAAGTTCTCGAGGAGGCAGGGAGTCACAAAGAGGAGTGGCATGCCTTTTAAGTAATGCCAAGAGAATTTTGCCAACTACCAGGTTACAGGCTTAGGTTTGAGAAAACACTCTTGGTTGCAGCTCCCGGGGCCCTAATGCTTAGGTGGGCTCTCCCTGCTCTCCACAGCCGATGCAAGCCCCCCAGCTCTGCCTCTCACAGGTCACTCATGCATTCACTTGTCGAAGTCTGTGGAAAAGGGGTGCCTCTGGCCAGGAGACCACTCAGGTGCGTGTTTTCTTTAGAGGTTTCTGCTGGCCGCCTGGACCACTCAGTTTCTTTCTTGGATTGTTGTGTCTGTCTTTCTATCCATTTTCTTTTTTTACTTCTGGGAGTAAATGCAGACCTCCACTTCTTTGGGCTACAGATTAGCTATTTTGTAGGCCACTGAAGCCAGTTCCTGGAAGAACCGGGTTCATCGTACCTTTGTTTCTTTTCTCTGATTGGGAAGCAGTAGATCACACACAGCAGCTCTGTCTAAAAAGCAGTGACGATGAGTAGCCCTGACAGCGCTCGGACAGCTCATAATAAATGCAAGAGAAGAATTTTTATTTTTCCTAGGCCAGTGGAATTAAAACCTCCCTCCTCTACGGGAGAAACGGAGAGAAATTGAATCCTTTTTCCTACACGGTTATCTTTCTGCAGTACTGAGATGTGAGCAAGGTCATTGGATCTTTTTTTTTTTTTCCATTGCTTGGTCAAAAGTGCCCCCCCCCCCACTACTTGGCTTCAGTACAATAGAGGAGGGGGGATGCAGTCTGCATTGATTGGATTTAAATAATGGAATTGCCATTAATATCTCCCATAAAAGATGATTGATTCTGACTTGGATTTATGGGAAGTTGGGGCTTATGAAAGTAAACAGAGTGGCAGTCGTTCAATATGAAGGCTGGTTTATGCACCAGCTCCCCCTCAGGGCTGGTTAAAAGGATGGGCTCCCAGCCTCACCTCCCCCATGCCAGCAGCTGGGTCATGAGGGTCCCTGCAGGCTCTGGAAGGCTGCCTAGACTAATCCAGGAGACAGGTTGAGTTCTACCCCTCTCTCCTTCCTTATATCAGATCTGAGAGTGAAACTCTCTGTTTCCAGGGAGAACGGCATCCATCCCTGTTGTATGGAAGCCTATTGTTACTAATAGGGCAAAGGGCCCCTAGTGGCACAGAACTTTTTCTTTACTTTTTTTTTTTTCTTTTAACAAGGCCCCTCATTGCACAGGTGCCTCGAGCCCTGTGACAGGTGGGTCCTTGGGCAATAGCATTTCCTGAGCTGTTCCTTCTAGAACCTGGGAGCTTAAGTGCTGCCCGGGGACCCAGAGCAAGTTTCTCTAGCCATTCTTCCTCCTGTTTGGCAAAAGCCCTCCAAGAAAGGAGTAAGACCAGCCCCTTGGTAGTGATGAGGCTGAGGGTTTCGGTGCATTGAGTTTGAGCCCCAGAGTCTAAGACTCGGTGCTGGTAGCGTGCAGAGGTGTATGGTTCTCCAGTGTGCCGGCCCACGGTTCCTAATCCTCTTACTTTTGGTGGTCTCTTTCATCCCTGCAGAGTGGTCTGAATCCCTTATCACTCGCTTCCAGCCTTCCAAGTACTATTGATCTTCTGTCCCTCACCTATGAACTGGCAGCTCCCAGATCTGTCCCTAAGCTCCTGTCCCACGTGTCCGTCCTCCCTCCCCTCAACCAAAGTGCCCCTCGAGTACCCTAGACCTGCCTGGACTCACCTCTGTCCTGAAGCCCTGTCTTCAACTGTGCCCCCAACTCCTAAGAATGGCAGCATCACCTCCTCAGACCTAAGTCACCGAGGCATACTCCAGTTTTCCCTCTCTGCCTCTGTGTGCCATACACCAGACTCTTGGCTGTCTCCTACCTGTCCCCTGTGTATCCTTCCTCTCCACTCCCCATCACTCTTGGCTTTCTCCATGGGCCTTCAACAGCTCTAACCCAAGTGACCACTGAGTTCTCCTGTCTCTCCAAGTTCATCCTGCTCACTGACCCCCATCACACTATTAGATTCCAGCGTTCCCTGTCGGCCAAGGCAAATACAGACACTTGCTTCTCTCATACCTGGTGCTTCCCACCACCATGCCTATCGTACACTGTTTTCTCCACTCAGAACTTTGTTTCCCGCCATCCTCGCTGGACAGGCCCAAGACAAAACCAACTATTGCCTCTCTGCTGGCCGCACGTCTAGGTCCAGAAGAGACAAGAAACCTTGGATAGCTTCCTCTATTGCACATGACCAGGGCCCCCAGCCTTGCCCACCCCACCCCATAAAACATCTGTGCCCACCCAGTACCAGCTGTTTGACAGCAGGTCGTAAGGTCTCAGCAGACTGGGCCTGATACCTGAGTTAAAGGATGCCATTGACCGCCAGCATCACATGAGGTTCTGGTTTTAGGAAATGAGCTGTAACAGTTTTCTCACCTCTGCAGTGGGAATTGGGGAACTAAGAGGACCAGAAAGGTCCCCTGGGGCTCTCCATGGACATGTGTACACAAGACTCCAAGGGATATTCTGGAGTTCTGTGAATAGCACGTTTGCAACTCAAAGGCTCATTGGCAGGGAAACTGATGTCCCAAAGGAAGAGGTGTGTTGAGCGAGTTGAACTCTGCCAAGTTCTCTGTGGTCTTTCCATGGCCTTACAGTACCCTCCTTTAACAAGAGCCGGTGTGAAGTGTTCTCTGTGGTGAAACCCATTGTATTTTGTGTTGTGTTGTGTTGTTTTGTTTTGTTTGTGACAGGGTCTCACTATGTAACTCTGGCTGGCCTGGAACTCACTATGTAGACCAGGCTGGCCTCAACCTCATAGAGACTCACTTGCCTTTGCTTCTTGGGTGTTGGGAATAACCTTTTGAGTCCTCATGTAACCTTTTGAGTGCCCTGCAGTAGCCTCACCAAGGAGGAATTGTTCCCATTTTCACAGATGAGTCAGTAGAAGTTCAAAAATACTAGATGACATGTTCAAGGGCACAGAGTTAGTGCTGAAGCCAAGTGCACACCGGTCTTTGGTTTGAAGCAAGTGCTCTTTCTTCAGCTCTTCCCAGCTCCCATGCCGTTCCCTCTTCTCAATGGCACTCACCTTTAGTCAATGTGCCTGCCCCCTGTGACCACCACGGTCATTGGCAAAATGCAGCCACTCATATACCTGATGGGACTTTGGCAGTGCATAGAAATAGCGTTGGATCCGGAGCCCCTCAAACCAAACTTCAAATCCAGCCTCTCTCGGATGTATTGTGTAACCTTGAAAAGGGAGTTACTTCCACCTCTCTTTCCTCTGCTACGATGGAAACAGGCCAAGACGTAATGGGCCATCGGACAAGATGATCTCCAAGCTGCCTTTTCTGCTCCAGCATCTCATAGCTCAGCCATCTTGCCCTGCCTCCTTCCCATCAGGGCAGGAAGTGCTACACAAGCTTGGAGCTAAGTTTGCCCCAACCTGTCTGCCAGCAGCACTCTCCCTTTACAGCCAGCAAAGCTCCCAGGAGGTCCCAGGCCAGGGGCTTTGCTGTCTCTGCCGCTTGCTGTACCACACAGCCAGGCAGACCACAATTTTCATATACCCCCGATGGCAGCTTTATCTAATGAGAATGAGATGCTTACACATATTTTCATTTTAAAAAAAAATCGGCTATTAATTTGTCAGAATTATTCATATTTTACTGATGATATTTTCCATGTATCTAATCAAGGAGCTCATGAATAGAAATGAAACTATTTAAATACAGAGATGGTGTACATTGTAAGATCTTGTTTTCTCAAGCTGTTTCATAATGCAGTGAATACATTTATTTCTTCTAAAAACAGGTTTTGCAACCATCAAAAACACATTTTTGAAATCCTTGTTTAAATACGACTCTATTCGAATATGCTAAATTAGTGTGAGCCGTGGATGCGTGCGGGTGCATGCGCGCCCATGTATGCGTCTGTGTGGGTACTAGAAGCAAATGCTTTGTCTTCTGGCCTTCTCGCTGGGGACAGGAGATTGTTTTCTGTTGAGAAAACTTAAACACACACACCACACACACATTTTTGGGTCTAATCTTAAGGACAGATAGATGGCAAAGTGCAGGTACCAGTTGAAATTGGATTGAATAATATTCGGGATAATTATTTGTTCAGTGTAGACTTTTCAACTGCTCCGAATTCCAGCAGCACTTACCAACATTGAAAGAGGGTTAGAATCATTAAACAAAGCCAGATATTAAATATACTACTGCTATCTCTTGAAACATTAGCAAGTAATGTAAAACACATGGCGTCTACTCAATGGAAAATCCGAGAATACAAATTATAATAGTTGTCTTAAAAGACCTCTGGGAAGCTTGAGCTAAATTGCTTAATTCCATTAATAACAAACTATTACTCTAGCTATTAAAGTAACATAAGGTAATAGAGATCATGTCGCGAGATTGTGCCGGGACTCTTTCTTCACCTAGCACAAATTTATTCAGGGGCATTGATAGATTTTAATTGACTATGGCAACTGAATAGCAACAAAGGAAATTGGATGTCTTTTGAAAAGCTCTACATTTTGTAGAAGCAAATAGCAACACCCAAATGAGGGTTTAGGGGAGCTGGGATGGGCGGGAAAGGATGCTGGGAACATCTGTCCCAGCTGTTCCTCCGAGGAAACGTCTTCTTGTGACCCTAAGGAGATGCTGGGTGGGAACAGGCCCGTCACGGCCAAGCATCTTTTTCAGATCTGCGCAGACCAATTGTACCAAGACCAGGCCAGGCTGCCATGAAGCATGTGACTTGTCATGAATACCCCTCGGGCATTTTTCCAAGAGATTGGACTGCAGGGACCTTCCTGGGGACTGCTGAGCTCTCTCTAGAGAACAGTGCTTCCTTCTTCCTTAAGGCTTGACAGTAGTGTGGATGACCCCTCATCATGGCCTAGTGATAGAGTGAATGACCTTTAGTGGTACCCTGGTGGTGCAGTAATACGGTGAGTTTTGGCTAGTGGTAACTATGGAGGGAGGAGGGGCTCACATTCTAGATTCCCTCAACTCCATCTAGACATTAGTATCTGAAGACCTGTCACCATTTTTCTCCATGTCTTGGTCTTCTCCTCATACCCAACTACAGTCATGGAGTCTTTCATGTCTGTCTCCTGGCCCATCTCCATCCTGGCTCTGGGGATGTGGGAATACCTGTTTCATCCCCTGGGGCTCCGACCTCCTTCCCCACAGAACCCTAACCTGAGGTTCCTGTGACTAATGCTGCCTCGGGTCCACTGGTGGAGGGAAACTCGTTGGAAGTTGTCCCTTAAGGGTGGTCACAGGAGGTCATAGGAGTCCCCAGTCACCCCTTGCCGTGCTGTTACTGAGGGGGGTCCGGGCCTTTGTTGTCACTGGTCCCACGGCAGGTGACAGTGCTGCTACTGAGCTATGGGGTTGTCTTCTGTTGGCTGCTGGACTTTCCCTGTTTGCTGTTGTGAACGTCCTGAATGGCATCTCATGGAAAGCTGTACAGTGCTTGCCCTGGCTAGTCTTAAGACAGCTTGATACAGAAACAAGAGTTCTCTGAAAGGAGGGACCCTCAGTGGAGAAAATGCCCCCCCATAAGATCCAGCTGTAGGGCATTTTCTTAATTAGTGATTGATGGGTAAGGGCCCAGCCCATGGTGGGTGGTGCCACCCATGGGCTGGTGGTCCTGAGTTCTTAAAGAAAGCAAGTTGAGCAAGCCAGTAAGCAGCACTCCTCCATGGCCTCTGCATCAGCTCCTGCCTCCGGGTTTCTGTCCTTTTATAGTTCCAGTCCTGACCTCCTTTTGATGATGATGAACAGTGATATGCAGTGTAAGCCAAATAAACCCTGTCCTCCCCAACTTAGGTTTTGGTCATGGTGTTTCATCACAACAATAGAAACCCTAACTAAAACAGTGTTCATCATCCTCTGCCCTGGGTAGCCATCTGCAGCTGGTGTAATAACATCCGGCTGTGTCTCCCAAGACCAGGGACCTTCTTTTTCTCCATTCTCCGTTGGCTTCAGCTTCTCACAGGGCATCAGAGAGAGGCACTGGAAATTCACACTGCACACCCCTCCGACTGTTCCCACCCCTCCAGCCGGGTGGTAGCTCTTTTTCCCCTGTGTCAGAACCGGAGCTCTGGGGTGTGACGCTCAGCAGCAGGCTCTAACTCGCGGACACCTACTTCATTGGCGCTGAGAGAATCTAATCCCACCATGCCTGCCGCACTCGCATGTGTTTGAAAACCTCCTTGGCAGGCAGGACCTCCTAATTTTTTCCACTTCTTGTGATTAGCGTTGCAGACTAATCCGAGCACCAGACTCAACACCAGCTGTTCTTCCCCCAGTGCTTGTTTTTACTTATAAACCAAATCCTGGAGCCGCTGCCTGGTCCCCGTGCCCAAGTACAGCCAGTCACCTATGGCGTGGACTCGGCTGAGTGATCTTTCCACCTGGATGCCTCCACTCTGCCTGCCAGGTCTTGGGGTATGAGAGGGGCACACTGATTGTAAAGAGGATGTCGGCTTTCCCTATATGCTGAGCCGCATAGCTAAGTGAGAACAACCTTAAATTGGTGATTTTTTTTTGCTTCCTTGCATACCACAGACAATTTTTACAAGACAAGATATATTTGAAATAATATGTGTAACGTTTCGATACGTTTTCTAAAGTAACAATGATATGCACAGGCATGATCCCATCCTGCCTCTGAATTGAAGACCCAGAACATCACCAGATTGTTAAAAATTACCTGTTTTCCTCCCTCTGTTCCCTGCAAGTCCTCTCAAATTTAGAAAGAGGCACGCAGAAACTGCCCGGCTCTCTACCCATGAGGAGGCCATGCACCAGCTCCCTTCCCAAGTATGGCAATGACCTCCCTGCATACTTTTAAAATGTGAGGCCTCAGAGGGTCTTCAAAGCTGAAGGGGGAGCCATGCTGCTGTAGGGAGTCAGGCCAGGGAGCTCTCTGTGCTATGCCTCTCGTAGCTTTCCCTCATGCCTGGCCTCCCTGGCAGTATTTACTGAACACAGACAAGTGGGTGTTTGCTCCTGCACCCACTCCATGCACTGTTATGCTTCTCTAAGAGTGTCTCTGATACCTACCAAGCCCTATAAACAAATCAGAGAGTGTGGCAGATGAGGCTTTGACCCTCCCAGCACTCCAGCATCGGGGAGAATCATTGATTGTCAGAAATGCCACATTCCTGTCGAGAAAGCACGTGAAATCAGCCCTGTAAATTGGGAAGAGGAAGTCACATTTATATTTATTCTGTAACCATAGAGTCACGAGTTTCTCATATGGTGGGGGGGGGGGGGGGGAATTAAACCGCAAGCCCTTTCAAATGACTTAATGTCCAATCATAGTCACTCCTGCCCAGTACTGTTTCTCTTGGTAGGAAATCCTGGCTCCCTTCAGGCCTTGGGTATCTTGGCTGAGCTGATTGCTTTCCTGGCAGCGGTGATCACTTGAACACAGGATGAAAGAGACTCACTCTTTTTTTTTCTCCCTGGCAGTCTGTCCATGTTTTGCCTCTCCGGCACACTGTCCCTTTGGTCCACCCTCCCTGCTTTCCTCTTCCCCTTACTCGGTACAGAATCTCCACTTCAGGACCAGGACAGGCATCCAGGGTTTCCTAGGACTGGGCAGTTGCCTGTGCACGTGGGCTTGAATGGGCCCAAAAGAATTCGTGTATACAGGCGTGCAGGAGGCTCCCCCACCAGATCAGCTTTCTATAGGTGCAGTTCACAAAAGAGGGAACTTACCCCCCATCTCTGCCAGGAACTGCGGGTGCTGCAGACACTTCAAGGAGGGACCGGCACAGAGGACTGGGGGGTCTGGGAAGGTCCCTGCACCCTGGAGTGTCTTCCACTGGGTCCTGAAGGTAGACAACCTTGAGCCCTGTGGGAAAGAAGGAAATTTTCAGCTATCCCAAAAGAGTGGCTGGGCCAAAGCTGCCGTGTGTGCCGAACATGAGGTTCATCTGAGCTGGGAGTGCAAAGTGGTCGAGGGTAGGAACCTACGCCGCCATAAAGTTGCCCAAGTATGGAACATCGACTGAGTAGTGTTAGGGACCGCTTGGTCTAGGGAAGGCCAACTTAAGATTTCAGGCTAGAATCTTAGGCTTTTTCTTTCCAGTGTAAAATATACAACATGTTTTTATATACTTGTGCATAGTGAGATGGTTCTTGTAGTCAAGCAAATTAATGGATGACAGATATGGGATGATACATAGGTACCCTTTTGTGTATCTGATATGAACTGAAAAATCTACGTCCTTTGCAGATTTACAGTACACGATATAGTAGTCACATGGTAGCATGGAGTAAGAGCCTATGAATTCTCAACCTCAAATATTAAAGAAGGGATTAATTGGATTAATTGGCATTCTGGATATAAAAGTCATCACTGAGAAATCTAGAGTGGTGATTTAAATAAGAATGGGCCCCATAGGCTCATTATTTGAGTGCTTAATTATTTGAATAGTGTCATGGACTGGCACTATGTGAAAGGTTTAGGATTAGGAGGTATGGACTTGTTGGAGTAGATGTGGCCTTGTTGGAGGAAGTGTGTCACATGCTTTGAGGTTTTAAAAGCCTATGTCAGGCCCAGGTGTCCTCTCTCTCTCTCTCTCTCTCTCTCTCTCTCTCTCTAGATATATATATATATATATCAGCTACTGCTCAGGTGCCTGTCTACATGCCCCCATGCTCTCTGCCATGATGATAATGAACCAACCCTCCGAAACTGTGAGCAAGCCCCCCAGTTAAATGCTTTCTTTCGTAAGAGTTGCCTTGGTCGTGGTGTCTCTTCACAGCCATAGAACAGCAACTAAGGCATCTAGCAAGGATTTTAGTGAACATCAGAGAGTCTGAAGTTTGGGCAGAAGCAGCTCTTTCTCAGAGATCTCGGACTCCCTTTGTCCACCTCCACGTTTACCTCAGGCTTTTGGGGCCGAGGGAAGCCCCTCCACTGGGGTGCAGAAAGAGTTACAAGGTTGTGGAGGAAACTGGAAAGAGAACTTGATGCTGCGGTAGCCAGCACGTAGATTTCTTCATGCTTTTGGCAAAGCTAGGAAAATCGGGACCATTCTGGAACCTATCTCTCCACAGCCCAGAACCTTCCGCAGTGATGGAGCTGTCCTACACCACACTGCTAAATGCTACCGAAAACTCTGGATGCGGCTCATATGACTAGGGAGCGGAACTTCTAATGCCACTTAAGTTAAATTAATTTTAGAAGAAATAGTCCCACTGGCTCATGACTGCTGTATTAGGCACAATCACCCTAGAAGACCCCAGGCAGGGCCCGAGTGAGGCTAAAGACTATAGACAGAAGATCTTTTGGTTTGTCACTCTGTGTTACTCAGAGTGACGCAGCATACGGAGCATACACAGCATACAGTGGCTTGAGTTGAGGAGGTCATGCCAGGTTTTCCCGAAAACCCTTCTCTCCTGCCTCATACTGTTTCCTCTACTGCAGCTGCCCAAGGAAAGCCATTTGCTTCATGCCTTTTGTGGTACATGTGCCAATGCCATGCCTGTGCATCAGCTTACCATCTGGTTCCTGGCTGCTCACGGTTTGTTCAGGCAGTAGGTGGCAGGATCTCTCACGGCCCAGCTTGCTAGGCAGTGGCATGTTTAATGTTGCCCCCTCCCACTCGTCCCTTTCCTGGGGTGACTAGGAAGGACTTAGAGGGCCCATGGCCACCCCTCATGAAGAATTTGCAAAATGGAGTCATTTGACAAGCATTCCGCTCACAGCCCTGTCTCTGCCAGTGTAGATTGAGACTTCCAGGCTGGGTGTTGATTTTACTCCACAATTGTCAAACAGCTGTAGCTGGATGATCTGGTGATGTGCCCTGGGCTCGGTGGTAATCAGAATTATCCATTGTGAGCAATCCAACTTCTTGAAAGGGCTAAGAAATGGTCCAGTGGGTAAGGATCTTGCAGCACAAGCATGAGGACCTAAGATATGGTCCCCAGAATCCATATAAAGCTGGGCACAGTAGCACACGTCTATAATCCCAGAACCCCGATGAGGAGATGAGAAGTAGAGATGTGAGACTCCATAGAAGCTCAAGGGCCTGCTAGCCTGTTTCTATGCTGAAACAAAACAAGATAGAAGCCAAGGATGGGCATCTGAGGTTATCTTCTGAACACACATGTTATTTTGTGTGATGTGTGTGTGTACACTCTTACAATGTGTACACACACACACACACACACACACACACACACACACACACACACACACACACACCCCACCTCCTTGGAATTGGTCAGGGTCCCACTGTGTAGGCCAAGCAAGTTTCAAACTTGTGGACGTCTCATGCTTGCTGTTCAGACTCCCAGATCCTGGGGTTTTGTGTGGGTCACCATATCCAGCAAGATACAGATCTTCAGGCCGTGAGGACTCAGAGAAATACTTGTTATATACCCAACCCCATGAAAGTCCAAGGTGGCTCTGAGATCCTGGCTCTACATAACCCTGACCATTTCCTAGAGGGGTACTAAAAACAGTGTAGCAACCTTGCTGTGGCTATGATGCATTTTCCCATGTGCTGCTTCTGCGTGACGGAGGTTCAGAGAACACATGAGTAGGATACGTTGGCTTTGGCTAGGGAAGCTAGCCTACTGGTTGGTCAAATGCATTGTTCTGGATTCAGCCCTATAAGAGTCTTGCTTTATATGATGTTCTTGTACCTGTGAATCCTTGTTGCTGCCCACTTGAATAGTAGACCATGAGCTTTCCACCAAACAGTTATCAGTGATTGAGCATTTCCCTTTCTAGCATTTCCTAGCATGGCCAGGGAGGGAGAAAGGAAAGAGGTGGTGCTTGAAAATACACGAGCAAGGAAGGACAACAGGGAGGGTACATTCATGGTAGATAAAGATGCCCAGAGACAGGAGCCCAGCAGGTCTTCATGGAAGAGAGAGAAACTTGGGGTAAGCAGCAGACTTTTGCAGTCTAGAGGAAATCTAAAGGACTCTTAACTAGTGGAGAGAATGGGAGGCAGGTTAAGTTATGGAAAGTATGAAGAACATTTTTCTACTGTGGTTTCTACTTATTTCGGTGCATCCTGCGTGTTATGCCTTATGAATTCACACTGCCACCTGGTTGCATTGTGTTACATCCCAGCTTTGTGTTTCTGACAACTTGGATCAGCATCAGGAAAGCTAAGTCTTCACTGCTTAGAGACACCACTAATTATGACCCCTGGTCCTTCTCCCTCCCTGACACGCCACACCAGTGAAGGATGAAGAGATGTCCAACAGGGATGACATGATGTTTATGTGGTAGACAACAGCTGTGACTCGGGAACCAACCACTTTAACATAGTTTTTCTGATTTAAAAACCTACTTGGTATTTTGGAAGTTTTTGTCTAGGTTTATTTTTTTTGCTCTAAAAACTGGACAATTTTAAGTTTGGAAGTATAATTTTTTAAAAAACTTAATTTCTCCAATGCCTTATCTCCTCAAACCAGTTTGGAAAGGGGGGGAATAATCCAGATCTCAAATCACGCTCGTGGAGTAAAAATCCTTTTCAAGTTCATCGCATGAGGTTGCACTCTGACATGCTTTTCGAGATTGGAATATTTTGATAAATCATGATTATGCCACTTTTTCCCTGAGAACAGAAGTGGAAATAGCATCTGTTTGCTACACAGCATCTCCGGGTCTGGGCGTGCTGTCTGAAACAGAGGTGGCCCAGCCTGGAGCTGATGAGCATCTTGATGAGCTCAAATTGCTTCCTGCACTAGTTTGGGGGGTTGGGGGGCGGCAGCATTAGGATGAACTGGGTCAGCTTGGGGATCTGGAACGCAGGAGTCACTCTGAGTCTCAGAGAGACTGTTAGTTCAGACTCATTCCACAAGTCCCTGGAGCCTGCCCGCATGGTCACGTGGGCCAGCTTTCATCTGCAGGCTAGCTGGTGATCTTGGGTTCTGTTTCTCGATGGGCTGTGTGCTTCTCCGGGGCTGTAGTTGGGACTCAACGCAGGTTGAAGGGAACCCAACTGAGAGGTGCTGTGGGGACTGCTGGTTCTGGGGATGAGGCTGTCCCAGCACAGGCAGACTCTGTAAGGTGAGGACTGACAGCGTGGAAGTGGTCCTGCAGTGTGAGTATCCAGGGCACCTGTCTGCATCAAACACATTTCCTCCATTCACTGCTCAGTGCTGTCGCTGATGTTCAGGTTGAAGGCATGGGTCAAAAAAGAGTTTAAATAATCAGATCTTTTTTTTTTATTTACTAAACTTTTGCCTTTCCTTCTCCAGCTAGTAAGACTATTGGTTAAATCTTTAAAAATGTTACTCTTATCCAGAAAGTTCTCTGACCCGGCATCTCTTACCTCCCAATGGCAGATGGCCTGAAACTCCTCTAAACTGTGTTCTTTTTATAACTTTTTATACAAAGGAAAGAAATGTCCAAATCTGAAGGATATTATTCAATCAGTCTTGCATAGACCTGTGCCGACCTCTGTTGCATACATCCCTATCAGGGAAAAGAATATTTCCATCAACTGCCTTCAAAGCCAGCACCCCAAACCAGAAGCAGTGACTGATTTGTTTTGAACGTGCCTTGTAGCGTGGTGAGAGCTTTTAAAACATCACCTGCATGCTTGAAACCAAATGTCTTCCTTTGCTGCAGGCTCCTGGGCATCCAGGGTCCATTGTTGTAGGCAGGTCAGAGGGACGTTCTTCTTCCCATGTTGTGAGGTCCCCCGGCTGAGACGCAGAAGCCCTGAAGTATGTAGTCAGTGGCATACCTCTATACCTGGAATTGCAGGCACTAAATGCCTCCAGAACAATGGATGGCAAGAAAGCTTATTCTGTTTCCAGGATCGCTTGCCTGCGATTGTGCCTGCTGAGTAGGACTCCAGATTAGAGAGAAAAAACGAGAGAGGCCCACTCATCGGCCTGCATAATCAGCACCGAACAGATTTCTGCTCCAACAAAGAGAACAGTGTGTTCCCGAGACTCTGCTGTGCATGCCGAGGCTTGCTGGTGGGCGGTTCTCCTGGGAGGGAATCGGGTTTTTCAGCATCCCTCACATCTACCACTTCCCTTTTTGTTGGCTCCAGACTTTCTGGCTCCTGAGAGGTGGTCATTCACATGAGGCATGGAAGAGGGCAGAGGTGGCTCTGGCCTTTGTGACCCTTCGTCTCTTGACTCTCCGAACCCCCCCTACCCGAGAAAACAAGGTCCCGTAAACCCACCCGTCTGACAGCCTTTCCTGCTCAGGTCACTAGGTGGTCAGTGTCCTGATCACCTCATGACCCTTTTCCTTGCCTTTTATTCACATCGCCATGGCCACTCCATATGCTTACAAGGACTGTGTCCCTGACTGCACCCATAATCCTTTTCTCTCTCTCTCTCTCTCTCTCTCTCTCTCTCTCTCTCTCTCTCTCTCTCTCTCTCTCTCTGAAAATCCTCAGCTCCGCTGTACTGGGTGCTGTGAACACTTCCAGATAGAAGCAGCCAGACTACTGACTGTCAAGACAGCAAGAAAGACCAGCCAGACGGCTGTGTGATCTCAGGCCCACATGTGACCCTCTGCAGGGTGATTCTTTTGGTCTGGTTCAAATGGATAAGATCCCCTTGGAACTCAGGGGCTGTTTGGAATGGCCGACATGAATTTTATGCCTGGTGTGTGAGCCTCTCTTGCAATTGTTATTTCCCTCTCTAATCAAAGGGATTTAAAGGACCTGAGAATGTATGTGCTTTGTTTGAATGTCAGAGTTGTGCCCTTTGTAAAATTACCCCAGGGTATGAGAAGGGAAAGTGTAAGCAATTAAAATGCACAGGACAGCAGCAGGAGAAAGCAGCTCAGAAGCTGCCGCCTGCCTGGAGGACCCAAGGGACCTGGACCCTGGGTTGGGGGGATACAGAAGGCCCAGGCCCACACTTGCTCTCTTGCTAGGGCTCTGGTGTGGCTCTGACCTTTGACAAATCGTTGCATTGCCTGGGCCACAGTCACCCTCTCTGAGTGCGCACATTGGGCTAAAGGTCGCTCAGGATACTTGTACCTTCAGCAACTGTTGGCTGTGATCACTGCCAATTAGACTGGAAATGCTAAGGTTTTAGATACTCGGACTGGCCATAGATGTTCCCTTTGTGTCGGCGGCGGGTGATTCATGCCCATTCATCATGTCACTGTCACAGCCAATGGGAGCCAGACCAAGACTGCCAGAGCCCTGGCGGGCAAAATGTGGCACTGTGGACTCATGGCCCCCTCCCTTGGGTAGGGGCCGTCCTTGCTTGCGCCCTGGATCCCATCAAGCTTCTGAGAGAGAAAGGCCGAAGCTGCTACCAGTTAGGAGGAAAGAAAAAGATAGATCTTTGAGCCTAGCTCCCAGACCTGAGTCCGCAATGGCTCCAGATCCTGACCACATTGCTACCTTGGCTTATATTGGAAGGGGCTGGACTTTATGAATTACAGACTGCCGGGCTCTGCCTACCAACTTCCCCTCTTCTCAGGGACCTTCTTGTTCTAGCCTACTCCCTGTGAAGGCCACTGGAAATCAATCTTGGAGCTAACCGAAGACCCTGGAGCGGACGCCGTTCGGCCTTCATGGTGATTCCTGGGAACCTAGTCTAGGGCTGCCCAAGTTTGGGTATCTGGGGGCAGAAAAGTGTTCTTTAGAGCAAGCTGAGGTCACGCAGGGCAATTCGAGGTCTGTTCAGGGGCGAGGCAGGGTCCGACACACTTCACAAGTATTTTTCATTCAAAAATTATTAAAATGTTTTAAAAACTTAATGTCCAGTTTGGGGAAGGGGGGTTGTATTGTTAGGTGGTGTTTTAGTTTGGTTTGGTTTTGGTTTTTCAAGACAAGGCTTCTCTGTGTAGCCCTGGCTACCCTGGATCTTATTCTGTAGAGCAGGCTGGCCTTGAACTCACAGAGATCCACCTGCCTCTGCCTCTGTCTTCACCTCCCAAGTGCTGGGATTAAAGGCGTGTGCCACCACCGCCCGGCTAATATTCTGCTCTTAAAGAGAAAGATGTCAAGGACCTACACATCCGCTCATTTGCACAAAGCTGGAGCAGAGATAGATGTTCTGATGGGCCATCAGCCATAGTCTGCTAGAGCAGATCCCAAAGCACAGGAGCCATTGCTGGGAAAGTGATTATGTAGGTATCTTCACCAGCCCTCTAACTGCTCCATGGCCACCCACCCTCTAGTTTCCATGGTTACAGTCAGAATGTTTATGTCCAGGGAGGATGTGGCGGTCAGAAGGTGATGGGCCGGGTCTAGGGGCAGAGGCCCAGCCTTCTCTCAAAATGGATCGTGGCTCCTGTTTGCAGTTGGAGCTAGAGAGATGGATGCTAGTGGGGTTAGTTAAGGGTTCCACCTATCCAGTACCAGATTAAACTCCCAAGTTCTGACATTCTGAAGGACTGCTGTCTTTGAGCCAGCCGGTGACTGGGAGCATCTACTGATGGTCAGTCTCATCTGTTCCCCTCCCAAGCCGTCAAACCTCCTGAGGGGTAGCCCTGTGCATCTTTGACGGGCTACCCCCCACCATCCCAGGACATCGGTTTGTCCCCCATCTTGCCTAGGAACAGACAATCCCATTCTCCCCCTCCCCGCCTCTCCTAAAAGCCCCTCTCTTCTCTTGTTATGGACTTCTAGGCCTTGCGGTTGAACATTTCTTACCTTTCCAGATGAAGCGCTTACCAGTCTTCCTTTCGTTCTGGGGCTGGCATGAGCCTTCCCAAGTACGGAATCTAAGGCCCTCCAGGATACTGAGGAGATAGTTGAGACCCTAATATTCGCGAGGTTCATAAACACTGTCCCCAGAGTGGTCCCCAGCCCCAGGGACTGCTTCTCCTACCTCCAGGAGGTGTCCCTAGAATTGTGCTTTAGAAGTTCCCTCTATTTGAATATGATGCTGGGAGTGATGCTCCCGCCACCATTCCACTCCCCTTCGGCCCTGGAGGGAGACATCTTAGTCACATTGCCTGGGCAGCGTTCAGTACAGCAAGCACACTGGGTAGCCCCATTCCTGCATCCCCAATGGACTCTCAAAACCCTGTTACCCAAATCACCCTAAACACTTGCACAGAGCAGCCTGTAGAGCGTTCCAGAGGGAAACGGAAGTTCCCACTGCACAGCCTAGATGAAGCGTTGGTCCCTTGGGCCGGAGCAGTGCCCAAGCATCCCTACAACAGTCAGGTACTCTGTGTGGCTCAGAAGACATGCCCGAGAGGGGTGGGGACTTTGGATCGAGCTATGCTCCACGAGTGCCTGGGGTTCACAAGATGCCTGGTCCAGTTCAGAAGCCACGCCCCAGGCCTGGAGGACTCTGAAAGGATATTCCTTCTGTCACCACAGACACCAGGCAGCTCTAGGCATAGCTAATTAGGTCAGCTTCTCTCTCCTTGTACAGCCTGTGGCTGACCACAGGACCAGTCTCCAGAGAAAAGAAACGGCTTCAGCTTCATGACACAGCTCCACACCAGTTCTCCCAGCAACAGGGTGCGTCGGGCCGAGAACTGTGGTGGTATATCGTGTACCTTGATAAAATTTGCCTGAAGATCAGAGAGACAAAGGAACAAGCCACTGCCACGTCTTACCTCTAGGACTCGTCATCCTGAAAAGCCTTCTAGTTCCTGTCTCCTCGCGCCTTATATACCTTTCTCCACCCAGCCTTATCACTTTCTGTCTCAACCTCTCTAGTGCTGGGATTAAAGGCGTGTGCCACCACTGCCTGACTCTTTCTCTCCTAGACCGAGTCAAACTCATGTAGTCCAGGGTGGCTTTGAACTCACAGAGATCCAGATACATCTCTGCTTCCCGAGCACTAGGATTAAAGGTGTGTGCCACCACTGCCTGAAATCTATGTTTGATCTAGTAGTTTGTTCTGTCCTCTGGATCTTCAAGCAAATTTTATTAGGGTACACAATATACCATCACAGAGAATCCATGGAATCCTTTCGCCTTTCAAGAAATCAATGAGAAAACAGGCCAGCTTTTCCAGGAGGGGTGGGCGGGTCCATCTATATTTCTGGCAGTCAGAATTTGGTTACAGGTCTTCCGTTATTGGACGTGATGAATCAGCATTTCTTAGGGGTGCTGAAGGGACCGGAAGCCTCGCATCCTGACCCTTCGACCATGCAGGCCTCTTACCATGACATCTCTGCCTCACACCTGCTGTGTTCCTTAGTGAAAAAAGGTCCTCCAACTCCAGTTGGTCACGAAGAGAATCCCTGCATGGAGGATGGTTGCAAGAACTTTCACCCTGACCTCTATCACCGAGAGCCACTACTCCCATGGTTATCACTTAGTGATGTGTGCCACTCCATTTTTCTGCCAAGGACTCGAGGCTATCCGTTTTAATAGCCTGGTCTACATGGGGGTAACTGGATGCTAGATCCTTCTCGGTAGCTGCTGATAGGATAAGATGTTCGAAGGGGCAGCCTCAAAGGCCACAGAGCAACAGGAAACTAAACACAGAATCTCACACAGCTGGATTCCTGATTCCTCTCACACTCGTGTCTCCTCTAAGAACAGCCAGCTCCTGCTTCCTGGGGTCCTGGCGTAGATCAGGCACCATCATCATGCCCTAAGCACACACCTGAACCACCTAGTTTTTCAAAATACCCACAAGAACAGAAGAGGGGCAGAAAACCTAAAAAACCAGACCAAGCTCTTCACCCCTCAAGTCCTAGAGGATGGGCAGCTCTCCCTCCTAATACGACAGATCTGAGCAGAGTCTGGGTTGAGAGAATTCCAGGCTTAGGCTAGAGAACCTAGGCACTCACGTCCTTCAGTATTATTTTTGCAGAATGTGGAGAAGCTATGACTAAAGCCAGCATGGGGGGCGGGGCGCAACTTGGGGTTCTGAGCAAAATCATGAGGCCCCTGTGTTCCTGCGGTCATACATATAGTCAGTTTTCTTGGTGTAGGGACTGTTCCTGAGAGGTCCCATGAGCATCAGGGTCCCTTGCTATAAGGACCAAGAAAGTGGCAAGGAAGCCACCCCCACACCAAACACACACACACACACACACACACACACACACACACACACACACACACACACACACACCCCTATGTCCTCCGAATGGTCTAGATGGGGAACAAACAAACCCCAGGAGAATAGGGTCCATCTTTGGTTTGTCCATCTCCAGCACCCCCCTCAGACAGGCTGTGTGCCAGCCCCAGGCTCAGAGCAGTGAGGCAGATGTCTTCCGGGCTCTCCTGTGACTTCCTCCTATACTATTCTTAAAAGCGATTCGCTTTGAAGGGTTCCATAGCACTAGGGACCCAGATCCCCTGGCTGTCCTCCTCTAAGTCTGCTTTGAGTGTGACCTCACCCATAATTTAGCCCAGACTGAGGACTCGGGATGTACATCTGTGGACAGTGTTGAAGGGCCAGTCTCAGTTAAGCCTGGTCTTTGGAAACCACCCCGAGCAGAATCCTTCCATCTTTCTGTCTGTCGGGCTCCTCTCCTTACTTAGTTTCCCAGTAAAGGTCTGGTCCAAGTGCCCACCGGTTCCTCTCTAGACTGTGAAGAAGTACCAATGCCAGGCACGGACACTGTGTGTAACTCGGCATCCGTTCTAGTTCCTGTTGATATACAACAAACTACCCCAAACCTGGGGGTACGAGAAGCCATTCTGTTAGTCACAAACTTTGTGGGTCAGGACTTGAGCAGCACCGAGCTCCATGTGGAACCTGAGCTGGGAATGCTTGGAGGATGAATACTTCACTTGCAAGGACAAGGGACCACCCAGAAGGTTCTAGTTTGAATATGAAGCATCTCCCCCAAATGATCCCACATTGGGGACTTAATACCTAGTTGGAAGTGCTACTTTGGAGAGACAGTATACACTTTAAAAGGATCTACCTGGAGGAAGTAGGTCATGGAGGGTAGGGTGACTTCTTGGAGGTATCATCCCTGGTCCGTTTCCTATCCCCATCTTTCTACATTCTATCTGGCATGAGAGGAACAGCTGTCCCCCACCACAGGCTCCCACTGCTCATGGTGTTGTCCCTAAGCAGATGGGACAAGCAACCATGGACCGAAACCATGAGCCAGAATAAATACTTCTGCTGTTTCTGTCGGGTGTTTTTGTTACCACGACACCAAAGTAATTGACACACAGAGACGCCCTCGTGAGTGTGGCTGAACTGAGTCTCCATCGGTTCCATCCACTGAAGAGGAGCTCAGAGCCCGGGTGGAAGACCCCAGATGACAGGTCAGAGCTGTGCCACATTGTACAGGATGGCTTCAGAATCAAGCCCTGTCACTTATGCTTATACACAAATCAACAGCCCACCTAGATTCAAGAAAAGGAAGTAGACCTTGCTGGCCATGGGGCTACGGCTAGGTTGTAGAATAACCTTAGGTTACAGCCTGCCGCGGTATCTCTGCTGCAGGTCCATCTTGCAGATGAAGCCCAAAGCCTTGATGAGGAGCCTTTTGAGTCGTCTTGTGTAGATCCCTTGAGTGTGACCACTTTGGGATTCCTACCTGGGTTCCTATAGTCCCTGGATTCAATTTGAGCCGTTTAGCGAACATGTCTCGGTCACTATCTTTTGTTTTCTTACATCTCAAACTGAGTTGCTGGTTCCAGTCTTGGCTCTGCTCCCTCCCTACTGAACAAGTTACTAAAACTCCCTTTGCCTCTGACCCCTTGTCTAAAGAATATAAATAATGAGAAGAATACCTCACCGAGAGAATCAAATGAGCTTTGGGATGTGTCTAAAATAGTATGTCGCATGTGCTCCCTGTTGCACAAATAAGGGGTCTGTTACTTCGGGCCTAGACTGTGTGCTAGTGAGTGCTTGGGGTGTTTGTTCAAGATCCAGGGAAGGAAGCAGGTGCTGCAGTGTCCATGGGCTGGTGGGGTACTGGGGACATAGGTCATTTCTGGATCTATGTTGCAAGGCTTCATCTTTAATGAGAACAGTGAATCACTCCCACAAGAGCCATGATGTGCAATAGTGTCTGTGTTTGTGGTCCAGGGGATGTGTGTGAGGAGACTGACTGCCAAATTCAAGGTTGCACTGGATTGCAAGATGGAGACTTTTTCTTCCCCCTACTGTGTGTGTGTGTGTGTGTGTGTGTGTGTGTGTGTGTGTGTGTGTGTGTGTAAGTTCACAACCTATCCTCATCCGTGGATTTGAAATAGTGTAGGAGAGGAGCCAATGATGTCTTTAATTAAATTCTGCCACTCCCTCCTCCTTAAGGTCATTACAGTCGATAAGGGGGAGGAGAAATATCCCTTTAGAAGGCCTTTCAAATGAAAAGGAAAATGAACCACTGAATGCAAACACACCCTTATCTGGCCAGCATCCTTCCTTCGGCTGCGATTTAATATGTGCATAGTGCTATACAGAAATACAAAGCAGCTTGGGAAAAAGTCTCAGCCCTAAGAATCTTATAGTATTAGAACTCAAGTAATCCCACACAAGAGAAAAATACAGTCGAGTCTGAGCTTGGCTTCTGCAGACCTGAGCACCCCAGCCCCTGTGACCCAGGGACCATGGGACATTGCCAGAGTCACTGAAAGCTGCATTTGACAGTTGAATTTTATTAACTGTTTTTTTTTTTTCATTACTCCTGACGGACTTGGAAATGAACTCTTATCAGTGTATTGTGGCGAGTACAAGTCAATTAATTTCTTTTAAATAACTTCAACTGGAACTCTTACTTGATTTATATTCCAAAAATGATTTCCATTCCATTCCTTCCTGAGATTATAGTCCCAGTGAAGTTAATCATACTGGCTACACAACCACCCATACCCAGGGAAAAAACAGGATCAAGGGGAGGCAGGACTGAGAAAGAGGAAGAGCTTAGAGAGCATCCTAAAGACCTTTGTGTAGCATGAGGCCACATGATGGTTAACAAGAGAGCTCAGTTAACTCTTGCCTTCCCAGAAGCTTAAGTCTAGTCCTTGTGCCTGAGGATGAATTGAGGAGTGCCCAGAATTATCCAGGAGATGAAGAAGTCTTGACCAAGAAACCAGTAGCCAGTGACCAATGGCTTCTGTGACTGCTATGCGTTGATGTTGAGTCTCCTTTTTTGTTTGGTACACAGAATTTGAAGTATGGTTCCAAGGACCTCTTGCTGGACTGAGCCGGTTCCAAGCACCTGTGCTGTAGAAAGACTGCTGTAAGGCCACCCCGGACAATGTTTGGGTCACTATTGGGCTGTCACTCTGAGCAGCTTGGCTGTGCATCTGACCACCTCCCAGACACAAGCAGAGACAAGCAAAGGTGTCACCTTCCTGAAAGTCTTCCCTCAGGGCCCTGTTGGCCACCAGCCTAGCCTTATAGGCGGTAATGCCGGGCTTAAGTAAGCAGGAAGGGGAGCCACACCCTGTCCGAGGAGGTGGTGAGAGCTGGCATGAACAGCAGGTGTAGTAAGTGTCTGGTGAGTGTCAAAAGGTTGGCGCTCTACAGGGAGAATGGTTTCCACCCTCAGGGAGCAGTCAGTGGCTCAGTTCCCAAGGTAGGCAGGTGTGGAGCTGATGAGAGATGCCCATCAAGCCGTCTTCTGCGCCAACGCCAGGCTGCCACAGAGGGAGGCTACTGAGCAAGGCAGTCGGAAAACTTCAGTGAAAGAGGCGGGGCAGTTAAATAGCTTGGCAAGGCTAAGTCGGGAACCAAAAAGAAAACGTGTGTATCTGCTGTTGATTCGTTGACTGGAGTTGCCACAACCGAGAAGTCTGGGCTAGACAGCCCTACTCAGCAAAAAGGTGTTGTCCCATGATCCTGGAGGGTAGATACCCAAGATCGAGATGGCAGCATGGCTAGTTCCTTCTGAAGGCTGTCACAATGCCAATATTAGAAGCTTCTAGAGCTCGCAGTATACGTAGATGTGAGTTCTAGAGACACACACCCCAAAATAAAGAGTCCTGGGCTGGAGAGACAGTTCAGCCGTTAAAAGGCTCACAACCAAAAATATTTTTTTTAAAAAAAGTATCTCTAAGAGTGATTGTAGAGATGTCTCAAGGGTAAGAGACATCTTGTTGCACGGACATGGCAGCCTGAGTTTAAATCCCTGGCACTCATGTGAAAAGTTGGGCATTGTCATGCTCATACTTGTAACCCAGTACTATAGGAGACAGACGGGAGAATCACCAGGGATTGCTGGCTGCAAGCCTAGCCTTGGGTTCGTGGAGAGATTCTGTCTCAAAGGAATTGAGGGAGACTGATAGCAGAATATCCAACATCTTCCTCCGGCTTGAACGCAAGTGTATGTGGACATACACACAAGCATACTCAAACACCACACACATAATACAGCACAGACATGAATGGAGAAGAAGAAAAAGACTCCTAAGAATGTAGAGCAGGACTTAACATTTAAATGAACACCGAGCTCCCTGGGAAATTGGTGCCCACAGAGGTTCTGCTGCCTGGATAAGGAAACCAGCCCTTGTGTAAAGGAGACGTAAGACTTGGTTGATCCTTGCTGGGGTGACCACCTGATGCATGGCAGAGACACAAAGCCTTGAAGATAGAGAAGAAGGTCACCAGTGGAGCCAGGAGGGTTAGGAAAGCCATGCGCCTGAGTGTCCACATAGAAAGGATTCATGTCTGAGGGTTCGACACATTGGTGGGCAGGGATGCTGAGATGTGAGGGTCTTCATTAAAACGCCATAGAACTGGGGATGTCTTTGAGGCACGATTCACTGTTGTCTTTATCAAAAAAATCAAATTGTGTGTTTTCTGAAATTGCTGTTCGCTGTCTGGGGACATGCTATCAGAGCCTGACACATCAGCACCTGACAGGAGCCTGCCCCACCTTGAAGGTTTTAGATGTTCTTTCTGCATGACTCAGAAGCCGGCCAGACTGTATCTCAAGAGGAGAGCAATGGCTGGGAGGAAGACCAGTGAGTGGTGTTCAGGCAGGGTTTGAATGTTGACAATGACTTGTGACTCTAGTGGATGAAAGTCAGTGCTGTTGTTTTGAGTGGCATTCATCCTGTCTTCATATCCATGTATTGATCCAGCCACCACAGACATGAGAGGAGACCTCATAGAGAAAAGATGGGCAGGGCTCGCAATGCAAAGGAATGTGTGTGGACAGGTAGAAACTAGGTTGAGTTCCATAGACTTCAGCACACAAACTAACTTCTCTGTGACTCAGTTTCCCCATCTTTAATATAGGTATTCACCTAACATAAGAGCAGCCATCACCCAGAATTGGGCGGGGGGGAGGGGGGGGAGTGAAACAGGTTAATTGTGAAAGGAGCTTAAAATAGTACCCAGAATATACTTCCTCAGTAAACATTAACAATCAATGCATTTTCTTTTTCCACCCAGACAAGTAGTGTTCAGAGAATTTACTCCAAGCAAGATATCATGGCTGTTCTCGGAGGACTGGGCAGTCACTAACAAATCCATTTTTCTTATCAGGATCTGTATAGCTCAGTGATCTTTCTGCTCTCTGCTCCAAGCTAAGAACAGAGCTTCGCCTCCCAGCCTGAAATGACATGTCAGCTGGTACAGAGCTATGTGCCTTCCTCTCAATCCCCAGGGCCCAGGGCACTGGTATTGGTTAAAAGGGGGTCTCTTTACAGTCCCCAGAGATTCCAGGAGGAGCGGCTTCACTGCCCACGCACTGTGCTTTTCTTTCCACACGATGGGAGCTCTGCTTCATAGGGGCCGGCCTCCAGATACACTCTTCCTCTGTTTCCCTTCAAATCAAGTCCCAGAGTTATGGCCAGGGTACCTTGGAGCAGGCTAGCCTCTGTCACCCTTATGGGACCTCAAATATGATGATTTCCAAGAGGGTGGGGACAACAGCATCCGAGAGTGTCTGTTCTTTGGGGTCTTGCTGGAGTACTGTCCTGGAATGTGCTGGGCCTTATCCCTGTGCTGTTGAAGTCAGGGGGAGATGTTGAATTCAGTGGAGGAGTTGGTGGGGGGGTGGGGGGCGATCACAAGCAGAATTTCCTGACTCTTACTGGAAGATTAATTCTCTGATCTAACATTTCCCAAACCTACTAGTGGCAATAAATAAAAATAATTCCCTCCATGAAGCAGGTGTGACCCTTTCAGGAGTCGCTGAAATGCCTATATCTGAATCCAGTTTGAAAGTATCTGTTGTGATCTGGGAATCACCCTTGCTTCCTAATCCCATGCCCTGCTGCTAGGCCTCTGGGCCTTGAGCTGTGGATAGAGTGCAGGAGTCAAGGGACACCTATGCCAGAGAAAGCAAGCTTTGTTGTGAACGGCCACTGCAGACCTCGCAGCTCAATTGTGCTGTGTCAGCTTGACTTTTTGACTCTGCCAGCATCTGGCTCCAGAATGGGTACACTGTATAGCTTGACGTGATAGGCCAGACTGTCACTCAGCCCATTCCAATTAGCAATCTCTTCCTCCATCCTGTATCACTAAGGAGGACAGCAAGAGGAATCAGAAGTGCTGGGTATTAGGAAGTGGGGACTCACTTAGGAAGCATGAGGCATGGTTGGGGGAGCTTACAACCCTCCCCACCAAAGGCCCTATTTTTGGAGTTTCACATCAGCCTACAGCTACCCCAAATTTTCTATTATTATTGTCTTAACACCACATTGGCCCTATTTTTAAAATCTGCTGCGTCTGAGCAATTTTGTCTGACGTCAGCCGGCTGCCAGCAACTCTGGCTTGAAAATAAGAATAACCAAATCTTTTAAGGAGTAATGCTCAACCTGCTTCAAATGCAATAAATCACACATGCACACAAACACACACACACACAAATCCACCATTGTTTACGATAAGTGTATCTGATTGCTGTTAGAACCTGTGTTTATTGCTTTTGTGCATTATGGTCTGTTGTAATTTGGACAGCCAGGAATTGTATTCCTTTATGCAGAGCAGAGGAAGAGTTTGTAAGGAGGGAGACATCTGTAATTATGGTACCAGGGAAGTGGGGCTGGGGAGCCTCCAAGGAACATGAAATGCAATTGCCTGTTTTCCATCTGAGGAACTTCCCATTAGGTTCTCTCCACTTTCCCCATTCGTGACACCCTCCAGGCACCCCCAAGAGACCTGGGCAAGAGACAACAAGAAAAAGGGAGTCTTAGAGCCGGGAAGTCCCGATCCGAGAAAGCCTTGGGTAGACTCGGGAAGCAGAGCATGACATCGGCAAGCAGGAAGCCAGGATGATGGTTTTCTTTGGAAGTTGCCTCCAACACCCTACATGTGTCTTCCTCCATTCTGGCCTATTCTGACAGGTACCCATTGGGCTTCTAGGTGAGGGCTGACAGCAAGGACCCAAGAATAGCTGGTGGCAGAAATTTAGCCTCTCTCTCTCTCTCTCTGTAAACTTTGAGAAGCTACTTGACCACACAAGATGCACAGACATCATTGGTTAGGGGATAGATGTTACCGAATTTCTTTCAGGTACTATGAAACGGGGAGAGGGGGCAGTGCTTGGGGTTGTGGTCTGTGCTTGCCGTAACTCAAAGCCCCTAGACCCTAAAAATAGGATCTACTCTTTCTCATTAGCATAGACCATGAGCCTCTGTCCTTGGCGCTTTTCCTTACTTGGTTCCCCAACATGAAATGCTCGCTCCGGTCTACTTCCCCTGTATAAAACCTGCCCGCCCTTCAAGCTCCCACACATCCATTGAAGACTTCCCTGAAGTTCCTGCTCTGCTAGCCTCGATCTCTGCAGCATTTCAACCCCAGCTCTCTGGTCTTTCAAACCTACAAGCTAGGCTTCATCTTTGGTTGGTCCCTCCCTTCTATCCGTGCACCAGCCTGCCAGGCATAGGCCCTTGAGAACTAGTTGATGAATCAATCGATGAACTTGAGGGCCAGTCAACTGCCAGGACTCACCAGAATCACTTCTGGCTATTTCTCCAAAATTTTGCTCTTCCCATTCTGCCGATCCTGGCCCTAGGGAGGGTTCTTGTTGGTTCTCAGTATCCTGAGATACCCATCAATGCCCTCCCATCTCCCCTAGCTCTCTAAGCATGTGTAATTTGGGGCGTATCATGGTCTCTGCCTGCCCTCCACCTCCTCCACCTGCCCCTAGCCTGTCTTTTTGGTTCATTTACTTAACCCTTCCCAGATCCCAGGTATACCACGCCTGCCTCTGTTTACATCACTAAGGATGTCTTTTCTGCTCTGGACACCCTTCCCCCTCCTCACCGGAATGCCCCTCTTCCAGTGCTGAACTCAGGTTCCACCTCGTCTTGTTCCCACCTACGGCTATAGGCCTTCGGTGGGGGGAGGGGGGGAGCTTGTCCATGCGCTACCACACCTGTGTTGCTCTGTAATTATTCTTATCACAATTGCAACAGTCCCCTAATAGCCCCTGTAAAGGTCTGAATACCATGCTGTCCGCCCCATCTTGACAGCCCAGGACCCAGCACAATGCCTGGATGGAAGACGGTCTCCCGTGGATGAAGTCGTAAATAGAACTGACAGCGGTGTTCAGACAGCATGCAAAGGGCAGGGTTCATCTCAACGTGGCAGTGTTTGCCATTGTGTGTTGGCTTAGAACAAGTTCATAGGCAGCTACCCAACAGAACAGGCCCGCTCCATAAAGGGAACAATGTCTCACATCGCCCATCGGTGGCCTCAGTTCCCCAGCCTGTCTTCCCCCAAGGACCTCAGCCCTCCTCTAGAGCAAGGAAGAAGTGTTGGCTGAGAAATCACAGCCCCGAGCAGCGTCTAACCCAGAGCTCATTTTCTTTAGTGGCTCCATGGGTAAGTGGGTCTGATACACTGATTAACAGGAATCCCCAACAAAGCCTGGAACCAGACAGGCGTGCTTTATTAAATAAGCTGTGACTCAGAAGCTGTGGGTTCTAGTCCAAATAATTAGACTCTGAGCTGGATAGCAATGTCCCTTATCCCACCGTGGTGCTGAGAAGGGTTCTCTGGGGCTCCTGAATTTGAGCTTCAGGATGACATATGGAATGGTCATATGTCATTGCCGCCACCGCCACCACCAAACTTAGTCTGTATAGCTGGGCAGGGACATGGGGGACATGTGGCAGGAAACCAAGGCAGGATCCCACTTCCAGGATGTATAAAGTGGGGACATGACCGCTCCAAGGTATGGTTGAGGAAAAGGTTTTGATTGTAGCTATGAGGGAAGGGACAGCCAGAGGCATCTGGAAGCATCCAGAGCAGAGAGGAAGAAGTAGTAGATTAAACATGGCCAGCAGATTGGACTGGGCCATGGGGAGGGGGCGGGCGGTGTAGAGCAAGAGAGGAAGACTGAGGAGGGAGGGGGCCAAGAAGGAAGGCAGAAGGGAGGGCCACGAGAGCACCTGGCCAAAACATCGGGCTTGTATGCGAATGAGAAGCTGGGGGAGGAGAAACCCATGGGCTGCAGGACGGGGGGAGGGGGGTGGGGGCGGACAAGCTGAGAAGATCCAGCATGGCAGCACGTCTTCTGAAACAGGTATTTTTGATGCTGAGAGCCTGGAGGCCAGCATGCGCTTTGGTGTACGGATAGGCACCCCAGATAGCCATTTGTCCCGAGTTTCCTTTGGACCTGACACAGGAGACCCTCACTTCTGGGGCCGCTGAGGCTTCCTGGCAGGGTCAGTCAGCCAGGACCCTGCACAGGCCAGCTCAACAGTTCCGCTTCTCAAGTCCCATGTCATTATTTACCTGACTACTCTTATCTCCCCTCCCTTCCTCCCTCCCTCCCTCCGTCTGCTGTTGCCAACAGGTAGACGTGATCCTTTATCATCCTCCATCCGCATCATCATCATTTATTATTATATGTGTATATGATGGGGGGGGCGGGACATACCACACCGCTCATGTGGAAGTTACACCACATTGTGGAGTCAGTTCTCTCTTCCTGCCTTTACATTGGTTCTAGGGGGCAAATTCACTGAGCCATTGACCCCCCCTTCTCTTCCTCTGCCTCCTACACCGCAGACACTTTTTTTGCCTCATGGGTCAGCGAGCTAGATTGTGGCTATCTCCGCCGCCTCGGCCCATTCAGACACCCCATGACCACAGTCCGCTTTGTTTCCACAGCAAAGTATCATCTGAGTCACAGACAGCTGGCTGCCTGGCAGACATGTTAGAATGCGTGCTGTTTATGAGCAAGGGCTGGGGAAGTGGACCCTTAGGCCAGTTGGGCAACCAGTAAATCCTCTGCCATTCTAGTCCTGGCCTGGTCTAGGCACTAGGGAGACTATGGAGGAATTAGTGGACAGACCCCCAGCTTGTCATGTGCTTTTAGTCTGATTAGGGGTGGCGCAGGGATGGAAGGACCTCTTAGGCTGTGGATGCAGCATCAAGCCTCATTTGCAGCATCCACAGCAAGGCTCCAAGGCTGGCTCTGGGGAAGCGGAGGCAGAGGAGGCTCAGTCTGGCTGGAAAAAAAAGATACCCTGGGAGGCGGAACCTCTCCATCCAGCCTTCCTATTACACGGACTTTTGGTCAGCTGCTTACAGCACAAAGTGCTCACGGTCTACAGAGAAGCCTCGTCCAGAAAACCGTGTTCTTCCCGGGCTGCTATGGCAGCGTTGAGCAGGATAGCATCCCTGTCTCAGTGACACTCCTCTAGCCCGGGGCCTGCCATCTGCTGACATTCCTTTTCCTTGAAACTGAGAAACAGAAGCCATTTGACAGATTTTTAGAAGAACCTAATTAATATGAACTTAGAGGCCGTTGGCCTTTCCAGGCTCCTTGCCCATCTTTCCAATGGAGCAGATATTGGGGTGTTGTGTAGTTTTGGTTTTTCCTCCTTGATGGGACTTCATGTCGGTGCTTCCTGTGACATCAGAACCTGTAACAGGTGACTAGATGGCCCTTAAGGAGCCATCATTTCTAGCTTATGTGCCAGCTCTTTGTGGAAAAGATGTCTGGCCTCACCCCCACCACTTGAAAAGCACATTATTACAATGTCTTTCTCCCAAAAATGCTCTGGTGTTCCAGTCTTCGAGCCTTATGTAGCTAATTGTCAGGTCCAAAGGAAACTCCATTTCTCCAAATTCCAAAAGGCAGAAGGGACAGACAGATGGCTATCTGTGGTGTCTGTTGGCATACCAACCCCGCATGCTGACCCCCAGGCTCCCTCAGTATCACAAGTACCTGTTACACATTGCAGAGTCCTTGCTGACATCCCAGCCCTTCTCACCTCCTCCCTACCCTAAACTCCTCCAGCCCATGGGTTTCCCTCCTCCCAGCTACCCCTTCTCCTTATAACCCTGCTATTTCTGCGATGCTATTCTCTATGTCTTCATATCTCCCTCCTCTCTGTCTGTCTCTGTCTCCCTCCTCCCCTTCTCTCTGCTCTCTTGTGCTCTCTCTCTCTCTCTCTCTCTCTCTCTCTCTCTCTCTCTCTCTCCTAGCCACGTTTAGTGGCTACTACTTTTTCTCTCTCCTCTGGACTTTTACAGATGCCTCTGGCTATTCTCCCTCATTTCTATAATAAAAACCTTCCCCTTGACCATACCATGGAATGGCCATGTCATCAGTTTATACACTAACTAGATAGAAGAGTGAGGTTGGCACACATTTCTTTCCCTCGTGTTGTGTAGGGTCAAAACTTGACCCCCTTGGTTACTTCATGAAAAAGTCATTTGTGCCTCTGACTCAGTTTTCTTATCTACAAAAAGGGGGTACTGGGAATACCTATCCCAGAGTATTTAATCCCAGGTTTAAATGATACCATATGTTACATGATAAATGTTCAAAACGGGTTAGTTTAGAAGTACTAATTGTAGTTATTTTTAGTAGCTGTAGTAGTATGGAAAAGCAGTTTTATGAAGTGAGGGCCTACCTCCCCTCGCACCTACAACCTTCAGGAACACACACTCAGCTGTTATGGACCCTAGCCTTAGGCTGGAAACTTTGCCTCAGCCATTGTGTGTGTTGATCTCAAGCGACGGAGAAGGCATTAGAGGTGGCCCGTGACTCCTCTTTTTCACATAGCACTGACCCTTGAGGAGTTGTATAACATTCTTTGTGGGAGGGAGCCTGTGGAAACATTTTCCATTTTTATTTTTCTTACTTGGAAAGAAAGACAAGCTGTGCCCGCCACGCCTCACAGCTGGCTGGTATCAGAACACAGTGGTTCTCTGGGAGGGTCAGCGTCTGGGCCAGAGGGCTTAGGGAGCATGAATGAGGCTGTAAAGAAGTGGGGGACTGTCTTCCGCAAAGGTTGGGGTACACTCAGGCATGGCTACATCTCTCTGCCATACTGCACTGTCTTATTCAGGCCTATGCTTCTGGTCTTTCATTGGCCTGGAAAGACAGCCTGGACTGACATCCTGCCGAGGCTTGAGCCCTACCATCTCTTTCAAGGATGCTACACATTTCCTCTATCCTGGAGTAAGCTCCCTGCAGCCCAGTCTCCAGTGAAACCACTCCTGGTGTGCCATGCCCAGCACCTCAACACTGTCTGGTCTGCATGGAAGCCTAAAACATCCCTCAGCCCTCCATGGTTCCCCGTCTGTGCTCAGCTGTGATCCTCACTAGGCACACTCCACAGCTGTGCATCTGACACATGTCTCTGGTCCTTGGTTACATGCAGCCCCTGACCGCCATGGTCGATCCAAGCTCTGTTCCTTCTGATGAATCAGGTGACCACCTCAGAGTGTGGTTGAGGGTGTCTAGCCCCAGGCATCAGGAGCAAGTGGCATCTCCGTGGAGTCCTTGGAAAAACACTCTGTAATAGTGACTTCCTACAGGCAGTCCTCATTCCAGGCAAAGAAAGGCTTCTCCATTGCTATGGTAGTTTGAAAAAAAAAAAATGGCCCCCAAAGGGAGTGGCACTATTAGGAGGTGTGGCCTTGTTGGAGGAAGTGTGTCATTGTTGGGGTGAGCTTTGAGGTCTTTTTCTCAAGCTTCACTTATTGTGACAGTCAGTCAACTTCCTGTTGCCTGCAAGATGTAGGACACTCAGCTCTTTCTCAGCACCATGCCTGCCTACATGCCACCATGCTCCCCACCATGATGGACTGAATCTCTGAACTGTAAGCAAGCCCCCTCAATTAAATGGTTTCTTTATAAGAGTTGCCGTGATCGTGGTGCCTCCTCACAGCAGTAGTAACCCTAACTAAGACAATAACAGTCAGCCAGTTCCAGAGAGCCAGCCAGCTCTGGGATCCTGCCTCCAACTGTGACCTAAAGTCCACTATCAATCTCAGGGTTCTACTCAGGCCTAGACCCATATAGCCCCACCCTCCCACCCAGGACCCTTTCACAGCTAAGTCCAGCCCCTTCTTATCAGCTCAGAGGCCCGCCAGGGTCCCTGCCACAGCTCCTCATTTGGTCCTCCTTCAGGATTCTGTCCCTTGCTAGCTCAGTCCCACACAACCAATCTCTGTGGTATTTGATAACCCCTGCTGGCCAGGCAGGAGCGCCTCCAGGCAGCTGATATGGCACTACTAGTCCAGGCCTACCCAAAAGTGCCAGGCATGAACCCAGCCCTGGTATGTCACCCCATCGGGAATCTGTCATCAGAGAGGTTATCAGTATTAATCATTTGGAGATGTCACTCACCCAGCCCAGGAGAAAAGCCGAGCAAGGACGTAACAGAGAGCAGGATGGGACTGAAGACCTCTCAGTCCCACTGAAGGTGAACAACCCAGGAAGGAAAAAGCCAGTGGTTCTCAACCTTCCTAAAGCTGTAACCCTTTAATACAGTACCTCATGTTGTGGTGACCCCCCAACCATAAAATTATTTCATTGCTTCTTCATTAACTATGATTTTGCTACTGTTATGAATTGTAATGTAAATAGCCAATATGCAGGGTATCTTATATATGACGCCAAGGGGTCACAACACACAGGTTGAGAACCACTAAACTCCATTTAGATTCTAAATGGAGTTCCCTGTAGAATGTGTTCCTTTTGCCCACTTTGGCCTCCTTGGTTTCAAGGGACCTGGAATAAGTACCTGCAGTTGCCTGGTCTCTGCCTGCCGTGGGAAGGCTGCAGGGAGAGGAGTTGAATTAGGATTCGTGCTGGGGGCGGGGGGGGGGGGGGGGGGGGGGGGGGAGGGGGGGCTTTCCATCTGGCCTTCTGGGTACATGAGCTACTGTCAACAGAAGCACGGCCTCTGCTGGATGGAGGAAGGCACTGAGAACAGAGCATATTGTGCTGGACTCTACTAGTGAATTCTTGGAATTCCCCCCTCTGGTGAGAGGCCAAGGTCAGGCCACTGCTCTGACCTCTGTTTCCTGGGCCCTGAGACTGTGGTATCAACAGAACATTCTGGGAAGAGCAAGTGCTAGTGATTAATGCCAGGCATCTTTTCCTTCAGGAAACATGTTACATACCCCACACTTAAGCTGTGTCAGTCGTGACTGCAAGTTGTCCCTTGTTTAAGGCCACTTCTTCATATACTTCTTAATATGACAAATTCCCATCATCGATACCTCTGTGTTTTAGCAAAAGGAACTTTAGCCACACAGTATGAAGATTGACACCCCCCCCATAAAGTTCAGTTCATTTTCATCTTTTCCCTCTCTGAATATTATGGCTGCTAAAAATGTTGCATTACCATCCACCAAAGCTGAGGTGTCATAGAGGGCTTCAACAATGGTCCTTTGTCTCCACATACAAATTCTGCCACATCCCTGTCTCCCTCACTCAGATTTCTCCATCTTCATAGACATTTTCCGTGCTGCCCCTAACAGAGTCAACAGGGATGGCTGGAAGAAGAAATGTATATGGTGCTGTCCTGTGTGTTTCTTCTGTTCCCTTCTGCCTGGAACATGGGACAAGAACCTATGATGAGTCATGTGCAGATTAAATGGCATGGGGTTCCCTTAGGTGGCCCTCCTATGGCAATCCAGAAGGACCCTCAGAGAAGGCTTTGGGCCCAATCCTTCCTGGCTAGACTCCATATAGGAAAAGGAGATGGGGTTTACCCTATGCAGTGCTCTTGGAGATAGGTTTCATGCACTGAAGTTTCCACATTCTTCCTCAATCATGTCAAAATTCTCTAAGACCAATGCTTCGACTTCCCCCAAGGAATCTGAGTCTGGGCTTGCTCCCTGGTACACTGAAGCTGCAGATGTGGTCTGCCCCTTAGGCTCCCTTGCTGGCATTAGAGCCAGCTGAGTAGGCATCCACTCTCAATCCTGCTCAGGCCAGGCTGCTCTTCTTGCTGCTGGTCTGGCTTTAGAGTAGATCATTTCATGCCTGAATCCTGGTTCTGAGCTATGTAGCCTTGGAAGACCACCTTCACGCCCGTGCGAGATCCATCACTCCTGTGCGAGATCCATCACCGGTCCATAGTTTGTATAGCTGCAGCTGAGCTGGGAGGGTGGATGAAGTTAGATTGAATGTGCCAAGGCCCTCACTGAATACTGGGAATCCGAGATGTGTCTTCTGGAAACAGGGGTGTGTCCACCTTGGTTCCCTACCCATGCACTTGCCTCTTCTGGCTTCTCCTTACTTGGTCCTTTTTACTCCCATTAAAGTCTTAAACTTTTATTTTAACCATATTGGGGAAATCTTTTGGGAAAAGGACCACTTTTAGGAAGGGACTACTCCCCTCTTCCTCAGTATATTGTGATTAGGGTATGTCTTCTGTAGGACCCAGATGCTAAGCATCCCATGGTACCCTACTTACCAAACTAGGAGAAGGATCACTTATTTCCCCATTTCTTGAGAGGAAACAAGCTCAAATGGTTTTAGCAAATTGCTCAGGGACACACGGATGATAAATAACAGAGACTGGACATAAAGGCTCTTCGGAAGCCCAAAGCCCACACTCGTAACTGGCCCATTGCCTTACTAGAAGCATTTGTTAGATACTGATGTGGATTCTCTGGAGCCTGGAGAGATAGTTAGACCATTGGCCCCTGAACCAAAATGGCCAAGGCTGGTTTTGCTTGCTGAACCGTATGCCTGCTCTTCACGGACTTTCTGCAGCTTTTCTCCTCATCTTTTAAACTTGCTGTGGTCATTGTTCTTATCTCAATCAACAGCTTCTCAAAGTTTCTCCAGACCTGCTTGCTAGAGTTTTACACAAAGCTGCCTCCCAGGCCATAAGTAATTAGACTGAGGCTTTCCTATGGACGTTGAGCTTTCGCACTGTGATGTGATAACTCCGGCGTATTGGCTGATAGCTTCTGGACTTTTGGGTATGTTTAGAATAAACAAAAGAGGCTTTTCCCCCTCTAGTTCTGGGTATCCAACTCAGGGCCTCACATGTGCTAGGCAAGCATTCTACCATTAAGCTGTATCTCCAGCCCTAGGATGGCTGGTTTTCATTTTGAACATATTAGATACTTCTTGCTTTTTAAAAGCTTAATAAGAAAATAGGGTTGGGGATTTAGCTCAGTGGTAGAGCGCTTGCCTAGCAAGCACAAGGCCCTGGGTTCAGTCCTCAGCTCTGAAAAAAAGAGAAAAAAAGAAAAAAAAAATAATGAGTCTGGTCATAGGAGTTTGATTATCCTCCCTCCTAGAGCTCAATGGCCAGCCTCTGGGGAGGGAACATTACCTCTTTCGACACAAGCCTTGACATTATTACATGGTTCTTACTCTTGATGATAGAGTCAGCTCTCTCTGGATAGACTAAAGCCCTCTGCACACGGTCCTGCAGAGGGGACAAGCTGCATGTGGATGTGTGGGCTTGACTGGTCATTGTGTGGATTACCATTCTGGTATCACCAACTACATGTAGAAGTATTGGAGCTGTCCCCAGAGAACAGTGTGAGAACTGCGTGCCTGCCCTCTGGTGTTTATGGGCACTAGAAGGAGAGGGGCATGCCAGAACCAGGGAGTTGGGAATAACACAGGCACTTTGAACTGCCTGGCATTCTGACTCCCATTGACTCCTTTACCAGTATCGGTTTCCATTTTGTTCAGAAAACCCCCAGCTCAGAACACTTGGCGCCTGGTTGCCAGCCCATAGCAGCGTAGCACATCCATGAGCAGGAGACCCACGTCCCACAGGGAGAACAGAAAGGGAACACAGTATCTGAAGAGTACATTTCCAAATGGTCTATGATCCTTCCTCCATTCCAAAGCAAAGGACATAAGCGCTAAACCAGGCCCTTGCCAGCACTAATGAGAAAAAAAAACAGAGAACACAGGAGTCTCATTTTTAAAATCCCAAAATTTTAGTCGTATCACCAATCAACATAATACAATAAGTACGTTCATTCTAACCTCCCTGGGCTCTCCCCAGAATCCCTTTCGGCTAAGGCTGGCAAGAATGAGCCGCCCACTGGCTGCAGACAGGAACCGAGTCTGATTTGGATTCTGCCCCTCGCCTAGGCTTCGAATAGTGACTGTCTAGTTTGCGTGGACATGGCTTTGCCCCCCCTTCGGCTACCTTGACGGTTACTGAGTTCCGTAAACAATGAACAGACAACTACTGTGTGCAGGGCAGAGTCTTAGAAGCTAGGAAATGTCAGAGTCCAGCCGAGTTCATTCCCTCGGTGTGAGCCAGTAAGCCGAGGAGGGCACGGTGATTTATAGGCCAAGCCTGCCAGCCGACCTTGTCCCCAGCGAAGACTCATTTCAACAAGCTTCCCTTCCAAGCGATTATTCGCTGTTTGTGCTGCTTGGGGCTTGGCATGCTTCTGCAATTCCTTTGACCAAAGAGAGAGAAAAAAAACGGGAACCTTGAAGTAAGTACTTATCTCGCCAAGAGAGGGCTGCTGAAGGCAGAACTGTGCCTCTTGTTGGGGAGCCTGCCTGGCCACCTTCGGAGCTGCACCGCAATGATAATGGATTTCCTCAGTCAAAGCTTTACTCTGAAGAAGCCCTTCCTCACTCAGGGCTGGCTTTTTTATTTATTTATTTATTTATTTATTTATTTATTTATTTATTTATTTGCTTATTTATTTGCTTATTTATTTGCTTATTTATTTATTTCCCCCTCCTCCTCACCTCCCTGAGGCAAGCAAAGGAAACCCTTCGCCAGGCCAGGGAGGCGGTTGTCTGTTGTGGTGCGAGGGTGTAGCAGAACCCGCCCAAACTGGAGTGCCCGGCTTTTTATCTGCATCACTTTCCACTACACCAAACCCAGAGCTGGCAGGAGGGTTGAAGAGACGCAGGGCTGAGCGCTTGCTTGCTTCACCAGCTCTGAGCGCCTCCGCCGCCACCGCCGCTGGGAGAGATGGGAGGTGTCAGCCCCTGAAGTGATGTGCCGACCTGCCCTGGATCAAGAGGTGCCGAGGGGAAAAGCAGCTGTGAATCACGGTGATGGATGTTCTCGGCTCATGGGTGGGTGACCGTGAGCACGCTGGTGCCAGGGTGGCCCAGGGCTGGCAGGAGAGGGCGGGTGTCCCATTTCGGCAATATGATCTCAGTATAGTCCGTGAGAGGAGGAACGTGAGGTCGGGTGTTTGTGGCCTTCAACTCGGAGAGGGGCTCGAGCAGGTGGAGGGACCTCACTGCTGCTGGCTGGTAGCACACCAGCTCTTGAGGGCAAGCATTCCTGTGTCCCAACAAGGCTGAGGGACTTTAAAAGTCCACAGTCTCTGAGGGACTTCACAGTACAAGGGGCACGTGTGGTTTGGAACTATTACAAGAAGACAGAACCTATTTATTCCCTGGCTTCTAAGCAGAGCCAGGAGGCATGCTCCATGGGGTCGGGGAGCAAGGGAGGCTACATAGATTTGCCTCGGTTGCAGCAGAAAAGTAAGCTCTCCCCCCGTGATTTTCATCCAAACTCAGATTATGGTTCTCAGCTTGGTGACTATACCATGACTTTAAGAGCCAGCTCTGTTTGTATAATACTTCCCTGAGCAGGCCAAGTGGTCCAGGTACAACCACAGTGCTGGCACTCAGGCCAAATACATGATTGACTCTAGGTGCTGAGTCTAGACACGTAGGAGGGAGGAAAAGGGCCAGAGGAAACCTGGGCTCTGAGGCTTCAGGCTAGAGGCAGACCTGGGCCTGGGAGAGAACTCCCCACCTTTATTCCATTGCCCACTGTTTTTTTCCTGAGCCAGGGGGGCAGTGGAGAGGATGGGGTTTAGTCCTGAGGACTCCTTTCTTCTTTTCTGCTGTACCACATGACCACAGAGCATGGCATTTCTATTGGATGCTGTCAGTGCCTTGGTCTGAGGAGAATGTCTGTGTTCCCAGATCCCTTGGCCAAGAAGTGCTGCCCAGAGCTCACTGGCATCTGTTCATGCCCTGTCTCCTTCCCTCTCCCACATGACCCAGCAGCCAAGGGACAGTTCCTTCAGGCCAAGCAGTGGGACAGAGCTGAAGGGGAGGAGATTCAGGGCCAGGTCCCCCAAACCCCAGATATTTTATGCTGGCTGAGGGGCAGCATCTGCTTTGCCTGGAATGGGGACGGTACAGGAACAGACTTGCTCCCTCCTCTAAAATGTAGTGAGTAAGTGGCCCTGGGGCCCTGCCCCTGCTCAGAGGGAGCCTGCGGAGCTGGGCACCTGGCTATTTTTAGAAAGTGATCAGGTACACAGTACCCAGTTGTCTTTTCCACCTGTTGGGCTCGTTACAGTACCCCAGTGTCTGTGTTCCGGTCCCTGCCAGTTTTTGCAGGAGAGTTCAGCTGCAGCCTAGGCCAGTGTTAGGTCCCTCTCAGGGTAACTTGCCATCTTTCTGGCCCCGCCTGGCCATGCAAGTGACACCACCAAGATCCTTGGGAAAATGGACATTTTGTCCTTAAGCATAGATATTGACATCGATGCCAGCTTCCTTTGGTGTGATAGGCAGGGAAAGGCCAGGAGGTAAAGACATTTCCAGAAGACTCTTGAATTAGAAGTCTACCATAAGGAGTGTTTGAGTCACGGAGCAGAAGGTTCCAGAGTCTTTGTTTTATATCAAGACGTTGCGTGGCGTATACAGGGAAGCTGAGGCATGCCCACGATCACCATGGGGTTCATTACCTACAAACAGGGGGTATTGTGGGTATTTAGGCATTTATAGAGGAGGGACATTGTGTGCCCTCGAAGGAGACTGGGCTGTGGCAGGGACTGCAGGAGGTCCCGTACAGCCGCAGAGGGGTTGCAAAAGCTGCGCTCCTGGCTAGGAAAACTGACCAGGAACTTGGAGGAGATGCAAGGTGCTGGGGCAGCAGTGAGCTCTTCGGAGACCTAAGCAGGTAAGCTGAGCAGTAACAAGTGTGAAAATCCAGGAATTCTAGGGAAGGTGGTCCGGCTGCAGGTCAATGCAGAGACACAAGGGGCGTGGTGGCCTGGTGACTGGTCTACTCCTTACCCTCCAGAATTTCCTGAGATTCTCTTGGTTGCAGCAGCAGACTTAGTATCTTCAGCCCTGAACCCAGGTCACAGGTGAATCTCTCAAGTGTAATGAGCTGGCATTTGGGGGTAGAGCTGGCCTGACTGGTTCCCCTGAGCCCATTGTCAATGTCTCTGCCCAGCTTCATGTTCAGGACCATCACCTTGGTAGTGTAACATGGCTACAGTGGGAGTATTTGTGCAGCCCCAAGCTAGTGAACGCTACCAATCAGGGGCGGAGTGGGTTTTCTCTGTCTTTGTTCCTGTCGCCAGCACAGCTGGGTGTTAAATGTTTACCAGTACAGCTCTGGGAATGGGGAGCCCATGGGGGTTTGATGCTGAGGGCTCACCTGGTTGGATCAGTCGCAACCATAGGCACTGGTATAGTGGAGATATGTGAGAGTTGGCTTCCTGTTGATGAGTCTGGAGGGAGAGTGTAGGGTTGGATCATTGTTCATTTGTTGACCCATTATTCTGAAGCCAAATTTCTTAACATGGACTCCAAGACACAGACCACAGACACTAGACACACACAAAGAGAGAAAGAGACAGAGACGGACAGACGGATGGACAGACAGACAGACTGACTGACTGTAGTCCTTGCCTTGACTTGTACTCCTTTATCTGAGCAGACTCAGCCCCAGCCCCAAGCAGATTTTTTGGGCTCCTTAAATGTGACCTGCTGTGTGACAGGGTGGCCTTTAACACAAGCTCCCTGCATCCGGGGACAAGAACTGGGGTGCTGTCCAGACTCCTGCAGGTCTTTCAGTAGCTCCTCGCTTGCATACCTGCAGGGCGAAGGAATCTGCTGGCTTAGAGAGAGGGTCAGCAGGTCTTGGAGGCTGCCGGACTTAGGCATTTAGAAGTGGTGTTTCAGTTGTGAGTCTAGCTGCTGCTGATTGCCAGGTGAAGGCGGCAGGGTTTGCTCGGGGCTTTTAAACTCCGAAACAACCCTCAGTAGCCTTGTAAGCTGAGTAGGGCCCCCACTGGAAAGATAAGGAGCCTGAAGGCCCCGGGTGGTAAGCGCTCATCCCGAGACTGCATGAGAGAATTAGGTAGACCCCAGGCCTTGGCTTGACTCCTGGGATCCCAAATCCTAAATTGGTGCCCTACACTGAGGGCTTTATGTGATTGGTCCAGATAAACCCAGACACTAGACACCAGAAGAGGTCTGCAGACGGTGCCAGCCCTGTCCCGGTGGGACCTGCTTCTCAAAACTGGACGTTAACCAGCAGCAACGAAAGCGCTGTTGCGTCCTGTTGCTCTTTTGGAGAAAGGGGGAAAAAAAGGAAAAAGAAACAGAAAACCTGCCTTTCTTAGAGCTGTTGTATTTTATTTTTCTATAAAGGAGGAATTAATTTTAGTCTTTCTTTTTGGTTTAAAATGTTGTCCTTTGCTTTTTCCGCCCTGCAATTTAAAAGGAAACATTTGTCTGTTGAGAAAAGAAATGATAATTATAGACTAAACATTGTTTCTATTCTGATTTGAAAAAGTGACAAAAAAAAAAATTTCTATCGCACAGATGGAGCCCTGCAGACAGAGGGTTTAGCGAGGAGGGCCCTGGGCCAGGGTGGGGCTCAGAATGGCATTCAAGGGGACGTCAGGCTTGGTGCGGTACTGGGGCAAGGGGCTGCTTTCAGGGTTGTGGTCATTCCTGTGGGGCGTTAGAGATGCCTCACGTTTCTGTGGTTCGCCAGGACAAGAGTTGTGTCTTCTGCAGGGACGTGGTGTCTGGGTGGCATGGCCCATGTCAGGTGAGCTTCGTGCAGGAAAAGCCTGGAGCTTCCTGGGCATGTGTCTGAGCCCAGAAAGCCACTGGCTCTACTCCTTCGGCCCGGAGTCTTACCTTTCAGCCTCACACAATTACAATTGCTCAGAGTCTTTTGATCGATAAAGCAGGAAACTGATTAGACTGTGAAATTAAACTAATAATGCCTCGCTATTAACCTTCAATCAATGGGGAATGAGCTCAAAGGGAAGGCTATTTCCTGGATCCATATCACCCTCTAGATACATATATGTGGCTTTTTTTTTTTTTTTTTGAAGAAACTCCAAGGTGCATACACACATTGACCACCTTTCCATTCTTCAAAAGCTAACGTGGTTCACCGTGCTATCTCTGGCCACCCTGGTGAGGCTGTCTTCATGTGTCATGTAGGGGTCAAGACAGGGAGACACAAGTCTGAAGGCTGGCTGCATCCATGCAGCTTAGGCCTTAGAATGACCAGGGACTCTTCTCAAAGCGTCTGCTGTGGGAGTGATCCCCACAGGCCCCTGCCCAACCTTGACTGCCCCTTGTCCCTAGAGACCTGCCCTTGAGGCTAATACGAAGTGTCTGCATCTGTTTTATGTCACTATAGCAAATACATATTTTCTACTGTTCTGGAGCCTGGGAAATCCAGTATTGAGGTACCAGGGGTCAGGTGAGGCCTTTCATTCATGCTGTATCAGTCTGTAGCGCAAGATAGAAGGTCAACAGAGCCTGCATAAAGGAGAAGGGGTGAGCACAAACTCATCATTTTATCTCATAATGATTAACCCACGGCAGCAATGACATCATTAATCCCCTCCTAAGAGGGAAGCACTCATGACCCAAATACTTCCCACCTCTCAACACTTGGAGGTTGGGGCATAAATTTCTAACATCCAAACTTCAGGAAGCACCTTCAAACAGCAGCATTTGGTCAGCTGTTATGCAGGGCATAGACCCAGTCAGTACACGGGGTTCTGCATGAATCGGGGGATTGGGCCATGGCGGTGTTTTCTGGAGGACCCTTTCAGGATGTGGCAGTGTTCAGTCCTCCGCACGTTCCTCCCCGTCTCCCTCACCTGTCTGCCTACCCTGGGTTTACCTGGACCGATGGAGAGAAATAAGCCCTTGAGAGCAATGGAGGATGCTGTGGCTTTTTCCTGATATTCGTGGCTTACCCACTGAGCCCTAACTTGGGAAACAGCATATGTCTGGTCCAAAATCCCAGGACTCGGTTTGGACCGGCCTCCCACTCTTGAGTCTGCGTCTGGGGCTCAATGAGATTGGGTCAGGCCCTACCCTTGAGCCAATTCCCTTTCAGTCAGGACACAGACAACCTGAGTGGCCATCGCTTGCATACTACCAGTGACACCTGTCACAGGGTGAAGATCTGCATCTCGGGTGTTTGTTTCCTGAGAGCCCCAAAGTAGTGAGGAAGGGTCTCTCTGAGCCCTGACCAAGCATCAAGACCAGCCCAACCTGGTTCTTTGCATTTGCTCTTGACTTCATAGCCTCAGCCCTGCAGACCACTGGGGGCGATTGCTCCCCCCCCCCCCAGTTCATAGGGTAAATTAAGGCTGGGTGATCAGGGACTTAGTTATTTGGTTGCCCTGGTTCTCTGAAGGGCTAGCCTTGAATTTGTTTGGCCTTTGTCCTCTTCTGGCCCAGACTTCCAGAAGAAGGGCTAGCATGCCCTAACCACAAGCCCTTCCCCCGGCGAGGTCTCCCAGCCAGCCTGTCAGTTCCCTCGCAGTGGAGTATTGCCAAGGATCAGACCCCCTCTCTAAAAGTGGTGATGGTATTTAATAACTAATTACTCTAATGATCCTGCAGAAATGCTGGAGACCTGTTTTAGGAGAGATGTCAATTAGAGCCATCTGCACGGTGAATAAAGGAGCCCTACCCCAGCTGTACTGTTGAAACATGTTAGCGTTTTCCTACCAGCGGCCATATGGTACTTAACGAAAGTGAATTGTTCACACTGCACAGCCCGCGCCTCCTGATGAATACTAGCATTTTGTTTTGGAAAATAGTTCTTCCATCGTGCGGAATATTTTTCAGTGCAGTAAACAGCAAGTTGGAAGCTGGCAAGCCCTAGAATGCAAAAAAAGATTTCCCATTACCTTAAGATGCCCTTCCTTCAAACCCAGCCCTGCCTGCCTGCCTCGCCCAGCTCTACACCCCACCTGGACTCAATTCGAAGCACCTGTTTCAGAATATGTTCTGGGAGCAGAGGCCACAGAAGGTTCTCACCCTACCCATCTCTGCTGTCCTACTCTCAGGAAATCAGGAGCAGGAGGCCTGCAGCTGTGTAGAGTTGGAACCCCCCCCCCCCCCCGTCCTCCATCTGGAGGGGCACAGGCCTTGGTCAAGGGTCCCTCTGCCAGAGCCAAAAAAGGCGGGAAAGATGTTTTACTGGCTGTTGTAGCTTGAGACCCCATTTCCGTATGGGGTCTACTCACTGTCAGGAGTGCCAAGCAGGCTGCAGAGGTGGCCTGGTGAATCAAGGACTTGCATACAAGTGTGAGGACTGGAGTTCAAATCCTAGAACCTGCATAAAAGCTAGGCAGGCATGGTAACTTTCTATAATCCCAATACTGGAGTGGAAGAGCCGGGGGACTCCCAGGGCAAGCTGGCTCTCTAGACTGGGCAAAAATCAGTGAACCCTGTTCAATAAATAAAGTGGAGGGTGAGGAAAACACTTTCGGTTGACTTTGGGCCTCTGCACGGACATGTACATGTGCCCCCCACCACACATACACACACACACCCACACACACACAGAGTGAAATGCACAGGTTGACATCAGGATGCTAAGTGAGACTTAGAGGGAGCTGAAACTGTTATTAGCCCGGCAGAAGACTGGCTGGAAGCCTTCTCTTCCTTGACACCAATGTAGACAAACTTCAAAGCCATGGTGAACAAAAGCCATGGCCGTAGAGAAGCCAGACAGCTGGGGCCAGGGTACGGCTACCCTGTGAACTGAAAACATACATGCTGGAGTTTTGCCATGTTGGATGCTTCAAAAGTGGACCGGTGCCGAACTCAGGCCTGTCTCCTGCTACTGGTTCATGTCACTGCTTCGCATGTGACGAAGGAGCTGGCGAAGATGCTCTGTTAGACTCACTCCCCCGCCGTCAGACAGAGCTGGGCAAGGGTACTCGTCACCCCTCTTGGAATTTCATGGCTTCCACGAATTGAAGGCCCTGCTACCAGAGCTTCCTGGAAGGAGCCATTCTAATGCAGCCTGCTCTAGGACCAATAAGATCTCACTCAGTAGCAATAACTGTTCTGGAACTTTCTCCCAAACCAAAGTCACTCAATAAACCTTAATAAAAGGCAAGATTGGCTGCGATTGGCAGTGGAGACGGTCTGCTGTAGGTTGGATACGTGAAAGGTTCTTCACACAGTTATGGGTCCATAAATCTCACTTCCCGTTTAGCGGCAGCTGATCCCATGTTACAGTAATGGTCTTAGGTTCTTCTGCACATATCTCCAAAGGAAATCCTTCTGGTTTTTGTTTTTTTTTTTTTTCCATGTCTGTGTCGAGGTATTTTCCCATGCCTTATAGAAGATGTGGCCTAAAATAACCGTGTCACCATGACTCCCAGGTAACTTTTAACCAGGGCACCTCAGCAAAGCCAACAAGGCCCTACTGCCTTTGTCCATGGAAGGTGCATCTTAGATATGCCATCTGCTTTTCCATTGGACCTATCCCAGTAGAATCCCACAGATGAGAACCAGTCATGTGTAGGGCCAAGCCTAGAAATTCCCCAGAAAAGCTAACCTTTCCTAAATAAATAGAGGTGGGGGCTGCCAAGACCAACGTGACATATGCTGCCTGACCTGAACACGAGACCTGTGTTTAGACTCTGAATTTGATTAATTGCATTATAAAGTTTAAAAACAAATCTAAAACTCAGTTTTCTGTAATGGTCCCCTGGAGCACAAAGGCAGTGTGGCTCACTGATGGGATTAGGAAACATCCCACTTTGTAGGGTGCTTGGCTTTGCAGAGTAGAGGTCGAGGGGGCAGGGGCAGCAGCTGATGGCAAGCCATACCTTCTGCACCTTTCCCTGTCACCATATCCGGGGCAGGACTGACAGGCCTGGATGGGATGCTTGTCACCAAGACAGACTTGGGCTTACTCTGGTATTCAAATCTAAATTGGTTTCCCTTTGAGGTTGAAACACTTCCTTCAAAAAGGAACCACAAGCCGGGAGGTGGTGGCGCACACCTTTAATCCCAGCACTTGGGAGGCAGAGACAGGCGGATCTCTGTTGAGTTCAAGGCCAGCCCGGTCTCCAGAGTGAGATCCAGGACAGGCACCAAAACTACACAGAGAAACCCAGTCTTGAAAAACAAACAAACAAAAAAATGAAGCAGAGAAGCAGGGCCAGCCAACTGCTTGGCAGGTTGAGTCAGAAGGGATGCGAAATCAAGGCTTGCCTGGGCTACAGTGTGAGTTCAAGGTCAGCCTGGGCATGTGAGTAAGACCGTATCTCAAAAATGAAAAGTAAAAGCAGACAAAGGCTATAGCCTAGTGGTGGAGGGCTTGCCTAGCATTTGGGAGGCCAAAGACTCAATCCCCAATGCTGAGACAGTGAGAAGAAACCACAAGAGTGACAAGATAGGATTTGCTAATTTGTAGAGGCTGGGGGGCGGGCGGAGGCTGGAGACACTAGCAGCCTGTGGTTTGTGGGTTGGCACATGAGTGGCAGGCTGAACAAGGCCGGGTCACCCACTCCACCCACACTTGGGAAAAAGGGCCAGGGCAGGACCTCTGCAAACTGAAGAACATTTAGGGAATGATAAGGATCGGCTCAGCTCCAGGCCACCGACTGCCGAACGAGGGACTTTTGTTGGGAAAGGGAGACGGTCCTGCAGCTGTGTGGGCACATGGGCTGAGAAAAGGGGCTCAGCTGGCATCTCGAAGGCTTGGGGAAAGAGGGAAGAACCGTCTGTACGTGCCTGCAGCTCAGCAACCTCTGAGCTGTAGAGTAAGGGAGTCTGCATGGCTGACTTTTGGGAAACTCAGAAGACTTGCTCCCTACCAGGGCGGGCCAGGGGGGTGGGGGCCACTGCCCAGTCCTTCTCATGCAAGTAGTATGGCAGGGAGATATGTGGGGAGGAAATGCATGAATATAAGGCTGGATCTCCGACGGCGGCTGAGAGGCCATATGTACATGAGAATGTATGTTGAGGGGGGTGGGGAGGGCTCGCAGATACGTGCATGGATATAAGCAGACTGTGGCCCCTCTTTGGCTATTCCTGGGGCTGTCAGTTAGCATGGACTCTTGGATCTAGGAACTGTCTGACTTGGTCAGTGTCTTTCCAAGCAGTAGAGAAATAACTCATTTAAGGGGGTCCTTCAGGGCTGGTGTTCTTCCTGTTTTAAGGCTATGATGATGTACTGGGTCAGGGTACCAAGAAGAGTCAAGGCTCCCATCCCAGAAGGACTGTATCGTGTGACATCAGAGAATACTTACATGTAAATATATATATAAAAGCATCTCTCTCAGGAGTCAGGCAGCTGATGCAACCCAAGAAGCTTTGAGACAAGGGTACCATCTCTCATAGGCTCTCTGGAACCTTGGCAACAGGTAGCAGCCAGATAGACCTAGGTTGGATGGGACATTCAGGGTGGGGAGAGTATTGGTCAAATTATTAAGGCCACTCCACGTAGTTAAAAGGGAGATTTATTTTGTAGGGTAACTTACAAGTGAAGGGATAGGTTACAGGGTCTGGGGAAGGTATGGCGCAGTCCGGCGGTGTTCTCTGGAGAACACTGGTCGCTCTACCTCCAGCATCCAGGGTCCAGGAACCAAGAGAGCTGGTGCATCCGGATCTCGGGTCTTCAGGGTCCTCCCTTGGCCCCCGCCTTGTAGGCGTGACAGTTACCGAAGCCTCAATGGGGGTTGGAACTTCCAGATCAAAGCTGGAATGGCTGCCCACTACAGGAGAGAAATGATGTAATAGTTTGAGGAGTCCCCCTCACAGGAGATGAGCAGTATTAGTAGTAATTGGAAGGTTTTTCCAGGAGTGAAAGGAAACAAGATCTCTTTGTGGTTACCCACTGTCCATACCCTCGGACATTGAAAGTGCTAATTACAAGCTAGCTCTGCCTGCGACCTCTGTGAACCTTTCTGGGGCTGTTTTTGCATAAATAAGACTGCTTTTAGCACAAAAACAATTTTACTAATTAACTTTATCTTAAATACGTGAGTTTTTCCCCATGGAGCTTAAAAAAAGAAGTATATGTGCATACAATGTAAGGCTTACACAACTCTTTTTGTGGATCTAACATTACTTCTACCAGTTTTAATTGCGATTTGAGCCCAGTGAGGAATCAGAGTTATAAGTCTTTATTTGATTTGGTTGGTTGGTTGGTTTGGGTTTTGTGGGTTTTGTTTTATTTTGTTTTTGTTTTGGACAGAATCTCGTGCATCCGAGGCTGGCACTGAACTTACTAGGTAGCTGAGGATGACCTTGAACTTCTGACCTTCTTGCCTCCACCTTTGGAATACTGGGATGACAGGTGTGTCCCACTGTTCTTGGTTTGTGCAGTGTTGGGGCTCAAACTCAGGACTTCAGGCATACTATGCAAATGCTCTTCCAGTTGAGCCACATCCTCTGTCCCGAAACTCCCCAGTTTTCAGGACACCATTCACGGAAAACAAGAGTTCCTTTGCTACTTCCCCACATTACCACTACAAGCATCTGATGCCCACAATGCACAAAACAGAACTACATGGAGCTTCAAAAGCCACCCTGACCTCTTCTGAATCTAGCTGTGATGTTTTGTGAACCCAGGGAGTCACCAGCTGAAATGCACTAACGCAATTTACCTCCTCGGATACTCCAGACCATAACTGTCTGTCTTTTGTTTTAAAAAAAAAAAAAAAAAAAAAAATTGGGCCGGGCGGTGGTGGCGCACGCCTTTAATCCCAGCACTCGGGAGGCAGAGGCAGGCGGATCTCTGTTGAGTTCAAGGCCAGCCTGGTCTCCAAAGCGTGTTCCAGGAAAGGCGCAAAGCTACACAGAGAAACCCTGTCTTGAAAAACCAAAAAAAAAAAAAAAATTACATGCATTCAACCCCTTATCCCGTGCCTGCTCCTTCACAGGCGTGCATTCAATGATTGTTCTCAAAATGTGCCCCTCCCTGCTTGGGTTGAAATCTTAAACATTCTTTTTAAAAAGGGCTGCTTTGAATACCCTTTCCCCCCTCCCTCTTCTCTGAAAAGCCTTCAATATTTGCCTTAGCCTTTAAAGCGTTGCAAGATTCCAGCTTGTGTTCCAGCCCAGATGGTCTTCTGCTGTGGCTGTGTCTCCCCAATTGCACTCAGTTTCTTGCCTCACGTACCCCTTTCCCACCACAGCAATGCCCAGCCCCATGTCCCGACAGGGTGTGCCGAAGGCAGACTTGGAGAGTGGATGTATTCAGAATTGTTGAGTGTGAAGTAGGGAACTCCATCTATTTGGGGCTTAAGGGCTCCAAAAAGTCCCTTGCCAGGCAACCGCAGGTGGCTAATCAGTTGCAGAATTAAAACTGAAAAGTGCCATTTGTGGTAACTCGGTGCTGAAGGCATCGTCCATGTTCTAGCTAGAACTCCCGCCAGGTTTCGCCAGCCCCTCTGCCCATTGCAGCTGCAGTGAATCTTTGGCTCTGAGCGAGGCTGTGGAAGTACACAGCCTGGCAAAAGACACCTTCTAGGCTAATGGAAATGGCCTGTCTTCCAACCAGGGTGGCGGTTGGACAAACGCATACATTTGTCAGAACTCATCGAATTATACACTTCAGATGCGAATAGTTACTTTATGGAAATTATCCCTCCGTAAAATCAGCTAATTAAAAAGAAAATGTGGCTAGACTAGATAGGGCGGGTACACAGGGGCCTCTGTCTGGTCTGCCTTCTGTGATCCTGCCTCTGCCGTGGGAGAGGTGGCACTCAGAAGTGTGGCTAACACTAGCGTGTCACAGGATTGCTCTGGAGGGAAAGGACAGAACAGCTTCCGTGTTAGTGGAACTGTAATCCTTTAAGTCATGAGCTGGGGCTCCATGCATAGGCACCTCCCTATCCTCTCTGGAGACCTTGTCCTCGCCTGCCCCTGGAGTAGGCAGAGCCGAACCTCAGACAGCTTTGAGCAGGGTGTACCTGCCCCGGCGTGGGGCAGCTTTGAATTCATGTAAAACCCGAGGGACCCCTAACAGAGATGGGATACCATGCTCCTAGAAGCAGTACTCACAATAGTCAACAGGTTAAAAAAGGTAAAGAATCAACAACAACAAAAACAACCCAGGATATCCATCCATAGATGAGTGCATAAATTGAATGTGATTAACACATACCCTGGGGTATTACATAGATGTAATAAGGAAAGATACTTCTGGTTGGGAAAAATGGTTCCGCGGATAAAGTGTGAGCTGTGCGAGCATGGAAACTGGAATTCAGATCATCAGCATCCACATAAAAACTAGCTGGGCATGGCAACTCACCTGTAACTCCAGTTCCAGGAGGTGGAAGCAGGGGACCCCTGGGGCAAGCTGGCTAGCTAGACTATCCAAATCTGTGACGGCTAGATTCAGACAGAGATCCCACCTCAGGAAGTAAAGTAGAGAAAGATCAAGGAAGATATCCAACGTCAACACACACACATGCACATACAGTCACACACACACACACACACACACACACACACACACACACACACACAGTATGCCCACACACAGAAGATTTCTAGGGTACTGTTTAATGAGCAAGTTTCAACGGCAAGATAAAACGTTGTGGAAATGGATAGCAGTGTATACACAATACTGAGAATACATTTAATGTCCCTGAACATTTAAAATGACCTGGAATGTAACTTTTATTATTGTATATCTCCACAATTAAAAAACAAAAATCCAAGGTATGAGCCTGCCTTCTAACTGCCTTAAATTCTGATGTCCCACAGGTCAGAGCCACTGCTTGACTAGAGATTTCTGTTTCCGGTAGAAAACTGTGACTGCCAATGCCCTGCTTCAGATCAGAATGACTCCCCTTTGGGCCTGACAGGAGTCCTTCTGGAACACCCAGGGCCCTTTTGTCAAGACAAAGGCACACCGTCATGCCTCTGGCTAACTTGATTTCCCCGTGTTGACTAGCTCAGGCGGTGTGGGAGGCCTCAACTTGACAACCGAGGGGTGGATTATACTTTATCACTCTGGCGACTCACAGCATCATAATTGGGGTGACCCCCATGCTTGAGACCCAAGGGGCTCTAAGCTGGTAAAAAAAAAAAAATTAGAGCACATTCTATAGAAGGCAGCCTGGCTGTCAGGACGGGTTGGTTGGTGCCCCGTAATGCAGAGTGACACAGAAGCACTTGTCACAGCAGGGAGTCTGGTGCTAGTACTGTCGGTGTCCTGCTGGGCACTCTTGGGGCACGGGGTGGAGGGTTTGAAGAAGGCCGCTCTCCCACCTTTGCATGGGCTAGTGTTTGACGTGGTCTTGGCATGCATAACCTGCGCCCCCCTCCTCACCCCTCTCTGCAGCTGCACTTGGCATACTCGCAGGAGGGGGTTGCTGACCTTTGTGTTTGCAAAACAAAACAGGAATTCTCGGTCCCAGGATCGCCCGGTAAATGGGTTGTTGCATCTGGACCTTTATAGAACAAAGAGGATCTGTGGAAAATTCCCAGGCTCGTTCTCCAGGAGACTGCACACTCCTTACCCTAGGGTTGACATACATAAGCACATGGTACACACATGCTATAAAGAGCAGTGTATTCTGAGATGATCTCTAGTTTATCCTCTCTCCCAGTGAAAGAGTGAAAAACAACACACACATACACACACACACACACACACACACACACACACACACACACACACACACACTCATACACTCATGCACAACCTCCCTTTCAGACTACCTGTCTGGACTATGCTGTACCTGAGTGGTATTCCCCTTCTGTCCACCTTTCCCCTCCTCTCTGAAAAGGTTTAGCATATATACGTTGTTCTCACCCCACGCCAGCCCATCTCTGGATGCGAGTCTCTTGCAATGTGGCTTCCATATCCGCTTTGGCTCTGAATTCCTTCCGGAGTCCACTGGCAGCACTCAGGTTGGGTTGGTGATTCCTACCTCAGTCATAGAATCAGAGCAAACCTGCTTCCGGCTTCCTGGACACCCTGTGACCTCAAAGGAGGGGGTCTGTCCCCTTTTCCTTACACCACTGTGAAAGAAAGGCCATTTAAAAAGCCTTCCGGGTCACTGCCAGAGATGACTGAGCAAAGTACATGCAAATGTCATAATGAAGCCTATTATTCTATGTGGTAGTTTTGAAGATGCTGTGAAAAATAAATAAAGGCCTTTAACCAGGGCAATGAACTCTCACCTGGGTTAGAGCTGTAGGGTGGGCAGAAAACATGAGCTCCGTGACCCTTTCTGTGGAAGAGAGGTGAGGAAGGGGAACCTTCTGCACACCTGAAGGAGCATCTTGTGTAACCACCTGCTCCCCACATTGTGGTGTTGCATTAGTTTAGTGCTTAGAAGGCCGAGTTGGACCCCTAGGATGTGCCAGGAGCCAGCCATTGGCCAAATCTGGAGCACAGAAGGGCGAGGCTATAGGAAGCAGGAGGTCTCGGCTGAGTACTTGGTACAGGATAGTCTGTGGGCTCCTTGTTGATCTTCGGGGCGTTCAGAGGTGGGCCAGCTCAAAGCAGCTTTGTGTTAAAGGACATCGAAAGAGGCAGGACAGGGACAGAAAGGAGCTGGCCTTGTAGACCTGGCAAGGAGAACAGGCTTGGCCTCTCATGACTTGCAGTGTGCATCTTGGTTTGATATTACTGGGTGCTGGAGGCTTTGGAAAGTGTGTAGACACTGTTAGAATTCATCCTTGAGCCAGGCAGTGGTGGCGCACGCCTTTAATCCCAGCACTCAGGAGGCAGAGCCAGGTGGATCTCTGTGAGTTCGAGGCCAGCCTGGTCTACAGAGCGAGTTCCAGGACAGGCACCAAAACTCTACAGAGAAATCCTGTCTCGGAAAAAAAAAAAAAAAAAAAAAAAAAAAAAAAAAAGAAGAAGAATTCATCCTTGAACCTCTCTGGTGTGCTACAAATTTCCCATAGTGAAGGAAAGAAACTGAGGCCTGCAAAGGAAGGTTGCTCTGGAGAGAGTGGTGCCTGGGGACATTGTGTCAAGGGTGAGGATGTGGGTGGATCCTTGAGCTGATTGTGCCGGGCCCCAATTAACACTGGAAAAGATAGGAGCCAGAAATGAGAAAGAACATTTCCGTGTGCATGCCACCGGTGGACAAGTGAGACAGAGGCCCTGCATGGTGGGTCCTATATTTCTAACCAGCTCCCAAGCAAAGGACCACAGTTTGAGAAAACAAAGATGCATGACCTGAAGCGGAACACAGGGAGGCCGGCATCCTTCGTGCAAGCCTGGAACTCCCCACTTCTCCATGGGACCCAGGTGTCCCGTTCCGCTATGCTGATCCAAAAGCCCTTAGCCCAGACCCTCAGTGAGGAGATTGTCCCTCCCTTTGTCCCCTCCTTGCTGCCCGGACCCCACCCGCTCTCTGATGTTCAGGAAGCAGGATTCACGACTCCACCGTGTGGTCCCCGTCCCTGGAGGAATTTGCCTGTGGTTCTATGGAAGTGAGCATGAGGAATGATCTTTATTTGTGGCGGGGAACGTGTTGTAAAGCATGTCACTGTGTCAGCTGTCTGGACGCGAGTCTGCCCTTCCCATGTGTGACAGTTTGTACCGCTGATCTCTTTCCGAATAAGAGCTCCTCTGTGGTAAGGGTGCCAGAGGCCCTGTCTTCTCCACCAGGTCTGGCTGGTCTGGAATCCTCTCCCAGAGCGTTGGAGTCCAGGTTGAGAAAGAGCAGATGGCGCCTCTGAGAGGTTGTCCGCACACGTAGGAAATCACGTGTGTTCACCCAAAGCCCTGTTCGTTCCTCATCATCCCTCCCTCAGCCTTTAATTCAGAATTGTTCTTAGTAAAAGACCAACTGACTGTAAGACTGGTGATCTGGATTATAGATACAAAACAAATTTTGCAAATTCCTGACATGGCAAAGAGGAGGAGGGAGGGGATTGGGAAAAGAGAATAGAAACAAGAAACTTGTTGAAGCTGGCCCTTGCTCCGCTTCTTCTTGCTGTAACCAAATACCACAGGCTGGATGGTTGATAAACAAAAGAAGTTTACTTTAGCTCATGATCTCATGATTCTGGCATCTGAGGAGCCCAAGAACACGGTTCCGGATCCTTGGCTTCTGATGAGAGAGCCCACTCATCATGTTATAACATGACAAGGTGCAGAAGGGCCCAGGGCCCATGCAGAAGAGAGAATCAACAAGGGTCAGACTTGGCTTGGCAACAGCCCTCACAGTACCAAACCCTGTCCCACAGGAAAGGTGATCTTCTGAGGGACGTAATCACCCTTTCAAAGCCCTCCTTCTCAGGACACAATTCAACGCCAGCATGACACAGCCAACCACAGTCACACCACAGCAAAGCTAACCAGAGGTCAAGCGCTTACAAAGCCGAAAACCCATACACACACTCGAAAGAACACAGTGCCACCTGAGGCTGATTAGCATAGGGGACATGGACTCGATCACACACACACACACACACACACACACACACACACACACACACACACACACCAGTTTCTCTGTTATGTTCGGTTCTCATCCACGTATCGGGAAGCACACAGAAAAAGGTGTCTTTTAAAGGACCCAAACACTTCGTCCTTATGATCAGACATTGAAAGAAGTAAATTTCAGAGATCTCAGAAACATGTCAGGCTGGGCAGTGGTGGCACAGGCCTTTAATCCCAGCACTCGGAAGGCAGAGCCAGGCGGATCTCTGTGAGTTCGAGACCAGCCTGATCTACAGAGGGAGATCCAGGACAGGCACCAAAACTACACAGAAACTTTGTAGTATATATATCAGCACATGAGAAAGCTGCACCAGCCCTAATGAGGTTGCCCCTTCCTTGTTCGATCTCCTGAGTCCTTCACACAAGCCATGCCCCTGCCAACCCCTTTATGTTAGTGCTCTCCCCAATTCTAGCCTTTGCTGTATTTTGCCTTACTTTAGGGTGACCCAAACTAAACCCCCAGTGGCTCCAAAAATGTATGTCTCCAGGCTTCGGCTACCTGTCTTGATGTCCTCCCACTCAACCCATGTTCAAAAGCAGAGCCCTACACACACACACACACACACACACACACACACACACACACACACACACACACACGTGTCTTTCTCAAACCTGCAACCTTTGCTCATGGATTGCCGTGGATGGGTCACCAGCCGTGGACCCAAGCGTTAACTCGGCTGGCCTCTCTCTTCTAGCTCCTCCTGTCCCCACCACCACATGGACTCTCCTTGACTTTCCCCTGGGTCACTTTCATTCCTGTTCAAATGTCCTCCAGTCTCCTGCTCTCCGTCCTCCCAAGAGGCTCCGGCAAACCTGCCCCAGCTTCTGGGAGGTGCTCTCTCCTCCCGCCTTGTCTCCGTGCACTGGCCGCTCCATACAGTAGCCTCCAGCCAGGTGTTCTATTGAACTTACTTAAAAATAAATCCACTTCAGAATTCACTTCCTCAGTCCCACAAGTCAGTTCTCTGCTGTTTTGTCCTGTCCTGTGGGTGCTGGGGTGGAGGGCAGGGCTCCACCGTCCAGCCACTCCCTCAGCCCTTGAGTCAGTTCTGAAGTGCCCACTTAGCCACATGTGGTTCACGGCCGCCAATTGGATGTCACTCATTACCGCGTACCTGAGCATCACAGGAAGTTATACCAGGCTGTGGCCGTCCACTCTTCTGTCATCTTCAGCATCCCTCTGTCCCTGTGCTGCTTCTCTCTGTAGCCTCCCTCTTTTCCAGAGTCACAGAGACGCAGCCTCACATCCCGGACCTCATCTCGAGCAGCACAGGACTTGATAATGTCTCTCAGGGTATATTAGAACCTTGAATGCTTTGGTGGCACAGCATACAGATGGAAAGCCAGCTCGCGCTGACTGAAGCAAAAAAAAAAGAGGAGATGTGTTGGCTCTTGTCACTAACAGTTTCGGTAGACGCCGTTGCACAGCTAGATCCGGTAGTTCATATGGCCGCAAGACTGCTAGCCTCTCAGCTGCTTCTCTTCCGGGCTGGCTTCACTCTCCACCCTGCAGGTTGCTTCCTCCCCCATTGGCAAGGAGAGGTAGCTGGGAGTGGGCCAGTCTTCAGCATCCTTGATTTGTGAAGCATTGTTCAAAGTGCATCCATTAGATTCAGGGGTTTGAATCCATTTGAGGAACGCGCCTCAAATCTCTGATTATAGCCAGAAGATAAAACACATGGAGGAGCCTGGCCTGGTCACAGATGTACCCTGATGGTGGCTTAGGACAGCCAAACCATATCCCACAGGTTCCACATGGGGGTGTCAGATAGAGAACACAAATTCCACCACCGCCTTCCTCATCTGAAAGTAATCTATATGTCTGAAAAGCGTCTAACCAGATGCCCCGTGTCTGGTGTGCTAATAGGTGAGAAGTGAACTGATAGGCAGGTAGGGAGTGGGTGAGTAAATAGATGGGTGGATGGATGAATGGATGCAGTAGATGTGTGGATGAATTGATAGATAGGATGGAGAGGAGGGTGAGTGGGTGGATGGATGGTGTTGAGTAGATGGATAGAATAGTGAATGGCTGCATTGAAGACTGGGTAGTTATCTGCCTACCTTCCTGTATGGAAGGCAAGAGGAGGCAAACTTCAATGGCGTCATACCAGTGCCTAGCAGAAGATGCTATTCTTGTGACCCAGAGTTTCCCCGAGAGCCTTGGTTCTCAGCCTTCCTAGTGCCGTGACCCTTTTATACAATTCCTCATGTTGTGGTGACTCCCCCCCCCAACACACAACCAGAAAATTATTTTTGTTGCTATGTCATAAGTGTAATTTTGCTACTGTTAGGAATCATAATGTAAATATCTGATACGCAGGATATCTGATGTGTGAACCCCCGCAGGGGTTTCAACCCAGAGATTGAGAACTGCTACCCTAAAGAATGGTCCAGCCCTGCCAGATAGAACAGCCCTTAGCCAGCTTACCTCTGCTGCCCCTGTCTGCCCCCAACACAAAGCCGAGGACCCAGCTAAGCCTGGCTAGAGGACTAGAAAGTCTGGCCAAAGCTCTGTGTATCTCTTTGTGTTAGCTGGACAGTAGGAGCTGGCCCGCAGAGGAGGGTGATTCCGGCTGTCGGAGGCAGCCTCGCTCCCAGGACTCCTGTTCTCAAATGCACATTTACCATGCTTACTCAAGCCCCTCGCAATTAAAAACATGTTCAGAGAGAGAGAGAGAGAGAGAGAGAGAGAGAGAGAGAGAGAGAGAGAGAAGAAAAAGAGAAAGAAAGGGGTTGTAGCTAAAGAAACCACATAATTGATGCTCCCAGCGGAAGCAGCAAGGCTAGAGCCTTCGTGTGCAAGAGATTTGTGGATTCTGGCCCCGGATCCAGATCCTGGGAAACAGTAGGTGTGTCTTCCTTCCAGGAGTCCTTGTTTCTGGCAGGGGCTGTGCTGCTGGAACTGTCTAGTAAGCTGCAGAATTAATCCTGGGAGGTAATTAGCCCTCCTGGGAGGGGTGGGCTGTGGACTGCCTGTTGTTATGTCATTGTGGTCCCACTGGTGGCCTTGGGAGACAACATCCAGGCGCCTGCAGGGCTCAGGTGGGCACCTGGGTTGGTGGTGTTTCCTTTTGTTTTGTTTTAATTTCCATCCCCGTAATCTCTTGTCTAAAATAACCTCTCAGAATTTGGCAATCGTGTCTCTTCCCTAGTTAGTCCCTCTTTCCATCCCTGTGTTAATTGCATCTTTCTCTGTGCATGTGTTTATTAAGGAACAGAAATGAGCTAGGCATTTAGAGGACTTATTTCGGTCTCATTAGACCTGCCCGACTGGAAGATTGGATGCCCAGGGCAGCCTCTGCCGATGAGAGAGGGCACGGTCTGTTCGGGGATTAGCCCGTGGGCTGTCCCTGGGTCTGATGGGGGTGGCTGGCCCTCCTTAGGCTCTCTGCCTCTCCAGGCTAAGCTCTTGGTCAGTCCCTGTGGGGTATGTGCATGCTACTGGGGGTGGCCTTCTCAGGGTCAGGCTATTTGGGGAACTGCTGAACCTCCTGCTTTCTGGTCTTGACCTTTGAGGCAGAGCACGTGCTGTCCTTGCGGCTTGTCAGCATTTGGAAGGAGCCTGTCCCCAGGGAGCCAGCATCCAGCCTCTGTCCTTCCTGCTTTTCTCCCCAGAGTGGAGTCACAGAAAGGACAGGTCTTTCAGGGACATTCCTAGCTACATCTTCAGGCTTCCTACCTATAAGTTTTTCGGCCCTCAGGAGTTGAACTTGGAAAATTGACTAAAAACAGCTTTACAGGACCTTGTATCTGGGACTCTTCAGGTGGAACCAGGTCTAGTTAACATAGCATTTATTTAGCGAATTTGGGGGGGGCTTTTTGTGACCTCAGCCAAGTGACTTCCAACTCTGAATCTTTGGTTTTTCACCTGAGAAATTGAGCTCGTCGGAGTTGGTACAGGTTAGCCGCTAGAGCACCAACCCCAGAGCTGTCGTGGCCTCCTCCCAATGGGAACTTATTTCTTTCCCAGCTCACAATTTGGGGTCGGGGCCGGGGAGTGGGGGTGGGGAGCTAATAGGAGGTGCTGCTCTGTGAACACAACAGAGACCAAGGCTTCTGCTGTGGTATGTTCCTGCCATTCCTACGTCATTCTCCTCTGCAGTGAGCAGGGAAAAAGAGAGGAAGGACAGTGTCCTTGCCTCTAACCAGCCAAGCCTGGAGGGACCCAAGTGACCTACACACACAAGCACAGCCCCAGACAGAGCCAAAGCCGGGCTAAAGCATGGAATCCAACTGCAGTCCCCGAGATAGAAGAGGGCAGGAACACAGAGCTCTGGTTGCCTGTGTCTCAGAGATGGTGACACAGCAAAACAGAGTGTACGTGTGTGTGTGTGTGTGTGTGTGTGTATGTATGTATGTGTGTACACACATGCGTGACCACGCGTTATCTGCTGCTTGCAAGAGTGAAATGTAAAACATAGTCATTCTTCAAGTGGGATGCCTGGCCCCCAGTAGACAGGCAGATTTTGTTATTTTTTTTTTCTTCTCTCTCTCCTACTGGTTATTCCCTCGAGGTATATGCAAATAACAGACCAAAGCAAGAAATTAAATCCACGTCCCTCACCTCTGAAGTTCCTTATTTCCGTGTTCCTCACAGTGTAACATTTCATTAGACCTTCCAGATGGGGAGAGAACATGCTGATTAAAAATCAGATAGCACCTGTAAGCCGCTTCATCGGTCTCGGGAATGGCTGGAGCTTCAGAGCGACTTGGTAGGGGTAGTGGTGTTTTAATAAATGGCAGCCTGCGTCATTTTCCTAGAAAGAATTGCACCATGGATATGTGCCCCTGGGGAGAGCAGGATGCTTACTCCAAGTGTCCTTGGTACCTGTACATCAGGGATGGGATGCTTGGGATGCTGGTGGTATTAGCACGCAGGTCCTGGGGCTCATACTTTCCGGGGCTCAATGGGACACAGCACAGGAAGAGTAGAGTGAGAACATGAACGTACTTGCGTGAGGCTTGGCCCCCAGCTCAAAAGGACATGTTCTATCCAACTTGGGTTGACTCTGCCTCATGGCCAAGGTCAAAAGGAGCCACTCTGAGATTGTGGAGGAGGCGGGGCGGGGTTCATTCTTGTCATACTCCTTGACTATGATTGCCGCCATCAAAGGTAGGCAGCCTGGTGCCTAAGGAGAGAGGAGAGACAGCAGAAAATCGAGCCAATCCTGTGTCAGGGGAGAAGACGGGCAGAGGACCACGCAGGAGTCGTTACAGCATTCATTCATCCGTTTTACTGAGCCCTGACACTCAGTAAGTAGAGTCCACAGTTAGGGAATCACACTGAGAGAAGTCAAGGGTTTCATTGCCCAGGTGCAGGTCCTGCCTCTGCCGCTTTCTAGCTGGGTGACTTTGGGCAAGTTGTTTGATCTTCCTGTGCCTCAGTTTCCACATGGGAGTAGCCATCCTAAGAGCTGCCTCGTGGAGCTCTGATGTAGATCAGATGTGTCGGTATTTATAAAACATTGCCTAGAAGGCCTGACATCCCAGTGTGGGACAGACCTCTAAGTAAATTATATATCCTGGAAGAGAGTCAGAGAGCCATCCAAAAATAAGGCAGGGGTAGAAGTTGCCCTTCTAAAAATAGGATGGTCAGGTTGGAGGCGGTGGTGCATGCCTGTCCTCTCAGAGCCAGGCGGACCAGGAGTTCAAGGTCGGCCTCAGATATACAGTTTAAGACCAGCCTAAACTATATGATATTGAGATCTGATCATCTCATAAATGAAACAAAATAAATAGGGTGGCCAGAAAAGGCCTCACTGATCTGAGAAAGAGGCCTGGAGGAAATGAACGTGCTAACCACATGGCTAGCTGGCAGAGCATTAGTATGTTGTGTGAGGTCTTAAGGTAAGAGGGGTCCTGTGCTGAAAGACCTGGAGGGGGCCAGTGTTGTGGAATATTGCCGGGGACGGTATACAAGATGCCTGGCATGCTGCCAGCAGAAACTGGAGATGAGGGACCCGAGATTGTGGAACGACAACCCTCCACGCATTCCCCTCCAGATCTTCTGCTTTGCTTGCCTCCAGAGGGCCAAGGCAGAAATGCCTACGTGTCCCGAGGTCATGCTTTATGGCGGGCACATGTCATGCCCTCCTCCATATAATGACTTCTTGTGATGCTAGTCATTTTCTTCTATCTGATCTTCATGTTCTGTGTTCCTAGACCAATGGTACTTTCTGTGAAACGGGATGGGAATGAAACAAATATCACGGGAAATTATACAGAGATGATCACCCAGGCTGGGGTCAAGGTAGTTATGCGGGTCATGGGAAAGAACCTGCAGCCTGGGGAAGCTTTTCAGGCTTGGATAAACTGTACCAAATGTGTGGTCAACTATAGCACATGGTATGATGGGTATCCGCGTACTGGACTCAGTTTGGCCATGATGAATAATTCAGTTTCTGAGGATATTCCAAGGGCATTGTGTAAAACTTGAGACCCTAAGGGGTATTGACTGCAGACTGTGGATGGAGTAACATATAGATGGGATGACAAACCAAAAGTGTGGGGACCTAGAATAGGAGGAAATGGTGGCCTCCACCAAGAAAGGGAGATGGCAACTTTAATCCAGATAGTTTGATTCCTCCTGATGGAGTGTGGAGACCGTGTGGCAGTGGTTGGAGTGATTGCCGCAAGTTTTATTGGGTTCCTAGATTGAAAAGAGCTGCCAGGAAAGGTGCGCTTCCTTTCATGGAAGCTCTGAAAATTGGCTCAGGTCTTCCTTGGAAGTGTTGGGATACGAAGGACAAAGCTGCTGACTTACAGGGGCAGGTCTCTTGTCTGAAGTCATTGTGGCCCACCAGTCACGGGGCTTGGGGTTGGCAGGGGGCTGAGGAGGAACTTAGGCGGCTGCAGGGGTCTTGAGGTCAGAGCAGGCTGTGTGAGAAGGAAATGACTGTCTGGTACATTAACCACTGCTCTTATTTTTACCTTTTTTTTTTGTGAAATCGCATGTTGCTAGCCCCTGGGTCAAATGATTAGAAGATTGTATAATCATTAAAGAATAAAAATAGATTGCGCTTGCTCTGGCGTTGAGCCTGGGATCGGTTTTGTGTTTAATCAAAGATGATGAAGAACATATTGGTGATTTTCTAAGAGTAGCCTTTGGAATTATGAGAATACTCCGTATTGGATGATTTCCTCTTTCCTTTCTGTTTCCCCTTGCTCATGAAAATAAAAGACTGAGGTTACCAAGGCAGAAGCAGAATCTGTAGCAGAAGCTACTTAGCAACTACAGAAAGCCAAAGTGACCTGTCAGCTTGCACAAGCACTATCTCTGAGTTGTTACTACGCCTTCCAGGTAGCCCGTCCTTCAGATCCCTGAAACTGCTGAGGCTGGTCCCCGGCCGAATATTATTTTAACTAGGCAAAGATGTGTTACATTTGTTGATGCTGCAGAATATCACTTTAACTGGGTAAGGGTGTGTTACTTTTGTTTATGCTGCATTTGTTTAAGGATGTAAGGATGTGTGTTTAATTATGTAAAGATGTGCTGCATCTGTTTCACCTTGCCTGCCTAAGGCACCTGATTGGTCAAATAAAGAGCTGAACAGCCAATAGCTAGGCAGAAGAGGGATAGGTGGGGGCTGGTGGGCAGAGAGAATAAATAGGAGGAAAGAGAAAAAAGAACAAGAGGAGGAGGAAAGAGGGAGATGCCCAGGGCCAGCCAGGCAGTGACCAGGGAGCAGACACAAGAAGCAGTGAAAATAAGTTATACAGAAAGAAAAGTTAAAAGGGTAGACAAAGAGAAACAGGTTGGTTTAAGTTGAAAGAGCGAGCCAGAAATGAGCCTAAGCAAGGCCGAGCATTCAAAACTAATAATAAGTCTCCGTGTCATGATTTGGGAGCTGGTTGATGGCCAAAAAGAAAAAGCCTGGTGGGGCCTCTATTTCTACATAGGGCCTGAGATAGCTGAAGGAAGAGGGAGAGGGGAGAGAGAGAGAGAGAGAGAGAGAGAGAGAGAGAGAGAGAGAGAGAGAGGGGCTACAGGCCAGTCTGCTGGGGCAGAGATGATGAGGGGACAGCAGGTCAAGGTGAGAAAATGGGCACCACAGACTTTTGAAGCATTAAGGGTTTGACTTTTCCTCTGGTGATTTTGAAACCATAGCAGACGTGAGACGGTCTGACTTGCGTTTTCATAGGCTTGCTTGGCTAGGTTGTTGTGGAGACTGCACAGACTAAATGGAGGGAGACGGGTTAGGAGACTGGCAGGAAATCCGGGTGAGAGGGTTAGAGGCTCAGAAGAGGGCAGCCAAGTGATGGAGGTCAGTGAGAAACGTGATTGGAGTCTCAAGGTCACCCACCGCTGTTGGCCATGGGCTTGATCTGTAAAGAATATGTTTTTCAGACCAATAGGAAGCTGCAGCTCAAGGATGAGGCCCCAAGAGAGTGTAGAATGAGCTCCAGTGTGGAGCTGAGCTTTCTTCCTGGGACCCCCTTCATGGCTCCTTCATGGCCGGGGACCAGTCATCTCATCTCTGAGCCTTAGTTTACCCCTCCATAAAATGGAACTGGTGCTGTCATGCACACGGTAACATAAGTGATTTCTAGACTGGTGGCATGTAGCCCTGTCCTGTAAATGCTCCTTCTTCCCTGTGCCCGCTTTGCCAGCTTGCTCTGGTATGAAGTACACAGCAGACCACAGCGCCAGGTCGGGAGACAGACGCCAGCCAAGATCAGGGGTCTGGGGAAGGATGGCAAGAAGAAAGGGAGGTGCCTTCCTCTCTGGTATCATCAAGAAATTTCCCCTCTCTAGGTCAGGACCATGGGACATCTGAGTGGGTAGACCCCAGCATGCTTCTCCAATGAGTAGACAGTCGCTTCCTGGGTGTCTGGGAACGGGATGCTAGTCCCAGCACCTTCTTAGGGAAAAGGTCACTGAACTCCTAGGCCATCTTCCTGGTGGTGCCTGGCTCATCAGGGACTACAGCTTTACGTGGACACCCACCCACGCAAAGCCCAACATCCGAAGCACCTTTGTTGAACTCATTAGACACCTGGACTAGCCCTGCTCTGTGTGCCGTGACTACTGGCTGTAAATGGACTGCTGTGTGTGCAGATGGAGCCAGGCTAAGCCAAGAACAGATGGTCACTCATTCCAGGGGCTCCCGCAGTTGAGCTCTGGCTTGTACAAAACTCCTCAGAATCCACTCAGGGTCCCTGCCCCTCCATTCCCAGTCCTCCCTGGGGCCTGGGTCTCTTGCACTCTGGAGACTCTGGATCTGCACATAAGTAGCTCTGGGCAGAAATGTGAGTGAGGCTGCACCCAGGACTTCTACTTAGCAAACTGACAGAATTAACAAGGTTATGTGACTTCAGAGCATTGTATGTGATAAGGTACATAGGACCCTGTAGAGTAAGGGTTGGCAAGGTTAGGGGACAAAGAATGGGGGTGCAGAGCAGCCTGGAATCACCAGGCCCCTTAGAGGAGATGATAAATGGAAGGGGTGTGGGGAGACTTGGTTGTAACAGGGTGCTCATTGAGGCCCTCTTCTATGCAGAAGTCTCTCCTAAACCAGGTTGAACATGAAGTAAGAGCCCCCATCAAAAAGAGGGGATTTTCGCCGGGCGGTGGTGGCGCACGCCTTTAATCCCAGCACTCGGGAGGCAGAGGCAGGTGGATCTTTGTGAGTTCGAGGCCAGCCTGGTCTACAGAGCGAGATCCAGGAAAGGCGCAAAGCTACACAGAGAAACCCTGTCTCGAAAAAACAAAAGAAAAAAAAAAAAAAAAGAGGGGATTGTCAACTTTAGGGCCCCTCAGAGCAACCCCCAAAGGTTGATCATGCATGGTGAGGTATGCCTATAATCCCAGCGTTCCAGAGGCCAAGGCAAAAGGATCATAAGCTCCAGGCCAACCTGAGCTAAGTGGTAACTTTGAAGCCAACCTGGGCTACATAGCAAAAAAAAAAAAAAAAAAAGAGGAGGAAGAGGAATAAAAGGAGAAAGAGAAGGAAATTCTTAAACTGCAAGTTGAGAACAGAGCTGGGAGGGAATATAAGACCACACCCTTCCCCAGTGTGTGTGGTGGGGTGCTCCTGCCTGGCACCTCCTCATCCGTAGCACTTGGTCCCTTAAGCCTCTAAGTACATAAGCCTCCCCATGCCTCAGTTTAATAAAAGTGCCCCTCGGGGGTTTGCTCGGAGGCTGAAGGAGCTGGTGTGTGTTGGGCCCACGGTTCACTGCCTACTACTGCTTACTTTCAGTTCAGTGAACGTGGGCATTCTGGGACAGATAGAGTTACAGCAGCACCAGTCATAACTGGGGTACCCCAAGGTCACCCCAAGAGTGGTTTTGGGTCTGACAAGGGTAACTTGAGATGGAAATAATGGGAGAAAGAAAAAAAAATGACAGTCGCTGACACCCCACTGAGTCTAGCTGTCTAAAAAAAACTGGTTACACAACCATTGTGTCATGGAGTCCTCACTGAGAGTGGGGCTGAGGCAGGGAGCTAGGGAGTCCCGGCACCCCTGTCTGTCCTCGCAGGCTGGTGGTTGAGGAGGGCTTCCGGGAAGAGAGACACCAGAGTAAGGCCTGGGCAGTGCAGCGGTTGTATCAGAGGTCCCTCTTATTCACAGCCTCTCCCACAGGACAGGTCAGCTCAGTGGAGCCTCTGCAGTGTGCCAGGGTAGGGCCCTGAGGACGATGAGCTGAGAGGTCCTGCCATGGAGGAGATGCTAGCCCTATTGGGCTAAAGACAAAGGTTCCAGAAAACCAACTGGGTAGGATTGTGTTTCCCTACTCAATTTCAAATTAGGCATGGCCATGTGATTTGCTTTGGCCAATGACAGGAAAGCAGGGAAAATTTTTTTAAGAGCCCGTAAGTGAATGGCCAACCCATCTTTCCCTTTGCCACAGTGGCAGCAGTACCCAGGTGGCACTCTGCCAGCTGTGGTCCTGGACAGAGGTGGTCGTTAAGCAGGCCCCCTGCTGACCTGCTAAAATGTTCACTACTGAATATTCATTATAGTTTTATCATGGTTGATAGAACCATAGTGGCTTTGGTTGGAATACATGCGGGAAGCTGAAGCAAGTTGACGCTGGAGCTAAGGCCGGCCTTGGCTATATATATATTTTTTTAAGGTGATAAATTTAAAAATTAGACCTTTAAAAATGGCCAAAGTTGGCCCTGTTTGAATCTTCTCTCTGAGCTTTGGCTCTGGCTTTATTTTAATCCCCTTGTCCCAGGCATGGATGCTTCTAGTCTATCCATGGGGTACCACCAGGGTGGGAGAGTAGATCACTGGTCTCTGATTGGTTTGCCTCTCAGAGCTGCTATGAAAGTCTCGCACGGTGGGGAGAAGCCATCTTCAGAAACCTGGAAAGTGGGGCACAGCCCTCATTCCTCGGTTTCCCTGTCTGGAGCCCTCAGTCAGGAGGGTGATCACAGTAAAGGCTACTTTTCCCCAGAGTCAAACTCAGGGAAATCCATAAGGGAGACCCTGAGGAAACGTGATGCTGCTGTACATGAGGCCAGCAATCCGGGGCTGCCCGATAGGGTCCAAATGGCAGCCTAGAAGCCAAGTATCCCTGCTTGGTTAATCTAAAAATAAACAGAAAGGCAACAAAAAAATCTATGTTTCAATTACTGCACACAAGCTGTTCAAACAGCCAGCTCTGCACTGGAGAAGTGAACTTGTCAACGGAGGCCGCCTCGTTTGCATGCTTGGGTGGTGATAAAACTCAACCTCGCACCAGGCTACCCTCTGCTCTCGGCCGCTGCCTTTTTTTTTTTTTTTTAATTTAATTAAAAACATGGACATAGAATCAGGACAAGGAAAAACCGTGGGCAAGTCTATACCAGAGTGGTGGCTTCTAAGCAAAGACAAAAGACCACTCGGTGGTCTGAGACAAGCTTGGCATTGGCAAGGACATCATCAATCGCAGGGCGGAGAAAACATGTGGTCAGTGGTCAGGACAAAAGACATAAATCTCTCCCATGTGGCCCTAAACTGTTTCCCCCCCGAGACTCATTGTAGATTCCGAAGAAGCATGGGCCTTGGGTTTCTAAAGCCACGGTGATAGCCTTTGAGTGGAGGGGTCGTTCTCTGTCCAGGGGAAAGGTGACTGACAGGCGAAGCCGGGGCTCCTGTCCCCAGCCTTGCTGTCTATACTCACTCACATGTGGCCGACATGTCCCAAGACATGGTCTCCTCTGGAGTGGACGGAGCTCAACTACACGGCCTATGTGTGGCTGAGGCTGGCTGCTCCATCGCCCTGAAGATTTTCTCTCTCCGTCTGCACTGTGCTTCTAAGCATCACTTAGCCCTGCAGGCGGAACCGGGTGGGACCCTGCTCTTAACCTGCCCCTCAGTGATGTGATGGGAGAGAAGGTGGGCAGTGTCTCCCTGGGACTCGGTGAGGAAAGGACAGTGCGTACATTCACCCAAAGCATGCGGCGGGATTTGAGTGGGAGGGAAAGGGTGTAAGATCATAACTCATAGAAGGAAAAAAAAAAAAACCAAACATGTTCACCAGGAAGGATTTGTGTTAGCAGGACCTCCACCCCGGGTCCCACCTAAGCAGCCTTGGAAATCAGGCCCTTGCACTTAACTCTAGTGAAAGACCCACAAATCCTGCATGCTGAAGGAGCTGTCGGTTCCACATTCGCTCTGGACAGGGATTTTAATGTCCCCATCCCTCGGAGCAATTCTGCAGCCATCAGCCCAGACACTAGTTACTTGGTGAAATAAAAGAGCAGTCGAGTCTCTCCCAAGGAAGATAATCTCCTGTCATAGACAGCATGATCTGCCGGCCATGTGACGGCCGTTCCCTAATGTTTCCAAATAGACTTTTGAATAGACTCTTGTCTAGAAGAAAGCAAATTGCGAGAGCATTTTTGGCAGCCAAATAGAGCACATGCATCCGTCTTTTTTTTCTATGCAACCGGCTGCTGGGTCTGGTTCCAGGCACCGAGTAGGATCCATTCATCAGCCTGGGTCACTGATGGACACCATTTCCTGTGGAATGCGAGCGTGTTGAATTAGTCAATTCTCCAAGATTCCGAATAATCAGGCCTGTCTGAGAGGCAGCCAGGAGCGAGTGAGTGGGAGGCCCACTCGGAGGAGGGAAGCCGCTGCAGAATTTCTGCTCCAAAGACCTCTATCGGGGCTTTGCAAGGCTGTGGGGGAAACGGGGTTCCGCTTTCAGGGCTCCCGTCCTCTGCAGAGCCACAGGAACATGGAACAAGGAGCAAAGATGATTTGTTCATAATGAGAACACTAGTTAATCCTCCCAGACCCGCCATAGCTCCCTCATCGATCCCGGTGTTTACAAGCTCCTAATTTATACGCGCCTCTCCTCTTTCCTCAGTCTGTGCTGATATTATGTTGCTAACTGTCATTTCCAATATCTTTTTTATTTTTCATTATCATCATTATAATGATTTACACCAGAAGCGATAGCACAAATGCCTAGTCAATTAGTCCCATGAGAACGGTCTCTGAATCATGTATGCTTTTTTTTTTTCCGAAAAAAAAAAAAATCATGACTACAACCTACAGCCAGAATCTCTCATCTGAAGCCTGTGCTAGGTGTAGCCTCTCCCATGCAGGGAGATTGCTGCTGCTTTTTTTTTTTTTTTTGGTATGAGAAATTGGGCCCAGAAAAGGAATCTGTGGCATTTTACCTCAAACCTATCATCAGAAAAGCATTTTGAACACTTGTCATTTTAGGTCATATATTAAGTCCCGTAATTATGGAATGTGGGTTTTTCCCCAACGGTACCTCTGTTCTTCCCCCCACACCACAAGGCCGTCCTGAGTATTGAAAGCCTGGCCCTAGGGCTGAATCCTGGCTGCCTAACCCAAATGGTTCGTAGATGGGCGTGTTCTACCTACAACCTGTTTTTAAAAAGAATGCAATTCTGATCAGCACTGCTGGGGTGAGGTTGGAGAGTCTGTGTTTCTAACAAGCACCCCAAGGATGAAGGCCCCTGGCTCACTAACAGACCCTTTGAAGAAGGGAGACTGAGGGCCCTGTCTCCAGACATAGACTTAGAAAAATCCAAAGTGAGTGCTAACCCCCTACCTCCACCTTCAGAAGGCTGTGAAGAAAGTATGGCAGCTCTGGAGCTTGTATGGGGGAGAGCGGGGGCGTCTTAGAATAAGTCCCCTCCAAGCACCCACAGAAGACAGTGCAAATGTCCTGTGCTTTGTCGCAGGTTATAGGCCCCAGGGGATCACCACATCTCATCCTTCTGCATACCTGAGATCTTTGTAGCCTGTGACCAACCCCTCCAGATTTACATGCCCTTAGCACCCAAGGAAGAGAAGGGGAACAGAGTGAGTGGGCTTTGGAAGGTGATGGTCAGGGTCCCTGTGACATCTTGATGATTTCTGGGGTACACGTTTATCTCCAGTCACATCGAGTTGTATACGGTAAGTATCTGTAGCTCCTTGTATGTCAGTCATAACTCCACAGAGCAGTTTAAAAGAATAACACCCTTTTTTAAAAAGGGTCAGAGATGTGGTCCCATAAGGCTGGGCCCTTTGGACCTGTTGTCGGAACCCTTTGGACACTGAACGCAGGGTTCCACTCCTCTCTGGAGCCTGTCTCACCTGCCACCTGCTACTAGGAGAGCTCTCGGTTCGCCAGAAGGGCTGGGGGTCAAGGAGGTGCTGTCGGATTAGCTGGCCTTGGAGAACTCAGGCTCTGGCTGCCTTTAAATAACAAAGACAACACTCCGAAGCTCTCTATTACAGAGATTCTTGTCACCTGGGGTCCAGGAGTGAACACAGAGGTCACGGGTCATGGCTCTGGTTTCTAACTGGTATCCCTGGCTTCCCTTGCCCCAGCCCCCACCCCCACCCCCACCCCCACCCCCAACACACACACACACACACACACACACACACACACACACACACACCCCTTAGCCTCGGGGCGGGGGGTGGGGGGGGGTCTAAGGGAGGCTGCTTAGCTAAGTCCAGACCCTGTGGTCTTCCAGAACCTTCTGGATCCTGAGCTGCAGGGAAAGGCTGAGCCATTCTACCCTGGTGCCCAGCTAATCAATCTCCACACAGGCTTTTAGTGGGTGAGGTCTGATGGGTTGGGGAGTGGGGGTGTGTGTCATACTGGTCCCTCTTAGTTGAACAAGGCATGGTGAAATAAAAGACCTCTCTCAGAACAGAGGTGACATAGGACAGCAATACCATACTTGGTTTACCTGGCGCTTCCCTATTTTCAGTAAAAGAACTCAAGAGGCCACTACCCTTCGGGTTCCTCACCCCTCAGAGGGGTGAGGGAGGCTGGGGCCTGTGGGTTGTCATCTTGGTTGGCTTCTGTTCATAGAGAGGATCTGAAAACGGCACCTGTCCCAGGCAGGCATCTACACACGACCCCCATGAGTCATGTCCATGTAGAGGCCCTGACAGCTGCTCTCCCTGGGGACCACATCAACCTTGGTGTGGAGTGCCAGGCCCAGACTGGGGCCTTGCACATGAGACAGAGTCTGGGGTTGCCTATGTCCAGGCTCTGCCCCACCCCCAAGAGCAAGGCATATTCAAATCTTGGCACCAGATGCCTCCCTCATCTCTAAACCTCATCCCTGGCCTCCCCTAAAGCTCCATGCTAAAGAACAGTTGTCATTTTAGTCTGGAATCTCTGATTCCCTGCCCTGGGATGCCCAGCCATGTGAACTGTCAGCAACAGCAAAGGAAGCAGAAGGATCCAGACAGCCCTGACCTCTGGCATGAGGCATATGCCTGGTAGTCTGGTCTCTGGCTCTGTGAGCAGAGGGCTGGCCAGAGGAAGCAGGAGGGGCCAACGTGAGGCCCACCCCAGCCCCGGGCAGAAGTGAATCTTTTAGTTACTGGGGGTGACTAGTAGGCATGAGGGTCTCTGCCCTGGTTGCATTGCCTGTGCTTCTAGGAAGTACAGGGGCATTTTCCAGGGGGCATCCTCAGCTCCTACCAACATCCACACCAAGGCATGGCCAAGCTGGCTCCTCACAGGGCACCCGGAGAATTCCTTTGTGTTGCATTCGCCAAGATGGTGTTCTGGCTGCTATATGATGTTTTGTTCCAGAAGAAAAGCTAAAAGATGCAGAGAGGAAAATGAAAATAATAAAGATGGGCACAGGCTGTTCCAACTGACTTGGCAGCACGTCTTCCCCAAATGAGGCAATCATCCATTTTCCAATCGGGCCGGACGTCTATGGCTCATTCCTCAGCCAGCCACCTCGGCTCCCCGAGTCTGGAGGCAGCAAGGGCTCCCCTGCCTTCTGTGGATTAATCACGCCTTCAGGGCTCTCGCAGCCGGCAGCCCACTCCTTCGGCGTGTCTTAATGATAAGAATGAGGAAAGGGTCATTAGCCACCTGTGATCCTGTGTGCAGTGTGTACACACCACGAATGTTAATATGTGAGGGCCAGCCCCGGCATCCAGAAAACGCAGCCACTGGACACAGACCACAGCTATCCTGTTTGTGTATTCAAGTAGATACAGTATGCTGGGCCTGAACAGGATTTTCAGGGGCCAGTGCCCAGAGCTCAAGACATACTACTCTCTGGGCTCCAGCCCTACATGGGCAACACACATGTACACGCACATACACACGCACATACACACACACACACACACACACACACACACACACACACACACACACATTATGACACATGGCAATCCTTAATTATTTACTGATGAATTATTCATGATAAAGTCTTTCCAGGCAAATCTGCGTAGCAGAGCTGCTGATCTGGTATCTAGCAAGTGTCTAACAAGTGTCCAGGAGGCGGAGCCCAGCCAGCAGCTGCTAAGAGATCAGGGGCATGGCTGGGTAACAGGGCTGAGTATGGACGTCAGCTGATCACCCTCTGGTGTCCATTCTCAGACTCCCAGGCCTTCTCAGAACTGGTGTGGTACTCCCTGAGCTGCAGGGAGAAGTGCATCCAACAAGGCAGGCCCTGGGACTGATGACACTGTCCCCCACATCACGGTCATTAGCAATCTGTTGCCTCCCTGTGGCCCTGGGTGAAGCTACCCTAAGGATTCCCAGTTGCCCAGCACAGGAGGTCTCAGTAGCTGTGTGCATTGGCCTACAGCGGACATACACTCAGCCTCTAGATCAACAGTTTCCTGTGAACTCTTACAGGAATCTGCCGGTTCCTGCTACCCTGGAGGCTGCAGACCTATCCTTCTGTACCTGAACTGTGGCTATGACCATCTCTCAGTAATGGGCTCTCCTACCTGTGCAGAGGTTCATGGGATGCATGTCTCGAGCCTCGAAATAGTCCAGGGAAAGGACCCATTTTTTCTGATGGAGAGCAGCGGGGATGTGAGGGTCCCAGGGACAGGTGATAGGTGAAGATTTAGGGAGGGTGGACATCGGGGCCTGAGATTACTTAGTTTCCTCAATTTGATCCTTAATGATACCAGCTGTCTCCTGCAGAGGGAAGGCACAAAACCTCTGGAGATGGGCCACTCCTCCTCCATTCCTGTATGTTTCAGGCGCTTCAGCTTCTGGTAGTATTGGTCACAGTGAAGACTTAGTTCTACCTGTCCACAGGAAGCGAACCACTGGTTTCCATCCACTCCCAGTGAATGGGGAACCTGGAAGGAAGTAGGTTCATGGAGCCACCAAGTCAGGTAGCACACTTACCCAAAGAAGCAGAACAGCCCTTTTTGCCCTCTCCAAGGAAGGATCAATGGAAGAAAAAAGGCCCTTTCCATGGGAGACGTTACGCTAATGATACCCAAGAAGTGTGACCTTTGTACATCTCAGGGATTGCCTGACTCATGGGGGAGAGGGGCATGGGGGAGGGGTGGGTATCTGCATTTTCATTCTGGTTTTCCTGAGAACTGGTCAGTGTGATGTGGCTGCCTTTGGGACATTCTCAAGAGACTTAGCCTTGGCATTTGGTGTGTTCCTGTGTGTGAGACACAGTAAACATGGGTTGTGATAGACTGGAGGTTGGGTTACTAGCAGTGACTAAATTCTCAGAGCAGCACTTCTTCCTATTTACTGGGACACTATCAGAGTCCTCTTCCCTGGGGAAGGAGAAGGGTATTAAAAAGAAGAGAGTGGAGGCCGGGCGGTGGTGGCGCACGCCTTTAATCCCAGCACTCGGGAGGCAGAGGCAGGCGGATCTTTGTGAGTTCGAGGCCAGCCTGGTCTACAGAGCGAGATCCAGGAAAGGCGCAAAGCTACACAGAGAAACCCTGTTCTCAAAAAACCAAAACAAAACCAAACAAGAAGAGAGTGGGAAAACTGAAGGTCTGACCCAACTTCCTGAGCTGTGTGCAGAGCCTGGATTCTGAGTCCTGAACCAGAGCTGGTCCTGAGAAGCAGCCAGTGGGCGTCCACATAGGGGGGGCTGCCATGAAGATATGCAGGCGAAATCATGAAGGCACATGCTTGCTCTGGAGAAGCAGACCCCACAAACATGGAGCTGAAGTAAAATGGAAGAAGGGGTCCCCTCTCTGCCTCACCCCAGAAAGGTTCTGGCCTTCTTACCTCCTCTCCTGACTCAGCATCCCTGGGATAATTCAGAGACAGCATTTCAGTGGAGATAGAGTTTTGTGCTGCAAACAAGATCCAGAGCCACGTTGTGTATGTCAAATGTTTGCTACTGAGCCTTCAGAATTAACCTGGGGCGTGAACAAATCCTGGTCTCTGACCTGGACCTACCTGACCTTCCTCCACTGATGGATGGAAGATTCCCTATCCTCTCCAGCTCTTTCCCGCTTTTCTGTTCTTTCCTTTCAAGACACGCTCTCAGTCTGTAGCCCAGGCTGGACTCAAACCTCTAGCAATCCCACCTCAGCCTCTCCACTGCTAGGATTACAGGTGTGAACTACCACTCTGGGCCTCAGAGCGTTTTCCTCACACGTGTGTGTCACACACACACAAACAGGTTCTGGCAAGGTACTCCCTCGCCCAGATACACGGCCTGAATTCTCCGTAAACTGTCCCCTCCACACCAAAAGCAAGGCGGTGGCTGCTCATAGCCTCCCTTCTTGGTGCAGGGCCTCGTGCCAGCCTCCGCCAGTGCCCAGGCAGCCTGCCAGGAAAGGGCACTCCCTCAACAAGGAAGCATTTTTCTGTGTTTTGTCTGGAATTGCTTAACCAGTCTGGTCTCTCAGGCACCGTGTCCATTTGGGGGCCTCCTTCCACCACACGGGCACTTCCTGTGCCTCCTGCAGTACCATTCAGGTACACGTGTAGGTGCACATGAGACCTCTGTGACATGCTGGCTCTGTGCCCAGCAGGAAATACTTCTGTTGCCACCTCTGGAGCTGGCAGTCAGCCGACTGGCTCGGAGTGAGCCGCAAGGCGTTTCTTTCATTCGCTTGAAAGGGGAAATTAAACTGAGGAATGAGGTCTGACCCAAGCGCTTGCATGCAAATAGTTGACCTTTGTTTTGAATACACTTAATGAGACACAAACCAGATTGTGTGGCCGCCAGCTGCCTGCGTCTCCACCTCCTCTCTGGCATTTGAAAGGAGACTGGAAGAGGTGGCACGAGGCTGAGAGGATGGTAGGAGATGAGCATTGTGGGTCTTGTCTCTTACACACTGGAACTATGGGGCTGAGCACATGGTCCCCAAGGTAAGCAGCGGGACGTCCAAAGAAGATCCCTCGGACCCAATCCCAAGTTCTCAGCTGCTTTTGAGACACATCTCCGGTACAGGGGTCCTGACTTCCCTGAGCCTCCATGCCCCCTGAGAGGAAATGATTTCTCTGTGATACATGAGGCTACGTGGTTATATGGAAATGCAGGGGGTTGATTGTAATCATCAGGCTAGATGAGGTTCTGCTGAAGTAACAAGTAGATACTGCCACTCTCAGTATCTGAACGTGATACAGATTGATGTCCCGATCGTGTGAAGCCTGGGGCAGCCTCTGCCAGGGAACAGCTGCACTCTCTTGAAGGTGTGACTTCTAAGGTTGCCAGGTGACAGAGGGAACTGTGGAGTCATTGACAATATTTGGGGGTGGGAGCTAAGGAGAGATCTCAGTTGGTAAAGCACTCGCCTTGCAGCAGAAGACCTAAAGTCAATCCTGCTGACTGTGATGGTGCTCCTTTGTAATACTGTTGTGGGGGAGGCAGAGGTTCGCTTGTTGCCTGGCCAATCTATCCGAGTGGTGGGCTTCAGCCTAGTGAGAGACTCTGTCTCAAAAGAGGTGCATGGCATTCCTGAAGATGAGATGTGAGCTCATCCTTTAACTGCCATATGCATGTACACACACTTGCATGAGTTCTCACGCACGCATCAACTCACCCACATGAGCGTGTACATACTTGCATTTTAAAAAGAAGATATATTAATTTTATAGTACACTTATTTGTGTATGTGTGCACAAGCTCACACGCGTGCTCACACATGCTATGGCACATGTGACTTTCAGGAGTCATTTCTCTCCTTCCAGCAAGTGAGACCCAGAGACTGAGTCCAGGTCATCAGGCGTGGCAGCAAGTTCCTTTACCCAAGGAGCCATCTTACTAGTCCAAAAGGAGATATATTTTTATAGGACAGAGTCTGGAAAGCATCCTCATTGCCTACGCACTCTTTTTGTCAACCAGAGCCAGATGAATGGTCCTAACACAACTATCAAGGTATCTGGGAGAGATCTTCCTGGGTGCTTAGAATGAGAACAGAGGACATTGTGTGATGGATACATAGCATAGTCTCTGCCCACTTAGGACCCAGCCTAGGGAAGCACTACGCCGAGACTGTGGCCACTGATAGAGCTCTGCCTTGGTGGGCACAAATGGAGAGACAAGAGCCCAAGCTATGAGTTCCAGTATACCCTCAAAATGCAGAGTCATCTTCCAGAACTGCTCTTGGAGGCTCAAGTCCTACTTGCTAGAAAGGTAGGTCATTGTTTTAATTGAGTGCCTCCAAATTGCCAGCCAAGAGACTCGAGGATTAATGTCTGAGGTCTCCCCTCCCACACAGATGTGTCTGTCCTATGGTGGAAATGTCCAATTACAAAATAGGGAGTGCCAGGTGTGGTTTCAAGGCAGGCACTGCGTGTTGGATGAGTAGACATTGCCTCTGCATTGGGAGTGAGAAAGGACGCTAGAACAGTGGGCCAGTCCAAACTCTCCGGTGTCTTCTGAGACATTGGGGAGAGTTGGGACCTTATTCTCAAGGATGGGCTCTGTGCCTGGAAAAGTAAAGACCCACGACCGGATGTGTGCTCTTAAAACAGTTGGGTGGAAAAGAGCAGACACTCGGATCACAAGTTTGAGGTCAGCCTAGGCTACATAGAATTCTAGGCCAGCCTGAGCTACAGAGGGTTCTAGGCTTGCCTGGGCAGCATAGGGAGACCCTGTCTCAAAATAACGCAGTGGGTCAGAAGGCAGGATTGGGAGCAGGAAGCGAAGTTGGTTTAGTTGACATGGAAAGATTACATAGAGTGACCAGCAGATGGGGGGGCAGATTTGACAGCCTGTGGGGTCATAGGATCTCAAACAACCCCCTCCCCCTCCGCTGGGATGGTGGCTGTCTCTGAGGCAGGGCATTCTGAGAATGGGCATCTAGGCTAAAGAATAATAAGCTTATTTGGGGACCTTGAGCCATTTAGGAACATGGAGTACAGCCAGGTGGCAGTCTCAAGGAAAATGGGGAAATACTCAGGAGAGACATTGCTGGGAAATTAGCTTTGAGTGGCTTGGATAAGGGGGTGGTGGTTGAGTGAGATCATCCAAGGAGAGCCAGATTCAACAGCTGGGGAACAGGGGGTGAACCCAGAAAGAGAAAGGCAGGTGCCTCCTATGAATGAATAATAATGAGGAGGAAATACTATGTTTCCTCATATTCCAAGGGCATAATGGCAATGACTGTGCATCGGATTTAAATAGGTCATCTGTGACCTCCGCAAGAGCAAGTTCCTCTGGGCTGGGCACACCAGGGGCCCCATGGGGAGAAAGGTTCCGGAGCAAACAGGAATCAAAAAAGTAGAACTGAGTTTAGACCACTCTCCCATAAGCATTCATTGGAATGTGAGGGATGGCCAAAGTGGGGCGGGGAGCCAATTGTTTTGGGTTTTGTTGGTTTTTTTGTTTGCATGTTTTTGTTTTTTTTCCTTTTCACTGTGGAATACTAAGTCAATATTTTAAACGAATTTTTGTGACATTGTACGAATCTGGATGCACAATGATGATGAACTCAACAGGCAACCAGCATCCATCTTCCATGGTGCCCATCGGCTCTGCCGCAGGTGGGGGCAGCTTCCGCCCAGGCTGCCTTTCGTCTGCTCTGTGTCCCTTACAGAACGGCACCCAGAGCTGAGCCACCCACCACATCAGCAGAGCATGGTAGCAGGTTTCCTAGACTGGGTGTCCAGGCTCTGGCTCCCATGCACAAGTCCTGGGCAGTGGGGGCAGATATGCGAAGACCAGAGGAGGCTCAGGTTTTATAGACATTTTAAAAATAAGTGGCCTTGTCTAGTAGCCAGCGACTTCAGAGCTGGGCTGGCAGGATGGGAGACAGGGGCTTGTAGCCTAGACTGGAAATAGACGGAAAATGGAACAGGACCAAAGCGCACTAAGCCCTTAGGCACTGTGGGTATGAAGTACAGGGTGAGACCTCACCGTCAGCCACTTGTCTCTACCCTGGCATTACCATGCCTTCTCCCGTTTGTCTCTCCCCTACCTCCTGCAGCCCTGTCTCTTCCCTGACTGGAGTAACTGGTCCCTGCCTGGGTAGGGGCCAGCACTATCATATTGATGCTGAGCAAAATACAGTCCTTGATGACTCAGAGGGCCCTTCCCATACCATGGTGCGTCTAGTCTCCATGACAACCCTGAAAGGCCTTCTGTTCATATACTCAGGAAGCCGCGTGGGAGATGCAGGGAGTGGAGGCCAGAGTACCCAGGTCCCAGAAGTGTAGCACTGAATCATAGGGTTGGGATTTTGAGGGAGGACTTGACCCCTAGAAGCTAACATCTTTCAGAGACACAGTGACCTTTTCCACCTCTTAGTCCCCTTCCATCGGGGCGAAATCACTTGTTCTCTGTGAGTCTCCTTGTCTGTAAATTGGGGACCAACCGTGCATTGCCGCCTCACAGGGACTATACGGAACAAATGAGATTTTTTCAGTCAAGGCTGTGACCACTCTCTAAAGAGAGTACACATGGGGGTCATGTGACCTGTGCTTGGAGAGTGTGCGGTCAGAGGTCTTCTGTCACAGTGGGGATTGGAGGCAATGCTGCCCCTGCCGTAATTAAGATGTGCACTTCATGTTCGGGGCACAGTGACGAGGCAGAACTAAATTTTTACGACTTGACGGTAACCAGGTTCAAATCCTGCTCATTACATTCTGCCGTGTGCTCCTGAGCTATCAATTCTTCAGCATCTGAGGAGCGGGGCTGACAAATGATCGAGGATTTACCAACTTGCTGAAACTCTGAGACTGGCTAATATTTGAAAACCCGTTCGTGAACCCAGAGCAGGGGCTGAACATACGCTGCTGCTGCTGCTGCTGCTGCTGGTGGCCGCCTCTCTGTGGCCAGGCAGAGCTAACTCTTCGCTTCAACCACCGTCCTGTGTTCTGTGCTGACAGGTCCGGGCTCTGGTTCCCTGTGAGAAGCTGCCACGGCCCACCGAGATGTCCAGGCACCATAGCCGCTTCGAAAGAGATTACCGCGTTGGCTGGGACCGCCGCGAGTGGAGTGTCAATGGGACCCACGGGGCCACCAGCGTCTGCAGCGTCACCTCCGGTGCTGGTGGAGGCACAGCCAGCAGTCTCAGTGCACGACCCGGCCTCCTACCCCTGCCCGTGGTGCCCTCCCGGCTGCCCACACCTGCCACCGCTCCTGCTCCCTGCACGACAGGCAGTAATGAAGCCATTACCAGTCTCGTGGCCAGCTCGGCCTCCGCAGTCACCACCAAGGTAAGACCTGGGATCCTTTCTGGGGAGGAGCCAGGCAACCACTCAAACCCAGGCCGGCACAGAGGCCTTCCTCCCTGGTCCATGTCACCAGAGTCACAGCCTCCATAGGGGGTGCATTGCAGCTGTTTCTGAAGGTTAAAGTGGCCTCATTTGCCAGACTGTCTCTATATGTAACTAACTTGTCGGAAGACCAGCAGGTGCGACGCGCCACACACGCGCTGATTGAACGCCACCGAATGAGTGATATAAGAGTATTGCCAAGTATTTCCCTAAATAGGGGAACTAAACACAAATAAGTCCCCCTGGGGGTCATCAGTGGCCGGGGTTTTGCAGCTGTACTAGCCACCCAGGGTGAAGAGCCCATTACAGATTCATCACCACCGGGAGGTTATTCTCATGTCTATAGTCCCTATGAGCCTCACAACAACCCTGTAAGGTCAGTGTGTACACATGCCTGCTTGATTGCTAAGGGTCCCCAGACATACTAGTTATAGTAGTTACTGTAAGGACTCAGAACTCATACCAGCAGTTGACTGCAAGATATTAGCTCCCGATCACTCTGCCCTTTTTTTTTTTTCTGCAAGAGGCGGTTCCAGAAACCTCAGGAATGATGGCAAAAGCCAGTGTGTATAAAACGGAATGTGGAAATTAATGTCACCAAGGCTCTTGACTGGCTTTGGGATGAACGGAGGGGCTCTGAAGCCCCCTCTTGCATGCTGTGCAGAGCCCTTCAGGCAGACCGAGCCTCAGAGGGACAGCTGGTGGCCAAGGCAAGGAACACATTCATCCCATCATCCCCCTCGGCCAAGCAGAGGCTCCGCAGGCCGTCTTTGCCTCTGCCAGCCATTCAGAATCCCTTCCCAGGAGCCCTCTCGGGGCCTGCATGTGTGCCTGTGTGGGGGTGTGTATGTGTGTGCTGCATGTGTGTGTGTGCGCGCGCACGCTTTTCTTTTCCTGCTTTCATAAAGGTGGCAGGAGAAATTAAAGGCGGGAAGCCCCAGGCTGGGCCATTGTGAGGTAGCTGTGGTGGTGGACGATGCTCTCCGGGTGCTCTGTGCCTTTGTCTCTACGATTTTCAAAACTCCCTTTCAGCCCTGCTTCCCATTAATAACGGCACTGCTGGCCGCAGAGCCCGGCGGAGACCCGAGACAATGGAGCTATTGGAGGCCAGCTTGCAGCACGTTGACATCTTGCTGCAATGTCTTATTGATTTTATTTTCCTGTTATGAAAACACCACCCCACCAAGGCAGGGAGGGAAGTAATACCAGAGAGGAGCAGAGATGGAAGATTATTTGGGCACTCTTCCCCCAAGGCCAGCCAAACACATTCCTGTCCCGGGCACCAGGCCCTGGCCACTCTGAATTGGTGACCTCTGCCCAGGATAGCCTGCTGCCAGCCCTGCCGGCCACATCTGGCAGGCAGTCTTCGAGGCCAGCTGTTCACCATCTGGAGAACGGTGGCCTCTGGAGCCGGCAGCCAGGGCTCCAGGTGCGGGAGAAGCTGGACCCGCGGACAACACTTGATGGCTTCCATCCCTTCAGGATGAGTGCCCTAGAGCCAGTATTGAGTGCTCCTGGGTATGTCACTTAGGGTTCTGCCAGGTGAAAGACAGTGCCCATGGCTCTCTGAAGGGATGTCCCGCCCCTGATCTGGACACATGGCACCTGATTGGCTCCAAAATAGCTCAGTATTCACTAGCCCTCCTCCCTAAGCCAGACCCCAAACCACAACCACATGGGAGGAAAGAACAAGCCGCAGACAGAAAACAGCAGCAGGAACAAGGACTGGCGAGCCAATAGCCAACCCAGAGTGGGAGAAAGGGCACGCGTTCAGGCCTGCTAGGGAGGTCAGCGTCGTGGCCTGTGGCAGCACAGAGACAAGGTGCCGTCTCTACGGTGCCAGTTTCATGCCTGCAGGGTTTGCTTTGGATCTGGCTAGGGTCTGAGTTCTCTGGGTTGCTAGAGAATCGTATGCAGGGATCAGGGTGCAGGGACAGGGTGGGAGAGTAGCGAGGCAGCCCGCTGCCCAGGGTGGTTTCCATCGATCGAGGGCACTGGTCTGAGATGTGGGCCAGCTGTTCTCAACCTGTGGGCCACGACCCCTGACCCTTTCACGGGGGGGGGGGGGTCACGTCTCAGATCTCCTGCATACCGGATGCTGACATTACGATTCGTAACCGTAGGGAAAAATTACAGTTATGAAGTAGCAACAGAAATAATTTTATGGTTGATGGTCCATGAGGGACTGTATTAGAAGGCCGCAGCCTTCAGAAGGTTGAGGACCGCTGATGTAGGCAGTGGTGCCTCCTGTCACTCTGGACTTGCTGCTGCTGGCCCAGATGTCTGTATCTGGCACAGATGAGCCAGTATCTCCCCTGTTGACATTATTGGTAGAGGTGATTCAATGGAGTAGATAAAGCTAGGCTTTGAAGACTGTCTAAATTTTAATTCCAGTCAACCTCTGGCTGAGTGATAACTGAACAAAACGTCTGGCCCTGTGGACCTCAGTTCCAGGACTGGGTGGTCGTCCCTGATGACCAGATTTACCATGAGGATTGTGTTTATGGAATTCCATGTAAAGTGCTTGAAATAGAACAGGTACTGGCTGGCGGTTCATGCGCTAAGCAATGAGGTCACCCCTTCACCGCTGTCCCCAGGCATTGACCCTGGAAGAACAAGATTGTCCTGCTGTGAGGAGAGGGCTTCCCTTCTACCATCACCTGGGGGTGGGGGGGGGGGGAGAGGGAGTTCTCCAGAGGGAGCACCAAAGCTGGAGCCCTGAGCAGGTGGGGAACTGTTTGAGTGGTTGGGATTCAAGATGACCTGGAAGGAAGACTGGAACTAGGAGGGGAGGAGAGAGGGAAGAGGTGATGGAGGAGGGTGGCTTCTCGGATCCAAACTCAAGCTGAATGACCAAGGCAGGGGATCTGAAAGCTTTTCATCAGCCCAGGAGGCTCTTTCCTTAAAGGAAAATATAGACCCCCCACCATCTCAGAAGGCCAGGAAAGGAAGGAATGATGGTGTGGTCAGAAGGACCACCCCTAGGGACCCAAGCATGCTGATTCTGAGACAAGGCGCAGCTCTCAGGCCTTTGGGGACATCCCTTTGTTGTCAGGACAACAGGTTGAACATCCCATGCTCTGGTACTCGGGGCATCCCTGCCCACTCTCCATGCCAAAGTTCCAGTGCTAGGGTCGGCCCTGGCTCTGCCAGGACTGAGGGTATGGGCTGTTGTCTGGGAAGGCATTCATGCTCCCAGAGACTGGGGTAGCGAGATGATGGCAATTGTTTTTGTCATGGCCGCCTCCAGGCCCAATGTGATTTTTCTGTGTCTTCGATTATCCACAGCCCAAAGAATTCCTGTGTGTTTTGATGAAAGGCCAGTTGGGTAAGCATGGACTCCTGGGAGGTTGAGATACCAGGAGGATATAGAAGGCTATACCTTCCCACTCCCCAACACACAGCCATTGCTCTGCAACCTCCAGAATATGAGTTACCAGAGCTCACGGCAAGCTTTCTTGGAGACCACCCACCCAGCCCCATTTTTGCAGCTCAGAATAGTGAAGCTTGGAGAAAACCTAACTACTTCCCAAGACGAACCAACCCGGGCCAGCTCTCTCCACCCCAGGCTGCTTAGTTAGCAGCATCCATTCACCATGGAAACCATGATGGCAAGAGGGTGACAGCAGCTTTTGCCATCACTGGTCCACCTAGGGACCGTAAACTCTGGATTTCAGACCAGAAAAATGGGCAGGTTTGCTTCTCATGTCATAGAAGGGAAAATGTAAGGCAAAGAGTTCGTGGACTCCCACTGCGCAGCTGCCGGGAGCTTCTGGATCAGACAGCCTGGAATTGAATCCTGCCATTGGCAAGCGAGGCTTCGGTTTCTGTGTCTACAAAATGGAAATGATAATAGTATGTTTAACGTAAGGATTATGTAGATTAATATGTGCAGAAAACGCTAAAAGGATATGTGCCACTGAGTGACCATCCCATCAAAGTTCATTTTAAGGCTGGGAAGACGGTTCAGTGGATAAAACGCCTACTGTGGTCCTGAGTTCGGGTCCCCAGCAGCCATATTCAAAGACAGGCATGACAGCCCAGGCCTCTAATCCCAGTGCTAGGTAGGCAAGGACAGGTGGATCCCTGGGGCTTACTGACCAGCCAGTCTAGCCAAATCAGCGAGCTCCGGGTCCAGTGAGAAAATCTGTCCCAAAACCTAAGATGAGGTGTGGCTGAGGAAGACCCCTGATGTTAACCTCAGACCTCCTATGCCAACCTCTGACCTCTGATGTCAACCTCTGATCTCCGCATGTTTCTGCACACACGTACATATGTATACTTACAACTTACACACACGCATACACACACACACACACACACACACACACAATTAGCAACTGGGTCCATCCGCGAAGCTCTTCCTCTGGGGGAAATCAGCCTGCTGGTTGCTGTTCGGAGGTTCACGGAACTTTCCTGTCCCCCTCTGACGTGGTAGGAGGTGAAACTGAGGAACTGGGCCATCACCACATTCCTCCTCCTACTGGCTGTCTGGGCACTGGGGTGGGGGCGGGGGGGAATCACGGCTGAGGAGAAAGCATGGCTCCATGCCAGGCCTGTTTGTGAGAACGGAAGGGAGGCACCAATGCCCCGCAGTTGCTGCTGCATGAAATTTAAATTATTCTCAGCAAACCTGCTTGACAGATGAAACAGAAAGGGGACAGCTTCATAAAATGCAATTCTGTTACTGAAAAGAATAGACTGGAGAATCCTCACAGACGCCTGCAAAATAAATGTGGGAGGCCTCTTTTTCCTTGTGGTCAGAGGCGTTCAGTCTGAGACCTTCCCATCACCCCTTGGAGCTCAGCCTTTGAACATAAATCTGGCTAAGCAGCAGCAGCGGAGCCTGTGTTAGAAGCCCAAGGAAAGCTTAGAGGGGCTGGGAAATTGGCGCTCAGAGTACCCAGCACCTGGGGGGTGGGGGTGACATTTATGAGCACTGGAGGCTAGAAACTACTCATCATAAAGAATGCATCTGCCCAGAGGTGCACCTCAGCTTCCCAGGGAATGCTCCTCTTAGGAGGATGACCTGGGGTCCCCGTGGGCATCTTGGGAACAACCACCAAGCCTAATGCACAACCCCCTGCTATCCTGTGGTTCTGGGATCTGTGACTGATGATGATGAAGCTTTCTTAGCTCTCCTGTCTCTTGTACTTGTGTTAGACATCAAGGCTGCAGAATGATGTGCTTGGAAGTGACGCCAACCCTTTCCATTGCACATTTCCCGAAGGTGGGTGATTTTCAGCCCGAAGGCCGTGGCTTGATCCACCAACAAGTATTCTTGATTTCCCTTGTGATAAATTATCAGGTCAGATAAAGCGTTGGGAGACAGCTTGCGCATGTTAGTACTGAGCTAATGGCTTTCGCCTGCACCTTAAGTCACGATTACAGTGTGGATTGTATCTTCATCGACTTAAAACCCATCTGTCAGTCACAAAGTGTGTGTAGAAATGAGAAATGCCACCTCTCCAAAACAGCCGTTTCAAGGCTGCCTTTTTTTTGGGCGGGGGGGGCGCAAACCTGAGTGGTCTGAACTTCAGTTTTTGACTAAAGAGGGAGAAGAATGTGTGTTTTAGCACATTTCTAAGAGATAAACCGTAAGCCAAGACAAAAGGCAGTGAGGAATTACAAAGTAAAGACACAAGAAGACACCATGGGCCGGAGTCAGCAGGGTGTACAAGCTGGACAATGTGGGTAGAGTCAGGGCTCCAATGATAAGGTTATCTCAGTCCCCACATCTGTGGCTAGTGGACACTCAGGCCAGGGACTTCACTTCTCAGCATGACTTCCGGCTGGCTGGCTCAGCCTCATTCCCATGGTGGTTTGGGGTATCAAAAGCAGCAAGGAGACAGGGCCGGTGAGCAGGTGCTTTTCTCGCCTTAGCGTGAAGCTAATGCCCAGTCGTCATCGTCATCGTTGTCGTAGGTCAAGGCAAGTGGCATCCCCAAGCCAGATTCCAGGAGACAGGGAGAGATACTGAAACACCACATCGCTAGAGGCAGGCATCATGCACGGATGAGTAGACTTGTGATCACTTTTCACGAAATAACCCGCAGGTCCCCAGTGCGTTTATTTAGGCATGGTTATCTGTCCTCCGGCTGCTAGTTAAAGCTTGTATGCCCCAGGCAGAAAGCACAGGATCCACCTACTGCTCTATCCACCCATCCTCAGATAGGGTATCAGGATGAGATACTCGCAATGTAGACATTCCAACGTTACATCCTGTGTACACAGAACAATCCTGGAGAGGTTGCAGACCCACAGAGCTATTATGCTCAGCAGGCTGGCCCTTTGGCTCCTAGGGGACCAGACCTCAAACGTATATTTACCTCAAGAGCCTATAGATGGGCCGAGACTTTGCCCTTTATCCTGAAGGCTGTATTTGACCCTGTCACTACCCCCAGAGTTAGAAAGACAAGGACACTGCTGTCCCCAGGACACGCCCAAAGATAGATGCTAACCTACCAATTTGGGATTGTTGTGTTTTGTTTGGTTGGTTTTTGTTTTGGTTGGCTTTTTTGTTTGTTTGTTTTGTTTTGTATTGAGATGAGGCCTCCGTCTGAAACTCAGGCTAGCCTGAATCATTCAGACTGTCCTCAAACTCACGACAGTTCTCCTATTCTCCTACCCCAGCCACCCACGTGCTATGAATTACAGGCATGCACTGCCATTCCTGGCCTGCTGGTTTTAAATTAAAATAAAAACCACCCCAAGGAGATGCCCTTCACGGGCTTGTCCCCATGAAAACCCACATTAGGGTAATATTCTTTGGGGAAGGCTTTGGGAGGGGAGTGAAATCAGGAAAGAGAACCAACCATGTGACACAAATGTTCAGGAGCCCCGGATTCAGACAGTCTGATGCCTCTTTCCCCTAATAGAATAAACCTGACACAGTCCCCACCCAAACCCTCCGAAGGGCCCCTCCTTCCAGAAGGATTTTGGGAACAGCATCCTTCAAGATCAATGCAAATCTGCTGCTTATACGGTTGTTATAACAGTTTTCTGTTTCATTTCATTACTCACGTTGCAATTAGACATTTTTTTCCCTCACTGCACGAGGACAGTGTTTTAGCTACATTATGGGTTAAATAGGCTTTGGAGAACGAGCTTGGAAGTCTCATCACCATTTGTCACATTGGGTTTTTTTCATAGGGAAACTATGTTGCAAAATCTAAACAGCCAAGTCACAAATGAACTTTCAGAGCCCAGCCCCTTTGTTACAGGGAGCTGTCTGCAGGGCCAAAAATAACCCAGGGAAACATACCAGGGTGGCTCCTGACACCTCAGTGGCTTTTCTACTCCCCTGGGGCCCCCCAGAGTCCCTCCATTTCAGTGAAGGAAACATGGCGTGTTGATTTGCGTTGTGTATTCACCGCTCTGGAATCCATGGGCCAGAGCTTCATTTTCCTCTGGTCAATAAGGAGCCCTGAGAACTAGTCAAAGCATGTGGGCGGGGCATCAGGATGTGCCGCACAGCCCTGCTCTGCTTCCTGGAGAAAGTAGATGAATGCTATGTACCCCATGGCACCATGAGGAGGAAGCCATGGAGCCGGGGCTGGAGCTAGATGCCTGTGTGCGAGGCAGAAGCCAGTCTGCCCCTCCACCCTGACTCGAACTATTAGCTGCCGCCCACCTCTGGGAAGCTGCTCCCGTTGTCCGCCCACACCTGCTCCTGAGGCTCCAAGTGTTGGGTTACTCAATCACCCCCTCCTACTCTTGTCCTTTTTAGTCCTGGGGAGGAGGGCACAGGTTGGCCATGTTTACCATTGCCTGTGAAAGACAGGCCACAATGCCTTCCATATTGAAGGGGAACGTCTTGAACAAGAGGGCGTAACCAGTGCTCCCAGTGTGTCTAGCCCGGGGCCACATGTGGCACTGATGTCTATGTAGTCTGGAAAAGCATCTAAAGGAGGTTCCCCTGACTAGAGAACAGACTAGCACAGAGAGTTGATTGCCGTTCTTGACCTACTACTTAAAGAATCCTGGCTTCAGGTCAGAAGTGGCCCTCTGGCAGGTCGAAGAGATGGGACCTAGGGGTAGAATGGTGATGGGCAGCTAGAAAATATTCCAGGCCTGAAAAGGCCTGATCTTTGTCTACGGCAGATGTCGCCGGTCATCTGCTCAGCATCCAGTCTCTCTCCATCCGCCTTTCTAATGAAACTCTTCTTTCTGGTTCAGCATCTAATGCCTGGGTCTGAGATCAACAGAGCCCAGTCACAGCTGGGATTACAATGATTCTGAAGTAGGTATGTGATCCTATAGTGTTCCTGCCCATTTATTGAGCTCTGCAAGGGTCATGTGACCCAGTTCTGGCCAATATAGCCTGAGGGCTTCTGGGAGAGCTTTTCTTGCCTCTAAGGAAGAGTCCCAAGAAAAAAATACTCTTTCCTCTGGATCATGTCATTTCTGGATGTGATACCTTGACATGCAGCTGCCATCATACTGTGAGCCTGAGGATGGAGCCAACACACAGGAATGGAAAGCAGCAGGAACATTCCAGAAACCTGACACTAGAGCCACGGTACAGCCTCAGAGACTCAGTGTACATAGGTTAAGAAATAAATGAGGGGAAACCACCTCTGTGGGAAGGGCAACTCATGAGGAACAGTCTGAAGCGCATCCCTTTCGTCTCCTAGACTTCACCTAAAACAAGGACCACTAAAACAGCTGCAGGAGCTACTGTGAGTCCTCGCTCCCTATCACCCACCTGTGAGTGCTTACTGCTACATGCAGGAAATTTGCTTCCAGATGCTTCCCATGATGCCAGCGCCATAGCATGGTTTTGCTGCTGTTTTCTTAGGGAGAATCGGCTTCTGTCTGAGGCCAATCTCCCAACACACACCACACACACACACACACACACACACACACACACACACACACACACACACACACACACACTACAATTCCACTTTCATGCCCCAGGGACTTTACACATGACACTTCTTCTTCCTAGAATCTTAATTCCTTTACTTGTCTGCCCAGATTTCCTATTCTTCCTAAGAACTGCCAGCCTAAGTGTGACCACATCCATAGTGAGGAAAATTGCTATGATTTCTCTCTTTCCCATAACAGTACTGCTATGGCCCTGTTAGAGTATCTATATAATCCATATTCATTTGTCTCCTTGCTAAACATAAAGCTCCTCCAAGTGAGGCTCAGCATAGAAAGGTTCTCAATACCTGGTTGAGAACAGAATGAATGAACTTAATGAACTTACATGTGCATTTATTCATTCATATGCCTCTACCGTTGGAGATGAATGCTTTTTATATCTTTACCTCTCTGTTAATCAAAAGACTGTGGTGGAGCCATTTACCCAACGGAGAATAGTTTCTGGGGCTGCCCATGATGAGGATGAAGAAGGCAGGACCACACGGTGAGCTTCTTGGCCCAGTGTTGGTACCCACAGTCCGATGGTGAGGTGATGTTGGCAATAGGGATTTTATACCTTTGAAGCATCTCCTTTCCTTAGGTCCTCCATCTCTCCCAAAGCATTACAACCTTTTCCTTAAACATTTACATTTTCTTCAGATGGTTTTCCTGTGAACTTGATCACAGTTCACTACAGCTGTTTCTTTCCCTGTCCTCCCCGGCCGCCCCCCCCCCCCCCGTGTGTGTGTGTGTGTGTGTGTCTGTAAATGCACATTCCTGTGTGCGTATGGGTGCATACATGCCATATAGAGGTCAGAGGACAATTTGGGGTGTCAGTCCTTACCTTCCACCTTAAGCCAGGGTCTCCTGTTGTTCTCAATGTACCAGGCTAGCTGGCCTGCAAGCATCCAGGGACTGTGCCGTCTCACCACAGGAGAGTGCTAAGGTTACAGGCCTGTTGCTATGGTGTCTAGCTTTCCATGCGTTCTGGGGATCCCAAACTCGGGCCTTCACTTCTGCAGAGCAAGTTCTCTACCATCTCCCCCACCCCCGGCGCAGCTTTTTACGTCACCCGGTCTTATTAAAGCGCTCGTGAAAACATTGCTTTGTTCCAAGCACCTCTAGTGCTCTGCCAACACCCTCTCCTTTAGTCCCCACTCCTCTAAGAATTGTCACTGCCGTCACTTGAGAGAGGAGACAAACTATGTTTCTTGCCCACAATCACCCAAGAGAGCAGACACACCCCTGGGCAGCCTTGCCCTGGAGCTGAGACTGAGCCCAATGCACCGCACAGGAAAATGCTGAATGAGCAACTAAATGAATAAAGATTGGAAGCTCCCTCAGGGCTGGGTCATCTCGCCCGCTCCTCAGGAGAACTTCTAGCTAGCTCATGATGGAACCAAGCTACCAAAACATCTAGTCATCTAGCCCTGAATGACATCTTAGAGCCAAATATATATTTAAACACACACACACACATACACATACACACACACACACACACACACACACACACACACACACACACACACACAAAATCTGGGCATCCTGTACCTGATGAAGCATCTATGATGCTGCATGTGAGCTGCATGAGCTGCATATAAGGAAAAGGTATAGCCTGATCAGACAAGCTGAAGAGAACCACAGTTCGTATCCAGGAGGTGTGGGGCTGGACCACAGAATCTCATCCATATCTTGGTCCTTTCATGCAGCCTTATTTCAGATCACCGAATAACAAAACTGCTAGGATGAGCTTGAAGCCGGGCCTTTAGGTGATGTCTCTTTAAATATATATTTGGCTCTAACATGTCATTCAGGGCTAGATGACTAGATGTTTTGGTAGCTTGGTTCCATCATGTGCTAGCTAGAAGTTCTCCTGAGGAGCGGGCGAGATGACCCAGCCCTGAGGGAGCTTCCCGGGCAATCGTGAGATTGATATCCTCCCCCAAGGAAGCTCCCTGACTCAGTAGGTAATGGGCCAGAGGAGAAAAGTTCTCAGCTCCCCCATCTTCTCTTCCCCAACCACAGCTGCTCAAGAGGCCCTTGGCTCCCACGCACAGCAGGAAAGCCGGGCCCTGAAGCAGGAATGATCGGGAGAGTGCTGACGTCATTGAAGGACTATGTTCGGGGGTCAGTACCGCTAGCACCACCAAGAGCCTCCGCTGTACTGTGTGTGAGGCTCCCCGGAAGTGAGCGTGTTGACCCCAAGCTCTTACAAGCCGTCGCAGTAGCTAATTAAGAGTGTCAGCCAAGCAGCCAAGACCCCAAATGTGCCTATAGGTTGGCCCGCCGTCATCTTCCCTGTCCCCGGGTGGGTGTGCACTGAGTGCTTGCTGTGAGCTAGCCACAACTCTTGGTTTGCCTCTTGACACTGTGTCCTCACAGCTATAGGAGGTCGGCGTCGTAATTGTTCTCATAGAATCTCTGAGAACCCGCCTGATACCCCGGGTTACGTGGCTGTCAAGGGTCCACCTAGCTGTGGACCTGGCCCTAAGATCCCCACATCTGAGTCCTGCGTCTGAGGTGGAGAGAAGTGGGACTTCTCCGCCTAGGGTGGGATCTTCCCCAGTTCTGATGATGAGTCTGACTTTGAGAAGAAAGCAATGGGAGAGGAAAGGTTGATTCACTCTCCAGGATGCTGGACTCTTGCCTTCTACCCAGCACACCTATCTAACATCCACCCTGGCAAAGGAACCGACTTCCGTCCCCGCCATCACCTCCTCCATCAGAAATATGCTGAGGGTGTGATTTCCATTCCCTCAAAATATTAGGCTGAGGAAATTATATTGGGCAAAATATATTGTGCCCGTAATTCATATTAATGGGAATTCAATAGTGGCAACTTGTCATCTGCTAAGATTAGGGGAGAATGTTGAGAATATTGTATTACAAAAGCATTAAAACGCATCATGAATTAGACTCCATTCCAGCACAACTGTGTTCCTTTGTAAATAATTGAGGAAGAAAAGCGGTGCTCGAAATTTGGGATGATCCATTTTTGAGGCCCCAGCAGTTTCCCCCACCAGGCTGATGGAACCTGTTGGTCTAACGGGACCAACAGGGAAGGTGTGCACCTGGCAGGTCTGCAGGCCCTGCAAAATGAGCGTTTGCTTCCTCCCGGCAGAAATTAGTAACTGCCACACCGAACACTAAACCCTGTGTGTTTCTCCTGCCAAATCTTAGGAAGTCCAGATACTCCACGTCCCTTGTCTCCCATCCCCGGAACAACATTAGCTTCCCAGTTTGGCCACGAGGTGGGCTCTGAGACCATCCCGGAGTCAGCAGCTGCCTTCCCACTGCGTGCCCACCTCTGGCCCCCTGAGTGACAAAGACGAGCTCCAGCAAAGCCAGCTGTCAATCATATACCAGCAGCAGCATCCCTGGCGGATGGGCTCTGGCTGGCTAACACCCGTTTTTAGGTGCGCTCCTCAGCCCTGCTATCCCAGCCTGAGGGCTAGGCCACCCGTCGTCCGTGTGCTTGATCCCACGGGCTCTGCCTGCACGGCAGCCTGGAATGTCTCAGGGTGCTCCACCGGGATCCTCAACTTCAGCTCAGGCTGTGATGTCACCACATGGCTCCGTAAAAGATCAGCATAGCTCCCCTTGGGATGGGGCCAGGCTCCATCTTTTACTAGCAAATCCAAGAACTTGGTTTGGAGCAGAGGTGTCGCGTGGACAAGCTGAGAGAGGAATAGTGGAGGGAGTTCCAGGTATATGCCCACCACAGTCTTTGGCGTTGGCTGTTCAGAGTACTCTGTGTCTGATATCCCCGTCCCAGGGCTCCAAGAGCTGAAGAGATACACCTGGGTCCACTCTGAAACAGCGGGGCCTCGGTAAATGGCATGTTTCCACCTTGTCGTGTTGTGTATTTTAGTTTCCCCTTTGACTCCTGTCTGATGGCATGCCTGAGGGCTACAAAAGGAGACGTAGGAGGTGGCCGATGCCTGCAAGGCAGTCAGGTCCCAACAAGTTTCCGTACACACACACACACACACACACACACACACACACACACACACACACACGGCATGAAAGGATCAGTTGGTTAGCCCATCACATTAGCCAGTCCCAGTGGGGATGCCAATTGCACACCAGTTGTGTAAGTAATTAGCACAGCTCTGTCTGCACAGTGATGGGGTAGCAGCCCAGACCAGTCAGATGACCCAAGTCTGAATCCTCGTTCCCTCTGCATCCTCGCTGTGTGGCTGTAGCCTGTTGATTTGCTCCCTCGCCGGCTTGGTTTCCTCTTCTGTAAAATGAAATCGCAGTACTGTAGATTTCACGGAGTTGCTGCGGGGGTGCTTAAATAATTTAAAGCTCCGACAATGGTGTCTAAGATGTAGACTGTCGTCTGTTATTTTGACCATGGCCTTCACTGTGTGACCTTCTCCTCTCTGCTCATCTGTCTCCCTCCAGAATGTAGGTCCTTGAGACAAAAGACCTTGTCTCCCTGGGTTTTTGAATTGCTCGTGCCTCGTACTTGCCTGCTATGTGCTCAGGAAATATGTGTTGAATGATCACATTGAATTGTGGGAAGAAGGTGTAGTCATGGAAATCCACTCGCCTTGCTTAAAAAAAAAAAAATAGCTGTGCACTTCTGAAATCGCATTCAGCCTTTCCTGGGTGGTGGTCTCGTTTCTGAGTTTCTGCCGCCTCTTGTTCTCTCTGTGACATCATGGTGGGAGCGACCAGTTGCCTACAGACAAGTCAGATTTGTATTGAAAGGCACATAGCACCTCCGTGATTAAAGGAATCCCAAGCTAAGGCATTTTGCAAAGCAATTGCTATACTTCCATGAAATGAGAGGTCATCCTTTCTCTCTCCCATCTCAAATCCAGAACCCGCATCCTCGGGAGTCCCGGCTTCCGACCCATGTTCTATGTTAGTGGTTGTGATTATAGTTGTCTGTGGTTGTTTTCTTCTCTCTTGTTATTTAAAAGCATTTTCGGAGCCAGGTACTGTGGTCAAGAGCTTTACCCCTTTTATCTGAGATCTTCCAACAATTCCATGTGGTAAGTGCCCCATTAACACTAGGAAACTGAGTCTCAGAAAGCCTGGGAACTTGCTCAGTGTCGTAGCTTATAAAATGTGGAAGATGAAGTTGGAACTCAGACTCATCCGCTCAAAGCCCATTCCTCTAGTTTCTGATTCTTTCCCTGCTGTTTACCTGAGGCCTCCAATATCAAATGCCCAGAACCAAGCTCTGCATCTCACCCTACACCTAGGTTTCCCACTATGTGCCTAGCTCAGGGGCCAGGCCCACCACCCAGATGGCTGTGTAATTCACTTGGACTCTTCCCTCTCCCTTACTGTCCATCAGCTCTCAAAAGGCCCCCTTCTGCTATCTCTGCATTCCATCATCCATTTATTTCCTTCCCTGCCACAGAGTTCAGGCCCCCACTGCATCTCACCAAAGGGACAGAGAGTCTCTCGGCTTCCTTCGTCAGCCTTTTATATCCCAGTGAATAGATTTGTACTGCCTTGTCTCTTACCTCTGCCTGCACACGCGCTTGTGCATACACACACACACACACACACACACACACACACACACACACACACATATCAGCTGCACACACCAGCTCTTGCACAAGTGATCTGGAGCAGGTGTGTGTCCAAAAGAAAGATGTGAGTCAGAGCATGTGCCACGGAGAACATAGATTGTCGGGTCAGGAAGCCTGGGGACCCGCCGTTGGTTAGTTACTGCATCATCCTGTGGCTTCATCTTGCCTGTCTCTAAACTGAGAACAGCAAAAACACTACCTCTCAGGATGTTCAAGAAACGCCAGGCAGAAAGTCTAGCCTATTGCTGGGCCCACGGCAAGAAGACAATATATGCTGGTGATGGTAGTGACTGTAAATGAAACACAGATCTTACCTTGTGGATAAATTCCTTTTAAATAACAGCCTGGCCTCTGAGAACATGGAAGCCATCCACATTAACCTCAATGACCTGGTGACTTTTCTCAGGTTCTCGGGACGGCATCAGCTATCTCTTGTACTGAGGTACAGCCTGGCCCGGCTTCGGTCCTTCTTGGTTTCTGGCTGGTCTTCATCCTGGTCTTCATCTCCCAGCTCAGCCTGTCTTCCCTCCCACCATCTTGGACCCTTCTTCCTTCCCACGTTTTCAGCTAGCCTTCATAGTTAGTTCACTTAGCAGGTGCTCACAGCTGGCCTGTTTGGGTGGGACTTGTATGAAGCCAACTTCCATGTTAGAGAATGACCTCACTTGTAGCATAGAGACACTTCATACAGTGGACACACACACACACACACACCCCTGTGGCACCAACAAAGCATGGAGCTGTTCCTTGGTGCCAGCATTCACCAGAGGCCTCGCACGGGAGCAGCTCTGCTTCCCTCTCTTCCTCCAGCCTTCCCAGTCCAGGAGTTTGCTCATCCGAGCAGACCACAAAATGAGGAAGAAAAATCTTTTTAGACTGGAAAAATAGGGCTGCTGCTGTTTTATGGTGGGGTGGTTTATGGTTTTCAAACATTTTAATTAGTTTCATTTTTTAATATAAATGCACCCTGATGTTTCGTGCAGGAAGGGCACCGTTCTTAAAGTCTCCGAAATAAAGTAGGAAAATGATAGATGGGCTATTAAAGCGTCACACTCAGATGCGTTATTATTATTATTGTTATTTAACATTTCTAAGCCCCAACACTCAGCTAGGAGTAGGTGAGAGGGCCCAAAGTCCCAGTAGCTCAAGGGAACGGGGGGTGGGAGGTTTGGTGGACTGGTAACAGCTTTGCCAGCGGCCTGGGTTGTTTTTCACCATTGGGGACCTTCTCTGAATGCGTGGAGGGAGCTCTACACTCCCTGTTACACCTGCCTTTTGTTTCACCCGTGAGTGTGCTGAGGGGTGTGCTGAGGTTTTCCAATGTCCGGTCCCACTCGGAGAACAGAGCGCTGTATTTTAGGATGGGCCCATTCCAAAGAAATTTGACTCCTCTTTGTAATACTCAAATGAATGACAAATCAGAGTGTGGGTGTTGAATACTCTCCATGTGGTAACCTGCTGCATTGTAGTAGATTAAACAGTGCCCTCTCAATACCCGTCCACCTGGGTTCTTTAGCTATGACCTCAGGGCACCCCCACCCCACCCCACCCCACCCCTGCTCACCTGGCTCAGGGGTCAGGCCCATCTTCCTCTTAGCTGTGAAACCCAGAACAGCTCTCTCCCTCACTGTCCTCAGCACTGCTCATCACCTATCCAAGGGTCACCTTCAGGTATTTCTGCTAGAGGTGGGGCTTTGACAGGTCTAATTAAGGTGAGGGTATCACCTTTAACTGTGTCGGTCCTGATGCAAGGATAGGCTTTGTAAGAAAGTACAAGTGGGTTGGCGGCGTAGTAGCTGATGGAAGAATGCCGTGTGAAGCCAGAGGCAGAGACTAGAGTCCAGGAATTAACAGAGGTACAAAAGCCAAGAGCAGGAAAGATTCTTCTCTGGAGTTCTGGGAAGGAATCTAGCCTAGCCAACTCCTAGACTTTGGACTTCTGCCCCCCCCCCCCCCAGAACCATAAGAGAACAGAGCTCTGCTTTTTGAGGCACCCAGTCTGTGGTCCTTCATTACTGCAGCCTTAGGAGATGATCGTGCCCAAGCGGGGCTCCTGAGTGGGGGGCTGTGAGTTCAAGCTCAGAGCAGATGACCCGCAGGCCTGCCCACCGCTGTGTGGAAATGAAACACCTTCAACCTTTCCCTCCACGTGGAATGTTTTCACTGGCTTCCTACAGACTGTGTGCCTGCTTCCTGGAACATATGGACTCCAGTTTGGCAGCCTTCCAAAGGGCAATTAAAACAGAAAACTGCACCACTAGCAGATACCCCTCACTACCCACAGCAGCGTCCCTCAGGAAATGCCAAGGGCTCGTGCGTCACCTCTGTATCCAAAGTCTGCTAAAGGGAACAGAGCAGGGAGTGGGGGGGGGGAGACTTCCGCGTGGCCTCCATTTACAGCAAGCCCTCGGTGGGATTTCTTGCTGTGTCAGAGAAAGAAAATGGGCATGGATAGTCTCTGATGTCCAGTCAAATTGGAAGAGCCACCAAGGAAGCTCTTGAAATCAAAACACCACACAGGTCAAGCCAAACCTCCAAAAGCTGGCCACTCTCCTCTCTTTCACTGTGGCCATTCACAATAAAATTCTCTTTGCTACCATCTGTGCCTCTCTGTCACACTGGAATGAAAAGGAAAAAAGAAATGTGGTGAGTCTGTGGACGTGACACTCCTTCCATTACAATGTGTCCCTGAGTGGGATCTTTCCAGCTGCTCACTGCCCAGCTACCAGAGGAAGCCTGTCCATGGTCCAGGGTGAGTCCTCTGTGGTGCAGAAAGCCTTGGCATGCCCACACACCTGCCTAGAGGAAACTGGACCCAAATGTCAGCCAGGCCTTAAGGGCCTATTGCAGAAGATATGGGATGCCACGCAGACTCCTGTCGGCTTCTAGCATCTGTGGTCTGTCTTTGCCCAGTGCTCCTGGAGTCTGGGCATGGAATTAGACTACAGTTCACTTGTTTACCCAGCTGTTGCTGAACCCAGTGCCATAGTAGGGCAGGCATTATTGCTGCGCACAGGGTATTTGTTCTCTAGTCACTGAAGGCTGGCCAGCACAGCTGTGCATTATGCCCTAAAGGCATCACACACACACACACCTGGGTTTGCCCACTGGGGGTTAAAGCGCAGGCACCCTGGTTGTGGGGTGGCCTGCATTTAGATAGCATTGTTGTTACCCAGTGTTCACACTAATAATTTAAGTCTTGGAAGTGACGTGATAACGTTAGTATCTTTGGAGGGAGATACGGACAGTGAGCTCGGTCCAAGTCTTTAATGACATTGGTCACTCCAAACTGGCCAGACTGAAGCCAAGCTTTTGATGGACCATGAGGAGTCACTAGGGTTCGAGGACAGGGAACGTGAGAGAGGAACAGTGTTTTGTCTAGAAAGTAGACTGGGGGAAATGGTTCAGTTAGTAAAGTGTTTGCCTTGCAAGGATGTGAACCTGAATTAGGTCCCCAGAACCCACATTAAGAAAAAAAGAGAAAAGAAAAAGAAAAACAATATGGTGGCACATACCTGTGATCCTGGCATTGGAGATAAGAACCAGGAAGAATAAATCCGTGGGGCTCAGTGACCAGCTACCCTCACCTACCTGACAAGTTCCAGGCCACTGATACCCCCCCCCCCGCCTCAAAAAATCAAGGTAGACAGTGCTTGAGGAAGAATATCTGAGGTTATACTCTGATCTACACACACATACTTACACATATATGTGCCCCTGCATGCACACACACACACCCCAATACCACCATCACCAAAAAAGTTACTCCCAGCCTTTGAAACAATGGAATTAAGCATGGCACCAGACTCCACAAAAGACAGAGCCACGAGAGGAGTCCACAGTGCCACAGATGCCTAGCAGGCCCCCGGCAAAGCTCAGGAATGAGGGAATAACCGGGCTTAGTTGGCCTAATGGGCAAGCAGCTGCTCTGGGAGGTGAGCCCGGAAAGGTCAGGGCGGTTCTCCCAAGCGCTCGGCAACATGGCAGCTGAGATGGGTATAAGAAAGGAGATAGATGGCAGGAGGCAGAATCCCTTCCTGAAAGATTCTTGGAGTCTGGTGGTGATAGCTGCAGCTCACCACCAACCCGGAGATTTATGTGACAAGATTATCAATGGTATTAAGCACATTTAGAAGAGAGGATTAGACCTACTTCTGGGTCACTTCGATGCCACCAGGCCCCGGTCTGGCCAGCGTGTTAACAGATGGACTGCCGGCTGCTGGCTGTTGGCTGCATGGAGGTGAAGCTAAACATTTGCACAGCCACAGGAAGGGGGCGGCCCAAAGGAGTCCAAGGCCAGGGGATGGCTCCGTTCGAACCCAAGGGAAGGGTCTGGCTCCGTCTCTGCCAAAGCTATCTATCCCACCCCTCTCTTTCTCCTCCCCTGCTCCCCACCCCTTCCCCCACCCCTGCCAGCCTGCCCAGATTTTGGGGTTAGGGACCTTGCTCATCAAGGGGAGGGGCCCATATATAACTGGGAGCAGGGGTGGGGGGGGCTTTGGGAGGCTTCCAGGGGTAACAGGAAGAAGACAATGCCAAGCCACCAGCCACCCTCCCAGAAATGAACTTCTAAGCAATTGCAGCCCCCTCTCAGGAGCAGGAGTGGCTTTGCCATGGGAAAGAGTTTAAAATTAGACCAAGCAGAGCCCAGGAGGCTATGCCCCTGAGAGCCGTACCTGGTGGCCTTTGGAGGTGATGGCTGCCGTGTGACCCCATAGGCTTTTTCAACCTTTTGGCCAGCCAAGGGATAGATTGTGTGGGACAGGATGGGGACAACTGACCTTTATAGGAACAAACACACACACACACACACACACACACACACACACACACACACACACACACACACAAAACCCCAGGGGAGCTCTCGAACACACTGTTAAGTAGAACTCAGGCATGGACAGTGACCTCAGAAAATCTTGGGTGTGTTTTCGGTTATGCTAAACTCCACATAAAATGGAAGTATCTAATTCAGCATGGTTAGAAAGTTAGAACTTTCAGGAGACGAGGTCACCATTACTGCTGTCTAGGTTCCCAAAGACCTTTATCCTCCCTCCCCCACAAAAGGAAATTCTATACCCAGGGTGCGGCTGTTCTCCAGCCCCTACCTCATTCCAAAGATTGTCAGCTGTCAAAAAACATAATGCGGGGTCTTGGGGGACCGCTCAGTGGAAAAAGTGGTTACCCCACAAGCATGAGGACCTGAGTTTGAACCCCAGAATTCATGGTGATGCATCTGCCTGAACTACCAGTGATAGAGACAAGGCTACCCTGGGGCTACCTGGCTGGCTAGCCTAGTCTAATTGGCCAACCTCAGAACCTGTCTCGAAAAACAGCCTGTTCTGAGAAAACCCCACAACGGTTGACTTCCAGCCTCTACACACACACATTCCCCATACACATGCACAAACACCCACGCACACAACGGATCATGGGATGACCTCAGGAAACAGTCACTTAGCCAATGTGATGGGGGGGGGTGGGGGTAGTATCCTGTGCTTGGGGTATCTGCTCTTCTCGGTGCCCTGCAGCCCCTTGGCCACAAGAAACATCTCTCTCTTAGCACATGGTACTCCATTTAGCCTAGACCCCCACTCTTCATGCTCCGGTAGGTACTGCTGTGTCTCATTCCTCCCTGTGACCCCCGCCTCTAAAGCCACCTACACCGGAAGGCTACCAGACCACCGATTCGGTGGCTTGTGCTGCCACTTCTCATTGTTTGGGGGGGGGGGGATATAACTCTTTATTGCTCCCCCCATGTTGTCATACTTTTGATTCCCCGCACAGAAAGATGTAGAACTCAGGCTAGAAAGAAAAAGGCCTTTCATGTCGCTCCTTTTAATTAGCCGCCCTGTTAAATTGCGGCAATTTTGCATGGTGCTTCCCCTCTCAGCGTGGCGAGACACTCCAGTGAGGCGCCTCACCCAAGCAGTCGGGATCTCGTCGCCTAGTTTTCTCCCCTATTCTCTCTCAAAGGCCAACTGGCTGCTGCTGGGTTTTGTTTTGTTTTTTGTTTTTTTTCCTAAGACATTTTCCTTTTTCTGCCCTGCCGTGGCAAGAGATTTGTGTATATAACAATGCTGTGCTCACAAAGGTTAGTGTGCGGTGTGGGAGGTCCCCACTCTCTCTCTCACTGATGGAGAGAGAGGGGAAGGATCCACGACTCAACCCCATAGTCTGAAGAAGAAATCTCCCGTTCTCTTACTCTCTTACCAGGGAGCCCTGGAAGCCACCAGAAGCAGGAAGACCTCTCCTTCCCCCGCTAGCCTCCCCGCCCCCACCCCCATCCACCCTCCGCTCCCTGGTGGGACCCGGAGAGATCAAAGGGACAGATGACAGTGCTTGGTGCCCATTTGTCACTCCGTTGGAGGGAACCGGTGGCAGTGTTAACAGTCAGGCCTGGTCCCGTGTTTCATGAATATTTTAGAATGTTTGCTGGCGGAATTCTAACCGCCCCGCCGCCAACGCCGTGTCCTCAGCAGCCTACGTGTCACCCATATTCCGGAGTTTAATCGGAGCTCTGGGGGAAGGAAGCATTCTCCATTAGATTCCTTTATTATCCTAAAACATGCCGGCTAAGCTGTTCCGTGTCCGGGGTCTGAAAGTCTGTGTGGTCCTCCTCATCACTACTGCTCCCCGTTGAATCCTGACGCGCAGGGGCAGGGAAAGCGGTTTTGTTTTTATTGACGGGTACGTTAGGGGCTCAGGATGGAACAGCCTGTGTCACACACACACACACACACACACACACACACACACACACACACTCACACACACACACACACACACACACACACACACACACACACACACACACTCACTCACACACCAGAATTTTTTTTTCTTTTCACCCTTGGCTTCTAGCAGGTTTTTCCTGGATACTTTTTCTGGAATGGCTCCCGACCTGCCCTCTGAACAACCCCCCATGCCTGCCCTACATATCCTGTGGTAGCCCATCCAGCTTGTCAGCATCACAGTGACCTCTAACAATGCAGCCACCGTCCCTAAGAGTGCTCTGGCCTCTGCACTCAGGCCGATGGTGCAGAATGTCCTCATCCTCCTGGATGAATCCTCACACTAGTCAGGCACAACACTGAGTTTTTAATGGTCAAGAGAGAGCATCCTGTCTCTCCTCTGTCGAAGGGGACCCTGGCACAGTTGGAAATAGGCCTGTGTACCATCCAGCCTCTACTGGTCCCCCTCTGCTCCACTGGGGGTCTTGGCAGGCGTCCTCTGGGGCATCTGGGCCTTAGAGGTATGTGCTACACCCACAGGTCAGCCTGATGTCCTGTGTGTGTTTTTTCTCTGCACACAGACATAGTGGTTCTCTCAGTTTCTGCCCCAGAAGTCCAAGTCCAGGACGATGCCTCTCCTCAGCTTGTGAGCCAAGGACTCCCGGGCCCCTGAGGGTTCATCTCATAGGCAGACCCTCAGACATACCAGTGTTTATTGATTCTGCGTCTCCTGGGCTGCGGCCAAGATTTGTATCTTTAAACAGCTCCCCCAGGACCTTTTATGCACTGAGGTTTGTATTCAGGGCTTGTCCAGGCCCCACTGGCAGATGGTGTGGAGGCCAGGGCAGAGGCAGAGAGAGATTGTAATCCACGCCCCACCTCCCAACACATATACACACACAGCGTGGAACACACATCACTCCCCTCCCCCACCCCCACCCCCAGGAAAGCCGACTCACTGGGAATGCTCTGGTTTGGCAGAAAAGGAGGGGAGGGCTGTGCCTAGAGAACCAGGTACTTCTGGCTCTAGGTCTCCAGCCACATCCTAACTGCCCACATCCATGGTACACCGTAGACCTTGGCTTATGTACCTGTCTCCTGGTGTCCATCTCCTGCTTACAGTCATGTATACTCCCAGACCCAGGGTACATCTTACTCATCCTTGTCTCCTCCTGGCCTTGCTGGCTTTGAAGCACGTTGAAGATTAGTGGTTAATGTGTGCTAAATTTAATGTAATCAAATTGCTGGGTTGAGGCAGGAAGTGCCCTGGTAGACTTTTTCCCTTCTCAGGCTCAGGCCCCCGGGGCCAGGAAAAGTAAAAACGGGCCTGGACTCTAGTCCGCAGACCCTACACCTCCCCTGGTGAAAGAAATATTGATTCTGCTGTTTGTTTTGCAAGGAAGCTGTCCCCACAGGGACAGCCAGATCTGGTACAAGTGAAATGGAAACTCAAGAAGGCAGGGCTTGTAGCTGAGCTATTAATAGGGTTGTCCGAGCACTGCAGGGCCAAGAAGAGCCTGCCTTCTGTGATGCCCCTAGAGTGTGGCTTGGGAGGCCAGAGTTGATCTTGGGCCCTGCCCTCTCTCACTGCCCAGCTCAGTTCTGCTGCACTCTACAGAAAGTGGTTAACTTCTCTGACAGGAATGGCTTCAGTGTGGGGCGGAGGTAAGCAGCCTCGGCCCGGAGGACCCCAGACAAGAGTTCCTGCCACCTGTTGAGCATAGCAGAAGGGTCGGTGGGCAGAAGAAGAAGGCGGCACGTTTGGGATCTGGAGGGATTTGGGGGTTGGGTGGCAGGCTTTTTCACTCTGCCTCGGAGAGGAAATTCTGAGTTGAGCAGAGATGGGTCCACTCCAACAGCTAGCTACACGTGGCACCGTGCCCAAGTTTCCTCCACTACCCAGAATAATTCTCTGAAGAGCTTTCCCCAATTTCGGACTGAACGATCTTTGAAGGGGGTGCTGATGATATCGAAGCACCGGACAAAAGAGGCTGTTGGGTACGGCTGTATACGCAGTACGGTTAACAGCTATCAGCGTCCATTCTAGGCTCTGCCGAATTATGACAGTTTGCAGAGACACACGGCTGACACTGTAGGAGAACCCAGCCGGCTCTGCTGAAGGGAGGCCCCCTATTTAAACCCCTCCCCTTAAAAGAGCACAAGCCCCTAGAGCAGTGGTTCTCAACCTTCCTAATGCGACGACCACCCTTCAATATATAGTTATTGTTGTGGCTACCCCCCAACCATAAATTATTTCAGTTGCTACATCGTAACTGTGATTTGGCTACTGTTAGGAATGCTAATGGAAATACCTGATATTCCAGATATCTGACATGTGGGGTCGCGACCCGCAGGTTGAGGACCGCTGCTATAGAGAGAGCAGGAACTCACTTAAGCATCTACTGCAGGCCTGTCTGGGTGGCTGAGCCCGACCACCTTTTCTATTCAATATTTCTCTGACATGTTACCTGCCCTGGTTCCCGTGAGGAAGCTCACATTCTGAAGTTGCAGTGCAGTGGTCTAAACTCTGGTTTCTCTAGAAGGCCCGAGGTTGGCTGGGCGCTTCTCCCGGCTCTGTTTGTTCAGGCTCTGGCCCATGTGTTTTTGTGCGTTTTGTGTTCCAGCTCTCCCCAAGTTGCTTCCTGGAGGTTTTGATCGGGGTGTTTTTTTGTTTTTTTACTATCTACCCCCACAAAAGTATGTGAGTTGCTATTCAAGACCTTAAAACTCAGGAAGCCTTTGGCGCAATAAATTCCATCCACCCTCCAGGCATGTTGCCCAGGCTCCACATTCCTCTCCAGACCTATTAGAGGGTCTGAAGGTGGCCAAGCATGAGCTGAGATTCCCCACCCGCAGAGAGGCTAAACCGTCTCTCTCGGCCTGGGCTTCAGGGGTAGCGTCTGCTGTTAGCCCTCCAGCAGCCCAGTGCCCATCTAAGTCCTCACATCTTCAGTGGCCCGTGCCCAGAGCTAGGCTAGCAGGGTGCGCCATGAGTGAGCGGCAAACAGAAGTGTTCTTTATTCAGGGAAGGTGGGATGGATCTGTAAGAGGACGTTGATTTGTTCATTCAGACCCTACGTAAGTGTTCCTTTAGTGCCTCCTGTGTTCTGGAGAGCTGGAATGGAACTGAGCCTCTGCCTTTGTATTGAGTTTTCTTGATAGTAAGCTGAGACAGTTATGATTTTAAAAAATAAAAAAAGAAAAAGCAGTGTGAGGTCTGGTTAAAAGTATATGTGCTCTTGCAAAGGACCCAAGTTCAGACCCCAGCACCGACATTGAGTGATTCATAGCTACCTGTAACTCCAGTTCTGGAGGACCCAGCGCCCTCTTCTGGACTCTGAGGGTACTTGCACTCACATGTGCACATACACACATAGACATACAATTTTTTTTAAATAAAAATAAACCTTAAAAATATAAGAACTGTCAGGAAGATGAGAAATCAACCCAGGAAAATGCTTAGAGATGCTAAGGTAGGAAGTCAGGTTGGGATATAACAAATAGCCCAGCTATCCAGATAGCTGGGTGTGTCGGCCCCTTCCTGGTGTTATGGCATAATACCTTAAGTTGGATCATTTGTAAACTGTGTACATTTATTACTCACAGTTCTAGAAACTGGAGACTCCAAGACATTAGCACAGTTGGTATCAGAGAAAAGCCCTCCCCTTCTAATATGATACCTCTTGGGTACAGCTAAACCTGGCAATAGGGTCCTGATGCTTTTCAGGAGGGCTGCACACTCCTGACACACTCAGCTCCAAAAGTCCCACCTTCAAATACTGTTACCTTAGGGTAGGTCTTTCTTTTATTTATTTATTTAGATTTATTTTAGTCATGTGAGTGCTTTGCCTGCACGTAGGTCTGTCCACCACATGCATGCCTGGTGCCTGAGGAAATGGTGAGCCTCCATGTGGGTGGGTGCTGGGGATTGAACCCATGAACAAGTGCTCTTAACCACCGAGCCATCTCCCCAGCCCTTCGGGGAGGTTTTTAAAGGGTAAATCTTGAGGAGAAACATTCAGAACACAGCCCCAGTGAGAACCTTGTAGGCTATGCCGGGCCGTCTGCGGCAGGATGCAGGGACGAAGCTGGAACTCGATTCCTGGGGTTTGCATCGTGCCCTGCCTTCATCCCAGCCTTCTCTGGGATCCAGACTCTGCTTTCTGGGTCAGGCATGGGCTTCAAGAGCATTTGTCTTACTTCTTCTCCCACAGGACATGATCCTTCACATCTCAGCCTCCTCCTCCTGAAGGTCCTGCTACTGTTTCCCACTCCTCACCCAGGCATTGCTTCTGGCTCCCTCTTCCTACCCCCCCTGCAGGGATGTAGACGTCCTCTCTGCTCACAGCTTGCGCTGAGAATTTGGCTCTTGACCCAGAAGATATCGGTCTGTCTGTCTCTGTCTTTGTGTGTGTTTGTATGTCTCTGTGTGTGTGTGTGTGTGCATGCACACACACATGCACACTCAAGTGTACATATCCATGCTTGTGTAGACCAGAGGTCAACCTCTCATGTGTCATTCCTCAGGCACCATGCTTTTTGAAGGCAGGGTCTCTCACTGGCCTGAAACTTGCCAAGTAGGATATGCTGACTGACAACATGCCCCAGGGATGTGCCTCTCTCTACCTCCCGAGCACTAGGATTAAAAAGCATGGGCCACCACACCTGGCTTATTTTTTACATTCGTTCTGTGGCTCAAACTCAGAAATGCTTTATGGACTAAGCCATCTTCTCACCCACACCCCAAAAGCCTTTTACGTGAGTTTTTAACCATTTTGGTATTATAGGTTTCTAAGGTCCTCTGGACTCCTCGGTGAAGTTGTTGTTCCTAAAGCAAGAACTGTGGCTGGCTTGACCTTGGTGTCCGTTGTGGAGTCACACAAAAATGACAGGGTAGAAGCAGGTGAGGACACTTAACACCCGCAAAGAATTGGAGGTTACTTCAGACTTCTGGTGGAAGAGAATTTCCAGGAGTCCTTGACTGGAGGAAGAACGTTCCAGTCCCCAGAGAGCCTCAGATGGACGATTTTGGACTGGTCAGTGGTTCCCGATCTCAGATTGAAATATACAGAAAATCAGTCATATGCCCCGCCCCCAGCGTGATTGGGACACGTTATTCAGACACTGGGAAACTCCCGTTAGATTTCTTCCATTCTTTTTCTCCTGAAGGAAGTCTGAAGTGTCACATCATGGCCCATATTGAGTGGTTGTGTGGACCCTTTCCTCTCCCTGAGGCCCTGTCTCTGCCAGCATGCTGGTGATCCTGGGTCCCCTGGAAGAGCAGAGTTTGGGGTCTCTACTTCCTGTGGGGTGGTATGCCCCGCTACTCATTTGTAGCAGTGGTAAGAGGGAGAGGTGATGGATGGGCCCTAGACCTCTCAAGGGACATGAAGCCAGGACCAAGGTGGTTCAGGGAGACTGCTGTCTGCATCAACACACAAAACTCAGAAACACAATTGCAAAGGGCTCTATGGGCTATTTTTTTTTTCTACTTAGCTTAGAAACACTGAATTCTAGGAAAGGACCCTCGGATTAGATATAAGGGACAGAAGAACCAGGCCGCACATCACTGAGACATACACATCATTTAGGTGCGTTCTGCCCACAAGCCTTCCTTTCAAGGCCCCCCTTCCCCAATCCTCCCTTTAGAAGTCTCTGACTGTGGGGAGCTCTGGCCTGGCACAAGACTCCAATGCCTCCTCTGCCCCTGCCTCAACGGTAGGCTCCGTGCCTCAGTTTCCCCGGCTGTCAGAAAAGAATAACCATCTCCGCCCTACCTCACGGTCTGAGCTTTCCACCAGACACTCTATCCTGTAACTTACTAGATGAGCCTGACCTGAAGTGGGTGAGGCTTTAGCAGCAGGCTTCTTGGAACGTGCAGCACTGTGCTGTCAGTGGTGAGGGCATCTCCATCGGGAACTGATTGCCGTTCTCCCGAAATCAAGACTGTCCTCACACTTCCTGCCCTGGACCCAAGACCAGGGACGTTCATTCTGCCAGGATGGTTGGTATTCCAAGCCCTCCAGAGTTCACAGCAGCCAGCACCCTGGCAGGCTATGCTGATGTCTTTTCCTCTTGTCTCTGTAAACATGTCAAAATTGCCTTCCAATCTTCCGTTCTCTGCCTGCCTCTCCTGCCGTGTTCTGGCCTCCCCTGATTTCAGCCTCCAGGAGTGAAGTTTTTCCTGCTGCTCTCCATGAGGAATTGGTGGAACAGAAAATGCAGGAAATTAATGTCCCAGCCTCGAGGCTCCACACAGCATTAGACGGAATTAAAGTAGAATAATGAGTCGATACACACACAATGCTGTTGTTCTTTGATTTTCCTTTCAAAATTCATGTAGTGAACACTCCCGCCATTCCACACCGTCTTGGGCTGGGAGCCTCACTAGCGTCCTGAATGAATTTACATACCAAATGGGTTTTAATTTTATATTTTCGCTTAAGGTCAGGACATTTATTTATTATCATTATTTATTACTGAAGCACGAGTGGTTTTAATTATTTTAGTGTCCCTCCTACAAAGCAGGATTGCTGCTAGCTACAGAACATTTTCCGTTTCCGCTCACATAAATAATATAGTTTTTAATTTCATGAAGATTTAGTATTCATCTGCCTTGTAAATTAAAGTCATCGTTTACCACAACAGAGACGGAGTGTTTGGTGTGTCCTGGTGGACTTCCTCTGTCAGCTTCCTCTGGCCATCACTTCTCCTAACTTTGGTTTGCGGGCGAATGCCTAGAAAAAAAAAGAAGCAGGCCAAAGTCACCCAAGGCAGGTGATGCGTTCAGAGACGCTGAAGTCATTCAGCCTCCCGAGTTCTTACATTATGGACTCCCCTCTGCTGTGGCTTCTCCATCCCTCCCCAACTTCGCCTTCCCATCTCGCCTCTGTTGAGAAAGCTGTCCTATCAGTAAGTTGTGAGCTCTTGGATCATGCCAAGATTATGCCCCAACCATAGGGGTTGATGCCCCTGACCATCAGTCTCCTTCCTGGCCTGCATGTGACTTTCCTGGGGTAGCTTCATCCTCGGAAGCAACAGTGGGATGTTTGTCATGAGGACGTGGTTTCATGCCACTGGGTTTATGTCTGCTGCCAGCATAGCCTCTGGAACAGTCAGGCTGTTTGTGGTTGCCATGGAGAAGCGGAGCTGATTGGTGGTTTGAACTGTACTATGTGTATAATAGAATGCCCTCACCCACCAGCCGGGCAGGAAGCCTGTTGCAGGGCACCAGGTACTCTCCGGACTGCGGGTATCCTCTGCTTGGACACACTCAAGAAGCTATCCCTTAGGGCTAATATCAGATTAAAAGCATATTATATTTAAATGACGCCAGCTTCGTTCTGCAGAGGTTTTCTTGAGTCTTCCAGCCTCCAGTTACCAGTCAGCCCCTGGGAGACTTGGTCTCCACACAGAGGTCCTGTTTCCTAGTAGCCGTGTCCCCAGGGAGAGGATGGGGAGCCTGAAACATCAGCATGCTCATGTCAGAGAGGAGCCGACAGAATTACTGGCAGCCTCCTGGGGACCTATCAAGGGCCATGCCACACTGTCCTTGAACACACTAAAGCTTATATGTAAACAGAAAACAGGCCTCCTCGCAATGAGTCATCCCTCTGCATCTCGGAGAAGATGAGATGTGTTAGTAGATGCTTTCAGGAAGCACACTGCCATCGGGCATCTCCTTCTGAACGAAGGAGGCAAGAAGAGTCCATAGGGGGCAAAGTGTCTCCCATGCACATCAGCGAGACTTGTCTCAGAATCCGGCTCCCCAGAAGGACATAAAGAAAGAGAAAATTGCAGGTGCACACTTTACTCCTTTTTCTGATTTCCTGCCTTCCTACCTTGGCACTGACATAAGAGTCACTCATAGACTGGATCAGCCATCTAGGAGCCTGGGGACACAGGAAGTCTCTAGACTGTGTTTAGAAACAGGCAGAGCTAAGGGCAAAGTCTCTTCCCGCTGAAACAGGAAGTGAATTACATTTGAGAGTTAGATAGCTCACCGCATTGTACGGGGATTCTGCTTTGGGGAGACGGGGTCCTTGTGAAGCCCAGACGCAGATTGAAAGTAGTCAGGACATACCTCTTGTAAAAAGAAAAAAAAAAATGCAATCAGGCATCTGTTGGCCATCCTCCCTGGAGATCAGATGAGAGGATTGACGTCATTCAGCTGGGAAGAGACAGCACCCCCTACTCCACTCTCAAGTAGGTACCATTTTTGCCACTCTGTCTAGCACTACAAGGGCCCTGCAATCCTGCCCTGGAGATAGACAAGACACAGCAATGGTCAGGGAGCAAGCTAAGGCTACCTATCGCTGTGCCGACAGCTCCGGCAAACGCCATCACTATTCTGAAGGAGGCCGGGGAGGCAGAGACTGGGAGGGAGACAGAGTGACTGAAGGACAGCAGGAAGGCTGGAAAGAAAGCCACCAAGTGAGCAGGAGCAGAGGGTATCCCCTCGCCCCATGAGAGGGGATGAGACTACGTAAGGAAGTGCTGGAGAAAGGACTGGGGCTCAGAACTCCTGGAGGGGATTTAGGCCTCACCCAACAAGGAAGTCCCCATTGGTGAGGGCCAGGCATGGAGCGCCTCGGCCCTGGAACTCCTCCAGGTCACGTCTCAAACTCACCATGATCCATTACCCTTTTCTAAAATGAGAGTCTACAAGGTCCCTCATCCAGCCCTGACCTGAGATAGATGGATGGATGGATGGATGATTGATTGATAGATGATAGATAGAGAGATAGATATAGAGAGATAGATGGATGATTGATAGATAGATAGATAGATAGATAGATAGATAGATAGACAGACAGACAGATAGATAGATAGATAGATAGATAGATAGATAGATAGATATGGAGCAGGAGATACCACCACCACCCAGTAGGAATCTTCTTCCTGCTCCCTTCCACCAGCCAGTCATACAGCTCAGAGCTTTGTCCCCTCACTGGAATAGTTCTTCCCTGGGTCCCTGAGACCAAGGTGGAGGCTGGAGTCAGGAAGAAATGAGGCTGGGCCATTCCAAAGGACACAGATCTGGAAAGAGCAGGGGCGGCAGGGATGTGCAGCCGAGGCTGTGCAGGCAAGGCTGTAAATAAAGAGCAGCGGTGACGGTGGGAAGCATGTGTTGAATCTTTACTCCCTGCCAGGTGTGAGTAAGTGCCTTGCACGTATCTGTAGCAAATCCTGAGGGCCAGGTTGTAATCCTCGCTATTTTAAGATGAAAAACTGAGAGTTAGGGAAGTTTGGGGTTTTTAGGCCTTTTTTTTTTTTTTTTTTTTTTTTTGGACCCAGATCATTTGCAAAGTAAGCAGCCTGACAAGGTTTTGAACTCAGATCTGGCCTGTTCCAAGACAGAGTCAAGTGCTTGTCAAAAGCAAAAATGAAAATACAAGTGTCCTTCACTGTACTGTGAGAGCATGCGCGCGCGTGCGCGCGCGCACACACACACACACACACACACACACACACACACACGTGCCATGCGCAGGTACAGATAGCCCTTTCTTGCTTGTACCCATATCCCATGATGCACAGTACCTCTGCAGCCAGCCAGGGATGGCTGTGTGAAAGCCATCATCACCACACAGTCACAGAAAAAAAAAAGTCTCATTGTCTCTCACTGAGGTCAGATTATAACAGGGCCTGCATGTGACAGGGGTGACTCTCAGGCCTCCCCTGCGGAACACAGGCTTGCAAATCCATGGGAAGTCTTCAGCTTCGCTGTTTCGGTATTTTAGACAGGTCCCATCATGGAATCCAGGCAGGCTTTGATCACACGATCCTCCTGCTTCAGCCTCCTGTGTGCTAAACTAATAGGCTGGCACGACCCTGCCCAGATTAACTGGGGCTTCTCATCATTCTGAACACCTGGGTTGCCCTTCGTCCAGTATGGGTATGGGAGCGCCTGGTTGATCAAAATGGCTAATCTTGAACTTGGGCTCAAGAATTGTGAAGTGCTGTTTTGTGTCTGGTGGATCACGGTGGATCACGGGACAGAAAGGGGGACAGGGAGCTTGGGCAAGGAGAAGCCGAATGTGGCATGGCACCCTCTCAGAAGCTGCCACCGTCCACCCAGCTTGCTGAGTGTAGGGTCCTGAGAAACCTTGGCTGTTTCTTCTCCCGAGTGTTCTTTCCTGTTCCGGGAATGCGTGTTCCTGAAGCTAAGACCCCAGAGCAAGTGGAGGTGAGAGAAGTGGACAACCCTGCTTTCCATTTCAAAGAACAGTGACGCTGGCTGGCAGCGAGGACTCCGGCCTAGCCTTCTAGCCGCAGGTTCGGGGCCACAGGTGCCCACCCCCCCACCCCCTCACTCCCCCCTCACCCCCTCTTACTTTGCCTTTGCCTTTTAGTGTATTCTTGCCCACTTTTCATTTCCTATGAAGAAAATAAAATGGACTTCACAAAGAGCTGCAAAAAAAAAAAAAAGTCAAGGAGTTCTTCAAATGCAGAAGCCAGGGACTTTCTCATCAGCCCTAACCAGAGGACAAGTCATGGGAGGAGATGTCTATGTCTTTTAGCTACCTTTTCAATGATCCTTGGACTCCTAAAGCAATAAAATACCTTTTTAGTGTGTGTGTGTGAATCAAATATTTCACATGTTTAAAATATCAAGTATAACCTTTACACATCATATTATAAATGATCATTATATTTCACAGTCACCATTGATTCTACATTATGACAAATAATTATGATCACTTCTATCCTTAACTCCATGTGTGTGTGTCCATGGACACAGACTATGCGTTCTGGAAAAGCAAAAAGCTTCTAAATAAGAGTATTGGAATTCCTCTCAATGGCAAGCATCCTTTTTTCCTCTGGCATTCTCCGTCCTGTGCTAGGGAGTCTGTGTGTTCCTGTTATCTTAGAATGAAGGAGACAGAAGCCTAGCTTCCGTGCCTGCTTCCTAGGTTCTGCATCCCTCCTCCGTCCGTCCTTCCGTGTGGCACCTGCCTAGCACAGTTCTGCTAGCTTAGCTACCCAGGTGCCTCCATGGCCTTCCTTCTGGGTCACCCAAAGGTGCTGTTCCCCCTTACATTCTGCATGCATGGACCACTTCAGGCAAGGCGTTGCACTCACTCGGAAGTTTTCTCCTATTTTAAGTGCAGGGTTAGGGGAGAGCTGAAGAGGGAGTTTGTTCTCACATCTTAGCTGGAATGCAGCCTGAGCTGGAGGTCGATGGCACTGGAATAATTGGAGGTAAGAGCTGTGAGGCCATTAAGGTAAATTTTTGACATAAAAATGTAGGCTGGTTCATAAAAGGTTGCGATGACAATAGGTTATAGTGACAACTTTTCAACAGTTGTATAAGCCTCCAGATGGAGGGGAATTCAGCGTGATGAATTATGGGCCATCGGGATAGCATGGCATCCTTTTATAGGCATGGATGTAAGGAGGAAACAAGGTTATTCGGACTGGCCCATATTAACTAACATCATTGGGAAAGCATGGGGTGGAGAGAGAGGGGGAGCGCTGGAGGCTTAGGGACTCCGCTCCTGGAGCTAAAATGCCTTGATCTTCCAACCTGAGCTCATGGCTCAGTTCTCTGGTCTAATGAGCATCTTTGTCAGCCAAATTTCAAGGCTGAACCTCCACACCCTGCTGGCACGCTCCAGGGCCTTCTAACCGAGGAGGGTCCTGTTCCATCCCCCCTGCCTGGCTATTGTGAAGTTTTGTCCCTTGAGTTAAATAGCCTCTCTAGACCCCCAGTTAAGACACAGGGGACCCTTCTTAAGTAAAGTGTTCTCTGGGTAGGAGACTCAAGCCCGGAAAGAAGGAAGCTTATAGAAGGAGGATGTCGAAAGACCTGACTCCCATGAAATCCACCCACCTTTGTTGTATGCTATTTTGTTTTCATTAAGAGATTTTCTATTCATTCTCCATATCAACCACAGGTTCCCCTGTCCTCCCTCAAAATTGTTGTGTGCTATTTTGTTTGTGTTTTGACAAAGCTTGCTTGGAGCCAGAGGGTGGAGTTACCCACTAGTTAACCATAGAGGCTTGGAGGACTATAGAGAGAGGAGACAGGAAGTGGTAAGGCGGGGCTGAGACAAGATCTGGGCCCTTTTGGATGGAGGAACAGAAGAGGTAGGAAGTCACTGGTGGCTCTTCCCCTGCTTCTCTGATCTTTCAGGTTCTTACGCCGATATCTGACTCTCGATTTTTATTGATAAGATCAGTTAGATTTACGCATCACACCTTCAGATCAGCTTGCCCTAAGTCAACTAGTAGAAGCCACCAATGTCCCTGTCCACTTCTACTAAGAATATTAATGACTATATGGTGACCATCACTGTCTGCCCACAGCAGATCCAAAACTACTGTAAGCACTTCTCATTGCCTTGTTGAAACCCCCAACAATCCTAATGTAGATCATTTCACAGCTGAGAACATGGAACCCTAGAGAACTTAACCTACAGCAAGTTCAGACAGGAGAGTGTGCAAGCCCCTGACCACTCATCGAGCTATAGTGATGTGTGCACACTTACACACACACACACACACACACACACACACACACACACACAAAAGGTAACATCATCAGGCCCAAAGCACATGTGAACACCTAGGACTGTTGAGGGGTTCAGCAAATGGGGATACAAGTATTGTTTGACTGATAAAGTTCATTTGAAATAGGCTTTGGATAGGAGGAAAGCATCCTTGATGGCCGAATGTCTGCATTCAGTGACTGTGCTAAGGGTGTGTGAACTTATATGCATGACTTGCTAATGATAGTTGTAAGAGAGGAAGTCATTGATGTGATATAAGAAAGGAAAGTCCCGCCGGGCGGTGGTGGCGCACGCCTTTAATCCCAGCACTCGGGAGGCAGAGCCAGGCGGATCTCTGTGAGTTTGAGGCCAGCCTGGGCTACCAGGTGAGTTCCAGGAAAGGCGCAAAGCTACACAGAGAAACCCTGTCTCGAAAAACCAAAAAAAAAAAAAAAAAAAAAAGAAAGGAAAGTCCCACCCAGGGATGGTGTGTGTGTGTGTGTGTGTGTGTGTGTGTGTGTGTGTGTGTGTATATATATATATAATGTGTGTGTGTGTGTGTGTGTGTGTGTGTGTGTGTGTATTCCAGCTCCCCAATCTCTGTTTGCTACAGAAAAGCATGCACATTTCAGGTTTTAATAAGCCATGTTTGTGATGTTGAGGGACCCCCAGATCCCTGCCTAAGATGCAGAAGACTCTTGGGGACCACTTTGAGCCCCAGGGTGGGAACTGAGGACCCAGCCAGAGCCTGTGCAAGCTGACCTACTTTCTCCACTTTCTATGGTTCTGGAACAAGAACAGATGAGACCATGCGGGGATACTTTGGACTCTAAGACAAGCTGTAAAAAAGCATGAGTGTGCCTTCCTCATTAAGGTGGCTTGGTGACTAACTCCTCACGCGTACCCACCACACTAGCTGATTTGGTCTAACCTGGTGAGACCCAGGGATGCTTTTCTATGGGATCATGCCTCTTGCACTCCAAGACCTCCAGAGTCTAGGATGTATATGGGGCTCAGTTAATAGCTACTGCTTCCATGTAAGGTACTACTGCAGGAAGCTCCCAAGACCCTCCAGCCAGAGGAGGATAAATGGCTAGACGGCAGGGAGAAGGATCCAGTGACCGTGCCTAACATCCCAGAAAAAAAAAAAAAAAATTAAGGGTCTAGAGCAAGGGCCCCCAAATGTGTTCCTGGTCCTCTGTACAAGGACAAGCCAAGTGACCCCTGTTCAAGGGGTCCCCAGAGGCTTGCCAGTCTGTACCCTATGCCCCCACAATTGAAGGCCACCAGAGCTAAGGGCCTCTTTATCCTGACAGACCAAGGGACAACTGTGCACCCGGTCAGTGAGACATGACACCGTCCACACGTCTCAAGGATCTCCTGTGTCACCCCCTCCCCCCAGCCTCAGGGCCTGTGTGAGGCAGGCATGCGCTGTCTTTAGCCTTAGGCTTTTCTTAGTAACAGCAGTGGCTGTGGCTGCTCCTGGCCTCCTCAAGACCGTCTGTCCTGGACAGCTGAAGGCTGTGTCTGAGTCAGCGAGTCCACCAGCCTCCCAGGCCCCTCCTCCTGCTGTCCTGGATCCCACGTCAGGTCAGTGCAATACCTTGAATACGCCGCCACAAAAGGTAGGAAAGCCCATGCTATGGCGTAAAAACAAAGGGCAGCTGAAGACAGCTATCCTAAGTGGAAATGTTTAGTGAGAGGCTGGGTTCTTTCCTCCCCCTGGTGGTCTGGTTTCTGGGGGGAAGAGTATGAGTCTGCGTCTCATGGAATTTCCAGGGCTCAGTTCGGGGTGCAGGATGGGGCATTCCATTGATTCAGAAAGGGTGGTGATTGAGAGATGCCGTCCCAGCCTGGATCAGCTTGGGCTCGCCAGCGATGCTGCAGTGGCTGGAGCCCTCTGATTTCCCAGGAAAGGCATTGCAGCTTCTGCCCAGCTAGAAAGAAGTCGCCAAGTGTGGAGACAGCTGCCCTTAGGCCTGACCTATGGTAGGGAATAGGGAATCGGGTAAGGTCACAGATCAAGACAGAGCCTTCCCACAAGGTGGTGGTGACTGAGTCCCTCCCCCGAGGCTTAAACTAAGCATTGATAAAGCAGGTCCAGGGTCACAGAAAGCTGGCCACAATTCTCAGAACCCTAAAACCATGGGTTATACCCAGCCTACGGCTATTTCTATGGCTAATGGGGCCAGGAAATCCTGCTCATCCCCTCGGGATTGGCCAGACCCCCTCCACTCACCAGCCACCACGGAGCTTTCTGGGCTGTATATTGAAAGCTGGGACAGAGAATGTTTGTCCAGCAGCAGTCAAGGTTATGGACCTTGAAGGACAGTTTGGCTCGGGACCATTGAGTTCTGAGGGACCTCTGGTTGGCTTTGAGCTCTGCGTCTAGGGACAAGACTATTAGAGCCTGGAACTGCAGAAGCCCTGAGGTCCTCTACCCAGCTTTGCTTCTCAGGTGGGCTCTGAGCCAGGGCCTCTCGGAAGGCACTGGGCATTTAGTATAAGAACTCGGAAAGCTGATTTTTTTTTTTTTAATGGGATAGAGGAGCCAGGGCAGAGGAGACTCTCCCCTCTGGTGCTGGCACCCACGGAAGCCATAAGCTGAGTCAAAAAATCCTCTCACCCGCTATCAGGCCAAGCATCATTGTGCCCATCCCTCACTTGTTATAATGCAGCTGCACGCTCATTCCAGAGGGAAAGGGTGTACACGGTTGATTTACCACAGAGCTTCTGGGGTCTCCCTGACCACCTAACACTGCCCCTGTCCTCCCTCCAAGAGGACTGTACCCAGAGGTGTCCAGGGGACTTCTGATGAGGTAGCTGCTGAACCATGAAGTCAGTTCCATAGGCTCAGGCCTGGGCATGTGAAGGATAGTCCGAATGTGGCCTGGTCCTTAGTACCCAAGGGCCAGCGTAGCCCCGGAGGGGAATCGGTTGCTATCTAGCGTGAAGTGCCTGTACCAAGGATGCCTGGACAGCTAGAAGATAATTCCTGCTCTCAAGACTGAGGCAGGTGCTGCTGGTAACAGGGCTGGCTGATAAGTGGTCCCACTGGGACACGAGTGTCACCGGAGAAAAGAATTGATGTGATAAAAGTGGCAGATTTCACGGGAGACAGCATCCCTTCCAGGCATCGGCAGGAGCCCTGGAGGTGGACACTGGGACCTGTTCCTTCTGGTTCTGACACTGAATGTACCCTGAGGTCTCAGGCCCTGGGAGCACTGATGTCCATTCTCCAAATAGAAAGCCTGAGTCACTTTGGGGCATTTTGGCTCGTGTTCAGAGTGAGCAAGAAGCAGAAATGGGAACGTACAAGAAGGCCCAGAACTAGGTATAAATTCTACTCCCGCCCTCTGATACCCTAGCGGGGGCACCACTCTTCTCTCCCAGGCAGCCTTCTCTCTGCTCCAGGGCTGGCTGCCATGACTCACGCGTGGCCCTCTGTCCTCACCCAGGCTGCAGTCAGGGCCTAGTGAACAAGCATCCTCTTAGCCATGACAGGACAACAGACAGGCCCCTTGGATGGAGATACAAAAAGACCCTGTGGGTTGGTCAGTCAAGCACCCTGGTTGACTCACTGGGCCCTGTTTTCTCAAACGAGGCCTGACTTGGCCTCTTGGACTGCCGCTCCGTAAGACCCTGGAGTAAGTCTCCAAGCACGTGAACAGCAGCGTAATTCTGCTCCCCATTGGCTGACTTCTCCTTGAGGCTTGTTATCATTGCTATAGGCGGTCCCCAGAGGAACCAGGCCAGACCTCCACCAAACAGGGGGGGGGGGGGCCCTGGATCCCTGTCGGGGACTGTGTTATGAGGGACAGGACAAAGGGATCCTGTTCCTTCCTTCCTCCAGTTTTTCTGTTGAGGTAAGGAATAGACTTGGTCCCATTTGCAGAACATGTAAATCCTTACTGATTAAACTGCCCATGAAAATTGACACATATCCTAGCCTCTGGGCCCGAAGAAAGAGGATTATAATGAAAGCGGGAGTTGTATCTTCTGTCTGCTCGGTACTGTAGCATTGCAGAACCTTCCCTGACTTCGGCAAGCTGCAAATCTTTCGTAAAAGAAACATTTTGAGCATAGGCGAGTGACTGCCAACCTGTGAAGGGGTGAGACAGGAGGGCGGGAATGGCTGATTCTAAAACGTTCCCTTTTGTGTCTTAGGTGGGTGTGGGTGTGCGTATTCGTGACAATGTAAGTGCACATGTGTGTGCGTGTAGAGGTCGCGGCGTGCAACCTCAAGCACTATGCCTTAGGTACAATCACTTTGTTGAGAAACAAGGTCTCTCACTGATCTGCAGCTTGCCAGGGTAAGCTAAGCTGCGCAGCCATCAAGCCCCAGGGACCCACCTGCCTCTCACTCCCCAACACTGGGATGACAAGCCTGTGCCCAGGGCTCAGACTTTTATTTGGGTTCCAGGGATTGAACTGGAGAACTTATGCTTATAAAGCAATTACTCTATAGATTGAGCTATCTCCCTAGCCAGTCCCTCTTTTTTGTGGTGTTGTTGTTGTTGTTGCTGGAGATTGAACCCAAGGCTTCACATCTGCTAAGCAGGCAAATTCTACCACTGAGCTACATTCCCAGGCCCCAAATAGTCCTTCGCCACATAGGTGCTTCAAGCAGGGCCTGTCCTCCCTTGTACAGAACTGGACCTTTCACAGAGCGAGTGTCCAGGGAGGCTGGGAGTCCCTGGCCAGCCTGATGGAGGTGAAGAGGCCTCTTGATGTCATTTGAAAAGGTCTCTTGTGGGACTGTGAGTACCCTTCCTGCGGCTGCCTCTGCTGCTGCCTTTTCTGCCTGCCGAGTCTCAATTCCCCGTAGCCGGTAGATCTGAGACCTGGCAGTAGGGCACTGCCTGCGAGCATCTCTTGAGGGAGAGATGCCCAAAACTCTGTGTTCATCCTGACCAATTGAACAATTAGATGTTCGCTTTATGAAATTCCTTTTCCTATAAAACGCAGTTAGCAGTTTTAACCTCCGGAGGGAACAAAATCATCCCCGGCTTGGTGTGAGGCGGGGTTTTCTCAGAGTTCTTCTTCCGAAGCTAAACTGAGGTGAGACGAAGGGGAGAGTCACTTCTAGGGGTACGGGTGGGTAGAGAGCAGGCAGCTACGGGCATGTCAGCAAGGAAAGGAGCCTGTCACCTGCTGAGCTGAGCCCAAAGGCCAGCTCTGTCCTAATGTCTTAGAAGGCCCCAAAGTCCTTAGGGTCTGTCTCAAAATTCCATACACTAGGTAGTTCCCAAACAATGTAAATGCCCAAGGTCAAGGTGCCAAAAGGCTTAGTGTCTGTGAGGGTCTCTTCCTGGTTCTTGGACATCGGTGCCTTCCTGTGTCCTCAGTAGAAGTGGTGGCTTTGGGACTTTTGAGCTCCTTGGAAGGACACTGATCTCATATTGAAGTCTCTGCTCTGATGACCTGTTCCCCTACCAAACCCCCCCACCTCCTAATTCCTTCACACTGGGGATTCGTTTTCCGGCAGCACGGGGACTTGGACGGTCTCGCGACATTCGTATCACAGCAGAGCATGGCCCCTCTCCAAATAAGGAGACGATGACTCAGAGAGGGCCAGCAAACTGCCCAGAGAACACAGGAGGTCAGAGGTGGACCAGAGATCCGGAAGAAAGTCACTCTGACTCTACACAAGAATCTCTCCTCTCCCTGCCCTTTATGGGATGCCAAGAGGAGGGGCGAGGTGGCGGGGGGTGGGGCATGAGCAGCTCCTGAAAAGTACAAGAGAACATACAATCTGTTCCAATATTTCAGTCTTGGGCCAAATGGAAAGGTCATTTTTAATTGAATATCTGAAATCAAATCTGATCCTATCCACATACTCGGTATCTCATTCTTGTGTGTGCATGCACACACATGCATAAGTCTGTGTGGTGTGTGTGTGTGTGTGTGTGTGTGTGTGTGTGTGTGTGTGTGTGTGTGAGTGATATACACGGGTATGTGTTCATGTGTATGCATGTGTGTGGGTACTCATGTAAATGTATGTGAAGGCTTAAGGTTGACAACAAATGTCTTCCTCTATTTCTGTCTACCTTAATTTTTGAAAGAGCCTCTCACTGAACCCGGAGCTCACCACTTCAGCAAGATTAGCTGGCTAGTAAACCCTAAGAATCGCCCTGTCTCTGCCCTGTGCCCCACCCAAGCCTTTTGCCAGCTGAGCCTCATCCTCAGTCACAGTGTCTCACTCATTAGAGGATTCTGGGCTCATTACTAAAGTGAGCAAGGCTCTGTCCTCGTGTGAACCTGCCATGCCCCTGATTTATCTCCTCGGTCAGTTTAGATTCTCAAGCACTCCTCTTTTCCCAGGTAATTTAAATTGACCAAGGCAGGAAAGGAAGGAGGGGGGGGGGCGTGGAGAGACGGGCAACCAAAGGTTTTCAGTAACTGGCCCAAAATGTCACCTTTTGGCATCCACGCAAAAAGGCAGCAAAAACCATATCTATGCCTGGGACAATGGAGAAGAAAAAAGCAAGTCACGGAGAACCATCTGGTCGGTGTTCCTTCTAGGGGAGTAAAGCTGTGACTGTTGGTGTGAGCGCGTTTGCGGTACTTCCCTTTTGTGCCGCCTCCTTCCCCAGCAAGCCACTGGTCCCCTTGGAGGTGGGGCTCCGTCTCCCTTCCTCTTTGTCTTATCTTCAATGCCTGCCATATCGTAGGCGCTCAGAAAATGTTTGTTGTTTTGTTTTCATTCAAAGTTAGAGCCATAATTCACAAAATACACACCTCACATTTACTCTGGTAAATTCATCCTTTAATTGAAATGCATTCATTTGGAGAACGCGATGCCGATAGGAACCAGATAGCTAGGAGACTTGATGGTTTTCTGAGTGCGGTGGGCCCCTTAGGGTGTAAATTACAATATGGAGCGTTTAGATACCAAACCCATTGGGGTGACGCGGAGGATAATCCATCCTCAAACAGAACACTTGTTACAAACCCCCAACTCATAGTAATTAAAAATTCTAAATCACACAATTGAGTTTTTTTTCCCTGCAAATACTTTTATGCTGTTTTATTTATCGCCATCAATAATAACAGTAATGATGATAATAATAATAATAAAACCACTGTGTGATTAAGGTGCAGATAAGCAATTAGTAAACACAATATTTACAGGTTTTTGGAGAGCCCTGTGCCGGGAATGGAAACAGAACAATTACAAAAGGAAGTCAGTAGGAACACTGGTTACAGAAGATCCCACAAACTGGGAGTCTCAGTCAGGAATGGAGTTCTCCTTTTTCTATGAGTCCATTGACCTTTGCTCATGGATCATTTTAGTCATTTGTTCATTTGACACATATGTGTTTTTTTGTAGCTGGAGATTTCTCCAGTCCTGCCGGGGCCCACAGCCACTCAGACCCAAGTAAACACACAGAGACTTATATTGCTTATAAACTGTATGGCCGTGGCAGGCTTCTTGCTATCTAGTTCTTATATCTTAAATTAACCCATTTCTATTCATCTCTATGTTGCCAAGTGGCTTGTGGCTTACTGGTACTCTATATCTTTATATCTTGCTTCTCATGGCAGCGGCAGCTAGCAGCGCCTTCCACTTCCCAGAATTCTCCTCTCTGCTTATCCCGCCTATCCTATACTTCCTGCCTGGCTACTGGCCAATCAGCGTTTTATTTATCAATCAATCAGAGCAACACATTTACAGCATGTAGAAAGGCATCCCCAGCTGTGTTAGGTGTCACAAATGTGTTGGGCAATGTGCTAGATGCTGAGTATGTGAAGTGGAACTGCCCTCACTTATATGCATGGTCTGAAGATAGTTACAGGCAGGGGTTGTATCTATCACAGCAAGGTGGGCCATGATCCGCAGTGACCATGGAAGGCACTGCATGCTAGGGAGTGACTGTCCTTGTGGGTGTTACGTCCAAGCGGAGTCCTGTAGTTGCAAGTAGCTGGGTGAAAATGAGCCAGTGGAGGCAGGAGATTTCCTGGAGAAGCCCAATGACAAAAGCAAGCTTGGTCAGTAGGAACACTGGTTACAGAAGATCCCACCAACTGGGAGTCTCAGTCAGGAATGGAGTTCTCCTTTGAGGAATGAGAAAGAAGTAGCTCGTTTATTTCCTGGACGAAGGTGACAGACCCAGTGGAGCAGCCAGCGTGAAGTGAACCCCCGGGGGCCGTGGAAAGTCACACACAGACTTCAACAGCACAGGAGTCTCAGGATCTCCTCTCCGGGTGGTTGGGAAGGGAGACAGGAAATGGGAAGCCGCGATAGCGGTAGCCTAGATATCTGTAATAGCAGTGGGAAAGAGGGAGATGGGAGGATTTGAGAAATTCAAGACGAGTGATAACGACGATGGCAGATGCTTCCCAAATTCGTCGTGCGTGCCAAGACCTAAAGCAGACACTTGGCCTGTTCACTTGGAAGTATTTAAATGAAACCTGGAAGTCGTGTCTCTTATCTGTATTTTATAGCTGAGAAAACTGAGACACACAGAAATTAATGGAGTGTACCACTAACATACGGGGCAAATATTAATCAGACTCCTGCTCAGACCCTTGTCTGACCCCAGAGCCCACGGGCAGAACCTACTACATTAGTTACCTTGCTTTCTGCTATAACCATATAGCCAACTTAGAACTTAAGAGAGGCTGGCTGCACCCTAAAGGCCCAGCCTTCTGCTGAAGACACCAAGAAAGCTAGCAACACGTGACAACAATCACGGCGTTGAAGGCTCTGCAGAGCAAATGAAGTGGTGAACCAATGTTAGATCAGGGTCTGGAGAAGCAATAAGGCCCATGGGGCAGGGAGTGGGAGGGAGGCATGTTCTCACCAAGTTCTATAGAAGGAATTGTCCGTTCTGATCAAGCACCCAAGAGTTTAGTAGGACTCTTGATGATAGTCTGGCAGAGGACAGAATTGGAACCCAGAGCCCCTGAGTATGATAACCCCTCCAACTGGCTCTGGGTGGGACTCTGAGGGCCACACCTGGACTCCCTCAAGGGCTGCCTCTCTATCTTAAATCATCTTGAATTGAGGTGATCCCTGGGCTAGTGTGCCCAGGTGCTCAGCAAAAGCAAACAGTACTGGGTAGAGTATGGCATCATCCTAGACCTCAGAGTATGCTTTTGGAAAGCATGTGTGGGCTGGAGAGATGGCTCAGTGGTTAAGAGCACTGACTGCTCTTCCAGAAGTCCTGAGTTCAATTCCCAGCAACCACATGGTGGCTCACAACCACTTGCAATTAGATTTGATGCCCTCTTCTGGCCTGCAAGAACACATGCAAGCAGAACACTGTATACATAATAAATCAATAAACCTTTAAAAAAAAAAAAGGAAAGCATATGCCAAGACAGTCTGGAACACAATTGTCAGATGCAAAGAGACAATGTTACCAAATGTCCCTAGACTAGAAACATCAGAAAATAAAAGAGAGACAGTGGAGCTTCAGAAACATTGACGTTACCAGATTACTGTTAAACAGTGCCATGCCATATTCAAAGGATTAAAAGACAAATTTGGAGATGTTGATTTTTGTTTTTTGTTTTTTGTTTTTGTTTTTGTTTTTTTGCTAAGAACAAGCAACAGAGTAACAATTTTTTGTTTTGGGAGTTTTTTTGGGGGGGTGGGGAGGTTGCTTGGGTTTTTTGTTTGTTTTTTTGTTTGGGTTTTTTTGGGGGGTTTTTTGTTTTTTGTTTTTAGTTTCTCTGTGTAACACTCAGCCCTGGCTGTCCTGGAACTCAGTTTGTAGACCATGCCGGCCTCGAACTCACTCTGCCTCCCAAGTGCTGGGATCAAAGGTGTGCATTATCACCCCCTGGCCGTATGTTTTCTTAAACAAATAGCAGGTGACTTCATAACACCTTGGACTTTAACAGATGCAACCCGAAGAAGTTATGGCTGCACGGGATGACCAACCAAAAGATTGATCTTTTCAAAAATAATCAAAAGCTCAGGAGTACTGGTGCACATTTTAATCCCAGCACTTGAGAGGCAGAGGCAGTCAGGTTTCTGTGACTTCAAGGCTAGCCTGGTCTACATAGCCAGCTCCGGGCTAGCCGGGGCTACTTAGTATGACCCTGTCTCAATCAATCAATCAACAAATAAATAAATGATCAGATTTTTTTAAAAATAAAATACAGCATTAAGAAGAGAGACACATTAAGAAAAAGAAGATGAGAGACACTTGAGTTGCAGTATAACTCCAGGGACCCTAAGGAGGAGAGAGAAAATGAGGAAGAGGTAGTATTCCGGGAGAGAATGGCTGACACCATTCCTAAACTGCTGAAGAAACTTTAAATTCCAAAAGGGGGCGGGTGAATGAAGAGACACCACATCCACATACTCCTGGGCAAACTGTCACCAATGAAACACAGAGATAAAAAATCAAAAAGGCAGGGACAGAGAGACGGTTTACTCTTAAAGGTATAGTAAGCAGGCACATAACTGACTTCTCAACGGAGACGCTAGACAACCAAAGACAACAGGATAGCGCCTTTAAAAGCGCTGAAAGAAAGGGCCAGCTTGGAATTTTATGCCCGATGAAAACTTTCTTAGGATAAAGAAGATGGGTAAAAATTTTAAAGTAACGAATAAATAAAACAGCCAACCATCTACACCAAAAGATCGGCTAATATCATTGACGACAAAGGAGAAGTAATTCGAGAGGAAAAGTTTGGAGTCTGAGGACAGAATGGAGAGCAGTAAAAACAGCAGGAAAGTAAGTCCGCGCCTGCGTTAATATTACAGCACGCACTGTAAAACGCTCTTCTGGGGAAGCACAGTGTATTTCGAGACAGAGAACGGAGGCAAAGGAGCTTAGAAATGGGGTATCTGAAAAATTACTCTTGAGGCTTTTGAATTGACAAGGAAGCAAGTTAGGCATTTTGAGACTTTGGTAGATCCGTAGGAATTAGAATTAAATAATACAAACTATGTAACCTATGAGCAGGGAAAGACAGGAGACAGTGAGCAAAATGATGACTTTAAACCTGAGGATATTCCGAGCGGTGGTGGCACACGCCTTTAATCCCAGCACTCAGGAGGCAGAGGCAGGCAGATCTCTGAGTTCGAGGCCAGCCTGGTCTACAGAGCGAGATCCAGGACAGGCTCCAAAGCTACACAGAGAAACCCTGTCACAAAACAAAACAAAACAAAACAAAAAAACTCTGAGGATATGAGGTTCAAATATGCTAACCTATTCAAGAGAAAAGAACATGGAAAGATTCAGGGTAGCATAGTAAATATATATCTTTGGTTTTTTTCTATGTATGTATTTCTTTGATGTCCTGGATCTCACTCTGTAGACCAGGCTGGCCTCGAACTCACAGAGATCCACCTGGCTCTGCCTCCCGAGTGCTGGAATTAAAGGTGTGCGCCACCGCCACCAGGCAAAATTGGGAATTTTTAAGTAGGGTTTGTTATGTGGGACAATTTTACATTCAATTTTTTTATTTGTGTGTGTGTGTACATGTACATGCGCATGCACACATGCATACCACAGCATGTGTGCAGAAGTCAGTACGCCTTTTGGGAGTCAGTTTTCTCTTCCTAATATGGGTACCAGACTCAGCAAGTGCCTTTACCTACTGAACTAGCTTGCTGGCCCTAATACTAGGGTTAGAAAGAGTATTTCATTGTTATGTTTAACAGCTCTAGCTCCCAAGATCAAAAAAGAAAGAAGAAAGTTAGAAAGATGTCTATAGTCACCTCAGTTAACCTAGAAATTACAATCGCTTGCCTCTAAGACCATAGAACACAGCCTTGAAATACATTAAGTGAAAACTGATGGAATTCAAGGGAAATTTTTGTTTAATTCATAGTCATTCGGCTGTTTTTAATATACTCTCCAGATAACAGAACAAGCAAACAAAAAAATAATAAGTAAAGGCACCAAGGGTTTGAAAACGCAGTAAACGTGACTTTTGGCTACATAGAGAATATTGTATCCAAAGTCTCTAGAGAATGCCCATTCTTTGGAATTACACATTTATAAGTGCAAATGGATAAAATAAGCATGGACCATTGGGTGTGTGTGTCGGGGGGGGGGGGTGCCCTGTTCTGTTTGTATGTTTGAGACAGGGACTCACGTAGCCCAAGTCACCTAGAACTGATTTGTGTAGCCTAGAAAGCTCTTGAATTCATGATCTTTCTCCCATATTCTGGAATTATAGGCATGCGCTATCACACCGCACGTGGGTGTAAGATTTCAAACAATAGCATTAAGAAGAGACTGCCACACTGGAGTGCTGTTGGATCGGAGCTAAGGACCTTCCACCAACAGTAGAGGGAAGGACATTGCAGGCTCAGGGCTGAGGCAGGGGCAGGCCGGTGAGTGGAGGAAGGAATCTCGGAGTACCCAGAACCCACCAGGAAACGGCAGCTGTCCACTCTACAGATAAGAGGTGCCTGGACGCAGACACTGACAGTGAGAACCCACTGGTTCCTGCAGAGCAAAACCAGCTGGGCCTCTATTCAAATGGGATCCCTCCAAAATTCTTCTCGGACCATCAGGTGCCCCCGGACCATTTCCTCCCTCTCACAGCTCAGCCTTCTGTCTTGTCAAACCTTGTTGCTTTTTCAGGGAAATTGCCACATCCTAGTGTTAACGAAGGGTCTTATGCTGCTAGCCTGAAATGTGACCGGCCCTCACCTGTGCTTCAAGGGGTCCTCATGGGCCTGGGAATAGGCACTACTACCCCCATTTCACAGATGGGAAACCTACCTTGAGAACACAGACCCTCTGCACCTGACACTAGGTTCTGCTCACTCTTCCTACCTTCATTCTGCACTTGGCCTGGTAAACATCCTACACCCTCCTGCCCTCAGCTCTGTGGGTGACCAAGAGAACAGCATGCATTTGCTTATGGAGGTTCTCTGCTCTGGGAGCTCCAGACTTCCTCTTACGGTGAGTGGGTGGCGGGTATACGGACGCCTAATGGAGCAGATACATCTGCTGAGGACCTTTGCGCAGAGTGGGGTGGGTTGCATCTGCGGAGGGCCTTTGGCGTGGACCGGGTTGCTGAGGCAGCAGCTTGTATGACTGCCACCAGCTCTGACCCTTTATTCCGGTCTAGGTGGCTTCCCATCCACAGGCCCCACACACACATTCCTCGTTTGCAGCTGGGTGGCCATGCACTTGTCAGGGTCACTGAGCAGACAGCGCTTGTGCTGAGGACGTCGGATTAAAATGACCACATCAGCACGGTTCAGCGACGCCAGCTTTGTTTGGGGCCTTGCGTCTTCACTGCCCTCTCTGTTCAGAAAAGGCCGTGGCTGGTTCCCATCCCACGTCAATAGATGGTCTATCACTTGTCCTAAGGTCTGATGGGACCCATTCGGTTTCTGCCCTTGGAATCAGGCTTTTTATGGCCTCCAGGTCTTGCAGGCCTTGTATTCACTGTTTCCCCTGTTAAGGGCTCCCAAATAACAGTAGTCCCCTTAAGCATGAATGGCCTTACTAGGCTTGTGGGACCCAGTTGGTGGTATGGACCTTTTACCCCTGTGCAAAATGTCACACTCCCTGGACCCTTGCCTTCTCCCTAGTCATGGCCCTGGGTGGGGGGGGGGGGGGTGGCTGGTCACCTCCTGCCTAGGTAGCAGGGACCCGTCAGTCCTCTGTTCTGCTAGGGTGTCCCACAGAAGGTCACACTCAGCCTGGGGCTCATTTGACTCTTCAGTGCTCTGGTGGGAAGGCTGAGGAGATTGTCAGGGCCCCGGCATTCTCCTTTCTCCCAAGGAGCCTTTCTTGCAAGGGAAGCAAGAGAAAGATAAAGGTGAAAACACACACACACACACACACACACACACACACACACACACACACACACACACACACGGCAATGTACGTTGGCAGGAGAGATTCAGCGAGTCTCCAAATATTATCTTCCACATACTCCCGAGGTAGCGTGCCCTCGGGCCCTTTTTAAATCAAGATTTTATTAAAAAAGAAACATGGTTGCAATCATCAAGCAAACAATTCACAAAGACATTTTCTAGAGTGATAAGAATAATAGAAGCTATTATTTGAGAGATGGGGGAACAGAACCTGTGCCAGACCTCGGATGTGGCTCTGGCATTTGTTTTTCTGTGTGTGCGATGGGGGTGTGTGTGTGTGTGTGTGTGTACGCATTTATGTCAATTTTATTAGTGTATATTAATTACAAAAATAATGGGTCCCATTAGAAAATGTTCATACATGTGTATAATGTCATTTGGTCACGTTCATCCCCCATGAAGGTCTCATCCTTCCTCCCCACCCATGGTGCCCTGCCTCTTCTTTCCTGTCTTTTTTGTTGTGGCTAAAATCTAGACTCCACGTGTGATGGGAAATGTGGTATTTGTCTTTCTGGGTTTGAGTTATCGCTCCAGTTTTATCTGCTTTGGGGCAGGTGACAGGATGGTCTTTATGGCTGGATAATACTCAACTGTGTATACATGCCACGGTGTCTTCAACCGTTCCCCCATTGGAGGAGACCTAGTCTGATTCCATCACTTAGCTCTTGTGACTAGTGGGCATGAATGTGCGGGTCTCTGGATGGTAGCATGACTTAGATTCCTCCAGTATATACCCAGGAGTGATATAGCCAGATTATGTACAAACTTACTTATCTGAGGACCTTCCATACGAGTTTCCACAGTGGCTACCTTCTCACCAGCACTGTGGGAGGGTCCCCTCCTCCACCCATCCTCACCTCCATCTCTCGTTTATTTTCTTGATGCTAGTCATCCTGACTGTGGTGAGGCAGAATCTCAATGTAGTTCTGCTCTGCGTTTCCCCCGGCTCATCTGTCATTCTTATCCTTCCCAGAAAAGATAAGCAAATGGGTTCAGAGAAGTCCTGCGGTCCACCCAAGGACACAGAGCACCTGAACTGTGGCTTTGAGGTTTCCATCCTATCAGCGTCTCTGCTCATTCACCGCGGGGGCCCGTTCAGAGCTGGGCAGGGCAGCAAGAAAATCATATAGAAACATCTGGTTTCCAAAGCTAAGGGGGGAGCCTGCATGGTGTTCCTGCTCCCTGTGCCTAGGCTTTCTCTCTGTATCAGAGCAGTGACCGTACCTCAGCCTATTTGCTTAGCCAGGTTTAAAGTGTAAGATGGAGAAAAAGGAGTACCTGCCGGCAGAGGAACACCATCCACTTATCAGAGGTAAAGGAAATGTCTCAGTGCTCTGTTTTCAGGCTTTTATTGCCTCTGCTTGTGTTGATTACCCATAATACTAACCTTCAGAAAGAAATGAGGGTGAAGAATACGGCACATCCAAGCGTCTCATCTGCTGCTTTTTTGGGCTCCTCTGGCCAGATGTGGCACATGCCACAGACTCTGAGGGAGTCACCTGCAGAGAGGTCTCTGCACCCTCTTACACCCCAAGGCATGCTGGTGTCTGGTCACCACCACGCTCATACTTAATCCATTGAGCTTTCCCTGTGTCTGGCTGGCTCTTTCAGAGGCTCAGCCCCAGGTCCTTGCTCACAGCTCCATGTTGAGGCTGGAAAGCAGGGAAATGCATTCCATACAGGGCATGGTATTGCTTGAGACAGGTGGTATTATTTCCAGGGATATCATGTTAAAAGGGGAAGGCTGTTTCTTGGAAATCATTGCCTTTGAGTCCCGCGACTCTTTAGACTCTGTAAAAACACATTAGGCAAATGCTCAGATAGGCAGCCGCTTCCACCAATGGTGGGTGGAAGGGTCCTGGACCTGGGGCGGCAGCCACAGCCACTAGGAATAAGAACTGGCTGCGGTTACCTTCCCAGCCAGCCCGCAGCCTGGATAATATCAGCAATACTAAAGGTTACAGCTTTTCCTGTGATATATCGCTTCTTCAGAGAGTATTAAAGATGTTTTGAATCTATTTTTTAGGAATCTTGAAACTGCCAGTGGAACATTTTTGATGTTGTAGTAATGCTTCAAGCTTCAGCGTGGGAAGGCTGGGTCCCCTGAGCTACCCCAGGGATCTGGACTGGAAGACACTGCCTGCCCGTTGTAGTTTTAGCAGCTAGGAAGCTAGCTAGGCAGAGCATATGCCGAGGTGTGGGAGCAGATGTGCCAAGGAACTGTATTATTTCTTTCCTTTGCCGGGGGTGGGGAAGAGTCACACACAGTGTCTCCTGGGATTGGGGGAGGGGGGGCGTGGGCAGGATTTACTGGGGAGAGTCAAAGGAAAAGTTCCATCCTCATGGAAGGAATTCTCTAGCCCTGCTTAATATTCTCATTGTTTGCCTCTCCCCACCACTCCCCACCCCCCAATCCTGGACCCTTCTTACCCAGAGCACAGACTGAAATAAAAATTCAACCAAAGGCAATATAATTGTGGGGGTTGTAGGAGATGATATGATGGCTAATTTTATATGTCAACTTTGACGGGCCTCCCAGATATTTGGCCCAACGTTATTCTGACGATGTCAGCAGCAATGTCTGGAGAGGAGATTAACACTGAATCTGTAATCAGTAATCAGAGGAAAGCAGGTGGCTGGTCCCAGTGTCCCCTCAGACTGGTCACCACAAGGCCTAAGTGGAGCATCAAGCTGGCCCCACCTTGACCAAGGGGAGCTTCTACCTAACTCTTGAACTGAGACACTGGTTTCTTTCTTTCTTTCTTTCTTTCTTTCTTTCTTTCTTTCTTTCTTTCTTCCTTTCTTCCTTTCTTCCTTCCTTCCTTCCTTCCTTCCTTTCTTTCTTTCTTTCTTTCTTTCTTTCTTCTTCTTCTTCTTCTTCTTCTTCTTCTTCTTCTTCTTCTTCTTCTTCTTCTTCTTCTTCTTCTTTTCTCTCTCTCTCTCTCTCTCTCTCTCTCTCTCTCTCTCTCTCTCTCTCTCTCTCAATTTATTTATTTTACCTTCAACTGAACTGAAACTCCATCGCCTCTTGGGTTTCCAGCCTGCTAGCTTCCAGACTAGGGTTTATACCTTAGGCTCTCCTGGGTCTCAGACCCTTGGACTTAGACAAGAACCATGCCATCAACCATCCTGGGCCTACAGTATGCCAACTGCAGAGCTCAGAACTTCCTGGTCTCCAGTTCCTTATAATACACCAGAGATGTATAGATGGCAATGATTATGGCAGGGACTGAAATACTGAGGGCTTTCCTGAGCCCGTGGTCTGGCCTTGGGAGAGGAGTAAATCACCAAGTCCCAGAGGATTCAACATGGGGCTGGTAATCTGCAGAACGTGTTTCAGTTTCCCCCTCCGCTGAGAGTAACAGAAGTCTTGAACGGTGTGAGTAGAGATGAGGATGCTTGTTAGAGCGGTGTCTTCATAGACAAGGACCGCTCCTTCCCCTCCCAGGGGGCCAGTACTGTGCACAGAGATCCCTCCTATGAGGCAGCCTGATATAAGCCCAGCAGTCGCAGGCTCCTCTCCAGGGAGGGCAGCATGTCTGTTGGTAGAGGGATGTTCTAGATCTCATCCCTGATGCCTAAGCCTCATGACCACCCCTCTGATCCCTCCCTGCTAGAAAGCAAGGGAAAATGTGAATGAAGCTTAGTTTCTTATTGGTACATGGATGTATATGTGCACATTTATGTGTGTAAATGTGGATGCACACATGCCACAGTGAATGTGTGAAGGTCAGAAGGCACCCTCAGGTGTCAGTCCTCATGTCTGCCTTGAGACAGGGTCTCTTGGTTGTTTTTCCACAGCATACACCAGGCTAGCTGGCCTCCAAGCTTGCTTCCGGGATTCCCCCATCTTCTTCCTTATCTCCCTGCAAGAATGCTAGGAACACAGACCCCTGAGCTACCACATCCTGTTTTCTGCATGGGTACTGGGGATCCGAACTCAGTCCCTCACGTCTCCTCAGCAGGTGCTTTTACCCACTGAGCCACCTCCCCAGCCCCTGGACGATGGTTTTTAATAGCCAGTGTGTGGCGGTTTACAGGAGAAGGCTCTGAACCTAGCTTGTCCACCCCACCTGGGGGACATCCGCTGGGATGATCTGAGAGCTTGCTTCCTTTGTAGTATCCTTTGCCGTGCCTGGGCCTGCTTCAGACCTGGGCCGGTGGGGCTGGGGGTTCCCAGAGGAGCCTGGGCCCTCAAAATGACTAAATGGGGGGTGAGGGGACTGATGAAAGTTCAACTCACAAAGGTCTTGGCTACGACTCCTTTCCAGTCTGAGACCCAGAGTGAAACATTGGTACTGGCTGTAGGCCAGGTCCCAGTGGGGCGGAAGGGAATAGGGGCCTGTGGTGGCGGAAGAGATTGAGGTCTAGAAGTAGGAAGTGACTGTCATGGTGAAGAGCACAAGAGAAGCCTCCCCTCATCGAAAAATCAATGTCCGCTGTCAGGACTCCCATACTGACAGCTTGATTAGAAAGGACTCAAAACTTCATTTGCCCTGGAACGGCACCAAGCCAGGGATGTGGAGGTGTGGCTGAGTTCCTGGTGGAGCTGCCGGCTACAAGAACCTGGACTGCCCGCCCCCTCCCCGCTTCAGAGCACCATGGAGGACTCCCAGTTAGGTGCTCCGTTTTTACTCAACACTAACGACAGCTTGGCCCCCGTCCTGGAGACACGGGACAGTCTCTACTTTGAAGAATTCGTCGTGTCTTGGAGAAAAAAGATAGTGAGCGTATAGGAATTCAGATCCAGTGGCACATCTGAGCTCAAGAGATCCCCCCCACTGTAGAAGAGATGCTCTAAGCTGGATCAGGGAAGGGGAGCGAGGCCTGCTGGAGGGGACTCCAGCGGAAAGACACACAGCAGACAAGGTCTTGCAAGACCTACAGACTGCATGTGCAGGCTGGTGGAAATGAAGTCCCAGGCTTGGAGCCAGCGGTGGTACCAGGGGCCAGCAGATCACGGGTGGAGGAGAGCCCAGGCTTGCCCCTTAGGCTGCAGGCTAAGAAAGAAGGGCTGGGGAGGACAGTGATGCGGCCGGTTTATGTTTTAGAGAAGTCACTGCTTTGCAGAACAGAGAACAGGGACACCCCAGGTGACCATCATGGGAAGCCAGGAGACGACAGAGGTGCAAGACAGGTACAGCGGTGGGGGCTGGGTGGTCAGACCCCTGGAATAAACTACGGAGGCATCTTCAGGAGATTAGTGAAAGATGGAGGCCGGGAAAGCTGGGTTCTAGATTCCTGCTCTAGGGATAGGGAGCAGGGGTAGTTCTGGGCCATATCATAGCAAAAGAGTGGTCCTGGGCTCAGGGGGGATAGAGAACCCACCTGGGAACAAGTTGGGCCAGCGGTGCAGACAGAATACCAACGGGGAGATGGGGAATAGGCCTTTAGCTACACGAGGTCTAGAATATAAAGGTGACTGAGCTAATAGGGCCGTAAGTCCAGCTGCATAAGCAGGGTCCCAACCACAGAGTCAGAGAGGATGGCAGAGCTCACAGAACCTTGAGAAACGCCATCCTTTAAAGGCCACACCACTGAGACAGCTAGCCAGGGCTCTACTGCCATCCTGATACGTGCCCTCCACCAGAACAAAGCAAAGCCTGATTCCCAGCTCGAGAAACCCACGTCCAGGGATCCGGTGAGGTGATGAGTGCGGTACCCAGGTTGGCAGCTAAATGCCCAAGCCCGTAGCAGGAGCAACCTTGATGGAGCTGAGTGCTCCAAACCCTGGCCCCCTGGTTCACGGCGTGTGCACGTGAAGGGACTGGTCTCGCAGAGCCTCAAATCTGTGTTCTTAGTTCTCACCCCAGGGCTGGGGAATCTACCCGATTGTCTTCAGCCCCGCTTGACCTCCCTGAAGGAGGTGCTTTTGGGGAGCCATTGGCGTGGAGATCCTGTCCACACCAAGGCACGCTGCTGCCTCCCAGCTGCCATTGTTTCCGATAAGACCCCACAGGAGTAAGCTATGCTCCCTCTGGGGCTAGCCTAGCCTGGGTCTCTGCACTCCCTCAGTGCTGCCTTCCAGGGGAGCTTGGCAGTGGGTTTGGCAAAGACGGAAGGCTGCCAACTGCAGCTGTCTGGAACACCTGGGAGAAGGGGAAGGCGAGAAAGAGATAGGTTGAAAAAGAGAGAAAGAGAGGGAGAAAGGAGTGGAGAGAGCAGAGAGAGAAGGAGGAAAGGGGAGGGAAAAGAAAGGAAGAGGTGGAGTTGGAGGGGAAGGAGGGGGGTGGTGGAGAGAAGTGGGGATGTGAAGGAGACAATCTCCCCCAGGCAGGAAATGCACACCCTGAAAATGTGAAGATGCCTAGCCCCTGAACACAGACAGAACCGGGGGGGGGCGCCCCTCTCGACTTTGGGAATCCTTCCAAAGGGGCTGTGAAGCGTGCTGGTGTGGGGCAGCGCTAGATGGGGTGAGGAAGAGAGAGAGAGAGTCCTTCATCCTGGAGCTGCCCCATCTTGCTTCTGTCTGACACTCCCCATCAGCCTGGAATGATATTCCTCTGGGGCAGACACGGCATACCCCGAGGCTGGGAGCCTGGCCGAAGGCCCACCTAGGGTGAAAGCCAGAAGCAGATGTCACGTGCCAAGGTCCATGGGGAGACATGTGTGTGACAACCTACGTGTGTGAACATGTGCAGGACACCTGGGAGAGCACATCTGGGGTCACTGGCATGTTGGGGGCCGTTTGCGCTGCACGAGGGCTAGGTGAGACTCTGTCAAGGAACGTAACAATGTTAGGAAGAGTCCGGTCCAAGAGGCAGGCGTACAGTGAGCCCTGGGTGGTCCTAGGAACTGATGGATCCAACCTTCAGAATCTCGCCGGGCCTGGGACTCGGAGACTGTAATTCTCAGTGTGCCGATGAGGAAAACAGAGACTCATGTAATGAAGGAGTGGGGCAAGCCCCTCATTACTGTACCCTATTTTTTGATGCCCCCCAACAACAACAACAACAACAAAAACAAAAAAGCACTATACATCCTTGCCTGAAGAATAGGCATGTCATCTCCATCTTGTGTCCACACCCTCATTCCTGACAAAAACCCTACCCCTACCCCTGCCTGCCGGACCAATCATAACACTGTTTGCCTCTGTTTTCTCGGCTGATTCTCTGCCCCTTTGATATCCTGGAGAGCAAAGCCCTCACTCAACCTTCACCACAAAGGATGAACACTTGGCCCATCAAGGAGAATGGAGCCAAATCTCACTCAGGACTCTGGCCACTGGCCATCAGCTCTCAGACCCAGCCCTCCAGCCCCCAACTCTACCAAACAGGGCTTACATCCTCACAGCTTGGATTCGGCATGTGTCGCCCCTGCCTTCATGACCAGCTGGAGGCTGCCTCCTCGGCCTTCCACTTGGCAAGCTTTTAGGGCTGTTTACTGAGCACCAGACACGAAGCTGGCCATCTGCATGGGGAGTAAACGGCCGTCGGAGCTTCAGCACACAGCTCCCACCGTGCTCTGGGTGGCGCATTGGGGCTTCTGCACACATTAATTCTCAGTCATAGGAGGGGGGGGGTACTTGAAATAGCTGCCTCTTAGGGGTGAGGCAGGGACGGATGGCACCAGCAGTTTCCTTGGTTCACCCCAGTTCTCCCTACTCCCAAATGGTAGCAGCACTCGGGCTTGAACCAGCAGCCGGCATCCAGAGCCCAGTTCTTAACTGCCACCCCAACTGAGAGAATAACTCCTGCCCTCGGGAGCTTGTGGCCTGGTGTGTGACATAGTAACATAAGGACATGGAAAGGGCCGGCCATGGGTAGTGTGCAGGGGATGAGGCCAGCACCCCCTGCTCTCAGGCTTCTGATGTTGGGGTGCCAGGTTCATTTAAGGTGTCCTTAGAATGTTCAGGAATGGTTTTTCTTCCCTTCCTGGGGAAGCACCAGGTCTCAGCTCCCAGTGGACTTGCTTCAAGGTGCTCCATAACCCTTGTGACCCCTGCAGGGCTGGCCTGTCCCTTGATGGAGGAGTGGCCCCTGAGAGAGCCCCAGGCCCCTGTTTCCACAGGAGAATAGATGGAAGACAACCGCTGTCTGGGGGACAATATGTTCTCATGCCCCTGGTAGAGGGAGCGGGCTCTGTTTTCTCCCTCCTGTAATTGTTACCATCTGTTTCCCTGCATAGTGTTTGTTGATGTTTTCTTGTTTTAAAACTGAAATGAGTCAGATTGGAAGCTGATTTAGGAAAGAGTAGCTGGGAGGGAAGCTCCAAGTGGCCATGGGAGACTCTGTGCTTTGGAGCCATTGAGGAAGGAAAGTTTCTGGGGGCAGGCGGAGCGTCTGCCAGCTGCTCCTGCACTGTGGGGCTACAGGGCCCCTGGCAGCCCAAGTAGGCTAGAGGTAGGGTGTGTGTGTGTGTGTGTGTGTGTGTGTATGTATGTATGTATGTGTATGTATGTATGTATGTGCGCGCGCGCGCGCACCCCCCTAGGTATGTATCATTCTAGGGCCAGGCTGTGGCTTGCTGATTCAGTGGCTACAGGCTGACTGGGCCCACAGTCCCAGCCTCCATCTCTGTCTTTAACATATGAATAGCCATCAGTAGATCTCTCGGTTATCTTTCTAAGAGTAATAGAAAGTCTTGGCGTCAATACTAAAGCCCGGTGGAGATGAGTAAGGCTGGGCTTTTTCCAAACACTCAAATCCCACTTTCCAGGGGTGATGGCACGGAGGTGATACCCCAACTTCTAGTAAGAAGCCATTCATATCCCATGTGACCCCAAGTTCTACACTCTGATAATGACTGCCTACAGTGTGCATCTCTGGGGCACTGAGGACCAAAGTTCTTAGGCCAACATTGTCTGGCCTTTCCTGTCCTTGGAGGACCAAACATAGAGCTAGACAAGACTGGAGCTGTGGTGGGGCCACTCATCCCCACTCCCATGCCTGTGTCTCCTAGTCACCCAGACTCTTTGGTTATTTAAGCAAAAGAAAGGTGACCTGCATGATGCTGCTCCTGGTCACTGGGTCTCCATGTCCAACCCATGGCTAATACTTTCCCTGTAATTTAGCTTAGCCGCAGAGATTACCGTGCCCTGGCTGTGACCTGGTACCCCCCAAAGGCTTGGCTCTCCAGAGATCCTGAATGTAGAGCCAATCTGTTTTCCACTCCTTCGTCCTTTCCTGATGAGCCACAGCCTGAAGGGAATTCTCAGGCCTCAGCAATCCAGAAAAAAAACTGACTCAGAAGAGAGACCAGTGTTTGGAAGGTCTTCCTTCTTGGAAAAGGCCCTTAACATTTGCATGTTCTTGAGGCCCCTGATCGCCCCATCAATTGCTGCCACTTGATGACATCACCACCACCACCACTTGTCCCTGGTGTGAGGGGGTGGCCATTTTTCACTGAAACCTGTTTTGGGGGGGAAGAAATTCTCATGACTAGTTTATAGATCAGTGTTACCAGCTTTCAACTGGTAACAGCAACAAACCTATGAAGACGTTACCTTGGCTCACGGTTTTCCAAGTTTCCATTCACCATCCGTCAGCCCCGGTGCTTTGGACTTGCACAGTGCATCCTGGTGGGAGCCGGGGATGAAGCAAGCCCACTCACCTTCTGGCAGCCAGGAACGAAGCCGCCAAAGAAACTGTTCTCTCCATAACTACCTAAAACCTCTCAGTCGGTCTCCCATGCCAAGCTGGGGAAGCAAGCTTTTAACACATGGGCTTTGGGGGAGACATTTCAGAGCCACTAGGGAATCGGGAACTCAGAGAGGTAAAATGACTTGTAGGGACTTCTGGGCACTGTGAAAGTGACGGGGGGTGGAGGTTGACTCAGAAGGCCCATGGTGCCCTGAGCCAGGCTGGGAAAGTTCTCACCCCGACCTTCCTGGATCCTGCTTGTGCCCTTGAACCTTTCCTTCAGAGTTCCTCTCCAGGGAGCTGCAGAACCTGTGCTGGGCCCGACCGCAGGAGGCGTGAGGGATGCGGAACTCATTTCACACAGGGCGGCGCTTAGGCACAAGCAAAGGAAACTTCCCATGTCTGCATATTTAAGCACTTTTATTAAGTGGAACAAGCTATTTCTGAACACGAGAGTGGCCAACAGCCTTAGAGGAAATTAAAATGAACCATGACAATGGAAAATTGCATGGGGGTACAGCGGATTCTACAGAGATAAATACAACAACCCTTTCAACAGCGTTCGGGAAAGACTCGAGATCATGGAGATTATGTTGTTGGGGAAGGGGGGGCACTGAGGGGGAAAGCTATCTAAAAATTAGAGCTCCGGCTGGTGGGGTGGGGTGCTGATTGACATGCTAGTCAGGTCTGAGAGTAACTCTCTCCATTAAACACACCCCCAGGGTCTGGTGGGCAAAGTGGAACCAGAGAGACAACAGACAGATAGATTGATACGGACTCTGGTTCTGAACACCCACTGCGTGCATGCTGGGTGGGTGCTGTGGACTGAATTCTCTCCCCCCAAAATCCATAGGTTGATGCCTTTGCCCTCACTGTGATGGTCTTTAGAGTGCAGAACTTTGGGAGATAGTCTGGTTTAGATGAGGCCATGAGGGCAAGGCCCTCCTAGTATGTAATGACCTTTGTCTCCTATGATGAGAAAAAGATGCCAGAATTCCCTGTCTCCCTTCATGTCAGTACACAGTCATAAAGGCAGCTGGGTATCTGTAAGCCAGGAGGAGGAATCTGACCCAAACAGACCATAGTAGCACCCTGATCTCAGGTAGTCCAGCCTCTAGAACTGTGAGGGGAAGAAACGTCTGCTGTTAGTGCTTCACGGTCACATACTAGGTGTGTAATATACTGTTACAGCGTCCTGAGCTGAGACAGTGTGGAACAGAACAGGACAACCACATAGTGGCCTCAGAGAATGCTCAGGCCTTGAGAGCTTGAAAACTAGCCTATATTCACAGGTCCAGGGGATACAGATGTTAGGGCTGTGATTGGGTTGTGCTCCCTGATGCCAGAGACTACTCAAGGCTATGTCTCCAGCACAGGTTAGTTTCTTGATAAGAATGAAATGGTTGGTTGGTGGGTGGGTGGGTGGGTGGGTGGGTGGATGGATGGATGGATGGATGGATGGATGGATGGATGGATGCATAAATAGATGGATGAATAAATAAATGAATAGATGGGTGGATAGATAGAAAGATGGGCTGGTGGATTGATGGATGAGTGGATGGGTGTACAAGTGGGTGGATTGGTGGATGAATAGGTGGTTAAGTAAGTAGGTAGGTAGATGGGTGGGTGGATGAGTGAGTGGGTGAGTGGGTGAGTGGGTGTGTAGGTGTTGAATGGAAGAAGGGTTACACATGGTTATTTACTCACCCCACCTCTCCTTAGTGTCGGTCCTGAGGAAAGGAAGTCCCCCCCGCCATCTATACCAGGGCAGAATAGCACTTCATACCCTTCCATTACCTCGTTGTTGTTGTTGTTGTTTGTTTTTGTTTTTTTGCAAGACAGAGTTTCTCTGTCCTGGATCACTCTCTGTTGACCAGGCTGGCCTCGAACTCACAGAGATCCACCTGGCTCTGCCTCCCGAGTGCTGGGATTAAAGGCATGCACCACCACCGCGCCCGGCCCCCCTTCCATCACCTCTTAAGGCTTTACCAGTGTCACTCTCTGCCCCATACCTCCTGAGCATGGATAGTCAATGTGCCCAGCAAGATAACCATAGCCTATAGAGATGATGGATCAATGCTGAAAGAATTTTCCTAAACAAATAAATAAAAACCACTTCAACTGCTTCCATGATGCAGCTGAGCTAGACTGAGGCAGAGGGAGCCCCTCACCTCCTAAGTGTGCCTGCCCACCTGTTACTATCATTACAGAGACTAGGCAGGCAGAAACCCAACGAGCGAACACCAGGCACCTAGGAAATGTAACCTGAGTCCTGCATCGCATGCTTCTAGAATGTCCACAATGGGGGACCCCCAGTGAATTTGGAGTCCCATGCTGTGGGTGATTGTGAGCTTGGGTTCTGAGATTCCCGAAGTCCCTCCACTAAGAAAAACTGTTTCCACTCCCTCCGCCGTACTCACGTCCGGAGGAGCCACCTGACAAGGATGTTCGTGCTGTGTTGTGTCTTTGCCCTGCGTGCCCCTCCGTCTGACTCTGACACAATCCTCCTCTCTCTCGTTCGGCCTCTAATGAGGTCGCTGAAGATGTCTGTGTCAGGATTGTGTCGCCTGGCGTTGAGTCCTGCTCTCGGTTGATGACGCACTCTCGTGCAGAGGGTTTAGGAGCTAGCAATGTTTCTCTCTGCCCAGGAAGCCTTTGTGAATGAAAAAAAAAAAAAAGTGATAATGATCTGTTGCAGTTACAACTAGAAAACTGGGAATGATTCAGAAGGTCGGGTAGATGTGTTAGAAGGTTCTACCGAGAAGGGCCTGGGACTCAGTTTGGGGGTCCTTCGTGACTAGAATGGACCATGCCAATGTGGAGGTGTTGGTCAGTTCTAGAATGTCCTCTGGGAAGGGACTGAGAAGGCCTTGGTGGGCAACAGACCAGGCCAGCCCATGGCCAAACCATTCTAAAGAATCTATCATCTCCCCGGAGTGGCTGGGAGGCCCAGAAGCCTGGTGCAGAATTCGTATTGAGCACATGGAGTCTAGGCATAGGAAGGGCCAGCCCCAGTTAACAGGTGGTCCAGTCAGGGAGCCTGTGTGCCTCTCCAGAACCAGGTTTAGCACAATCGTCCAGGACGGAAGACTTTCCTTCACCAAATTCGCCAAGATGTTAAATCTGAAGTTTAACAAAGGCTCCTTTTACGGAAGTGGGTGTTGTCGGGTGTGTGTGTCTGCCCGTCAGAAGCTGACCCTGGGGAGGGCAAGAAGAGGCCCCATGTTTACTGCCTGCAGGGTTGGCAGTTGGGAAATGCCCCATCAAAGGCCAGAGTAGGGGCTTCTCTAGCCGCCTCCCTGCCCGCCCACTTTGGTGATAAGAATGGAGAGAGTCTCCAGTGTGTGCTGGAAAAGCAGCTAGCTGCGTTGCCCAGGTGAATGGGAAAACTGCAGGGTGACAGGAAGCCTCTGAGAGCGACAGGCAGGCGGGTTACAAGGAGCAGCTGTTGGGGGCGCTGTGAGGGCTGATTGAATGGAGGGGATGAAAGGCCCAGCCCAGCTCCACAGCAGCTGCTCCTTGCCCCCCCTCTCGTCTGTGTGTCCGTCTGGGCCACTGGCTCCCTCACATCACAGGCGTCCACTGAGGGCCAGGCCTGCCCTGCACCTCCTGTAAAATGAAAGGGAATGGTATCAGAGGGGGAGCTGGAGCACAGGAAAGGGCCTCTTTCTTTTCAAAGACTTTCATTTGTGATAGGCTTTTTTTTTTTCTTTCCTAGGTGATCTTATTTCAAAGCCCCTTTGAAAAATTTGTGGGTTTTGTAATGGATGAAAAGTTACTTGGAAATAGGGCTAAGAAGTTTTCGGTTGAAAGTTGTTAGAGGAAAGTTGAAAGCGTGGAGTTGTAAGGGTTCTGCCAGATTTATCGTTTCTTTTGTCCACGAGACCCATCGTGGGATGGAGTTTAGAGCTAGGGGCCCAGGGAGATCTGGACAGGGCATGTGCAAGAACAGGGTGCAGAAGCCAACCCTGTTCACTGGCTGCTTGACGTCCGCAAAGGAAGCTGTCTTCACTGAACTTTGAGCATACACATCTCCAAGGATTTAGACTTTGATGTTGGAAAAGGAAAGCAAATGTAGTTCCCAGATACTACAGAAAGCTGGGTTCTGGCAAAGCTGAGGTCTACCGTATGAGTGTTTCCTATTAGGGAAAGAACCATCAGAGAAGAGGGGGCCCAAACAGGACCTGGACGAGACGGGGCCAGCCTGGAGGCTAGTGTAGACACGAGGCATGACCCGGGGCCAGGAAATGAGGTCAGAAGGAACAAGAAGAAACAGAGAAGGGGTGTGAGTGAAATCAAAGTGAAGGAAAGTGTGGAAGACAGAGGAGGGAAGAGAATTTCAAGGAAAGGGGAACCTGGTATTAGGGCTCAGGGGGAGAAGACCAGCAATGCTGTAGGAATGGGCAGTGAGGGGTTGATTGTCATGGAGACAGGGTGGGTTCACTCAAGTTGAAGAGATGGGTGTGGATGCTGAGCACCCAACAGAGATGAATGCCGGGTGTTCCTAGCCCCGGGACAGGGTAACCACAGTCTAAGAAGGTCAGGAGGCCCATGAAAGATGAAACAGAAGAAAAAAGGGCCAGATTTTTTTTTTTCAGCCTAATGTTGAGAAGCCAAAGCTATAAGTGAGGGGGGGCGTGGGGGGGGTGGGGAGATGGGGGAATATGAAGAGAGAGGATGTGTTTTGTGGCGCCAGCCGAGGAGGCAGGTGTGTCCAGATGTGCAACCCCCGCCGGGAAGACCCATATCACACTGGCAGAGGCTAAAGGGAACATCAGTGGTGGCTAAGGGCCTGAGGTTTGAGGGAGGAAGAGAGATGAAGGAAGCCAAGGTGTCCAGCCCCCTGGCACCAGTATATTACCAGGGTCGGAGCAGGAGGCACCATTGATGGACACAGCAGAGAAAAGATAGACTGTGGCCAGCACCCTGCAGGTTCTTAGGGAGGGATCAAAGTGTTACCCAACAGTGTAGTATGTGTGGGTGCACTCGACATGGCTAAGTCCACTGATAAGGGTGTCAACCCCAAAAGAGGTGACCTGGGAACATTCTGACTGTCCCAAGACATTGTGATGGTCTTCAGACAACACTGTGCTTCTAAGACACTGGGACCCAGTAGAAAGTAACTCGGTTGTAGGGACTCCACCCTCAACAGGGAGTAGGTCGGTGGTGTGAATACATTAGTCCCCTCCAGAGTGGTCTGCTATCAAAAGAGTGAGTGTGGCCTCCCCCCAGGCTCTAGCTTCTTGTGCAAACATAGGACATTTTCTGCACATACCCGGCCTTTGTAATCCCTTCCCACCATGAGGACATCACCAGAATTCTGCAGATTACCAGCACCCATGCTCTTGAGTCTCCAGAAGAGTGACCTCACTCACTTCCTTTCTTTAGAACGTATACCCAGTCTCAGGTAGTTATTACATTTATTCATTCATTCATTCATTCATTCATTCATTCATTCATTCATCGGGTGGGGATGCATTCTACTGCACGCATGTGGATGTCAGGGGACAACTTTCAGAATTCAGAACTCCTCTTCCACCATTTGGACCCACCCCATAGAACTCAGGTCATCAGACTTGGCAGCACGTGGCCTCACCCACCGAGCCATATCGCTGTCCCTCAGATGGTTTTTGTAGTTGTTTGTTTTGTTTTTTTATCACAACCCAAAATGGATTAAGACAGGTAGAGTAGGTTTCAGTGAGAGCCCGAAGTTTCACCCTCAAATGTTATTGAACTTGGCTGGATCTTATAAGGGTCATCCATAAGATGGTGGGAAGAATATAGAATTCTTCCTGAAGGGAAATGAGCTGTGCCCGCCATTGGCGTGTGGGAGGTGGTTAAATATGAGCTGTTAGGGGGGTGACTGACCCCGCAGCCCCATTTCATCTGGCATTCACTTACGGCTCAGTTCACACAGCGATCCAAGCATGGCAAATAGCGCGTGGTTCCAACTTAAAGCGTTTGCAGGTGGCCCTCAGGACTGCACACAAAGTCGGGGGTCACAGAGCAGGGTTCCAACCAAGAGAGGCCTCTGGAGTCCTGCCTCAGCTGAGCTGAGGTCTCTCCCTTCTCTCGAAGTCTCGCCCCGCCACCCACTTGTATGTATCCTCCATACCCACCCAGGCTTCTAGCAGGGTCATTTACCCGCCAGAGACATCATCATATTCTGTAATATGATTGGAATCTGAATATATATTTAAAATGACAAGATGGAAATTAAAATTTAAATAAAGAATTACTTTTCTATAAGTTTCTCTGAAAGCAGTAATTTAGCAGCAAATTGATAGAGAAAGGTAAGCACCGGTCCTTTAAACCATCGTGTGGTTTCCGGCGGCCGAGCCAGAAGTGTCTCAATTTAACACATCATTGGTTAGTATTATTAGAAATTTCATCAGGCTCTGCAGTGCATTCTGGTGGGGCTCAGAAGGGGAGGCCTGGGGCCAAGAGAGGGCACCCCGGTTCGAGAGTATAGGAGGATCACTGGAGACTCCACCCCCGTGCCAAGCGGGACTTTAACTGGGCTTTTCTTGTTTGTAGCTCAATAGCAATCAGAAATTAGAACTGAGATGCCCTTAGGTGCCGTCAGCTCCTCCCACAGCCTTGTGGGTCAACAAATCCCCTGATCCCTGGAAACCTAGGCCCAAAGCAGGAGTCCTCGACAATGGCCTCCCCAAGAAGCTGGCTCCCATGAACCACGAGAGCAAGGTCCCTAAATCTGTCCCAGCCAGGACCCAACAAGCAGCTATAGGCCCTAGAACCCCAGACTCGGACACAGGCCTGGAGACATAGGCGAAAAGACTGCCCTTGCTCCCCAGGGTGGGCCCAAGAACTCCCTGAATCAGCAGCGATGTAGGCTTATTAAAGTGGCACACTCCAGGGGTGCCCTGCTGCTCCAGAGCTCCAGAATTGGGACTTCCAGGACTAGAGTCCATTTCTAGCAATCCTTCCAGATGTATCTCACATGCCTCATGTTGGAGATGGCGTCCGTGGTGGCGGCGGCGGCTAGACAGTTGTCCCCACCATGTTCTAGAATGAAAAAACCTGCCAGTGTGGGAATGTACTCATGGGCTTAATCTAAAACCACTCAGACACCAAAAGCTCTCCCACCCATGCATGAATTCCACCATTAGCACACCGTTGCTATAAATAAGCCTTGCCTTCTCCAGGGTACACTGCTGTGTATGAGCACCCCTGGGAAGTAGGTATACTCAGTCCCCAGCAGGAGTGCCCTTTACCAAACACTGGCCTCCACTACTCCCCCACAGGCAGGCCTGGCCATCAGGAAAGCCCTAAGAGTCTTGCAAGGAGAGGTCTGCTGGAAGGAAAGGGGAAGTGTACCATTTGCAAAGGAAGGCCGTCCATCTAGGCTGAGCTGACAGCTAGGTCATACAATCGATTCCCCAGAGCAACCCACCCAAGGGCTGGTCGCCTGAGCCCTACCCACTTCTGCCATGGGCAGGCACTAACTCCCGCTGGTCTCAGAAAAGCTATGAGAGTGAAAACCTCCGGGTAAAAAGACAAAGGAGGTGACAGCATTCGCTACTCCCAGTTCATGGGTCTCTGCCGCCTACCTTCGCCGTGTGTGTGGACTCAGAGCTGTGCTCGCCTGCCTCCCTAGGTGGCTCCAACTTCCAGACCACACTCTCTTGGCAAGGCAGGTCAAATGATTGCTGTCCTGATGGTTAGGGAAGCTACCAAGCAAGGCTTTCAGAGGGAGTGCTTCACGTGCGCGCGGGGAGGTCAGCAAACATGGCTCCGTCCACGACGACGGAGGCCCAGCCAGTTGAGTATCCATCTCTGCCTTCAGTAATCTGGAGCTAGGAGCTGCAGCAGTGGGCCCCGGCACACATGTCTTCTCCAGACTGGGTGGGTACTGCAGGGAGTCCTAAGGTAGAGAAAGAAAGCATGGCTGTGGGTCAAGGTCAGAGACGCAAGGGCCACGGCCACGGCTGGCATTTCCCTCCCTGCGGGTTCCCAGCTTTTTAACCAAGGCCACTTTCCTCCCATCAACCATCTGGGGCCGCCGCTCCAAGGGAGGCTGCGTGTACCCGTTTTAGTATTTACACGGTACCAGCCCCCTTCTGTGTTTATGCTGCTCCCCAGTCCTCTGCGAAATGCTAGGGGATGCAGATGATAACGCAGGGCCCGTTTGCCGAGAGCAACCCACAAGTAACTTTGGATTTTACACTATACATAGTAGAGCGGGTATCTCATTTTTCCCCCTTTCTTTTTGTCCATTAGTGACTTAACAGTATTTTCTAGTATCTAACCAATTTGTGGGGAGGATGCAGGGAAGGCTGGTTGGAACAATTCTGCAGTGTCTTTGCGGATGCCAGTCACCAGGTAGTATCCACTGAACCGGTGCCTGGCCTCCAGGACAGACAAGTCTTGCTATGTAGCTCTGGCTGACGTGCAGTTCACTGTGTGATCCAGACTGGCTTTGCGCACACACACACACACACACTGGTCCTCTAACTTTAGACTCCTGACCGCTAGGATCACAAGTATAAACTACCATGCCTGGCTATTGTCTCTCTTCATATCTGTGGCATGGGTGCTGCCGTTAACAAGTGTAGGAGAAGTGAGGCATCCTGTGACTCTGCTCCCTGCAGTCTCTCTCCAAGTCTGAGTCATCGCCACCAACCCCTGAGCCAGCTGGCCCCATGGCGGCAGCGTTTGTACATCTCTCCAGGAAAGGACCTTGACCATTGCTGGACCCGGGTCCCCAGCAGAGCTTCTGGACCCGAGTAAGAACGGAAGCAGACTGAGACATGGGTGGGAAGGCTCCAGGCGCTCCGGTAGGAAAGGTTCTCATAGCTGAGAGAGAGCGCGCTGGCACGGGGTGTACCACGCTCAGTGGCCCTCAGATAGGTGCCGCCACACCAGCTGTATGCTCAACCAGTGGCAGGGCATCTAGGACTGCAGGTTCCAGTCTGGATGCAGGTGTGTGGGCCCTAGGTGCCATCTTCAACCACATGGCTGTAGAAACGGGTCATGTGAGGGGATGAACTAGGCTCCGTCCTGTGTCAAAGCTCAAAATGTACCAGCTGATACAGGGTCCCTGGATGGTGATCTTAGCCCCAATCCATTGGTGTTACTCCAGTCCTGCTGAACTTTTGTGACCCACTGCCAGTCCATCTCTTCTGGCAGCTCCTGAGGATTTCCTGGTTCTTTTGATGCCCTTGGGAAAAGAGTGGACGGTGCAGTATTGGGGATTTCCCAGGGGCCATCCATGTCCGTAGCAAGAGTCAGCCTCAGCATCCTTGCACCTCTACCACACCCAGGCACGCTCAGGGAGGACCAATAATTTCTGGCCCTTGTTAGTGGATTATGTTAGCCAAACCTCTGAGAAACCTTCAGTAGTCTCCATGGCTGTGGAGTCATTTGGTGGTCCCTAGAGAGGCGAACCAGACCATTCCTATGGCTCTGCTCCATGACCTGCGCGGTCCACTCTTCCTGAAGCGTGCCCTGCCAGTTCATTCATTCCTTGAACCAGTGTCTTGATGTCACTGTTCCTGTTGGCCCCTGCTCTGGCTCCCGAACCCTGCTTTCATCCTGGGGAGAGCTATGCCACGCATAGCACCTGCTGGGCCAGGCATGGCACTGAGCGTCTGTCTTCCTGGAGTTTGCCTGCCAGGACAGGGTCAACAGGACCTTTCAGGGCAGTGTGCCGAGCCCTGTGAGTGTTCAGAGGCTGAGATGAGAACAAGCAATGACTGAGACAGTCCCCAGGGAGTCTAAGTCCCCATCATCATTCAGACCTCCCTGCTCACTCGGCTGCTGCAAATGTCTGTGGTGTTTTTGTGCAGAGTAGGGAGATCTCTCTTCTCTCTCTCTCTCTCTCTCTCTCTCTCTCTCTCTCTCTCTCTCTCTCTCTGGTTGGACTGACCAGCCGAACACAGGCTCTCTGGCTACTGTAAAACTTAAGGAGAAGGACCTCTAGTGCCTCTGCCTCCCCAGCTGGGTAGCATCTCCCTTGACCCCTCTGCCAAGGATCTTTGTCTTCTGAGAGCAACACTGTAGACCATGTGACACTGTGTACCTGGTCTCCCCAGGCTGGAAGAGGGTAACCCTCATGCCCTGTGAAGCTGCTGGGGACGCAGGGGTGGGGGGGGGGGGGGGGACATGGACAGCCCGTGGTCAGCAGGCATCTTCAGCCTGTGCTGCTGCCCTGCGCCTCACAGAGCTTCAGCCATAAAGGACCTGAGTCTTTAGCGTTCTCCAGTCTCTGAAAGGAGCAGGATGCTGTCAGGCACCGTGAAAATGTGACCTTTGAAAATTTACAAGAGCCGGGGTTTAAAAAGCTGCTGTGTTAATGATGCATCCCATTAGCATCTCATTAAAGGGAAGCCGAGAGAGATGCCCGGCTCAAGCCCAGTGATGGGCAGATAGGGCCACTCTGCAGAGCTGGTAGGGGAAGGCTATGCTGGTGAGTCTCTCCTGATGAGTACCTCCATGTTACTGGAGCAGCAGCCAGGGCCAGGGAGAGGCAGAAGGTCTGAGTCTGGGTGCCTTCCCAGGTGTCCCAGAGAATGGCAGTGGGAGGAAGTGAGACATGAGAGAGACCCTGTTGAGCCCACTTCTGCCCTATTGGCTAGGACGCTGGTCTTTCTTGTACTGGCAGCCCACTCTCTGCCCCCATCCCCACCCGACCACACCCCTGCTCTCCTTCCCTAAGACAAGCCCTCACTCAAGCTGGGAACAGCCTGGATTGCTCCTAGGGATTCCAGATATGTAGGAATTCAAAACCGTGAGAGGGAAGTTCAAAGCTACAGTCACAGACCCATACAGGGTCCCAGGCACCTCCAGAATCTGCATCTGCATGTGATTATATGGGGCCTGGAGCCCTCGGCAGGAGGAAAGGCCCCTTAGTCAGGCTTCCTGCCTCACATACTATACTGGTCAGTCCATATATGGCACCTGAAAGTCTGGACATCTCAACAAACGGCACACTCCTACATTTCAGTTGCTTGTGGTCAATCCATTTATGACTCACCTGGAAGCCCTGGACCTCTCAGGAAAGGGCACACCACTCCTAACATCCAAGTTGTTTGTTGACAGAATCAAGAAAGGAATATTCACTTGATTGCTTTAATAAAATAAAATTCCTGAGCTGCAAATTGCTTGCAGCTTAAGATGTTGCTAGCGCAGAATAGAATGTGAGTGGTTTTATTTATCATTCCTAAAGGGGGTGTGTGGTGGTGGGGAGGCGGGGGGGGGGGGCAGGGTGGACTTCAGAGAGGTTTTCTTCAATCTAAGAAACTGCTTGTACTGATCATGCAAGAAAGACAGAGTCAAGCAAGAGGCCTGGAAGCCGGGGAATCTCCCTGTGGCTCCGGATCAGCCTATGCACACCCAGAGAGAGCACCCAGCTTCAATTTGGGGTACACCAGCATTGACATTGTACACCTGAGCCTTTAAAGGGAATCACCTGGGTCCAAATGGCCTGCATCACCATTGCCCTGGCCAGTACAGAACACAGAGCACCAGCCCAATAGTTATTCACTAAAGAATAGACCAAGGCATAAATGAGTGACACACTGCATAAGCCTAAGCAATGTGTCGGGGGAAAAAATATGCAATTTTTCAAGCCCAGAAACTCCCCCCTAATTTCGGGGCAAACATTAGAATTCCCAGAGTTTTATACCATAGAACCCGATGGCCCAAACTCAAGGGAAAAGGAAAAAAAAAAGAAAAAAAACAATCAGAGCTTCTGACAGAAGTGGCGGGCTCAGGGTTTGTTTCCAGGAGGTTTCCCTCCCTGGTTAAGTTGCCATGTGGACCTGCGGACCCAGCAGTGCAGAAATGGTGACAGGGAGAGAGGGAGAGGACTCTTGAGATCTTAAGCAAAGCTGCTGTTTCCTATCTGGGAAGCCTCTGGGAGATGGGCAGCAGAGAGGGGCTACAGCGCCCCCTCCTGGCGGAAGAGGTTTCCACATTGTCGGCGAAGAGCCTTGCTGGCCAGGCGCCTAGGGGTCCCAGCCGCGTTCACACGTGCGTGTCCTCTAAACAAGGCTCTTGAATAGGGCAGAGCACGGACTCCTTCCCCCTCAGGTGCCTCTGGTTTCAGGAGCAATTTCTGTGCCTCTAACCCCACCATGAGCCTGGAGCCTGGAAATAAAGGGCTGCAGATGGCTAGATGGCTTCTGCCTCTAGACGGGGCATATATTGAACGTTGCCTCTTCCGAGAACCGGAGGAAAGCCTCCACGGTGTTTCCTATGCCTCGCTACCATTATGGCTATGCCCCAGACCCCCCCTCCTTTTGTATCTCACTCCCCCCTCAATCTCATCCATGCCACAAGCAGGCGTGCCCCCGCCCCCCCCCATCAGATCACTCGTCCAAGGAATTGTTCTTTTTCTTTGTTCTTTTTTTTTCCTTTTCATCCTCCTTTCCATGTCCTGTTCCCGGAAGTGGAGCATCTGAAGCAAAGGCCAGAAGTAAAGTGCACCCTAATGCACTTACCTCTGCACTGCCCCGGGTCTCAATGCTGCCTGGCTGCTGCTCTCCCAGCAGGCCCCGCTGCAGGCTCTGTGTGCCCAAGTGGGATACAGCCAAGACTCCAAAAGCCCTGCCCAGCCTATGGCCCACACCCCCTGCTATGTGCCTGGCCCAGGACCCGGGGGAATCACCCTGCCCCAGGGCCCCCCAGGGAGCTCTGCCTCCAGCTTCATCCTTGGGCCAGGCTCTATCAGAAGATGCTACAGACCTTGCGACTTTCACCTGAACGTGCTTCTTCTGGGAGTGTCCCTGGAGAAGAACTTTGTCCCTCATCCCCGGCTCACGTGCTTCCCTAGGCCAAGCTGGGTTCCTCGGAGCTGTGACTACTGAGGTCCTCGCCCCTTGGCACCCCAGTTTTCTTATCCCAGCATCTACAATATGTTTAGGATTTATTTATTTTTTTTTTAATTTGTAAGTAATGGCCGTTGTCGAAAATTTGGTATTTAGGTGTGGTGATACACAACTGAAATCCTAGCACTTTGAAATCCTAGCACTTAGGAAGGTCATGGGTTCAAAGGTAGCCTAGAATACAAACCCTTTAAAAAAATAAATGAAAAGATCTGGGGATGTGGGTCAGTGGTAGAACACTTGCAAAACACGTCCAACATCCTGAGTTCGATCCCCTGAACCATATTATTTTGATAAACGCAAACGAAGGTCGACAGGAAGTTACCCATAATCCTCTCACCCAAGGATGACATCGTGCTGACATTTGGGTCACTCCCCTCCCACACATGTTGTTCAACAGCAGGACGGTTTGCATCGGGAGGTCCCATGGGCGTAATCTTGGGGCCTGCTTTTCTCATCAATATCCCAGCGGGAACATTTTGCCTTCTCATTATACATTTCGAGAAAGCATGCTTCCTAGGGGCCCGCGTTCTATCAGGACTGTAGCCTCGGGGGCTACTGTCACCGGACATGTGCTTTCATTCTGAGAGTCCTTTTCTTGTCCATCTAAACAGCTAAATCAGAAGGCGAGCTCACATAGCAAGCAAGCCCCCTTACTGCTCTGAGAGGCCATTGGTTCTTCCTACCCTGGGGGCATGACCTGACCTGTCCTACCAGCTTCCATAACCCCCGCCCTTCCTCCGTGGGTTGACTGGGTCTCAACAGCATGTGTAGGAGCAGGGTGGAGAATATGCTGTAGCCCTCATTTGCCAGCTGATGACGGTGTTCTGCGGAGCAAACCTTTTGCCAGCTCGTTAGGAATTCTCAGTCAGCAGCCACAAGTGAAAGTCCTGGGCACCTGGTGGACTGAGACTTGAGTGGGTCCAGTCAGTGCTCAGCCCATACCCTGGATAAGTGGGTAGCATTTGGGTTACGGTGGGTTACCCACAGTCTGAGGGCTGAGGTGTCCCCACACCAGAGAATGCTCCCATCAATTGCAGTATTTTCCCTGGGATAGGCAGCTGAGTAGAGAAGCCTGGTAAGGCACTGAGAGGCCAGGAGCTCATCAGAGGCCAAACCTGTAGGTGTACTCTGTCCTGATATCCCATGATCCTTGCTGGGAAGGAGGCAGAGGTCCCAGCATTAGTGGGACTGGATGCAGGCTATCTCTTTCTTTCTCTGCCCATGAACCACAGACGAAACTCAGGTTTCAAGGATACTGCTGAGGGAACAGGTTCCAGACAGGGTCCTGGGACAGTCTATGCTCACCATTCTCATCCTACTTCCCACAGGCTCCGGGCATCTCCAAAGCCGACAATCAGTCCCAGGGACTCACGACCAGCATTCGATGGGGCCAGACGCCCATCAATCAGTCCACACCCTGGGACACCGATGAGCCGCCCTCCAAACAGATGAGGGAGAGCGAAAATCCAGGTGCGTGTCCATCAGCTGACAGACACCCCTACTTGCCAGGTGCTCTGTTCTTCTCCAAAGATCCTGATCCACGAGTCTGCAGAAGCCCAGATATCAGGCTTGGGATGTGTGGGACCCCAAGTTTCTCAAGTCACACTTTCAGGGAGATTTTTTTTTTTTTTTTTTTGCCTTGCCCATGGTTACATGAGCATGCTCTGACCCCAGGTCTAGGATTTCCTCCTTCCCTATGGAAGCATCTAGGTCCTCCTGCTGACAGCTCTGACCAGAACAAAGGACCTCCCACTGCTCCTGGATCTCCCCACCTCCCCACCCCATCCCTGCTTTGGTACAGCTACCTAGAGATACCCCCAGCTCCATGCCAGATAAACACCGCAGACCCATCAGTCACTCCACCCTAAAGCTCACGAGCTCTGGTCCCTTCACTTTCCAGCTATTCTGTCCCTCTAAGGTGCAAAGCCACAACCCAGTGCTAACAACGCATTTAGCGCCTCTCCCGCACTCTCCCTTCAGCACCCCACATTGGTCATTTGAGCCCTAGAGCACAGCTGTTCAGCCCACAGACAGCATGTCCTGTCCCAGCGGTCAAACTCAAGTTTGCCACAAGGCCACTGTGATCTCAGGTGCTATTTTTTTGTTTGGTTGGTTTTTGTTTTTTTTTTCCGAGACAGGGTTTCTCTGTGTTGTTTTGGTGCCTGTCCTGGATCTCACTCTGCAGACCAGGCTGGCCTCGAACTCACAGAGATCCCTCTGGCTTTGCCTCCCGAGTGCTGGGATTAAAGGAGTGCACCGCCGCCGCCGCCCAGCCCCAAGTGCTATTTTTTTTTTTTTTGCATGTTTTGTTTTTTTCTGTGTTCTGTTCCCAGTTCCCCTAGAATTGTGCCCTTCGTAGCCCGTCTTAGCAGCTTCCAAGTCATGGAGTAAAAACAGTGATCAGGGCTTGCTGTAAGTGACTAGAGGCTTCTCTGTAGGTCTCCAGCCGCTTTCAGGCAGTCATCTCATTTAAAAAAAAAAAAAAAAAAAGAATCCTCCCCATGGCATAGCATTTCAGAGCTGTCTGTGGCCTTGTCAGCCAGGCTCCGACATTTTGATGTGTGTTCCCAGCTTCCCTGGCTAGTCCTGGGGAGCACTGAGTTTGAGGTGACAGCCCTTGGCCTTGAGACATCCAGCCATATTGGATCACATTGATATCACCTCCTCTGTTCAGCTGGGACATGGTGCCCTTCCGCCCCCCCCCCCCACCCATTCTAGAGTCTAGCCAGCAATACATTGCCAATGTTTCTGGCTTGCAGTCTCCCCCTGTCATCACGCAAATGGTAAATATTACTTACACATTATTGTGTGCCTTGTTCTGTGTGTGATCTCAAGGCTTGCAGCGGTCCTAGGCGCTGGTACTACTGTGCCTGCTGCAGATGAGGAAATTAACACGGGAAAGGCATGCGTGTCACTTATCCCGGAACCAGAACCAGGACTCAGAGCTGGTCCCTTCTGATACCTCGTCCTCACTCAATGCCCCCTGCTGGTTTGAGTGTAGCTGTGCCCTCTGGGCTCCTGCCCTCCCTCCTCATCTTAGGTCTGAAAGGGAACTCCTAGCCCTTCTAGCCTCCAGGGCTCCCTGTCTCCTGCCTCAGTCTCCCCATTCCCAGTCTACACCCAAACCCCAGAGGAATCATGAAAACCAAGGTTGAGTCTGAATAATGGAGGCCCCAGCCAAGACTCATTCAGTCAGAGGTGGCCGGACTAGAATTCCCTGTCATCCTTATCTCCCAGCTTCCGCACAAGCCGTCTGGGTCACCTCAATGTCCATTAAGCTCCAGGTAGACCCAGGCCTTGCTCTGCCTGACTTGGGCACCACTGGCCTTTCCTCTTTTATCGCATTCTAAGAGGTGTGGCTGGCCTTCCTTGTTCTCCTAAAATTACCTCGGGTTCCTCGGGTTTCCAACAGCACCAGCTGTGTGGAGGGAGGGTGTGTGAGACAAGACCTGGAGTCCCCTCAGATCTTTTTCAGGATTTCCCAGACTCCATCCACCTCTTTCCAGGTGCCTAGGAAAGACCTTGTCATCTTCAAGGTCCACTGGGCTCACCTGAGATTCCCACAAACGCTGTCCACGGCCAGCCTTCTCTTTGCCTCCCCCCACCCACCACGATTCTCCAGCAAAGACGTACATACACCACCACCCATAGGCAATGTCTGCCACGTGTCTGCAACACCGTTGGCGTTACTTTGTTTTCTCACAAAGATGCGTTCCGCCTTCTGTTCTCAGTCCATATTAACAGATTAAAAAAGCATGAGGCTCACAGAATCAAAGCAACTTGCCAGGGCTCTTGGCTCCTAGGTAGGAGAGCTGGAGTGAGCATAGGTCTCTCTGAAGGCCTCTGATTATTTTCTCTCGGCTTTGTTGTGTTTCATCTCTCCCAAACAGATCTTTCTTTATTTTCTGGACCCCCATAGTCATTTGTCATTTGTCACTACACACTTTTTTTTTTTTTTTTTTTTTGACAAAGTCTTGCTATGTAGCCTTGGTTGGCCTGGAACTCCCTATGTAAACCAGACTAACCTCAAACTCATGGAGATCCGCTTGCCTCTGCCTCCCTCCAGAGTGCTGGGATTAAAGGTGTGCACCCCTGCTTTATCACATTCTTTTTTTGTTTTGTTTTTTTTTTGTTTTTGCTTTTGTTCTTCGAGACACGGTTTCTCTGTGTAGCTTTGGAGCCTTTCCTGGAACTCGCTTTGTAGACCAGGCTGGCCTCGAACTCACAGAGATCCGCCCGGCTCTGCCTCCTGAGTGCTGGGATTAAAGGCGTGCGCCACCACCGCCCGGCTGCTTTATCACATTCTTAAACTGCTGAGTGCTTGGACACAAATGTCTTAGCCACTGTTGTTACTCCAGGTCCCAGCCCAAGGCCTGGGACAGTTGATGTTTGTTGAGCGAATATGTAACTGGCTGAATAACGTCTTCCATCTCCCTTACAGGCACAGGGCCATGGGTGACCACGGTGGCCGCCGGGAACCAACCTTCCCTGATTGCACACTCCTATGGAGTGACCCAGCCTCCCACCTTCAGCCCGGCTGTGAACGTCCAGGCCCCGGTCATCGGGGTGACTCCCTCACTGCCTCCCCATGTGGGGCCCCAGCTCCCGCTGATGCCCGGCCACTACTCACTCCCACAGCCGCCCTCCCAACCACTGAGCAGTGTGGTGGTGAACATGCCTGCCCAGGCCCTGTATGCCAGCCCTCAGCCCCTGGCGGTATCCACTTTGCCTGGAGTGGGGCAGGTAGCCCGCCCGGGACCCACTGCTGTGGGCAACGGCCACATGGCAGGGCCTCTGCTGCCTCCACCTCCGCCAGCCCAGCCGTCCGCTGCTCTCCCCAGTAACGTCCCTGCCACCAATGGGCCCCCCACCACAGACTCGGCCCATGGGCTACAAATGCTACGGACCATTGGAGTGGGGAAGTATGAATTCACCGACCCAGGGCACCCTAAAGGTAAGTCCTGTCACACACTCCACTGTGTGCCTGGTCTGTACCTCCCTGCCTGGTCACTCCAACACAGGGAAGACAGAAATGTGTTTATGGTAGCTCTCTCATTGACTTCATCTAACTAGAAGCTGTGGCAGAAACTCCTTATTTAGGCGGGGGGCGGGGGGGGGGGGGTAGGGGAGGTAATCCAGGCAGAGAGACAGTATGGAAATTGAGACAAGCAAGAGCAGGATTCACAGAGCAAGGAAAAAAAAAATGGGAAGAAGGAAGAGGGAGCCTGAAAGTCCAGCGCCCAGGGCATGCTCACCCCAGGCTAGACCAAGGCTAGGTTGAGCAAGAGCTACCCACTCCTCCTAAGGGTCACCAGAACAGTCCATGGCGGCCTTTACCACTTTGCATCCATAAAGACATTCAAAACACCATCTGCCTATTCCGGTCAGGACAAGCCTTCTCCACCAAGCCATTGATAAGAGCCAGACCAGGGCCCAGGCACACTCCTACCACCATGAGCCACTTAAGGTTTTGGTTTTGAAGGACTGAAGGGGTCTCTGTGAGTCCCTGGGAAGAACAGCTCCAGGCTGGCCTTCAGGGGATCCCAGACCCCAGCTCCCAGCCCCGGGGGAGTTTCCTTACCAAGAGCTCAGAGGTAGTTCCTGCGGTTGGGGAAGGGAGTGCACCACATGGTTCTCAGCCTGGGCCGCAGCCTCAGCATCAGGGCGCAGGACATTAGAGGTGGGTTCTAGTCCCAGGGTCTGACTGAGCAGGACAGTGGGGCCAGGGCTGGGAGGGGAGGCTTTGAGGTTGCCTGTCTTAAGATTTGCCTTTCCTGGATGCAGGGGCATGGCCAGACAGCTCAGGTCCTGATCCTGCAATATGCAGAGGGATGGTTATGAGGGCTCCACCCGGCTCCGCAGCGCCAGGGACAGGAGGAGGCCAGAGGGTCTCTGCCTAGCTGCCTAGCACTCTAGCCTGCTAGAGTGCCCATGTCTCCTCCAAAGGGACCAGTAGGTGGTGCTACATAGTGGACCCAAACTAGCCGTGACTTTTCCTCAGATTCCCCTGAAAGTCCGGCTCAGGGGTCCCTGCCTCTTAGCGGAGTAATCCTGCCTTTAGTCACTCTCTGCCCGCTGTTCTCCAGACATTTGTCACTGTCCTTCTGAGCTGTTCTCCAGTCTTTCTGAGCAACCCCAGCCACAAAAGCCAGTGCCTAGCTCCCTGTGGGGTTTCACTCCGAACCTGTGTGAGCTCTGACTGCCTTTGTTTGGGAAATCAGTACTAGTTTTAAATGACAGAAATTATAGAAAATTACATCTGAGATCTGGTAAACCCTTGCTTTGTTTAAAATTTATTTTATATATATATATATATAGAGAGAGAGAGAGAGAGACTAAATTGATTTCTTCTTTGAACTGTTTTGGTTTAGCAACCCCTCTCTTTGAAAAAAGAGACCGCCCCAAAAGAACAAAAGCACGCGCGCACACACACACACACACACACACACACACACACACACACACACAAACAAACACACTCCCACTTCATGAGCCACCAACTCTGACACAAGAGGCTGTGGGGTCCCAGCTGTCCAACGACTATCCTAAAGCTAGAAGCATTAGACAACATTAGTGTCCCCACAGGGAGAGGCCTGCTAAGGCCGATGAAAGGTCTTGCTGGTTTTCCAAGTTCCAGACATGTATCTAGAGAAAAACTGTTTTGTACAGAAGGGAACCAGCTTAGCTGACCCTAGAATTCCCTGGTCTAGGGCTGGACACTGACCTGGAATCTCTCTCTCTGAACATTGCTAGAAACAGGTTGCCCCTGAACATCCTCACCCTTGAGATGGGGTGACACAGGTTGCTAAGGTCGGGCTGCTGAGCCTACTAGGTCATGAACCATGAAGAGCTGCTCCTGGGACAACTGTGGAAGGCCAAAGAGTGCGGCCTGACCTCTGCGGCCCCAACCCATACAGGGTCATGTGGCCCCATGCCGTTCGCTATATCAAGCCCCATAGGGTAGATTGGGCCTGGGTGAGAGGCAGGAAGCAAAACCCAGAAAGTATCTCCTGCTCCATCGTCTGGGGAGCCTTTGAGGTCTTCCAGCTCTGGCCAGTGATTGTGGGTGACCTGTCCAGCACCCCGATTTCCATTGTTGTCCACCGGACCAGCTGTTTGCCCAGAGATTACGTTAATTCACGGGTCTGTTTATGGCCCTTGCTGGCTGGTAGATCTGCCTTGTATTTGTGAAGGAAGACAAGGGACTCTATGCATACAATGCTCAACACTCGAGCCTCGGTGGGTTTTTATTTTTTTAAGTAAATTCTCCTTTCATTTCTAATCTTAAAAGCCTTTCTTGCTGAAGCTATAATTTATCTGTCAGATCTAATGTCAAACAACTACATTTAGGGGAAAAAAAAAAAGAAACCCAAATTTTGAAACCAAATCTTTGCAACTTGCCATGGGAGAGTCATAATCCCGACAGCACCACGTGGGTTTGGATTTGGGTCACTTTTAATTTTGCCCATAGGGATTTTTACATCCCTGAAACTCAATTGATTTCACACTCCTAAATGACAGACAGCTGGTTCCAGGCGGGAACAGGAGGCACCACATGATGTTATCAACACAAATCAGAACTCCACTTTAAAAAAAAAAAAGGAAAGAAGAAAAAGAAAAATTTTCTTTTTCTCCTAGTGTCTGTTTGAAACCTTGCCCAACATTATAATAAGATCCACCATGCACAATCTAGCTCATTACAATCCTGTGATTTTTGCCTTTACTATTGTTTGATGAGACAACCTGGCCTCTCGTGGGGCTGAGTAATTATGCAGAGAGAGCCCCCTCCATGAAGAACAGGTCTTGCCAGCCAGAGGGATAGGCCACTGGTATTTTTAGACTTCATTAGTGCCCTGATTTAAAATTTCACATTTTGTTTCTTGTAATTATCTTCCGATCGACTGAACGAAATTTTCAGCCGAGGCTCTATTAGTCCGCCTTTCCCAAAAAAAGGGCTTTGGGACTTTAATTTAAAACTTAACCAATTGAAAAAGAAAGGTGGTGTGCAAAATGCCTTTTGATTTGCTGTAGGTCAAGCGATTGTCTCTCATCTGTGGCTAGAGAAGCCAGCATGCCTGCGGTTTGCTTTAATGAGTGTTATTTAAATGCATTGAGCACATATAGATTTTCTTAAGAAACTTACAAGATAAATCTTTCTTTCTCTAAGAACAATTTGAGGGTGGGAGCAAGCTGTGGAATTTTTTTTTTTAGATTATATATTGAAAGGTAATTAAAAATAGATTTCATGTGTGCAAAGTGATAAGGGAGGAAAACGGAATTAGTTCCGTCTGAATCTTTATAAAAGACCCGGTGTGTTTGTCTTGGCATTAGATGGGCACAGGCCCCCGGGCTGATCCTCTGGGAGAGGTACAGCCAAACTCAGGCCTATGCGGAAACCAAGGTCTAATGACCCTGTTCCTAGAGATCCCTGGGAGGTCAAGCCGAGGTGCAGGCTGGGTGAGGTATTTCTGCCGTCTTTCATCAGGGATGGTTGGTGGCTTAGTCATGGCTGGGAGCCTCTAAAATTCCCAGACCCCTGGGCCCAGAGGCTGTCTTGTTTTCTCCTTGAGTGTCTGGGGAGAAAAAAAAGCTAATGGCACCTGCTTCCTTTCTCCCGGAGGCGGCGGGGACATGTCTCTTCTGGTACAGACCCTGTCATAGGCACAATGTAGGGGCCATGATGAACCATCTGCAGAGTTTGGCTTCTCTGCCCCAGGACCAAGGAGCTACATGATGCATGGATTGTTCCACCCCTTCCGTGGTTAGTTTCTCTCCTCCCTCCCTAACTGCAGACTTCTGGAACTCTGTCCGTCCTTGCACTTGCATCCTGCATGAACCACAGCTACTCCAACTCTAGCAGCAGCAAAGACGGTATCTTAGGAGCTGCTGAGGTGTGTGGAGTCGCTGTGTGGCCAGAGGAAGCCTCCTGACCTCTCTGAGCTTCCTTCCTCCACCTTCTCTTAGAAATGGTATCTGAGTGTAGTGGTTCTTGCCAGTCATCCCAGTGCTCAGGGTGACTGAGGCAGGAGGACTGCCATGAGTTTGAGGCCAAACTGAGCTACACTGTGAATTCCATATAGCTCAGCCTGGGCTGCAGAGTGAGTGCCTGCCTCGTAAAAATCAAACATAAATATAAATAAGGTATATATATATAATATGTAACATGGGAATGTTTATACTACCCTCCTGGAGTCCAGGGGAGGGCCAAATGGGAACTGTGATCATCTCTCACCCCTTGCCTGCTCACTACCACTGATGTCTACCCCAGCACTTTGCCCAGGGAGTTTAGCAGCTGGGCAAACCCATCCAGTGTTCACAAGGCCCACAGCCCTGTGGTCAGGCCACTTTCTTCCAGATGGCATGAGTTGCTTTCTGGCAGAGGATGGGAGACTCTTCTCCCAGACGTGAGGCTAAGGCAAAGCTCATCCTTCCTCGTCCCCCACACCAAGACAAGTCCAGGGCACACTGTTCTCTCTGCAACCTCATCAATACCCTGGAAGGAGCTGAAATGCATGCCAAAGCTGTTTGCCCACACGCGGCCCATGCTACAACAGCCCTCACGCAGGCCAGCCCTCCCTGAGGCAGTATCCCAGAAATGTCACCCTGAGTCCATCCGGGGTTCAAACCCAGAGCCACCTCTTTTGTCCTTTACTGGCCCAAAGCGTGTCCTTTGAGCACAGGCTCCAAAATGAGGCCAGAGTGGTCTTTTCATAATGCAGACTTTGACCTGCCACACCCCCATTCAATTGTCTCCAAAGGTCCCGGTTACTCTGGTGTCCGACGGTCACCCCTGATGTGGTCCCTCGGTGCCTGACACCCACTTGCCTTGCGCTTCATCCTTTGTGACTCCGTGCACGGGCTGCCTTGTGGCCCCGCTACATCCTGAGTTCTCAGGCTCCATCTACCTGAGGCCATGCCCCATGCTTTGAATAATTCTTTTTCCCTCCTCAGACTGTGAGCCTCCAAGGTTGGGCGGGTAAGGACTTCATTGGAACCCCATTCTAGCCCAAGAGCCAAAATGGTCCTCCACATCAAGAGTTATGCGGAGCAGGTGAAGGATGAGAGCACAAAGCTGGGGCTGTCTGAGATTTGGTTTTTTGTTTCTTGTTTTTTTGTTTTTTTGTTTTTTTTTGGCCAAAGCAATCAGTAATCTCAGGCATCCAGGTAGGCAAAAATCTCTCAGGGAGTCATTCTGCAGTCCCCAAGTCCCCATACCTGTCCCACACTAAAAGAAACTAAATTGAGACTTCTTCCTATACCCAGGTACCTCCATACAATTCCTGCCTCCAGTGCATGATGGGACCTGAAATTCTGCCCCCCCCCCCCGCCATTTCCTCGTCTTTAATAACGGCAGAGGCGCTTCTTGGAGTTGCTGTGAGGGTTTGACTCATTTTACACGCAGCCCTCGGTACAGGCCTAGGATAATCGCTGTGAAAGTGCGTTGGGCAATCTCTCTTTGCACCATCAGGACCAGGACCACCTCTCAGCATCCACGGCCTTTTAGGAGTTCGGGTTAATGCGATGAATCAAAGGCCGGTTTGCCTTCTGGAGTCTTAGGAGAGCATGTTAACATCATGATGTCTGAAGGCCTGGCTCCCAGGGGTCCCCCTTTGAATGGCAGAAAATTACTTTCTCTCATTGTAACATTTCACAATCCTCTGCCATCACCATAACAACCAGAAGGAACCAGCCTGTTGCTGGTACCTTCCCCCTGAGTCCAAGAACTGTTCATCTTTGTGGGGCTGGTCCTCATGTGTACCCTGGTGGGGAGGCAGGGCAGGGGGAGGTGTCAACATCCTGTGACCTTCATCTTGATATCAGGGAGCCACGGACACACAGGCAGGATTAGGTACACCTCCATGGCTACAGGTTGGAAAGCTAGCATCGTCTGAGTCCTGTGGCTCAGCTGGCCAAGGCAGGGTGATCGATCAGGAGTGTGTGGCTGGCGGGAACAAAGGTGGTCGGGAGCCCACGTCAACTGCTTGGGGAGACTTCCTGATCCCTTCACATACGAACCCGGCAAACTTGTGCTGGTAACCGGGGCTCTACCTCACTTTTCAATTCTGTAGTCCAGACCAGCTTTGAGAATTAGGTAACATGAAGTCAAACCTGATGCATAGTGGATTCACAACAATGTTATCCACTCTGGCTACTATAAATCTTTTTTTTTTTTTGGTTTTTTATTTGAGACAGGGTTTCTCTGTGTAGCTTTGCGCCTTTCCTGGAGCTTGCTCTGTAGACCAGGCTGGCCTCGAACTCACAAAGATCCGCCTGCCTCTGCCTCCCGATTGCTGGGATTAAAGGCGTGCACCACCACTGCCTGGCTAAGGAAGGAAGGAAAGAAGGTGGTTGGTCGCCACTGCTTTGGACTCAGGAACAAATCTCGGTACCCTCACTTCCTCTAGTAAGGCCCCCACATCCTGCCCACACACCCCTGCCGAAGCAGGGGTGGCACAGCCTGTGTGTGTTTTGTTTTGTCCACACCGGCAAGGTATTTCCCATTCACTGGAACAGAACCCACCCGGACCCATGGGAAGCTCTCCTTCCCTTCCCAGGGCTCTATCCTCAGGGCTTTGTTTTTCCTTAATTGGAGAGTTGTCCGGGGCTTAACAGTTTGGTTAAGAGATCATTTGGCCGTGAGTGAACTAGGCAAGCAGCATCTTGCAGTCAAGGCAGCCGGACCAACCCGAGACAGTGTCATCCTCGTAGCAGGAGGTGGCCCAACCACTCACCCACCTGCTCAATGGGGCACAGGCAGGTGGAGGACTCTGGGCTTTCTCATGATGCTGGGAAAACACACTGACTTTCAGCCACTAATGTATGCCTAGCATCCTCAGAGTCAGAGATCCTGCCCCGCCCGCCTGCAGGGCACCGATAGAGGCGTCAAAAATGTTCCTGAGAGTGAGAGGGAACAAAAGGAGGAGGCATTTCCAGGCCTTTCCAAAATACTGACCCACAGTGCAGACACCAGCTGCCCTGACCCAAGTAAGCCCAGCCATCGCTCAGGAGCAGCAAACTGAAGCAGATAATAGCAAGATGACTAGCTACACACAAGGTCTGTGACTCAGAGGCCAAGAGAAAGCTGGAGTCATGTCACCTCCCTCCCTGATGCCCCACTGGGTATTTATGGAGCAACTCCTATGTGTTCTGAGACACCAACTCTGTGCAGAGCCTGTATGTTGGCTTGTCTCATAAGCCAAACAAAAGTCACAGCCAGCAGGCTAGCTGTGTGCCCCCACACAACCTCTGCTTCTGTCAAGCAAGAAGCCCTGGGTGACTCGAAGTGTTCCAGACATGGGGGAGCAGGCCTTAGGAGAAAGGGGTTGGCTGTAGGAGAGGCTGCACTGGACTGGGGGAGGGAGAACACAAAAGGTAGTGGCAATAAGAACCATCGAGGCTAGGAAGTGAATGGGTACCAGAGATGTAGACACACACGTGCACACACACACTCTTCTCGTCCACAAAGAAAGCCATCCTGATTTGAGACTGGTGGGTTGTCTAGAGATTTTCAGGATATCCGTTTCTCGGGTATCAGGCACTCAAAGCCTGAATATATGCATAGGCTACTTACAGGCTGACCTCCCTACCTCAGTCAGATGGTGTTTGGTAGGTTAAAAAAAAAAAAAAAAAAAAAAAAAAAAAAAAAAAAAAAAAAAAAAAAACCTGTGTTCTGTGGTCTTGGCTAAATGTCCATCCATCTCCAGGTCTTCGTGGTCTTAGAAGATGAAAGTCTCTTTGAATATCATAGGTGTGAGACACCTGGCCACCGTTAATGCCTGAAGGGGATATCAGAAACACCCAAATTCCAAAAGTTCACTGTGTACCTTTCTCTCTCCTGGTGCGACAGAGCTTTAATAACCAAGTTCCTGGTGCCTAATCATTATCTAAACAGCCTTCCTCTGCTGTTGTTACCAGTAAAGGCATGAAGAGTCGGGTTGTTTCCAGAATTTTCCTCTCCAGAGGCTGGGGTCATTTCTGAGGGTGATGTTTAGATAGAGCGTGTGGGATGCCTGCTGCTTGCCCCTGCGTGATGGGGAGGGGCCAGATGACAGGTATGCCACATCATGAAGCAGAACTGGAGAAAACATGGCACAAAACCAGTTCAATGAGAAGCGATTTGGTTGAAATTACATTCCATTCAGGAGCACGCGCGCTATTCTAGAAATGTAAAAGGTAAAAATAATACACGTGTTAGTATTTCAGGAACACAAAACATCGTGTAAACTGCTTGAAGAAAAAAAAATGGCCAAAAGGTTGCCATCTATTGAAATGGCTGTCATTGCCTGTTTTCTTGGTGAACTTCTTTAAAAGAAAAAAGAAAGTAAGTGTGTGTGTGTGTGTGTGTGTGTGTGTGTGTGTGTGTGTGTGTTACACCTACCTCAGAAGCTCAAGAGTTTCAGTGCCTCACGGAGCAGCTTTTCTTTGCTCTTCTGGTCTCCCAGCAGCGTGGTGGACAACCAGGCAGAGCCCTGTGACCTGCCTACTGGCTCCTCTTTTCCAAATGACTCCCCACTTGTCATTGCCCCGTGCCTCAGAGGCAGTCTCCAGACGAGGCCAGGGCACCCCTGTTTCTCACCAGCTTCTGCAGGGTCCGTATCCTGACAGTCAGCCCTCCTGGGACAGCTGTCATCCCGAGATGCTGTGAAGGGGTGGCTTCATCAACCGAATGTTTCCTCACAGCTGCAGAAGCTGGGAATCCAAGTCAAAGTGTAAGCAGGGATGCTCTCTCCTGGTGCCTCTCTCCTTGATGCTGAGTCCTGACACTATCTTTGTTCGATGGAGCTGTATATGTGTTGTATCTTTTTCTTAAAGGGGTACTCCCCTATTGGATTACCCTTACAACTTCCTTAAAGGACCATATTCAAATGTCATCCCCTTGAGGGGTAGGGCTTTAACATGAGTTCAAAGGGATTCAGTTCAGTCTGTAATGGTCTTTGTTTGGGGTGAGCGGTGATGTTTTATTTTTAAATAAGATGTAGCGCTGGCTGTCCTGGAACTCACTATGTAGACCAGGCTGGCCTAGAATTCATAAAGATCCTCCTACCTCTGCCTCCCAAGTGCTGAGACTAAAGGGATTCACCACCATGCCTGGCTGTAATAGTCTTTAAACCCATCTCATTGGCAAGTGGAAAGGGTGGTGCCTCACCACAGCACACTTGCTGTGTACTTATCATTTTTCACCTCTGCAAAGTCAGGGTCAAGTTAGTCTTTCCACTGAGATTCTAAATTTGTTTTTCTTTAAATCACTGGGGCTAGGTGTGTCTCAGTGAAACCTGCTCCCCCCACTCCAACCCTGTCCCACCTGTGCGCTCTGAACAGCTGCCCACCTCCTCCAAAAGAATCTTCTTCGGGCAACAAACCATTCATCCTTTGCAACCCTCTCCCCCATGACCACCATAGTGGATAGGAGGGGAAGGTATTACCCGAGCCATAATTTAACAGAAGTGTTTCATTCCCCCCCCAGGGGGTGGCAGCGGATGAAGTTAGCGGCATCTCCAAAGTATCACATTATTCCTAGGAATGCACTAGAAAATTCCCAGGGACACCGCCCCCATTAGCTGAGTGTCCTGGGCAATCACTTCCTCTGCTGCTGGGAATCCTCCATCCTAGAAGGCTTCTCTCCTCCTACCAATGTAAGCACAGAGACAAACCCAGCGTCTTTATGCCTGTGACCTGCAGCTGGGACAGAGTCATGCATCCCATAAGAGCTGTATGCTCTCAAAGGCAGGTCCACACTCTCACCCAAGGCCACGTCCTATGTGGTGCCACATGGGCTAGAGCAGTAATAGCCCTTGAACATATCACTAGGGTGTAGACAGAAGTTTCTCCGGTCCCACCCGGCTCCACAGTCCCACAGCTGCTTGTAAAATAACCACAAACTGTATGGCCTATGGCTTCTTGCTTCTTGCTAACGAGCTTTGATTTCCCGCCTGCCTCTAAGCTGCCTTGCCATAGGCCAAAACTGCTTTATTTATTAGCCGTTGGGAGCAACACATATTCACAGCATACAGAAAGATATTCCACATCACTTCCTCTTTTCTATCTAATCAAAAAGGAAGGTTTTTAACATTAACATAGTAAAATTATATATAACAAAACAGTTATCAAGTAAGAATTACAATATCTAGTCTATTTGTATTTGACAAAATTAAAGAAAACACTCATCTATCCTATTTTTGTGAGTCTAAAGTTTTATAACTAATTACCTTTTATCATGACTAAGGAAAACTATAACTATCTAGTCTTCAACTCCATCAAAGACCCCAGAAGGATATGATATTACCTAAGTAAGCAGGAAGTAAATTGTAAGCAACTTCCAAAATTCTAGAAATGACAGACATCTGACTGCCTGGACAGTCATCCAAAGTTCTTCTGTAACTGTAATGTTGGGGTATCCATATTCAGCCAACATGTTTAAAGTCTCTGGCATAACTTTCAATGAAGCAGGAAATTTTTAAGAAGTGTTCCACCCATTCTGGCAAAGTTCATCAGTTACTTCTCCCTATATCCTGTAGAACACGTCTGGCAGTTTCTTCTGTAAAGCAGGAACCTGAAGGACCATCTTGCCTTGCAAAGTTCAGTGGTCAACTTCCTGTGGGCCCTGCATGTCCAGTTTATACAGCATATTGTCAAGCAGTCCAGGCAAGAACAGTTTCTTGCCCAAATGGCTAACTTTTGCCATAAAGAAAGCAAACTCCATATGGAGTTTCTTAGATGTCTGTCATCTTCTCTGAAGTAATTGGTACTGCCAGGAGCAGACATGTCTCAATGTCCAGAAAAGTCTAAGCTCTTACAACATTTTAAATGCCATATTCTGTAGTTCTACCTAATTGAAATATATCTGTGTATACCTAGAAAACTTAACTAATGTGACTATAAGTTTGGTTATCATAGATGACTAATTATTAATATGTATTTAATTATACATTACAATTTTAAATGAGTTGCATAAACATAATACCTTAAACAAGAGTAGAAATATATCTCCAGTATAACAAAATTTATATCAGTAAACTAAAATCTATAGCAATGTAAAACATTTCAAAAAAGTTGTTGCTCTCTAAAAGTAAATTCAATAATCTACCCTTGCATCCTATCATATCTATATTATATATTTCTATATTATATCCCCCTTTTATCTTTTAGAAAGAGATTGACTATGACCAATAACAATTTGTAACCAACCCCTAAACAATGACAAACATCTATAATCCATTTTTTGGGAATGTGGGCATAGTGTTCTAGGCTACTTCCTGCTGACTGGGGGCACTGTTAATCTGTCCTGTAATCTGTGAGGCTAGATCATCTCAGCCAATTGCCTTGGAGCTGTTCTGGATGTTGGATCATCTGGGCCATGGCTGTTATGGGAGACCTTTCAGGGGGTCTTGGCTGATCAAACCATATTAGCCTGGAAACAATCCACAGGTTCTCATCTTCAGTGGAAACAAAAGCAGAACCTCTTTTCCAAAGCAACGTATCCTTAGACACAAATTTTGAAGTCAAGATACCTTTAAAATATACATATTGGTTTAACTTAGTAGCCCCTACAATAAAATGTCTGTCTGCAGTTAAAAATCCCGACAATAATAGATTCTTTGTGTAACTTTCATCTTCACATGGCTTAACTTTTATATTACTTTTACTATCTCTTTAAAGACTTTATTTTTAAAAACTATTTCTTTATATAGCTGTCTATACTCCTTTTCCTCTCTCTTCTGAGCCTCCATACATTTTTACACATACTGTAAACAGTTTAGAAGTTTTTTCCATCTGAATGTATCCTATTGTGTATCTGTAATCCTTTTCTGACCTGGAGAGATTTTTTAAACTGTTAAGCTGCGTGCCTAGGATGAAAGCAGCAGCCCTGGCTGCTGACTCCACCCACCTTGGCTTCCCAACCTGGCGGAGGTATGTTTACCACCAGCTCTGGGAGCCATGCTCACCCCTGACTCTGGGAAGCAGTGTGTTTATGCCCCCACCAAGCAGTGTGCAGCCCTGAAATCTTATAGCAAAAGCTAAATCTGCCACGCAGCATGCTGCGAGGCTTGGAGACGCCTCTGTGTACCTCGGCTAGAATACGCCATGCTGTGCTCAAGATCAAATGCTGTGGCATCTCTGTACCATGGCCCACATGAGACACACGAACTAGGAAGACATTCTTTGCTCAGTTCTAGAATCTCTTTTTAAGTTCTGTCAGGTTTTAGGTGGAAACTCTTGCCCCATGTTGGGAGGCCAAATGTAGACAGAAGTTTCTCCATTCCTACCTGGCCCCACAGTCCTGCAGCTGCTTAAAAAATAATCACTCAGAGGCTTAATATTAATTACAAACTGTATGGCCTATGGCTTCTTCTTGCTAGCTGGCTCATATAACTTAATTCAACCCATTACTAGTAATCTATGTATTGCCATGTGTTCCGTGGCTTTACCTGTGTCCCATTACATGTTGCTCCTTGGATGGTGGATTAGCATCTCCCCAACTCCGCCCTTCTCCTTTTATCTCTGCTTGGATTTCCTGCCTGCCTCTAAGCTGCCTTGCCATGGACCAAAGCTGCTTTACTTATTAGCCAATGGGAGCAACACATATTCACAGCATACAGAAAGACATCCCACAGCACTAGGGAGAAACTTGTCCCAAAGGAAGATAGAAAGATGATGGACATGGGAAAACCCTAACTCAGGGACACAGGGACTCTCACCCTATCAAGTCTCACAGTTGATGCCTTTTTTGGAAATGACTGCTTAGTGAATTTGATTTCCCAGGAATATTAAGTGAATGGTCAACCATGATCATCCATTATCGCCCAGAGTGCCTCCAGGGGCCAATCTCAGGGGCCTAAGATGCCTTGCTATCTATTCAGATCTGTGCCCCAGAACCTTAGAAACCCCTGGATTCAGGGGGTCATCTCATGGTAATTCTAAAGGCTTCTCATCTCCCTAGCCATGTGAACAGGAAGATTGGCAGGTTTTGGAAATTATTATTGATCCAGAAATAATTCCTGTATTTTTGTAGTATGTGTGTGTGAGAGAGGGGGGAGGAGGGAGAGGGAGAGACAGACAGACAGAGAATGTGTGACTATGGTTATGTGTGTGTAATGTGTGTGTACATGGTGGTACATACACTTGTACATGGATGTGGAGGCCAGAGGATGCTCCTCCATCATTCTCCACCCTGTCTTTAAGGCAGGGTCTCTTGTTGAACCTGGAGCTTGAGTTTATTTGGCTCGGCTGATGGCCAGCAAGCACAGAAATCATCCTGTCTTACCTTCTCTCTGCTAGACTTACGGGTGTGCTCAAGCCCACACCCTGCCCGTTATGTGGACACTGGACTCTGAATTCCAGTCCCCATGCTTGGACTGGAATGCAAGAGCTCTTAACTGCTGATCTGCATGTCCAGGTCCAGGTCTCTGTTCTACATGTGGATGTCCATTACCTCCAGGTTTCCCTGGGTAGTGTCACGGGTCCCACAAAGCAGTTCAGTAGACATGTGATCTCCTGCCTAGGGCTTTCTAGTAATGATCCCTATTCAAGGAAATGAAGCTGACCTTGTGGAGTTGTCTCAAACTATGGTCAGGGAAGACCATTCCAAACAAGATGTGGGTTGAGCTGGAAAGTGTGGCCTTGTCTTCCAGAAGGGCGTGTAACAGGGACAGTAGTTGTGCATTTACCTATCTTGGTATGTTCATTACTTACCCACTCTGTATTTGTGTGTTCCTTGCAGCCTTTCATCTGGGTGCAGATTCCTAGATGAAAAATGAAGGCTCAGACAAGGCAGCAGCTCCACAGGGGTTGGTGGCATAATGAGAGTAGATCTCCAGTGACGGGGTCTTTTCTACCACATCATACCTGTAGGTCTCTGTTCTATTGTCACTAGGGCTAAAGATAAGTCCCATGATGGTTGTTTGATATATCCTAGCACCAGGTGACTGATATTTCTATATACAAATTGATGACTCTTGGGGTTCTTTGTTCATGGATGGATAGATGGATAAGATAGATGGATGAAATTCCCAAAGTCAGTCCATAGGGGACACTCAGCTATTTGAGGATGCTGCAGACAGAGCACTGGCCACAGAAGCCACTGGAGCTTGGGAGGCAGGCGGCCCTGGGAATTCTTTCCTGTTGCTACATCTCCCACGCCTTACTCCAAGTATTGCCAATGCAATAAAGTTAATGGAGCCAGTCTTCCTATGAAGGAGCCAATTCTGAGCAAAGATGATACATCTTTGAAGTTAATGAGGTCTATTAATTGAGCTTATGCCCTTTTAAATGAATGAAAGTCTTGAAATCTCCTGAACAGCAGCACATCCATTTAGAAGTCGTTATTGACGCCTCATGTCTCTGTCACCAGTGGATGAGGAGCCACCAGCGCAGAGCTGTAGGAACTGGCTTCCTGCCGACATGTAGCACAGCCTTCAGCTTCTGGGAGGCTCAACAGATGCCATGTCTGGCCAGCCATTCACATCTTCAGCAGAGTCTTCCATTGAGCCCTTTACAGCCATAGCAGTTGGACAGCTCCATGACGAATAGCCAAGGGGAGAGAGGGATGTAGCTGATCCACGGATTGCTTGAGAAGAACCCATCTGGGCCTTGGCCTTCAGATGGGGTCTCGGGATTAGCTGAACGATGCCGAAGAGTGCAGAAAGGACCACCACACAGTGGAACCGCTACGAGGGGTCCCTGGGCTGTGCAAGACATATAAAGAACTGGCTGAACAGAGACTCGAACCTTTAGCTGCAGCCTGCATGGGAAAACAGCACACTGTGGGCCCCTTAGGCACTCCTGAACACGCACCAAAGCCCCATTTCCGGCTCCTCCCCGGTTACCACCATTCAGTTGCTTAAGAGCGTAAAAGTGGCACTTGTTGTGCCCACAGAACATCTGCTGAAGACAAACTTGTGTTTATAGCTCCTCACTTCAAAAGACTGGCCGTGTTATAAAAAGACGGGGACCATCTGTCCCTCTTCTGGACCCCAGCGCCTCTTGGAAGAGATCGCTGTACAAGAAGGCAAGTGAGAAGTCAGCGTCAACTTCAAGAAACTATTTTAGGGCCAGAAAAGAACAGTGCTTTCCTGCCGAGGGGATGGGGGCCCCACACACGAAGGCCAGCTTGCAGGGGAATGTGTGGTGGCAGATGCTGATCAGGAGGAGGCCACCTGGGGTCCAGGGGAGATTCCCACATGTTCCAACATCGCAGAGGCTCCGGAGCAAATGACATATCGGGAGAGCCGTGAGGTGTGAGGGAAGGTGAAAGGCTTGAAGGGCCGCGAGGTGCGGCAGGCCCAGGGGGAGACGGAGGTAATGTCCTTGTCAGCTTGCTGTTGTACACAGTCAGATGCCCCTCCATCTGCATCCCTCCACCCAGTATGGAGTCCTGGGCCTTGGGAGCATCTCAGGCTGAGTGATCTCCCGGTGGCGAAATGCTGGAGACCTCCAGGGTGCGGAAGCGGCCCAAAGGTGTGCCAGGCCTGCTTGGGGTTTGTCTGTCCTATGCCCCCCCTAGCAGAAGAGGCAAAAAGGCCCTATAAAGCCAGACACACCAGTAATCCTAGCACTTCGGAGATGGAGGCAGGAGAATCGTGAGTTCCAGACCATTCTGGATGGCATAAACAGACCTGTCTAACAAAAGACAGAAAACAAAAATGAAAAGGCTCTATTAAATGCAGCAAAGGCTAGGTAAGCATTGAGGTACGGGGCAGGGGTGGGGGCGGTAATGCCAGTAATACAGATGGACCTTATGGAGGGAGAACATGAACTTCTGAGAGATAGAATCTCACAGAAGATTCCTGGCCAGAACCTTTATGAAGAGGAGCCCCCTGGGCCCCATCCCTACCCTGGTGTTCCTGCTCATGGATTCTAGACATCCATGCAATCCCCTGGACCTCCAGCTCTGTGTTTTCTGCCGTAACCTGCGGATTCTTAGACACTTTGGTCTGTGGACCTAGATCTGGGGTTTCCTTTATTTCCGATGAAAACCTACTTCTGATGTGGGTAGAAATTGGGGAGGGAGGGAGGAAAATGGAGGCTAGAAATGGGATTCTCTATAGACACCCCTTGTTTTCTTGTCCTGTTAGTCTCTGACAGGACACCCCGGTTGGCTCCTCCTGGTCTCAGTGACTTAACACCTTTGTCTCGTCCTAGGGAAGGTCCATAAGTTTTTGTCCACATCCTTAAACGTTCCAGATTCTCCCCACTTGGGCGCTTCCTCGCATTTAGATTCTGAGGACAGAGGCAGTTCCTGGCATAGTGTATTCAAGGCTCTCAGAATCCTAAAAGGTCACATTCCTTTTGTTCTTGCCTCTTTTCAGTTCTTTTCTGTGCTTATTGATTTCTTCCGGCACATCAGAAAACACAGTAGGCAAAGCCCACTACTTCCATAGAAATAAAATATTCGGCAGTCGAACCACACACCATAAAGGAATAATTGCAGTCTGTATATATTGCTAATGGACATCTCTCAGCAATTCCCTGTCTCATAAGCTTTAAACACAGACATTAGTATAAATATGCAGAAATCCCCATTCGGGCAAATTACTCTACATTTCTGAGCGAAAGGAAGATTAACCATGTGCTGATATCTTTGCCGGAGCTCAGCAGAGGAGAAAAAAATCCCTTGGCCCTCCTTGGGAGGGAGGTTTGAGACTTCTTCCACAGGAACATGGTGCAGCCTTGGAGGCCTGGACAGTGTCTCCTCCCCTAGGCAGGTGCCCCTCAGGGGGGCTAATAGCTCAGCCTCAAGAGGGGTTAATGCCTCCTCCCATTGGGTCACTGTTACCTGAGGAGGATAGTTGGCCACCCAGCATCCATTTCCTGAGCTTTCCGGGCTCCAGAAAGGGACTCACGGACAGGTGAGGATTTTGTTTTGTTTTCAAGATAAGGTTTCTCTGTTTAGTCCCAGCTGTCCTGGAACTCGCTCTGTAGACCAGGCTGGCCTTGAACTCAGATCCGCCCACCTCTGCCTCTCTAATGCTGGGATTAAAGGCGTGTGCCACCACCACCCAGCAAGGATGTATTTTTTCCCCTCACCTCTCAGTGGCCTGACAGATGCCTCTGGAATGGTCCAGGCCTCTGAAGTACACGATCCCTGAGGAGTCTGGAGCTAGCCGATGGCGAGCCTCAAGCCAAGAGTCTCCACACCATCTGAACCCAGCACATCCTCTTTCCCTGGCTTCTTACCCCCTCACCCTTCCTCCCCTCCACAACTCTTCCTGCCTGGCCTTCACCCCCCCCTTCCCCTATTAGCCGCCTCTGCCACGCTTACTCTCACCGAGAGCCCCTGTGTTCCCAACCAAACCTAGCCATCTTGTCTTCCAGGGCTCCCCCTGCCGATTGTGAGGAAGGCCCCTCCCTTTCCAGAAACACCTTTAACCCCAGAACACAACGTGGGGAAGGTGTCTCATCAGTACAGGCAGCTGAGTCTGGAGTGACAGGATCTGGCCTCCAGGCTGACTGCTGATGAGGGAGCAGTCCAACTCTGGGGTCCCCTGTGATGTTCACAGAAGTCTCCATCCCCCAGCACGTGCCCAGCACAGGTTTTTATGTCCCCTTTAGGTACACTGTCCTCTCACCTGCCCCAGCATGAGGGCTGCCTCGGGAGCTGGGGGGCTTCCTGTTAGCCAGCACAGCACATGAGGTGGATTAGGATCCAGTCAGGAGTCACAGCTCAGGCTGGGAGTGTGGCGCACGGAGGTCTGGGTGTTTATTTTGTATTCAGAGCCTGCCCTTTCCACAAGGGACGGAACACACAGAGAAGGGCCTCACACTGATAACCTAAGCAAAGACTCTTGGACTTCTCAGGGCTGCAGCCTCTGACTGGGGACTGTTGGGGGTGGGGGGTGTCCAAGAGCAAGGTTTCCCTCGTGAGAGACCCGAGTTGGGGGTTTAACATTGTTTCCTAGTGGAAATGCGGAGGCAGCCGGCTCAGCACGGGGAGAGTGAGCCCTCTCCTCAGCTCAACCCTCGGGGGACACGTGCAGACTCCACCCTTCCTCCTCACCAGAGCATCTTGACAGTCTATTTTCATGTCTGTCTCCCCCTCCCAACCGTGAATGACTTTAGAACACCCCCGCCACTGGCCAATTTAGCAACTTTATGTGATATGTAAAAAGGTACCCTTTTCTCAAAGACCCTTGCCTGCCACCTACCAGAAAACTGTGAGAGTAACTCAAGAAACCTGTGAGGACTCTGAGGCAAATGATATCCCCTGTGCTTGTACGGTGTGTGACTTGACTGGCCTGTGAGTTGCAGCCCCAGGGCACTATAGAGGCTGTTTCCCTCCAAAAATACTCTTCTAAGCTCATTATGCACATTGACCCATTTAATCTTTGTATCTATGAAGTAGGGGCCACTGTGACCCCCATCTACAAATGAGGCTGTGGCTCAGAAACATGACATTAACTTCCTATGTTTAGCCGACTGGGCAGGGACAGAGTAGGAATGGACACAAGGCATCCTTTATGTCAGAGCCTAGACTTTAGCCTGTATTCACCTTACATCCTCAGTGTCTGGTTCCAGGATGGCTATGGGGGTGTTCCACATCTTTGTCCCATGAGATACCACAAAGGGGCATGACTTTATTCTTGAGAAGTAGGCTTTAAATTAATAGGTAATCTCATAGAAGAAGCCCAGAGTACCCACCTAGCCCTGAAGAGCCTCAACTCCCCACTCCCACCCCCCAATGACGAAGGACATCTAGCCCATTACCTCTTCCACATCAGGGCCTTCAACTCAGCTCACTGACCAGCCTCCTGTACCCACACCCGCCCTTCCACCCTAGTCAGCTCCTCCATGGTCTCGGCTTCTTCCCTGGGTGGCTGCCTCACCTGCTGCTTCCTGGCCACTCTTCACGATGCACACAGGAGTCTTTCCTTAGAGAGTCTGATCAGGTCCCTCCTCCATTCAAATCCTCCAGACGTCCACCCAAGGCTTCTGATTGCCCTCTCCACCATTCAGCTCCTTGGGACCTCTGTGGGACAGTCACTGCTCTTGCTCAAGATGACATCCCCACTATACCGGCTTTAGCCAGTCCTTCCTCCAGAAGCCTCCCTGAACCCCACACAGAATGCCCAGGCCAAATGCCAGCCTAGGGTGGGCCTGCATCCTCTGCCACCCATTCTCTCCCAACAGGGACTCCTGAAGAGAGAGCCCAGGAGGTGGTGTCTCAGCAGTGAGCACCCCAGTTGGGAGCGTGTGAGATCACACCCAAGCTACCAGAGAGATCACTCTGCCCAGCCCCACCTGGCTCCTGCTTCCCACCTCCCTGCTGATTGACACAGATGTTCACCCACAGTCCAGTGACAGCTGCCTACCCTCCACGGGGAATTAGAAAGGGTATCCTCAGATTTCTCCAACCATTATTTCAGAACCCCTGCAGCTTCCCCCAGGAATCTCTATAGGAAGCTCTAGAAAGCATGCATCCATGCTTTTCGGAGAAGCCTGAGAAGTCAGGAGGGTTTCTGAGTGGAGCCAGCAAGAGCTGGTTCTCACAGGCAGGAGTGAAGAGAGGGTCAGAGAATCACACCCTGGCACTCAACACAGGACCCACCAGAACTCCGTGAACCCAACTACTGTCCCGAGGCAGGTGACAGATGAAGCCCCTATTGATGAGGACCAGTCAGGGGCGCCAGGCAAGCATCGCTTACCATCCCAGTGCAATCAGGGAAGTTCTGATAGAAGGTTCTAGATGCCCAGAGAGCCCCTCAAGAGCCTGCACATAGTGCAGAGTCTCCACGGCCTCCCTTACTAACCAAGCCTGGCTCTGCATGCTCCAGCTGGGACATGGCTTAGAGCACTGGAGAAAGGAACAAGAGGAGGTCATTTCAACGGAAGAGCATGGTCTTGCCCGGCAGGGAGGACAGGTGTCCCCACCAACTCTAGTTCTATGAGGAACTTTGGCTGGTGGGAGGAGAGGGAAGCTCTGATAAGTCACTGAGCCCCAAGGTTCTTGTCAACCATCCGCCCAGAGCTCAGGGTCTAGATGTAGCCATGCCTGTGTGAAGAGACCATCTATTCCCACTCCTGTATCGCTACCCAGCCCTCCAGAGCTGCCCTGCCCTAGAGAAGAAGGGCTCATTTGGGGTCACCAGATCCCCTGGAGTGAGAAAGCAGACTTCCCATCTGTGGGCACACAGCCGTGCTCAGTAAACCCTTGCTGAATGCGTGAGTGCATGAACCCATGAGTGTGTGGCTGGAGAGATGCAATCGGAGCTACCCGCAGAAGCAGAGGTAGCTACTAAGCCAAAGGCATCTGGGCCAATGGTCATGCTCAAGAAGTCTGCTTTGCAATCTTGAGTTTTCTGTAGGTTTTCGTGACTCCATTCAAATGTTCTGCCCTGGCTTTCTCGCTTGGCCATGTTTTGTTTTCATTCTTTTCGTGGATCCCTGCCCTGTGCATAGCCACATCAGGGCACACAGCAAAGTTTAAATGTTCTTCCTTCTCCTGAGGGGGTTTGGTGCGGTAGTCGAGGCTGTAGACAAGCCCTGGGCCACTAAGGCCTTGGGTGCTTCTGGCCACTGGGCGATGCGTTCATCAGTTGTCCCCTGGGTTCCACAAGCCCCGCTCAGTAAAGCAATAGTACCTTCCCTTCCTACCTACGACCTAATGTCTCCTCCGCAACTCAGGGGTAGAATCTAGCTCACCCTGGCTGGCTCCAGACCCCTCTTAGGGCTTACCTTGACTCTTCTCGGGGATTGATTTCTCCCCAGACCCCCAGCGGGCCCTACCAGCCAGCTTTTTCTCATGCCTGCAAGTGTCTAGACCCAACCTGACCCTGACCCTGACCCTGACCCGTGACAGCCTCTTCTGTGCTCCTCAGACCCCAGGCTTCTTATTCCCCAGTGAACCCTAAACTTTTCTGGGCTGCTACACCTGCCTTGCCATAAGGAGAGTGTCCAGGGTCAGCCGGAAACAGCAAAAGACGGTCGTTTAAAAAGCTCAGTTTTTAACCCAGCTTGATCCTGGTTCTGAGGCTCACAAGCTGTGAGGTCTTGGACAAGTTCTTTTCTCTGGGGGCTTCATTTTCCTGCAGACTTAAAGGTTACTCCTGAGGGATAAAGGAGATAAGGTAATGGCCAGGCTCACACGGAGATGCAGGAAGAAAACATGCCTCCTGAGGCAGGCTCTTCTAGGTGCAGGACTCAGATGAACGCCCCGGTTGCATGACGCGGGGTGTCACTCTAGGTGGCCCCTTTCCTTCATTGGGGCTTTTCACGGGGAGCCCAGCCCTCTGCCAGGCTCAAGCCCCAGCCCAAGCTGGCACCCGCAGGTCGCGCAGGCGCAATTGGCAGGACAGACGTGCTGTAGCCCCTCCTGGTGACGGTGAGGCACCGCCCACCCTGCCCCCGGCACCGCCGTCACGTGTGGCCAGTCCCCACCGGGAGGTTCCCGCGCGCTAGCGGAGGTAGCGCGTCTGCGAGTTCCTATTTGCATATGCGCACGCCGGATATTTATATCGTCTCCTCAGCCAGTCCAAGTTATTGATGTCTTAAAGTGACTTTAATCTGAGCCTTCTCTTCTTCAAATGGGCTTTTGATTTCCGGAGTGATATTATACATGGCTGTAAGCTATTGACTGAGCGATTGCGTTGTGTTCTCAATGTGCTGATGCTGGGAATCTGCGATATAAATAAACTTCCTCTGGTAGAATCATTATAAAGCACAAGCAGCAGAAATTTATGGAAAGAACAGATTAAATGCTTAGACTTAAATTCTTCAGCGTGCGGCTTGCCCTAAACTGCTGTGTCTGGAATTTGGGCTGCTGATTCAGGTGGAAAAAATCAAACGGACACATCGCTTGTCGGTGCATTTTTACTATGATCTATTGTGTTGCCAAAAGAGAAAGCTCAAAACCTGCCATTGATAATCCTGGTTAAAACTTGGAGTATAAATTATTAAGACGTGTAGTTTCTTTTCGGAGTGGCTGGGGATTGGGGCGGTAGCGCAGTAAAGAAATACAACATCAATATGTGCTTATGCATTGTAATGCGGGACATTTTTATGCCCATAATAAAACATCCCGCCTACAACTATGTTTATGAAAGCAACAGATAGGAAGATCCATAATGCCACTTAATAGAGTTAATCACCTCCCATCGGAACGTTTTAAAAGGCTTTTTATTGCATGTTGAAAAGCTCTGACCATAATTAATACCCTGCACACTGTCAGGTGCCAGTCAGAGAGCTGGAGGCAAAGAAGAGAACTTCATAGCACCGTGGAGCTGGGAGGATTCTCCAGAGTGCTGCCTGATGTCTGAGCTCCAGGTTTTATAAATCAGGCCTCCAGCCCCCAGGGTTAGGCTGTGTCAAGCCCTGGGCTCTCCGTAGTGGGCATGGAGCTTTGAATTTTAAGTTCTGGGCCCTAAGATGTAAATTCTACTCATGTTCTGTTCTTAAGGTTTCTAGGTTTGGGCTGGTCTGAACTCTCAAAATAGTCCCCCAGTGACCTGCCTAGGGGTTCTGAGGTCCTAAATAAAATGGCCTCACTGCTCAGAGATTGTCTTATTAGTTTGTTACCAGCTTGGTGACTGCTATTAAATACAAAAGTTGACATGGGGCAACTCAGAAGCCTTTGGTTAATATGTTAATATGAGGATGAGGTCAAGTCATACCCCAGACCCATTGGGAGGGGGCCCCCAATCAACCAGCCTCTAGTCTCTTGAACACTCCCCTTCTCGCGGGGGCGGAGGCGGGGTGAAGACACCTTATCTCCTTTGTCTCTTACCACTTAGCAGCTGTGTACCTGGAGATAGCCAATCCCCTCAGCAGCCCAGTAAAGCTGAAGAGGTGAAGGGTCAGCCTGAAATAATGAATGAATAGAATTGACCTTTAAGACTTGATTTAAGCCAGCCTGAGAAAGTGATGAGGAGAGAGACAGTACTTCCCAGGGCCTGGGCACTGATCGGTGGTAGAGCTGGATCCAGCTGGTCCTCTGGGAAGTAATTTCCTGCATGTAAAAGCTGCTTTCTCCATGGAAAAATGGTGAGCCAACAAGAACAGAGAATGAATGACCCGTGATGTCAGCAAGGCTGAGCTGTCTCCCAAGCCAACACAGTGGAACTTCCTTCCGCTTTAAAATTATGGGATGTGCAAGGGCTTGGGTAGGTAGGTGTCACTGGGGTCCCAAGTGTTGCTAGAACAGACCTTTGCTTGACTTATACTTGAATTCTGAACTGAGTTCTGGTTTCTTTTTCTTTCTTTCTTTTTTAAAGATTTATTTATTTATTTATTATGTACACACACACCAGAAGAGGGCACCAGATTCCATTACAGATGGTTGTGAGCCTCCATGTGGTTGCTGGGAATTGAACTCAGGACTTTTGGGAGAGTAGCCAGTGCTCTTAACCTCTGAGCCATCTCTCCAGCCCTAAGTTCTGGTTTCTACCGAGACATTAGTTACAGAGGTCCTATCCAGGCCTGAATGGGTTGAGAGTGCTCTGCCTCTCCCCACTGCGAGCACTGTGGCCTGTCTGTCCTCTCCTTCCTGATGATGAATGCCGGAATGGAGTGAGGCCACGTCTTGCCCTCCCCAGGTAATATGTGTAGTCACAGGAGAGCTAAGATAGTAAAGCCCAGCGAGATGAAGTAAACGCTGCCAGTCAACAGGAATGTGTTAAGCACCTACTGTATGACAGGTCAGACTCTTGCCTTCGGGAACCTTACCTTTCCATGTCCTGAGGCCTTCCAAACGCTTGTGCCGTCTACCTCCCAGAGGCGGCGTCTGAAGAAATAAGAAATTGTGTGTGAACATCGCAGGACTGTGCAAAGCAGGCTGATAGGCCAAGACACCGTACTCAGAGGTGGCCTCAGATTCACCTCATAACTCTCCCCACTTGCTAAGCCCCCCTCTCTACTCAGGCAGCACTAGGGTATGTACAGGGACATGCCACCTCAGTAAGCTTGATGGAAAAGTAGATGTGCAGGGGAGCACCAGTCTATGATCTTGACTGGACGGTGTTCTCTTCTGACATGTGTCCCCTGATGAGACAAATGAGCTGGAGGGTATGACCAGGCAGGCACTGTGAGTGGGCCACATTGTCTAAATGGGGCAAGTGCCTAGCTCCATGCCAGCCCATCTAAATTGGCACTGAGCTAAAGCCAACCAGTCCTCGTCCAATCAGCTGCCATAGCTGCTTTCTCTGACCACAGGTCTGGTAGCCTTGGTGTGTGTGTTGGGTAGCTGGTCATGATCCTGCCCTCACCAGTGGCCTTGAGTGAGCAGTGGGGCCTGGGTTCCTGGGGGAAGAGTCTGAGGTGGACAGAGCTCAGTTCAGGAAGGTTCTGTAGGACTTATGAGATGAGTTGGCTAATAGACATGTCATCCTGGGAGGTCATGATACCACTTGTCATTAACCCAGGCACCCTGCGTGGGGTTCTCACCAAGAAATTGTAGGTGGCTGCTTGCAGGCAAGTGAGTGATTTGCAGGACCACACGAATATTTGCATAAACATATGTATGAAAGTGCGTATTTATTTGCATTAATTTGCATGAATTGCTGGCTCGTGGAGCGGTCGAGCTGTCGTTCCTTAATTTTATTTTTTTTTCAGTAAATGTCTTTGCACTCTGAGAGCAGATCTGGACACTTGAGTGAAAATAAAAAGGCAAAACCAACAGCAGTTCATGGCCACGAAACCCGAGGTTCTCAGACTTCGTTGTACATTAGATTCTCCTGAGGGGGCTCTTAGACAGCATGTGCTAGGGCTAGGGAGATGGCTCAGGGGTAAAACACTTGTTGTGCAAGCCTGAAGATCAGAGTTCAAATCCCCAAGACTCAGAAAAGTCCAGCTGGCCAAATACTGAACTCTACGTTCAGAGGAAGGCACTCTCTCAATATATACCATAGAGAGAAAGCAAGAAAGACACTGGACATCAACTTTGGCCCTTCACACATGCACTCACACACACATGAACACACATGTATTCTAAAGAAATCCTAGTGCCTGAGTTCACCTTCCATATACTGTTGACTCAAAAATTCTGGGGGTGGAGCCTAGGCTTTTTATTTATTTTTATTTTATTTTATTTTTGTTTTGTTTTTTTCAAGACAGGGTTTCTCTGTGTCACAGTCCTGGCTGTCCTGGAACTCGCTTTGTAGACCAGGCTGGCTCAAACTCACAGAGATCCTCTTGCCTCTGCCTCCCAGGTTCTGGGATCAAAAGGCCCGTGCCACCACACCCAGCACATCAGTCATTTTTTTAAGTTTCCAGGTGAATCTTCTGCTCAGGCCCATCGTGTGCCGTGCCTCTGACAATACTGCTTCCCTCCTCTTCACTTCCCATGCCATGGGCCACTTCTGCGTCTCTCCCCCGACACAGGCCCCAGCTCACAGCAATGCTCTATAAACACTGGGTGACCTTGTTACTGAACACAGCCTGGCTCATCTTTCAGCCTTTGGATCTGAGCAGGGGTGGTGCCCTCTACTGTGTGCCCACTCTGCACACCTCTCCAACTAGCTGAGGAACAATGGCCAGGGTCCAGTGTGACTACTAGGCATCTAGCCCACCCTAAGCATAGGCCCTCAGAGTCACGCTCATAGGCATGTGTATAAGCCTGGGCCCACTGACCCAGGATGGCAACTACTGAGTGACTATACCCCATGAGTTTGTGAAAGGTCGGTCTGTGAATTTAGCATAGAGTTTGGCAAGTCCATTTCCCAGGAAAAGCTGATCGCCAAGCTAGAGGCCCGCAGGGAAATGACCTGGACAAAAAGAACTGGGATTAAATCCAGGACTGGAAACAGTACCAGGCTAGCAAAATTGATCCAGAGGGCCCTAGAGCCCAGACTGTGTATCCAAACAGGCCTCCCTGCTTGTGCCTGGGGTCTCCAACAGTAAGTGGTCCACCTGGAGCACAGCCTCTGTGGCTGTGTCCAGAATGGCTTTGGGGACCAGTGATTTCAGATACATGGTGAAAATCAGCATTTCTACCCACCAGCACTTGCCCTGAAGACAGAATTGAATAGAAGAAGGAGTTGATGTAGACACAGGATTAGAGACACAACCAAAGACAAGAGAGTGATGGAGTGTCCGTACCGCCCCCCTGCTGATTCTTTCCAGCCTCGGGTACCACATCACATGATTAAAAACACTATGGACTGTAGCCAGTATGATGGGTGGGGTGGGGGAGCTGGCTCTCGGGCTCTGAGTTGATCCATCCCCAGCCCTATGAGGCACTGGCTCCTCACCTCCCTCTGTGTTGTCCCATTGGCTAGCATGCCTGGCCTCCACTCTCTACAGGGCCTGACCCACTCACTGGAGGCACGTCTTTGTCCTTATTAGGATCCCCTCATTTTCCTGGAATGACAACGGACATGACTTGTATGATATCAAAGACCATTAGCTTTGTGAAAGACCAGAAAAGACCCCGGGGTTTTCATCGCCCCCGGAAGGGCAGGAGGTTTATATGGTTCCCAGACCGGACCTGCCCACAGACGGGAAGTGGACGCGGCTGGAGAACCCAGGATAGGCAGTCTCCTAGGAGACTGTGGAGGACACAGGTGGGCAGGAAAGGGTCCTTGTGCCTCGGCCCCACACAAGTGCACACACTCTCTCCCCTCCAACCCCCGAGTCCCCCAGTTTGATAGGCTGCCGTGAATCCCAGCTCAGTAGCATCTGGAGTTGCCGTTGGCCCCGGCATTCACGGTTTCTGTTTCATTCCCCTCTTTATTTGGGTCCTTGAACTGATTGTACTCCCAGCTCTGGTTCACTAATTCTTGCAAATCCTATAAAACTATTGATCTAATTGCTGGGATGGTGACTGTCGGGACGCTTTGGAAATGACGACGCTCACTAAAGCAGATGGAAGAGACCCGTGGAAGGATTTCCCTTTTCCTCCCGTCTCCCCTCTGCCTGCCCTCGCCTCGTTCCTGAGCCGTATTGACAGCTGCCCTCTTACTGGAATGGGTGACTGGCTTTCCAAAACCCGACTGACCAGATGCTTGAGGAACTAGATCCCCAAGAAGTAGCTAACAAAATGAAGTTTTGTGGGCTGTAGCTTGGGAATTTGAACTCCGAGGCTGGGTCCCTGACTGTTAAGACTATTTGTCCCTCATGTGAGGACACCACTTCCTCATCCAGGTCATTGTCATTTTTCAATTTCCAACCTGCTCTTGAGGTCTGCATTGGGAACAGACCCCTGGAGACCTTCACACACCCCTCTCAATACCCCACATCCAGCTTATGTCGGAATCTAGGAGACAGGCAGGTGAGGGGACTGAGGAGCCCAGCCCCTCTAGGAATGCAGGGTCATGAAAGGGAAGCAGGGCTCTCCCTGGCCTCCCCTCCCCAGGGTTGCTGGCCAGCCACTATGTCCCAGACAGAGGAAACAGGTCACATAAAGACCTGCTTTGTCCACACAAGGGCTGTGCTGTACTGGAGGATGTGGTGGCTGTTCCAGCTCTCCACTGTGCTTTGGGAGAAGACATTTCAAGTTTATACGTGCCAGAGGAGGAGGAGGCAGTAGTCAGGGTCTCTTCAACCCCCTGAAACCAAGCTCCACACAGAATCCAGAAGTCCTCTGACGGCTTCCCCGAGAGTCCCCTTCTGTAGCCTCCAGTCCAGGCCTCTCAATCACAGCTCACTAGTCTTGCTGGAAGATGCTCCATCTCTCCAGACGGATAGCTTCCAGACTCCCGACTCTCTGTGCCCAAGGTCATCTACGTAACTTTTCTTAATTCCATCTCTAGACTTAAGATCTATGGGTTTCTGGGGACTGTAAAGATGGCTCCGTGGTTGCTGCTCTTGCAGAGGACCCAAGTTCAGCTCACAGCACCCAAAGTTGGTTGGTTCACAACCACCTGTACCTCCAGCACCAGAAGATCTGACATAGTCTCCTGGCCTCATTAGACACCTGCACTCATGAATGTATACACACACATTTAAAGTTTTATAGGTTCCTTACCATAGTTTATTTAGCCTTTCCTGGTGACGTCAACCTGTACAAGTAGCTTCATTTCTTACCATCTCCTTCCCAGTGGTCCATACTTGAAATATAGTAATGCAAGACCCCGAGCTTTTGCACGTGTAGGTTGCTTAGAACCTCCCCTCTCTTCTGCCTGTAATAAGTTCCACTCTGAAGGCCAATCTAAGCCTCCCATTCCCTGTGACTGTGCACATCCATGTGCATACCTGTGCTCTTCCAGCATCCATAGACCCTGCAATAAGTAGCCATAATGACTGGCATGTCTGCATTCAGGAGCCTGGGATACCAGCCATGGAATCCATCTCTAACAAAATCACAGGGAACGTATTGGCTGGAGCCCAGGAGCTGGGCTGGAGATTGGTTAGGGCAAGAATAGAGGCCACAGAGCCAGATCAACCACAATTCCAGTCCTTTGGGGACTCTGGGCATTCTCGTCATGGGAAGTAGATTCCTTTTCCTCCAGGACCTGGCCCAGAGCTGGCCCCGTGAATGCACCTCAGGCCACAGTGAGTCAGTTCAGAGCAATGCATCATCCCAGGGCTGTATGTATTCTAGGAAAAGGTTGTAGCTTTTGTCAAAGACTGAGCTACATTGTCACCCAGCCTCCTGTACATTTAATGCTCCATTGGTGACATAGAAGTTACTCCTTCACTTCCTGACCAGCCTTCCCTAGGTCACCTGCACATAGAAGCCACCAGTGACCTTGGTGTCTCACAGGATAGCATGGGCTCTTTCAAACCTTGGGGCCTTCTCACCTTGCACTCCAGCCACCTGGGGCAATCCCTGTGAGTCTTTCTTAGACAAGCACCCTGCTTCGGTGCCTCTTGGGTTCCCCGGGCAGAACCGGGCGTTCCTTCCTCTGCTCAGTTCTTGTCCCCATTGGCATAGCTGTATCAGTGTGTCTCCCAGTAAACCTTGCACTGCCCCTGGGCTGCATGTATGTTCATTCATACGTGTCCCTGGCAGACCCCCAGTACCCACAGCATCCAGCACACAGAAGACACGTTTCATGAATACACCAGTGGGTATGTGTACCACTCCCAGTTCCTGGAACTTAGGGAGTCAGTCAGCCTCTGAAGTCTTATCCCCCAGTCTCATCCCCAGCCCTGGGTGTGTTAGGTTGTTCCAGGCTCCCTAACCACATTAGCTAGCTCTCTATCTGGGCTACAGGGTATGTGTAACTCTCCAAGGTTCTGAACTTGGCTCTTTCTCTTGGCCCCAAGTAACTGTCATGACTTCCTAACTCCAGTCCCCCCCCCCCCCACCCGCAACCAGTGAAGAATTTTCCCCCATGTCCCAAAAGCCTAGCCCCATTGTGGGAAAGAAACAGAACCTCTGATAAATACACTGTAGGTCCAAAAGTTTCATAAAGACAAGAGCATTTATGAGAACACAAGAGTGAGGTCCCCACTCAACTTAATCCCTGGGACCATATGAGTCTCACCCCTTATCATTACAACCTGTCATTCAAGACACCACCTTCCCTTGCTGCCATGTTGTATTCTTAGATCATATAAAGATTATAGGGACTCCTTTCTCCCTAAATGTCACTGGCTGCCACTCGCCCCGTCCACACCCTCCATGCCAGCTTCCAATGGCCCCATAGCCTCCCGATGTCCTGTTTTGGCTCATCCACCTTCCAGAAGGAAAAGGAACCAAATAAAAGCATCTTTAGCCAGGTGGTGGTGCACACCTTTAATCCTAGCACTCAGGAGGCAGAGGTAGGCAGATCTCTGAGTTCAAGGCCAGCCTGGTCTCAGAGTGAAGTGCAGGACAGGGTTTCTCTGAGTAGCCTTGGCTATCTCAAAAAACTGAGAGAGAGAGAGGGGGGGGGAGGGAGGGAGGGAGGGAGGGAGGGTCTTTAGTGAAGGCGATAAGGTCTAACCACTGCTAATGTTGACCTAGCCAGGCACTTCTCTGATTGCAGCCCCAAGGATAGCCCAGTATCCTTCCTTGCTTAGCCAGAGGTTACCTCACCACCCTGCGGTGGAAACCACCATCTGTCCAGGTTCCTTGGGCTGGATCTGGGTCACGACGTTTGTGGTAGTGTGAATGAGAAATGTCTTTCGTTGGCTCGTGTGTTTGAACATGTGCTCCCCCCGTTCGTGGTGCTGTTGAGAACATTATGGAAATCTGGGCAGGTAGAAATTTGCTGGTGGAAGTTCGTCCCTGGAGGTGCTCTTTAAGGTTTTATAGCCTGGCCACACTTCCTGTTCCCTCTCGCTCTCTGCTTCAGTCTGCTTCCTGACGGCCATCTTGACCCCACATTCCTACTGCCATGCTTGTCCACCATGATGGATTATAACCCCTCTGAAAAGCTTTTGGTTTGACTCTACAACACTGTACTCTTGCCCTCCCCTAATTCCTTCCCAAATGACCCCCTCAGGCATGATCTGTTGATTCATGCAACTGGTTATTTTGGATTACATTTGGGTAAACCTTACCATCCTGGTGGCTAGGACCTAGATTGTTAAAAGGACCCCTTTTCTCTAGCCACTGTGTGTCCCGGTCACAGCTGCTGCTCAGTGTTAGCCGAGTTAGTTGGTCATTTAAGGTTCTTCTAGACAACTGGAGCTCAACGGAGTAATTCAGTCTCTTCCCAGAGATCTAAATCCTGAATGGGGCTGGGCTTTAGCAATGACAGACCACCCTTCAAATTGTGGGTTTGCCACTGTTGTTATTAGCATTGATATCTCCTAGGCTTAGAGAGGGCTTGACTCCTGCAATGGGTCCATCTGCTTCTACACAGCCAGATCTTTTGACTAGTTCAGTTGCATTGTGTTTCAGGATGTTCTGACCACTTCCCACACCTCCCTGTGTGGTCTGTAGCCCACTTGAATTCAGATCACAAAAGAAGGTAGGGGGGTGTGGGTGTGGGCGCACACAACACGATCCCATGTATTCTAGGGTCAAAGAGACTAGCCATTCAAATTGTAGCCTGGGGAGGAGATGGGTAGACAAGAGAGTCCTCTGGAATGAGGCAACCAAAGATCTCTACCCGATACCGAGGTAACAGCAAAGTCTTTTGGGATCACAGGAGAGGGGCAAAGCATGATGTGACTGAGGGAACTCGAGAAGAATCCTTAGAGGATGCTGCATAAAGCTGAGGCTTAAGGAACTTGTAAGAGACGACTTGGTCAAAAGAGCAGGAAGTGCTGGGCATACACTCAGAGGGTGGGGACAGAGGGAGATGATAAAGCTGTAAATAAAAGAACAGACCCTGGAAGGCTCTGTGAGTCCACAGAGCGGAGTTAACAGTAAGGACCTCCGGCAGAGGAGGAAAGGGCCCTTATGGTGGCAGACTGTGGTGCCTCAGTAATGACATCACGTTTTCCCCAGGCACAAAATGGCAAATCCTGGGCGATCCCTGGGCCTTGGGATAAGAACACCGGTCCAGGGGAAGATGGGGGATGCTTCTACTCATTTTGTGAAGACTTCAAAGCAGCTATAAGGAGAGCTGGCTCTAAGTACTTCGTGGATGGCATGGCTGTCCGAAGCATCCACTGAGGGGGCTGTGTGTGCAAAGCCCTCATTTGTCCCCACAGTGTCAGCTCACATCCAGCTTCCACGCTCCCAGATGAATTACCCTCTGGACATGCATGACAGTCCTCACTGGGCTTTCCTGGTGTATTTCCCAACTGCTCTGAGTTTATAATGTTTTCGGGTCCTTTATCATATATGTGCCATAAATACCAATGGAACCAGGAGCATTTATCACCTAGCTGGGTTCCTGCTTGAGCTCTGGAAAAAAAAAATTATTTGGTTGCACCACCTTTCTCGGGGCTCTGATTTAATGGACTTCTCTGCTGCAAAGCCACTGGAATTCTTTGCCTTTTAATATCTGACACCCCTTTCTCTTTATTACCGCCTTGGACAGCCCTTCTAGAGCAGCTGGAACGAGCCCATTAGTCTCTGACAAATAACTTGTGTCATTTGGTGAAAAATATGCAGAGGTTTGGCTACAGCATCCTCGCCAGCCTTGGTTCTGTGGTCTCATTCTCCTCTAAACAAGCACGCAGCTCCAGGCAGACCCCTCTTGGCATCCCCCAGTCCCTCTCATGCCCTGCGAAGCTGGGTCTATGGGGTTGTTTCATCTCAACCAGTTATAACGGAGCTGAAGACTGGGGTGGCTTGGGATACCTGTAACTGTATGGAAGAAGCAGGATCAGTCACAATGGCTGAAAAGCATCTCCTCAGATGATGAATGGGTTTTTAAATGGTATGTACTTACCATAGAATGGAAGTCAGGGGGAAATTCTGACACAAGGCACAGTGTGGACAGACCTTGAAGGCGCTCAAGTGAAATAAACCAATTCCAGGCAGGGCAAATGTGTATGTTTTCACTTATAGGACGTCTCCAGGGAAGTCAGTCACAGAAACAGAAAGTAGGCCGGGACCGGGAGAAGGCGGCTAAGGGGAGTTATGGTTTCGTGGATATACAGTTTCAATTTGGAAAGGGTTTCTAGAAATTAGTTGTAAAACAGTGTATGTATACTCATCACTACTAAACTGCATACATAAGAGCTGGGCACGATGGAATGTCTACACAATTTTTTTTTTAATTAACCTCACACCAAACTAACAGGGAAAACTGACACAGGCCAGTTCTGAGCTCATGAGTCCATTTATTCCTGCCTTCCGGATCAAGTGTCTCTTGCCAGCGAACCAGCAATTCTCAAACACCCTGGCTTAAAAAGGAAACTTGCTTATTGAGATTGTGGTTCTGGTCAGGCAATTTGCGGGTTAGGTCAGGCTCGTCTCCATCCCATGCCGTCTCTCATCCTCCAACAGGCTATCCCCAGTCTGTTTGTGTGCCGTGATGGCAGGGATCTCCAGAGGTAGCAAAAGCAAGCGGATCCCCTTGAGGCTGTGGTTAACACCCATATAAGGTCCTTTCTACTTCACTCTATGGTCCAAAGCAAATCATAAGACCAGTCATGATTCAAAAGGTGGGAAATGACCTCTGCCTCTTGATAGCAGAGAATTTTTGCAACTTACTATGTGGGTTGCACACATGTCAGACCCTGAGCTGAGTGTTGCAGGTTAAAAAATACACACACACACACACACACACACACACACACACACACACACAATGTCTCATGCAAGAGGCAGATGTGTAAATAAATAATTACAAGGCATAGTGGAGATAGATAGATAGATAGATAGATAGATAGATAGATAGATAGATAGATAGATAGATAGATAGATAGATGCATGCTTGGAATGTTGGGAAAGCATGCATGAGGTGGCAGAGGGCAAGAGTTATAGGAAGAGGAGGCAAGGAGGCCTGGGACCAGACGCTATCAGGACTGGCATGGAAAGCCAATGGCGATCAGCCAGAGGAAGGAGGACTTGGGCAGAAAGGAGCACATTGGGAAACCAGGTGCTGCCTGTGGTATGGGGGACTTCTCTAGAAAGTAGAGAAGCCTGGAGAAGCTGGGACTCCATGACACTTTACTCCCTCGGCTCACCTTTGAAGGGGTCACTTAACCAGAGGCCTGTGGCTGTCCACTGTGTGGAGCTGCAGCATAGAGGTGGCTTAGAAGGAGGCTGGCTGGAAACTGGGAAGTACTCTCTGGTCATGTGCTTTCTGCCAGGTAGCCTTAGTGGGAAAAGAACCCTTGATGGGATGGGGAGAGCAAGGTACAGGGCAGCCAGTTCTGTAAGCATAGGGGTGAGGCATCCCACTCAAAACCATGAAGACTGGGAAATGCCCCCAAATGCCAGCCAGCAGGGATGGAAGCCAGCGCTATGGCCCTCCATGTGGGCTCAGACTATCAGCCCCCCTCACTCATGAGGTACCACTGAGTCTTGAACAGGGGAGAACCCAAGGCTCTTCACCCAACCTGAATCCTATAGGTGCAAGGTGCTGCCGAGGGCCCTTTGATCCGGGTTTCATGCAAATCCCACAGCCCTTCCCATACCAGGCCCAGCTTTTTGGACTGTTTCCAAGAGACACCTCAAAAATCCAGGAGGGTTATTTGACTGTGAGACAAGGGTGGAGAAGTCAAGCAGCTTTCACCCAGGCCAGCAGGTCCTGTCTTCCTCCTGTGCATTCAGGGTGTGCTTCTGACAAGGATAGACTGTGATGCCCACCCTCCCCGCCGGCACTCTGCAGGCAGTGGCAAGCACATACCAACTGATCAATACTTGGAATGCACTGGGCCTGCTGTGAAAAGGAATCCCCTGGTGAGCACTTTCATAAATTGAAAAATTCTTCGGGAAGTGAATAATCGTCCCCAACTATTAAATCAGATTTCTGAAAAGGTAGAGCTGTGGAGCACAGAAAACGTGTGTGGAGAGAGGTGCTGCCTGAATCCCAGACACCTGCCAGATCTGGACCTGGACTTGGGATTCCTGGTGCAGCCAGTGTTGCTGCTGGGACTAGGGATGTGGCTAGAGTCTTTGCCAGAACCTTGACCTGTAGGGAAAACTTTTGAAAACATCAGAACACAGCAGGTCCAGGAATGGAATGTTGGCCTGGCCCCAGCACTCACTAACTCCACAAGCACACAGGGCTGGATCTGCTGATCCTGACACAGTATGACGACCAGGGAGCCACAGAGCTACTAATTGGAGGGCCCCCCCCCCACCAGGTAGAGGTAACTCACCCAGGGCCATCTAACTACCCCATGACAAATCCAGAATAAGAACGAGGACCCAGGAGCTGGAGAGAGGGTTAGGCAGTTGAGAATGCATATTGCTCTTCCAGAGGACCAGAGTTCAGTGGGCAGCACCACGTTAGGTGGTTCACAACTGCCTGTAACTCCAGCTACTGGGGATCTGGTGCCCTCTTCTGGTCTCTGCAGGTACCTACACTCATGTGGGGAGACACAAACACACACACTTAGAGCTTTAAAATATTTTTCAAAATTTCCAAGAGTTTCGGATCCTCCCCTGAACTTGTCCACTGCCTTTACCTCCACCCATCTCTTCACTCCTAAATGACATCATCCACCAGACTCACTCAGCTGCAGGCCCTGTAAGAATCCCAGCATCACAAGTTACAGGTACCCTGCCTGGCCCCACAGGTCCTCCTCCCTGAGCCCCAGCCCAGGCCTCTCACTACCACCTGTGCCTTACCACCTCTTTCTCGACAGGCTTACCCCAAACCAAACTGTTCCTCCCGTCCCTTCCCTTTGCCCCCCTCCTATCCCATAGCAGCCGAGGCCCGAATGCTTTCTCTGCCCTCCAGTGTCCATTAGGCCTCTTCATCTTCCTGTGAGATCATGGGAGGACTCCACCATCAACGGTAGTTTGAATCTACTTCAGTGACACTGGACACAGTAGGTGCTAACCAGATGCGACATCATTAACTTTCAACAAGCAGGGCTGTTGGGAATCCGTTATTTTACCTTCTCAAGGCTGCGTATCTCCCAGAAGGCAGAGTTCAGGTTCCCCCTCAGTTCTGTCTCCAAACTCAAGGTCTGTGGATATAGGTTGTCTTCGTGCCTCCCATTGGGTTTCCTAAATCACTCTCATCCTGGCTGGCTGGCAGATTACTGGAGGTGGCGGCTAACCTCTCCACTTCCCTGCACACGAACCCCCGGCAGCACCCACATGCACACGAATGCTTCAGAATTAAGCTCAAGCTCCTTGGCACGGTTCTCACCTGCCAACTGAGGCGTTCCTGCCACTCTCTGGCTCACCTATGCCCACACCCTCCAGCCTTGTCTCTCTGTCCCGCTGAAGGTGGAGGGCCCAGCCGGACTTCCACATGCACACCTGTGAGCACGCTCCCAGAGTTCCAAGTCAGCTTACCGCCTGGTTAGGGGTCCACGGCTTAGCCTGACCTGTGGCTCACGGGGACAGTTCTACCACCTCAGTCCTCAGCAGAGCCCAAGCCCAGTGTATCCTTGCAAGGGAGGGCCCGCCGGACTGCCAAGGCCCACTAATCCTATTCTCATCCCTGAGCTGGACTAGGTCATGTGACCCCACTGGTCTCTGTTGAAAGATAGAGAGGCTCAGAAAAAGATAGAAGACCGGCCACAGGCTGGGGTAACTCACCCAGGGACACCTAACCACCCTTGTGAAGAAGACAGAATAAGAAATAGGGCTTAGGGGTATCTCAGCATTCAACTGGCACTGACCCTGTGTTCAGGCGTGAAGTAGGGGACACCGGAGGGTAATTCTAGAAAAGCTTCAAGTGGCGGTAGTAAGGGGACTTTCCTGTCATTACATGTCTGATGACAGCCTAAGTCGCCCCGACACAAGGGTCTAGGCTTCTGATGTCCAGCCACAATATATGGCAAAGCATGAGGGGCCCTGACTGCAGCCAGATGTGGTGGGGCTAGTGAGAAACGACGGTCATCCAGAGGCCCTAACATCAGCCTGGGGAAAAAAAATACACCTTAGTTAAATAGGCTGGCTGGCGGGCTCTTCTCTCCTCCTCCCTTCTAGCTGTTGGGGTGGGTCTGGGAGAAGATGTTGACATCCCTAGGTCTGGAGCCCACAGGCCTGGAATTCTGTCTGTGCCAGCCCAGGTGGCCAAGACTCCAGGCAAAGGTAGGTATACACTGGGGCAGAAAATAACCCCCAAGCCCCTTCTCTTAAGACCTATAGAGGCTGTAAAGCAGCTTCCCGTTGTCAAAGGCACAGGCAAGGCTGGGCGTCCTGGAAGGCTAGCCTAGAAAATGGGGCTGATGCAGAGAAACACCCCCCACCCAACCCTATCCTACCCCACCCCACCCTACCCCACGCTTGCTTGCTTGACCCCAGAAGCCCCCAAAAGTGTGAGATGGAAGGAGGCACTTGCCAAGCCCTCGTTGGGCCCTTCTGTTCTCTGGCTTCCCTTCCCAGGAAACTTGTTCCACGCCGTGGCTTGAGTGTCTAACAGAAGGGATGCTGTTTTTACAGGGTTGGTGGGCTTTTGTTCCTCTGAACCACGTCCGGCCCGTCTTCCATCACAATGCCACGCTTTACTCGATACATCGGCACCACTGGCATTTGGAGACCTTATTCCATGGTTTTAGGATAGATTTTGGTTTTTTTTTTTTTCCTAAGCTGTTTGTGGTATTTTCTGTTTGCAATTGTCAGTATGGGAATCTTTCCCTGCTCTGCTCCCTGATCTTTCAATATCTGGGTTTGATTTTTTTTTTTAAATCATATCCGGGTTTTTTTGTTTTGTTTTGTTTTTGCTTTTCTAAGTTGTTAGTCCCTTGGTTATGTAGCCCCTCCCAGTGGCTGCTTGTTCACGCATTGTTTGTGATCTCTCTTTGACTGTCGGTGTTCAGCCAGCCTTGCCAAGAAACGATATCAAGTTATTTCTATTTCTCTACTTCTTGAAAAAAAAATTTAATTAAAAATAAAAATAAATAAATAAAAAAATTAAAAAAAAAAAAACCTCTTAATGGGAACCTGGCCCTGTCTGTCTTCTCTACTCTGCAGAGATGTTGAAGGAATTGAACCAGCAGCGACGAGCGAAAGCGTTTACAGACCTGAAAATTGTTGTAGAAGGCAGAGAGTTTGAAGTCCACCAAAATGTTCTAGCTTCCTGCAGCTTGTATTTCAAGGACCTGATTCAAAGGTTTGCCTTCCTTCCAGCTGTGCTCGGGTCTGTTCCTTCGTAGGACGCTTTTGTGTGGCTTTTCTCCTCTCCCCTCTCTTACAGGTTCCTGAAGCGTGACTCCCTGTCACAGAGCCAGTAGCCATCTCTCTTCCCCCCCCCCCCCAGTGCCCACACACGAGCACACATACACACACGCGCGCGCACATGCATGCACACACACACACACACACACACACACACACACACACAGAGCAGCCGCTGCCCTTGCCCCCACACACGGCCTCACGGGCCACCAGGAGCTAGCCCACAGTAGGCCACACACATACCCCAAGCCCCATGTTCTTAGCAGAGCACAAGCCCTTCCTGAGACTAAGAGAACTATAGACTCCGTTTGAAGGGACCATTTCATACTGCTCCATCCCTCAGGGTCCCCAGATCCATCACCACCACTGTGGATGGTGTGGACCCAGTACCAGGAAAGCCTATTATTGAGCAGGCCATGCCCACAGAGGGACACCAGGCACCCCAGGAACGGCTCCTCCCCAGCCTGAGTCAGGGAGAAGAGTGTGTAGGCCAAGCCTCATGCTTGAACCCTGGGCACTAAGTGCAGACCAGGTGTGTCCTAAACACGGTCTCTCAGCCTTCACCTTCCCTCAGCCCACCCTGGCCCCATCTGGCCATTTTTCATTTCTACCTGGATCGATGTGATCGGTGCCTGAATATCTTTGTTTTTCCATTTCGTTAATTTTAAAATTGAATAATTGGTTTTTTTTTTTTTTTTTGGCTGTTTCATACCCTTGCAAAGATGTCAGGGCCACCTCCTAGCTCCTTAGTGAGGGAGAGCAGCCGAGGGGCCAGCCCAGGGTAACTCTCACGTTTCTCTCACCCATCAGCAGATTAATGCCGCTGCTCATTTTGCCTTGCAGCCTCTCCGGGGCGGACGCTGAGCCTGGACAGAGCTCAGAGTGGGAGGACAGGACCTCTGCTTGCTTTCCAATGCTGTGTTTGGACTTGCCAACTAACCCCAGAGCGACTGTGTTTTGTTTCAGGATGGCATCTCTTTTCCTGTCCCTTGTGTCCTTTGGCATAGGGCCAGGCCGCCGGGTGTGTGAGGTCCCACTCAGCCTCACTGGCCCTGTGCCACACAGGAGGGGCAGGCTCCTTGTGACATTCCCATTTCCTGGACAACTCCGTCTCCTGCCCCCCACCCCGTGCTTAGGTTCTGTGTATCTGAGGGATTAGAGAGACACGTCTCAGGGAAGAGGTGTCCAGTGACTTCTCCAGTCCAGGGGCACTTTGGGAACCGTGGCTAGCACCTGGCTGCAGGAACATAGCTAAATAATCTGGGACCTTGGGCCCTGATCCAAATGGGCTACAGAATAGTGAAGTAAAAGTAGAGCAGTGGTCCAGCCCTGGACTAGAACCATGTGGGGAAAGGAAGCCTTTAAGTGCCTTTGAAGAGACATTAAAGCCAAACTCCCCCTCACAACAGGAAGGAAGACTCCGATAGGTAGGATCCTTCTTAGACGGAGGAGGAGGAGGAGGAGGAGGAGGAGGAGGAGGAGGAAGGCCCTTCCAGACAAGGAGGGCAGGGACGAAAACAGATATGAACCAAGGACAGGAACAGGTGGCCTCCCCAGAGGCAGATGTGAGCAGGCCCTGCCTTCCCACTGACCTCCCGGGCTTGCTGTGAGGTGAGGAGGAGGTGCCCAACGACATCAGTAGCTCTGATGGGAAAGGAGTTGCTGGGAGAAAGAGGGAGTCAGGAGACCTGGGTCCTACACTTGACTCTGACACTCATCCTGTGACTCGGGTCTGGCCACACCCTCGCTCTCAGGCCTCAGGCTTTATCACCTGTAAACCAGAAGTTGGTCACAAATGATGTTGAAGGTGACAGTCAGTGGATGGACAAGACCAACCTGGTGAGGCTTCTTTACAAGTTTGAATGCCAGGACATGAGAGGAGGTGGTGTCAGGGTCCTAAGGGAAGAGCGCACTAGTCAACAGTCTACTGTCAGAGGGGAGCTGGGGAAGATGGCCAGGAGAGCACAGGGCACGCTGTGCTTTTGGAGCCTTAAGGGCACCCAAGTCCCTTAGTGGGAGGTAGTCAGGCATGAAGTAACTTCAGGAAGCGAAAGAGAAGTTGAAGCCGTGTTTGTCTGCAGCCATTTTGAATCTCCTTTCTCTGTCCTGGCCACACAGGGTCCATGTTGCCATTCATGCTGATGGCTGGGAAAAAAAAAAAATTGCTTTTGAAGGAGGGAAGCAAGATCTTCCCAGGAGGATGTTACCTTTGTGAGCCACATGGCCCCCAAATTCTTCATAGTCAGAGAGCAGTTAATGTCACCATGTTTTAGTCCCCTTCACATCAGTGACCCTGGAGCCTTAACATACGGTGGTTGGAACAGCCAGGATAAAGTGGGCGAGGGGCTCCTTTTCAGGGGCTGTCGTCTTAAGAGGTGAAGAAGTAGGGCAATCTGTGTCTCGGAGCTTTTATGGGTCAATACTGATCTGCCCCGGCTGAGCTCTGTCAGAGCAGGGGACACCCACCCCTGCCCCCTTGCTGTACACCGCAGACTTGGAAATTCAAGCAGGGTTCCTTTCCACCACCAACCTAGGTCATGTGTCCACACGGCTCCATCCCCATTCTCAGTGTGACCCGCCTTTCCTGGAGCCCTGGGAGGGACATATAGGAAATCTCATTCCTCTCTGCAAACAGGCAGGGTCTCTCCTGGGCCAAAGCCGCTCCATCCAAAGTCCTCAGCAACAGATAGCACATGAATCAGGAAAGGGAAGCATGAAACAGACTAAGAGGAACCAGGTCATAAGCTTTGCTTTAAGCCTGGCCAGACAGACAGAGACACACACACACACACACACACACACACACACACACACACACACACACACACACACACGGTATCAATGTGAGACTGAGCAGAAAAGCTGGGTCTGCCCAGTGTGGCCTCCCAGACAGCAGTCAAGTCTTTTCCAGGACCTCAGCTGCCTGGCAGTCCCAGGGGCCCTACCTTACCCAGGCTTTTTCCTCACAGGCTTCCATTGATGAGCTAATGTCTCTAAGCCATCCTTCACCACTCCCTCTTTTGACAAGATTGCCATCTGGTGATAAGAAGTTTTCTAGATATGTTAGCTTGAAGAGCTATGTTAGCTCGTATGGTTAGAATCCCCATTTCGCAGAGGAGGATCCTGAAGCCTCAGGCACTTAACTGACATACAGATGTTGTCTGATGCAGAAGCCCCTCTGACCATCCATTCTCTAACCCAGAAAACCAAACTGTGCTTTCTGTTTGTAGGCAAAGTCTGTGAGGGAGAAACGGGAAGTCTCAGGGCTGACACCATGTACAAGTAGTGGGGTGCGTGCAGTGTACATGTGATGTTAGGGACCCTGGCCACAAAAGCCTGCCAAGGAGGACAGAATTCTCCTTTAAGACAGGCACTTGTGTACAGACCTGCAAAGGGACTGGGCCCTTTAGATGAGGCCTGGAGGCCAAGGAGCCCTTGGATGGGAGGCTAGCAACAAGCCAAGGGCCAAACAGAACCCACAGGCCTGCTCAGCCTGACCTTTGGTTAGCCAACCTGAGTCCATAGGGTGATCAGCGGGGAAACTGAGAGGCAGGGGCTGGGGAGGACAAAGGGTTGAGGCACTGCCTTCAAGAGAATAGCAGAGACAAAAATATTGAGGTACAACCTTGGGGTGATTATTGGGGTGTTCCTCCTTCCCTTATCTGCTCACATACTTGGAGAGAATCCAGCAGTGGCCCTTAGGGTCGGACTCCCAGGCCTGAGGCTGCATCTCACCCCTTGCCTGCATCATCTGCCCTGGCTTTTCTTCTTTGGCCCATGGCAAAGTCCCTTCATTTACCCTCTGGGCACAGAGAATGTCTCAGGATGCACAGATGCCGTAGAAATATTAATCACGGCCAGTCACTTCCACTTAATGCCTAGGCTAGAGCCCCCATCAGGGAGGATGTGACTTTCTTTCTTAAAGATGGCAGTGATGGCTCCTACCATCCCTGGCACTTCCCAGCATGTCTCTAAATCAAGGTGTGGGGGAAAAAAAAGCCCAGCGCCTAAGAAAACCTGACCCTCATCATACCAAAGAGGACAGAGACCTGAGCGTGAGAGCTGAAGGCCTCACCTCACAACAGAGCCTATTGACCATGTATGATATGTGAATTCTATTCTCTTTCACTTTTGGATGAAAACAATTCACTGATTTTTTTCCTAACCTGATTTTCACAAAGCTTAATGCTAAGCTCTGGGCTTCTCCTTCCTTCTTCAGCCGTGATGTGGGAGGCTAGAGTGGATACTGACTCAGTGGCCCACCTCACCAACTGACATGGAGCTTTTCATGTACCAGTGCAGGTACACACCCTGTACCTCTTTCCCCAGGTGCCTGTCCCCCTTCTCATCTAGAACACACAGGTGTGCCTTGAAAACAAGGCAACAAGAAGAGGGATTGACGCCTCTTAGGGGTCAGCAGCATGATGGAGACCAGATCCATCATTGCCTTGCCTCCTCTCAAAAAGTGGTCCAAGGCCTGCCAAAGTCCACAGGACCCAGTGAGGCCTGGGTATACACAAACCCAGTGCTCTGAAGCTAATGACATGGGGCAGGGGAGGAATCCCGTCAGAAGGATGGAGCAGAGTGCCAACTGTATCCATTCACCATTGCCCTACACTTCCAGACAGTACCCAATTCCAGTGTGCATTGTGCAAACACCTGGTCACAGAGGCAGATGAGGAGGGGGGCAACTTATCCCAGAGGAGTTCTCTGCTCAAAGTGTGTTCTCCAAGATCTGACTAGTCGAAGATAGGCATCTCTGACACATCCATAGACCCAGCCTTGCTGTACCTAGGAACTGTACCTAGGAACCTGAACTCTCCTGGGCAGCCCCGCTTGGAAGAAAGTAACTTCATGCAGCGCTAGTCTCCTGCTGGAACCCTCAGACAGTGTGTGCTGGGGCACCACACTTCTGCCATGCCCCCAAGATTGAGAATCACAGTGTTACTATAGTCTATTTTTGTGGTTCTGTACATCCTTGTACCATTGTGTCATGACCCTCAGGGGCCAGCTGCCCCCTCAAGAACCAGCTTAGGGCAGGATATTCGTCACACCCATGACAGATGCAGTGTTATAGCCATGATCGGAGTTACCCATCCCTAGGAGACCTCTGCTCAGAGTGAAGAGACATAAGGAGTGCTAGGTAGATGCCTACATTCATCTGATGATTGGAAACACTCATTACCAGCCTTTTGGGGCCCTTGCAATTCTCTGAACTACACATCAACCATACAGTTAATACCACCTGTGTGCCAAGGTAGGGTATCCAGACTCCAATGCCTCCTCTAGACCTTTGAACTAGGCTACTAAGACCGACCCATGTAGCCAAGTAGAAGGGGCTAGCTTTTCCAGTCCCAAGAGCCTCCAGCACCCTCCTCTTGCACATCATTTTCCCAATAGAGACAGCCACAGCCATGCAGTCTATGGCCAAGGTCCCCTCGATTTAACGTCATTACCAACGCTCTCCAATGCTTACCCCTCCTTCCTGGTACACTTCACAGTGTAGGCAGGTCTATCCCCAAAACACTCTCCAGGCTCAGCTTTGAGGAGCCACAGGCAGTCACCAGCAGTGTGGCAAGACTAGCCCTTTATAACTATAATTCCAGCACGGGGTCAGCCAGGGTCATGTGTGTCTATACCCTCAAGACCTACCTCAGCTCTTCACTGGGTTGAGAGCCTCTGTCTGAGGACTCAGACACACGGAGAGGGCCATTGTTGGTGGCAGCAGTAAAAGGAACCTTGAGGAAAGGTGAGAAGCCCGTGTGGACTCCATCAGCCCTACCACACTGTGGCCCAGCATGACTTCTACAGAGCCTAAGGAAGTACCAAGGAAAGGCTAGTCGGTTAGGATGAACACATAGGCAGCAAAGACTTGGAGCAAGAAAGTTGACCAGATAGCTTGAGACCTGGGAATAATCGGAATTTATGGAGTCTCTAGGGGCCATTTGAGAGCTAACCAATTTTTACACCTAACAAAGGCATCCAAGCCTGGGACTCCATCTCAGCAGTAAAACACAGGTGTGTGAAGTCACTTAAGCACTGAGTGAGCATGTGCCTGAGAGGCTCAGGATATCTGCCTGTCAGTGGCAAAGCAGGGTACCCAGGTCCCTTCGCTCCCTACTAGCGCTCTGTCCACTCACCCAGCAGCTATCCCAGGCCTCTTTGGTCAACCAGCTGCCCTCCCAGGCACTGGTACACCTCTCCTGCCTGCCCCGGGTGCACCTAAGAGACCAGTCTCAAGAGTCTTGGCCCCCGGCAGCGTTTGCAGAAGTCAGTGGGTAGGCAATGGAGCTCACTGCCCTGTCACAGCCCTGGTCAGGCCAGCCTCAGTGAGGGAAGCTGGGTCTGGTGAGAGGAGACCAACTAGGGTGGTCAGGTCAATGGCCTCTGAGAAACCTGCCTCCTGACTTAACGCTCTGGGTGTTGTTTTTTTTTATTATTTTTTTTTCTCCCGGCCTCCTGTATCGGTGTGTTCTGCCTCATCTTATCTGTTTCCTTCCAGGTCCAGCTGTAGGGAGCGGCTGCCAGGTCTTAGGAGCCTTTGCAATGGTTTTGTATTTCTGTAGACACCAGATATAAACATACTGATAATATTTGTGTCCCTCCCCTGCTCGCCACCCTAGTTCACAAGCCCGATGCACACTCTACACGCAGGCCACTCTGACCTCTGACCCCGTGTTCCATGTGGCAGGAGGGCATCCCCCCCCCGCCCCGGGCCAGGCCCCAGGTCATGGCTGCTGGCTGTCTGTGGCGGAAGTCCTTGGTTGTTACCCTCTCCCCTTCCCAGCTCTAAACATTCTGTCCGTCTATCTTGTCTTGTCTTCAGTTTCAAAGCAATGTCATGAAGGGCTTCCCTTCCATGCCTAAAAGGAAACAATATGTGTTTTTGTTTTTGTTTTTGGAGAGGTTGGGGTTGGGGGGGGGGACTTCGGGGGCAGCCTTCCAAGGCCTTGGGTCTTTGAGCCGGGCTCAAAAGGATGCCTCCTGATTGGCTAGGATGGCAGCCAATCAGGAGCCTTTGAGCCTCAGCCGGGAAGAGAGATTCTGCTGCTTGAGGCCGGAGGCCCTGCTTGCCAGGGCATGCTGGTACCCTTTGGTGTAGACACCAGGTCCAGCAGGTAGCTGAACCGTATTGTTTCCCTTTACGGCTAGTCCTGGTCCTTGTCCCCATCCACGGCTCATGCTTTTTGATTTGCATCTTTTTTTGCATGGACATGCCGAGTAGTGATAAGCAGGGTTTTCTGTTCTCTGGGGCGCCTCTGGTCAGACCTTCTCTTCCAGATCCTGTGTCAGGCCCTTAGGTTCAGGTGTGTCATTGCTGTGTCCTTTGAGTCCTAAGACGAAGGGCGTGACTTGAGGTGTGCAGGGAGCTCTGGCCCTGTGAGGAAGCGGCAGTGGCCTCAGGGGTGGCAGGTGAGGACACCCCTGGTCTCTGTGCCTTAGGTCAGTGCAGGACGGCAGCCAGGGCGGCCGGGAGAAGCTGGAACTGGTGCTCTCGAACCTGCAGGCTGATGTCCTCGAGTTACTGCTGGAATTCGTCTACACCGGCTCGCTGGTCATCGACTCCGCCAACGCCAAGACCCTGCTCGAGGCGGCCAGCAAGTTCCAGTTCCACACCTTCTGCAAAGTCTGCGTGTCCTTTCTCGGTGAGCTCGCCAGGGGGGCCTCTACATCACGTGGAGAACGTGGTGCAGATGCATGAACAATTCCCAGCCAGGAAGAACTGAGTGAGGAGGACTTTGTGTGTCCCCCAGAGTGTGCTGGGATATCCAGATTTCACCTGAGCATATGGGTGACTTGATGGACTGGCATGTACTGAAGGGGCCACTGTGGCCTTGCCGGAACCAGTGGCCCTTAGGATATGTAAACAGCCTGTGCAGGCAGGGAACCTGACCACTGTGCCCTGGCCTCTAAGCCCTGAATGAATCAACCATGCCATCTGTTCCCCTTCAACATATCGGTTCCTGGGCCACACAGATGCATGGACAAGCCAGTGCATCTGATCTAACCCTTGGAATCCCAGAGCTGGTTTTCTGCAAGACGTGGATATTGGTGATGGGCTCACCTTCCAGACTTCCTGCCTAGAGAGTGCTTGCTTTACAGTTTGGTGCTGCTCAGCTCTGCTGGGAGTTGTGGAGTAAGGGGGGGTCAAGGACAGCCTCACACACACCATATCATATATAATATATATACATATATATATTATTTATATAATATATACACACACATATATATGACACATGCATACATACATACACACACACACACACACACACATATAAATACAGAGCCTGGGTACGGTATACAGAAAGGAAAGCTAGAGTTTGGGAGATCAGTGAGGGCTGCTGAAGGAGCTAATTAATCCAGGGGGGTCAGGCACCATAACGACAGGATGGGGCACACACCTAGTTCTAGAAAAGAGCCATTAGCTAGATTTTAGAAGAGCCAGCTACCAGACCCCAGGTTCTAGATGGTAGACTAAAGGAATCTAAGGGCCATGGGAGACAGCGGATTGACATGTGAGGGCTACTGTGTTACAAGATTTAAGAAAAGGTGTCTGTGACCTCAGTCATGCCTGTCATGATGGAAGACACCTTAAGTTTCAAAGTGGCTGCTACCCACAGCCCAGGCCCAAATCCTGAGGCCCCAGCCCCCCCCTCCACAGTCAGGGAGGCAGGCAGCTGATGCCATCCCTCACAGCTGTGGTTTTCTGCTATGGTCTGCAGGGGTAGAACTAGGCCCTGGGAGGCCCACAGGAGTCAGGGCAGAGGGAAACCCGGGGAACGGATCTGAGGCTCAGAGTCACAGGAGGTAGGCGGATGACCATGGATGCTAGAGGCAGGTCACCAGGAAATGGATTGGGTTCAGAGGAAGAGCCAGGGATGATGACGGGAACAAGAGGCGATCCTTTCAGGCCATCCCGGATCAGTGACCATTCGCTCTCCCCCCCACCCCCCACCCTGCTCCCCCTAGAGAAGCAGCTGACCGCCAGCAACTGCCTGGGTGTGCTGGCCATGGCTGAGGCCATGCAGTGTGGCGAGCTCTACCACATGGCCAAGGCCTTCGCGCTGCAGATCTTCCCCGAGGTGGCGGCCCAGGAGGAGATCCTCAGCATCTCGAAGGATGACTTCATCGCCTACGTCTCCAATGACAGTCTCAACACCAAGGCCGAGGAGCTGGTCTATGAAACTGTCATCAGGTGGATCAAGAAGGACCCAGCAGCACGGGCGCAGGTAGGTAGGCCTGCTGCACCCAGTCCCTGCAGGGGTGGGGTCTGCTGTAAGGGTGGAGGAGGGGGAAGGGGGAAGGGCTGCATGTCTCAACAGCGAGGATTGTATAGGAGTCGGAAATAATGAGAGGGAGTCTAGTACATACACACAAACATACATACACACACACACACACCCCTACTTCCACATTTTTTTTTTTTTTTTTTTTTTTTTGGTTTTTCGAGACAGGGTTTCTCTGTGTAGCTTTGCGCCTTTCCTGGATCTCGCTCTGTAGACCAGGCTGGCCTCCAACTCACAGAGATCCGCCTGGCTCTGCCTCCCCAGTCCTGGAATTAAAGGCATGCGCCACCACTGCCCGGCTTACACCTCCACTCTTAACGACCTCCACTCCACCGACAGTCTCCGGGTTTGCCAAGGCAACACAGGGTGTGGGTGGGAGGTACCGGGGTTCTTCGCAGGAAAGTGGGTGCCTGAGCAGGGTATATGGGACCCCTGGAGGTCAGAGCACATGCTCTGGCTGTCAAGTGGGTGGAGAGCAAACAGAGACCGTTCTGGAAGTGGGGAAACGACTGAGGGTACGACAGGAGAGAACGTGAGGTTCCCAGAGGAGACAGGAAACACCAGAGTGTCCATTCACAGGAGAAAAGAAAATGCAGCAGTATCCCCAGATAGTCACCTGAGTCTCGGGGAGCTGATAGGCCCCAACGGGAGGCCCTGCGCAGAAGGGGATTGCCACTGGCTATTGTAGGAAGGAGCTGGAAAGTCGGGGCAGCTGCAGGAAACCCTTGGGAGGGCCAGCATAGAAAACAGCAAATGGGGACAATGATGGAAGAGCGAGCCTAACCGGCTAGGACAGAGTCAGGGAAAGCAGACCCCAGAACACGCCGAAGCCATCCAGTGATGGATCCGAAAGGCGCTCACGTTTCATCGGGCATAAAAAGGACACGGCCGAGTACGGTAACACATGCCTCTTATTCCAGCTCTGGGAAGTAGAAGCAGGAAGACTAGGGGTATTCAAAGCCGGACTTGACTGCATAGTGAGCGCTTCAGCCTGGGCTATAAGAAACTCTGACTCAAGGGAAGGAAGGGGAGGTGGGAAACAGGGGAGGGGAGGGGAAGATTGGAGACAAGGATGAGAGAGATATGGATAGCTCCCTGCCCCACCTCAACCCACCACTGGGTCCTTAGGGTCCATGAGAAGTGGGTTCCGCATTTGATCAGGTTGGCAGGAAGCATTTTTTTAAAAACAGAGAAAGGAATTGGAGTTGTGTAGCTAAGGACAGTAACTGCTATCCATAGTTCTCTATGACCCTCACGTCTACATCCACAGCCCAGAGTGTGGTATGGGCTCAGTCAGGCTTGCCCAGAGACCCTGGTCTCCCTGCTTCCCGTCTGCTAACTGCTGCATCCCTCCAAAAAGACCCTTTGCACCCAAGAATAAGCCCCATGTCACTCTTCAAACGTCACATCCCTTTCCACTCTCCCATGCCTCCGGATGTCCTCCCCCACCTCCCAGCCCGCAGCTCTCCCACCGCCAACATCATCTCCCCAGCGACACCGTCACATCCACAGCCCTGGCTAAACCCCGGTGGGAAGTAGGGTCTCATCAGCCTCCGTGGCTGCAGTAACAAGCTTAACATGTGGTATCTATTGGCTCCCAATTACTCCTGCCAGTCATTCTCCAGACGAAACCCAAGTGGGTGGAGTGGTGAGCGGTTTGCCCATCGCAGGGGAAGTTCCCATCAATTCAGGAAAAGCCTTGAGTGAAGGATAAGAGGGTCCAGAAGCCAAGATGAGACAAGGTGACGCTACTGAGGAGCTGCAAGTACTAAGGACACACAGGTGTCTCTGTCACCTGACAGTCATCTTCTCATTTAAGTTCTTCTGGGCCCTCCCACCTGGTTCCTGTCACACTCCCACCTCTTCCAGACGCAAGACGCCTGCTCTCCTGGTGTCAATCGCCTGGCAGTATGATGTGCAGTCAGGATCCATAGATGGGGGGGTGGAGACGAGAGGCTGGAGGGATGGAGAGAGAGGCTAGCCTGGGGCCAGCTGTGGCCACCACGCCTCCGGTCAGCCCACCATGCCTCCTATCGTCTCTCGTATAACGGGCTGGAGTGTGTGCACTTCTAAGACACACCCCAGATGTGGGAAGTCCTTCTCCAGTCAGCTCTAAGCGGTGGCTTCCTCTTCTGTCCCACAGTACGCAGCAGAGCTCCTCGCGGCTGTCCGCCTCCCGTTCATCCACCCCAGCTATCTGCTCAACGTGGTGGACAATGAAGAACTTATCAAGTCATCGGAAGCATGCCGGGACCTGGTCAATGAGGCAAAACGCTACCACATGCTGCCCCATGCCCGGCAGGAGATGCAGACACCCCGCACCCGGCCCCGCCTCTCTGCAGGTATCATGGGACGTGCCCAAATTCCCCCCCCCTAATTGCATGGCATCGGCTGGCTCCAGGTGGTCCCCCACCCCCAGACAGGAGCCAGGCATAGATGATGACGAAGTGAGGGCGTGTCCCAAGGATGCCCATCCGTTGTCCCCGCAGGTGTGGCCGAGGTCATCGTTTTGGTTGGGGGCCGGCAGATGGTGGGGATGACCCAGCGCTCACTGGTGGCTGTCACCTGCTGGAATCCACAGAACAACAAGTGGTACCCCTTGGCCTCGCTGCCTTTCTATGACCGAGAGTTCTTCAGTGTAGTGAGTGCCGGGGACAACATCTACCTCTCAGGTGAGGCTCCCAAGGGCTGGGCAGGACCTGGGATGGGCTTCCCAAAGGGACCTCTGCCCACACACTGGGCTGAGGAAGGCCAAGGGCCCAGAGTGTCTATCTGGTTTGCCGAGGAAGCCTCCTGCCTCTGTCCGTGGAGCTGGGCATCCTGCCCTCAAGCCCTTCTTCAGCCCCCCGCCTGCTCTTTGTACCCCCCATACTGTCCACAGGTGGTATGGAATCAGGGGTGACGCTGGCGGATGTCTGGTGCTACATGTCCCTGTTGGATAACTGGAACCTGGTCTCCAGAATGACTGTCCCTCGCTGTCGCCACAACAGTCTCGTCTATGATGGGAAGATTTACACTCTCGGGGGACTTGGAGTGGCAGGCAACGTGGACCACGTGGAGAGGTAAGGCAGCCACAGTTCCTGAGCTGGCATCTCTCCAAGTCCCTTAACCCCAACATCACATCACGCCTCCCCCCTCCAACACCTACCTGACACCAGTGGCCTACAGATGGGCCCATTCTAAGCTCATCATGCGTAATAAAAGGAAGGGAACACAAGAGGTGAGCTCGTGAGTCACAGTGAGAGAGGACATTCTTGTCAACATCCATTCAGGTATAACAGGTATAGCCCAAGGTCCAATCATGGAAGGACAGGAGTGAGCTTGGCTAGCGGGACACAGTAGACTGCAAGTACCAGCCCAGAGACATCTCAGAAATCAGAAGAAAAGCTGGAATCCATGTCCCAAGTATGGGCCATGCCAGTGGTTGTACCACTTTGTTCCTGCCAAGCAAGGGGTGCACGCACCCTTCCTGCCTCCCACACATGCCAGGGAAATTGGTAGGAGCACAGGGAAGAGACACCACCCACCAACTAAGCAATGTAAGGGTACAGTCTGGCTAGCCCTCTAGAGTTCTCCCGAGGAAAACTAGGAGCCAGTGAGCTCCAGATCCGAGGTTAGCCTGTCCTTTGTTACAAGTCCCAGGCTGTCTCCCGACCCGGACCCCAGCCAGGCTGTTGAGGATGTGGTGTAAGTCAGGCATATAGGCCTGAGGGCCAGAGGCTGGAGCGGGTACTGCCCTAGGAGAAAATGCCAAGATCCTTTCCTGCTCCGAGCCAGGGAGACTGCTCTCCTAAGAGACTGGGCAGATCACCTAGAAAAAAGATGCTTGGGACCTGTTTGAGAGGACCGTTAGCACAAGACCACCTCAGTCTTGCTTCAGAAGAAACTGGTGCCCCAGAGAATGATACACGAAGCTGACCCCCAGCCTCAGGTAACAGCCCCACTTATGATCAGTAAATCCTAACTCTTTCCCCTACCATGGCTCACACCGTTAGCTGCCACCAGAAAGCGGACTTTGCAATGTGACATCCTTCTGCCGGTGAAGCCACACATAACCCTCAATTCGAATTTTTTCTTCCCCCTGGGTGGCTAATTGGACACTTGATGAATGTTCCAGCAAGGACGGGTTTCAGAGGGAGACAGGTTCTGAATGTTCACTGTGGGCTTTTAAGTCCCCCAAGTGGAGCCAGAGACGGCTTGGTAACAACATTTAATTGTCATATTGATTTGATGATAATGGGAAATCCCCAGGTGATTATGAGCATATTAATACTGTGCTTGGACTCAGACTAGCCCTAACACCGGGGGGTCTTCAGCATGACCTGCTGCACGTCCAGGTGGACCCCTACGCTCCCCCAGAAGCATCAGCTTCCAGTCATTTGTCAACCAATAATAAACACATGAGCAAGGCGACATTTTTCCATGTAGGAGTCCGCCGCACTGGATGTCATCCTGCTTTGCTTCCGTCAGCTATTTTTAATCTCCTAAAATGCTGATTACTCATTTTGCAAAGTTCTACTTGTTGATAAATACAGGGATTTGTTAAAAGATCAAACGCACTGATGGAGGGAGAGGGGGAGAGAGAGAGAGAGAGAGAGAGAGAGAAGCTCACATCCTCTTTCCTTGGGCCCTGAAGCAGTTCTTCAAGGCCCCAAGGGGGCTGCTGCCCATACTGGCCCTTCCCTAAGGAGCTCAGCCTTCCAGATAACTGGAAAATAAATGTCGGCGCCAGGCACCTGAGACTTAAGTCCACCCCCACCCCCACCCCCGGTGGCCCACTGGATGGAAGAGCAGCTGGGGAGCACAGAGAAGCTGAGGGACCCTGAGTGCTCCCTCGGCCCATCATCTGTGCTTGTAAGCTAGGACAAAGACTAGAAGACCCCTAGGTGGTACCCATGCAAGGGGGTAGAGAGCATGTAGGGGAAGAGGCACCCAGTAGCTACCCAAGGAGCAGACCCCTTTGGGTGAGACAGTCTCTGTGCCACACGGCAGCGGTGATAACAATTCAGGGTGACAGGAAGGTCAGTGTAATGGGGACAGACATGAGGGTGCTTTGTTCCACAGCAAGCACTAATGGTACAAATTGCTATTATATTGATAATGAATGAGATATACGGTGTATTATAATTATATTACATTACTGTGTTACAGGAATAGAGCAAGATTACATAATTATAGATTAAAACAACAGCGCCATAGACAAACCTGTATTATATCATTATATAAATAACTGGGTCTAATATTTTACAGCAATATATTGCAGGAGCTGTGGTTACCGCATAAATGATAGCGGAACGCCTCACGCGGCTAGGTCATTTGCATGTCATTAGCATATCCTTCTTACGCAGGAAGCTGACAGATTGAGCTGACGGGAGGGCTCATGGCTTGGCAATCAGCCACCTGGAATAACAAACTCTCAGGAAATTTGTGTTTGGCGGAATGTGTCATTATGCCGGAAGACTGAGGGCTAACAACCACATAATCTTTCTCATCCCCCAGCTCTTTCTGTGGGAGCTCTTTGGCTTGCTGCCATATTGGCTTAAAAAAAAAACAAAAAACAGGTATCTGAACTCTGACTCTACCCCAAAAAGACACTCCATTACGTATTAGCTATATATCATCCATCTACGACTGAATAGCATCAGTCCTGGCTGCCCCATAGAGACTTTGGCATATCCAAGTCCAGAAGTAGATATCACTTGGCAGAATGTCCCTTCCCCATACACTCAAGAACCAGAAACACGGTCCACATAAGACCCTCTTCCCAGAGCGCCCAGCTCTGAGCTAATGATGGCTCTTGTCCAAAGGAGGCTCATAGCGGGAGCATGACAGGCGTGTGCTGGTCATAGCCATGTGCTAACCAAAATCTCTGGTGTCACAGTGAGCAAACTCGGGCCCATGCTTTGGGCGCAGACACATATGGAGTGGGGAGCCACAGATGTACCCTGCTGGTAGGTCTACAGTAAATGTTGGGGCAGCTACAGTCAAGCAGGAGCATTGAGGGCAGCTAGGTCCTTGGAACACGGAACAGAAATGCTGGCGAGTAGGTTGGTGGAGCTTGTCCTCCAAAAGCCAACCACAGGGACAGCAACCCCTTGGCCAGCCTGCTTCGTTCCGGTTCTGCTCATCCCAGCAGCTGTTTCCTGCCTTCCTTTTCCTCCACGTGTCTGGACCTCCCCATCCTCTCACTGTGCTGCTTCATCATCCTGCACTGTATGTGAAGCAGATCTGTCCAGCCCTATTCTTTGCCTTCTCCTCCCCGTCTCCCTGGGGCTGGAAAGGAAAATCCTAGCATCGTACCGTGGTCCTTCTACACACTGGAGACTCAAGCCTCCAGCCAGCCCGACATGCGGCAAGGCACTCTTAGGGTCTGCCTTATCAGCCATTTCCTCTCAAAAGCAAGGGCTCTCCTCTCTCCTCAAAGCCCAGATTCCATACACAAGCTCCCTGACTACTTTTGGCCACCCCACCTCCTGCTTGCCAGAGTAAATGGGGCCCCGGATTGAGAACTCAAATGTTCTGGAGGTACAATATTTGCTTAGAGTTGCAGGCAGCCCTGGGTTTGATTCCCACCACTACATAAAGTAGGGATGGCTGTCCACATTTGTTAAGTGCAGCACCAGGGAGATCTCAGAGGTGACACTCATCCTTGGCTACTTAGGACGTACCAGATCAGCCTGGGGTTCACGGATCCCTCTCTCAACAAAAACACCAAACACCGTTCATGTCTCTCGGATAACTCCAGCAATGCGCCTGCAGCCGTGACATCCTTGACTTCCATTTTCCTTTCTCCTGTGCCCCTGCACACAACTCCTTTTAATTAGCATCTGCTCTACCTGCCAGAAGCCTTACAGGACCCAGGAGCCTTCAGTTCTTTGTCGCGTTCTACAAGGCAAATAACAGATCCAAACCATGGTGTGAGGGAGTATTGGTTGTAGTATTAAGGCCACTCCATGTAGTTAAAAGGGAGGTTTATTTTGTGAGGTAACTTACAAGTAAAGGGATAGATTACAGGGTCCGGGAAAGGTGTAGCGCAGTCCGGCAGTGTTCCCTGGAGAACTCTGCTCTGTCTACCTCCAGCATCCAGGATCCAGGAACCACGAGAGCTGGCACATCTGGATCTCAGGTCTTAAGGGCCCCTCTCTCGGCCCCGCCTTGTAGGTGTGACAGTTACCGGACGCCTACAATGGGGGTAGTACTTCCAGGTCAAAGCTGGAACAGCTACCCACTACAAGGGAGGGCTCAGGACTCTTCGGGGTTCCCTGTGATCCCCAGCTGTGTGTTCTTTCTCTCCTTCCTCTGTCTCCCTCCCTCCCTCCCCCATCTCTCAGTAGGATCTGTTACCCAGGCTAGCCTTAAACAACTCCGGGGTCAGCATCCGAGTGCTGGGACTCAGTTGTGCACCATCCTCTCTTGCTTATACTGCAAAGTCCCCCTGGTACCCACAGGGGACTCGTTTCAGGATGCCTGTAGACCCACGTTTGCAAGCGCTTTAGTCCTCATATAAAACGGTATGGTATCTACATACAAATACCTGTGCACAGCCTGCTGCAGACTCGAGGTACTTTACATCATTTCACACACCACTTACAATACCTCACACAATGCAAGTGCTATGTAAAGAGCCGTTATCCTGTATTGCTTTTGGAAATAATGGAAAATCTGTACGTGTTCGATACAGATACAGTTTTTTAGCTATTTCCTATGTACAACGGACTACATCTATGGATGCAGAATGCACAGATTTGGAGTCTGGCCATTTAACTTTTTGCTCATTCCCTTGGGCTTTATCCTATCTACACACACAAAAAACGTACTTAACACCCCCCCACCCCCGCCGCCATTAAAACAAAATCTGTGTTGTGCCAGAGTTCATTTCAATGGGCTCAGGAGAAGCGCCTGATAACATTTGGAGAACTGTGCAACCCAGTTATTATTAAAAATTAGAATTCCATCTTAACACACAGATAATCCACTCCTCACCATTCATCACTTCCTGGCTAGCCACGGTATTTTCCTGCTCTCTATTTGGGGTTTTACATGACTGTTGGAGCTGCATGTGGGGGAGAGAGTCTAGACAGCCGTGACCACAGCACAAAGGATCTTCTCCTGGACTCCCACATCCTGCTGATAGGGTCAGGCAAGTGGAAGGGCTTACATCACAGAAACCAGCAGGTGTTTCGAGGATGTTTTCCTCAGAGAGGTGGCTGGTAAACACTGGTGAGCGTTCTACTTCACACACACACACACACACACACACACACACACACACACACACACACACACACACACACACACCGTCCCCGGATTCCATGTTCCTTTCTGAGAACCCCCATCTCTGCCCTCTTCATGGCTCAGGTTCCTCAGAGAGAAGTCTGCGTCTGCTGCCACCGTCTCCAATGTACTGCCCTCTTTCACTCCGACACACAATGCCTTGTGTGCATCTCTTTTCACCTGTAGTGCCAGTGACGTCAAGAACACCATGACCTGCTCAAGACTTCATGCCTTAACCCCAACCCTCTCCCCCCCCCCCCCCGCCCCATCTACACGTGAGGTCCTCGGTCTTCAAGGCATAGTTGCTGACTGATGGATGGCCTGATATTGACTGCCCTCCAAGAGAGCGCTTCTCTACCCTTCACAGCCAACCTCCTCCCGACCCCCGCATGTCCTCAGCCTCAGGACCACCTGGACTCCCCAGGACATTCCTCAGCTCTCATGTCCGTCTTGTGCTGGTGACCCCCAAAGCGAACTATTCAACCCAGATCTGCATGCCCAGCTGTCCACTGCACAGCGCTGGCATGTACCCACAGACACCGATTACCATTGGACTCTTCCCTCTCCTCTAGCTGCCTCCCCAGTTCTTCCAATACAGAGAGAGAGACACCCGCCCAAGGCACCCCATGTAACCCTGCCCCTCTCAGCCACAACATCCCCACAGCCAATGCCCCTCTCCTCACCCTTCCCATGCCCTGTCCCTCACACTCCTCATCCTTCGACCCATCCATCACCTGCTTCTCATCAAGCTTCCTGTGGGTGATAAGTCCTCACGCGTCCAGCCTCCTCCCAGAAGTACCTTCCCCACCCTGCAGCCACAGTGGTCTCTCATCTCTTTTGACTGTGTTATTTCCCTGCTTAAACCCACAGGGCTTCCCCACTGCTCCCTACACGAAGTCCCTAAGCCTGGCACACAGAAGGCCTTCTAATCTACCCTCCCTCCAGCCATTCTGAACTACTCCAGATGTCCCTCAAATACCCTTGTGCCCACATTTGACCCTTCACCTTCAATTAGCTTCCTATCTGAGTCAGGCTTCCTGTTGCTGTGAAGAGACGCCATGACCTCAGCACCTCATATAACAGAAAACCTTTCACTGGGGTGGCTCACGTACAGTTCAGAGGTTTAGTCCATGATTGTCATGGCGAAAAGCAAAGCAGCGTGCAGGCAGACATGGTGCTGGGGAAGGAGCTGAGAATTCTTGCACCCCGACCCGAAGGCAACAGGAAGTGGTCTAAGACAATGGGTGTGGCTTGAGCATATATAAGACCTCAAAGCCCACCTCTACAGTGACGCACTTCCTCCAAGGCCACGCCTACTCCAACAAAGCCACACCCCCTAATAGTGCCACGCCCTTTGGGACCATTTTTTTTTTTTTCAAACCACGCTTTCCTGAACCCATTTGTGTCTGTCCAACCTCTGCCTGATATTAATAGCCCATTCACCCCTCCAGACCCAGCCCTGGGCCACTCTCCAGAGAGGCTTAACCTCACCTATGAGAGAAAGGGGGGGCACTGCTGTATGCATGTTGGCCCCCTCATCATCACGCCACACCGTCCTTCATGATCATTGGATTTTGCATGTTTGATGTGGCTGTCCTCCCTACTGGGCCAGCAGCTTCTTGAAGGCAGAAATAGTCTCCCCCAGCAGATTCCGGGTACACCATCACCACAGGGATGTTCATTATGTAAGCAAGGGCAGGATCTACACAGAGGCTGGCCAGGCAGCAAAAAGGCCCCACTGCAGCTCAAAAAGAGGCCTTTAGAACCAGTTTGGAGCAAGGCCTGGGTTCCCTGTGCCAGCGATGCTGAAGGCAGAAAGCAGACACTGGATTCCACCCAGGTGCTGCTTCCCTGGACTGTGGCCTGCATTGCACAAGGACACTCTCTCTCCCCTCTTCACAGGTACGACACCATCACTAACCAATGGGAGACGGTAGCCCCTCTGCCCAAGGCAGTGCACTCAGCCGCGGCCACCGTGTGTGGTGGCAAGGTCTACGTGTTTGGTGGGGTCAATGAGGCAGGCCGAGCCGCAGGCGTCCTTCAGTCCTACGTGCCACAGACCAACACGTGGAGCTTCATTGAGTCCCCAATGATCGGTAAGAATCTGGCCTCTCCTCAGTCCAGCCCAGTAGGGCACCCCGCAGTCCCACATCCCAGATAGAATCAGGCTAAGCCCGAAGAGTCTGCAGACTCAGGTCTAGCCGTGGGTAGTAGGTAGCCCCAAAGCCCAGGAGCAGCCGGGATGCCAGTACCTAGAAAAGGGCAAGCCAGTCAAGATTCGGGCTGCTCCTGTCCCCCAAGCCTGTCCTCAGGGCAATCAGTGCCATACTGATGTTGGGAATGCCGCTGGGAACAACAGGAGGGAGGCTATGACCACCTGCCTTGACCACCTGGTTCCGCCATCCTCACAGACAACAAGTATGCCCCTGCTGTCACCCTCAACGGCTTTGTGTTCATCCTGGGAGGATCTTACGCCCGAGCCACCACCATCTACGACCCGGAAAAGGGCAACATCAAGGCAGGCCCAAACATGAATCACTCTCGCCAGTTCTGCAGGTGAGGGGGGTACCTGAGCTGGGGTTGTGGAGGAGTGGGGACAGGGGAAGGGTGCATGGCTGAACCCACCAGAAGTGGGATTCCAAGGACTCGCCACCTCCCCACACCAAAACAACTGCAAACCTGGAGTGGTGGCCTTCCTCGCCCCATCCCTGCCACAGAAATGCATGTCAGGGCTAGAGTACAGTATGGCACCCCTAGGAGCAGCTGCGATCGGATCCTGTGATAGCAACTGGCCCAGGACCCCCAAACTGTGCCTCATAGGACCTCATCTCACACTGGAAGAGACATCAGTGCCACCCTCCCTTCAGTGAGAAGCAAGGCCAACTCTCTCTCTCCCAGGGTGCCTTCCAGAGGCAGGTAGGGATAATTGACCTCCTCATGAGGGGGATGCTCACATGTGTGAGCCCCATGCTGGCCCAGGCAAAGCACAAGATACTCAGAAGCTACCGACTTGCAAGCACATGGAGGAAGAGGAGGTAGAATGCAGATTGGCTCCGAGCACCCCGACCCCAGGTCCGTGAGACACCGGTCCTTGCCCTTCTGGCTGCCTCCTTTACCATTCTAAGAGGAACAGGAAAACGGAGAGGCAGGGCCAGACACTCTACTCTTGACAATGCCATAGTAGGTTCTTCCAGAGTCTCCTTGTTGACTATGCAGAGGCAATGACGAAGTTTTCAGTAATGGGAACAAGAAGCATTTATTGAGCGCCTGTTGTTTGCGTCGCTACCACAGAAGATAACTCTAACTCCCAGGATGTTGCTGCAACTTGGATACGTCGCTCCCCCAGCCCTAGAAAATTCTATCCTGCTCTGGTGTTTAGACCAGAGCACTGAACTGCGAGGCTCCTGGCGGAGTTCTGGTTCCTCGGGTTTTGAACGGTCCATCCCTCAGTACCACAACGGCAGTCACGGTCTGACTTTCCTGTGGCTGACAGTGATGTCCGGACTACTGAGTCAGTGAGGGAGGGGCCCATGTTTCACCCGAGACGATGAGTCACAGGAAACACTGAGTACCAGGGGTTGGGTGGGAGCGGGCCTTTGTGAGCGAGACAGGGAGATGGTCGGCGATACAAACGGGCCATGAAAGCCCAGAGTAGCGAGGAACCAGAAAGGAGCACTAGGGAAGCCGCAGTGTCGGATAAGGAATCTGGAGTCGAGATGTGTTCCGATCAGGACCTTGGAAATGTGAGTCGAGTCCTGGAAAACTTCTGGGTCCATTTTCAAGAAATAGTCAAGAAGAATTGGCCATTTGATGGAGTGATGAAGGAGAAGTCGGGGGCTAGAAACATGGCTAGAAGCAACAGCTGAAAAGCATTAAGAAGTGAGTGCAGGGCTGGAGAGATGGCTTAGTGGATAAGAGCACTTGTTGCTCTTACAGAGGACCCGGGTTAGATTCCCAGCATCCACACGGAGGTTCACAAATACCTGTAATTCCACTTCCAGGGTATCTGATGGCCTCTGCAGACACCAGGCATGCATGCTGTGCACATACATACATGCAAGCAAAACACATAAAATGCAATGCAATGAATAAACTTAATAAGGTACTTTTAAAGAAATGCAGAAAAAGCAGGATACCGGGCTTTTGGAAGAGCTGTCTGGAATGACAGGTCCCAGTCAGCGAGTGTCACTCAGGAAACAGGTCCAGGCAGAGCTGTTGGCCACCCTCAGAGCATGCTTGGCCCTTGAGTTGCAGGTGGTAGCAACCTCGGTCACGTGTGTTGAGAAAACAGGAAGAAAGTGGCACTGCTAGGTTCCTGGGCAGAGGAGCAGGCCTCCCCATCACAGGGCTGCTACTTGGCTAGATCTGACCCATTGTTCTGTCTCTTGGCATTTTGAGTCACAGCCCCAACTCGGTGTGAACATTCAGAAGGCTCTGTATGCATAGTAAGAAGAGGCTCAGTAAAGGCCCAGAGATGGGCAGGCATCTGTGTAAGAAGCGACCCCCTTTGCAGCTGTCTGTAGGTCAGTAAAGGCCCAGAGATGGGCAGGCACCTGTGTAAGAAGTGACCCCCCTTTGCAGCCGTCCATAGTCTCTCAGTGGAGCTGGGAGGAGGCAGCTAATGAAAATGAGCCTGTCTCCCCTCGGACACCCCAAGTGTTCCTGTAGAAAAATGTCCTTGTTGTTTTGTTTATTAGCCCAGGTTAGGTGGCAAAGAAGAGCGAGGAGATCCCACACCGCCTGTGCAAGAGGGTCTAGGGGCCCCCCCGTAACCAGGACAGTGTTGGGATTCTGTCTCCAGAACCCCTATGGAAATTCAAGGCCTAACTCTCTGCCCCCCTTTCTCCTCTCGTAGCGCTGTGGTGCTCGATGGTAAAATTTATGCAACCGGAGGCATCGTGAGCAGCGAGGGACCAGCCCTGGGCAACATGGAAGCCTATGAGCCCACAACCAACACATGGACCCTCCTACCCCACATGCCCTGTCCTGTGTTCAGACACGGCTGTGTCGTGATAAAGAAATACATTCAAAGCGGCTGACATCAGCGGAGAGCCCAGGACAAGCCTATGGGACAAGTCTGGTGAGGCACATGCCACACACCATGGTTATCTTTCGACACCAATGAGAGGCCCACAAAACGCAATCAAGAAACTCACTGCGCGAACATTTCGAATATTCTCTACATTGAATGTAGAAAATCATCCTCGCCTTTTGGGTGAAGTGGGGCACAGTGCTCCGGGCAGCAGGAACCTGGAACACACAGAGCCAGGGATCTCTGGCCAGCCAAGGCGCTTGCTCTCAACAGGGGGCGCTCGCTCTGCCCGGTGCAATAGTTTCACATATTTTTCAACTGGGAGAGAAGCTGGTTTTTTTTTTTTTTTTTTTTTTTTCCTTCTTGCAGAGCAAGCTCAATCCCTAAACCACCATAGATCAGTTATCCTGTGACAATATTGGGCACCAGGCTCTTTGGGAATAAGGTCAAAGTGTCCTTATCACTTTGATTCCTACTTTTTGTTTTTTGTTTTGTTTTGAACCAATCTACACGTTCAAGTGGCCGAGAGAAAAAAAAACGAAGGACGGGACCATGCAGCACCAAGGCCTAGGAGGGGGCTGGTGGCCACCAGACAGGAGAGAGGGCCAGCTGCGTGTGCCCAGCCCGGGCTGGCAGCCGCAGGGATCGCTGGGAAGAGCCGCCTGTCCTTCACGGGTTTTTCTAACCATGTTTTCGCTGCAAAAGGACATGGTGGATGTGCTAGCTTTCTCTTAGCCAGTATGAATTATTTAGATTTCCAAGGCATTTTCTTGATACACAAAAGGCTATTTTTAAGTACCGAGAGGGGGAGGCCACAAGAGGGATAACACAGGGACTTCCCAAAGCTCTTTGTAGGTAGTGCCAGAGCCACGGGGGGGGGGCACTCGCTCTCACTTTTCTATGTGTGCAGAATAGAGGATCTCTCCTGAGATGGGCCATGCCCCCACTTTATTTTTGGAAAAAGTTAACTCCCAGACAGCCCTGGAAGACCATGCCTCACAGAGGCATTGTCAGGGGGGCAAGGGTCTATCCTAGAAGAATACAGTTCTGGCTTCTGACACCAGTCCAGCTCTCCCTCCGTGAGGTAAAGCTGAGGACCCAGGCCCAGGCAAGGGACTGAGGGAGGGAGGGCGGGAGGGAGAAGAAATGTCTACAAAGCACAGGAGACTATTTTTGATATTTATAGCTATATATTCAAGGCACCTGCCACAAGAGCTCTCAGGATGGGGACAGCCTTCTTAGATGAGCCATGACAGCCACGGCCCGAGGGGCACAAGTAGAACCGTTTTTCTTCTTGCCCTGTTTTAACAGTAACCCGAGAAAAGGGAAGCCAGGAAAGAGATCCCGACGAGGCTCAAAAGAGAATGGCCTTCCCATTAGTCCTTAGACCTTCAAACCTCACCCGGTCATCAGTTTCCATTCTAGGGCAGGAAGAAGGCCGCGCCGCTGCCGCCACCGCCATCGCCACCATGCTGTTTAGTTGAAGTTAGTACCAAATACACACCGTTTTTTCTACCTGGGAAGTCAGCTCGCCGCCGTCACTTCACGATAAGAACCGTTTGGCAGAGAGAGAGAGACAGGACACACTTTCCATCATTCAGTATTGGACGACACAAAATCCCAGTCCTCACGACGGGCGTCTCCGTCCAGCATCCCAAGTGTGGCTCCCACTTGACAAAGATACCGAGCTTCGTTATGCAGTTTTTAATATTTATTATTTAAAAAAAAAGTAATAAGCACAAAACTACATACCTTGTATGTCATTTAAAAAGTATTTATGTCAAACAGGGTGCAAGTGTGAACCCAAGGACCGGAGCACAAATTTCTAACTGCCTGGGGCAGGGCGAATGTGAGCATTGGTGTGCATCTGCCTCCAAGGGAGGTGTTAGTGGTCAACAGGACTCCACAGATGACACTGAAATTCTGTTTCTCTCCTCATCTATCACACTGGAGCAAAACTGGCTATTTCTGTGAATGATATAAAAAACAGGGTTCTCTGTAATGGTATTGTATATAGTATATGTTTATTGTTAAGTTGTTATATTATAATAAATATATTTATAGATCTAGACTCGGAAGCCGATGCAATGTCTTTGTGTGCCCTGGTGTTCGCCTCAGTATCGACATAGCCCTGTGCAAGCCTGTTACTCCTCTTGGTTACTGAGAGTATGTGTCCTCTTACAGACGTCCACGTAGGTTTGGGTGACTGGGGAGGACCCTTTGCAAGAGGACAGAGGCCGATGCACATAACCCGTGAAAGACAGCGGAAGGTCAAAGTTGAAAGGACTCACAGGCGCAATAGACTTGAGCTAGACTCTTCCCTACGATCTTCTCATCACAGCCATGCATCTGAAAGCTCCATAGCTTGCTGCCCCCGCCTCCCCTGTCCCTTCACACCCCTTCACTCCTGCACGGGAGTCACTTTATGTTCTCAGTTCATCAGCCTAGCAGGAGATACATGACACCTTCCTCTAGGAAGAAATACAATTTCCATGCTAAGACCCAGGTAAGGTGGTCTTCTGCTTCCACCTTTACTCCCGAAGGGTTCTCGGGTCTGCCACACAGACACAACACACTTGGCTCTACCCAGGACACCTAGGCAGGGTTTAGTTAGCATGAAATGTGGAAGGCCTCTGTCAGGAAGGACGTTCACAAAGAGAGGGTAGATTTTTCCAGCATAGTCACCCACATGAAGCCTCCATGCCCCTTAATCCCTAAATCTTACCAAGAAAGACCTAGTGTTTCCTTGAAAGGAAAACCCTAGTAAGACTTGGAAGAGGAGGTAAGAAGAGGGATTCTCCTGAAAACTTGGCTGAAGCCTTGGGATGAGAGGTCCATACATCTATCAAATAAATATTTCCCTAGGAACATGAATCCTGGAAGGAAGGCTGGAGGCAATATGAAGGATGGCAATCATGAAAGCTGAAATGCTAACTTGTCATGAGAGCAGTATGTTAGCTCCATTCTTGTCTAGTCCAGTTTTTTTTTTTTTTTTACATCAAGGAAAATGTTCTCGTGGTCCATGAAGGGTTTCATGTGTTTTATACCTAACTCTGGTGGTAAACAGATTCCTTTTTACCATAGAGAGATGGCTGTACCGGATTAGGAGACCCACCATGAGCACCATCAAGGTACAACCACCTGGCCTAACGAAGATAGTGAGAAGAACACTCCACATGGTGTGTGGATTTTTTTTTCTTAAGAACCTCAAAATAAGAGAGCAATTGAGAGAAAGATCTATTGCCTGTGTGATAAAGAGAATCTCAGTTAAAGGGGCCAGGTAATGCAATTGGAAAATGTTAGTTAAGTAGAAATAGGTGTTAGAACAAAAAAAAATAATAATAAAAAGGTGCTGGCAAACAGAATCCAAAAGTTAAAAAAAAAAAAAAAAAAAAAAGCTCAACACTGAAACTCGACAAGGAGTGAGGTAACACCTTCTAACTATTAAGTTAACTCCCTAAACCCACCTGTAGGGGGAGCTGTGCTGAGAAGGCGCATGAGTCCCCATAATAGTATTGAGGGCTCTGCCAATGGACAGCAAGGAGACAGGCACCGGGTATCAGGTTCCCAAGGAGCACTGAGTAAATCACTTCTAGACAGCCATAAAGAAATGACACGAACTCTAGGAAAATAACGCCAGCTATTCTAACAGGGTGTGTGAGGATGACTAGTACTTGTCTGTTGACATTAATGATGCACTAGCCACCACGCTAAGCGTACAAAGCACTGGATCCTCGCAGTTCAGATATGAAAGACCCCAAAACAAAGAAAATCCATGCTTGTCCAAGATTGTAGCTTAAAGTGTGCAGGGCCCCATGGCAATAGGATCAGCATCCATCCCTAGTGCATGAGCTGGCTTTTTGGAGTCCACTACCTATGACAGGACACCTTAGCGCACAGCCTTGATGCAGGGGGAGGGGCTTGAATCTTCCTCAACTGAATGTACCAGGCTCTGCTGACTGACTCCCCATGGGAGGCCTTACCTTGTTGGAGGAGGGAATGGGGGGTAGGTTGGGGGGAAGGCTGGTGGGCGGGAGGAGGGGAGAGAGGGGGATCTGTGGTTGGTATGTAACATGAATAAAAAAATGTCTTTAGAAAATGTGCAGCTATGTGTGGAAGATATATATGCATGTGTATCAATGTACGTAGAAGAACCCACTTTGCAAGACCACCTAGGACTGCTGAGTGCTAACAACTCTGAATCCAGGGTTCTTTTTCCTCCCCAAGCTACCTCAGAAACCCTTACGTTCATATGAAACGACCAACTGTGCAGCCCTATCATTGTACTCGTGGAACTGCGAGCATATATTCTCTCTTTTCAAGAATTTATACAAGTAATTACATATATACTTCTATAATAAAAATGTAGATATGCTATGCATATGTTTTTTTTTCCTTTCTTTTCTTTTCCCTGCAGTGCCAGAGGATCACACTCAAGGCTGCATGTTAAGTAACCACTCTGCCACTGTACTACGTCCCCAACCCCTGTAAAGTGCTTCTGTGGCAATGAGCAACAGAAAGTAGTGTTTCCCTGAGTTTCAATCTAAGAAATGCTTTGTGTGTATATTGTTGTTGGCATTTTACTCTTTTGAGGGGCCCACCACCCAGCTCCCAAATAAATCACACACAGAGGCTTATTCTTACCTATTAATGCCCAGCCTTAACTTGGCTTGTTTCTTGCCAGCTTTCTTTAACTAACATTATCCCAACTACCTTTTGCATCTGGGCTATTCCTGTACTCTTCTGTAAATCTTACTCTTACTCCATGGCTTGCTGTGTAGCTGGGTGGCTGGGTGGTTGGCCCCTGGAGTCCTCCTTCTTCTCTGAGTACTTTCTTCTTCTTCTTCCCAGATTTCTTCTTCTATATAGTCTCTCTCCTGCCAGCCTCACCTATCCTTTCTCCCACCTCGCTATTGGCTGTTCAGCTCTTTATTAGACCAGCAGGTGTCTTAGACAGGCACAGTAACACAGCTTCACAGAGTTAAACAAATTCAACATAAACAAAAGCAACACACATTAAAATAATATTCTACTACACATGTGTGTGTGTGTGTGTGTGTGTGTGTGTGTGTGTGTGTGTGTGTGTGTGTGTGTAGACCACCAAAAGCAGTAAAGAAACCAGAAAGGATCTGAGAAAAATTAAAACTAAGAAAACAGATCACCACATGTTAGTGCTAAACTCTGGAGTATATTACCGAGATCCTGTGAAGGTCTTGCTTCCTCCTCCTCTTCATTTTCCTCCTCTTCCTCCAGAACTAGAGATTTTTTTTACGTTTTGAGACAGGTCTTAAGTTGCCAAAGCTGGCCTTGAACTTGTAATCCTCCTGCCACAGCCTCCTGAGTAGCTGCAGTTATAGGCCTACACCACTAGGCTATGATGTAAAGGTCTTTAGCCCACAGTAACATGCTTACATGGAGCAGCTGCACACAGCATCTCACGTATGGTCTCAACTGCCTCGGCAGCACCGGGGTACCATCTCCATGCTTTATAAAGTGAAGGAAGTCATTGGCACAGAGAGGATCAGAGGAAGTGAATGGAACATGAATTTAATTGTGGCACAGCCCTGCAGAGGATCCTCAGCGAAGCCCACCAGGCTCTGAGATTTCAACAAGTCAGTCCATGGCCTGTCAGTGTCCAGGGACAGTTCAGTGAATCGAGAACCCTTGCTAAGCACGTGGCTCCCCAAGGCAGCCCTTGCTTAGCTCTTGATTCCCAAACCAAGTCTCCTTCCTTTCAGTCACCTGTGTTTAAATTAAAAAATGTTCACAGCAATTGTAGTGATTCATTAAAGTACCACATTAAAACATAAAGGCATTCGATTGCATCCTTGTCTTGACGTAAATATTTGTGTTAGCAGACAAAGTTACAGCCAACTCTAGTCATAAAATGTTGGGACTGTGGGATGAAAGCTCTCTAATAATCTACTTCTTTTGTTTCTGAGGTTGACTAAGTTCAGTAAATGTGGAAATCAGCATAGCAGACCAGTGATCTGGAATTTAATTGTGTGATAGGCAATAGCTCCCCCTTTTTTTGTTGTTGTTGTTTTTGTTTTTTGTTTTTTGAGACAGTGTTTCTCTGTGTAGTTTTGGTGCCTGTCCTGGAACTCACTCTGTAGACCAGACTGGCCTCAAACTCACAGAGATCCGCCTCACTCTGCCACCCAAGTGCTGGGATTACTGGCATCTGCTCCCAAGTCAAGCTCCTGTGTTTATTTAAATGCTAAAGAAAAAAATTGCAATTAATTTTCAAGTCTTTCTCAGAGAATCTTAAGCTTTAAGCAAAGTAATCATACAGTATTTAGAAATACTAGAACCTCATACTAACTGATTTTGCTTTTTTGCCACAATGAGAATATTACAAAAGGCTCTGTGCTATAATGGCCACTGAAACATGATGAGGGGCACTCATGTGCTTTGATGGAGCCCAGAGTTTCTTGGGGCTGTGTTTTTCTCTGTGGCTTTTGGACTCCAACAATATATAATTTCAGAGCAATGGTTACGGATTTACTGTTGCTTGAGAAATTAGAAGTTCAAGGGCACAATTAGGGTTTCTGTTGCTGTGAAGAGACACCATGACCACGGCAACTCTTGTAAAGGAAAGCATTTCATTGAGGCTGCCTTACAGTTCAGAGGTTTAGTCCATTATCGTCATGACAAGAAACATGACAGCATGCAGGCAAACATGGTACTGGAGAGGAGCCGAGAGTTCTACATGTTGATCCTCAGGCAGCAGGAAGAGACTGCCACACTGGCCTGGCTTGAGCATCTGAGACTTCCAAGCCCACCCCCTAGTGATGCAATTCCTCCAAAAAGCCAAACTGACTCCAACAAGGCCACACCTCCTAATAGTGCCACTCCCTATAGACCTATGGGGTCCATTTTTATTCAAACTACCACAGGCATTTTAGAATTTAGATCAAATATATTAAGCAGTACCTCCTTGAGCATTTCCTTCGTTATTATCTGAATCCACTATACCTATGAAATCATACACACCACACTTTGACAGGTCTCTTTCTAGTGCATTCACATGTACATGGTCCCTCTTAATGTCCTGGCTTTTTGTTGTTGAGACAAGGTCTTGCATATCCCATTCTGGCCTCTAACTTGTTATACAGCCAAGGGGAAGGGTGACCTTGAGCTTCAGACTCTTCTGCCTTGACCTCCCAGTCCTGGGATCACAAGCACATGCCGACCCAGGGTTTCATGCATGCTAGGTGAGAACTCAGTTACACCCGCAGGCCCTGTGTTTCCTCTTTAAGTCACAGCCTTTAGTTTTTGATGCTTTCCAATGTCTCCCAATTCAGCAGCCACACCTTGAGTTCACGCCTCAGAAATACGTCCCTCCTCTTTTTCTTTTTTATTGATTTTTTTTTCTTCAACACAGGGTTTCTCTGTGTAACAGAACCCCAGCTATCTTGGAACTTGATTTGTGGACCAGGCTGGCCCTGAACTCAGATCCACCTGCCTCCACCTTCGGAGCACTGGGATTAAAGGCGTGCACCACCGTCACCCAACTTGCATCCCTCCTCTCAACGGTTACCTCGCCCTTGTAACACCCAAGTCCTTCTGCCAGATCCAGAAGACAAACGACAGTCCTAGCAACCTAACTATCAGCCTCCTCTGCGGCTTCTTTTCGGTAGAGAGCTGCAGGGCAGGGGGAAGTGTATTCACATTGATTGACACTTCAAGTGTGCCTCATTCTTTCCTGTTTTCATCTCTGACTCTCTCCGAAACCTGCGCTTCTACCCTGCACGTTTCCCCCTCACCAAGCTCTCTGTGACCAAGTTTATCTCCTCACCAACTGAGAGGGGAGGTTCAGGGGAAGTGGGGGTTAGAGCCTGGAAGACTGGATCAAGTTTGAATTCATGTAGAACAAAACAAAACAAAAAAATAAAACCACTCTGGCATGGCTATGAATGCCTGTGACCCCAGCACAGAGACAAGCATTCTCTATCTCCTAGCTCAGTCTCTGTGGCAGCCAGAATCCCAGAAGAAAAACCCTCATTAGACTGTCCAGACCCAGTGCCAGGCGAGTTCCAGGAATGAATCTACCCCCTGCAGTGGCAGTGGCCGGAAGAGAAACTGAGTGCTCTACGGGACTGCATGAAATGCTGAGCTGTACATGTGGAGAGCTGGCTGGGATCAAAAGAGCACGATCCATATCTAAACTCTGATGATGACTGCCACCAGGTCCCTCTGGGTGTGCACATGGCTGTGGCTACTCTTCAAAGTTTCCATAAACCCTACAGCTCATGAGAATACATTTATTGTCTTATGGTTCTGGACATTGTTAGTCTGAATTAGGGTCTAGGAGCTAAGACAAGGCATCCGTGTACCTGTGTTCCTCCTGGGGGCCATGGGAAGAATCTAACTTTCCTGTATCCGTGTGATTACACTATAGCCCCACGATAATCTCCAACAACCTCTCCATCTCATGGTTAATCGTGTCTTCAATGTCCCTTCACCATGTGAGGTGAACTTGCAGGGAGCCATTTTAGCTTACCAAAGGGATGGAGCATAAAAGCACTACCAAGTTACTGAAACATAACTTTGATGATAGAAACACAGCCACGGAAACCAGCCAGGACTTCTGGTCTGAACACAACCAGGCTGATTGTTTGCTACAAAAAAAAAAAAAAAAAAAACAAACCCTCTCCACAAGATTGTAACCAAGCTTAGCATCTCATAGATGATTTTCAAAATGACCAGAACACAATCCAAGATCACTTGACATTCAAGAGTTAGGAATACATTAAGTAACTCACAAAAGAAAAGGTAATTAACAAACACCAACCATGGGGTTGTACAGATGCTGAAATGGTTTAAAGAAAATAAAAATAAAAAATCTTCAAAACAGAAGAATAGAAAGAAAAAAAAACTTTATTAAAAGTGAACAGAGGAGCCAGGTGTGGTGGTACACACCTTTAATCCCAGCACTCGGGAGGCAGAGCCAGGCCGATCTCTGTGAGTTCAAGGCCAGCCTGGTCTACAGAGGGAGATCCAGGACAGGCACCAAAGCTACACAGAGAAACCCTGTCTTGAAAAAAAAAAAATGAACAGAGGGGTCAAAGAGGTGGCTTAGCAGTTAAAATTAGAGCACTCACTGAGCATCATGGGGACTGGAGTTTGGCTCCTAGCAACTATGTAAGATGCTGACATCCTGCAGACATCTGTAAGCCCAGGTGGGGGGGAGGGGGCAGAGATGGAGGACCACTGGGGATTTCTGACTACCAGCCTAATGGAGAAAACATAAGCCCTAGATTCAGGGAGAGACCCCACACCAAGGGAATCAGTAGGAAGTGATCAGGAGGATACCCGACCCCCTCTTCCGGTCTCCCATATATACACATGTGGATACACTCAAACAGACACACATAAATAAATCTCTTAAAAAAATGAGCACAGCCTCAGTAACTTTCAGGACAATATAGAAAGAACCAACACCCATGTCACTGAAACCCCAATAGGAGAAGAGAAAGATGTTGGCACAGACAGAACTGAAAGAAATAATGACCAAAAATGTCTCAAACAGGTGGAGTACCTAACCTTACCAATCCAAAGATCAGTAAACCCCAGACTGGAGAATCTTAAAGAAATGCATGCCCAGATACAATGATTGAGAGTCAATGTCAAGAAAAGGTCTTTAGAAGTAGCCAGAGAAAACAGCATACTACATAAGCCACAATTCAAATGACAACTTGAAATATTCAAAAGAAAATCAACAAACTGAAAGAGCATTTCAAAGCCAGACATGGCAGCACATACCTGTACCTCCAGCACTTTGGGAGGTTGAAGGTATTTCCTGGCAAACTCAAGCCCAGTCTAGACAGAGACCTTGTCTCCAAAAAGCCAACCCAACAAATAAGAAACATTTCAAAACAGCCTCGGGAGAACGAGCATTAAGAGAACAGGAGTTACACACATCTCAAGCTGCCGTCATGACTGGGGATGTGAACTTTGGAACTGGACCCAGATTGGAAAAAAAAAAATCCTCATCCTACGGTGAATGTTACAGCTAGCTGTCACCTCCACAGATGATTCTTCTCCCTAGTAAAGGCTTGGAGATCAATAATGTATGACCTACTGTGATGATCAGTTCCAACTGCTGCCTTGACTGCATTAAGAAATACCTATGAAGCCGGGAGGCGGCGGCGGCGGCGGCGGCGGCGGCGGCGGCGGCGGCGGCGGCGGCGGCGGCGGCGGCGGCGGCGGCGGCGGCGGCGGCGGCGGCGGCGGACGCCTTTAATCCCAGCACTCGGGAGGCAGAGCCAGGCGGATCTCTGAGTTCGAAGCCAGCCTGGTCTTCAGGACAGGCACCAAAACTACACAGAGAAACCCCATCTCAACAAAACAAAAAACAGAATAACAACAACAACAACAACAACAAAAAAAGAGTTCTGGCTCAAAAAAAAAAAAAAAAAGAAAAGAAAAAGAAAAGAAATGCCTGTGATATTAATGGGGCATATCATTGGGTATGTCTGTTGATGGTATTTCTCAGAGTGGTTTACCTGGGGCCCACCCTGTGTGGCATCCCATGGGCTAGAGTTCCATAGAGAATAAAAATGGGGAAGGGAAGGGGCCAGCAGAATACTTTCTTTCTCCACTTCATGGTCGGCACCAAGGATCAAGCCACGCCCAACCCTCACCTTTCTCTCCATGGTGGACTGTAGTCCTTTGAACTGGGAGCTAAGATAAACTCTCCCTCTCTTGATTTTTGTCAGGTATTTGGTTACAACAAGGAGAGAAGTAACTAGTCCATCTAATGACACTCGGCCCAACAGCTGTGCCTGACCCATGGCCCACGGACTGAATGCAGTCAAGGACAGCTACGAACATGGTCCAGGACATAATTGTAAATCTAAAACATGGTGAGATGTCTTTCTGTAATGCTACTGCACAATGCTCAAGTATGGCTGTGTGGGTGTATCTGGCAGCAATGTCCAAAGGCTGGATACACCTGCCGCGCTAACTTTTCTGTACCAATCACTTTTCTCTTTCAAACACCTGCAAAAGCTACCTTTATCGTCCTCTTCTTCCCTTTGCAAGCCCTGCACAATCCGAGCTTCCCTGGGATGCCCATTCAGACCTATCTGAGGCTATATTTCTCAAACTGCGATTCCCAAGAGTCCAAACAAAGTTCTTTTATGGTTTCTGAGCTTCATCAACATTGTGCATCTCGTATCAGAAGCCGTGGATTCTATACGCCACCGCAGTAACATCTGAAAGTGCTGAAATACCACAACTGTCAATCCCCAAATCCCCCATCTAGGGAACACTTCCTTCAGAAATAAAGAAACTCTCCAATGAAGAAAAACTAAGAATCTGTCCTTACTGGACTTGCTTCAAAGAAATTCTTTAAATTACACTCATTCATTCATCTATTCATTCATTCATCTGTGTGTGTGCATGCGCTCTCTCTCTCTCTCTCTCTCTCTCTCTCTCTCTCTCTCACACACACACACACACACACACACACACACACACACACCCCGTGGTGCAGATGGAGGTCAGATGTGACAACTTACAGGATTCTGTTCTCTCCTTCCACCACGTGGGATCCAGGGATCAAACTCAGGTCATCAGTCTTGATGACAAGTGCCCTTTGTCTGCTTTTCTCTCTTACTGGCCCTAGAGGAAATGTGGGACTCCAGTCCTGGGTAAATTATTTTCACCCTTAAGTTCCTAAAAGTATTTGTGACAGTTGAAGGGAAAACATTGTCTGACGGAGTTCCTGGTGTATGTAAGTACAATTCCTATGACCACTATTGCAACTGAATGGAAGGTTTCTATATTTTGTATCCGGCAGGAAAAGGTTCATTGTAGGTAAATTGTGAAAGGTATGTAAAGTATCAAAGAAGCCCCTACAAGTTGTTCAGAGATAGTCAGAAACCCAAGAAATGAGAATGGAATATTAAAGCTAAATAACCCAAAAGACGCAGAATAAAAAGAAGAAGAGACAAGTAGAAACACAGTAGAGAAAAATCCAAGTACATGCGTAATTACTTTGACTGCAAACTAGACCATGACATTAGCACAGCTGCCACGCCCCCTTCCCCTCCCCGATCCCACCCCTTCCCCCCAAAAACAACGCAGAAAATAACAAGTGTCAGTGAGGTTATGGAGAAGTTAGAACTCTGTACACCTTCTGTGGGAATAAAAATGGCTTGGCTGCTAAGGGAAACAGTATGGTAATTCCTTGCAAAATTAAAAATGGAACTACCATATGATCCAGTGATTCTACTTTTGGACATATCCATAAAAGAAATGGAAGCAGGGACTTCAAGGAATATTCACAGCATTATCTGCAATAGCCAGAGACAGCCGCAGCCACATGCCCATTGGAGGATGGGTGGATAAACAGAATGTAGCGTATTCCACATAATCGGATATTCTGAGACTTGACAAGGAAGGAAATCCTGAGGGGCATTAGCGGGGACAAACCTTGAGGACACAATGCTGAGAGAAATGAGAAATGAGGAGAATTCAGGCTGGACATGGAGGCACATGGCTGTAATCCCAGTACTCAGAAGGTTTGGAAAGGAAGACATGAGTTCAAGGTCAGCATGAACTATGTAGCAAGTACCAGACTTGGCTGGGCTATATAGCAAAAGTGAATAAAATAAAAATCTGATCAATAAAATAAAAACATTCAAGTTCACAGAGACAGAAAGTAGATAGGTGGTGTGTTTATTTTAGTTGTTTGGTAATACTCATATTTAGCTACTTCATCTGACTCTCGGGATTGAAAACTTCAGGGTCTAGCCCTAGAACAATGGCGGCCATATTTTCCCCTCATTGGAGAAAGAAATTACCTATGCTGAGTGAAATGTATATGGGAGGCCGCGGTTTTGAAGCAAACTTCTGCAAACCACTTACACAAAGTACAGAGTAATCAAACACGATGACAAAGCGGGTAAGTGCAGAATTAAAAACAAATGAACAAGCCTGAAGAAAAACCAAACTCCCGGAGATGGCCAGCACCCAATCAGAAGAGGCTCTGTGTGCCCGAGCAAACACAGTAAATGAGGTCTCTGCTCCAACCCTAACTACCCAACACTGAGCAACTAACTGCCTCGTCATCCCATGTCTGCCTCCTTTAGCCCTCTGTTACCTACAGAACCGGCTCCTCCGTTCAGCTCCCAGAAACACCCATTCTATTTAACAGAATGAGATGTTGTTACGCAGTTCGAGAATCACTAATTAAAAAAAAAAAAAAAGGCACAGCCAATTAGTGCTTTAAAATGAAATTGGTTACAATTATGACCCATACATGGAAAGATGAGAGGCTAGGTGTATGAAGTAAAACAGTGGGAAAAGCAGTACCATCCAAATACGTCCTTAAAAAACAGACCGAGGGGCCGGGCAGTGGTGGCGCACACCTTTAATCTCAGCACTACGGAAGCAGAGGCAGGCAGATCTCTGTGAGTTCGAGGCCAGCCTGGTGTACAAAGAGAGTTCCAGGACAGCCAGGATTACACAGACAAACCCTGTCTTGAAATATATATATATTGTTTGTGTATGTATGTGTGTGTGTGTGTGTATAGATAGATAGATAGATAGATAGATAGATAGATAGATAGATAGATAGAGGGGTAAGGATACGAATGGCCGGCAAAGCAGACTCCTGATCTGCGCTGCTCACTAAAGAGTATCACACAATGACAAAAGGCTCCATTTGCTAAATGTGATACAACCAACAAGGGCACTTCAAGATACAGGAAGCAAAACGCAATACAACCAAAGGGAGAGGCAGACAGGCCCACAATTACATTTGAGGAGTTCAGCACACCTCTCCCAGTAACTGATAGGAATAGACAGAAAAATCAGCAAGGGTACGGAAGACCCAAACATGGTAATCAATTAGGCACTCAGAAGACACTCCTCCTAAAGACAAGCAAATGCATTGTTTTCCCAGGAGCTCATAAAAACATGTGCCCAGAAACACCATACTTCTGGCCACAAATCAGAATTAATTTAAAATAATTAGAACCATATAGAGTGTGTTTCTTTGGCCATATCAGGATTAACTGAGAAATCAGCAACAGAAATACTTCAAAGTTAAAACAACACACATCTACCTAAATGATTGAGGAGCCAATGGAGTTGAGGGAAAATAGAAACATGTTGAACTGAAAGAATGCAAAACAAAAATGTCAAGATGTGTAAGACGCAGCTAAAGCAAAGCTTAACAGTTAACACTAAATGCTTACATTAGAAAAGAGGGTAGGTTTCCAATGAATGAGCTCGTCTTTCAGCTCAAGAAACAAAGTAGAAGAAAAATAATATTTAAAAGCAGAAGTCAGAAAATAAAAATTTCCTTGGGGGAAAAAACTATTTTTATGAAAAAGATGGGGAGTTAGCTCAGTCAAAAAATATTTGCTGTCCAAGCCCAAGGACCTGAGTTTGGTACTCAGTACCCATGTAAGAAGCAGGGTGGAGTGGTGAGCTTGAAATCCCAGCACTGGGGAGACAGAGACAGGCAGACCCTTCAGGCTTGCTAGTCTGTGAGTCAGGGCCTAAGGAAGGACCCTACCTAAAAAAAATAAAATAAAAAGATGGATGGCTCTGAGGAGTGATGCCCAACGTAGACCTCTGGCTTCCACGTGGACATCTGCATGTGCACACTCATCCCACACATGTGCATGTACGTGCATCCTTAGGATGGACACTCACATACTGATCAGGAAACAAAACATGAAGATAACAGCTGCCAATATCTGGGGCTGGAGATATGGCTCAGTGGTTAAAAGACTAACTGCTCTTGCAGAGGATCCAGGTTCAGTGCCCAGCCCCCACAAGTGCCTTAACTCCAGTTCCGAAGGTGTGCACATGATATACATAAACTCATGCAGATATACACATGTAAACACATTAAAGAACCTTTTAAATTGCCAGTATCTGGACAAAGAGAGGATGTCACCGCCATAGAGATGTAACAGATTAAAACTAACAAGAGACAACCAGGGTTGGACTCAGGAGCTAACTTGAAATGATTACCATTGCCAAATGGGAGCATTTGGGCACCAACCAACAATAATAGTAATGACCTGGACCATCCTGGGGTATGGAGAGATGGTTCAACTGTTAGGAGTCCGACAGATCATACAAAGTATATGACCAGTTCTCAGCACCCATGAGGAGTGGGCAGGGCTCACAACCTTCCTTGACTCTAACTCCAGAGGATCCATCACCTTCTTCTGGCCTTCACAGGCACTTACACTCATGGGCACATACCCACATAGAAACACAGACAGACATATCATTAAAAATTAAAAAAAATACACCTCGTATGTTTAAAACCTATGAATTCATTCATAATGACTAAGAAAACTAACTCATAGCCTTTGGCTGACAGAGGGATAACACAGACTTTTAAAACTGGCTCGGAGGGCAATGGTGGCCCAGATTGATGAGCATGACTAACCCACTCAAAGTGGCGCTCTTCTGGGACTCTTACGGCCCAATCTCGCCTGTAGATTTATGCTAGAAGACACCTCCCTCCCCTCTCCCTGCCCCTCTCACACCACAGTGCTCTCCCTATGCCCACCCCCAACCCCCTTCTCTGTCCCATGTCCCTGACTGGTCAGGAACCTGTTTGCAAGTGAAGCAGTATCTCTGTGTTTTGCATGTACAACTCCTCTTGTAGCCTTTAGTTTTTGTTATTGTAGAGTGTTGCATGAGTCCTAATTGGTCTTACAATAAAAACCCAGAGCCAGATAAATATCAGGGTGAAAGACCAGAGCAAACAAGCCACAGCTGCTTCTCACCTCGCCAACTACTCAGCCAAAAAGAGAAGAGCCTGTCTCCACGAATCCTCAGACTGAAGGCCTCTGAGTCCTAAGCCGAAAGGCTCTAGTTCCTGTCTCCTCACGCCTTATACACCTTTCTCCGCCCAGCCATTTCCTAGTGCTGGGATTAATGGCGTGTGTGCTTCCCAAATACTGGGGTTAAAGGTGTGTGCCACCACTGCCTGGCTCTGTTTCTCTCCTAGACTGGATCAATCTCATGTAGCCCAGTGTGGCCTTGAACTCACAGATCCAGACAGATCTCTGCCTCCTGAGTGTTAGGACTAAAGGCCACTGCCTGGCCTCTATGTTTAACTCTGTGGCTGGCTCTCTCCTCTGATCTTCAGGCAAGCTTTATTTCTTAGATTACACATGCTGCGACCCTTTCATACAGTTCCTCAGGTTGTGGTGACCGCCCCCCAACCATAAAATTATCTTCATTGCTACTTCATAACTGTAGTTTTGCTACTGTTATGAATCATAACGTAAATATCTGTGTTTTCCAACAAATGGTCTTAGGCGACCCTGGTAAAAAGGCCATTCCAACCCCCAAAAGGGGTCACAACCCACAGGTTGAGAACCACTGCACTAATCTCCATCTTTCCTATACAGCTTGTGCCAACCAGTAGTGATGAAGAAGAGATGCTTCTCTTCCTATTTTTCCACTGATAAATGGGTAAGCAGTGACTACATTAGAACTCATTTTCTAAACCCATCAATTATGGTATCTAGGACTAGAGCACCAGTCATGGCTGACATCACAAAAGGAACCAGGCACTGTGTGCCCCGAACAAGAGAACACACTGCCGCTTGGGGAGCAAGCTTGCAAAAATAATAAAAATCATGTAATACTGGAACCTGATTATATCTCTAAATCAGTGCTACCCAACATAAAAATAATACAAGCTACATTTTAAAAATATAACAACCACTTTATAAAGATTTAGGGGGAAAGTTATCTTAATAAATTTGTATTCTGTGGGGTGTACGCACATGGAAGCCAGAGGATGGCGTCGGTTGTCTTCTCTCATCCCGTCCCATCTTATTTTGTGAGAAAGGTCACTGTACCTGGAGCTCATTGATTTGATTAAACTAGCTGGCCAGCAAGCCCCAGGAATCCCTTTGTCTGTCTGTCTGTCTGTCTGTCTCTCTCTCTCTCTCTCTCTCTCTGGTCCGAGGATTACAGGGGCATGCCCTTGCACTTATCATTTTATGTGCATGCTCATAATCTTCATAATCTGAACTCTGAACTTCATGTTTACATAGCAAACACCTTACTCAATTATCACCACAGCCTATTTTTAAGAAATTTAACCAAATATACCCAAAATACAATTTTAACAGTCAATATAAAAACTATTCGGGCAGTGGTGGAGCATGCCTTTAATCCCAGCACTCGGGAGGCAGAGCCAGGCGGATCTCTGTGAGTTCGAGGCCAGCCTGGTCTACAGAGCGACATCCAGGACAGGCACCAAAGCTACACAGAGAAACCTTGTCTCAAAAAACCAAAACAAAAAATAAATAAATAAAAACTATTTAGATGCTACATCCTTTTAATAATATACCTTCAAAAGTCTTGTGAATTTTATAGTCACAGTTCATTTCAGTGGGACTCATTGCAAGCATTCATTAGCTACATGTAGTGACTGGCAGCCATAATGAACAGCACAGTTTCAGACCCAAGTTCCAATTGATGGTACAGACAGAAGCTAAATATGTTAATCTTACCAGTAGGACTCAAACAGTAAAATCCAGACTTAGTAATTCAACTGGTCAAATCTTGGGTTCTTCAACAAATTAAAGAAGAGGAAAGGAGAAAGAAAAAAAGTAAAAGACAGAGGATCAGCAAAATGACTCAGTAGGTAAGATTACTTTCCACGCAAGCCTGATGATCTGAGTTCGATCCCTGAGACCGACCTAAAGGTTGATGGAGAACTGACTCCGCAAAGCTGTCCTCTGACTTCCACACAAGCTGTGGTATGTGCATGCACGCACTTATAAAAATTAAAGATGAAAGAGAAAACCCCAGAGAAATCATAAATGTAGTATTTAAACATGCACAAAAGCATTAAAACTGTAAGGAAGGCAAGAGTCATTACCACAAGTACTAAGTAAGATTATATTCAAGGAGAAAAGGCAGCAGCACACACAGAGGCATTCTGTCTAAAGAGCTATCACTTTCTTTCCCTAGGTTGCATCTTATATTATCCATGATTGACCTATACATTTGTTTTTTAGAATTTCCCATAGTGGTTAGGTTTTACAATGAAAAGACATAAACTCAGTAAGGAAATACATGGGAATACTTGAAATTAATAGGTATTGATCTCTTAAACTTCGCAATACTCTACCCTATCTCCAAGCATAACACCTTGGTCTCTACCACCAGTTGTGGGCTTCTAAATTGAACACTCTTACTCAAGACAGACACTTGGAATCTTCTCTTGGAATTCTCACTGACTAACCATTGCCCCTGCTTCCCATCTTCAGCCTCCACTCTCCTCTTGTGGTACTACAAGATGATAATAATAACTGGGCACTCAATCAGAAACCCAGAGTTCGCATCTACGGTGTGCTCTTTAGTTTTCTGACTTTCAGCAAGTAACTGTCTGTGACCGTCCTCATCGTCGGTTCCTTGCCAACGTCACCACCTTCTCCAGCCCTGATGTGCAAGCATGTTGCTTTTCCCTGTTTAACAAAATCCTATCCTCAACTGCGCCCCTCTATAATTATGCTCTTTTGTAGCAAGCTTTCTTTTTGGGGCCACCAACCAGCTCCCATATCATGACACAGAGACTTGTTAGTTATGAACGTTCAGCCTTATCTTAGCTCTTACTTTAATCTGTTTCTCTTTATCTGTGTTTTTGCCTTGGGGCTTCTTACCTTTCTTTCTTTCTGTGTATCTATTCTGAGTCTGGTGGGCTGGTGGCTGCCTGGCTTCGGATCCCAGGCACGTCCCTCTTGTTTCCCGCTGGTTCTCCTCAGTCTTTTCTCGTTCTTTATTTATTCTCTCTGCTCCCCAGCCCCGCCTATCCCTCTTCTGCCTAGCTATTGGCTGTCCAGCTTTTTATTAGACCAATCAGGTGCTTTAGGCAGACAAGGTGAAATAAATGCAACACATCTTTACATAATGGAACTAATGCTGCGCAAACAAATGTAACACAGCTTTACATTGTTAACAAAGGCAGCAGAAACAAATGCAACACACCTTCACATAGTTAAAACAATTTGCCCCGTAAACAAATGTAACACATCTCTATATAGTTAAAATAATATTCCATAACTTTTTTTTTTTCTTCTCAAAGTATTAAGGATCTCCAAGTTGCCACATACCCTTGTAATAGAGACGGATCTTACTTCCTCCACAGAAGCATCCGACAGTGGTGTGTTCGGAGCTCAGGTTCTCTCACCTTGAGCTCTCCGACACCACTCTTCACTGTGGCCCTTTTGATTAGGCATTACCAGTATCGGTTCTCAGGCCTCATCTACCTGTTGTTTGAACATGGTTTTCCCTCTGCTTTCCTTCTGCCCTGAGAGTACTGCTTAAGTGAGGATTCATACTTGTGGTTTGAGCAAGCACTTGCAGGCAACTAACCTCCAAAGTCTGCAGCTCCGAACTGTTCCAAGCTTTAGATACTGTATTTATCTAAATGTCTGCTGGACCTGGATGTCACAATACTATACTGCATGCACTCGAATTCATCCCATCCTGGGTGACAACTAATCTACCTGATGACCCAGGCAGAAACCACGAGCAACTGAAGTCCGCCAATACCAACATCTGGTCACCGGCTTCTGGGAATTTTGCCTCTTTCTTGGAAACTTTCATTCTTGTCTTTCTACTATACCTTTCTCTATTTGGGCCCTGTAGCATCTCTGACCCAAACTAAAAACTGGTATAGGAAGTCCTTCTAACACTAACACTCATTCCCCTCTGTTTTGTTCTAAAGCAAACTAGAATGGGTCGTGGTGACCCATACCTAACATGTGCCTGTGTCTGTGCCTTTTGCTTTTGTCTTGTTTGAGACGGGGTTTTATGTAGCTCAGGTGAGATTTAAATATACTTAATAGCCAAGAATGGCCTTGAACTCCTGGTCTTTTTGCTTCTGCCTCCCCAAGTTCTGGATTACAGGTGTATACCATCACCACACATATCTTCTGTAATTCACTATCCTGTTTCCTCTGCATGGAATGCTCTCACCCACCCCTTTCCTTTCTGTATTTCATTTTTTCAAGATACTGTTAAGACACCATACCCACCAGGAGGAGAACTTTCAAAATTGCCAAGAATAAATCTTTTCCTTCCTCCAGCACGCCTCAACTAAGTGGTCATCATTGCATTTAACCAATTTTATTTTTAATTGTTCTTACTCTGTTCAACAGCTTTCTAAGAGCAGATTGTGACTGGCTTATTTGTAAAGCCCAATGCCTAGCCCATACTTGGCCTAGGGCAGGCTTTCTTGCTGAAAGGAAGTAAGCCATTTTCATTTCATAAATTAGTACTACATTAATGTCTGAGATTATATTTTCATCATGCAATGGTACTGCCCAAGAACAGTTAAGAATCACCACAGGATGAAAAACAAGCATCTTTAGCCTTGCCTTCCATAATAAGACCCCAAGCTTCCTGTATAGTTTTATCTCAGACCATACTTCCTCACCCTAACTCTATTGAGTTTTCCAAAATGGCCTCCCAACCTCTCCCCTTGTCCCCCCAAAATTACAACCCCCTCACAATGTTGGTCCTTTTTACTAAGCATCTCGCTAACAATTACTTTATGGTGCTGTGTGACACTAAGAGCTTTGCTGTTGTGCGCACCTGTCTGGACCAACGGTCTCCATGTCGCCAACAGATGATTAGTAGGACAAAGACTTAGGCTCAGATCATAAAACATATCAGCAACACAAGGAAAGCACAGCTTTTTATCTTCCGCTTTAGCTACATTTTTCTCTAGCTCAGTGGTTTGTAACCAGGAGGTTTCTCAGGTCCTACCCAGCCCCGTGGTCCCGTAGCTGCTTATAAAACAATCATTCAGAGGCTTAATATTAATTACCAATTGTAGGGCCTATGGCAGGCTTCTTGCTAGCTAGCTTTTATAACTTAACCCATTTCTATTCATCTATAAGCTGCCACGTGGCCATGGCATTACCGATCTGCTGGCATCTTGCTGCTCCTTCGGCGGCAGCTGGTGTCTCTCCCTCTTCCCCTTTCTTCTCTCCATATATGATTAGATTTCCCGCCTGCCTCTAAGCTGCCTTGCCATAGGCCAATGCAGCTTTATTTATCAACCAATCAAAGCAACACATATTCACAGCATACAGAAAGACATCCCACAGCAGTGGTTCTCAACCTTCCTAACGCTGCGACCTTTTAATACAGTTCCCCATGTTGTGGTGACTCCAACCATAAAAGTCATTGTGTTTATCAACCAATCAAAGCAACACATATTCACAGCATACAGAAAGACATCCCACAGCAGTGGTTCTCAACCTTCCTAACGCTGCGACCTTTTAATACAGTTCCCCATGTTGTGGTGACTCCAACCATAAAAGTCATTGTTATTTCACAACTGTTAATCTTGCTACTGTTATGAACTGTAATGTAAATATCTGTGTTTTCCAATGGTCTTAGGCAACGCTGGTGAAAGAGTTGTTCGGCCCCAAAAATTGAGAATCAACACTCGTGAGTCCCATCTTCCTTTGTGTTCTCTGTCTTGTAGCTCTCCACGAATGAGGAATCAGCTACTACAGGATTTCTTTCCTGGAAGTTTTACTGCTTCTGTCAGTCAGCTGTTTCATCTGAAAGAGCTCTAGACAGTGATAAAATTCTAATAGGAACACCTATTTAATAGGAACACCAGGATGTCTTGGGCCAGCGAGATGGCTCAGAAGAGCTTGCCACACACACCTGATGACTCAAATTCAATCCCTCAACCCCAGAATGGAAGGAGAAAACCAATTTCCAAGTCACCTTCTGACTTCCACAAGAGCACCATGGCACACATGTATCCCCACCCTGACACATGATACTGAAAAAGAAAATCAGGGTGTCTTACGCTTGATGTGCAGTCTTTGGGGCCTGCCATATTAACACCTCCAAGTGGCCCTACACAGAAAAGACATGCTTTTCGAATAAAAAGCACTGTCAGGAAAATAGTGGGCACTCATTTGGCATCAACAGTCGCTATTAAGTCAAAAGCAGGAGAAAGCCTGACTCCATCACTCCCCAGCATTCCGAAGATAACTGTGCTCCTAAAAGGAGAGAGGGAGATGGCTGTGAAAGTCCCCCAAGAACATTAGTTCCCTCTGAGTTCTAACATACAATGCACTGGGCAGCTGGGAGGAAATTCAAGCTACAAGTGTAAAGGTGGAAGAACAAAAAGAATGTCTATATTCAAACCCCTCCAAACCATCTCCAAAAATAAATGCATCCCAAGTGAGATTTCGATTGTGATAATCAACCAAACTACACAGTGCCAAGATCAGCTCTTAAAAAGAACAGAGAGTACCATTAACTGGTGTTTACTTTGTTTCCCCTTTCCCTTAGCAGAGTAGAGGCTACTTAAGGATAGAACATATCATCTGTCTATCCCACACCAGACCACAATTAATGAAGTCTGCCTAGCACAGTGCCTGAGATGTACCAAGCACATACATACTTGTAGGGTAAGAGAGGGAATTCTAACTTTAAAAAGTCCAAAGGTCACTTCAGGTCTAAAAGTATAGAGAGAGCATGAAACAGATCAAGATTAATCTCTGTCTTTACTGTAGTTTCCTATGGAAACCAAAACTGGATAAATAAAATTCAACTTTATTTCCAAAGTCCTAAAAGTTTGATTGAGCCCCAAAAGCAATTTTAAGGTCTTTTTTAAAATGAACATTCAGATGTAAAAACAAATTTTTGAAGTAATCTACTTGGCTTCTGTCCAACATAGTTTAGACAATATAATATTCAATTAAATTAAAACTATACTCTCTCAATGGGGAAAAAGAAAGCCTTTCTGCTAAGAAATCCAGAGGCATACTTAAAATCTCAAAGAAATACGTAACAAGATTTTGGGGGGGCTCACTAAGCACAACATGCATTCTCTGTAAAACTACTTCCTTCAGAAAGCAAAGCAGCCCTGCATGAGCAGCCAACAGCACTCACAATCATGCTAAGGAAAGACATGTTTTTCTTATCATCTTTATTCAAGTATTTCACAGCAGTTATATTACAAATTACAGTAAATGTTCAAATTCCAGAATTCAAAAATTAAATAATTTACTCCAAACTAAAGTAAAATGAAGTCAAATGCAAAACATCAATTTAACACAATTCTAAATTATAAACTACAAACCCAAAATAGACCATAGTTGATGAAGTCTACTTAATCTACAAAGTAGACATACATGACCAAAACCAAATAGGACTTCCAAAGTCTAAACAACCAAATGTACAAAATATCAAAGATGCAGGTACAAGCCCGAATTCAAGCTTCCAATATGGTTACAAATAATAATTATAACAGCAATGGCATTCAGCTACGGAACCTGACACTGAAAAACCTACTGATTAGCACCATAGCTGAACCAACTTAATCAAAATAAGGGAAGATAAGAAATTACCACCCCACTCCCTAAAAATAAAATCCAGTAAACCTACAAATACATTGGCATATGAGAAAAATCAAGTCATGAAAGGACATTAAAAAATTAATCACAGGTAAGATTCAAGCTTGAAAACACAATTTATTCCACAGCCATCAGTTTCAAACCTAATGCAGTTCAATCATCTTCAAGAAGCTCCCAGGGTCCCCACAGCTGAGCATGAACTTCTGCTTGGCTGGGCTGGGATACATAATTTATTTATCTGAGAGCAAGGTTTTACACAGGAGCTTATCACTTATAATGCTCACATAGGAAGTAAGAACAGAGGTCAATTTGTACATTATTTTTGCCAATGCTATACAACAAAAATTAAGAACTTTACAGAAAGGTAAACAAAACTGAGTCGACTTGGATAATTTCACAAGCTGCTTTAATCTATAGAACCACCAGATAGTTGTAAAACTAGTATAGTATGTTTCTCTTTGGGGGGAAAGGGGCCTGAAGAGTTGGTGCAGTTTCAGCTCATTTCTCCCCCCTTGACATGAGACTGGCTTTGTCCTTGAGACCTAAACTGTTCAAAGTGGCAGTCCTATACTGAGTTTGCCTCTGATTTCTCCATCTACATCAAGGGTAAACATGAACTAAAACGTGATCTTTTGAAAGCATTTTTAATGCCATACATAAATAAATTTCCTTTGTCAAACTCACTGATGGCTAAAGTCTTTTAATTCACGTGCAAGATTCGGAAACCTACTTAGAACATGTGGGTTTTCCTCCTTCCACAAGTGCTGCTGTTACTTGAACAGAATGCTTCTGAAGTAGAGAAACTGGAATAAATACTAAAGAAGAAAATAGCGCAGCAAGAACCTGAGACTTGCAAAAACCCTTTTACCAGAAACTCGCTACAAAAAATCTGCTACATCTTATTTCATCAAATCTTTAAATTCTGTAACAATTTCCATCAAAATACAAAATGCTAATGTATTAGACAGTAAAATAGTTTGCACTGGTATGATGGTAATAAATACTAAAGAAAGCATGAAAATCCTCCCAATAATCAAATTAGAGGTTTCAAATCACCTCTCTTTTAAAATGGTTCATCGTTAATCACACTTGCCCACCTTAAAAATACAGTGTGTCTACATGGTAGCATCTTGAATTACATGACTAACTAAACATCATGAAAACCTCAGACCAGGTATAAAGAAACAAGGACCGTTTCTTTAAAACTTAGGCTCGAAGACGGTGGACATGAAGGTAAATGAAAGAAGCACTTGGGAGCACTGCAGTAGCTGAGGCCAGCGCGAGCTCTCTGCACATCACCACAGCCAGAGACAAGGGGACAAGTACCTCCGCTTCAGCGTGTAAACGGTGGCAAAGTGATTACAGGACCCTGTAAACACTGGCGGTGACTAAAAACAAACAGCTGAGGTAGCTCGGTATCTCTGCAGTAGTCCTCAACCATGTGCCCTAATCAAAACCCAAATATGTGTTGCATATATTGGAAAGACACACCTGCAGCTAACGGCTATAATAAAGGAATATAGCAAGCCAATTTGTCTGCAAAATTTTCTGTATTTTGTTTAAAAATTATCTCATAAAAAATGTCACTGCATTCCCTTTGCCTCTTTGCAACTGCCTAGACTGTGTTTCCAAATTTTTAGAAAGTTTTGTAAAATTAGTAACTCATAATTATTTTCAGGTAAGTACAATCCACAGAAATCACTCAACGAGATCCAAAATGATTCCAATCAAACTGAAGCATTGTGAAGATGTGAGCACGGGACAGGGTTTAAATGTTAACACTGTTATTCAAGGACATACCAGAGCTCACTTGCAGTTACACAGAAAATGAGTTTTACAGAGTTTCTGACAAATTCCTCTTTTCTGTCCATTTGGCAAGTCCTGGCTTTAAAACAAAACAGTAACAACTGACTACACATGAAAACCATATCTCTGGTAACTCAAACATGAATAACTATTAAATTGCATCTGACAGAAGAATGGCCACCAACTATTTATTTTCTGGTCATCATTGTCAGCAATACGGAAAAGTACGTGGGGTTTTGTGGGCTGTGTATCATTTGTTGCTGTTTTAGTTTGTGTTTCTTAACTAGAAACACACCACAGGAAAGCTTGACAACGAGCACATCACGTGGCTTACTGAGTATCTTGACTGTTTTGAGAACAAGACAGGCATTTAATACAGAATACTGTTGTCTCTTAACAACAGTGAGTATCAAACTTATTTTCAAGGTTGTGACCAAAGAAAACATTCTAATGAATTTGCTACAAATGAGCCCATCGATGCATTAAGCCTCATCTCTCTCAAATGAATAAAAGGCACATTAAAGGCAGTTCTAAAAAGCCTAACCTAATTTCACCCAGTTTCTTCAGATGTCCACCAGAGTACACCATAGCCAATTCTAAAACAGGTCTTAGTCCATTACCTGGGGTGGGGGGTGGGATATGATCAGAGATAGAAAAGAGGAAAAAAGAAAAAGGAAAAGCAGGTCGCCCACGGTTTCCACCAATTCAGCACAGGTAGAACTGCCCCATCCAGTTCCCTCCGGTTTGCTGGTCTGCTCCCTAAGAGACTCTCCAAGAGTGCAGAAGAGAGGGGCAGAGCGAAAGCAGTTTCTGTAGCACCAGAATCTCCAAGCTGTGGGGTTGTATTTTTTATTTGTGGAAAATACAACATGTTTCTGAAGTTTTGTTTGGTTCTTGTAGGCTGGTTGGTTTCAGGTACCTGAGACAATAGCACCAAATTCAACAGAGAAAGAATGAGTGAGCGAGCACTTTACACCAAGGCTCTGCGCATAATTGGTGCAATCTGAAAGTGAATGGCTCAGAAGACTGCTCATCAGGAGCAGATTGGAGAGGATAAACCACTCATCTTGACAAGTTCATAGGAATGTCTCAAACATATGAACTGTTCTTTCCATCTCCTGTAAGAGAAAGAAGTACATGTTAACCACTATGGAAGACAAAGGAATTCCTCACCATCAAAGATTCACATTAAACTTTTAGACAAAGAATTTGAGATACAAGTTCAAATTTGAATATTTTTACAGCTCCACTGTAAAACCATCTGCCCTAGACAATTCTAAGTACTTCTTATTTTATTCTTTGGCAATGGGGATGGCAAAGATAGCATCATTCAATGATAACTTACGACGCTATATACTGCACTAAGAAATATATTCCAAATATATTTATATACGTAAATGTAATAGGTACATAAGATCTATGTTCACGTCCATATGAAGTGCACATACATATATATAATTCTACTTAATTCCTACAACAATGTTGAAGGAGTCTAGAAAGGTATTATTATAAGATCCATTTAAAAACAAACAAACCTGGGTGAGGCATAGAAGAAAATAAATAATTTGACAGCCACTAAGTGGCAAGATCAGAATTTCATTTTGTTGTTTTGTTTGAGAGAGAAGCTCAGCAGGTAGCCTCGGCTGGTTAAGAATTATGTAGCCCAAGCAGGAGTGCACCAGCACACCCCAAGTCAGAAGAGATACACAAGCAAACTCAGGCCAGAATCTGGACCCTCCCCTTACTCATTACACCCACTAACTACTACAGCGAACGGAAACATGGTCAGCGAAGCGAAGCTGCTGACAAACGTCGTCGTCGGAGGCTGCACCTTATTCCCACATCCCTCCTTCCATCCAGCTGAACAGAGAGAAAGGCTAGAGGAGGGAACTGCTGCTCTCACCACCACCAGCAAAACCATTCACTGCTCACTCTACCAATCCCCCACTCCCTAAAGTAGGCCTCTAGATTATAAAGGTTCCAAGTCCCATTCAGAGGACTATGCAATTCATTCAAATTTCTTTGAAAAAAAAAACTGTAGAGTTAAAAAAATAATGCTGGGTGATGGTGGTGCACTCCTTTAATCCCAGTACTTGGGAGGCAGAAGCAGGTGGATCTCTGTGAGTTCAAGGCCAGCCTGGGCTACAGAGAGAGTTCCAGGAAAGCCAGGACAACACAGTAGGCAAGCACCAAATACATCTTTTCTACCTTTATACAGTTTCAACAAAATCTGGTTCTGTATGAATATTAAAACAGATTATTAATTGATTTATCAGTTATTCTATATGACCAATTAAAATCACTCCTACTAAATGGCTTATGATATATTGCTGGGAGGAAATATCAAGTTAAAAAGCAAAATATGCAATATGATCAAAATTTTAAATACATACTCACATATTAATACTAAGTATTACGGACGGTTAGGCATTTTAAAACACTGGAGACATTCCAAATGACTGTCAGGTCCAAAGTTCCCCTGCCCCCAAAATGGCAGTGAAGGTGGTACTGTCCTACTAAACAGAGGAACACTGGCCAAGTAAACAGAAGGACTGTGGTCAGGTGAGCAAGCCTAAAGGTCTCTGTTTCCTGGAAAAGCAGATCTAAAGTGGTTTCTGTTCACCAGAAACCACCCTTAATCCTCCAGGAACCTCCCAAGGTTAACCACCTCTGGCCAGAGTACCTAGCTCTGGGTCCATCGGGACAGCCTGCATTAGCTCAGATCACCCACTGCTGACTGTCTTAAATCTGCTTGCTTTCCCACCATTTTGCTCTTCTCTCTGCCTCCCCCAGAGATGGCCTTGGCAGTTTGATCCCCAATAAATCTCACTTACATACTCTAGATGGCAGGGTATGCAATGTTTTTATTGTCTCTATTTCTGGAAGCTTCTACATATTATATAACTTATATAGCTCTGAAAAAATGAAACTCATAGAATGTGGTTATGAAATGATTGAGAATTTCAGGTCAGCCAAGGCTACACACTAAGACCCTATCTCAAAACAAAAACAAATAAACAACAACAACAAAAACCCAAAATATGGTTGAATTTCATCAGTCTAGAATCCAATCAAAGCAAACACATTGTGTTTGGTTGTGTTTCTTTTTTAAAAAACTGCATATACTTATCATGTGCAGCATATTTTGGAATATACTTTTGTGTGTGTGTGTATATATATATATACACATATATATATACACGTGCACATATATTTATTTTTTGTCTCATTGATTCTAACAAATGTGAACTTATTTTCTAGTGGCTTTAAGTTTTCAATCTTATTTAATTATAACTAGCACATATTAACTATACAATTATGATTCATTGTGATGTTTCCATATATACACACATATCATGAATCGACCGTGTCTGTAGAGGGCTACGAAACTATATGTAGTTATGATGTCTTTTGAAAGCATTCCTGAAAATACTTTAATTGCTAAAACTATATTGGGTAAAAATTGGTCTGTGGTCACTCAGACCAGCCATAAATTCCTACGATAAACTGGTCTGTATCAGCCATAAATTCCTATACAGTGCAACCCTGACCTCAAGGTTATGAGAGCTGCATGGCCACTTAACTGCTCGATCTCTGCTTCTGCAAATGATGCTTGCTTGCTGCAGACGTCCAGAACCACCTTTCTGTATAAGTCACAATTGTCATTCTTGCCTTTAAAACCTCAAACTAAGCCAGGCGGTGGTGGTGCAACGCCTTTAATCCCAGCACTCGGGAGGCAGAGGCAGGCGGATCTTTGTGAGTTCGAGGCCAGCCTGGTCTCTAAAGGGAGTTCCAGGAAAGGCGCAAAGCTACACAGAGAATCCCTGTCTCGAAAAAACAACAACAACAACAACAACAAAAAACCCAAACAAACAAACAAAAAGAATAAGCCTCCGTGCATGATTTATTTGGGCGCTGGGTGGTGGGCCCCCCAAAAGCAAAAACAGGACCTACCACACTTGCCCCAGAATTTTAAATTTTTGTTTGTTTGTTTGTTTTGGTTTGGTTTTTTGAGACAGGGTTTCTCTGTGTAGCTTTGCGCCTTTCCTGGAACTCACTTGGTAGCCCAGGCTGGCCTCGAACTCACAGAGATCCGCCTGGCTCTGCCTCCTGAGTGCTGGGATTAAAGGCGTGCGCCACCACCACCCGGCTTAAAAAATTTTTTAAAGAGGTCGGTAGGGGGCTAGAAAGATGGCTCACAGGTTAAGAGTGTGTACTGCTCTTGTGGAGGACCCGAGTTTGGTTCCTAGCATCTATATACGGCAGCTCACAGCTACTGTAACTACAGTTCCAGAGGACCAGATGCTCTATTCGGGCCTCTGAGGGCACCTGCATTCAGGTGCAACATTCCTTCATAGACACAGACACATTTTAAAAAAGATCTCAGTACAATGTAACAGTTGTTAACCAATCTCCACTTAAAGTGCCAAAGTAACTAAAAATACCTTTACAAATGTCGATGTGTCTAACACTAGTCCAAAAGCAAATACCTGTTAAAGTCAGAGTTACAAAAAGGGTACTCAGTCAGGTGGCGGTGGCGGTGGCGGTGGCGGTGGTGGCGGCGGCACATGCCTTTGATCCCAGCACTCGGGAGGCAGAGCCAGGTGGATCTCTGTGAGTTCGAGGCCAGCCTGGTCTACAGAGTGAGATCCAGGAAAGGCGCAAAGCTACACAGAGAAACCCTTTCTCGAAAAACCAAAAAAAAAAAACAAAAACAAAAACAAAAAACAAAAAAAAAAACAAAAACAAAAAAAAATACTCAAACTAATCTGCTTGGGAGAGTTCCACTGGAGGTGAATAAAGACTCCATTTGGTATTATCCAGGCACCCCATAACAGTGTCTATCTTCCCTTCTTCTCTCCACCCAAACCCTGAGCATCCAACCCAGTTCCCTAGTAATCTAGAACTTGTATATGTCCTTGTCTGTCTCCACATATGAAAGAGAACATTCCATACTGTGTCTTTATGTAGTTGGCTCATTTTACTTAACATGATCCCCTCCAGTTCTGTATAGCAAAACTATATTAATCTTTATGGTTGATCAATACTCCATTGTGTGTGTGTGTGTGTGTGTGTGTGTGTGTGTGTGTGTGTGTGTGTGTGTGTTTGTGTGTGTATCACTTTATCTGGGGATAGTAACAGGCTTATTCCAAACCTTTGCTCTGGTGAATAAGTCTACAATTACAGTCTCTTTTCTAGATTCTTGTTTCATTTATACCCAGGAAAGTGACAGAGCAATGATACGGTTGTTCTATTCTTTGCAGTTACTCTGTGTTGTAGAATATTATTTTAAGATGTGTTACATTTGTTTATGCTGTGGAACATCTATTTAATGATGCAATGATATGCTTCATTCCTTTTTGTTGCATTTGTTTAACGCTGTGAAGCTGTGTTACTTTGCCTATCTAAAACACCTGACTGGTCTAATAAAGAACTAAACAACCAATAGCAAGAAAGGAGGAAGGATAGGCAGGGCTTGCAAGCAGAGAGAATAAACAGAAAGGGAAATCTGGGAGAAAAAGAAGAAAGAGTAAGAGAACAAGGAGAGGAGGGCATTAGGGACCTAGTCATGGAATAAGAGTAAAAGTAAGATTACAGAAGTAAGAAAAGGAAAAAGCCCAGAGACAAAAGGTAGATGGGATAATTTAAAGTTAAGAAAAGCTGGTAAGAAACAAGTCAAGCTAAAGCGGGGCATTTATAATTAAGAATAAGCCTCTTTGTGTTATTTATTTGAGAGCTGGGTGGCAGGCCCTCCAAAAGAGCAAAAACAACCAACAAGTTTTTTTTTTTTTCCCCAGAAATATCTGTATTGTTTCCCAGAGTGGCCATACTAACTTACATTCCCACCACCAGTGTCTAAGGATCCATTTTCTCCACACCATTGCTAGCATTTAATATTTTTCTAATTTAAACTACCATTCTAACAGAAGTGAGATGGTAACTCATTTGATTTACACTTGCCTGATGACCGATATTGAGCATTCTTTTGTATATTTATTGCCATCTATCTGTTTCTTGGTTAGTGTCTATTCTAGATCATTTGCCTATATTTCAATTGGGTTACTTTTGATTGTTAATGTTATCTCTTTACTCTGTTGATATTTTTTCCTTTGCTGTGTAGAAGGCTTTTTCATTTGATGTAACCTTAATTGTCAATTTCTGCTTTTGTTTCCTGCGTTTTTGGAGTCCTTTCCAAAAAACCATTGCCTACACCAATATCTTAAACTGTTTCCTCTGTATTTCATCACTCAGAGATCTTACATTACAGTGTATGATTTGTTTTGCGTTTTTAGGTAGGTTGATAAGGTTTCAGACTTCAGTAGACTACACGTGGGTATCCAGTTTTCCCTGTATCATTTGTTAGAGAGACTGCCCTCTCTAAAAAAGGATATTTTTAACACTTCTTTGAAAACAGCTGTTGATACATAGATTTATTTCTGAACTTCCTATTCTATTCCATTAGTCTCTGATGTCTGTTTTTATGCCAATAACGTGGTTTTGGTTACTAAGGCAGTGTAGTATATCTTAAAAATCACTATTGTGTAGTCTATGGCTTTGTTCTTTTTTATTCAAGACTGGGCAATTTAAGTTCTTTTGTGCATCTGTATGAATTTTATTACTTTTTTTTCCTAGTTCTGTGAGTAATGTCACTGGTATTTTGGTAGGAATTTTATTGAACCAGCATATTATTTTGAGTAGTAATTCAAATCCATGAATATAGAGGGTCTTGTAATTTGTTTTATCAGTATTTTGCAATTTTCATAATGGAGGTCTTCCACTTCTTTAAGTTTATTCCTAGTCTCCCCACCCAACTTGGTTACTCTTCAAACGTTAATTGCTTGTGTATAAAAAAGCTACTAGTTGCATTTCTGTATTCTGCTGCTTTACTGAATCATGCATCCAACAGTCTTCTGGTATAGTCTTTAGATCTTTTTACACAGTTCTAAGAGTCTTTGATGTCATTGTTAGGTATTTCTGTTTCAGAACCTATGGCCCCCCAGAGGCTCATATTTGAATGCTTACTTACCAGGAAGCAGTGTTCCTCTGTGCTTTCTGCTTCAAGTTCCTGCCTTGGATTCCCTCAGTGGTAAACTAACTTGTAAGCCAAACAAACCCCTTTCTCCTCCGAGTTGCTTTCAGTAAGTGTTTTATCACAGCAACAGAGAAGCAAACTAGAACTGAGGTTGGTACAGGAGTGGGACAGTGCTATGAGAGACCTGACCGTGTTTTCAGGAGGACTGTGGCTGATTTTAGAGCTTTGGGCTAGAAAAGCCATTAAATACTCAGAGCTTAATGAGCCGCTGATGTGGGAGCTCAGAAAATGAGAGTGCTGAGGGAATGCAGACAGTGAAGGCCTAGCTTAAAAATTTCAGAGCTCAATTTGAGAGTCCCTCAAGGACTCTATGGGGGGCATCTTTGTGATATATTTGAATTAAGAATGTGTGGTTTCGCCGGGCGGTGGTGGCGCACGCCTTTAATCCCAGCACTCGGGAGGCAGAGCCAGGCGGATCTTTGTGAATTCGAGGCCAGCCTGGTCTCCAAAGCAAATTCCAGGAAAGGCGCAAAGCTACACAGAGAAACCCTGTCTCGAAAAACCAAAAAAAAAAAAAAAAAAAAAAAAAAAAAGAATGTGTGGTTTTGAGCCGGGCGGTGATGGCGCACGCCTTTAATCCCAGCACATGGGAGGCAGAGCCAGGCGGATATTTGTGAATTCAAGGCCAGCCTGGTCTACAGAGCGAGATTCAGGAAAGGCGCAAAGCTACACAAAGAAACACTGTCTCGAAAAAAAACAGAAAAAAAAAAAAAGAATGTGTGGTTTCTGGTCAGCTGGGGCTGAAGAATCAGCTGTGATTAGCAGGAAATCAGAGCCACTGAGGTGAAACATTTACTGGGACAATTGATGGTAGTTAGCTGGGACTGAAGAATCAGCTATGCTTAATAAGAGCCCAACATCACTGAGGTGAAGTCTTCTTCGGGGTCAACACACAGAAGTTGTGGTCCAGAGTTACAGGCCCAGGTAGCACCTGCAACTGGTGAACTGAACTTTTAACAGTCTCCCACATGTTCCTGGTGTTTGGTGGCATGAGAGCTATAAGACTGAAGGGGTCATGGAAATCATTTGAAGCTTGGCACTATGAACGCCCAGGAGGGACCATTGGTGAAGGTGCAGCTTCAGTTATATGGTGACCCAGCTATTGGAGATGCCAGGACTGTGGGGTAGTCAAGCACAGTACCAAAGCCGTGTATGTGTCAGAGAGCAGAGCTGGAGAGGTGAGACTACCCGAAGCTTTGAAGCCCAGAAGATCATGTGCCCTAGATGTTGGACACTGAGCTATTTACACTGGATTTGGGGTTTGCTTTGATCTGATTGTAACTGTACCCCAATTCTTCACTTCAGAAATAAAATATGTAATTTCTTTTGGATTTTACAGAAGCCAACAGCTAAGAGACTTTGAATTTTTAAAGAGAACTTGGACTTTAAAAAAAAAAATGTTGGAATTTAAGAATTTTTAGTTATACCATGTTGTATATGTGATATTACTATTAACATTGAGATCCTGAGGACAAGAAAAGATTATAAATAGTGATGTTTTTCTTTTAAGCTGAAAAGGAGTCAATTGTGCTGATTAATTTGGTTAACTTGGCACAAACTAGTCACCTGGAAAGAAAGAGAACCTAGACTGAGGGACTGCCCCCATCAGACTGGCCTGTGAGAATGTCTACGGGGCATTTGCTTGATTATTGTTTGATGAAGGGGAGAGCCACCTTTGGCAGGTGGTCATGGGTGTAAAAGAGCAAGCTGAACAAGCCCTAGGTAGAAGTGGCAGCAGCAGTAGACAGTACTCTCCTGTAGGCTCTGCTCAACTTCCCTTGATGATGGGCTACCACTGTGAGCCAGAGGACCACCCACCTCCTGCTGCCTTTGCTTAGTATTTTGTGATAGCAAGAGAGAAGCAAACTAGAACACCTAGAAGTTATACAGAATTTTTATGAGTATAATGAAGTAATATTGAATTTTATCAAAATTCTTCTACAATTACTGAGAAAATAAGCTTTTTTATCCTACATTCTACTCATAAGGATATATTACACTTACTGAGTTGCAATATATTTTACCATCTTTACCTCCCTAAAATCAAACCAACATGATCTGTGTAACAGCCCTGGCTGTCTTTTATTGTAGAATATTATTTTAAGGTGTGTTACTTTGGTTTATGTTACATTTGTTTAACTCTGTGAAGCTGTGTTACTGTGCCTGTGTAAAACACCTGATGGTCTAATGAAGAACTGAAAGGCCAACAGCAAGACAGGTAAAAGGATAGTCGGGGCTGGTAGGAAGACAGTATATATAGGAGAAATCTGGGAGGAAGAAGGAGGACTCTAGGGGGCAGCCACCCAGCTATACAGCAAGCCATGGAGTAAGAGTAAGATTTACAGACGAGAACAGGAATAGCCCAGAGGCAAAAGGTAGATGGGTAAAGTTAAGGAAAGCTGGCAAGAAATAAGCAAAGCTAAGGCCAGGCATTATAAGTAAGAATAAGCCTCCGTGTGTGTGATTTATTTGGGAGCTGGGTGGCAGGCCCCCCCAAAGAGTTAAAAAACAAACAACAGTCCTGGAACTCACTCTGTAGACCAGACTGTCCTCAAACTCAGATCTACCTGCCTCTGCCTCCCCAGTACTGGGATTAAAGGCATGCACCACCTCCACCTGGCTTGGTTTATGATCTTTTTGGTGGACTGTTGTTTATTAGTATTATTAGTTTATTAGTATTATTTTATTAGTATCAGTTTATTAGTATTCTGTTGAGGATCTTTGCACTGATGATCATTATGATATTAGTCTCATGTTTTCTGTCACTGTCAGGTTTTGATAATAAGCAATGCTAGTCTTTTAGAATAAATTTGGAAATTTTCCCTTTCAGTTCTATATAAAAAATTTTAGAAACACTGGTGCTAGTCAGTTTTTTTTTTAAAAAAACTTTAAAAATTTGGTAAGATTCAGTGGTGAAGCCATCTAGTTCATGGAGATATTTATTACTGACTCAATCTCACTGCTTGTTATTGGTCCATTCCATTTTTTAAAATATCCTTGGACTGGCAAGATGGCTCAGCAGGTAAAGGCATCTCCAAGCCTGAGGACCTGAAATCAATCCCTGAGTCCCACATAGTAGAAGAAGAGAATCTAATCCACAAGTTGTCCTTGAACTTGACATGTGCACTGTTTCCTCAGTGTTTGGACCCTGTCACTTGCATGCGGCCTGCTGTGGTGGTGGTGAGAAGTCTGAAACATCTGTCTTCCAGTTACAGGTGTAGACTCAAAGGCTTCATGGAGACACCATGTACTGGTGACACTCATGCCTAGTCTTGTCAGCAATGTGCAATAAATACAAAGACAACTAATGAAGGTATCTGTATAGGTGCAGTAGAAGCAGGTGTATGTGGTTTTTTATGCTGCTATTGCAGGTGTGCCCAAGAGTAGAACCTCAGACCCACATCAACATCCTAAGCTGTGTGTGCTTAGAGAGGGGGCAGCTTGAGATTTTTCTCCCTCAACTCTTATTACTTGTACGGCCCACCAGGGATCAAGATGAGATGTGGGGAGTGGGACACAGCTGGAGCTAGAAAAATTCATCTCAGCTGAGGTGCTCAAAGGAGACAGGGCAGCGGAATGTGGGTGATGCCAAAGTTTTCTCTAAACTTTAGCCTGTGAACCTTGGGGGAGAGGCTATCATCAATGGAACCAAAATGGTACAGACTGAGACTTCTGTCAATGGTGGAACACTGAAATATCAGAGTTCTTTTTCGGTCATGTTAGTGACAGACACCCATGCAGGACAGTGAGAAGGTGACAGGAACCCCACAAGAAATTGTCCTTAATCCTGGCATTCCAAGGGAACTACATGTGACTGACTATACCCTACGTCTCAGAAGTCAGCCTCCACAACCCACAGTTCTTGTGGATGGCACACTCTGCTTTCTCTGTGTTATAATGCCCTTTCCCCCACAAGGTTAGCGCTCTTAGTGGTTTTATGTTAGATCTGTGGGAGCTCACAGAGGCTATCTAGTGAGACCTTACTCAGAGTCAGAGTCTGGGCTTGCTTTACCCAGCAGGGCTGCATAATGGGATGATTTATTTGGCCACAGGCATGGTCACCAGGTGTTTAGAAGGGTCTACATTTGGCTGTAGAGTGTGCTTTAATCTTGAAAGGGGGAGGTCTTTTGTCTCACCCCTTAGCATTATATAAAGAGCCTTTTGGAATAAACCTCGAGGTGGCTGGGTATTGACCCAGAGCCCTCCTGAAGCCATCCTGTGTCTCTTTCTATCATTTCCTCATTCTTCTCTCCTCCCCACAAGAACCCTTCGACAGGTCGGAGCTGGACTCCGGCAGACCCCCACAAGGATCTTTACTGAACATATGAGACATGACATATGAGGCAGCCACAAGATGAGAGGAGCCAGTGCAGAGGAATGTATGTGGGGTTCCAGAGGTAAGAATACACTGGGGTTTCTTCCACTAGAGCAGTCTGAATTCAGAAAATAGGTCCCTTCTCAGGATGGCTGCTGGTTACAGCACTCTGGTAGTAAGTAGGAGAGGAGTAAGTAAACTCCTTTTTCTGGAACCAAACTTGAAATTTCTGTTTTTTTCCTGTTTAGGTGGAAAGTCTCAGGGGTCACATGACTTTCCAGTGGCAGTCTCTGCCAGTATTTGCACTGAGAGTTTGCTGGGATTCCCTTCCCCTTTACTCCTGCAAAGTGAAGACTCTTCCTTCCTAGGCTGTGGAACTGGAGAATAGGTGACAGATTTACTTTTCTTGCTATGCTTGCAACTAGCCTGTTCTCTAGATTTTTACAAAGCTTCTGTTTTTTGTTTTGTTTTTTAGACAGGGTTTCTCTGTGTAACAGTCCTGGCTGTCCTCTGTAGACCAGGCTGGCCTTGAACTCACAGAGATCCACCTACCTCTGCCTCCCGAGTGCTGGGATTAAAGGTGTGCCACCACTACCTGGCTAAAGCTTCTGGGGTTTTTGCTACTAAATCCCAGCATTCTTCCATGTCACTCACCTCAGTATGCAGCTATATACCTGTTGCTCTGGTTCTTGTGCGGTGGAGCAAGTGAGTGTCCTAATCAGTCATCTTGTTTTGATTGGAATCTAAGGCTCCTAAGGCTAAAGGTGTAATTCAGGGGTAGAATGCTTGCCTAGCTTAAGCAAGGCCTGATTGATGTTCAGTTCCCAGTACTGCAAGACAACAAATCTAATGTCCTTATTACACACCAAAAATAACCATGTCCTCTCCACATAAATCTTTAATATCCTTAACATTGGAAATGTTCCTTTAGAAGAGGAAATTCCTCGTGCTTTGCATCCCGAACACCTAGCACAGTATCTGGTACTGGAGATTTTTGATAAATATTTCACAGCTAGACCACCATATGAACTAATAAATGAACAAAGAACAAAGTTGTTCAACCCACTCACTGGATAGCTATGAGCAATTCAGTGAGTAGATGTGGAACTACATTTGCTAAGGTGACAGTGAAAAGCAGGAGCACAGATTAGATATGTCAAATATAAGAAAAGACACGGAAGCTCTTTGGAGGAAGGAATTTCCCTGTGGTCCAGAGCCACAGAAAAGGAAAGGTCCATGTTTAAAGCCCATAAGCTGAAGGACAAGTGCTGTCCCTCTGGCTTTTTACAGGACAAGAACTGATCAAATCAAACATTTTAAAGTTATTTTCCACTAGAGTCCTAGTGGGTGGCAAACAGGCCTCACTGTCTTTCCTACCTTCATTCACACACACGCACACACACTTCCCAGACTAGTCTCAAACTTGCTATGTAGCTACGGATGACCTAGAACTTCTGGGACTTCTGATTCTTCTATTTCTACCTCTTGAACCCTTCCTCCCTCCCAGATCTCCAATGATAGGGATTGTAGAGCTAGGCCACACCCACAGGCCCAAGAGGTATGAGCCACTAATAAACTAGAGAGAAGAGAATGATGACAGTCATTCCATGTACTCACCTACCCAAAACCATGAAGACCTACCTTTTGACAGACAACAAACTTGCTATCTTACTTACTGAGACAAAATGGTAGAGAAAGGCTTTATTCTTTAAACTGTATCATAATGTAATTTTTTTCCTTTTTTTCTTTAAGTGTAAGAGATCACATCCACACTCTCACACTGATGTACTACCCCTGAGCCGGCTCAGTGCCCAATTTTCCTAATCTTAAATCTTTACAGCACTGTTCAGTTACTTAGTAAAAATTAACTTAGCATACATGTGGTGCACATACACACACTCAGGCAAAACATTCCCACACATTGAATCTTTTAAAAATGGACTTAGCTCCCTTCTCTTCTTTCTCCTTGAAGATAAGCAGAAGTACACGCTCTCTGGATGGACTAACACACACACACACACACACACTTACCTCCACCAGCTGTGATTTGTCATAGTCTTTACGATGGCGGTAGATGCACTGACTAAGAAGGGAATATAATCTCTCAAGTTGATCAACTGTCAAGTTGCTGCTTTTATCTACCAACAGATCAAGCAATGTCTGGAGGAGGGACACATGAGAAAAATCCAAAGAAAGAAGATAAGATGTAGTTGATATCATTGGTCACACTGAAACCATTAGAGTCAAATGATTAGACAAAATGACATCTATGGTTAGAGGATTCTAGACTTTAGCTTACAAAGTTCAAACCTCAAAATACAGTCAACTCCCAGTTAGGATAAGTCCTGGGACACTTATCCCTAGGTTAAAGTAACAATTACCAAAACTCGTTTTAGGAAGCTGCTTTACAAATATCCAATATTATTCCAGTCATTGAAAATGGACTGTAAAGAGCTTAGCATACCTTCAGTCTCTCGTAATCAACTACCAGAGGTGGCACAGGCTCAGATGGCTCTTCTGGAACCAGTTCCAGGCTTGTTGTTTTTGCCTGCTCTAAAATTAATTTACGATATTTCTTTATTTTAGAAGCACCTACAATTGATAAGGAGAAAAAATATACTACAGTCAATAAGAGAAAATCATTATTAAGCAAATATAAATTCTTTGCCCATGACAATATATTTTTTGGCATAAAGAACAATGTATTTTTTAAAAATGATAATGTTTATTTTGGGATGCTTTCTGTTTTTAGTAAGAATAAGTAATCCAAATGAAAAAGAACTAAACCATAACTATGAAAGCAATGTAATGCTGAAATATCATGTGATACATATGTGCACGAAAAAGACATAGAAAAATCACCTTGACTCTAAGCATTTGCTTATAAAGGGTAAGAGATGGCTCACTCGGTAAAATATGTGCTTTGCAAGCATGAGGACTTGATTTTGGAATCTCAATACTTCAGCTACAAAGGAGGTTATGGCTACACGTGCTGTACAGCAGTGCTGTGGGAGATGAACTTAGGATCAGTGGGACTTGCTGGCTCTGAGTTCACCTCTAGGATCAGTGAGAGACCCTGTCTTTAGGGAATAAGGTAGAGAATGACAGAGCAGGCTGTCTGATAGTCTTCTGGCTTCAGTTCATGAACATGGGTGTGAGTACCTGTGCCTGTGCATATACCCCTATACACACAACTCCTACAAAGACTCTGAATAATACTTTTCTACTACCCAATTCTATTACAGAGCTTAGAAAACTTTTCCAACATAGCTTAAATCCCAAACTAAAGCTATATATTCCACACAATTTTACAGACCATGTCACATTTCCAAGACAGCCTAGTATAGGAAGAGAACTTATTCAGGTAGGAAACATACTGAACAGGGCAGATCTCCAACTCACACCATCCCACTGTGCAGTAAAAGAGAATGGTGGGAAAAGATGAACCAAATAACCTTTTTTTTCCCTTTTCTGCTTTTTCTTAAACAGATCTTAGAGTCATGAGAAGGCAGGGCTTGCAGAATGCTCTGATTTTCTAAGAGCAAGGGAAGTCAACAGTGAGTTCTGCATCCTTTCTCCACTGCCATACAAATCAATGTGACTTAGTTGGATCTGAGACACTCAGTCTAAATACCCTGCAACACGTGTTAGCAACCAGGAGAGGCAGCTAGTTAATTATTCTTAAGTTAGTTATTGTTAATCCCAGCAACAATACCATTCTAAAGTTTGATTTACAAAACTAAAAACCAGGCATGGGGAATTAGCTCAAAGTTGCATGATTAAATGAATAAGAATGGCTTAATTTCAGTTTATGTAACTTTCTAATCTCCTCCTTCCTCACCCATTCTCACAATTCTTCTGTTCCAGTCCCATCTTCTTTGCGTCTGTGAACTGACCTGGCTTTCAGTTACAAAGCTTTTGGGATCAGAGTGACAATCAAGTTGGTCGGTGGTGGCACACGCCTTTAACCCCAGCACTTGGGAGGCAGAGGCAGGGAGATCTCTGAAACCGAGGTCAACCTGGTCTACAGAGCAAGTTTCAGGACAGCCAGAGAAAGCCTGTCTCAAAAGAACGACAGTCAGACAGATGGAAGAGTAAAAGGCCAAGATAGCAGTACATGCTGGACCATGAAACCCCTGGAACTTTCTGAAAAATTGAGTATGCTCACAGTTACTTTATGGAATGAGCTGGAAAATGTTAATGATCATTCCATGCTGAGAATCTGTTAACCAACTCTTGCTACTAGAAACTAGACAAAACATTCAATGAATTAACACTGACATTTAAACCTTCAGAAAAGGTTTTAAAACTTTAGCTCTACCTTCTTTATCCAGCTCTGTGTCTTTAACCTCCACATCAGCACCAGGTTCAATCTTCTCATTACTGCTACTTTCCAGTACTTCTAGTTTCTCAGGATCATCTCCATGATTTTCATTCAAAGTTTCTGGTTTGTCTTTTAGCTGTTCCTCTGAAGGAATCTTCTGTTCAGAACTAGACTTTTCTCCACCACCAGAGAGAGGAACTATTTCAGCTTTACCATTCTGACACTCCAGAATGGGAATTCCTTCAAAACTGTCAGTGGAGGCTTCCCCATTTAGACAGCTGCCTTTAAGGAAGGGCTCTTTTCTAGATGTCTGCTCGGGATTGAGAGAACTGCTGCTGTGGACAAGGAGAGATTCATTTGAACTTTCCTCTTCAGTCGATGCAAAGTTCTCTTTAGTGCCTGCTCCACTGTTCAACCTCTGACCCTGGTCCATATCCATGATGTCACATGAAGATTCATCATTGGTCATAGATAAGTCTCCAGTCTCTTCTCCATTTTCCTCATGGCAGTCAGTGCTTACCTCAAACTCTCCATTCTCCAGTAGCTTCCTGTCCTCTGTATTGTCATAGTCTGGAAACTTGGTGTCCTCCTCATCTTTCTTTAAATTATTGACTTTCCTTTTCTTAATAATTCCTTTGCCCCACTGTGAACGCCGCCTTGATTTCCTCCGAACTCGAACTGTTTGGTAAGAAAGAGGGAAAGAGCATGTAGAACTTAGAGTGCAATGTCTATTTTACGTATTCTTTAGAGTAGACCCAAAAGAAAGTAAACCCATCCTGGTCGAAATACAAACAAAAACCCTTGGCTCTTGTTATCCATGCAGACTAATTCTTACAACCTCTGAGTAAAATGGCTATGAAGTTAAAGATGAACTCAGACAAATGCAAACTTTTAGAACTTTACTGTTTGAGTTTGCTTGGCATTAATCTCTTCTTCTACTATAGACTCTATTTTATAACCATTTCTAACTTTCAACATTCAGGGACTAACCACAGAATACATTTAGGGAGTTATCATATTACCAAGCTGCCCAGAAAGTTCGGGGCCAGAGCCTTGGATTTCTACCAGGAAGGTCAGTGTGTTGCAAGCAAGACCACGCAAAGATAGCACCTCAGCTATGGAGAAGAAAAAAAACACCACCAACAAAAACTCTATAAGCCAATGCTACAGGACCCAATAGTTACAGATACCCCGCAAGAAAACAAACACCTGTTGCCTGTCCTTTAGAAAAAGGCATTACCTCTAGGATGATCATAAATAGAAGCACTACAATAGGTTATGTGAACAGTTTGGTCAGCAAACTGTTAACTTCCTCTAATACAAGTGGTTTACCCAATAGTGTCAACTTATTACAAAGGTATCTCCAAATATGTAGAATAATCAAGCCTTCGGCTATTAAGGCAACAACATCAAGAAAATACTGACGCTAACCATTTGGTCAGTAATTTGAAAAAGGAGACCTATAAAAACTGTATACTCTCAGGTGACAGAAATCATCACGAGCTCTTTGAGTGGACAGTTGGGCTTCCAGCTGATAAGTTGGAGCCAGAGACTTTTGATCTCCTTTCTGGGTGTGTATCAGAGGTAGCTGATGAAGCAGCATGACTCCACTGGGAAATGCAGATCTTCAATATAGGCTGATAGTCTATCAACAGTGTACAGTGGGTTCACACACCACTTTAAGCCTTTAAAGCCTTTCCAAGAGTAGGCACGAATAAATGTAGTCATTATTATTCCTTCTTATTTAGTAGCTATCATCTCTAAAATTAACTTAGTCATCTGACTGTTTTTTTCTGAATTTTTCTTCAAAATTCAACGACTTAGAACTCACTTTTCATGCTCTCTCTTCTATTTCTATCTTATAATTTATACTTATAGAAATTTTCCTCCATCTGTTAATTAATCTATATTAGTCTAATATTAAAAGCTGATACAAAAGCTCAGGTGACAGGCATCTACAACAATCACTGGAATGAAAAAAAGATGGCCATTTTGTTCCAAAGGTAGATGTAAGGCTGTCACTGTGTCAACTAACTCTCAACATTAACCAGTCTAATTTTCAGCCATGAAACCAAAAATTATTACTAATTCTCACTCTACTTTTTAAGCCATGGAACTCCAGAGCAAGAAAAGCCTGAGCTCTGTTCAATTCTTTATATGTAGCACACTACACCAAGTCCAGAAGTTCACTGAAGCAAGTATACTTTTTATTCTTTCACACTGGTTAATAAGAGAGAGTGTGTAGACCCCACTCCAAAAACTAGCTAAGTCATTCAAACTGAAATCCACGGCATTGGGGGTTGGGGGTATGAACTCAAAGTTGAGTAGGAAGGGTGGAAAGGTGGAAAGAGTGGTTGCAGGAGGAGTTGGGGGAGAGGGGTTAATATTTTCAAAGTTCATTGTATGAAATTCTCAATGAATAAAAATAACATTGAGAAAGGAAAAAGAGAACATGTTCGTATTCTTTGGGACCTAGTATCATTACTTCTAATGGCAGGATTTTAGAAAAGTAAAAGAAACTGATCGGAAAAGCACCACAGAAATACAACTTTTAGTTTGGGTGGACACATCTTCACAGTATGGACCATGTGGTATCGTACATATGTACATAGTAGACAGAATCCTTAACTTACCACGTTTTTATTTACCTAGGGGGCTCCATTGAAACACTCATTTAGGGACACAACTTTTAAAGTCAGTTTTTATTGCACCACTGAGCCTGTTTCCAAAGCCGAGACCTTAGAAAGCCCACTGTCCCTTGGGACATTTAGTTAAGCTCTATGTTAACCTAAACCAGACAGACGGTGTGTCACATGTGCCATCTACTGGTAAGAGAAAACAAAACCCCACTGCAGATTTTAAAGGGTCTTCCTTTTCTCCTCCCTTCCTATGGGTTCTGGAAATCAAATTCCAGTATCAGGCTTGCCCAGAAAGCACCTTTGTCTGCTAAGCCATCTTGCCTGCCCCAGCCAAAACTTCTTCAAGTGAATATTCAATATATTCTCGTTAGTAGACATTAGTATAATGCAGAGACGTACAGGATTTCAAAGTTTAAGTGAGAGTACAATGTTACACACTGGAACCCAATCTGAGATACGACTCAGCCAATAGCCTAGGTAGTGGTTTCAGAGCAACTAAATGCATCATGAAATCCTTTTTCAAACTTGCTCCATATGAATGTTACTTATTCAAAGAGGTCAAGGCTTTTTAAAACGGGTATGAGCAGCTCTCCAACCTCATTAGAGAAGTTTCTTTGTGCAGCTGATGGTTAACACAGAAATTTACAGTTGATCAAAGTGCATAAGTACCAGTATTGTACTCGGGCACAGATGTCACATTTGTATCAATTCTCTACTTACTTGCCCCTGTCAACCCCCCAGCTCAGAGACCATTGCACAAGAGAAGGTGGAAAGGTTGTAAGAGCCAGAGGTCAGGGAGGACCAGAGCAAAACAGTGTCTTCTGGACATGCCAGGGCCATCGTACTCATCTCACAGCAGCGGTGTTGTCTGTACAATGTGAAGCCACACAACACTGTATGTAGCAAAGAGGCAGGAGGAACTAACTCAAGAGCCCCATCCCTAATTGAGGAGCTACTGACAGTTGCTATCCTCTGGAAGAGGAGGAGCTGGGTTTTTAAGGGTGTAGTCTCTGGTGGGTTCCCCCGTGCTCCAGTGGATAACCCCATACCCAGTATAAATTGACTTTTAAAGAGGACATGAAGTTGGGAGGGGTTGGGAATAAGGAATGGATCTGGAAGGAATTAAGAGGAGGAATGGGTAAATACAGTCAAACAATATTGTATGAAATCCTGGAAGAATTAATAAAAATACTGTATTGTTTAAAAGTGGGTATGATTCATTCCTTCAAATTCACTATCATTTAGTAAAGAGCATGGTATGGCCAGCTTTGTTGACAGAGCAATGTCATCATATTTAGGCCAGAAGAACATCATGTATCTTTCCAGGCAAGCTATCTTTAATGAAACATGAAGACTACATCAGGAAGATGTTAGGTTTATTAACATTTGTCTTTCAGAAATACAATTGAACAATAAGAGTAAGTTTTTATGAAGATCTAGAAACTAAATTTTCCTTCTAAATAGATCGCACAAAGCTAAGACAAATTAGGCTGCTTGGATTTATTAAACTCAGCATAAAATAATCCCTTAAAGGAGCAAACTTCCTATCGTCAAACCATCCATTTCCACATGATTCTCGTTGTACTTCTAACTACAAATAGAACATCCTGCATATCATGCAAGGAGTGGGAAATAAGGACTAGGGGACAAAATCTGTTGCCTCCATTTCTCTATCCAAAATCCAGTGTTTAATACTGAAAATGTTTCAAGTGTTTCAGTTATCAAAAAAAAAAAGCATAAAAAATAGCAAACAAGGCAAAAGACAGAATTCTCATTCTGAACAAGCTCTTCTCTGGGAAGACAGGATTAAAGAGCTATGGACAAAGGGCAGTGTTGTTTTGTGGACGATCCTAGCACGTTTCAGCTATTGCCACTATTGGCCAACATGCTCACAAATACTCACATGCACACTTATTTGCAGAGTTGTGCCAGACATCCATTGGGTTTCTTTGTTTGTGCCGAAATGCCTCTTCCACTCTAGTCTCTGTCTTACGGGCACCAGTGCCATGAGGAGTTATTTGTTCTGCTGTTACTGATAAGCCTGCAAGCAGCAGATAAGCAATACCTATTTATGTTCCCAGATGCATAAACCAACAAAGTTTTTAAAAAATCTGAAATATAAAACTGAGTTTAAAAGTCATTAATTATACCTAGACAGTTTGTAATTCTGCTGAAATTACTGTCTTTTGTTTTAAGATGGGGAAGTAACTTGACACTAAAATCGTAAGAACAAAAATACCTGGCAGGCCATGCTTATCCTAATGCTCAAAGGAGCTTTATTTTCACTCATTTTAATTTCAAAAGAGAAACATTTCACAATATGACTGTGGAATAATAAGGCTGTATATTGTTTAAAAGTCGTGATCTCTACTATCTTAGAATGTACAGTAAGTGTACAGGGTCACTAAACTACATTCTCATGAACAGTTTCAACCTGGCTTGCTGCCTGTCACACCACAATGCCCTAGGTTTCACTTCCTAGCACTATCTTCTGAAGAGTAACCATTCCATCTCAATTTTCTTCACTAGAATCTTTTCTTCCCTGTGATCTTAAGTGCTAGTGCTTCTCACAGCTCTCTCAATAACCTAGCTTCTAATTCTGATCTACAAGAAGCATCCTTTGTGTGTATAGTACATACATATGTATGTATTGTGGGTTTTTTTTTTTGTTTGTTTGTTTTTTTTGTTTTTGTTTTTTCGAGACAGGGTTTCTCTGTGTAGCTTTGCGCCTTTCCTGGAACTCGCTTTGGAGACCAGGCTGGCCTCGAACTCACAGAGATCCGCCTGGCTCTGCCTCCCGAGTGCTGGGATTAAAGGCGTGCGCCACCACCGCCCGGCTGTATTGTGGTTTTTTGAGACAGGGTCTCTGTGCAGCCTTGGCTGTCCTGGAACTTATTTTGTAGACCAGGTTGGCCTGGGACTCACAGAAATCCACCTGCCTCTGCCTCCCAAATGCTGGGATTAAAGGCATGCGCCACTACCACTGTGTGTGGTTTTAAATGATGTTATATAATATATCTCTTTAGTTCAAAGATCTCTAGCCTACTAGCCATATTTCTATCTGCCTACCTGATATCTCCAACCAGGTATCCTAAAAATAGGTCAAATTAAAGATAACTGGTTCATCTGTACATATACACAAACAGTTTTTTTTTTAATATGTTCCCTATTTTGACTGGCAGAATTGGTATATACTCATTCATTCAACTTGCAACATTCTTTCCCTTCAAAGCACCCTCTACTAGGCTAGGGATATAGCTCAGGTTGGCAGTGTTTGCCTAGTATATACCAAGTCATGGTTTTGATCCCCAGTATTGTATGAACTGGGTGTGGTAGCACAGGTCTGTAATCCCAGTTTTTAGGAGGTAGAGAAGATAATGTTATTCTTGGCTACACAGTGAATTTGAGGACAACCTGAACTATATGAGAACAATTCTCAGAAAGAAAGAAAAGAAGAAAGAGAAGGTAGGCAGGCAGGCTGGCAGGCCAATCCCACAAAGTATTCTCTACACGTGCATCACTCATATGATGATCTTGTTTAGCTCCACTCTTCATTAATTAAAATGCATATTGTTTCACTACCTTTTTCCCTAGGAGTCTTACTGAAATACAATTTATATAACACAAAAACCACCTATTTTAAACATAAAATTTTTTTTAGCAAATGTCCATTTTGTAGTCGCCCATAGAAATCTATGGCTGTCCCAGACAGCCACTACTGAATGGTTATCAACATACTTGCCACTTTATACGGGAGGACAACATTCAATAGATGGTCTTTCATACTGCCTTATTCCATGTAGCACTGTTTTTAAGTCCTATATCATTTTATATTAGTACTTCACTGAGTAATATGGACTAGGATGCACTATGCTTTGCTACTCATTAACCAGGTGATAGACATTTGTATTTTTCCAGTTTTTATTTATTATGAATAAATAACACCCCTATGAACATTCACGTACATGTTTCATGTGGGCACATATTCATTTTGCTTGGATAGATTCCAAGGAAGAGAACTACTGGATAATCCAGCAAATCTATGTTTGCCTCTGTGGAAACTGAAACATAGCTCTCACAGCTTTTAACTCAATCTTTCATTTTCCTAAAACACTGAGAACATGTTATTTCTTGCCGCTAAAGTGATCTAACCAATTCCACTGCTTGAAGTCGATGGGCTCTTTCTTCTGCCACTGGCATTCCTCTCCCTCCTACTGAAGTTCCTCTAGGACACAGCTGTACAGCCAATAAACAGACCATATGCTTATTTGTGTCTCTAATTAAAAAATTACAGATGGGCTGGAGAGATGGCTCAGTGGTTAAGAGCACTGATTGCTCTTCTAGAGGTCCTGAGTTCAATTCCCAGCAACCACATGGTGGCTCACAACCACTTGTGATGAGATCTGGTGCCCTCTTCTGGTCTGCAGGGACACATGCAGGCAGAACATTGCATACATAATAAATAAATAAATCTTTTAAAAAAAATTACAGATAAGTGTTAACACACTGGGGAAAATATTTATACAAAAAGTTTAAGTACTGGTATTAGATGTGAAATGATGAAAACTAAAATCTCTTCAGCTATAAATGCAGATATAATATGTAAATCATTTAAGAAATTTCACTAATACTTTACTCTTTAACATGCACCATTGCACTCAAACTTTCACAGGTGAAGTTTTGAAATATCCTTTAGAATTTACATGACCCATGTTAGTATCAAAAATTAGTATGAGGTTGTTAGTGGAGACAAAGAGTACATTCTGGTGTCCCGTGTCACAGGAGGATGAATAAAATGAACAGAGAACTTACCTCTTTTTATTCTTGCTTCCTTAATTTCTTCACAGAGTTTATTAAATTCTGGGTCCAGTTCAGCAGCAATGATGGCATGTGCAGTGTCCTTCAGGGTACAAGCTCTGTGCCTAATAATTTTGTCTGTTAAAAAAAGTTGGCATAAATTTATTTTAGATAAGAATGGAATAAAATTAACTCAGAATGCCTTGAAAAGTAAAAGATACAAACATTTAAATTATAAACCCATGTTTAGGTAAGAAAAGAATCATTGAAGAGGTGGGTAAAAATATGAGCTATTCTATCAATAGCTTAGAAAATTGGACTTTTAAGATCTCAAAATACTCTATTAAATCATTACTTCAAAATATGGTTTTATTTTTACTTTCTAAAAATAAAATATAATTTTCAAAGAATTGGGGATATGCTCTATGCCCCAGAGTTGCTGCAGATGAATACCAGGGACTCAAGGGCCAGTGAGAGAGCTCAGTGGACAATGCATTTGCTGGAGCTTGGCAACCTGACTTCTATCCCTGGGACCCATGTAAAGGTAGAAGAGAACCAACTCCCCAAAGTGATCCTCTGACACCCTCACACTAAGCATGGCATGTGCGCCCCCCTCCCCACACACAAATACAACTAAAAGATCATTATTTTTTAAACCAGAACAGCTAGTCAAAATTGTGCTAAAGAACACAAAATATTCTGAGTAAGGGAGCTTTCATGTAAAATGTGACAAAACCAGATAAATGCAGAAAAACTACCCAATCTAAAGTATGCAAGACTATTAGGCAAAGCCAAATGTCACAGTATACATCTATAACCCCAGCACTTGGACCACCAATTCCAAGAAGCCCTAGCTACTTCACAGCATGATCTTGTCTGAGAAACACAGCAACAAACAAAGCCCAAAGCACAACATTGGTGGGCAGAGGCAGAGAGAAGCACCCAGGGTTCTAGGTGTCACCACAGCTAAGGGGACACTATAAACACTGTCTCCCTCACAGGTCATAGGAAAGACTGGATCATGAACAATGCAATGTCAGTGGTGCTCTCTGGAGTTCCGGGGCTCCAGATGTGAAAAAACAGAAAAATGCAAGATAACTTAGAACAGTCTGAGCCTGGCATGGTGGCTCACACCTCTAAGGGAAAAGCAGGAGGATCCATTCAAGGTTATTTTCTGCTATGCAACAAGTTCCAACCCAGTGTAGGCAACATGAGACCCTATCTCAAGAATAAAACCGCCGGGCAGTGGTGGCGCACGCCTTTAATCCCAGCACTCGGGAGGCAGAGGCAGGCGGATCTCTGTGAGTTCGAGGCCAGCCTGGGCTACAAAGTGAGTTCCAGAAAGGGCGCAAAACTACACAGAGAAACCCTGTCTCGAAAAACCAAAAAAAAAAAAAAAAAAAAAGAATAAAACCAAAACAAATATTTACTTTTCTCTCTGCAGTAAAGGCATAAAGTATATCTTTTATTTATAACACTTATGATTATAGCTTACTGTGGAAATCTTATAAAAACAAACAGCACATGTGCAGCACTGGTACATTTCTTATATGTTCTCTAAATATTCATTCAACAAACACTATCCACAATACTAGAAAAACTGAAGTAACAATTACACAGAGGTACCCCCTCACACACACAAAAAAAATCAGACACGGTTCCAACAAAATTACAATTTTCAGACTATATAGGAAAGTATCATTAAATAATATCTCAGCTGGAGAGGGGAAGAGTGCTTGCTGCTGCTATTCCAGGACCAGAGTTCAGTCCTAGGCCCATTTCAGGGAGCTCACAGCCACCTGAAACTCTGGCTCCAGAGAATTGGATACCCTCTTCTGGCCTCTGCAGACACAAGCACACACATGCACACACCCACATAGATACGTACACACAGAGAGACAGTCTTTAAAATAAGAATCTCATACATAAAAAGCCTTCTCCCTCAAAAGACAAAACAAGTAACAACAAAAATACAAAATGCCAATCTGACTGATGACTATGAAGAAAAGTCAAATTTCACCTAAGTTCTGAGGAGCCTCTCAAGGAGAGGCACATGGGCGGGTGTGAACAAGCTTTGGAGTGGCAGACAGAGGAGGGGAACCACTGCAGGTACAGACTGTGTCAAGTCCAAGAGCTAGGGCAGTTAGTGAAACTGAAATGTTACCTGGTGGAGAGAACCCAATAGCCAAAGAGTTCAAAATGTACCCTACAAGCAATAAAAGGTCACTAAAAAGCCATGAACAAGGAAGTAACATGACTCAAATTTACATCTTCAAAATCCCATCCTGGCTGTTATCTAGAGACTGGATTAGAGGGATTAAGATACAATCCAGAAGCATAATCACAAAGCTCTTTAAGGAAGTGAGAGAGAGCACAACTGGAAGTAGAGTGATGAAAAGAGATTAGAGATCTGAAACGGACTCTCAACCACAGGAGAGGGTGACAAAGTAGATGAGGGGGCTGATAAATATCAAAGGTAATTCTCTAGCTTCTTGTATCCAAAAGGGGAAAGGGAGAGAGGGAAGTGCCATTTATAAAGATACACACACACACACACACACACACACACACACACACACACACACAAACATGGAATGGACAGAGGAAGAAAGAAGGGAAAAGTTAGAGATTACTTTTAATGAATTTAGCTTTAGGCATTTTGGTTTTAAGATGCTTAAAATATATCCCAATGGAGATATGCAAGCACACGAACACAGGCTCAATTCTATCAATGACCAAAAAACCACAATGACTTCTTTCAATCTGCATCTGTTATATTTTCTCTGTCTTTTTTCAAAAAGATTGATTTTATTTATGTATATATGCACATCTGCATGTGCCCTCAGATTCCCTCAGAGCTGGAGTTACAGACCGCTATGAGCCACCCCACGTGGGAACTGAGAACCAAACTCAGATCCTCTACAAGAGTAATTCTTCTGCCTCATCCTTGCAAGTGGGTCCAACTCTGTCTTTTTGTTTGTTTGTTTGTTTGGTTGGTTGGTTGGTTGGCTGGTTTTTTGAGACAGGGTTTCTCTATTTAAGAGTCCCTGGCTGTCCTGGAACTTGCTCTGTAGACCAGGCTGGCCTTGAACTCACAGAGATCTGCCTCTGCCTCCCAAGTGGTGGTATTAAAGACCTGTGCCTAGCTCCAGTCTTTTGTTTTTAAATTGGGGTATTTACTGTTTACTAAATTCTGAGCTATGTTTTAATGTCTTGGATATGTTTAAGCTCTTATATTTCTATATATGATCCACTGAATCAACTTTTATATATAGATCAGAGAATTTTGATTGCATACTGATATCTAATTGTTCCAGCACTATTTGTTAAAAAAAATATATTTTTTTTAGGTCAAGAATTTTCTCAGCCATTTCTGATGCTTCTCATCGCATACATATCTTTGTCATATTTCCTCTATTGTAAGTTTTTGAGGATAACTAGTACTTATTTTTAGGCTTATTTATTCTATCTGACGTATATGAGTGTTTTTGCCTACATGTATGTTTGTGCACAATATTCCTGTCTGGTGCCCAAGGAGATTAGAAAAGGGCATAAGAGAAGGGGTAGATATGATCAAGATACATTGTACACGTCTGAAAATGTTAAAGAAAAAAGAAAAATATTCTAAAAATAAAAAAAAAATAAAGTTCTAGACAGTTGGGGTTGTGTTACATGTAACTGTTACAGGGTGAACTGTATTCCCTCAAAACTTACATTTTTTTTTTTTTTTTTTTTTTTTTTTTGGTTTTTTTGAGACAGGGTTTCTCTGTGTAGCTTTGCGCCTTTCCTGGAACTCACTTGGTAGCCCAGGCTGGCCTCGAACTCACAGAGATCCGCCTGGCTCTGCCTCCCGAGTGCTGGGATTAAAGGCGTGCGCCACCACCGCCCGGCTCCCTCAAAACTTACATGTACTTCAGAATGTGACTGTATTTGGGAATAAGCCATTCTAAAGAGGTAATGAGGTGAAAAAGAGGATAGGTTATAATCTACAGTGCCTGATGTCCTTGTACAAGACAATCTGGACACACGAGGTATGCACACAGACAGAGAAAAGGCTACAGGGAGAAGGCTATGTGGTAAACCGTGAGGAGCGCTCTTGGGAAGAGATCAAACTCACTGACTCATCTTGAACTAATAATTCACCTCCAACACTGAGAAAAAACTTTGGATGCTTAGTGCTCCTGGTCTGTCGTATTTTGTATGTTAGTCCTAGCAGGTAAGTACAATGGCATACAGACCAAAATCTGCCAACCAGGAGTCATATTCTGATCTATCATAATACTAACACAGGTTACACATCTCTGTCTCAAGGAGTAAGAAGTGTCACAGACATCCTTATATATCAAGTACCCTGCTCAGTAATTAGGGAAGGGTAGTCATAAGCACTAACAGAAATATAAGTGAGTTTGGTTAAGTCTGAAATTCATGAGGTACAACTATGACAAAGTTGAAAATGTACTGAGCGGACTACAGACAGGTCCAAAAAATGAGTGCCTTTGGAATTCTGACCCCAGGCAATTGACACAAAATGTTAGGAGTCTGTGAAGACTGTAAGATTAAGGATGAATTTCAGCAAAATTGGTCAAATGATGATAGGTCTAAGAATTGTCCTAGAGGTGAGGTAAAGATGCATTATAAGACTAACAATACAGAGTGGTCAAATTTAATTCATCATGTCCTATCCCTAAGATAATGATTAGAGTCAAATGTCTCACCCTGGTCACATTTAGAAGCTACAAGTTAAATTTCTCATCACTTCACATTTAATTTCCATCCACATCATCCTCGTGCGAGATAATCTGGTAAACATGTAGCCATATTTAACTTCCAAAGACTTTTCTCTGTATAAGTAGTTTCCCCATACCCCCAAATGGCCATGTGTTCTGCCAAGCAGATCGTTGTAAACATTTAAATACTCATGGGACCTTGAAAAGTAATCCAACATTTATGCAATTTCCACTTGCTACACAACAGACCCTGAGGTTGTTTTATAGGAAAATACATAACAAGTAGCTCAGCTGCTAAGAAAAAAATGTTCTCTTGTTAACTAAAGATATAAGAGGGGTGGGCGTGAACACAGCAGACATTCCTGATACATTCTTTGTATCTATCTTTAAGGAACAGAGGAAAGTCCCAAATATACCACATAAGCTCCACCCGTGAAACAGAGTCATGGCCTCTAGTAAACCAACACATTCTATAGTAAAAGGTAATATCACATCAGAAAACATTGCATCTTCCTTGAAACTAGTATTTATATCAACAGGGTTATAATAAATTATCTGGTGGGAAATTGGATTTATTTCCTAACCTAGCTTCCTCTAACATGCATTTAGGCTTATTTTCATGGTCCCTAGATTTGTTTCCAAATATATTTAAATTTAAAGTGTGATCCTGGAACTGTAATAAACACAAACTGGGGGTCATCCTAGATCATATATGTACAGAGCTACTATGGAACACCAAACAAACCACAACAAACCAGGCAGTGGTAGCACACACCTTTAATCCAGCACTTGGGAGGCAGAGGCAGGTGGACCTCTGTGAGTTTGAGGCCAGCCTGGTCTACAAAGCCAGTTTCAGGACAGCCAGGGCTGCACAGAGAAACCCTGTCTCGAAACCCACCACTCCTCAAAAGAGAATATAAATATAAACAGCCAACCTGTAAGGAATACTTCCAACTCAAGGAATTAGGCTAAGGGCTTGACATACTTACTTTGAACAATAGGAAAATGGCAACGCCGTAACATTCAACATAATACACTTTTTTATTTGATCCTTACAACAACCCCAAGTAACAAATTCTCTTGTTATCCCTACTATATAAATGGGAAAACTACAATTTAGAAACTTGACTTGATGACCATCAAAGAACTAGAGAGTAGCAGCATAGACAGAAGCATACGTCATAGCACATTCCCACCACACCGCACACCAGAAGCTGAGGGCACAAGGTCAAAGCCACACGCAGTCACTCCCATCTGATCTCATCTGAGGGACAAAGAAAGGGGTAAAAGGAGCTTGAAATTCGCCTGTTTCCTACCACCCATTCTGTGCAGGATGACATAAGAAACCCTCATGGACATCAAATTACTGCACTAGTTAACAGTGGCCCTAACAAAATCTGAAGATACACACATAACTATATAATTTTTATTTGGGAAGTACTATAAGGAATGAAATTTAGGGCCTCACACATTTTAGGAAAGTTCTCAATCACTCCAGCCCTTTATTTATTTATTTTCAGAGTCTTTTTTTTTTTTTTTTTTTTGGTTTTTCAAGACAGGGTTTCTCTGTGTAACAGCTCTGGCTGTCCTGGAACTCGCTTTATAGACCAGGCTGGCCTTGAACTCAGAGATCCACCTGCCTCTGCCTCCTGAGTGCTGGGATCAAAGGCGTACACCACCACACCTGGCTTATTTTTAGAGTCTTAAGTTGCTGGAATTACAGATATGTGCCATTTTATAAAAATATTTATTCATATTTATAAAAGAGGGGAAAAGAACTAAAAGATCTAATATGTCCAGGAATAGGCCCTTAGTTATATTACATCTATATATAATTTTTAATGTGGGACAAATCTACTCATTAGTAAGAGTTCCAAAAGATGTTAGAGGAATGAAAAAAAATATGTAAGAATTACATAATTTTATAGAAAAAAGATAAACAAAAAATGTTCAACATCCTTCGCCATCGGGGAAATGGGAATTAAAACTACACTGAGTTTTTCTCTCAACCCACTCAGAATGTCTCTACTAACCTGGCTACAATGTGGGTAAAGAGGAGCCCTTATACAATACTGGCAGGAATGTAAACCTGTGCAACCACTATGAAATACATCAATACAATAGTTTCTCAAGTAAACTAAAAGTAGAACTTCCATATGACGCAAGCATAACCTATCCTTGGCATATACCCAAAGGGTATATTGCACACCCATGCTTACTGCAGCACTGTTCACAGTAGCCAAGACTGGAACCAGCCTAGATACTATCACATGGATGAGAAAATGTAAAATATACACTCAAAGGAGTTGCATTCATACACAAAGAAGAGTGAAATAAGTAATTTTCAGGAAAATGGATGCAATTGGTAATCATGTTACATGAACTATGAGCAAGGCACAATCATCTATTAAAAATATTGTATAAAAACACTTTAGTAGATATACTAACAAAAAATTAACAATAATCATATCATTTTAATGAAACTAATGTGCATATATATTCTTCAGCCTTAAACATTAAGTAATGGAATTGCAAATTATTTAACTTTTTGTCTTATTTTCATAGTTTTTCTAAGGCATGTATCATTAAAAACTACAGGTGCCGGAGAGATGACTCCAGGGTTAAATTGAAAGCACTGGCTGCTCTAGTAGAAAGACCCAGGTTTGGTTCCCAGCACCCATCTGACAGCTCACAACCACCTGTAAATTGAGTTTCCAGGGGCTCTGACTCTCTTCTGGCTTCCACTGACACCAAGCATGTACACAGTACACACACACACACACACACACACACACACACACACACACACACACACACTCAGGCCAACACTCATATATTAAATAAACCATTTTAAAGGAGTTTAAAAGTAAAGCAAATAACAAAAACTGTAGCAAGCAAATATCCTGAACACAAATATTAAGAACTAGTATCCACCAAGCCCTACTATGTAAATATTTATTGTTTCTGGACCTGAAATGGATATTATCAATTACTATGGTCTAAATTCATGTGAAAAGTAATTTCATATAAACCTGAGAAATCCAGGTCATTCTGCTGCATGGCTTAAGTTGAGAACCACTGTTCTCAAATACAGATATAGTATCTTTAAAGAACAAAAACCTACATAAATGCTTTAATAATTGGTGTATCACCTAGTGAAGAAAAAAAAGAAAAAACATCCTGATAGCTGAGAGTTAGCCCAGCATGATCAGCTTAATCTCAATTTTCGTGTTAAAAACAGCACCACACAAAGCCATTGTGTGACCATGATGGGCCAAATAAAAACAAGACAACTCTGTAATTACATCTAAGCACAGAACAAAACATGAACACTGTCCTAAGCACAAGAATGACCACACATAATCCTATTCTCACTAACACCAATGTCCTGCTTAGGGGTGTTAGTGCTGCTTGATTCTGTACACACACACACACACACACACACACACACACACTCTTACTTAAAAATATTTGAGGTAGGGGAGACATGGCTGCATGCATGTGGAGTTCGGAGGACAATTTGCAGAAATAGATCCTCTCCTATCACGTGGGGTCCAGGGATCAAACTCAGGTCTCCAGGTTTGGTAGAAGACACCTTTACCTGCTGAGCTATCTCAACCAGCTCACTTCCTAGGTTCTTAGACTACCTAATCACAAAATAGTCTGGCTACCTAGCAACATCCAATTCACTGCTAAGTCCCACTTTCTCACACTTTCCCTAACATTACATAACATAATACCAAATCCTTAATGGTTGCCATGACACACATTCTTGTTATAAAAATCATCTCTATTTACAACCAATCCACCTTGTTTAACTATAGGTATGTTCTTAGTGCTTCTCCCTGGAGGGCAATGACAAGAGTTGGAACTGCAGACTAACAGGCATATTCAACCTGCAGCCCATTAGCTACATGATTTCCAGGACAGCTACAAATCTGACCTAACACATTTGATGATAACATCATGTCACTATGTCAAAAGGATGGACACCTCTGGAAAGCATAGAATGGAATTAGGAGTAAAATAAAATTATATAAGAATACCTCCACTATACAGAAGGGTAATTCTGATACATAGGGCTGGGCATGGCATGCTCTAATTCCAGCACTGAGGAGGCAGAGGCAAGAGGATCTTTGTGAGTCTGAGCCCAGCCTGGTTTACATTATCAAGCTCTAGGCAAGCCAGGGCTATACAGTGTGATCCTATACAGTGTCTTTTTTTTAAAAAAGAGTTTGATATATAAACTTATCCAATCCTGACTTCCCATAAATTAAAAATTCTGTGTTTAGTGGACTACTGATGACTACTAATATTGGCTAAACAAACAAATTTTAAGTTAAGTTCATTTGCTAACTATTCCATCAGTCTGAACAAAATTAGAATTCAGTATAAGAATTAAAAGGAAAATGGAAAGTAAATCCTGCATAAAAACACAGTGCCTAGAACTATAAAACCTTCTGGCTTAGGCATGGTGTTTCCAGGTAGGTTATTACTTTTTAAAACAGGCACACTTGAATGCCGAAACTGGCACCTTGCCCTAAGTGTCCTTACCTCCAGGGTCCTTGTCTGGATTGTATTCTAAAGCATTGCTACAGATGAGGTCAATATCTTGCAGGAAATCTTTAGCCGTTAGATAATTATGTTTATCAATTTTAGTTATTACTGTTGATAAATCCATTGGTTCTTTGATTACTTCAAGATAATCTGAAACCTAAAACAAATAGGACGCTTTAATGAAAATTACATCTAGCTGTTTATATGCTTTAGTTCATAAAAGCACAAATTGAAAACAGAAAACTTAAATTTAAGTAGTTAACTATAGAAGAGTAAAATGACAGTGCTATTTATGGCTATTTATTCTACTGAAGTTACTATCTGACATACTTTCCATGAAAAGCTTCATGGTGCTCATCTTGAAATCTGAAACCAACAGTCAGTTTTGGGTTTTAAATCCTTTGGGTTTATCTGAGAAGAGAATGTTTGGGTAAAGTACCCAATAAGCATCAGTAAGTGTTGTCACCTCAAGAAAAAGAAAAACAAAGGAAAATAAAAGCAGAGATTTTCATACTACTAGAGAATTTCTGGTATGCGTTTTTAATTTTTTCAACAAAATTTTCTTTTTTAACTCTATTATAAGGTGAACCATTTCATGGAAAGTATTTTCTACTCCTTTGGAGTCATTACACACATTTTGAGTCAAATAAGTTGTTTTTCTAACTTGTAAAGGGTTTGCTGGACTTGTCTCTACATTCAGTCAGGATTTATATTAGTAAGTTTTACATTTTAATGTCACATAACCAGTAAGGAAGGATGAGCAAGCTCTGTCTATTGTTTTCTCAAGTGGCAATCTCAAGTAGTGAACTGTGGTCTGAAAGCAGCTTGAGCCATGTCTAAAACTAGCTTAGGACCAACTTCTGGACAGTTTCTACTCTCTCAAAGGGAGGTTTGTTTACATACAGCTTCCGATGACCTTAAGTTTATACGTTTATAAACAGAAAGGCACTTGGAGTTTTATACTATTAAGAGTATGAAATTTTAGCACATGCTTAATTTTAAATTCAGTATGCTTTTTAATGTTTTGCTTCCTTCAGGTGACTTTCAATTTGATAGATTTTAGCCACTTCTAATTCACTATTTGAATATACACTTTTATGTCTTAAACCACTCAGGTTTTCTCTTACTTTCCCTTTTCTAGTCTCCCCCTGATACTCCTGCTTCAGCTTTGAGAGCAAGACCAGAATGAAAATAGATGGAAAAGAGGATCATAACATTAACTGAAATTTTTACCTACACCTAGTTAGCATTTCTATTCCTCTACATTTCCTTACCATGATTTACAACACTTATGTTATGTTCTCTTAAAAATAGATGACAATTGAAATCTGCCAAAATTCTGTGATTAGGAGAAAAAAAAAGCTTCTTCAGCGAGAAGAAAACCAGTTCATCTAAGCATGGGAGGCTGGCTCTTCTTTTAACAGCCTTTAGGGCTGGGGTATAGTTTGCTTGGTGGAGCCTTGCTGAGCATGTAAGACCCTGGGCTCAGTTCTTAGGACCATAAAAAGCAATCTTTAAAATTAGCTGATAGTTTCAAATGAAAACACTGTAAGGAAAAAAATATTATCTAAAAATTGTGGGTTTGTTTTTTTTTTAAGCTAAAAGCATTTCTTACATGTCTTACATGTCCTGTTATTCCAGTGGGAAAAGGCAGAAGGTAGCTATGATGGAAAGGATGAAAGACTGTGGGCTTTCAAGCATGGTAGTGCATGCCTATAATCTCAAAATTTTGGAGCTGGAGGATTGCAAATTCAAAGTCATTCAGGTCTCATAATGAGACTCTGTCTCGAATTAAAAGAAAGTCTATGGGCTTTAAATTTGAAAAAACTTCCAAAACTTGACTATGTCACTAGTAAACTTCCTCAACTGTGACACTAAAAAAGTAATAAAATGACCTTGCATGTTTTTTGAAAAAGTCAAATGGACAATGCTACACATTGTACATAAACATTCAAATAAGAATTCTGACAGTCCCTTTATTCCAAAAGAAGGGAAGATGTGTATTTTCAGACTTGTTGAATGGAAAAATGTAACGCTAACTCATTCTTCCCAGTCACAGATGACGTAATGGTTCCAAAGGAATCTGCTCAGGTCCAAAAACACAGATTTCACAATTAGGACACAACATTAAACTTTGAATCATTTTATAATTCAAATATTTTTAGAGACAACAAAAAAAAAAAAAAAAAAAAGAACTAAAAACACCAAAACTGCTCAAACATGGAGTCTGAACTATAAGGAGAAGGCCAGGAAAGATTATATTGTGGTCATCCACACTATATTATCCCAGGATAAAGTTGTTTTCTTTTTCATTGATGGCATTCTAATATATTCCAAATGGAAAATTCCTTTTCTCACCATCACAAACCAAGTTCCCACAATTACACAGAACAATACACATACAAAATGAGGAATTTTCCATTGGGAGCAGAGAATATCTTTGGAGAGGACAGATTTTAAGTACATGGGATGTGCTTAACTTCCAGCAGTGACTTAGCAAGAAGCCCTTCTAAAGCAGAAAGACTAGGTGAGGGAAAGGCTTTACCGCCTCTTCTCACAGATACAAACAGTTAAGGAAATGCCAGTACTGGCACCAATGCATTGATATCAATGTACTTTTAAAAGCAGGATTTATCCTGGAATAAAAATAGTCTATTATGGACATTTCACAAAAGTAAATTTAATCCTCCTCTTAAACTGAAGAGTAGGTGATCACAGATAGCAGTAATAATTAAGAGGACATATACAAATTGGTCACTAATTCCACTCAAAAGTCACCAGATGTTTGCTGGTGACACTGATAGTTATCACATGGATTAAAATTTTATAGGCTAGGGGTAATATTCATCCATGCCTTTGCTTTTTTCCTTCCAAAAAAGATGTCAATATTTTTTTTTCTTTTAGCCAGTTCAACTTCACTGTTTGCACACTACTGAAACAAGACCTCTTCAATATCCACCGGTTTGCTGAAGATGTTAAAGCGTTTATCTGTGGCCAGCCTCTTGGTGACATCCCTGAGAAACAACCGCAGCTCTCTTAATGTATTTTCCTCCTGGTCTTCCATCCGATTTTTTTCTGACTCTGACAACTGACGAGGAGGAGACGGCAGTGCAAGCGGGAGCACTTCCATAGCACACAGAGCTAAAAAGAGAAGAAAAAGGGTTAAGACTTTAGCATGGCAAGCCAGAACTCAACTGGACTTCTTGCATTCTCTCAAAACAATCTTTAAAGAAAAAGAAAGTACAAGTATATGAGAACCATAAACACCCAAGTAGTAAAACTTCAAACGGAAATTAAAAGGGAATAAGAAGATAACTCACAATAAGCCCCCTCTAGTCCTCTAAGATTCTACCCCCATGTGTTTTGGGCACCCCAAGTAGGGACTGTGAATAATACCTACAAGGATAGAAGAAAAAGACAAGTAGAAACTATGTGTGCACCCACAGGTATGCATGTATCTGTATTTCGGGGTGCACACCTGTGCATATGTGTCTAGACCAGAGAAAGGCACCAGTGTCTATCACTCTCAGTCTCATCCCTTCAAGGCAGGGTCTCTCACTCAAGATTAAGCCTACATTTTCCAGTGAGACTGACCTCCTCCACACTAGGGTTACAGGCAGCACTGGACCATGTCCAGTTTGTACATGGGCGCTAGGACTCTGAATTCCATGCTTGGACAGCATGTTCCTAACTACAAAGGTATCTCTCCAGCCTAACAGAGCAGAAAGCTTAAAATTTAAGGTTGTGGAAGAGTTGGAAACCCAGGCTGAAGTAGCATATATAAAATCTATAATATCATTATGTACCTAAAACAAACTAAACATCTTCTTAAGACATTAATTTTCTAATGACAATATCCTCTAATTCCTTTAAAGATTTTCCTGGCAATATAGATGGACAAGACTGTATAATATTAAGCAAGGTGATCCAATCTCAGAAAAAAACAAACTGCATGTTCTCCCTCATATGTGGATCCTAGCCTTTAATGTAAAACAAATGTACATGTGGGTACAAGACATAGAAAGAAGAACAAGAAAGGGTAGCATCAGGTGATGAGGAAGAAAGGAATGCATGGTTGTAAAAAGATATAAAGTTATTTTCTAATTTTAAATTTGTTGTGGACTTTTTTTGCTTGTTTTCTTATACAGTAGTTCATTGGAATGTATAGACATTGGGTCTGTGAAAGTGCTTGCTTGAGTGGCTGTTAAACTACCTGTGGGGTGTTTTATATTTCATTACAATAATGTAATTTTTATGTTTTTTTAAAAAGGAAATAACAAAGGAAGATCTTATACAAACTTTATCCAATTTTATCCACTGATGAAATCTTGTAAAACTATAATATCATAAGGAGGAGGAGGATGTTAAAATTACCAAGTTATAAGACATTTCTATCACCACATATAATTCTTTCATGTGTTTATTTACCACCTGTGTGCTGTATATCATTTATCCATTTTATTACTGAAATGTTTTATTTTCTACTGTAAAGTGCTAAGAGATGTTCACACAGTCTTCATTACACTTTTTTGTCAGGTGTATGGATTACAAAAATTATCTTTCAAGCCAGGTGTGGCAGCGCACGCTTTTAATCCCAGCACTCTGGGAGGCAGAGGTACGTGGATCTCTGTGAGTTAGAGGCCAGCTAGAGCTACACAGTTGAGATCATGCCTAAAATAAAACAAAACAAAACAAACACACCACAGCTTCCATAAAGCTTTTAATTTTAATAGAGACAAAAAAGTTTTGTTCTATTTTCCTGGCCTCATACTAAAGCTCAGGAGTCAAACGCTAAGTATTTTCATGAATCTTTAGCATGAAAAGTGAAACTCAATGAAGCAACTCAAAAAGGAGAAATATACCCAGAGTGGTGGCTCATACCTGTAATCCCACCATTCAGGACAGTATAAGACAATCATGAGTTCAAGGCCAGCCTAGACTACATAGTGAGGCAGAGGCAGTAAGATGGCTCAATGGGGGTTGGGGGGCAGGGAGTGCTTGCCTTGAGGACTTGATTCAATCCCCAGAACCCACACAAAGGCAGAAGGAAGTAACTAACTTCACAAAGTTGTCCATCATGCACATACACAAGAAGTAGAGAATTTAAAACATAAAGAAAAATAAAACATTTAAAAAAAACAGAGAATCCATCCAAGCCAGGCATGATTCAGTCTCAGCACTTAGACAACTGAAGCAGAAAGATCCTAAGTTCAGGGTTAGCCTGGGCTATAGATGAGTCTATCACAAAATGAATGAGTAAATTCACATCAATGGGACTAAAAATATACTTATCTAAGAGTATAAAAAAGAGTAAAATTAACTGTTTTCAAGGTAAAATATTTGGTATACTAACATAACACATAAACAACAAAAAATAAAACAAGTAGATATTTATGGAAATATAACAACATAACAGGAAAGGGAAAAATATTTAGTATCCTACAAGAACCATTACGAGACAGACATGTAAAGAACAAGGGGTGGGGGTGAGGGGATAAGGAGTGGTTCTGGGAGGAGCTGGACGAAGAGTGGGAGGGAGTATTCAAATACACTTTATGCTGGGGCTGGAGAGATGGCTCAGCAGTTAAGAGCACTAGCTGCTCTCCCAGAGGACCTGGGTACAATTCCCAGCACCCACACGGCAGGTAACAAATGTCTGTAACCTCAATTTCAGGGGACACGACACCTTCACAAGGACATACATACATGCAGGCAAAACACCAATGTTCATAAATAAAGAAAAGAAAATATTAAAAAATATACTTGTGCATATATGAAATTCTCAAAGAATTAATTAAAATGGCATTTTTAAAAAATAGAACTAGGCAATATGGGCTTAAAATTATTTTAACAAAAATGTTTATTTCTTCATAAAGGTTGAAATATTAAGGAACAGGACCTGATCTTTTATGTACCTTTAAAAGTTGGGAAAAAAAATTCCTCTTCAATGTCTTAGACTGCGGTGCTTCCCTAATTCAGAGAGCTAGGGAACAAATTCTTTATTTTTCCTTAATACTATGGCTCCAAACCCAAGAAAAATAAAATGCTTAAAACAAAGCAATGGTAGTCTTTCAAATCCACATAATATATTCTAAAAACATATTTTAAAAACTTATCAAGTAAAGCACTCTGACTGTTCAACTTCACTGTCAACGGGACTGATCCCCCTCTGGTTCTGTGTGAGAAGTGTCTAGCGAGGTGTAAGCGAGGAGGGTGGACACTTGGAATGTGGGCAGCAGCACTGCATGGACTGGGCCCAGGAGGAGGAAACAAACTGCTCCAGCACTCACCACTGGCCTTCCTGGCTGCAGAGCAGTGAGCAGTGTCGCTCTCCCGCCACTGTGGTGCTCTTCTCTTGGGGACCGACTGCGTCTACTTAAACTGTGAGCCACAGTAAACCCTTCCCTCCTGAAGTTATTTTTGTCAGCATTTTGTAACAGCAGAAAAAAGTAACTAAAACATCACCTCTTTGACTATCAAACCTGTCCTGGTCCACAAAGTAATCAATAACTTCTGTTATTTACAACCTGCCATTTCAAGTACCAAGTACTTCAAATAACTGAGACAGTTGAAATGCTAACTTTTTCCCCTTGGCTTTTTGGGTTGTTGAATGTAGAATCTACCAAAAGATCGGAAGTTGTGCTTGATGAAACTTTAACAAAGATGTAATTCTCAATTGGATCAGGTATACACAATGGCCATTTTCAACACGTCCATCTAGGTCAGTGAGATGGCACAGTGAGTAAAGGTGTTTGCCACCAAGACTGACGATCTGCGTATTTCTTAATTCCATCCTGTCTTTTTTCTTATATTGCTTTGGGAACTTACCAGTATGCTTCCTTCGTGGTGGTGCCATTGATGCCTGATGGAGAATAAGTTCTTGGAAAAATTTTCTTCGATCTTCTTCAATAGGCCTTTGAATATATAATACCTCTTCATACTGTATTCTAAAGATACATTTAACCTATACATATACACATACACAAAGAAAGAAAATACAAAATTAAAAGCATACATATTAAATCAAATTACAATTCCTTCAATTTCTTAAAACACAGAACACTTATTCTGCTGGCAAAAGGTTTGACTTCATAAACTAAAACACAATGGAAAAATGTCCAGTTGTCCAAGTCATTAAAAAGTGATAGTATATATGTAAAGATATCAGATAAAAGCAGATCCAATAGTTGATTATAATAGATTGTTGGAAATAATCTCAAAGAGTTATTACATAGTACCAAAAAAATAATTATTTAGAACCAGAAGCTGGAAACACATTAACAATAACTTTTTAAAATCTTCATATATCTTCTAGCCTGGTCTACAGAGTGAGTTCCAGGACAGCCAGGGCTACACAGAGACCTTGTCTTGAAAAACAAAAACAAACAAACAAAGCCTTCATATTTCATTGTATTTCTCACCCTCTGTTTTTTCCAAACTAAGTCTATTTCATTGTATCCTCTGGAATCCTGGTTATGCTGTCAATAAACTAGACTTTCAGACATTTCACAGACTATTCCATCATACCTTACATGAAAATTCAAAGTCAACCTAAGTCAGTAGCTCTCATCTCAGCATTACTGTCTGCTGATTTCACCTCTCATCTCTCACCTCTACTCTATCAAGGTTTTCAATACACAGCTCTCCTTTCCAAGATACACTACTTAGATCCTTCCGCATCATCCACGTTCGTTACAACGACACTTAACACTGTCTTTGATTTTTTGTTTGTTTGTTTGTTTGTTTGTTTGTTTGTTTGTTTCGTTGGTTGTAGGTCTAACTTCTACCTTTTAGACTCCAAGCTCCCTGATAAAAGCTTTTCTTACTTTTTCAAGTATTTCTCCCATGTCCATGGTTTGCTTTCTAGTCTACCAAAAGTGCCCACTGATGTACAAAAGTTTTTAATTTTTGCAAGATCAAACTCATTTATAGTCAGTACTTTTTTGGTTTTGCCTTCTTGGTGTCATATCCAAGAACTCACTGTCAAACATGGTGTCATGAAGTTTTCCACCTATGCTTACTTCTAAGAGCCTTAAAGGTTGTAGCTCCCATTTACTCCCCTCCCCATCTACTCCTCCTGTCTCCGTTCAATAAATGAAATATGTTATTTAAATAAACAAATAAGAAATTGGACCCTGTGGAAAAAAAATCAACTGAAAATGGATTAAAAACCTAATTGTAAGACAAGAAATCTATAAATTCCTAGAAGAAAATGGGGAAACTCCTTGGTTTTGGCCTTATATCAAAACATCATGTTGTGCACCTTAAACACAATCAAAATGAATTAGGAGAAATTAGGATAATGGCTCAGTTGGGAAAGCACTTGCTACTCTTGGTGGTTTGAACAAGAATGGCCACCAAAGGCCTCCATAGGCTCATATATTAGAAAGTCCAGTCCTCGTGGGTGAAATTGTTTGGGAAGGATTAGAAAATGTGTCCCTGGGTTATGCTTTGAGGTTTCAAAGCTCTCTTTGCCTTGTACTTGTGGGTCCAGAAGTGAGCACTCAGCTACTGCTCCAGTGCCTGTCTGCCTGCCTGCTGCAGCTATGACCCTCAAATACACTCTCCTACAAGTTTAAAAAAAAAAAAAGTTGTACACTTACATAGATCTTTGACTTGTTTTGAGTTGATTTTGTATTTGGTGTTAAATAAGCATTCAGCTTCATTTTTTAGGATGTAGAATAGACTTTCCCTGATTTAATAGTCTTAAAACCCTTGTCAAAATCATTTGATGGAATTTTCTTACTTTTTATTTATTTGTGTATAAGTGTGTGCATGTGCATGTGTGTGGGTGTAGCTGCACACATGCCACAGCATGCCTGTGAAAGTCAGAAGACAACTTCCAAGGGTCAGTTCTCTCCTTCCACCATTTAGATGGCCTGATCACAGGTGGTCAGTCTTGGCAGCAAGTGCTCTTACTCACTGAGCCAAATTGCCTGCCCTGGATTTCCTTATTAAGTTTTAAGAGTTTGTCATGCATTTTTAATGTCATTCATTAGATAAATGACCTATATGAAATCTTTTCAACCAGTTTGTGGCTTGCTTTTTCATTTTTAGTGGAACCTTTTCAGTAATAAAGTTAGTATTTTCTTTTATGTTCTACTACTGTAGCCTTTCAAAAAGGACATTATTATTATTATTATTATTATTATTATTATTATTATTAATGTGAATATATGTGTGAGTGTAGGTTTGGGACAGAAGGTGTTGTAGCCACTGCAGCTGAAGTTATAACTGGCTATGAGGCCACTGATGTTGGTGCTGGTAATTGAAGCCTGGTCTTTGGCAAGATTATAGTCATTCTTAGCTGATGAGCTATCTCTTCAGCCCCATACTATAGCATTTTCATAACATTTTAACTTTTTTAATGTCTCTCTTCCCTCCAAACTTCAATTCCTGTATGGTAGTGATAATCTCTTTTTTTTTTTTTTTTTTTTTTTTGGTTTTTCGAGACAGGGTTTCTCTGTGTAGCTTTGCGCCTTTTCCTGGAACTCACTTGGTAGCCCAGGCTGGCCTCGAACTCACAGAGATCCGCCTGGCTCTGCCTCCCGAGTGCTGGGATTAAAGGCGTGCGCCACCACCGCCCGGCTGATAATCTCTTTTTTAAATATTCTATCATTCACTCAGCTGAGATTTATTGTGCTTGAAATATATGTATGCACAGTGTCTATGCATGTTTTTATATATATGTAGCTAGAAACCACATTAGGTAATTATAGTTACTCATTGTTAATAGACAAGACCTGCCTTAAATTTCAGATATATTTTTAAAAGAAAAATGCACAATAATATTTCACTCAAATAAAGTTTAATCCTACTAATGAAAAGCTACAGGTCAAATCCCATCAACCAATCTCACAAAGAAAAAAGAGGATCATTAAAAAGGGACTAGTGATACAAGAGCTCAGCTTTCTTAGGAAGTCACATACATGCCGGGCTCTGTTTTAGGCATGAACTGTCTCAATCTTCACAGCAGTGAGGAAAATTATACCAAACAAGAATGCTGGCTAATAATAAGTTGTAGATCTGATATAAAAATTGTGATGTTATTCTAATTAAAAGTTATTTAACAAGTCAACTATTTTTTTAACAATAAGGCAAAATAAATATTTGAGCACTTCTTACCTCTTCAGGCAGCTCACTGTACATGGTTTCAGAGGTAGACAATAAAAATATAGGTGAAAAGGATGGTATGTCCTGTAGCAGGGTCAGAAAAGTTGCTCTCACAGTCTCGCTGACAGCTTCCCACCAGTCACCAATATGAGGCATATAAACAATACTAGGTACTGTTCTTCGAGCTTCTCGAAATATCTAAGGAAAGAACCAGTGCTTTAAAGCTCAAATTGAGTACTCTAAAGCCTACATTGTAACCCCTGAATACATTAAATATGTCCATTATCCCCAAACTAAATTTCTTCAAGATAGGATGTGCAAGTCTATATATGTAACTCCTATATATTCTTGCATCATCACAAAAAAAAGGTATTTTGCAATTTAACTACTCCTATTCAGTACATATTAATAGGATAAAGGCAGAAAATTGTTTTAGTTACCATGTACAAATAATAAGGAATACCACTATAAAAGGTGCTGCAAATAAAAAAATAAGCATAACATCTCCATCGCCCATATTAATTTAAGAGTTAGTGAATTTCAATAAGGAAGAAAAGGACAACATAGTTGAATTACTTTAGCCTCAACTCTTCACAGTCACAAAATAATATCCTTACTCCAAAAATAATAATAATAATAAACTGTGCAGTGGTGGTACACCCCTTTAATCCCAGTACTCGAGAGGTAGGCAGATTTCTGTGAGTTCCAGGCCAGCCTGGTCTACAAAACAAGTCCAGGACAGCCAAGGCTCTTACACAGAGAAACTCTGCCTTGAAAAGCCACAAAAATAAATAGATAAATAAACAAGCAAACAAACAAGCAAGGGCAGCCAAGTCTGTCACACAGAGAAACCCTGCCTTGAAAAGCCACAAAAACAAATAATAAATAAATAAGCAAGCAAGGAGCTCTGAGACATTTCCATTGTCACAAAATTCAAAATGGCATTTTCTTCAGTTGTTAAAAACCATACTTCCCATCACACTCTACAAACATATAACAGTAAGAACTGGACTGCTAAGCCAGAACTACTCTTCTCTATATGTAAGTTAACAGTTATTGAGCCCATCACTGAATTCTTGCATGTTAATATACAATCTTGTCATTGTTTTTTACAAGTTTAGATATAAACATGAACATCTGACAACTTGAAAGTTCTATTTTCTAGTTATTCCCCTTATTTTAAATACATTGCAGGGAGCCTCTGCTATGTAAATGATAAATAAGGACCTAACAGAAATGATTAGGAGCAGATGTAGTAATGCATGCCTATAATTCCAACTTTGTAGGTGGCTGAGAAAAAGGACCACATGTTCCAAGACAGATGGGACTACATATCAAGTTTGAAGCCAGCCTGGGCCATATAGCAAGATCGATATCTCTCTCTCTCTCTCTCTCTCTCTCTCTCTCTCTCTCTCTCTCTCACACACACACACACACACACACACACACACACACAAATAAATATACAGACAAAAATTATGAGAAATATCGAATAAAAAGAATTATTTCTATTTCATGAGCATGTTTACCAATTACATGATATTTTATACGTACATTAAACCTTTTGAATAATATAAAATGTGCTGCCAACTCAGTAAGTAACTAGATGAAAGAGGCTCAAACAGACTCTCCCCCAAGTCTGAAGAAACATGTGTTCCTTATTACGTGTTTCAAAAGAAATGCTTGTTCTTCCTTTGCTTGATATTTGCATATCCACCAATCCAGAGCAGCTGTAGAACACGGTTCTCCTTCAGGACTCACAAATACTAACTTTTACATAAAACACTCTTATCCTAAATCTTGAAAATCCATGTTTTTTCCCTCCTCAAAGTTCTTACAGAAAATTCATAAAAGAAGAACAGCATGAACAATTGTCAAAAGAAAGGAAACACACAGGAGTGCAAGGGCAGCTGAGACATTCATTTAAAAAAAAATTGCAGGTGGTGGTGGCACACGCCTTTAATCCCAGCACTCAGGAAGTAGAGGTGGGTGGATCTCTGTGAGTTGGAGGCCAGCCTGGTCTACAGAGCGAGATCCAGGATAGCCAGGGCTGTTACACAGACAAACCCTATCTTGGGGGGGGGGGGGGGGGGGGGGGGGTTGTTGCATGTTGCCAAGATGAGGCATGGTTGAGGAAGACAGTAACTAGTTCTGACTGCCACTTTCCAATTCCCCATTCTATGCTGGTAAAATGAGGGGGAGAGAAAGGTGACCAAAGGAAAAAGACTAGCAAACAAGAGCTCACTCACAAATTTCACAAATCGACCACTAAATTTAGTCATGCACGTCACCACATGCCCAGTGTGTAAGAGAAAACAAAGCATGCCTGTACAAAGACAATTTTTGCCTGTATTTCTAGTGCTTCTGTTTGACTGTCTAGGAATACACGTTGAGACTATTCAGTTGTTACCAAGCATCAGAGTGAATGGGCACTGCACCAGAAGGTTAGGGATAATAGGAACTTCATAAAGCCAGAAGTTGAACAATGCAGTGTAACAAGAGCTCTGGCTGCCTGGCAACTGTAAACTACACACAAGCATTACCAATTCTCAGAGATAGGTTTTATTTCCATTTCTTTTTTCTTTTTATAAATCCTCTTCAAACTTTACAATTTGAACATAACATTGTGTTATTTCCAGTGCCACTAGGAAAATATCCTTTTCCTTATAGAATTTAAAAAATTTTATTAGAAAGCCCAAGCAGATAAGTCTAACACAAATATAGAAAAATTCAAAAGGCTGCACCTTTCTAATCCATGAGTATAAAGATATGACTGCAGAATTAATCTAACCACAGAAGACTATGAGATAAACAACATCTAGAGATTATTTCCATGTTTCTTCTAAGCCTTTAGTTGGGAACCATGTTTACTTTCTAGAAAAATTAAAAAACACTATTAAAGTATTTTTCCTTTTAATTCCTCAGTTTGTATCTGACAATATTACAGTATGCTTTCATATTTTTAAATATAAAACCAACTTGTTCCAATTTCCCAATTTTTTAAAAAGATTTATTTATTTATTTCATGTGTATGAGTGCTCTATTGACTTTATTCCAGAAGAGGGCATCAGATCCCACTATAGATGGATGAGCCACCATGTGGGTGCTGGGAATTGAACTCAGGACTTCTGGAAGAGCAGCCAGTGCTCTTAACTGCTGAGCCATCTCTCCAGCCCGAATTTCCCAGTGTTTTAAACTATAAAGGGAGCTGAAAATATAGTTTAGTGGTGAAGTGCTTGTGCAGTATGTGGAAGAGCCTAAGTTCAATTCAGAGCACTTAAAACATAAATAAATAAATAACAAATCTGAAACTAGCATTTTAAAATCCTTAGAGTATAAACACCAGAGAAAAGAAATGCAGTCTTATTGTGAATTGAGAAGTGCTGGTTTGGGAGTAATGAAAAAGCAGTCCTCCAATAGTTTACCCATGATCATGAGACCGTGTTTTGGTGTTGGGGATGCAGCAGGGTCCTGAGGATGGAACCCAGGGCTTTGCACACAATAGGCAAGTATCACTGAGCTACATCCCCTGATGGCAACTTTTAGAGTTGTGGACAAAAAAATAGTCTTTGTGGAATCGAATAACTGTTAATTCAGAGTAGAAAAATAGAGCCTAGTTTGAATGAAGCGGCAACTAGCTGGGAAGAACTGATGCCATTTGAGAACTATAAAAATACTCACCTATAAGGTGTCTTGGATTGGTGGATGTGCAAGGTGTAGTAGAAAACAGAAAAACTGTTATAGAGAAAAAAAGACAGTAGGCCAAATTACTGAACCAACCGTTTCAAAATACCTCTGACATGACCAGCACTCTTGCACAAGTAAAATGAAGAGACACCAATGTCTGCTCACACTTCACTTCCACTTCCTGTGGCCTCCTTCTTGACCCAGGTATTACAGCCTCTTAACTAGGTTTGCTTTTCCTTACAGTTTTTTTTTTTAATCACAAATAATGTATGTTAAATATCAAAGGCAAAACTACTGGAGCTAAAGTACCCATTCAAGGGAGCACTGCTGATATTAACTGTACTTAATAAGAGTTCTAATTATCTAAAAAGCTAACCTGAGAAGACAGTACTGGGCATACTGCTCAGTGGCTCAGCATTTGACTTCACAGACCACAAGCACACAGGCTCCATGTGTGAAAGGTTTGTCGTTTATTCTTCATTTTGTCAGCTCTGGGGAATCAGGACCCAGAGTCTTGCACAAGCTGCTCAGTGTTCTACCAATGAGCTACAGTCCCAGCCCTGTGCATTCTTTTATGAAGAATTTATAGCCTCATTACAAAATGGTTATTTTGTTTAAAAATTGAAATCCAGATGAAAAAAAAATCAAACACAAATGTGAATAAAGCAGAAAGCTCAAAGCCAGTTATGCTCTGTCTTGACTAAAGGAGCTATCACGGGAAAGAAGTGAATAGCTTTATGTCACCAAGAAACTTCCAGAATGTCACAGTTACTTAATTTTATAAATATACTAAATTTAAGAAACACAGCTAAAGTAAAATTTGGGGAGTCAAACCTCAATTTTACAAAAATGTTAAAGCACTAATGAGTTGAATTCCTTGTATCTTGCTATCACAAGATATTATATATCACTGATGATTTATTCTATTAATATCATTTTACTATATGCATAGTCTATTCACCTAAAATCTACTGAGCATCTTCTGTGAAAACAAGATACTGTGTGACCTCTGAAGATTAAGAGGAAAAGGCACCAAATTCTTCTACATAAGTACAAAACCAGCCAGGAACGAAACACACCTATGCTGATCTCTGAACTGTGGCAATACTATAAAACAACCTCTATGAAAGTTAAATTATCTGATATTTTCATTCCTTAAAGACTTCAAGAATTCAACAACAGTTACACATTCTCAAGCAAGATAATTTAATTTTCTTACAAACTCAAGGAGAGTGTATAGCACAGAAAAACCCAGACACTCATGTGAACAAACACAAAACACCAGAGAGTGTGTGCTTCAGCAGTACATACATTAAAATGGAACAGTAGAGAAGATTAGCATGGCCCCAGAACAAAGATGACACGCAAATCTGTGAAGCGTTCCATATTTTCTGAGAGAGAAGACAGAAATATATAGAGAGAGAGAACATAAAGTTGGGTGGGTAGGAAAGTGTAGGGAGGCTCTGTGAAGAGCTGGGGGGAGGGGAATGAACACGATCATTGTATGAAAATATTTTTAAGTAACTAAAAGGGGGCAATGTAGTGAAGTAAACAGTAATCCTGTAAAACTACCACCAAGTCCAAAAGGGCTTTCCCTGAGAACTTCCAGATACATTTTGTTTCTGGGAATGGAAAAATACTAAAACTTTCACTAAAATAAAAGATTTAATTCACCATTTCAAATTATTCCTAACACTATACAATACCTAAATTCCAAGCTTTTGATAAACCACATATAGGGGCTGGAGAGTTGGCTCAGTCGTTAGGAGTGCATGCTGATCTTCCTGAGGACCTAAGTTCAATTCCCAGCACCCACATAAGCCAGCTTACAAGAGCCTGAAACCCCCACTCCAGGAGAATCTGATACCTCTGACCTCTAATGCACTTGCATTCATGTGTACATATACCCCCTCACATACAGATAACTAAAATAATAATCTTTTAAAAAGATAAACCACATATAGATTAATTCTAAATATAATATTTGTCAATAATGAGAACAATACAGGAGAAAGCATTCACCTCTGAGAATGAAAGATAAGTGGAATCACAGTTATCGTTGATTTTTGTTGTCTCTTGTGAGTTTTGGGGGAGATTAAGAGAGAAAGGTAATTCAGGCTGGTCTCTGGACTCATTATGTAGCCAAGTGCTGGGAGTGCAGGCATGCACTACCACACTAACATTTTTTTAAACAAGTCTCTTACTATAGATTACTAACACCTCAGAGCATATTGTAGGGCTCAATAACTGCGAATTTAAGTAGCAACCATGAATGTTCCAAGGTTTCTCATTCACCTTAGATTACTATGACATGCTCAATAATGTAAGAGCAGTACATGTACACACACAAAACCCTATTATGCCTACTAGTGAACAGAGACTCCTCAACATACTGTATCTGAAAATGTGATCTATGTAAGGCCTAGAACAATAACACAGTGGGGTGCATGTTTAAAAAACAAGTTTCTGAAACCTATTCCAAATTTGGTGAAATAGGACCCCGGGGTCTGCAGTCAAAGAATCAGAAATTTCAGTAAATGCTGCCAAGCAATTCTACAACACACTAAATCTTAAACAGTGAGAGAAACTCCTCAGTAGGCATTAACTCCTCTAATATATTTCACTCCTATTATCAATTCAGAGTCCAGGTATGCTGTGGGATATCTTTCTCTACGCTATGGAATATGCTTTATTACCATTGGTTAATAAAGAAGCTGGTTTGGCCTATAGCAAGACAGGATATAGCCAGGCAGGAAATCCAAACAGAGATACAGGGAGAAGAGGGCTAAGTTGGAGAGAAGCCAGCAAGCCACCCAAGAAGCAAGATGTGAAAGTAATGACAAACCTCTGGCTGCTGTGGGATGTCTTTCTGTATGCTGTGAATATGTGTTGCTCTGATTGGTTGATAAATAAAGCTGTTTGGCCTATGGCAAGGCAGCTTAGAGGCAGGTGGGAAATCCAGGAGAGAGACAGAAGAAGAAAGGCAGAAGCGAGGGCATGCCATCCGGTCCAGGGAGCAGCATGTAATGGCACACAGGTAAAGCCACGGAACACGTGGCAACATATAGATTAATAAAAAATGGACTGAGTTTAGTTATAAGAACTAGCTAGTGAGAAGCTTGAGCCATAGGCCATGACCATATAGTTTGAAAATAATATAAGCCTCTGTGTGTTTATTTTTGGGTCTGAGTGGCTGCAGGACCAGGCGGGACACAGGAAAACTTGCAGCTACAACTGGCCACATGGCAATACACAGATAGAAATGGGTTAATTTAAGATGTAAGAGCTAACTAGTAATAAGCCTGAGTCATAGGCCAAATAGTCTGTAATTAATATGAAGTCTCTGAGTGATTATCTTATAAGCTGCTACGTGACTGGGCAGAACAGAGAAAAGGCTCAAGTTACGCAGTCAGTCAGGTGGGTAAAGGAAGTTTTGTTATACATTTTGCATGTGTACGTTTTAAAGAACAGTTAACACCATCCAACCAGCATAAAGAACACCACAAGGGCTCTTCTCCCTTTCATTTTATCATGCATAAAAACACACCATTTTAAAGGTTATTTAAGACTTATTCCCTCTTTTCATGTTCATACTACACTATTAAATACCCAACTTGGGTTGGGGATTTAGCTCAGTGGTAGAGCGCTTGCCTAGCAAGCACAAGGCCCTGGGTTCGGTCCTCAGCTCAAAATAAATAAATAAATAAATAAATAAATAAATAAATAAATAAATAAATAAATAAATAAATAAATACCCAACTAACTTTGTATTAATTAAGTATGTTAGAAGGTACCAGTGGGTAAGCAAAACCAAATGATATAAATTCAAGCCCAAGAACCCATGTTAGAAGGAAAGAACCATCTTCCAAAAGTTCTCTGGCCTCCACATATATATCGTACATATGTGTGCATATGCATACATACAAGTAAGTAAATAAATGTGAAAAATCACATACATTAGAAAAACACATGCTAAGAGTAACTTGCCACAGACTGACCCTTCAGTTACATATTTACTTAGAGTTGATACTCAGGACAGAGTCCTGGTCCCAAAGTCACCAGTAAAGAGGCAGAAAAGAAGGAAGGGGTACAGAAAAGACTTTTTAAATGTACCTGGAACTACAACCTCTACCCTAGGATGTTTTCATATCTACTTACAACCAGATTTGCTGACTTTTATGAGTTATTAAAAAAAATAGTTTTACTAAATAACAACCTCTTTTTGGAGAACCTGTTGAAAAAACTACTACATTTATAAATTTTAAAAATCTTGCCTGGCAGTGGTGGCGCGCGCCTTTAATCCAAGCACTCAGGAGGCAGAGGCAGAGGATCTCTGTGAGTTCGAGGCCAGCCTAATCTACAGTGAGTTCAGGACAGCCAGGGCTACAAAGAAAAAGTCTGTCTCAACAACGCCCCTGCCAAAAAAGAAAAGAAGAGGGGAGGGGAGGGAGTGAGGAGAGGGAGGGGAGGGGAGGGGAGGGAGAGGGGAGGGGGAGGGGAGGGGGAGGAGAGAGGGAGGGGTGGAGAGAGGAGAGGGGAGGGGAGGGGAAGGGAGGGGAGGGGAGGAGAGGAGAGGAGAGGAGAGGAGAGGGGAGGGGAGGGGAGGGGAGGGGAGGGGAGGAGAGGAGAGGAGAGGAGGAGAGAAGAGAAGAAAAGAGAAAAGAGAAGAAGAAGAGAAGAGAAGAGAGGGAGGGAGGGAAAAATCCCAATGTGCACTTAGACACAAACGAACGGTGCATAACTGGTGTCTGGCAGTGTTCGGCGAGTCTTGGTCTGGGCTGTCCCATGGCACAGCCCCAGGCAAGGCCTTATCCAAGCATGATCTTCACAGCCAAAGGGGGAAACCAAGGATCTCTATAATTTTTCTCCTACTGAATGATACCTCTTTCCTCCACTTTCCTCATCAACAATGCCAAAGAAAGAGAGCCAAAAATGAACGAGAACAAAGAGTGTGAGGTTAGAATTCCTATTCAGCCAAGTCTGACTTTTCTTAACCAAGCCTAGACTCCCGGTCTTCTGAAGCTACAGTTCACTACAAGCCGGCCTGAGTACTCCTTACTCATGCTGTACTACACTAACCCTGTAACCTGAGTCTCCATACACACATAGCAGACGCCCCAGACAACTGCAGAACAGACTCTCTCATTTGAAAATGGCTCTCTTTTAATGTGACATTTTTTTTAAGTGTCATACACTTAAGCTCCAGCTGAGCTGGACCTTGTGAAAATCCTCTTACCTCAGCCCTCCAGATTGCTGGAATTACAGGTGTTAGCCAACCCAACCCACCCAATTAGTCTTGTTTCTGGTTATTTAAAGAGGCGGGATTTGGAGAGGGCTGGGAAAGACAGCTTACTGGGGAAAGTTTTTACCACCAAGCATGAAGACCTGACCTTGACCCCCACCACTAACATCTAAAGGCACACATGGCAGCATGCCCTTGTAGTGCCAGTGCGGGGGAGGTGGAAACAAGAGGATACTTGAAGCTTTCTGACCAGCCAATTTGGCCTGATCAGCCAGTCCCAGGTTCCAGTAAGAGACCCTACCTCAAAAACAAGGTTGGAGGCTCCTGAGAAATGGCACTACAGGTTAACTTCTGGCCTCCACAGGCACCAATGCATATGCACACATGCACAAAGGAAAAGCAAGAGGGGAGGAGGGCCTCACTATACTACCCTGGCTGATCTTGTATGTCAGGACTGAAATTATCCTCCTGCTTCATCCTAAGTAACTGGGAATAGAAGACAACACCACACCTAGCTCCTTCAAAGCTATTTTATCTTTCATTTGTTTGATATAGTAAAAAATAAATGTCATTAAAAAAGGTTACAAACGCTACAACAGTTTCTATTTTAGGTGAGACCTCTTCTCCTTTATATATGTAATTATAATCTGCATAAATGAAGCTGGCTGAAAATTTAGTTCCATGAAAGAACACCTGCCAATATGTACAAGGCCCTGGGTGATCCCCATTACCACAAAACTAAAGACATATGACATAAAGAAAACAAACACTAAAGTTTAATCATTTCCAATTACACAAATTCCTTCCCCTAAATCAAAGCAATCATTTATGAACAGATTTTAGGGAATGTTTGCACACGCACACACACACACACGCACACACACACCCTTCCTTTACTTTCCCATATCAACCTGTGTAAAGCAACCTCATCTTTGCTGATGGCCTCATAGTATATCATAAGCTATACAGACTTGTTTTACAAGCCCTCCATTAAAGGACTTTGTTTTATGAATTATTTGGTTTGTCAATATGCACAAAGCCATGATACACATCCTTATGCATCTGACAATGAATACTTGTAGCTAATATATCTTTAGGGGAAAATTCATAAATACATAATGCATAATTCTGGCTCAAAGGTATATGTACTTTAAATTTTATAAGTAAAAAAAATGCTAACAATACTCTGAAATAGTTAAATATATTTACATTTAACTAAAAACAAATATCCAACATCTCCAGTGTTTCCATAATTAAGTTGTTTTTACTAACTTTAAACAAATCTTATGACTTTCATTTATATATAAGGGTAAAAATCGTTTTTAATTTGTTATTTTTTTTTCTCCTTATAAATACAAAGTATTTCTTTTTCTTTTTTTTTCTTTTTGGCTGAGTTGAGAGGATACCAAGATAGGTACTCACAATATAGTCTGGACTCATCTTGAATCAATCTTGATATCCCTGCCTCAGCCTTCAGAATGCTGAAAAATTCAGGTGTGTACCATTATATCTTGCTATGTTTTGCAAATTTTTATGTTAGACTTTTATTCTTTCTCTTTCCCGATTTAAATACTATTTATATTTAATAAACTTGTTAATATCTGTATAACAAATATATTTTTCACCAGACTATTTCTATTAATTTTATTTAAAGAATATATTTGCTATGTGAAGTTTAAATTTTTCTGTAGTCAAGTTCCTTTATTTGTGTTCTAGTTTTTTGTACATTATTTAGAAACGAATTTCTTAGGCAAATGATGATAAGTATGTAGATCTTGTAAGTTCTCCTCGTGCTTTTGCAGTTCCAAGGCTGATCGAGAATTTGGTTGCATTTACATATACAAATTAAGTAGGAAATGGAATTATTTTGTCTTTCTATTGTTCCTGTTAAGGACAGCCAGTTTTCCATGACCATTTACTAAATAAACCTTTTCTTCCACATTACTGGTATGAACTGTATTTGTAGTGGCCATCATCATCATTATATACTATTTCTACAGAGGTCATGTTATGGATGTTTTCGGTCCTATTACTCTGTCTGTTCCTGAGAAGTACAAATTTCTTATTATTGTCATCCTAGTATACCTATAAAAATCTAGCAAAGCTCCTTTATTGCACTCTTTTCTCTAGAATTCACCTTTGTCACTCTCATGTTTATTATCTAGAAGAAACAGAAATCTTGTTACGTTGCTCCCTCTAGATTATAGTGGGATTATAGATGAGATTACACTTAAAATTTAGGTATAATTCATTTGAAAAGAATTCACAGTTTGCAAGAGCCTACCTTATAGAATCCTCTCATTGTCCTGAACAATTTTGGGTTGCTACTTTAAATTTTCCAAAAGCAGTGATATAATAATCAATATTTATAATCCTTTCTCATTTTGGTATTAGCACTAATGAAACTATTAACCATAATTATGGTTAATGTGTTGAGAGCACTGTATACCAAGGGCCTGTGTAATGTATTTATTTTAATACAATCTTATGCTAAGTATCGTTATCTTCATTTCATATGTAAGGAAATTAAGGTTCAACTGGGTTAAGCAGCTTGTTCTAGGTCACAACAATGAAGCTGTGTAGCTGAGGTTCTAGTCCATTTAATCTGACTTGGGTCTACACCTGAAGGGAAGTGTGATGAAATAATTTAAAACAAGGTGGTTATTTGTTTGTTTTATTCAACTGTCCCTTTCATCTGGATTTTATTTTTCTTAGGCCTTGCATATTACCTCATTCAGTTAATTCCTAGGTAAACTTAGTTGCTGTTTTAAATGATCCTCTCTATCCAGTCTATTTCTAACTTACTGTGATTAATATAAAAGAAAGCTACCAACTTTAGACCACTAAGTTTGCAAGAGCCTACCTTATAGAATCCTCTCATTGTCCTGAACAATTTTGGGTTGATACTTTAGATTTTCCAAAAGCAGTGATATAATAATCAATATTTATAATCCTTTCCAATATTTAAATACCTCAATGCCTGACTCGATCTTGCATGCCTTAATCAACAGTCTATCTTTTTTTCCTAACAGGCTCCATTAGTGATGTTTTCTTTATGACAGCTGCCTTAGTGAGGTTGGTCTCAGCACTCCGTATTTGTTTGAAAGGCTTATGGCTGCTGTTCTAGACAGTCTCTCAGCGTTCCTCCTCTCCTATGCTTGGAACAGTTTAGAGTCAGAATGATAGTATAGTAAAATAATTCACCATGAAACTGTCTAGGCTGAGTGCTTTTGACATTTTTTAATCTCTTCTTCCACAGTTAATGCTGTTGAGGTTTGATCTTTTCTAGAGTTAAATTTGGTAATTTTTACTTTCCTAGTACAGCATTTGGATATTCTTTAAGTGACACTGAATAATTCTCTTACTTGTACAAACCTGCAAATTTTTCTCATATCCAGAAGGAAAAGTATGAGCAAACATAAAAGTAAACGTTGTCAGAAAAAAAAAATCACAGCTAGGAGTGTCAAACTGGGGGCAAATACTGGTACACAGCTTTATATTAGGATCACAGGTTTTAGAAAGAACCTTTTAAACAAATCTTTATAAGCAGTACTATTCATGAGTAGAAAACTGTGAATAAAAGACAAATTAAATCAATACCACTAGGAACTGTTTAACAAACATGTATTTCCTGCTGTAAATGTCCCATCTGAGAATGACTTTCAGTTAAATAACTACAGCACAGTTATCAAGTATTTATAAATGCCACATCACTAGTTATACAAGCCATATAGAAATAGGCAAAGCATCCAAGTACAAAGTGACATTCATCTTATTTATTAGAAACACCAATATTCAAATATTTAACAAGCACCTCCTGGTTAGAACGATATCAGACACTTCAAGTCCCAGCAACTAAGGAAGCTGAGACCAGGAGTTCCAGGCCAGTTTGAGCAACTGAGCAAAACACTTCAAAATGAAGGAAGTGCTGGAGAGTTGACTCTGTAGTCAAGTGCTTGCCAAAAAAGCCAAGAACTCAAGCTGAGATCACCAGAACCCATGCAAATGCTGAGTGGGCATGGAGGGCCACCTTTAATATCAGCCTCAGCGAGCAGAGACAAGAAATCCCCAAAGCAAACTGGCTAGTGAAATTATCTGTCCTGGCAACCTTGAGTCTGGCTGAGAGATCCTAGTTCACTGAATAACAAGGAAGCAGTACCCAAGACATATCCCAACATCAAGCTCAGGACTCCAGAGGTACTTGTACTCACAACCATGCCCACACACATGCAAACATGAATACACACAGACATGAAAACGGAAAGATAAAAGATCTCTCACTATGTGAACACTGTGCAGAGATACAGAAGTGGTTGCGACATGGTCCTCCTTAGACAAAAATTTATTTACCTTAACTCTCCATAGTTCTAGAATATATTTTTGGCTGTATATAAAAACCTGAGCAAATGTAAATAGCCCCATCTAGAACTCTGCTTCATAAGCCATAAGAATTTCAGAAGAGTTGAAAATCAAGTAAGAAAAACACTATAAACTATTACTACAAATGTCCACGGTTTAATTACTATCACTATTCTATCATATGTCAACTCCTGACATCTCAACTACATATTATTCTCCTTCCTTTGATGAGGCTCTAAGTAAAGGCAGTCTAAACCATCTCTACAGACACAATTTTGAAAAGGGGATCTGAAAAGGCAAAAATGCTTTTCTTTCCTTGAGACATTACATTTTCAATAAGTATCATTTAAAAAAAAAACCACACACACACACACACACACACTGAACTCATTTTTAAAGTATACACTGTACTAACATAGGAATACTAATCAATAGCTAATAAAAAGTTAGTATTCATCATCCTCTGAAAAATCCTTAGCTTACCCACTATGTGCACACTAGCAAGAAAAACATACCTGTGCACACGATTCCTCAGGTGTCTTGGCACTGACTGAGTAAAGTGCTGGGAGGTCAAGCCGATGCACAGAGAACCTTTCTAGTGTGTGCAGAAGTGCTGGAGCAAGGTGAGAAGTTTGACCTGAACCTCGTTCTCCAGACAGTAACAAGCGAGGCCTGTAAGAGGTTGGCTGATGATATGGTGACCTGTAGACACAATAGGGATTTAAAAATTCTGAATATTAATATGCATGAATCAGCAGGGAAAATATTTCTATAAAAATGATCAAACTTCAAATTCATAAAACCTATTCATCTTAGAAAAGTCATCTTTTTCATTACTCATGACTCTAAAACATTGACTATCTATGACTATAGTAAGAACCAAGACGTGTAAGCATAAAATCCATTCTAAAAGAAAGAAAAATCAGCAATTTTTCATCCTATCACATTATATATATTAACTTGGAAAGTGCAAGACTATATCATTTAGCTATTAATCGAACAGGAAGGATCCCGACAAAGAAATACATCTGGGGCAAGAGAATCCTTGTTTCAAAAAAAAAAAAAAAAAAAAAACAGAGTAAAAGGCTTCTGAGAATGGCCTTGAAGCCATGCACGTGTACCCACATGAACATACAAACAAAACCACAGAACAATGGAGCAAAACAGGCATTCCAGGAAACAAATCACATTAATTGAAGAATTTTATATAAGAAAAGCAGCATGTGGGGCTGGCGAGATGGGTCAATGGTTAAGAGCACATACTGCTAGTACAGAGGAACAGGGTTGAATTCCCAGTACCATCTTGGTGGCCCACAACCACCTGTAACTCCAGATCCAGGCAATCTGAAACCCTCTTCTGACTTCCATGGGCACCAGGCACACATACACATAGGCAAAACATACACATAAAATAAAATGTAAATAAATCTAAAAAAAAATTTAAAAGAAAAGCAGCACCAAAAATGTAGTAAAGATGGATTTTAAGTCTTCAAATACAAGGCATTCAGAGCCTCATCTTTTTGAGACAGAATTTCTCTGTGTAGTTTTGGTGCCTGTCCTGGATCTCACTTTGTAGACCAGGCTGGCCTCACTCTGTAAACCAGGCTGGCCTCGAACTCACAGAGATCCTCCTGGCTCTGCCTCCTGAGTGCTGGGATTAAAGGCGTGCCCCACCACCGCCTGGCTTAGGTAGATATCTTAAAACAACATAAATATATCCTAACATGAAATTACATTCCCAGAATAATAAATTTTAAAAAATAAGTTACAGAAATGGGGAGATAGCTCAAACAAACATTTTCTGATTTTCCAGAGGACCTGAGTTCAGCTACCAGCAACCAAGTCAGGAGGCTCACAACTGCCTGTAAGTACAGCTCCAGAAGACTGATCTCTCTCTCACACATACACACAAATAGATAGATAGATAGATAGATAGATAGATAGATAGATAGATAGATAGATAGATAGATAAATAGATAAATAAATAAGTAGATGGTATTTTAAAAGTAAGTCACATTAACTTTGGGGAAGAAAGTCTAATTATAAGCACAAGGGGAATGGAACATGAAAGTATAGTCAACAAATGTTTCCTTCAGTTGCTCAGGGTTTAATTTTTACTTCCTTCATTACTTGAATTTTCTACAGAATATATCATCTTTCTAATCAGAAAAAACAAAGCTATTTTCATTTGTAAAACCTCAGAAAGCTCTGTTTCTAAGCCACAATGGTAATATAAAAGAAAAAAGAAACTTATTTTCATCCATACATCTTTATCTACTTTTTCTTAAATTTAAAAACAGATTTCAGTACTGTTTTGGGAGACAATTCCCAGAAACCTGTCAGCCAAGTCCCAGGCAGCATGACTGCAGAGCCGCACTACACCAGGCTTTCTTACCACTGCCTTGTGGAACATTGACCCAGCATACTAACACATGCTACTCAAACAGAAAGCAAAACAAAACCAAACAAACCCAACCAATCAAATGAAATTATATATACTCCTTGCTAAAGGCCTTTATTTTCATCTGCATGCTTCTTGAAAAATATCATATGGTCAAGTCACCCAATGAAAATTTGACTATTAACTAATGAAGCTTAAAAAAAACCTATTTTAAGCCAGCACTTGAGAGGCTGAGATAAGAAGACGCTGCAAGTCTGTAGTCAAGTTTGTAGTCAATCTGGGGACTACATGGTGAATCCAAGACTAGCCAGGGCTATACAGCAAAACCTTATCTCAAAATAAATAAAATTATCAATGGAGGTGGGGAGATTACAGGAAATGAACAGCACAGAGCCTGGGTCTACAATCCACTAAAAAAGACTCTGGACTTTTAAGTTGACATGTGCTTCAGTTTCCTCATTCATAAAATGACACCACAAATACATGGCTTATGGATGTAGCACATGTCTAGTTTGTAGCAAGTCTTCAGATGTCACCTCCCATTCCTTCATTCTCATGTGAACATCAACTGTGACGACATGTCCTATAAAGCTTTCCTGCACTTCCCAGCAGAAATTTTACTTTCATGGAACACATAACAATCTCTGCCAATGCCAATAACAAAAATGTCTTCAGACTAAAAAGTAACTTGTGTCTAGCTCCACCTTATGCTTTTTAGCATCAAGTCTAAGTTCTAGCATACCATAAGCAAACAGAAAATGTTTTGAATGAGTAAATAGAGAGATAAACTACTGACTATTACTGAAGCATCTAAAAAGAAAAGCCTGGTGCAAGAATGACGGCAGGTGCCTATGACTCCAGCACGTGGGTGGTGGAGATGGGAAGATGAGAGTGAAAGCAGCTTCAGCTACACAGTGAGATGAAGGCCTCCTGTCTTAAGAGAACGGGGAGAACGGGGGAGGGAGGGGGCTGCACCCCCCATGCTCCACAAAACAACAACTTAATTGGGAAACTAGAATAGCTTGTGTAAAGGAAGCTGAACTTAAACCCATTATTTTAGAAAAGCTGAACTAAACCAATGAGCCAGACCAATGGCACACATTAAACCAGTAACAGAATGTTCCTAACCAAAAAAAAAAAAAAAAAAAATCAATTATAGCTGTGGAAACAAGTTTTCTAAAAACAAAATCTATTTCTGTGTTTCTTTACTGGCAGGATCTATCTTACAACGTTGAAATAAAGGACTTCTGATAATTTCCTATCACTTGCTAATGAATAATTCAAATTCAAACAACTAAATTTGTTTTAAAAAACTAAGCAACACACATACACACAGACAGGCCAGACAGGTAAAGAGCAGAAAAAGGTATTTAGTTTGCCTATGACTATCAACAAAAAAAGATTTACAAAATGCTAGAAAAGTCTAAGAAAGCTTCCCTGCAAGCGGAAAGGGAAGGAAGTGGAAACAAAGAAAAAGAAAGTTCCTAATGAGAAAAGTTGGCTGTAAAGGAACACATCAAGGGGGGAAAAAAAAGGATAAAAAAAAAATTTTTTTAAATGATAAACAAGAAAGGTTTAACAATGCATACAATCAATCAAATCAACTTTTCATCACAATCTACAAGGGGAGAAACTCTTAATTCAGGTTGAAGGCTTAAACTTGTTCAAAATACTTTAAAGAACATGTAACCCATCCAAACATGGTAACTCCCATCTGTGATCCCAGCACTTGGGAGGCTGAGGCAGGAGGATAAGTTTGAGGCAATCCTAGACTACCTACAAACTGAGGTATAGGCCAGCCTAAGGTTCAAAGAGAGACTACGGGGGATGGGAGAAGAAGAGAGAAGAGAGAATAAGAGAGAAGAAGAGAGAGAGAGAGGAACAGAGAGAAAGAGAGAAAGAGGACACATATGCAGTCTCCTGAAGACAGGGGCTTAAGCCTACCTGAATGGAACTTTAGTATCCTTTAACTATGGTACTGATTATGTAAATGGAAGTAGTGAAAATTTAGTATTTGAAAAGCACTTAGTCTCAATCTAAAATTACAATTGCATGAAAAATGTTTATTCACTATAGTATACAACCAAAGCTTGTATAACACAGACTGGAAAAAGATAAAGGTAAGTAGAAAAGCAATAAAACTCCGATTAAAAAAGGGTAAACTAATGCTCTGTTAAGAATAAAACGTTGCAGGGCAGTGGTGACGGACTGAGAGAGCCAGAGTGGTGGTGTGGCCTGAGGCCGCCTGCTGAGGGGCTACCTGATAATAAGTAGAAACCAGGCCTAGCATGGTGGCGCACGCCTTTAACCCCAGCACTCAGGAGGCAGAGGCAGATGGATCTCTGTGAGTTCAAGGCCAGTCTGGTCTACAGAGTGAGTTTTAGTGTCAGCTCCAAAGCTACACGAGAAACCCTGTCTCGAAAAACAAAAAAATAAATAAATAAATAGAAATAAATTTTAAAAAATAATAAAATGTTATTTGTTTAATTACTGAGCAATTTCTAATTCAAACTCTCTTTAGTAGCTTTGGAATCTCTAAAGCCTCATCTAAACTTATCAAAAGTTGATGTACCACGAATGGTGGTAAATATTTCTTAACTGTCCGTTTTAGTTCAAATAAAGGAGGGACAATGAGTAGATTTCCAAAGGTAATGATCCTTCCCCATATATATATATATATATATATATATATATAAATTTTTAAAAAAACTGCCTTTTTTTTTAATAGACAAACTAGAATATAACATTCTCTTTCTTGGAAATAAACATTACCTAACCAGCAACGTAATTATTAACACACACACAATACACAAAGCAGACACAGTAAAAACTTTCCAGAACTGTATGCAAACAAAGAAAAATGCCTCAAGAATATAACTACCAATAAACTGCACTGTGTTCTAAACGTAAGGTAGAAAAGCCATTCTAAACTGAAAATAATTTAATATAAATTACTCACATTGTAAAGTGAAGATAAGGTTTAGCTATAGCAGCAGCTGGCGATGGTTTCTTTGGTGATCCTGAGTGACAACTCGTCTCAAAAATTGATAATGTATTCTCATCTTCACTATCATCTAAAATTAGAGTTTCTATATCTGTCAAAAGAAAAGCACAAGAATTATGAGTCTTAAAAATTTGTGTAATAACAATGCTAAAGCTAAAGGAAATGGGGTTAAAAATCAAGTGTCATCAGCTAACATATTATCTAGTAAAAAATACAGATTAATCAGGCAAATTGATAAAACCATAGCATTTTAATAATTTATAAATGTAAGTAACATGATTCTATCACCTTGATAAAATTATTCACATTTACTAAAAACTGTAATTTGGGAAACTTTTCTGTCTTAATGGTCTGGGAAAGAAATGGTGCCCTCATAAAATCGCTCCTGTGAGTTCAAGTTGGACAAAACCAGCCTATTTAATATCCCATTCAGTTAAGAAGGCAGCTGAGCAAAGGCCAGTTCTTCCAAATCAACAATAAGCAAACTGCCCTGTACTTTTTAAATGACATCATGTTTCAAACAAAGACTTGCCTAATTAAGATGACATTAGGGTGGAGAGAGTCTAGGGATGCAGAGGCAGATGGATCTCTGGGAGTTTGGAGCCAAGTTGGTCTATATAGAAAGTTCCAGGCCAGCAAAGGCTACTTACTGAAACCCTTCCTAAAAAACAAATAATAAAGAAAGGAAAAAGAAAAAATGGGGGAGCTGGAGAGATGGCTCAGCAGTTAAGAAAACTTGCTGCTCTTCTGGAGGACCAGAGTTCAGTTCCTAGCACCCATCTGTCAATTAGCTAAAACTCGTATTCTAGCACCAGAAGATCCAATGCTTTCTTCTGGCCTTCACATAGCATATACTCACACAGACACATAAACATATATAAAAATAAATCTTCCTTTTAAGATTTTATTTATTATGTATACAGTGTTCTGCCTGCATGCCAGAAGAGGGCACCAGATCTCATTATACATGGTAGTGAACTTCCTCCGTTACTGGGACTAAGAGCCAGTGCTCTTAACCTCTGAGCCACCTCTCCAGCCCTGTTGCAAGACATTTGATTGCACTGTGTAAAGATATGTCACTCTGATTGGTTTAATAAAAAGCTAAATGGTGAAAAGAAAGCTAAATGGTGAAAAGCTAGGCAGGAAGTATAGCTGAGACTTCTGGACAGAGAGAGCTCTGGAAAGAAAGGCAGAGTCACCAGAAAGACATGAGGGGCCGGGCGGTGGTGGCGCACGCCTTTAATCCCAGCACTCGGGAGGCAGAGCCAGGCGGATCTCTGTGAGTTCGAGGCCAGCCTGGACTACCAAGTGAGTTCCAGGAAAGGCGCAAAGCTACACAGAGAAACCCTGTTTCGAAAAACCAAAAAAAAAAAAAAAAAAAAAGAAAGACATGAGGGAGGAGAGGTAAAAGCCATGAGTCATGTAGCAACATGTAGATGAACAGAAACGGGTTAACAGCCAAAGAAAAAGGCCAAACTTTCATAATTAATAATAAGTCTCTGTGTCATGATTTGGGGGCTGGCAGTTCAAGAAAGCCTGCTATATAGTCCCTATGAAAATAAATCGTTAGAAAAAAATGCATACTGATCTTGCAGAGGACCCAAGTTTGGATCCCAGCAACCACATCAAGCAGCTCACAATTGCCTGTAACTTAAGCTCCATGGAGATCCAAAACCTCTAGCCTCTGCAGTCACCTGCCTTCAAGCGCACATACCCACACACAAACACATGTTTAAAAATAAATTAAAACTTTAACACAAACACACACACCCTCCAAAAAACCCCACAGAGTTAGAAAGTCAATGTCCACCATTGTGTACCCATTCAAGTAGCATCAGTCCCTCCATGGGACTGAAGGTTACCATTCAGTGAACTAACTATAACTAAAGTTTCCACTGAGAGCACAATATACATATGTCTATCAAAAGTGCCAGTTCAGTCAATCGGTGCAGTGCTCTATGAGTAAAAGATAAAGAACTGCAATTGAAAGAAATCAGCTGTGGTCATAGCACAGCACACCTGTAATCTCAGCTACTCACAACACTGGGACTGGAGGATGCTTGAGCCCAGAGGCTCAAAGCCAGCCTGGGTAACATAGCAAGATCCTATCTATGTCAAGGTTCTAAGAAGAGGGGTTTGGAAGGAGACGGGGAGGCAGGGAGGAAGGGAATGCTTTATAAAAATAAGACACAGGACTGGGAAGACGGCTCAGTGGTTAAAGTGCTTGCCGTAAGTTCAGACCTCCAGACCCACATAAATACAATGGAATGGAAGCCCTCCTATAATCCCAAGCTCAGAAAGCAGAAACAAAATCCACAGAGCAAGGTGGCTAGCAAGACTAGATTATCTCTGGTTTGAATGGGACTCACATCAATGAATTAGGCAAAGCACAATTAAGCATGCTTTCTGACATTAACTGCATGCCTCCACAAGAACACACACCAACAACATACATGTGCACCCACACAGAGAAGATACACATGCTAACTAACACACACATGAAAATGGAAAAAGAAAAATTTTTTAAAACCTAAACATTAGGAAAACTAATAGTTTCAAATTAATTGAGGAAAATAACTTAAAATCTTTTGAGTGATAATGTCACAAACAAGGAAAGATTCGAGTGTAAGGAAAAATATTAAAGAATAAAACAAACCAGAAAATACATATAAAGTAGTCAAGGATTTATTTAAATAAAATTTAGTTGTTATCCTCCACTAATACATATTAGTTTTATTGGTTGGAAGTAAAGCATACTTTACACTTGTGAAAATGAAAGTTTATGGAAAAGGTAACGATGCCAGAAAATGGAAGTTCTCAAACAGAGAAAAAAAGACTATCAAAACCTCTCAGAATAAATGAAAGGTTTCTTTTTTATGTGAAAAGTTTTAGGTAAAGACACACACACATCATAGCTAAGCTAGGGTGATGGCTTGAATCTCTGTCTCAGAAAAGACAAAAAGCATACACATCAGATATATATATACACACACACACACACACACACACACACACACACACACACACACACACACCACAGCAGAGAGCCTAAGTCACAGGTATGCTCCAGGATAGTTGTCTATATGCTACCTGACAAAAAATTTCAGGTACAAAGTGTTCTACATAGTATTTTATGCAAAGTTTTCTTTGATAAAAAAAACTGCAGAATCAGGCTGAACAGTTGGCTCAGAGGTTAAGAGCACTGGCTGCTCTTCCAGAGGTCCTGAGTTCAATTCCCAGCAACCACATGGTGGGATCTGATGCCCTCTGTGGCATAAAGTCAATAGAGCACTCATCGACATAAAATAAATAAATCTTAAAAAAAATTTACAGTCTCGGAAAAATATATTTATAATGATAGTCAAACTGATTAATATTCATGATTTACTGAATACATTCATTTGATATTCACTAAATAATGCCAATGATTCTATTATAATTCTTTGAACAATTTTCTATGTGGTATAAACTACACTCCAAATAAAGGAGAAATTAATCAAAATACATTATTTCATACCAGGCACACTCCTTTAGTCCCAGAACTTAGGAAGCAGAGGCAGGCAGATCTCTGTGAGTTGAGGCCAGCCTGATTTACAAAGGAGTCCCAGTACAACCAGGGCTATATAGTGAGACCTTGTCTTAACAAACAAATAAAACTCCCACTGCTTCACCTTCAAATTTAGTAATAGGTCTTATTTGATTTCAATATAAACTTAAATTTCTTTCTTTCTTTTTCCTTTCCTTTGAGACAAGGTTTCATATAGTCATGCTGGCCTTGCCCTCCAAATGTAGCTACGGATGATCTTGCTTCCTCCACCTCTCCAGTGCTAGGATTACAGGTGTGCCCTACCATATCCAACTTACACAGGGCTTCAGGCAAGCTAGACAAGTATGCTTCTCACTGACTTACATCTCCAGCATAAACTTGTATTCTTTTGTTTTTTCCATGAAAATTGGTGATTTTTTTTAAAAATGGCACTCTGATTTTATCTCAGGTCCAAAGTCTAATCAATCTTGAAGCTTAATTAAATTTAAAATTATGGACCATCAGGTTGAAATTAACTCCCTTGCCAACAGCTCACAATTTAATCAGCACAACGCACTAAAGAGTGTTGTGTCAATAACATCAAAATATATTTGATGAGCTGAATCCACAAAAGTATTATTGTAATAATGCAGGCCCAAAGCATAAGCTGTGCAGGCAGGCTCCCTGAGTTTGAATTGGCTCAAATCTTACTGAGTGACCTAACATAACCCAAATTACTTTCCAAAGTGCCCAATCTCCTCCTCTATATATGAGGTAACTAACTCAGAGGATTGTGATATGGATTAATGAGCGATAATTTGTGCAAGCACTTTATAATAAGCTATTATATATACTACTACTATTATTATTATGGTCAATTTCCTAATCATAACACGCCCATATTAATACGGTTACACAAGAGTGAAGAAACAGGCCGGGCAGTGGTGGCACACGCCTTTAATCCCAGCACTTGGGAGGAAGAGCCAGGCAGTCTCTGTGAGTTCGAGGCTAGCCTGGTCTACAGAGCCAGATCCAGGACAGGCACCAAAACTACACAGAGAAACCCTGTCTCAAAAAACTCGAGAGAGAGAGAGAGAGAGAGAGAGAGAGAGAGAGAGAGAGAGAGAGAGAGAGAGAGAGAGAGAAGAAACATTCACCAGGCAACCACCATATACAGGCAACATGCAAGTTGTGAAATAGTCAATGATGACTTACATAGATAAAGTTCTAACTAATCTTATGAGGAAACTTTTTTCCTGTTTTCACAATATAAAAAAGTAGTTTAGAGTACCTTCTTTCTTGTCGCTCTGGCTAATTTCTGCATGAGGAAATACTTTCTGCAGAACTGCTAAGATGTTGTTGAAGCTTCTTTCTAGCAATGGCCTTATAATGGGGGACAGCGCCTGTCCTGAAGACATCACAGCACGTTGGGAAGCAGGCACAATGTTCTGCATCGCATGGTAAAAGTCTTGGGCACTGAGCACTATTGAGGAAACATCTAGCTGCAGTTTATGACTGCTAGCATAGATCTGGGGGTAACGCCTCCGAAGGGCAATCAGGGCAGCTTCAGTACACAGGGCCTTGATGTCAGCTCCACAGTAGCCTAATGCACAAAAGGAGAAAAGTAACAAAGTTAAGTTAATTGTTCCAAGTACCATTATGGTTTGTTAATGCATACATCTTTATCTAAAATAACACATCATCATCAATTATATACTGCTTTATTAGTAAAATTAAAATCGACACCTTAAAATCACCTGGCAAAAATGTTCACTTAAGACTGAAAATGTTTTTAAGTATTTTAAATTAACAAAAACATAAATTAGCAATATTAATACAAAAGAGTCCTGCCTGTATTGTATGTCAAAAACCACTGACTGTAATGTACAGCTTTCTTCAGGGCAACTTTTCAAAGAATTACAGTTTCATTTCGCTCTTTCCTCACTGTTCTTAATCAGCACTTTAACCCGAATGCTCTACACTGAGACACAGCTTTAGTCCTTCACTGATTTTATTATGAGACAAAATCTCACTAAACTGCCCAGGCTGGCCTTAAACTTTTGATCCTCCTGCCCTGACCTCCCAAGTACCTGTGATTACAGGCATGTGTCACCATTCTTGGCTTCATTTTTATACTCTTACTAACTCCTTAACACATATGAAAGAGCGGTACAAAGGTGTGCATAAGCAGAGTCTTCAAAACCCCATAGTTCACCGTCAGACCTGAGTGCAGTGCAGTAGTGGTCAGCAGGCAGCTACCCAAAGCCATCCACCCACCCACCTCCAAAGGCACCAAAGAATGAAGACTAAAGAAAAACTCTCCGGTTTTCCCACACTTACATTCACTAATATCCATTTAATCCTAACAAATATATACTTAAAAAAAAACTATGATCTGCTAAAGGCCCCTGTCACAAAAGAGAAAAACAAAGAAGTAGGGGGAAACCTTCAGATTAGTCACAAACTGGCTTTTCCTATCAGCAATTAAAATAAATTTCACTTGGTCACAATTATTTGTTAAGCCAGCAGGGGGAGCCATTTGAACAAGTTATAGAACATGGTACCCTAAACTCAGAAAATTCTATCAAGTTTATCTTTCTCTTTACACTCCACATTGACCTTATGCAGCTTATAAAAACCAAAATACTGGTAATTACGGAAAAAAAATGACTCACAAATTAGAGTAGAAAATGCAATCTGTGAGAATTTGCCTCAAAAACTAAACAGATTAAGCATAAATATTATAACAATCATCTACCTCCCAAATAATTCTTCGGAAGAGTTAGGTTTATCACTAGACTTCTATTTTATACTTCTCCATTAGTAAATCTTCTTTAAAGTACATTTTTCTTTGACATACAGTTTTTACACTATTTTAACAAAACTGAATACAGAGTACTTGCATAAAGTTAGAAAGAGGAAAATAAACAGCCATCGTCAAGTAAGAACAACCACATTTCTGTTTCTCATAAATACCTGCACAGTTAATGAGCACGCAGTGTCCTCTTTACAACAGATCAAACAGCAACTACAGGATTATTTAGTCATAAATTCTCCAAGAACATAAAAACTCTACATTTGCCATAGTAACATGCTAATTATATACAACAGCAATATACTATTCATTCTTTCCTAATCTAGTCCACATATAATTGAGCTTATTAACAATAACAGGTCCCATTTTCTAAAATAAATTTTCAATGGATTATCACAATCAATAAACCAGAAAAGATGGGGAATATTTTCTTTACATTTGCTTGTGAGAAAGTGTTACAGGCTCATATTCTGTGGTTCTTAAAAAAAAAAGAAACCTAAGAATGAAGAATAAAATGGAAAGATAAACGCAAACTCCTGGGCCCCACAACAGTGAATTATAATCTCTGAGGGCTTCAAATTTTAAATATATGTATTTTAGGAAATGTTTAGCAATTACTCTGGCACACAAAAGAGTTGAGAACCACTCACTCAATGTATGTTTCAGTAGACTCAGGCTAAAATTGCTACACTTTGGATAAACATAGGCCTCCTAGACAGGGCTCTGGCCCTGCTGCAATTCATAGTACACACACTTGTTCTCTCAAGAGTGTCTAGTTTAGAAAACAGATGATACTGGAGGTGTACTACAAGCTTCTAAGAGTTAAAAGTTGACCTGTAAAAGTAAGTGTCCCTTTTCATAACCCAGCCTTCCCCACTGCTAAGCAATGCTCTACTGAACACTGACAGACAGAAGCAAAGGAAAATGATCCTTGCATGTTACTATTAAGTTAGAATTTTTCTGAAGACTGAAACAAGGGTCAAAATTTTCTTTTTTCCTTTTTTTTCCTTTTTTTCTTATTTTTTTTATGATTTATTCAAGACAGGGTTTCTCTGTGTAACAGTCCTGGCTGTCATGAAACTCACTCTGTAGACCAGACTGGCCTTGAAATCACAGAGATCCGCCTGCCTCTGCTTCCCGAACACAGGGACTAAAAGTGGGCACCACTACTGCTGAGGCTTTCTCAAAAAGCAATTTCAAACAAAATGGAAGCCCACAATACAGATATTTCACAGACATGATTTCTTTGTTTTAAGCCTCTCATTGAAAAGAAACAGAAAAAATAAGTTAATCTTTTTACTAATTTTACATTCCGATTACTTTCGAAAACATTCTTAACACCAGCTTTTTTTTTTTTAAGTTTCTTTACTACTTAAAAAACATACCTGATATGCATGCAAAAACCTCCAAGTTATTTCAAGGTAAAAGTTACCAAATCCATAGCCTATAAAAGGCGAAATTGCAGATACTCATCAAGACTGCAAAATCTTCTGTTAGGCATAAATTTCACTGAACTGAAACCATACATGTTGAAACATATTTGGGGTATATAAAGTAATATTCAAACTAAATTTAAAATTTTTTATTGTTCTATTCCTACTTGAAGACCTGCATTTGACTATTTTTAACATGAACTGGTTTCTTAAATGAAATAAATGCCATAATTGAACACATAGTCATTTAATGACAATGGATTTTTATGTCCCTCTCCAGGAAGCTATTGGTATATACACCGATTTACATACTATACTGCCACCCCATGGAAAGGGGAAGGCAAGAGAAGTTTTTCAGTCCAGCAAGAAATTACATCATAAATATTTTTAAAGACCAAATACAAACTAAAATAAATCACTTGGAAAAGTGAGGAGTACTGATTGACCTTTGGAAACACACTATGGGAACTAAGACTCTAATATTCAGGATGAAGGATTAAACTGCAGTGTGTAACATCTCAGATGGAAGGTAGGGTAATAGAAAGTGATTTTATAATAGCTATCTCTTAGGGAATTTCTAACTTCCTGAAGACTTCTGTATACTTCAGTTAAGGATCATTCTGTGACAGATTCACAGAAAAATCTACAGTTTCCCAGTCTGATCTGAACACTAACACCACAATATGATAAATAAAAAGGGACAAATCTCTCAAAAAGGGAAAGACTGGTTTTTTTGTTTTGTCTTTTAACCAAGTACCACCCTCTCCCATAAAGCAGCACAAGGCTTTGCAAAGATCCAGCCAAATGCACATGAAATGGTTTGGCGCATGCTCTCTTATACCAGGCAGAGCTTAAACTGGAGTAGTGCTGGAGAGATTTACGGTTCTCCTCACCAGAAGATGTCGAGGTCTTTGTGGTTCAAAAGCTGAGGGATGCTGCTTCGAGATGGAAGTCCCTGTGGATGAAGAGGATAATTCGGATGTAGCTAACTGAATGGACTAATGTTCTATTTAAGTTTTAATTATTTGATAGTGGATTACAATGATTTTTTTTAAACTAAGTTGTTCTTTTGGTTTTGTTAACTTTAAAGTTTTCCCAAGTATATGCTATTAGTGGATTTATTTAAGGGATTTCTTCATAATGCTTAAAATGTTCATGGAGACGGTAGTTTTTTCTTGTTTATTTGTTGTTTATATTTTGCAGAGTCTGAAAGGAAAACATGAACCAGTTTTGGTGCCTGCTCTCTTGCCAGGAGGAAGGAGGAGGGGAAATTTCCTTTGTATATATTGTTACTTACTACTCATCTCTTATTTCAGACCTAATTAGAAAGAAAGCCCAGAGTTCCATCTCCTGTGGTTATTAATGCGCTCATCCTTTAGGACAGCAATGCTTATTTACTCTGTGGGGGAGGTTTTCAGCTGTGATGAACTGAAATGAAGTTTTATATTTGAGGCAACATGGCGAATACCAGTAAGTATTTTCTTTGATAACTCCTCCCACCCAGCTTCCTTCTAGATCATACGAATAAAGCTGAGCCTATTCGTCCTATCTATACAGCATAGGAGACTGCAGTTTGTCCATCTACGTGAACCTTTTTCTCTTATGTTTGTTATTGTAGTAAAATTTCTGAGAAGGGATAATTTCTAAAAGGAGACACTGTAGTAATATGAAGGATATTCAGCATTCAATGAAAGCCATGTTACTACTAAGCTTTGTTCATCAAACACCTGATATGATGAAAACTGAATTAAGAAGTGTTCAAACTTTAAGTGAAACATTTCTATAACTTTTAAATATGAATGCAGAGCCCTCTGTCACAAAGTTAAAGACATAACTGTACTCATTCACATTTCAAAATAAGGGGAAAGGGGTGCTGAGCAGAACAGGCAATGACAGTCCAGAGAACTCAAAAAGGAGCACTCACCAACACATTTTTCTGCCAATTCTCCTAAAAAAGCATCAGACAGTTTCGGATTCCAGTCCCTGGTGTGGATCTGTAAGATGTGTTTTCTGGCCTAAGAAAAAAGTACAGTGGCATAAGATAGCACTGACTTCTCATGTTTCAGCTGCAACAAATTCTGACTGTAACCCCCACACCAATCTGTTGTTTGTTTTAAAAGAAATTTAAACACCTTGGCATCCACATCAACCCATGAGTTATAAAACCTAAGACTGTTGTCTCTGTTTCTCTATGTTGAGACAGTTAATGTTCTAAGAGGTAAAGAAACTTCAGTGATGGCATTGACTAATAAGGAAATCACCAATGTGTGACTATTTAGTTTTACTTTTCTGCCACATCACTTTTTAAATTTTAGTTATTATTGTTAGGGATAGGCAGAAGTGTACATACACATGTCACCTCATTTCTCTCCTACGAACTTAGTACATCCCCCTGTACTGGCAGGGAAAAAAACCTATGCTTAGCTGTTGTGAGATGTCACACACAGATACTTGTCTATATCAAAGCACAAGTCCCCACTTTGGCCCCATCTCCTACAATGAAGTCCACCTCCAGGCGCTGACACAGTCCTGGCAGCTGCATCTGGGCAATGAAAGTGAGACTATATCCAACCCTAACCCCACCCCAATGTCAAGGAACATCACAGAAGAAGAGGCAGAGGGTTTTGGAGAGTTGGCTCAGGGGCTAAGAGCACTGGCTGCTCTTCCAGAGGACCTGGGTTCAATTCCCAGCACTCACATGGTAGCTCGCAACGGTCTGTAACTCCAGTTGCAGATCTGACATCTATACTCTCTCTCTCTCTCTCTCACACACACACACACACACAAATAAAACAGTGAAAAAAAGGATTAAGGGGCAGAAAGAAGGTAAGGGTGAGAGGATGTGACATGTTATTTGCTGACATGATAAAGTTATTCGTGAATTCACAGCAACTATCACTGCCTGCACAAGATCTGCAAAAGATCAAGCCAGTCAAAATGGCAGCATGGATGAAGTGCTGCACAAAGCCCCATCCCTAGCTGAGGAGCAATTGGCAGTTGACGAGGGAGGGAGAATTATTTTTCCTTGGAGGTGTACCACGAGTAGGTCGCCCATAGTCCAGTGATGACCCCAAACCCATTTATTTTGTGTATATGGGCAGCACTAAGTCAGCACTCAGTGAGATACTTCTTTAAAGAGGGTGAGGGGCCTAAGAGAATATGAAGTTGGGAGAATGGGTTAACAGTGAGGGAGAATCCGGGACAATTTGAAGGCAGAAAATGGTGGGTGGATATGATCAAACATATTATATGAAAGTATGAAAATCTCAAAGAATAAATTAAAAATATTTTTAAAGAAAGTTGGAGGGGTTATATATGCTGTCCTGACAAAGGTGAACTTAGTACCATTTTAAACCCTTTAATCTCGGGACTTGGGAGACAAAGGCAGGCCAGCCTGGTCTACAGAGAGAGTTCCAGGACAGACAGAGCTACCTGTCTCAAAAAAATAAATAAATAAAATAGTTTGTGGATCCAAATCTAAGTCAATGATAGGTGGTTATGCAGACAGAAGTCAAACTGAGGCATGAAACTATTCTGCAAAGGGTATTCTTTGCTTTTCTATAGTCCTAATTACCTACATCTAAGTATGTAAATCAGGTAATTCACATGCAACAATATACACTCATACAATATATCTCATCTCAAAGATGAGTTCTCATGAAAATTTAAGAAACAAGCTAAATCAAACTAACAAAATTTCAAGTACAATTAGGAATGAAAGAACTTTATGACATACTAAATAACATTTTCTGTAATAAATGGCCATATACTAGTCTGTCTTAAGGGAACATTCTTTAAATATTACACCTTTAAATACAACAAATACAATGATTAACATTTTGGGCACAGAATATTTATGGACATATTTTTAGGGAGAGGTGGCAGGAGAGATCGCTCGGCAGTTAAGAACACTCACTGCTCTTTCAGAGGACCCAGGTTCAGTTCCCAGCACCTACACAGTGACTTATCTGTAACTCCAGTTTCAGGGGATCCAGTACCCTCCTTCTGGCCTCCATGGGCACCAGGCATGTAATCAGTACATTTACATACATGGAAAATACCCATACTAATAAAATAAATGTTTGTAGAAGTTTATGGGGCCAACTAGAGACACATGATAAGTATACATGATAATTGCCTCACTGGGGGGAGGGGCAGCAAATAAGCATCTCCAGGAACCCAACCAGGAACTTTCCTTTCCTTAAGGTTACTGACATTCTGGTAAGTGCTAGTAAAACAAAAATGAACTGTTCAATAATATCACAGTTTGCTGCTGTCGTTCCAGTTGTTTTAAAACACCACATAGCCCAGGCTGGCCTCAACTTAAAATTCTCATGCCTTAGTCCTATAGTGCATTAACAAGGAATGTAACACAGGCTGTTGTATTAAGTAAGATATCCCATAAGCAAAAAATTAACAATGAAAATATAACCTTCAAAGTATATATTTTGTAACTGAGTTACAAAGATACTACATATGTGTATGTATGTGTATATTTTGTGTGTGTGTGTGTGTGTGTGTGTGTGTGTGTGTGTGTGTCAATAACAACAATTTAAAAAAAAAAAAAAAAAACAAAAACCTAGTCTTACCCTTTGATCAGGCAGGTTGAAAAGGAATTCTCTGTCAAAACGACCAGGTCTCCTGAGTGCAGGATCTATAGAGTCAAGTCTGTTTGTAGCACCAATAACAACAATTTCACCTCTATTATCTAATCCATCCATAAGAGCAAGAAGGGTTGACACTATAGAGCTGTTGGGAAAAAAAGTCCATGTAAAACTTAAGGAAAGAAAAAATGTAAACACTGATGCTAATAATAATTCAGTCTTAAATTTTAATAATTGTACCACAAATACATAATATAGAGAAATCAATATTAAAAGTGCACAGAAAATGCAACAGACATCTAAACCACAGCAACCAAAAGGATGAGGATGAAAAAAAGAGAAAGGAAAGATAACATTGAAATTAAAATCCGAGCAGCATGTGCAAAACCACGACAAAGTCCAGGAGTCAGAGATCAGACTGGCCAACATATCAAGACTACCTCAGAAGGAAGGAAGGAATTAAAATCTTAAAAAAGCAAGTCAAAGAACACTTGCTTAGCATGCACAAAACCCTGGGTTCAATGTCCAGAATTACAAAATATAATGGCAAGATTATTATAAATGGCTCAGTGAGTAAAGCCATTTGCCAATAGGCCTGATGATCTGAGTTTGATTCCCAGGACCCACACAATGGGAGGAGATAACTGACCCCTGAAAAGTTGCACACCTTCCTAAGCATGCCATGGCATGCACACATGTGCACCCACAAAAAATAATTAAATGTAATAAAAAAATATAGGGGGGTCTGTAATAAAAATTTTAAGTAAAACTTTCCTGCATCAAAGGATGTAATCAAGAATGTGAAATGAAGGGGCTGGAGAGATGTCTCAGCAGTTAAGAGCACTGGCTGCTCTTCCAGAGGATCTGGGTTCAATTCCCAGCACCCACAAGGCAGCTCACAACTGTCAGTAATTCCAGTTCCAGGGGATCTGACACCCTTACACAGACATACATGCAGGTAAAATACCAATGCACATAAAATAAGAATAAATAAATCATTTTAAAAATGCTTTTAAAAAAACATGAAATGACAACCCAAGAGAACTAAGAAGCTATTTTAAAATTATATATCTTGCAAAAGTCTCAAGTCAAAAATATATAACTATAATAAATGATCAACGCAAATAGTGAAATCTAAATATAGGCAAAGGATTTAAAAAGCAATTCTCCAAAGATTGCATGCAAAGGGCATATCATTAAACTAAGCATATGGAAATCAAACCAAATTAGGTACCACTTTAAATCCACTAAAACTACTATAATTAGAAAAAAAAGTGTTGGTGAGGTTTTAAGGAAATCATAACGCTCACACACTGCTGGATAGTAATGTAAAATGGTATACTTTTGCTAACAAATAAAGCAGATTTTCCACTATTTAAGAGTTAACATATGACCCAGCAACATCCACAAAGAAAAATTTGTATGTGAATATTCAGAGCAATATTTTCCCTCATAGCCTAAAAGTCAGAGAAAGTGAATAGCCACAAATGAGTGGATAAACAAAAGGCAGTACACATCCAGACTGGACTAGGTCAACAAATGAAGAAAATCAGGCTGCTAACCCAGCACTCAGGAGGCTGAGACAAGAGGACCACCAGTCTGAGGACACCTAGGTTACACAGTTTTGCAGGCAAGACTGATCTACAAAGTAAAAACTCTTTCCCCAGTGACATCCCTCCAAGAAAATGATGACTGATACAACATGGATAAAGCTTGAAAATATTGCTAACTGAAAGAATATGGGCAAAGGGGCCAAATATCACAGAATCATACTGACATAAATATCTAGACTGGCAAGTTTACAGAAACGGGAAGTATGGAGAGGTTTCCTAGTGCTGGGAATCCACCAGAAAGGCTGAGAGCGATGCCTGAAGAACACAGGGTTTCTGGGATTACAGAATATTATAAAGCTGTGTGGTGGCAACAGAACTCTGTAAAGATACTGAGAGCCGGGCTGGAGAGGTGGCTCAGAAGTTAAGAACACTGGCTGTTCTTCCAGAGGTCCTGAGTTCAATTCCCAGCACCCATATGGTGGCTCACAACCATCTGTTATGAGATCTTGTACCCTCTTCTGGCCTGCAGGGATACATGCAAACAGAACACTGTATACATAATAAATAAATAAATAAATCTTTTAAAAAAAAAAAGATACTGAGAGCCAATGAATTATATAGTTTAAGTGGGTGAACTGCACAGAGAGCTGGCACAGCAGTTAAGAGCACTAACTGCTCTTGCAGAGACCCTGGGTTCAATGCCCAGTATCCACAAGGCAGATCACAACTGACTGCAACTCCAGGAGATTCAACACTTTCTTCTGTCCTGGGAGGCACTGGGCACACATGTGGCACACATACGTGTATGCAAGCAAACATTCATACACACACATAAAAGTAAATAAATCTTAAATAAACAAGTAAAGCCAGATGTGGTGTTACATGTCTACAATCCCAGCAGTCAATTGGATGATGGATACAAAGAAATTCAGTTCCAGACCAGCCTGGGCTACAGCTATGTGAAAACAATAGAGGGTTAGAGAAACACTCAGCAGATAAAGTGCTTGTCAGTCCCTGGAACCCATATTTGAAGAGGAGAACTAATTCCCAAAGTTTGTGTATGTACAGGGTGGGGAGTGGGGGTAAACGAACAAAAGTAAACGAAGCAAAATAGAGAAATACAGCATGGTAGTGTATGCATAAAGTCACAGATACTCGGGGGCTGAGGAAATGTCTGAGTCCAGAAGTCTGAAGTCAGCTGGGCAACAAAAAGTAGTCCTGTTTCACAGAAAAATAACTGGAAAATAATTTAAATTAGCAGTGGTAGGGTACAAGTTTGCCCCCAGCCAGGTGTGGTGATGTATACCTTTAATCCCAGCACTTGGGAGGCAGATGTATGACTTCTGCAAAGGTGGAGCTCTGTGATTTCGAGTTCAACCTGATCTACATAGTTCCAGGACAGCCAGAGCTATATAATAAGACCCTGTCTTAAGGGGAGAGGCAGGGAGAGTTTGCCTACAATACAAAAGGCCCCAGATTTGATCCCCAAAACTGGGGGAGGTTACAGTAGTTTATTTTTAGATGAAAGCACTCGGGGGTTATCTGTTTGTTTCCATGTCTGAAAATGTATGGTATCTACACTTCCCTATTTCTAGCAACAGTGTTTTTCTTAGTTTGCCAACTGTTCTCACTCCTATTCTTTATTTTTACTGCTGAAACAATTTCTGGAATACACAAACCATGTCAAAAATAATTTTCCTTCCCAAACACATTATTCAAGCTGTGTTTTTAAAAAATTATAAACAAAATAAAAATATGATGTCTAGGAAAGATCTGTGATTTCTGTTTTCTAATTGGATGACTGAAAACCTATGAAGTAGGCATCATACCCGGAAATAAGATGAGGTAGTGTCTTTAATTATAAAGTTATGTTTAACCACTGGTTTGACTGGAATCTGAAATGATCCACACAAGCTCATGTTGAGATGTTTGGTCCTCAACAGATGGCACTGTTGTGCTCTAGAAGTTTCCGATCTCATATTAAGATGTGTAATCCATTTTGAGTTGGTTTTGTATCGAGTGGTAAAGTAGATAGAGGTAAAGTTTCAACTGAGGAAATGTAAGTTCCTAGCACCATTTATTGAAATATCTGATTATTGAAACGTCCTTTCTCAAATGTTTGATGGAAATCCGATGTCTGTTGGAAATCAGATGACTATAGATGCATTGGTTTTTATTTCTGGCATATCTTTTCTGTTCCATTAGTCTGTGTGTCTTTGTCTAGCCAATAGCATCCTGTTTGGGTTACTATGTTTCTACAGTATATCTTGAAATTAGACATTATAATGCTTCCAGTTTTCTATGTCCACAGGATTTCTCTGACTACTAAAGGTGTTTTGTAATTTCATATCAATTTTAGGGCTGTCTTCATCTAGTTTTTTGAAGAGTGTCAATAGTATTCTGAGCAAAATTGCACTGAAGTGTAATTTGCGTTGGGTAGTATGGGACAATTTAATAATATTAATTAATCAATGAAGACTTCTATTTTTTCCATTTCCATTTTGTCCTGCTCAATCTCTTAAAATTTTAATTTTTATTTCTATGTATGTTTATTCGTCTGCATGTAAGAACATGTGTATGTGGGTGCCTATAGAGACCAGAAAAGGGTACCCTGGAGCTGTAGTTACAGACAGTTGTAATTCACCCAACATGGGTGCTAGGACTCAAACTCTGGTGCTCTATCTAGAAGAACATCAAGTGGTCTTAACCACTGAGCCATCTCTCCAGCCCTTTCTTCAATCTCTTTATCAATGTTTTTTCATACAGAAATCCTTTTATTATCTTGGTTAAAGTAACTTGTAGGCATTTTGTTTGTATTATGAAGCACTTGCTTTCTTGATTTTCTCTGCAAGTTTAATATTAATGTAGAAAAGTGCTATGTCAGCTTTGTTTCCTTTAACACTTGAATTAGGGGAAGGGGTTTATGCATATGATGGCATGCATGTGGAGAAAAGAAGACAACTTGGTGAGTGTCTCTGTCTGTGGGACCCAAGGATTGAACTTAGGTCCTCAAGTTTAGAGGCAGGCACCTTTACCCACTGGTGAATCATGACAGAGTTTGGATGTCAGTTTTGTATCCTCAACTTTACTGAATTTGCTTTTAAGTTCTAATAATTTCTCAGTGGAGTCTTTGTTTCTCTATTTAGAGAATCATGTTATCCAACAATAATTTGCATCCTTTCCTACTTATTTACATACTTTTTATTTCCTTCTTTTGCCTAATTTTCTGGCTAAAATTCCAAGTACTAAACTGAACAAGAGCTGTGAGGTTAGACAGGGTTATGTTAGTGTAAACACATACATTTTTTGCCCATTCAGTATGATGATGCCAGGATTTTGTCATACACAACCAGTATTATGTTGCAGTAGGATCCTTTTGTATCTGATTGATTCAAAAATTGTTTATCAAATCATTTATCTACATCTTGTCCTTCATTCATTTAAGGTTAGGGCTTGAATATAAATTGTCTCCCACAAGTCCACGTATTTAGGAGCTTGGTTGTCAGATGTAATTGGTTTTCAAACAGTAATCATGGAAACTCTAATCTAAGCAACAGATCATAATATCATGGCATATTGGGAAGTGATGAAAGTAGGAGGTGGGGTCTAACTGGAGGAAGGCGGTCACTAGGGCCTCTTACTTGGTACTTTATTTTGCCCTGGTAAGTTCCTGTGTACATTTCTATTTCCTGGCTCACATGAGCTAGGCAAATTTGCTCCTCCACTCACACTCACTCCTGGGCTGTCTTACCACACACCCAGAAACAGACTGAGACACCGGCACCATGAGCCACATCAGTCTTTACTCCTTACTTAGGTCAGATATTTTGACACAACATTGAGAAAGTAACCAATGAAGATATAAGGTATTACGTTTACTGATCACTAGGACAAATCTCATTTGACTGGAATTAAATGTTTCTGATGTGCCAGCACTCTGCAAAACCTCTGGCACTGATGTTCATCAGAGACACTGGTCTATAGTTCTTATTAGTGATGCTAGCCTCATAAAATGGGTTTGGAAGGGTTCCCAACCTTTCAAGATTTTGGAGCAGATGGAAAAGAATTAATATTAGTATTTTCTTTACAAGTTTGGTAAATTCAGCAATGAAGTAACTGTTCTTGGCTTTTTCTCTGTTGAGTGACTTTTTCACTAATGATTCATTCTTTTATGTTTGTTTTGTTTAATATTTGGTTTTGTTGTTGCTGTTTTGAAACAGGGTCTCATACTGACTGGGCTTGCCTCAAATGCTGAGGCTCTCCTTGATCTCCTGATCCTCTTGCCTCCACCTCCTGAGTGCTGAGATTATACACATGCATCCCCATGCCAGGCTCAATCTTATTACTTATTACTTGTCAGTCTAAATTTTCTATGTCCTCTGTGTTCAATTTTGCTATGTCAATGTCCAAGTATCCTTTTGTTCTAGGCTTTCCTGTTAGTTATAGTTGTTCATAATAATCCCCACTGTTATATTTAATATTTGCCCTTAAATGTTTGTTTACTTGAAATTGCATTTATTTGGGGATTTCCTTTACTCTTCTGATTAATCTTAGAGGTTTGTCAATATTACCAATAAAAAAATCTTTTTCCGGTCTCCAAAGCGAGTTCCAGGAAAGGCGCAAAGCTACACAGAGAAACCCTGTCTCGAAAAACCAAAATCTTTTTCCAACATAGATATCTTTATTTTTATGTTTACAAATTTCCATTTATTTCTGTTCTGATTATTATTTCTTCCTTTTACTAATTTTGTGTTTGGTGTATTCTTGTTTTTCTATATCCACTAGATGCATCATTAAATTATTTATTTGAAATCTAATTTTTATTTTGGGCTTATTGCAATAAATTGCCTTCATAAGTACTGTTTTTACTATAGCTCTTAGTTTCTGATATGTTATATATCCACTTTTGTTTGTTTGGCATTTTTCTTTTTAAATTACTTTTTCACTAATTGTATTTTTTTAATTTCTCATTTATATCATGAATTATTTTTAAATATTGTTGACCTCTCTGTATTCATTCAGTTCATTATATTTACTCTATAGAAATACTCTTTCTTAATCACTTCACTTCTATTTTTTCCTTTGAGGTCTACTGTTAACAGCCACTATGCTCAGCTGTCATGCTACCACTTTTCTCCTGATTTTTGTGAGCTCAGAGTGACATCAATGTATCTGGCTGATCAGATATCTCTGCCCTTTTATAAGTGGCATTCAAGGTAGATAGCTTTCTTTGAAATGGGTAAGTGCCAGTTTGATAAAGTGTGTAGGTTTTAGCTCCAGCACCACAGTACAGTCTCTCTACGGCTTCTTTTATGGCAATCAGTAAGATTTGGATGTGGCGCATGGGCAGAGGGTCAAAAATCCTTCAGCTCCAAATGCCACAAGGATAAAAGGGCACTCTATAGAGTCAGATGTGAGGTACCCAAAAATATTGGTGGGCACTCACTGTGGTTCCAGAAACATGCAGAGTGCAAGCATATTTTGTCAAGACTGGTGGCAGGTTCTTGGGCCCAACAACGGCTCTAACGAACCAAAATCATACATGGCACTAGACAGAGATGGACCACATGGCAGATTAGAATGAGATACTGAAGCTGACTACTTCAGGTCTTAGATTGTGAAGGACCCTGACTAACAAAACACCTTCAGGAAAAGAAGTGAAATAGGGTCACTGCACCAAGATACATCTGGTCAATCAATGACCAAAACATCATTTTGTGGTAAATGACTGTATCTGTGAATTAGACACCTTTCTAAATAATTAATGTGTCAAAATGAAATAACAAAAGTGGGATGAGTAAGGTGCTTGCTTTGCACGCCCCTACAAAAAGCTAGGCGTGGTGACATGAATGCAGTCTCAGCTGGGGAGAGGATACGGAGCAATTCAAATTCTCACATATTACAGAACAGAACATAGGACAGTGGGCTGGAGAGGTGCTTCTATGGGTAGAGGCACTTGCCGCAAAGCCTAACAACCTGAGTCCCATCCCTAGGATCCACAAGCTAGAAGGAGAGACGTAGCACCTAAAAGTTGTCCTCTCATCTCACAGACAATTCATAGTAAACATGTTCTCTGCTGCTTGCGTGCACACACAATAAATAATAAATGCTATCTTAGACATCTACCCCCAAAAAAGTATAATACACATCCACATAAAATAATCAATAAATATTCACAGTAGGACTATCACAGTATCCCAAACCAAAAGCAACCAAATCACTCAGATTGTAAATTAATCCTGTGTTGAGTGAAAGAACTTCCAGAAAATAGACAACATTTAAAATTCCTGTAAGTCTTCAAGTGTTTAACCAAGGGCTAAAACCAAATATTACACCAGTAAATGGAAAGAAATCAATACAGTAAGTTAAGAAAAATTACCTGTGAATCTGATCTTGTCTACTAGAACGAACTGGAGCTAACCCATCTATTTCATCAAAAAATATTATAGAGGGCCTCATCAAATATGCCTAGTAAATAGAAAATAAAATTACTTCATTAATTTTTCACTTTTGAATTTAACTTTATAGTTCCTGAGAAAGGAACATAAAAGCAAATAGTACGACATGCAGCGAGTATTTAAAGTACACAGTAGAGCTGGGGAATGTCGCTGAGTGGTAGGTCATTTTCTTAATGTGTGCAAGGACCTGAGTTCAATCCCCAGAATCAAAATCAGAACAACAAAACACAAGAGCACAGCAAAAAGCAAACAGCAGCAGCAGAGTCAGCTGCATGGTGCCCCACAGTCCACGAGTACTGTTTCCCACAGCCCACGAGTAATGTTTTCAGGCATTTGTTTATCTTTTCTTTAGTAATAAAAATTGAACTCAGGACTTCACAGACACTAAGAATGTACTTGACCACAATCCACACACTGCCCAGTCACTAACACTTGTTCTTTTTAACATAACTGTATATCTAAATTAGCTTCAATATAAATACATAATATTTGCTACTTTCATTTTTAAAAATTATAATTATCAGCAAGTATTTAAAAACAGAAGCAAACATTTCATCAAGCCTTACTCACCCAAGAAAACTATGAGATAGCAATAAAGTAAATATAAATAATCTTTATAGTTTAGGGCCACAATCTTAACTGAGACCAACATACAGTCCTATCTCTAGCATGATAAGACTAAAAAGTGTAAATGCCAAAATGTTTTAACTTTTAACTCACTAGACAATTACGAGCATTCCCATGAATTCTTCAATCTTCTGTTACTGTTATTTTACATTTTTTGCAGTCATTACTTTTCCTTAAATCATACAGGCAGCATATGTTTTTCTTAGCATTAGACACTGAACACAATGAAGTGTAGATCTTACTTATTCTTCTTTCTATTATCCAAAAGACAGCGGTTTTCACACTTTTTTTTTCTTAAGACAAGGTCTCACTATGTAGCCCTGACTGGTCTGAAACTTGCTATGCAGACCAGGATGACCTTGAACCCACAGGGATCCACCTGTCTCTGCCTCCCAAGCACTGGGATTAAAGGCGTGTGCCACTACACCCTAACTACACTACAAACTTTTAATATTTGAATTGTTTCACCAATTATATATCATTTTTTGGAATAAAGAGTATTTTGTTTGTTTTGAGATTCTCATTCTGCAGCCCAGGAGGGTCTGGATTTCACCATGAAGACCAGGAGTCCCCAGCGTCTCAGCTGCTGGAATTAGAGTTGTCAGCCGAAAAACCTGGCTTTCACCATAGAAGAGCACGGCTAATAAATTCTTGACTGTACTTTTATAAAATGAACTGCCAAATATGTCACACTTCCTTCACTAAACCCAAGAGTTACGTGAAAACTGACGTTAGGACTCATTTTTTAAGATAAGGAAAACTGTGTTTTGCTTGTTTGTTTGTTGGGACAGGGTCGCACTCTCTAACTCAGACCAGTCTGAGACCAACAGCAGCCCTGCTAGCTCACCCTACCCAGGGCGAAGAATATAGCACATTCACCAGGCCTGGTTTTTAAGCTCAACTGATCCTCTCACCTCAGGATCAGGAGTGAGAGTTCCTTTTACTGTCATGTTCATTTATTTCCTGTGACTCTAGGGATTGAACCCAGGACCTTACACACACAGTAATAATAATCTATAATAAATAACAGGGACTAGGCCGGGCGGTGGTGGCGCACGCCTTTAATCCCAGCACTCGGGAGGCAGAGCCAGGCGGATCTCTGTGAGTTCGAGGCCAGCCTGGGCTACCAAGTGAGTCCCAGGAAAGGCGCAAAGCTACACAGAGAAACCCTGTCTCGAAAAACCAAAAAAAAAAAAATAACAGGGACTACAATTGCATACTACCATGTCCTGCTACATTTAACCTACACATTTCCTTTCATTCTGCCTTTTCAAAACATTCATTTAATTTTTAATTCTGCCAACCATGTATTTATAATCTGGTATTGTACGGGTAACTATACCTCCAACAATTGTTTCTTAAATTTCTGGACCTAATGGGTAGCACTTAAATGATAAGATAAGAAATATTCAGGAGGTAGGGCCTAATAGGGGTTCCTTCGGTCATTGAGGACATTCTAAAGGAGACCCTGGCCTACTAATATTCCACTTTTTCCTCCCCGGCTAATGAGGTAAAAATATTAACAGTTTGGTTCCGCCATGTGCTCCGCCATCATGTGCTTCCTATCTTACCGTAGGCCTAAACCCAAAGGACCAATCACAGACTACAACCACCATTTGAGGCCAGATAAGCTCATCTCTTCATAAGCTAATTGTCCCAGGTATCTTACTACAGTGACAAAAAAAGTACCTACTATATAACTATGACAATAAATAACACAAGTTTTATGAGATTCTTCCCACAAATTAACATTTTCTGTTGGTACCATTTCCTCAATAAGATAGTAATCTAAGCTTACTTTACATCTCAGGAGCCCAGTGGAACCTAACATGGTATTGTACACACAATAAATGTTTTACGGATCATAAATATTCAAATCTACTAGAAAATGGGGTTAAATATAAATAGGTTCCCACACCCACGAGTTCTGCACAATTCATGAATGTTTCGACCAACTGCAAATAAATCTATTTTTTAAAAAATCTGTATCTGTAGTATCTGTAGCAAACACGTACAGAGATGTTTTTCCTTTCATTGTCCCTAAAGTAACAAGTGTGTCTACCCTGTGACCCGTGTGCCACACATCCATGGATACAGCCCACAAGATTGTAAACTTACTTAAAACAAAATGAACTATTTTTGTGTGTATCTTTTAAATTCAACTGAATGATTCTGGAGTGTGAACTTTGCCAAAAACAACATGTCCTTGCAATGTCAAAGGGCTGGACATGTCCGCCAAAACTAATTACATAGTACACATACTGAATGAGCTGTCATAAGAAATAGAGGGATGATGTAAGCATATGGAAAAAGGGATGTAAGCTACATTCAAATCTTTTATTATTTATATACTAGATTTGAACATCTGTAGATTTTGGATGTACCAGCAGATAGGGACTGCTGGAACCAATTTCCCACAAATAACAGAAAATAACTATGCCTTTAAGGCTTACAATTTAAATTACTGATCCTAAATTCCACATACTAATTGGAATATATGTTTCCTCATAACTGTATCTGGAGACAAAATATATTATATATTCTTTTAAAAAAGAAAAAGATAACCTTGAATTAACTGATTTTCTTACCTGGTCAAAAAGAAGCCTAAGTTGCCTTTCAGACTCACCAACCCACTTGCTCAAGCAATCTGCTCCTTTACGCATAAAAAAAGCCACCTTTTTGTCTCCTTGACTGCATTCATTAGCTAATGCTCTGGCAACCAAGGTTTTACCTGTGCCAGGAGGGCCATAAAACAAACAACCCCTAGAAGAATAAAGAATCAAAGAAATTTATTTAAAGAAGTTTATATCAGTGATTTTACAATCAAAGAAATTCATATAAAGATTATCAAAGAAAATTAATGTTATCATCAATGAGTACCAATTTAAGATTTCCCCCTACCACATATAATTTTAGATTTCTATATCATAATTTTAAGCATTGATAAAGCTTTTTCTAGTGTATCTGCAAAATTTCACTTTGCTGAGTCCTCAAAGGACCAAACTCTTGCAATCAGGAAAGGGTTAAAAGTATAGAACAATTCTGAAAAGCCTGGAATTTCATAACTTCATAAAGAATTTCATCTTGTGTCCGAATGACTCCTAAACAGGCACAAGTTGGAAAACAAGCCTAAATAATAATCCTAATCATCGTTGTTAGAATATGTCAAATGTATGTATGTATATATATATATATATATATATATATATATGAAATTTTTATCATCAAAGACTAATCAATTGATAGTCAATAAACATCTAACAGTACAACAATAAACATCTCAGATATAACATACCTTGGAGGCTGAATTTTAAATTTTTCAAAAATTTCTGGATATAAAAGTGGGAAAACTACCATCTCCTTCAGAGCATGTATATGATGGCTCAATCCACCTATGCTATCAAACCGCACCTTGGGAAAAAAAGAGGGGGAAATTTAATATAAGATGATTCCATAATCATAGGTTTGCTGTGGGATAATGCTTTTGTATATGGGTTGATAAATAAAACGCTGATTGGCCAGTAGCAAGGTAGGAAGTATAGGCAGGGCAAGCACACTAGGAGAATGCTGGGAAGAGAAAGGGCAGAGTCAGGAGCCGCCAGCCAGACACAGAGGAAGCAAGATGACAGGGTAGAACTGAAAAAAGATACCAAGCCACATGGCTAAACATAGATAAGAATTATGGGTTAATTTAGGTGTAAGAGCTAATCAGTAATAAGCCTGAGCTAATGGCCAAGCAGTTATAATTAATATAAGCTTCTGTGTGTTTACTTGGGGGACATGAGTAGGAAAGATTTGTCCTGACTGCCGGCCGGCCTGGACACAGGAAAACTTCCAACTACATAGGTTCCAAAATTTTGTCTGTTTGTTTTTGAGTGAAAGTCTTACTATATAGCCCTGTCTGGCTTGGAACTCTATGTGTAGATTAGGCTGGCCTTGCTCCATCTGCCTCTGCCTCCCAAGTGCTGGAATTAAAGGCATGTGCCACCACACCCAGCTCAGGTTCTATAAATGTTTTTAATTTATGAGTTCTATGATTCAGAAATACATCCCTTCAGAAGCTTTTGAGCATACATATAAATAAGTTTTGACTACATACAAATAAGTGTAGAAAATTAAAGTCAAAGGTAAAAAATTCAACTGAGTCAAATAATGCTATCTTTCAGTAATCAAGTAACTCAGGAATAAGATCAATGACCAACCAAAAACATTGACAAATATCTGAGAAGGTGGCACATTGATGAACTAGCAGTTCAAATCCTTTCAATTTCTCACATACCTTAGGCATCCTCAGCTGGTGCACTACCATCTCCCTCCAGACAAAACTTAGTTCATACAGAGAGCAAGAAAACCTTTGCCACCACTGTGGCTCTCCAAAACACAACATAATCAAACAAAACCTTACTCTTTAGTATTTAATTCCTCTACCAAAAAAGAAATTTAATTTTTTTCCCATAGGGGACAATAATGAAGAAACAAGAATGTACTGACATATCATTGACACATCAGAAATGACAGAAACTGCTCCTCTCACTCATAACAGTTACATCAATTAAAAGACTCTGTAAAGAAAGTATATAGAAAAACTGCCGAAAGAAAATGTTATAGAATGTTAACCGTGATTGTCTATTGGATCCTAGTGGAGCCCTTTCCTTACTTCTCATTCTACCATGGAACTTGGAAGTGTTTTATGAATTATTTATTATGACATGAAAAATAAACTATAAAAATTGAAGCAGTTCAAAACCAGAAACATTTTAAAAGAAGCTAATTTTTTTTTCTTACATGTTTTATCAAATTAGAATTGACTGGCAGAGACATCTAAAATTAATAGACTTATAAGAGTAAAGTACTGGTAAACCAAATCTAAAAAGATGATACAGTCCTCAAGAAACGTACTATTTCCTAGGGATTCAGGACACATATAATCTAAAATTTCCTTCAGTCCTAGTTAACAAAACAAATATTTTACTCTATGACTTTGGATTGGAGGAAACTAAATTTTCATCTTCAATAGTATATTGAACTCTAATTTGGTAACTTCTTTTAAGTCACACATAAGAATCAGTTAAATTATGTTATATGAAGATGCAAGAGACGCAGAAAAACTCAGATAAATTCTTGATTATGAGGGAATATTTCAAATTACCCCAACATGAGCCATTTTGATCAGTGGACCGACCACATCTTCATAAGCTTGGGTCTTCTCATATCACATCCCTTCCTTGGGGTACAGTCATTCATTGTCCATAGTGACTTCATCAGTGTTTACACTGATGACACAGACCTAAATTTCTACCCCAGGTATTTCTACCTTGTAGCAAAACAAATCAACGCTTACAAGTAACTTCTACTTGTAGTATGACAGAGATCCCGGTAACACGTCTACAGTCAATTAGACCCTCTTCCCATCTTATTCCTTCTCTTGTTGAGAAGTTGAGTTGTACACTCAACTTCAGATAATGGAACCACCCAATAGCAATCAAGACTATCCATTATCTACCTATTTATTTAAGCCAGAAGCCTGCACAACACACTCAGTTTGTTTCTGTCATTCTCCAAAAGCAATTCAATCACAAAATTCCATCAGTTTGAATACCTTAATTCTCTCAAATCCACTAATTTCTCTGCAATCCTACTTTATATGGTAACTTTTGCTCAGGATTGCATTACAAATAATACCCAAGCAGTCCATGTAATACCAACTTTGCTTCCTTTAAAACTCATTAACAACATCACAGCCAGAGTAAGGTACATAAAATCCAAGTCTGTTTATGAAATCAGGTAACTCCAAACAACCCACTGGTCCTTGTGGTACACGGAAACCCTCTCAGCTTCATGTCCTATCTGCTATAGAAAAAACCTAACTAAGTGTGACCAAGGTTTTGAGGACCCAAAACACACACATGAAACTGTTAATATTGGTCATATCTTTCTACTTTTTCATGTGTTGTTTTAGAAATAAGGAAAACCTTATAAAACAACAACAACAACAAAAAAAAAAAAAACTACTTCTGGGAAGGAACGTTAACAAACTTACTGATTTATCAATGTTCATCGGATCAACATCAGCCAAACTGGCACCCACTTTCACTCGTTCTCGGAGAATGCCACTAGCTAAATCTTCTGCTCTGAAGTTCATAGGTAAACACCTGAAATGTAGAAAACATAGGATAAAGGTATTAAAACCTTCACAGGGCCAGTGACACAGCTCAGTGGGTAAAGGCTCTTGCTGCCAAACTGATGACCTGAATTGGATCACAGGGACCCATGTGGTAGAAGGCAAAAATCAACTCCCACAAGAAGTCCTCTGATCTTCACACATGTACATAATGATTTACTAAAATAAATAAATAAATGCTTAATTTTTTTGATCCTTTACATTTTAATATCAAAATAAGTTTAAAACAACAAAAAACTAACAAAAAACACTTTAATATGTTGTTCATCTTTCTACCTTATCATAACCCAGGAAACAACATCAAAAGGATTCATATAAACTACCATTCCTAAATGCTTTCAAATAAACTACCATTCCTAAATGCTTTCAAATGACCAAAACCAGTTAGTTCTTCAACAGATTAAGCAAACATGAGCATTAATCTATTATCTCAAAGAGTTTAACCTCTCCCGATAGGAAAGCTGGGAGCTTGATCCTCAGTGTAGAGATGACATGAGTAGTAGGACCTTAGGAGGTGATCCTCAGTGTAGAGGTGACATGAGTAGTAGGACCTTAGGAGGTGATCCTCAGTGTAGAGATGACATGAGTAGTAGGACCTTAGGAGGTGATCCTCAGTGTAGAGATGACATGAGTAGTAGGACCTTAGGAGGTGATCCTCAGTGTAGAGATGACATGAGTAGTAGGACCTTAGGAGGTGATCCTCAGTGTAGAGATGACATGAGCAGTAGGACCTTAGGAGGTGATCCTCAGTGTAGTGGGGACATGAGTAGTAGGACCTTAGGAGGTGATCCTCAGTGCAGTGGGGACATGAGTAGTAGGACCTTAGGAGGTAAAACCTAGCCAGAGGGCCCAGGTCATTGGGACACACTACAAGAAGAGAGTAATCCTCCCATGAGACCTGGTCAGTATCTAGTCTCAGTCCCCATTTCCTACTTCTCATATGATATCCTCTCTTCATGTGTTCCTCCATAATGGCATCTGCTATACCGAGATGCAGCCTATCACCAGACAGGGGCCTATCACCACAGCCAACACCATACTGCATGCACTCAATCTCCAAAACTATATACCAAATACAATCCTTTTCTTTACAAATTACCTAGCCTCCAGTGTGTCAGTACAGCAAAGAATATAGCTTAGTACAGGTAAAAATCACAATATGGCATAGCCTCAAAAGTGGACAGTTACTATGGTAACTCCAACTTCACTGACACTTCTGAATCCTAATTTACCTTTTAAAAAAAAAAGTATTCCCAAAGTAGGTTATCATGACTGGGGGTACAGCTTAGTGTTACAATACATACTATCTGTAAGCTCTGAGTTTCATTCCAAAACTATCATCATTCTCTCTCTCTCTCTCTCTCTCTCTCTCTCTCTCTCTCTCTCTCTCTCTCTCTCTCTCCTCCCTCGCTCCCTCTCAGAAGATCAGATGCAATGGGCTTTAAACACTTGTATGTAATTTAGATTTTAAATGAGTACAGTGGCACACATGTCTAGGCTGAGCTTCTCAAGAAGCTAAGACAGGAGAATCCCTTGAGCTCTGAGTCCAGCCTGGGCAGCACTGGGAGACCCTGTCTCAAATAAATAAACAGACTTAGATTCTTCTCTTAAATCTTTTTACCATCATCCATAAGATTCATTTTAATACATAATTTATATTAACACAAACCTGAAAATGGTTAACTAAAAATGTTGTGTTTCTACAATTTACTATGTGGACAAATCATAGAAGTACTTGCTAAATGTCAAATCACTAAATAAAATTACCTTTATTATTATGTCAAATAGAAAACTGAGCCAGGTGGTAGTAACACACACCTTTAATCCCAGCACTCAGGAGGCAGAGGCAAATGATTTCTGAGATCAAAGCCAGCCTGGTCTACAGAGTGTGTTCCAGGACAACCAGGGCTATGCAGAGAAATCCTGTTTCAAAAAACAAAAAGAAAAAAAAAAAGAAGGAAGGAAAAAAAAGGAAGAAAGGAAGAAAGAAAACTTACTCCGCTTTTTAAAAGGTGATACTTGCTGCAGTTTAGTTAGCTATTTACTAACCAGTCAGTTATTCTACTTAGGCAAAGATCACCAAAGGCAGACAATAAAAACAAAATGAAGTTTACTTAAAAAAAAGCCAAAACTCTTGTGTTGGATGGTGCATTCAGTAGGCTTCCGGTAGGACATTTAATTCAAGGCCAGCCTGGGCTATGTAACAGAATCTTATTTAAAAAAAAAAAAACAAAGGCTCCTGAAATAACCATATTAGAAAAACGTAATACGTGTAAAATCAACCTCATGAAATGGATGTGAGCTAGAAGGAAATACAGAAGGAAAGATGGCACTACCTCACAGGCTAACCTGATGTCCTTGCCTCTCCCTCTATTCAGCATTACGTGACTTTAGTACTTACTTACAGACTAAGCAATTTAAGGGATCTATCCAAGAATAGATTCCCCCTGTAATAATTATAAAGTAGCACTGCCTTCAGTCAAAAAATATTTAAAATACTGGGGCTGAAGAAATGCTCATCAGTTAAGAACACTGGCTGCTCTTGCAGAAGACCCAGGTTCAGTTCTCAACATCCTCATGGCAGATCACAGACATCTATAACTCCAATTCCAGGAATCTAATGCCCTCTTCTGGCCTCCATGGGCACCAAGTGTGCACATGGTACACATACACACTTGCATGCAAACACATATATAAAATAAAAACAAATAAATAAAGGCTAGCAAGATGACTCAGGAGGTAAAGGAATTTATTACCAAGCCTGATGACCTGGGTTCAACATGGGAGCACACATGTCAGAAGGTGAGAACTGATTCCGAAAATTGCTAAGTAAATAAACACACACACACACACACACAATTGTACAATGTTTAAAATATTAGCATTAACAAAATGCCATTATAAATAAGAAATTTTTGCTTGTTTGTTTTCTTTGTGTAACAGTCCTGGATGCCCTAGAACTTGCTTTGTAGACCAGGCTGGTCTCAGACTCATAGAGATCTACCTGCCTCTGCCAACTGAGTGCTGGCATTAAAAGAATGCACTACCACACCCAGAGAAACGTATTTTTAAAAAGAAGAAAAAACTGTTTTTCTCTTCTACCATAAAGGCAACACTAAAAATGGACTAACCTGTTTCTTGCTCTTGCCATACTTTTTGACTTCCTCCTTTCAAAGCGTTCTTCATCGGAAGAAGTTGTGTCACTGCTGTGAATGGCATGTTTCTTCCTCCTATTGGAAAAGGAAAACTATTAAAGCTACTACTACAGTATCCAACAGCTTTCTAAGCCCTGTCTTCTGTGTCTTTCATTTGGTGTGTGTGCTTGCTTGCTTCGGTGGTGGTGCTCTTAACCCAAGGCCTTATGAATACAGAGTACCTACTCCACCACTGAGCTAAAACCTGGTCTGCTGGCTGCATTGTAAAACATTGTCATAGCTATAATTAGCACAGGAAGAAAATCCATTATTTCACTCAGCAAATGTCTATTCAGATCACTGTCTTCATGCAGCTCACATCTCACAAGGAAAGAAGGTCAAGCTCCACAGAGAAGAATAAAAATAAGAGAACAGAACACCTGTAGTTTTTCAAATATAAAGTTTTAAAAGATAGTCAATTTAGAGATTATGTCATTGTTATAAGTATCAAAATCTCAAAGAACAGGACATTTGTCTTCTTTATTCTTCCTTTTCCAAATTACCAGAAATAGTTCAATCATTTTAAAAAGTAAATACACTGTTTACAGGAAAAATAAAGGCTTTTACTTCCTACTAAAGACTTCTACCTTGTTGAAACTTTACCAAATACGTAAAATATTTTTAAGGAAAAAGAAAATACTTAGCCAGGCATGATGGTATACATCTGTAGTCCTATGTATTTGGGGAAAGCATGAGATAAAAGGCTCTCTTGAGCCCAAGAAACCTGCCTGGACAACATAATAAGATCCTATCTCAAAATAAGTAACCAGGGGGCTGGAGAGACAGCTCAGCAGTTAAGAGTACTGGCTGCTCTTCTAGAGGACCCAGGTTCAGTTCCCAGTAATCACATGGTGGCTCACAGATGTCTGTAACTCTAGTTCTAGGGGACCCAAGGCCCTCTTCGGGCCTCCAGAGGCACCAGGCCTTAATAGTGCACAAACATACATAAAATAATAATGATCTAAGAAAACTAAATAATTTATAATCACAAGCATACTAAGGAATGACTAGACAACACATTAGACTAAAGTCATTCCAAAGAAGAAATAAATAGTGTTAAATTATTATATAATGGGCCAGGCACTTTGGCACACACTTTTAATCCCAGCATTTGGCAGGCAGAGGTAGGTGGATCTATGAGTTTGAGGCCAGCATGGTCTACAGAGTGAGTTCCAGGATAGTCAGGCCAAATAGACAAATCTTATCTCAAAAACCAAAAGAGGGTTGGAGAGATGGCTTAGTGGTTAAGAGCACCAACTGCTCTTCTAGAGGTCCTGAGTTCAATTCCCAGCAACCACATGGTGGCTTGTAATGAGATCTGGTGCCCTCTTCTGGCCTGCAGAGACACATGCAAGCAAAATACTGTATACATAATAAATTAATTTTTAAAAAAAAAGAAAGAAAAGAAAAAATTTATTACATAACTAGTCTAGAATCTACAATAATTTTAAAAAGTTATCACATTGCATCCCTTCAACATGTCTAGACTAAATTTATCATAACCAAATGAAATTCTTCATTCTTTTAAATTGTATACTTCAAGACGCAGACACAAACAATAAAACTGAATCAGACTTAAAACCTTCTGGCTTGGTATAGTGGTATATGCCGAGTCATCCCCGCACATAGGAAACAGGGAGAAATGAGTTCTAGGCTAGCCTGCTCTATGGTGAGACCTTGTATCAAATAAATAAATAAGTAAGCTTCTATATCACAAAGGAAACAAATTACCAGAGCAAAGAGACAGCCTAGAGAAAGAGAAAATCCTTGCCAGCAATTTACCAAATGTGGGTTACTATCCAGAATATGTTAGAAAAAAATTAAAAAAATTAAACACAAACAGACTATATAATAGTCCAATCTATAAATAGGCATTCTGGAAGAAGAAGCAAGATGGTTACCACAAATTCAAAGCCAGGGTGATATAGAAAGGAATTGCCTTTAAAATTTAATAAATAAAAATAAAATGATACATTTCTAAACTTCTGTACCTACTAGCTTTGTTTTGTTTTTAAGGATTAAAAAGGGGGAAAGTGGCAGCTGGGTGGTGGTAGTGCACACCTTTAATCCCAGCACACGGGAGGCAAAGCCAGAAGGATCTCTGTGAGTTCGAGGCCAGCCTGGTCTACAGAGCAAGATCCAGAACAGGCACCAAAACTACATGGAGAAACCTTGTCTCAGGAAAAGGAAAAAAAAAAAAGTTGGGGGGAAAGTGTCAATGACCTACTACCCAAGTATGGTTGGCACAAGTATCTGTATTCCCAGCTAGTAGGAAGCTGAGGCAGGAGAATCACTTGAGCTAGAAGCTCCAGGCAAGCCTGGACAACAAAGCAAGACTAGCTTTCTCAGGGGGGAAAAAATGGTCAATGTCTCAAAGAAGGACATCATGGGCCATTCACCACTCAACTCATAGGAGATAAGAGACTGTGTTGCTTAAGGATGTGAAAGTTAAAATTTATTTAAAAATTAAATTTAAGGGGTTGGGGACTTAGTTCAGTGGTAGAGCGCTTGCCTAGCAAGCACAAGGCCCTGGGTTCAGTCCTCAGCTTAGGAAAAAAAAATTAAAAGTAAAAGTAAACTGTGAACCAAAAACATGTCACGTGTAGGATGAGAAGTGTTAGTCACTAATGAAAGAAAAACAGAAAACAGCCAGGAAGAAAGGGAAGGAGGGAAGGATATAATTAAGTCTCTCCTTTTCTCATCAACAGATGTAAACATTCTCTTATTTCAAATCAAACACAACTTACCTGATATGGCTTCTTCTTGCTGGGGACCTGTGAATATCAAACAGTGTGTTTTCCCTCTTTTTTTGATGAGCTGGTACTGAAAGAAGAAGACAGGTACAATAACTAATAGTAAAGTAATAAGCCCATGCACTAAATGAGCATAAACTGCCCCTGTCAACTTTCTATGAGAACCTAACCACATATCTTCAACTTCCATACTCTTGTCTGAAAGCATAACAAAGACAAGCACTTTCTGTTAGTACTATTTTGCTTCAAACAAACATTCTAAATAGATGTTAGGTTAATATTTCCAAAAGTAGCCGGGCGGTGGTGGCACACGCCTTTAATCCCAGCACTCGGGAGGCAGAGCCAGGTGGATCTCTGTGAGTTCGAGGCCAGCCTGGGCTACCAAGTGAGTTCTAGGAAAGGCGCAAAGCTACACAGAGAAACCCTGTCTCGAAAAACCAAAAGAAAAAAAAAAAATTTCCAAAAGTATAGTCCATTTTTAAAACTTTTTAGTAGGGAACAAAGCATCATAATAATATTCTCAGTAATAATCCCCCACAAAAACCTAAGTATGAATGAACAAATCTTCATGCAAGAAAATACCTTCATAGGCCAGGCGTGGTGGCACACACCTTTTATCCCAGCACTCAGGAGGCAGAGGCAGGTATATATCTGAGTTCGAGGCCATCCTGGTCTATAAATCGAGTTCCAGGACAACCAGGACTGTTTGTTACACAGAAAAATTCTGTCTTGAAAAACTAAAAAAGAAAATATGTTCACAAAAGCTAAGAAACCAGGTTAGGAATTGCGGTACTTGGTTACAGAATAATATTAAAATATGCATTAGAAAGGGTAGAAAGAAAAAGTTTACATTGCCTGCCTCATACCACCCTCATCTCCAAGCAGCAGAGCACAAACAGAGATGCATCCTCCTGAAGGAAAGAGTTAAAAAGAAGCACTGAACTTTGACTTCATCCCAGGACCAGGCCAGCCACAGTACAACCCCACAGACCAACTCCAGGATGGTTAGTGTATGTGGACTTACCCTAGGAATCTGCCTGAGCACAACACGATGGACTCAAGGCCTGAACTACAACACTACAGCCAGCTGTAGAAGCCTGGCACTTCATAACCCACAGTGATGGAAAGACCTTAGCCACGGATTTTAAGCATGAACCTTAGCAGCCATGGACTTTGTGAGAGGGTGTTGTAGGCTCACATACACATGTGTTTGCAGGTGCACTCTGCTATGAATGCCAGAGGCTGACACTGAGCACTGCGTGTCATTCTCTTCCACTCTCTATCCTATATTTTGATGCAGGGTTTCTCACTAAACTGGGAGCTCTCTGGTTCTGCTGGACTAGTTGCACAGTGGACTCTCAAGCCTATCCCTCTAAAATCGCATACGCCCAAATAAACTCTCTGTTCAGTTGCCTTTGGTCAGAATATTTTATCACAGCAACACAAAAGTAACTAATACAGAAGCTGGTTCAATGGGGTTGTTGCTATGAAGAACCTGACCATGCTGGTTTTAAAGGTTGTAGAAGGTGGGACAGACTCTGGGCTAGAAAATCCACTAAATGCTGTAACCAGAGGTTAAGGGGCCATTCTAGCTGGAGCCTGAAGACAATGATGTCAGCATGCTGACAGCAATGCAAACTGTAGAGGCCTGGCTCAAGAGGTTTCATCTCCTAGCAACTGGGCTAGAAGCCATTCATGTGGCATTTTGTAAAGAATCTGATTGCCTTCCTTCTGTTAACGTCCTAAAAATTTGACATTAAATTTAAAAGTAATAAACTCCTTTCTATGGTGGAGAAAATTTCAAGACAGTATAGGATTGACTCAATGTAACTTGTATACAGATCTACAATAATAATAAAAAATAAAAATAAAAAGCAAAGAGAGGAAGAAATACTAAATATACAGTTTGGAAGAAAAAGCACCACGAACCTTAATACTACATCCAAGTCATATGCTGAAAGAGAGATTGTAATCATTAAGGAGAGGCCCGCTCTGCATTGGAACAATGGGAAAGGTGTCTTGATGTACGACCCTACCCATCTGTGGTAGTTTGAGTAAGATGTCCCCTGTAAGTCTCAGGTATTTGAATACTTGGTCCCCAGGTGGTGGATGTTTAGGAAGTGATTAAGTGATATGCTCTCTATGCCTTCTGCTTGTGAATCAAGATCTAAGTGCTCAACTGCTGCTCCAGCTTTCTGCTACCATGCAATCACTTTGTCAGCACAGACTCTAACCCTCTGGAACAGTAAAGTAAGCCCAATTAAACTCTTGTATAGTTGCCTTGGTCTCGGTGCTTTATCACAGCAACAGAAAAATAACTTAAGACAGCAGTCAAGCTTCTGACTTGGGATAGGAAAAAGCCTAAGGGATTGCTTCCTCTTAGAAAGCAACTGTTTCAGTATAGGAAAGCTGCTACTAATGTGGTTGAAGTGGGTGAGATTCTAACACAAGATGGAAGCCAAACTTGGTAGTATCATACATATGGTACTAGCTTTGGAGGCATTAAAACTGCAAGGTGACTTTTTCATTCCCTGGCCATCTTGGCAGTTGATCTTGGTTCACCTAAAGCAGGAAAATGGCGGCCACAAAGAAGACGAAAAAATCTTGGAGTCAACTAACTCTAGGCTCCAATTTGTTATGAAAAATGAAAAGCATGTGCTAGGATACAAACAGACTCTAAAGATGATCAGACAGGACAAAGTGAAATTGGTTCTCCTCCTTGCCAACAAGTGCCCAGCTTTGAGGAAATCTGAAATAGAATTATACTGTATTGACTAAAACTGGTGTCCATCACTACAGTGGCAATAATATTGAATTGGACACAGCATGTGGAAAATACTACAGAATATGCACACTAGCTACCAACGAACCAGGTGATTCTGATACTGTTAGAAGTATGCCAGAACCAGGAACGTTTTCCTTTAATAAACTTTACCAGGGCACCTTTAAAAAAAAATCCAGGAGTGAACCTGTTGTAGATTCTTCCTCTACAGTTCCAGAGAGCCACTGAGACCAAGCATCATGTAGTAATGCAAAGTCGCTGTCAGAAAAGGGTCCTGAGAGTCTATTATATGAAGCTGTGAAAATGAAACCTGGGTTATAGTGAAGACGCCACGATACATCTGCTGGATTGAGTTGCATACAGGAGTGGAACCAGGCCAAGAGAGAGATGTGCGCAGCAGATAGCAAAGCTGGAGCGGGAGAGCCATCTAAGCCCTTTAAAACTAGTCACAGATACAAGGAATGGAGCTACAGGATTTGGTATCTATCCTACTGGGTTTCTATCTTGTTTTGGTCTAGTATTTCCTCACGATATCCCCATTTCTGTCTTTTGGAATGGAAAGGTATATTCCATGCCATTGCATATTGGAAGTATGTAATTTGTTTTATTTTACATGGGATCTCAGCTAAGAGTCTTGAAGTTAGACTAAATGCATTTCATGGGTCTATGGGAAGAGGGAATGGAACAAGAATGGCCGCCATAGGCTCAGATATTAGAAGACCAGTTGGTAATGCTGTCTGGAGAGGTTATGGAGCCTTGAGGGAGAACATATGACACTAGGAGTGGACTTTGAGAGTTACAGCCTCACCTCACTTGCAGCTCACTGTCTGCTCTCACCACGTGCTTTAAGATGTGATCTCGTGGTGACGCACGCCTTTAATCCCAGCACTCGGGAGGCAGAGCCAGGCGGATCTCTGTGAGTTCGAGGCCAGCCTGGGCTACCAAGTGAGTTCCAGGAAAGGCGCAAAGCTACACAGAGAAACCCTGTCTCGAAAAACCAAAAAAAAAAAAAAAAAAAAAAATGTGATCTCGCAGCTTCCAGCTGCCTGCCACCACGCCTCCCCCACCATTATGGACTCTCTCTGGAACTACAAGCCCAAATAAATTCTTTCTTCCTTAAGTTGCCTTTAGTCTTGGTGCTTGTCACATGAACAGAAAAGTAACTAACTAGGGCAGTTACTGATGAAGATGCTGATGTTGATACTTACACACACAAAGATTTGCCACTGGCAAGTAAACATGAGAAAATGTTCAACCTCATTAGAGAGACACAAACTAAAACTACAATACATACCCTATTACAGCTGAGTCCTGCCTGTGATCCCGCTACTGGAGATGGAGAGGTACAAATACAAGGCCTGCCTGGGTTACAAATGAGTTCAAGGCCAGCCTTGCAACTTAGTGAGACCTTCCTTAGTAAGACTTGGGGTGTGTGTGTTGGGGGGGGGGGGGGGAGGAAGGGAGTTGAAAAAAAAAAAAAAGGAATAAGGAGTGGGATCTAGCTCAGGGCTAGAATACTCAGAGAGTGTACAAAGCCCTAACTAAATTTAAACCCCTGCACCACCAAAATATACAAACACAAAAGGCCACATTATTAGACTAATCCTAACAAGCACTGGCAAGTATCAAGTCTTTAATTTACTTTCAGTAGTCAGAGACAGTTCTGTGGGTCTACCTCAGGTGGTCAGGCTTAAACAGCAAGTGTCTTAACCACTGAGCCATCTCACCAGCGCCAGAGCATCAACTTTCTCTCTTGGTTTTTTTGAGACAAGGGTCTCACTGTGTAGCCGTGGCTGACCTAGAACTTACTGTGTAGACCAGGCCGGCCTCAAATTCATAGATATCCACCTGCCTTTGCCTCCTACTGCTGGAATTAAAGTATTTGCCTGCTTGTCTTGTTTTTTTTAAAGTCTCATGCTCTTATGTAGTCCTACTGGCCTCAAAATATAGATCCTTCTTCCACCCCAGACTTGGAGTACTGATATTAAAGATATGCACCACCACACCTGGGTTTATAACAACCAATAACCAAAAGCTAGAATTAACCCATTAAAAAATGAATAATAAGACAGTTGTGATAGTTCACACCTATAATGAGCATTACAATAATTATGCTGAGTGAAAGAAAAGGCAAAAATGTAGTATCTTAGTATTTCAAAGCTGAGTATGGTGGCTTGTGCCTATAATTCCACCATCTGGGAGACTGAGGAAGGAAGTCTGAGGCCACTCTAAGCTATATATATAGTAAATTCCAGACCAATCTAGACTGATAATGAGACTCTTCCAAAAAATTAAAATGAAAACAAGCAAATACTTACAATTTTATTTATATAAAATCGAAAACATATAAAGCTGATTTAAGGTGACGGGAAATAGATTTAGATAAGTATCCTAAGACTAATGACACAAATGAGAGACACAAATGACTGAGAGTAGAATACACATAGGAATGAGGAAATCTGGGGGGCTGGGCATTGATGAATCTGTTCATTGTCTTGATTATGGTGATATCTTCACAGGCATGTACATATTACAGAACTTGCCAAATGTAGAATACAAATACATGTTTTGGACATTATTTCAATTAGATTCAGAAAAAGAAAAAAAGCAAACAACCCAAAACATCAGAATAATGCTTCCCAACCTTTTTTCTACCAGAACATACCCTCTCATTAGTGACAGCTGAAACAATGACTCCTAACAAGAATAGAGGGATGTCTGAACACTTAAACAGCTTCTAGAGAGAATTAGCATACCTCTACCAATCACTATTTTAGAGTTTAAAATTCTAAGTAAAGGGACTGGAGAGGTGGGTCAGTGGTTAAAAGCACTAGCTGCTCTTCCAAAGGACCCTAGTTTGAGTCCCAGAACTCACATGGCAGCTCACAACCATCTGTAACTCCAATTCCAGGGAATCTAATGTCCTCTACTGGTCCTTGTAGGTACCAGGCATACACAAGATGCACAGGCATACATGTATGCACAGACACACTTGCAGGCAAAACACCCACACACATAGAACAATTTTTTTTTTTTGAGACAGGGTCTCTCTACATAGTCCTGGCTGCCCTAGAACTCTATGTAGACCAGTTTATCCTCAAACTCACAGAGACCCACTTGCCTCTGCCTCTTGAGTGCTGGGATTAAAGGACTGTCAAAATAATTATTGTTTTTAAATTCTAAGTAAAAAGGATTCTTGAAAACATTATACTAAGTGAAAAAAGGGTAAATAAAATATCACAAATAGAGGCTGTCTCAATGACAAAGCACTTGCCCAGAATGCAGAAAACCCTACGTTTAATTCCTGGCAACAAGACAAAAGCACAGAACAAAACAGACAGGCAAATCTATACGCACAGAAACGAGAAAGTAGTAGCCAAGGAATGAGAGGAACAGCGATAACACTGTGACCACACACCTGGACCTCCAGCTGCATATATACACACAAGCATGCTGGGAACGATGCGCAGGACTTACAAGAGGTTTCATTATTTGTAAATTCAGCACTGCTGTTTTGTTTTGTTTTGTTTTGTTTTGTTTAAAGGGGGTCTTGCCAAAGATGAATACCTTGCCTCAAGCAATCCTTTACCTTCAGCTTCCTGAACAGCAAAGACCACAGGACCACACCACTGAGCTCAGAAAAATGTTCTTTTTTCAGAGCAGTGGTAAAGCTACTCAGTTAGAGAAAACAAAGTTTAGAGTCACCTACCTATTGGCGGTGCTTGGTATCGATCCACTGTTTTTCTTTGTCTCAAATTATATGGCCTATCATTTTCTTCTCCTTCTGCCTCTTCAACTTCTATGTCTCCATCCTCCTCTTGAGATTCTAGTTTCCATAAATGAAGAGAGGAAAACAATTTAATCCACAGGTATGCTCCTATTCTACAACTGAGTATTTACTTTTATCCATTATCTTTTTTTTTTTTTTTTTTTTTTTTTTTTTTTTTTTTTTTTTTTTTTTGGTTTTTTTCGAGACAGGGTTTCTCTGAGTAGCTTTGCGCCTTTCCTGGGACTCACTTGGTAGCCCAGGCTGGCCTCGAACTCACAGAGATCCGCCTGGCTCTGCCTCCCGAGTGCTGGGATTAAAGGCGTGCGCCACCACCGCCCGGCCTTTATCCATTATCTTTTTTTCTACACAAGTGACATTTTAAAAATGTTAGCAATTTATGTATGATAATAGCATAAACTAGTATAACCAAAAATAAACCTAGGTAAATATAAAAGCAAAAAAGTTCTTCTTACCAATAATCAATACAGTTCTCTGAGAAAATAAACCACTGTGATGGTGCAGTGGTGCACACCTTTGATCCCTGTGATGCCAGCACTCGGAGGCAGAGACAGACAGATCTCCGTGAGTTTGATGCCAACCTGGTCTACAGAGTGAGTTCTAGGACAGCCAGAGCTACATAGTGAGACCCTGCCTCAAAAATAAATGAATGGATGGATGAATGAATGGATGGATGAAGAATAAATAACAAGCCACTAGGATCATACCCAGTATCTTGATTTTCTTGGGAGGTTTGTTTTTTTGTTTTTGTTTAAGATTTTTTTAATACAAAACATATACAATGAAAATAAATAAAATCTTTTTTTTTCTAAGATAGCATGTAGATTAGACCAGCCTTGAAATCAAGAGACCCTCCTGCTTCTGCCTTCTGAATGCTAAGATTGAAGATGTGTGCCACCAACCAGGATCTATCCCTGGTGCATGAACGGGCTTTTTGGAGCCCATAACCTATGGTGGGATACCTTGCTCAGCCTTGATACAGGGGTGAGGGGCTTGGGCCTGCCTCAACTTGAAGTGCCAGGCTTTGTTGACTCTCCATGGGAGGCCTTACCCTCTCTGAGGAGTAGATGAGGGGTAGGGTAGGGGGGAATGTAGAGAGGGAGCAGGAGGAGGGGAGGGAGAGGGAACTGTGGTTGGGATGCAAAATTAAAAAAAAAAAAAGGAAAATTAAAAAAAAGAAGATGTGTATCACCATGCATAACTAAATAAAAAAAATGTAAGTTTAGCCAGGCAGTGGTGGTGCACACCTTTAATCCCAGCACTGGGAGGCAGAGGCAGGCGGATCTCTGTGAGTTCGAGGCCAGCCTGGGCTACAGAGTAAGTTCCAGGACAGGCTCCAAAGCTACACAGAGAAACCCTATCTCGAAAAACCAAATATATATATTTAAATAAATAAATAAATTAGGTCATGGTGGCATACTCCCATAAACCCATCACTAGGAAGATGATGGCAAGAGGGTCAGAAGTTCAAGGTCATCCTACATATGAGCTTAAGGCTAACCAGCTATATGAGACCTTGTCTCAAAAGGGGAAAACAAAATTAAAAATTTTTCATACTACAGAAAATCTTAATCAATGTACAAAAGGTAGGGTTCTCATGTACCCAGGCCTACCTTAAACTCTGCTAAGAATGCCCTTGAACTCCTGATCCTCTTGCCTCTCCTCTGAATGCTGGAATTATAGGAATGTGCTACCTCATCTCAATTGTGCTGTGCTAGGGATGCAACCCAGGGCTTTGTGCTCTCCAAAAACGCACTCTACTGATCAATTGAACCACATCCTTAGCGCCCAATCCATGCACAATTAAAACCAAAGTCTGGTTAGTGCTCAAATCACACTTAATTCAAAGAACTGTTCTTAAGGTAAATGCTGAAGAAATGAGCGATTTTTGTTGACAGTGTCATAGTTTGTTAAGTCTGTTGGTAACTAAGCATAACTGATCACCTTTTAGTAGGAAAACATACGTAGGAACTAAAAGGTATCAGGACACAGACTTTAAGGGTATTGATACTATGTAGTTACTGACATGAAAGATCATTTCATGATAATTATCTAGCCAAAAAAATTAAATTATAATGCACTGGTTTGGCTATAGCTATGATATAATATGTATGTGCATATAAGATAAAAAGCATGGAAAATGTGTAGGCATGTGCACTCCAAGTACAATAGAACTCATGACTAACTTTTTAACTACAGGAACTGCCAACCTAATACTATCAATATTAAAGCATAGAAAAAATGTTATAGGTACCAATGAATGATACAGAGTGAAGTGGAAAACTAAATGTATAAGAGACTTTATGTTTTACTTATAACATTTGAAAGTTTATTTCCAGTTTTGACATTTTTCATTGTTGACTTACATAGAAAGTCAGCAAATACACTATTACTTACCTAACTAATGCTAAAATTACCTATGCCTGAATAAGTTTCCTAATCTTTCAAAAAAAAAAAAAAAACTTTTAGCCTCCTTGTGCTTACCACAGGCTGTGTTCTTACACTGCCTGTATAGAAAGAGGAGGCAGAATGAACCTACCCCATGTACACCTCAGCCTAGGCCATTGTGCCTGGTCTGTATTGTGAATGAGGAGACATGGGTAAAAAATAAATAAATAAATAAATTAAAAAAAAAACTTTTAAAAAGAGTTTATACAACAGCATACTGTGTACTATGAACAAAAATTATGAAGATGACATATTTACTTTGGAACCTCTACATATTCAGTTAATGTATGGAAAGGCAAAAATCACATTACCAATCTGTCTCACCTACACTAATTGTCTCCAAAGGATGCATTATAAAGTTTCTAGCTATATCAACAATAAGTACCTTCATTAGAAATATAAGCTCTTAAACCAGGTAATGCTTTAAAGCCTTTAATCCCAGCACTTGGGAAGCAGAGACAGGTGGATCTCTCTGAGTTTGAGGACAGACATACAGAGAAACCCTGTTGGGGAGGAGGGGGGGGATATGAGCTCTTTAAAACTGGCTAATGTGGCCAGGTGTGGTGGTGCACTCAGAGGCAGAGGCAGGTGGAGCTCTCTGAGTTTGAGGCCAGCCTGGGCTACAGAGTGAGTTCCAGGACAGCCAGGGCTGTTACACAGAGAAACCCTGTCTTGGGGGGGGGGGGGGGGGGAATCTGGCAAATATATTAAATACATGTAGTCTTCTTCACCTGAAATCTACAAACAGTGGAAGTTAAGATTACCCTGGAAAGAGTCAATGTACTTTCTGTATGTTCCTAGTTCCAGCCCTATGAATTCACTGTATTCTTAAGTTCAGACCTAGACAGGTAAAAGGAAAAAACACTACAGATCCTTCCACTACTATTAGCATTTCCATTTTTCTCTAACTATTTATATCTCAGTCTATAACAAAATTTAAAATCCAAATAAGCAGAGACTTGGCGGCCATGGACAGAAGAACGAGCTTCTAGTTAGAAGGTGCCCTCAGTAAAACAAGAGGCTAGTCCACTGAGCAGTCTAGTCCACAGCAAAGCTTCAACACTGAGAACTCAAGGACTACCAATAGCCACTTCATTTTGCCAACTGAAGGAAATGAAAATTCAGATGCCAGATGAATTTATATTACTTCAAATTATACAATATAGACCTAAAAGGACGAAAACAACAGCAAAACAACCATACTCTAATTACATAGCTATTAGATCTATTCTTCTTCCCTCCCAACAGTTTGCTAGTTTTCCATCACAAGGTGCTTTACAGACCTTCTTCCTCGCCCTCAGTAGACACTTCATGATGATTCTGTATCCCATAACTATTTCTTCTCAGTGATTTTCTCCGCCTTTTTACTCTTGAATACATATCCATATTTTCCTTTTAAAGAAAGAAATTTGTCAAATATTAACATAACATTTATTCTCTATTATAAATAACACTCAATATGTTAACCACTCTTGCTCAATATAATTTACTGAGCATCTACTTGCAAGTCAAACTCATGAAAAAAGAGCTTCCTAAACTCAACAAGTATAAAGGAGAAAAGGGAGAAACAATAGGATATGACTTAGTTCATAAAGTCATTTAACATATACAAGGCCTTAGATTCAACCCCATGGGGCGTTTTGTTTTGTTTTGTTTTGAAGAAAAGGGGAGGAGGGAAAAAAAAACAGAAGAAAATGGGAGAGAAGAAAAGGAAATTGGGATGAGGGGTTTGAAGAGGAAGTAGCAGCAGCCAGTAGAGAGCAAGCAGTAAAATACCAAACCAAGAATGAAGAGGAATAAACAATTGTTCATTTAAGAAATCTGACATCCAGGGACAGGGGAGATGGCTCAGCAATTAACGACACTGACTGCTCTTCCAGAGAACGAGGGTTCAATTCCCATCATCCACATTGCAGCTCACAACTGTCTGTTATCTCCAGTCCCAGGGGATCTGACACCCTCACACAGACACACATGCAGGCAAAACACTATTGCATATAAAATGAAAATAATTTTTTAAATGTGCTGTTGGGCTGGGAATGTAGCTCAGTTGATAGAGTGCTTGCCTTACGTGCACAATGCCCTGGGCTCCATCTGCATCATTCCATAAACCATAGCACATGCCTGGAGGCAGGAGATTAGAATTTCAAGGCCATCTCTGGCTACATATGAGGAGGGAAAGGAAGAGAAGGGTAAAGGGAGGGAATCTACTGCTGCTCATCCTCTTTCTGGACTCCTAATTCTTTGCAAGTATAAAGGAAACTACTTTTAGGGCTGGAGAGATGGCTTAGCAGCTAAGAGTGATTACTCTTCCTCCAGAGAATACAAGCTCGCTTCTCAGCACCCACATGAGAGGATTTACAACCAACTGTGACTCCAGCTCCAGGGGATCCAATGCCCTCTTCTGGCTCTGTGGGCACCCACTCACACAAACATAAATATGTACATGAATAAAAACCAGAGAGACAACTAGAAGAGGAAAGAAAATACTTGCAAAGGTTTTCACAGCTAACATACTCACAAATTCTGTATCTGTCCACATTCGAAGCCTTTCTACTTCTCCTGATCGACGGTTTCGTCGGATATTAATATTATCCATTTCTTGTAATACGGCTTCAGCAGTACTACAATCATATAATAAAGAAAGTTTAGACAATAGTGGGCACATAGATCATATCATACACATAAAGGGCTCAACAAACTAGTACTAAACTATCTCTTGATATGTAACTATGTACAATACCTCAATTGAATAACTTTCATAACCAGAATTCAAAACACAATTCCTAATTTATAAAACAAGATGGCCAGGTCGGTGGAGCACACCTTTAATCCCAGCACACAAGAAGCAGAGTTAGTTGGATCTCTGAGTTCAAAACCAGGCTGGTCCACATAGTTCGAGGTCAGCTAGGACTAAACTACTGAGATGCTGTATTAAAAGGAGGGATTGTTCTATTAGAGGACAATCCCCAACACCCATATCTGGTACTCACAAACAAGTATAATAATTCTAGCCCCAAGGGATCTAAAGCCCTCTTCTGAGCTCCACTGGTATTGTATATATGTATGCATAAAAACACAACATACATAAAAGTAAAATACTTATATTTTTAAAAAGGAAATGAAAAAACATCTTCTACTTCTATATATTTATCAAAACTTCTAAATTATAAACCTTTTGTTTATAAAGCTCAAAATAAATAAGCATATGTTTTAATAAAATTCAAGGGTTCTAATATTTATTTTTTAAGTTATAAATTAAAATGTTTGATTAATAAAATTAATTTAATTTTAAAATTACAAAACTAGGCCAGGCGTGGTGGTGAATACCATTAATCTCAGCACTCAGGAAACAGAGATAGATGGATAGCTATAAATTCAAGACCAGCCTTATCTACATAGTGAGTTTCAGGTCAACCAGGTCTATATAGTGAGACCTGTTACAAGAAAGAAAAGGGGCTGGAGAGATGGCTCAGAGGTTAAGAGCATTGGCTGCTCTTTCAGAGGACCCAGGTAAACAACTACTAGATTCATGGTACCGAGGGGGGAAAAATTGAATCTTTTAATATGAAGTTGTTAAAAAAATACATAGAAAAGAGGATATATATAATGTTTAAGCCAATAAGGTTAATTGAACAGATATTTTTAAATTAAAGTAAAACACTGACATCTAAAAAACGCAGAATAATATCTTAGCAATTTTTATTTAGTTTTTTGTTTGTTTGGTTGATTCGGTTTTCTTAGGCAGGTTTCACAGTACAGCACCCCAAACTGGCCTAGAACTTGCTGTGTAGTCCAAACTAGCTTTGAACTTGAGATCTTTTTGTTTTTGTTTGTTTTTTTTTTTTTTTTTTCTGTGAGACAGAGTTTCTCTCTGCAATAGTCCTAGCTGTCTTGGTACTCACTGTGTAGACCAGTTGGCCTCCAACTCACAGAAATCAACCTGCCTCTGCCTCCCGGGTGCTGGGATTAAAGGCATGTGCCATGCTTTGAGATCTTCTTGACTAAGCCTCCTGCACTATCACATCTGGCTGTGTTAAGCTTCTATCAAACACTTCTATAACATCTAGTGTATGACTAGATCCTATTCTATGGCACTTACTAATAATAACTTATACCCAAATTTGGCATTAACCTCTCTCTCTAGTCCACCGTAAGACACTGTGAAGCCAAAGAAGATGACACAGGTATGGTCTGACTATGCTTCCAAGTTCTAGTTGAGAACTTCATCTTCACTGCAAGAAGGGATAGGACATTACAAGGTGATAAGGGAAGCTCAAGAGGTGGCTCCACAGTTAAGAGCACTAGTTGCTTTTCCAGGGGACCCAGGTTTGATCCCAGCACCCACATGGTGGCATACAATTATCCTTAACTCCAATCCTAAGGGATCCAGCAACCTATTCTGGCCTCCTGGCCTCCACAGGAACCGGGAATACATACAGTGTATTTAGATTCAGGCACTGAACACTCATACACATAAAAAAATAAACAGTAATTAGTTTACAGATGCCTTCCCTCTGGAGGCAAAGGCAGGAGGATCTCTGAGTTGGGGCCAGCCTGGTCTACAAAGCAAGTTCTAGGATGGATGGATGGATAGATGGATGGATGGATAGATGGATGGATGGATGGATGGATGGATGGATGGATGGACGGTAGACAGACAGACAGACAGACAGCAAGTTCTAGAATAGCCTACACAAAGAAACCCTGACTCAAAAAAACAAAAGACAAAAATAGTTCACTGTCCCTAGCAAGTAGAGAAATGCAAAATGAAAACAACTTCGTGATTTCATCTTGCTCCAGTCAAAATGGTAAAGACCAACAAATCAACCAATAACAAATGCTGGAGGAGTGTGAAAAAAAGAGAGCCCTCACTCATTATTGGTGGGATTGCAAACTGGTCTAGCCACTCTAGGTATCAGTGTGGAGAATTATCAAAAAAGCTAAAAATACATCTACCATATGACCAAGTACACCACTCCTTAGCATATGCCCAAAGGACCCGGCATCCAACTCCACAGATAATTGCTCAGCCATGTTCACTGCTGCTCTATTCACAATAGAGAGGAAATATAAACAACCTCCATGTCCTTCAACTGAGGGATGAATAACAAGGCTGTGATCCATACACACAATGCAATAATATTCAGCTAAAAATTACATTTTTTGTCTTTATTTATAAATTTTACATTCTGTTGTAGTAGCAGAAAAAGGACTAAAGCAATGTATAATTGTATAATGAAAAATAGTTTCATGGATGTAGTTAGAGAGGCTTCGTGCCTCAACCACACAGATATAGGCTCAAAACACCAATTTTATTATCTTGGCGAAGAAAAGTTAGCATTTACTACATATCAATAATAGAACTTAATACTGTTTGAAAACCTAGTGTGGTGGCACACACCTTTAATCCCAGCACCCAGGAGGCAGAGGCAGCTAGATATCTGACTTCAAAGCCAGGCTGGTCTATAGAGCAAGTTCCAGGATAGCCAGGGCTACACAGAGAAACCCTGTCTCAAAAAAAAAAGAAAAGAAAAGAAAAGAAAAACCAAAACTAATAATAATAATATTTAAATAAGTAAATATTAAAGAACTGTAACAGTGGCAATTAAATATAACTAGTTTTCATTAACCAAAGTTTAATAAAATTTCATCATCACAGCCAAGTGGTGGTGGCACAAGCCTTTAATGCCAGCACTCTGGTCTATGGAATTCCAGACAGTTGGCTCTATACAGAGAATCTCTGTCTCCAAAAAAAAAAAGAAAGAAAAGAAAAACAAACAAACAAAAAAAATCACAAATTTATATATTAAGTCCACTAGCCAGACAACATTTGTTAACCTAAGTGGTTGGAAAAGATATGGTACATGCCTGTGATGTCAGCACTCAGGAAGTTGAGGTAAGTGCATCATAGCCTAGGACTACATAGAAAGACCTTGTGCCCATTACACCTCATGCCACCCTCCAAAAAGCAGGGCCGGGGAGATGGCCCAGTGCTGCCACACAACATGTAGACTTGAGTTCATGTAAAAAATGAGAATGGGACCCACGTTTACAAAAAAAAAAAAAGTCAACAGCAACATGTGTGGGCAGGGAGGTGAAAAAAGGGAGATTCCCTGGAGCCAACGGCCAGCCAATCTAGCTGTCTGGTTTGCAGTAGGTTCAGTTAGAGACCATGTCTCAAAAATGAAGGTGTAGAGCACTGAGGAAGACACTGTGACAACCTCTGATCTCTACCAGCACATACACCTCCCCATACCCAGCCAAACAAATGTGCACACACACACAACACATGCATACACAAAAAGCTTAAAAATCAAAAGACTACATGAAACTGCTTAATGCATAAACACTCATACCTATTTACTAGTTGATCAAATAATAAACTCTGATTCACACTTTCAAATCTGTTTTTCCTGGACCGACAACTTTTTCTGACTTCCATGTCACCATTTATACATGAAAGGTCGCCATCTCCTTTCTTTTCCCCTCGAAGGGGATGGCTTCGAAGGGCTGCAAGAGAGAGATTTTCATTTCAAAGTGCACAGTACAGAAAAATAGAAAATAGGAAAAAATAAAAAATTTAAAAGGCCACAAAAACTGAACATAACCTCTTAAATGGCTTTAATATTAAACACTCAAAATTTTTAATTTTAATATTTTTTGCTATGAATGAAATCCAGTCAATTCCAGCTATGTGCTAAATATACTATTAAATTACTCTAGGGGGTTAGAATGTATAGCTCAGAAGTAGGAAACTTTTGGGCCATGCAGGAAGACCACAGTTCAATCCCCAGTACCAAAAAAAATTAATAAAAACAAAAGTAAATGGCTACACTTTTTCCACTTTCATGCTTAACCTAACACCACTGTAAGAATTTCAATATTAACCAATTTCCCAGCAGGATACTCACACAAGCTACTATGTCCGTTTGGTAGTGTAGCACCAGGCTGAGACGTTAACCTAGAATACAAATGCATTTAATACGCAAATATATCAATATTTGTTTAGATAAGCAAAAAATGAATAATGCTGTAATTATCCATCTTGAAAATGTTACTATATTATTTTTCACAAAATAACATTTTTTAGTTTGGTAACATAACAATTAATAAAATATATTAGCTAAGAGACATTTCATTAGTTCAAGAAAAACTTTAATAACAAATTATAAACTGAATTAACTTTGTTGTCAACTGCATTAATTCAAATCCTATTAAAAGATTAAGGTTAAGCAGCATAAATTTAACCAAGACCATAAGGAGTCATGGCAACAGACAACTATAGTCTTCATTAAGGAAATAAATTCGAAGCTATGACAAATACATTCAAACAAACTGTAAGAGAGGAAAAAAAATACTTAGATATCAAAAACATTTAATAATTTTTTCAAACTATGATACATCTTTAATCTATTTTAGAAAACACACACATACACAAAGACCTATTCCCCTTCTCTCTGGAAAATAAATAAAAAGTCTGTCTTAATAGACTCTCAAAAATAAAATTTCTTGTTTAGGACCTCTGTAAAGCATATACATGATACTCCAGGCATATGAATGTAAGTATAAAGCAATTGATATAACACATGTATTCTAACATGTTGCTGCTGCAAAATGCTTTTCTGGAATGCTCCAAAATCATTCTCCAAATCAACTTAAAACTACAGAAGAATCACTTTTATTGCCTCATAAGTACACTTTGGCATTGGCCCCAACATAACATTAACTCAGTTTATTTGCAAATTATCAGTTTATTCACAGGTCTTGATGCCAAATAAATTTTGGATGGATGTAGCTACAAATGATTAAAATTTTACATCATTAAATTATTCACAATAAGAGGCAATCCTCAAATAATTCCACACAAAAAAAAAGGTAAAGCTTTTCTGAACAACATAACATCACTGGGACCAAAAAAAAAAAAAAAGCACAGTAAGGTTCAGTTCTGCTCTAAAGGAGATAGAGCATACTCGGCTCTTATTTTGTTGCTAATGAAAAACCTGCTTTTAAAAAAGAGGGCTGGGGGCCAGGGCAGTGGTGGTACACGCCTTTGATCCCAGCACTCGGGAGGCAGAGGCAGGCAGATCTCTGTGAGTTCGAGGACAGCCCGGTCTACAGAGCGAGATCCCGGACAGGTACCAAACTACACAGAGAAACCCTGTCTCAAAAAAAAAACCCAAAAATAAATAAATAAATAAATACATACATACATACAGATTAATAGTCATCTACAATAGTCAAACGTATAGTCATGTTAGGTATATTTTCAAGGTCTTGAGGGAGAGGGATGGCTGGGGATGTGCTCAATTCTCAGCATTGCATAAGCCCTACCCCAAACCCAAGTACAACACCTCACCAGGAGGTGGAGGCAAAGGGAAACAAAAATTCCCAGCAATCCAAGAGCCTGACCGCAATAATCACTGGCATCATTTCTCCTTATAAAGAAGAGCTGGGCACAGTAGTACACTCTTGTAACCCCAGCACTTGGGAGTTAAGAAGCAGGAAGATCCAGAGTTCAAGGCCAGCCTTGCTATACAAGGAGTTCTAGGCTAGCCTAGGTTATAGGAGACTCTATCAAAAATAAATAAAAGCCAGGTGGTGGTAGCACATGCCTTTATCAGATCTCTGTGAGTTCAAGAGCAGCCTGGTCTACAGAGTGATTTCCAGGACAGCTAGGGCTATTACACAGAGATACTCTGTCTCTAAATAAATAAATAGATAGATAGATAGATAGATAGATAGATAGATAGATAGATAGATAGATAGATAGATAGATAGATAAATAAATAGGCCAGTGAGATGGCTCCATGGATAAAAATGCTTGCCATCAAGCCTAACAACCTAATTTGATCCCCAAGATCTACATGATGAAGGAAGAGAACAGATACAGTGCACTTGCACACATACCTACATGCACAAATTAAATCAATGCTTAAAACAAGAAACTAGGAATCATAAATATGCATGTACATTCAAGACCCATCAAAATACTTATTGCTGTGGGATGTTCTGTATGGCAAATGTGTTGCTCTGATTACTTAGTAAATAAAACACTGATTGGCCAGTAGTCAGGCAGGAGGAAGTATAGGCGGGACAAGGAGGAGAAGAATTCTGGGAAGTGGAAGGCTGAGTCAGAGACAATGCCAGCCACCGCCATGACAAACAGCATGTGACTATGCCAGTAAGCCACGAGCCACTGGCAAGGTATAGATTTATAGAAATGGATTAATTTAAGATATAAGAACAGTTAGCAAGAAGCCTGGTACGGCCATACAGTTTGTAAGCAAAATAAGTCTCTGTGTTTACTTGGTTGGGTCTGAGTGGCTGTGGGACTGGCGGGTGAGAGAGATTTGTCCTGACTGTGGGCCAGGCAGGAAAACTCTAGCTACAACTTATTCTTTTAGTAATAATACTTTCTGGTGCCTGTTATACATGTCTTTATAAAACAAATACATTTTACAGCATATTTGGAAAAATAAAATTGTGGGAAGTTTAAAATAAGTCTAAAATCAATTATAAATATATGAGTGCTTAAAAGAAACTCGTTTTTAAAGAATATTAATGCCAGTATCAGCCCTGAATCACAAATAAAAAAAATGAATTCCCCCTTCTCACCTGGCCTGACCAGTTGGTATGTTCCATTCCTCTCGCTGACCAGTACTTCGTGATTTTGATTTGTCTTTGCAAACAGAATCCGGCTGTTTCAAAGTGCGTTTGGCTGGAGGAGATACGTGGCTATCACTTAAGCTACCATCAACTTCAGCTTTCTGAAAGACAGCAATAAAAATGCATGTACTATTCCTATCAAGATTAATATGCTTGATAATGTTTTTTCTTTTAATTTATATATATATATAAATTTTATATATATAAATACATACACACATATGAGAGAATTTTAATCAGCCTGGTAAGACTGTCTCAAAACATTAAAACGAAAAAGGAAAAGTTTACAACTGCTTGGGGTATATATTTATATCTGTGACATCCCTCATTCTTGTTTAAATACTCCAGAATACAAATCCCAAAGCAAGGACACTTTACTACCATGAAACCTTCCTTTTTAGGAAATTCTAACACAGAGCCAATCCATTCAGATTTCACCAAGTTTCTCCACAACATCTCTTTCATGTTCAAGGTCCTATCCAGGAGCACAGTCAGATCTCCTCTTCCCTCACTTTGCAGCAAAGCTGGTCTTTAATTCTCTTTAACAACCTTGACTGTAAGAATACAGTTTTCAACAGGGCGTGGTGGTGCACACCTATAATCCCAGCAGGAGGCAGAGGCAGGCTGATCTCTGTGAGTTGGAGGCCAGCCTGGTCTACAAAACAAATTCTAGGACAGCCAGGGCTACACAGAGAAACCCTGTCTCAAAAAACCACACCTGTAATCCTACCTCAGAGGCTAAGGCAAAAGGATTAACTCAGATGTGAAAAAGCCAGAACTACACAGTTTAGTTCTAGAGCTACACTACTGCAAGATCCTATCTCCAAAAACTACAAGAAACAAAGGGGAATGAACGGGCATAGGGATGAAGGGAAAGGGGAAGGACAGACAGGTAACAGCTTTCATTGGCTAAGCCAGCCCTTCAGTCTGGGTCTAGGTTATTTCCCTCATCATCTGATTGAGGCCACATGTTAGAAGGGATTTCATGAACATTGTGCTGTGCACACTGCACCCCGGTCCCCCATCGCTTGGCCATGATCACCCGGGCAAGCTGGTATCTGAGGGTTTCCCCATTTGTTTCACTATATATGATTCTGATAACTTACCATTATCCTGACTTGGAAGCAAACCTTCACCCAAAACTTCACTATGACAGTGACTTTTTTTTTCAGAGACAGGGTTTCTCTGTGTAACCCTGGCTGTCCTGGAACTCTGCAGACCAGGCTGGCCTCGAACTTAAGAGTTCTGCCTGCCTCTGCCTCCCAAGTGCAGTGGCTCTGGTCTACCCACACCACTCTTTCTACATTCTTAGTTGGCATTCTGCCCTCCTTCCCCACTAAGTTCATTTCTATCAAGTATAGACTCACGGATTCTCTATAACTACAAATCATAACACTTGACTCTTGTTTTGTTGCTCAAATTATGTAAGATTTGGCCAATGGGAGCCCCTTAAAAAGTGATTCCTGTATCTTTTGACACACCCCATCATTTTGAATACATTTTTACAGAAGAATTTTCAGAACTCATTTGGTACTTTCCCTTTCTGGCTCTATAAACCATCACTTCTGCGAGAAACCCTGGTTCCTTTTGGTAAAAGATGGTATTGAGAAACCAAGAACTAAGTACCAAGTCAAGTGTACTTGCTGTTACTGGAGTTTCACTGCTAGTGAGCCCTCTCAGAAAAGAGAACCACAAATATTAAGCACAAACATATACAGATCTATTTCTAAAACCGTACATAAGTAATAAAAACATGGGCTTATCCCAACACTGCAAAGTCTTATCCCACATCTTAATTCCGCCCAGTCTCTTCCTCTTCTACATTTATAAACCCTTCTCAAATTATTATCAATACATTTATTTAACCAGGCATGGTGTCTCATAAATGTAATCCCAAAACTAGAAACTGGGACAGGAGGATTTCAAGAGTTCAGCCCAATCTGTCTCTGTCTCTCTGTCTCTCTGTCTGTCTGTCTGTCTGTCTCTCTCTCTCTCCAGATAGATAGACAGATAGATAGATAGATAGATATAGATATTATATATATATATATATTAAAAGCAGGGAGAGCAACAGCAGCTAGACATGGTGATACACACCTGTACAGCACGTGGAAAGTGGAGTCAGGTGGATCAGGAGTTCAAGGTTAGCCTCCTCTGCTAAATGAGATCCAGTCTCAACAAAAATGGCCCTAGGTTTGATCTGCAGCACCACAGAAACGAGAAAAAGGTATCATATGCCATCCTAGTTAAGTATTTCAAAGGCATATATAACCAGCAGCAATATGCCTGACATATTTAAGAAAATCTAAATCTAGGCACAGGAGGCTGAGGCAGGAGGCTGCTTAAAGGGTCATGAGCAGCCTGGGAAACAGGGAGACGTCTCAAGAAAATTATAATCCTTTAGAAAATCCAATTGTTTACTTTTATGCTATAAATTTAAGAAATGCACTAAAATTATCCAATTTATAAATACATATCTTTATATTTTCCCAGAGCAAGATATCTGTATTACAATAGTGAAAATGTTACTACGAGCTGAGAATGTAGCTCAATGGTAATGCTTAGTATCCATGAATTATCATAAAGAAGAAGAAAATTTACTAGAAAATATATGACTAAAGGTATCCATGTACATTCTAAAGACATCCATTTAATAGAAAAATTTTCCCTAGAACCACGCTGGCCTCAAACTCACAAAGATCTGCCTGCCTTTGCCACCCAAGTGCTGGGTTCTATGTGTGTGCCACCCGCCTGGATGCCATCTACTTTTTTCAACACTTCTTCCTACCCTTTTCACCCTCCAAACCACCCCATATACTTCTCCCTGCTTTCCTTCACATTCATGGCCTCTTTTTTCATTATTTGTTATTGCATGTGTGATGTATATGTACATACATATATCATATTCCTAAATATAATCTACTCAGTCCTTATGTTACTTGTATTTATGTTTTCAGGGCTGGCCATTTGGCACAGAACAACCAATTGGTATGCTCTTCCCTAGGGAAGAACAGCCCTCCTGCTTCCAGCTTTCCTCCACTGTGTATAGTTTTTTGTAAAGATTGAGGCTTCTTGGGAGTTTTCCAGTCCAGTGTCTTATGTACAGTGGTGTCATCCTTATTCAGCTCATGTTTGGGTAGTCCTTTGGTGAGACTTTATGGTCATAGCTTCTGACATACTAGAAGACACAATGTCACAGCAATCTTGTCCCCTCTATTCCACATTGTACGCTGAGGCTTAGGTGCAGGAGTGTTTTCTACATGTTTTCTACTGGGCTGAGTAGTTTTCTACTGGGACTGGGCTCTACAACTGTGTTTCTTGTGTTGGTTGTGGTTTTCTGTAGTGGTCTCCATCTATTGCTTTGCATGAACTATTTTTAAGGCCACAAGTACTAATCCTGACAATACAAAAAGAAAAGCAACTGCAAACTTACACATAGGAACCAGGCATGGCAGCACATGCCTGAAATTCCCGCAAAAAGAAAATCACAAATTCAAGACTAGTCTATGCTACAAAGTAAGACCTTGTCTCAAAAAAAAAAAAAAAGTTAAATTGCACATTTCCTGGGGCTCTTGCTTTCTCTAGCCCCATCCTTTATCAGAGCAAATACTGAGGTTCAGAGATAAGTCAACTAGCTAGTCCAAGATTATCTGGCTAATAAATTACAAAAAGAAAGAAAAAAACACCCAGGAGCTGGTAATAATATCGAATGCCTTTGACTCCATCACTGGAGAAGGAGGAGAAGGCAGATCTCTTGTGAATCTGAGGTCAACCTGGTCTACATAGTGAGTTACAGGCCAGCCAGGGAGAGGTTGGTAAAATGTTCCTTCAAAAGCAAAAAGAGAAGCACCTATATTTTGGCCCTTTCAATCCTAGAATAGTTTTCTTGATTCTATCTCAAAAACTCCACTCTATTATACCTATGGTCTCACAAAAGAGAAAATGCCTTAAAAGCCACCTAAGTCAATGAATGATTCCTCTAAGACATTCACACTATCAGTGTATTATGAAAACCAACAGCATACGGATCATCAGTCTGGGAGATATTAAAAACAGAATCTGAGGCTGGAGTGATGGCTTAGTGGTTAAGAGCACTAGCTGCTCTTGCAGAGGATCAGGGTTCAATTCCCAGCACCACATGGTAACTCATCACCATCTGTAACTCCAGTTCCAGGAGATACAACACATTCCTCTGGCCTCCACAGGCACAAGGACACATGTGATGCACAGACATACATGCAGGCAAAACACCCATAGACATAAAGTGAAAAATAATTTTAAAAGTTACAGGGGGAAAAAAAACACAAAATCTGCTGAGCCTGGTGGTACACACATTTAATCCTAGCATTCAGTAGGCAGCGGCAGGTGACTATCTCTCTGAGTTTAGAGACCAGCCTAGTCTACATAGGGAGTACCAAGACAGCCAGGGCTAACATAATGAGACCTTGTGTTAGAAAACAGAAGGGGTGGGGAGGAAGAGGAGGGAAAAGAGAGAGAAAGAAACAGACATACAGGCTCCATTCTCAGACTTTGTAACTCAGAAGTCATTCTAACAAAAAACCCTAGTGACGGAAGTGCACATTAGACTTGGGACGTACTGGATGGCCAAGTGCTTGCTTAGTGGTTCATCCCTACAACAGGGAGAAAACCACTACAACACAGTCTAAAGCACTCACTGAGAACAATATCTAGTCTTCTAAGATCAGGTATATTGTGGTACAGAAACTAATACCTAATAAGCTACTTTACCAATTTAGATAGCCTAAGTCAGCAATACTCCTTTTTTCTTCCTTTGAAACAGGGTTTCACTGTGTAGCTCTGGCTAGCTTGGAACTCACTGTGTACATCAGGCTAGCCTCGAATTCAGAAAGATCTGCCTGCCTCTGTCTCTCAAGTGCTAGGAGGGTACCATCACACTCTGCCAGCACTATATTCCTCCTAATCAAATCCTATCATTCACCATTTAACTCTTTCAAGGCAGAGTTTCTCTATTTAACAGCTTTGCCTGTCCTAGGAATTCCTTCTGTAGACAAGGCTGGCCTAGAACTCACAGAGATCCACCTGTCTCTGCCTCCTGAGTCCTGGGATTAAAGGCATGCACAACCACTGCCTAGCTTAAGACTCTTTTTTTTTTTTCATTAAGTCTTCCTGAAAAAAATCTAACCTAAGTTATTGTGTCTTCCTAATGTCTACATCTATACACCATTATTTCACAAGCTTATCTGATCAAGTTCTTTATCTGCTAGTACTAAAATATTCCAAACAAAACTGAAAACAAGCACTGTGTACTAAAAAATTAAACATTCAAAAACACAAGTAATTTTTTTGAGGTCTAGTAATTTTTTAAGTAATCTGTCCATGTAATTTTCTAAGTATCAATAAATGAGTTTTCATATTTGTTATTGACCATTCTTGCATCCTAGTGACCCTTTTAGTTCCACCATTAAGAAGTTTTGGAGCCGGGCGGTGGTGGCGCACGTCTTTAATCCCAGCACTCGGGAGGCAGAGCCAGGCGGATCTCTGTGAGTTCGAGGCCAGCCTGGGCTACAGAGTAAGTTCCAGGACAGGCACAAAGCTACACAGAGAAACCCTGTCTTGAAAAACCAAAAAAAAAAAAAAAAGAAGTTTTGGGCCCGGTGTGGTGGCACATGGCTTTAATGCCAGCATTTGGAAGCAGAGCAGGGGAAGCTGCAGTAGGTATGTCCTGTACGAGAGAATAAATAAATTTTTTTAAAAAAAAGAAGGAAAGAAGAGAAGATCATTTACATAAAAAAGAAGTAATAGTAGTTTTGGACCAGGCTTGGTGGCACATGCCTTTAAACCCAGCACTTTAGACCAAGCTGAGGCTGGGAGGCCAGCATGGTCTACAGATAAGTTCCAGGACAGCCAAGGCGACACAGGGAAAAAAAGGTTTCTCTCGAAGTGCTGTCCAAATACCACCTGCATCAGAACTTACCTGTATTAGTCATCACGTAATATAACCTGCTGAACTAGAATCTCTGGAGGTGGAGTCTAACAAGGGCCTCTAAATGACACTTAGCATGCAAAAGTTTAAGGCCCTCGAGTAAACAACACAGTTCAGGTATCATCTGAGGCACATCATCCTGATACACTAAGCCCGTGTATTCACTTTTTACCATGAAAGGGTTCAAAATGGACATAACAAAGCCCAGACCTCAGCATCAACAGTATTATAAAAGGCTCCCTGCTTCCAAAAGAAGCAAAGGATTTAGGTAATACAAATAACTAGATGTAAATAGGTACAATATAATTACTTTAATATCATTTAATTAACTTCAAGGTTTGGGAAAGCTTTTTATCTACAAACCTGATACTAACAATTTACCTTTAATAGGTTGATCATAATGCTCAACCTTAGCTTTTTCATCTTCAAAGCACTTCACTAGCTAATTATAATCTAACCCTTGGAGGGTAGGTGTTACTAGTTTCATGACAAAGATATTTCAGAGAGATTATGCAATCTACCCACAACCATTTAGCAATCTGTCAGAGTAATTAAAATCCATGAGCAGGAAAAAAATCTTAGACTAAGAAAATAAATTCATTTAACAAACATTTATTGAAAACCTACTATGTATAGAAGGCATTAAGAGAAGGAGTAAAATAGACTTACTTGAAAGCAATACAATTCATCAGGTTGATAAAGAATCACAACAATGATATAAACACTATAACAACACAAAATTCTCAGAAAATGAAAAACCAGAAATAATAACTATTAATAGAGGTCCCACATTAATCATAAAGTCTGTAGGTATGAACAGTCTTTTCCGATTTCCTTAATAAAACCACCTTTTGGGGGATGCCTAGGCATATTCCAGGACTCATGAGAAAGCTCAAAACAGCTGATCTTTTTTTTTCTTTTATTTGTAAAAAGAATGCACAGAGATAGCAGTTACCATGACTGCAGAAAACAAAACTCAGACTGCTCTTTATTTACTTGCGGGCAGCGTTGACTACCAAATTCTGAAACTACAGGGATACAAAATGTCCTGAATATTCCTCAAAGATCCCAAAAGCAATGTTTACTATACTGTTTCTAAACTATCATTATAAAATACATAAAAATGCTCACTAGAAGTTGCAGAAAAATAAAAACAATCTACAATAATTTAAATGTACTTCCTTCAGATAGAATTTTCTGGGTGATAGTTTTTGTTTTCAATCTGAAAATGTTACATTACCTCAAAATGAAAAAGAGGCCTGGGATTATAGCTTAAGAATATCATGACACAAGGTTCTGAGTTTGATCTTAAATAGTAGTGGGCAGTGGGAACAGATACTACACTATGTGAGCCATCACTAAGTAGAGAAAAATACCACAGACTTAGAAGTTAGCCTCAACCCCACACTGCAGCACCACCACTGTGACTCTGAAACTGTAAAGATTGTTAAAAGAATAAGGAACAGTAGCCATGGTCTCAAATGCAGACGCTTGGTAGCTTTTTATCTTCACTGACTCATTCCTTCCACACCATTTATTAAATACCTATTTATGTTCGACATACTAAAGATTATAAGGGATGTAGCAGCCCCCACCTTTCAAGAAAGTTAAAACCCAGTTCCTAAAATCAAATGTAAAGGTATATAAAAACTTAAGTGCTATGACTATTGTAGAGTGGGGACAATTTTATTTAGTCTCTTTGTAGGGCAAGTCTATAAAAATTAAAATACAGATCTAGTAAGATGTCTCTCAGCAGGAAAAGCTGCTTGCTTCATAAACCTGGCAACCTGAATTTGATCCCCAGGATCCAAGTGAAGATAGAAGGAGAGAATGGACTACACAAAGTTGTCCTCTGACCTCCATATGCACACTGTGGCAGATGTGCCCTATACATACCATACACACACACACACACACACACACACACACACACACACACACACACACACACCATACACCCATACACACACAATTATAAATAAAAATTTTAACTAAAATACAAACAACTCTAACCCACTCTAACCCAGTGATTTCACTTGCCCCAAAAGAGAAGAGACATGGTAGCACATACCTATAATGCCAGCAACAGGGAGGAAGAGGCAGCAGGATCACCACATACCTATAACCCCAACAGCAAGATCACCTTTGGTTCAAGACCAGCCTCCTTTATACAAAATTCCAGAACGACAAGGCTACATAGCAAGACCCACTCTCATAAAAAGAAAAGGGAGACAGAGCAGATATCCAGGTCCAAGAAACTGTGAGGCACACCTTCTTGGATGTAAAAGCTAATAAAGACAGCCTGGCCTTGAGTTGAGTGAAGCTGTAGGCTCCAGAAAATGACTAGTCCTGACCAAGTGTCCCCCGGACTTCTGTGGTGGTCATTCCCCTGACATCATTTCCCTGCACAGTACTTAGGGGCAGCCAAGACATTGCCAGCCAGCCTTTGCAGTAACTGCTGCAAGTGGAGCCACAAGAGGTAAATCTCAGCCTGTGCTAGGGCAAAAGGGGGCTGTGGGGACATCCACTGTCCTATGTTCATCTGTAGTCCCAGAAGACAGGTGCTAAGGGGTCACCTGTTTCCTCACACACACAGTCAACTAACCTTGACCTTTAACAACCTATCTTGACCTTGTGCCCTTGGCCATGTCTCTACCAAACCAAACAGTGACTTGATCTTCATGAGTGGCCTCTTCCCAGCCACGGAGCCCCTGCTACAACAAACTCCCAGCTCTACTCAAACTGGACACAGTGAAACCCCTCTGCCCCTGCTGGGTCTTAGATGATACAGGTATCTCTGCCTTCAACACCTCTCTCTATGCTCCACATCTTAGCATCATAAGAGACAGTCCAAGAAAGGTGGTAGCAGGCTTGCCCATAAATTAAAGCAGGCAAGAGGCTCAAAGACACAGGAGAAACTTCTCATATTATAAAAGGAGTCAGGGGAGGAAGGCAGGGAGAAAAGGAGGGTCTTTTCTTTGCATTTTGGCTGTTGTTTTTTAGACTCTCTCTGTAGTCCAAGCTGCCCTGAAACTCACTTTGTAGCCTGGATTAGCCTCAAATTTAGTAATCACCCTTACATCAGCCTCTCAAGTGCTGAGATTACAGGAGTAAGCAACCACACTAAACTTTGTGCTCTATTACTTTACTGATAATGTTTAAAACATGGAGCATACTGGGAACCATGGTGATCCACATCTATAATCCCAGCACCTGGGCAACTGAGACAGGAAGACTGCCCAAAGTTCCAGGCCAGCCTACGCTATGTGTCAAAACCCTGTGTCAAAAATAAAAGGTTCTTGAAAAAGATAACAGCAGAATTTAATAGAAAAATAAGCTAGATGAGGTGGCACAAATTTAAAATTCCAGCACTCAGAAGACAGAAACAAGATAATTGGGGTGAGTTTGAATCTAACCCAGCGGTTCTCAACCTGTGGGTCATAACCACTTTGGTATAATTTCCAAAAAACATTTGCATTACAATTCATAACAGGAGCAAAATTACAGTTATGAAGTAGCAACAAAAAATAATTTTATGGTTGGGGGTCATCACAATATGAGGAAATGTATTAAAAGGTGGCAACATTAGGAAGGTTGAGAACCAAACTGTGCTACGAGACCTAGTTTAAATTTATTTTTTTAAAAAAAGTTTTTGAACAGTTTTAGGTGGATTTTGTTGGTTGGTTTGGTTTGTTTTTTTGCTAAACAGGGTTTCTCTGTGTAAGCCTTGCAGTCCTGGAACTCGCTCTGTAGACCAGGCTGGCCTTAACTCATGAGATCTGCCTGCCTCTGCCTCCCTAGTGCTAGGATTAAAGGTGTGTGGCACCACTGCCCAGGTGAATTTTTTTTTGTTTTGTTTTGTTTTTTTCGAGACAGGGTTTCTCTGTGTAGCTTTGCGCCTATTCTGGAACTCACTGGGTAGCCCAGGCTGGCCTCGAACTCATAGAGATCCACCTGGCTCTGCCTCCTGAGTGCTGGGATTAAAGGCTTGTGCCACCACCGCCCGGCGAATTTTTTTTTTTTTTTAAGTTGTTTGGTTGGTTACGTTGAGACATCTCTGTGTATCCCTGATTGGGATTAAAGGCATGTGTCATCATGCCTGTCTATTTTTTTTTTTATTTTTAATCATGTGTATGCATGTGTCTTGTGGGGAAGGGGTGTATTTATAGATGGCTGAAGAGGTCAGAGGACAGTATCAGATCCACTGGAACTAGAGTTACAGTCCTTGTGAGCCACCAGAATGTGGGTGTTGGGAACCAGATTTGATTCCTGTGCAAGAGCAGCAAGCACTCTTAGCCACTGGGCCATCTTTCCAGTCCCCTAGATGGAATCATAATTGGGCAATGAAGACACACACACATCTTCGTGCCAGCCAGCTACTCTGAAGGATAAATCCTAAGGAGGACTGGGGCCCTAGGTTCAAGACTAGTTTTACTTACACAGTGAGACTTCCATCTAAAAGAAAGTGGGGCTGGAGATGGCTCAGTGGTTAAGAAAAGTTGCTGAGCCTGGTGATGGTGGCACATGCCTTTAATCCCAGCGCAAAGGGAGCAGACAGAGGCAAGTGGATCTCTGTGAGTTGGAAGCTAGCCTGGTCTACAAGTTCCAGGACAACCAGTGCTACACAGTGAAACCTTACCTCAGAAAACAACAACAACAACAAAACCGCATGCAAACTGTCTTCTAAGAAGTGGTCCATTCTCCTTCTTAGATGAATTATTATGGTTTTAATTCTCTACAAAATTTATCTACAAATTTTCAATTGGGCTTATCGAGAGGGCAGGGTCTAATATATCCAGACAAGCCTCAAATTTGCCACTATCTGTCCTTACCTCTGGAGCACTAGGATGACATGTGTGCACCACCACACCCAGCTCTAGGAACATCTTTTAGGAAACCCTATAATCTTTAATTAAAAAATACCCCCCAAATCTACAAATCAACTTGCAAAAACTAAAAAGTACTTAGGTTAGAATATTAACATGTCCCCAGAATACTAGTATTAAAAACAGGGTCGGGGCTGGAGAGATGTATCGATACTTGTTGCTCTTGCAAAGGATCCTGGATCATTTCCCAGCACCAACACAAAGGCTCACAACCATCAGTAACTCCAGTTCCGGGGTACTCAATGTCCCCCCTCAGTCCTCCTCAGCCCTCACAGGGACCAGGCACACAAACATACTTGCAGGCAAACACATGCAAATAAACTTTAAGATCTTTTTTAAAATTAAATTTAAAAGGGATGTTATGATAGAGTCCAGGCGGTGGTGGCACATGCCTTTAATACCAGCACTTGGGAGGCAGAGGTGGGTGGATCTCTGTGAGCCACCCTGATCTACAAAGCAAGCTCCAGGACAGCCAGGACTACATAGAGAAACTCTGTCTCAAAAACCCTAGATAAACAGACAGACAGACAGAGAGATAAGATGATAGCTTGGCATGGTGGCTCACACCTGTAAATCCCAGCACTCAGAAAGATAAGGCAAGACTGCCATTAATTTGAAGACAACCTGGGCTAAGTGTGAGATGATGTCTTTGAAGAATGTAGCACATATCTGTATTCTCAGCTACTTCAGAGATAAAATGGAAAGAACACTTGAATTCAAGAACAGCCTGGATAAAACAGCTAGACTCCATGTCAGAAAAAGAAAAGGAGGGCAGGAGAGCAAGATTAGGAAAGTTAAACTATGTATATGCAAGGTCAAAAATTAATAGTACCCCCATATCATGGAATTAATTAAAAAAAAATCACTGAGCTGGACAAATAGTTCAGGAGGTAAGACTGCTCACTGCAAAAGCATGAGTACCTGAATTCAAATGACTACACCCACACCAATAAAACAAGCCAGGCACGACTATGTACCTGTATTCCACCACAGTGCTGGAGGGTAGGGGCAGACACAAGAAGATTGCTGGAGCCTGCCTACCACCAATGTAGCCAAAAAACAATGAGCCCAGATTCAGTAAGAAACACATATGCTCTCAGACAGACAGACAGACACACACACACACACACACACACACACACACACACACACACACACACACCTACACCCAAAATCAGTGGTCTGGAATACTTCGGAAAACAAGAAAAAAAATAGTTCAAAAACAAAAAAAATGAGGCTGGAGAGATGGAATGGTAGTTAAGAGCACTGGTCACTCTTCCAAAGGACCCAGCACCAACATGACAGTTCACAACTATAACTCAGTTCCAGAAGATCTGGCATCCTCATACATACATACATGCAGGCAAAACTCCAATGTACACAAAAAATAAATATTTTTTAAAAATTAAAAAAATAAAGAGGGGTTAGGGCAAAAGATTTTAACTGGCATTTTATAAGTGAAATCGAAATAAAATTAGTATGGGTATAATGAGTTGCTTAAAGCCAGCAATTAAAAGAAATGATAATGTTAAATATCTAAATGCCAGCAGAAATGTGGGGATACAAGAACGCTTATACACTACTCTTAAACACAGAGGCAAAAACAGAAAATCTGGAGTAACCATTTTTAAGTGCATGCATACTCTACTCATTCCTGGGATCGATCTCAAAGCTATTCACATACAAAATCCACAATCTGTATAAAGGTTTTAACTGCAGCAATATGGAAGCATCTTAAGTACTCACCATTTGAGAGCGTATAGTTAAATGCAATGGATACATTCTACAAAGGTATTAGACAGTGACTATACGTATCCACAACCACTCAGAGACTGAAAATAAAGGATTAAAAACTAAAAAGAGCTCTAAAACTATTATTCATATAAACTTGAGTACATGCACATAAACCATGTTCAACTGAGTGCTGGTGGAACAAGCAAGTACAGACTGACTGTGTAAGCAAGAAAGCACTGTCCTGAGCTAACAAGGGCATATGGTCACCCTACCTAGTAAGCACTGTTTTCTGTAACATAGAAAGACTAATCTTTATTAAAAAGATAAATACCTCAATATTTTGCTTTTAACTGTGTTAATGGCTATATAGCAGATCACCAATGAAATATTAACTACAAAAATGTGCTAACTCCCAACAATAAGAACAAAAGATAATGAAACATATGCATGAAAGTATTGTAATGAGGGGCTTGGGATGTAGCTCAGGTAGTAGAATGCTTGCCTAGCATGCACGAGGCGCTGGGTTTGATGCCCAGCACTGCATGAATTAGATGTAGTGATCCACACTGTAATCAACACTCCAAGTGAAGGTCATTGTCAGATACAGAGAAAGTTTAAGGCCAGTATAAGCTATATGAACCCCATTTTAAAAAAACTAAATAAAAAGCCCTAATGAAACCTACCACTTTTTATGTTAAATTGAAAAATAAAACAACAAAAGTATAAGCCAGGCATGGTGGTGCATACCATTTGTTCTCCCAGCACTCAGAAGGCAGAGGCAAGTGGATGGATCTCTTGTGAGTTCAAAGACAGCCTCATTCACATAGTAAGATCCATGCCAGCCAGGGCTATATAGTGAAAGTCTCTAAAACAACAATAGTAACAACAACAATAATGTATTTTTTAAAAACCTCCTTACATAAACCACTTGGGAATTATGATTATTCACCAAGGTGGACACTTATAAACTACTTATACTAAATAGTGAAACTGTAAAAAGTGGCTTTATAATTTATCACATTTTCAACCTTGATCTTTTACTGAAAATTTCTTCTAAAAGTACATAAGGCTTAGATGTTAAAATATTTAAAATCCAAAAATCTAGCTGGAACCAAGTATGGTAGCCTCCATCTACAATCCCAGCACTGGAGAGAGAGAAGCAGGTGTATTGCCCAGTTCAAGTTCAAGTCCAGCTTGAGACTTAACACAGCAAGCTACTGTCTCAAAGATGAAACAGATAAGTAAATCTACAGAGAAAACACTGCACAAAGTTGTAAAACAAGAATTAGTCTTAGACGATATTTTTCACATTTGTTTGTGAAATATTTAATAAGTGATTCAATTTATTAACTCATCTTTACTACTTTTAAAGGAAAAAGAATTGGCTAACTTCTGAGTTTTTGCAATAAATAAAAATATTAACACAAGAATTTTAATTTATCTCTATTTCTCTGAAATTACATTGCTACAAAAAATAAAACACGATGGCTGACAAACAATTTTTTAAAGTAACTCAAAAATTCAAAGTCCAAAAGTACCAGACCACTCCATTCATTCTCTCTCAAATACTAAACTCTTACTGCAAAACTAGACCACATGGACCTCACTACCATAAAATGCAAAGAGGCTGGGTAGCACATTAGAGTAATTCTCTCTAACCACAGGCATCTGTCAGATCTCTACAACAGTATTCTTTTATTTCCTCACCTAAATTTACATTTGACACAAAATGAGGTGTCAAAGACTTTAAAGACCTAAAAGAAGACAAGAATGGGTATAAAATTCTGACACAATGATGAGGCAAATATAATTTTCAGATGCTTTTGGCCCCATCCAAAACTCATGCAGGAACTGAGTGTAAAAGTGGTAGTTCTTAATAAATAAATAAATAAATAAATAAATAAATAAATAAATAAATAAATAAATAAATAAATAAAAACTGATAAATTATCCACATAAATGTAGACAAGAAGGCATCAGATTTCAAGGAAGGGTTAATTACATGTCCATAGTATGTATTTTTCTTTCCCACTAGGCTTTAAAAATTGAGAGGCACAGACTTTGCTTTGTGATGTATCTACTTCATCCCAAGCACTGTGCTGAAGGCTGAGTACTCCAAAGCCATGACATTCAAGGATGATACTGTACAACTCCAGGAAGGGCAACTTACATAGACTATGCTGTGAATCAGATCTCAACTTGCAGAACATGTCAGGCAAGTCGATGTATGTGGACCATCTCAGCCCAATGGGAAGCTGAGATAGCAATTACAAGTTCAAGCAATGCCTAAGCAACACAGAAGACCTCATCTTCTTTGAAGCCACATCTTAACAACAAAGAACATGAAATTTCACCAAAACATTCAGTAGATAGACTCTAGAACTGTAATTGAAGTTTTATCTACATCATTGATTTGGGCAGAACCACTTCATTTTGTTTTCTCATATGCCTACCACATATACATGTATAGTCTTGGAGCTAAATTTCATTTGCCCTCTATTCTTAAAGCCTTGGCATCAGAGTTCCATAACATGTGTCAACTCCTCAATTTGCTATTCAATCATCCACTAGCAGATATTTATTGAGCATCTTCTTTATGTCAGATGTCAGAGTAGGTCCTAAAAAGAGGAATTAATGGAATTAAGGGGGAAATAAGATACAGCATCTGCCCTCATGATGCTTACAGACAATTCGCTCACAAATAGTCTAAGGGTACCAGTTACACTATCTATAGTTATAACTACTCAGAGGGCTGAGGCAGGAGTTCAATACTAACCTAACCAATGTAGCAAGATCTCTTCTCTAAGTAGGAGACAACCTAAAGAAAAACCGCTTTTTTGCTTTTTGCTTTGTTTGTTTGGTTTTTTGTTTTGTTTTTTTAAGACAGAGTTTCTCTGTGTAGCCCTGGCTGTCCTGAAACTCACTCTATAGACTAGGCTGGCCTCGAACTCACAGAGATCTGCATCCCAATGCTGGGATTAAAGGTGTGCACTACAGTGGCCAGCGCTCACACAAATTCACACAACCCTCTTCCTTCAACCTCCCAGTGCTAGATTACAGACATGAGCCATCATTCCTAGTTACTTAGAGAGCAACTTTAAGCAAAATCTTTATCTTGTCTCCAGGTAAATTAAAACAATATGAAAAAATACCAACATATTCATAACTCAAAAGCACCAGAGGTTTATGATCTGACAGCAGCACACACTCAAGAGTATTTAAACACTAATACAAATTACAGCCTGTCATTATATATAACATCCTTCAAAAAGCATCTAGACTGGAAGGTGTTTAAAAGAAGACTATGTGCCAAGCATGTGCAAAATCCTGGGTTCAATCCTCCTCACCCCAAAGGAAAAAAAACTAATTGATAGTTTTTCTTGGTTTTTGTTTTGTTTTGTTTGTTATAGGGATAGAGTGTCATCCAGACTGGCCTCAAATTCATAAGGATCCTATAGATTCAGCCACCTGACGGCTGGCAACACAGACGTGCACACCATGCCCAGGCTCCCTACCTCCTCCTTGGTTTTCTAAGACAGGTTTTTGCTGTATAGCAGGCCCAAATGCTTACAAACTCACTCTGCACCCTAGGCTGGCCTCATACTCTTGGCAATCCTTCTGCCTCAGTCTCTCAAGAGCCCAAATTTATAGGCATAAATTACCACTGCCAGCTCTAGCTTACACTTTAAGGTAACACATACCACATACAGTTCCCACACCAACTTTGTACTCCCATATAAGATTTTTTTCAAAAATCATTAAATATTTCTTCAAAGGTAAGGCATTTTGCACAAGATTCTCCCCAAGAGGGAAAACATAACATTGTAAACTATCCCTATTGTAAAACCAAACACCTAGTATCAAAAAACAAACAAATCAAATTGACTGTGTACATAAATGAAACTTTACTGTGTATTTCCTAAACAAAATGTCCAACGACTCGGAGTAATTTAGCACTTTCAGGTGGCCCCTTAAAGAGCATCACTTCCCTTCCGATGCAAACAACAGTTGGGCTCCAACAGACCTCATAACAAGTGGTTGCCAGAAATTATGACTTATCTATAATGAAGTTCTTAACAACATCCAGTCAAGGCTCTACAGAGCTATCAAAATAGAACACTGGCTTACTCTAGGTTCAAGCCTCAGCATAAAAAAACAATTAAAACCCTAAGGACACATTTCTCAAAAGACAGACAAATGATACACAGGCATATTGAAAATCTGCTCAATATTACTACTCATTAGAAAACTAGAAATTGGTTGGGGATTTAGCTCAGTGGTAAAGTGCTTGCCTAGCAAGCACAAGGCCCTGGGTTCGATCCTTAGCTCTGGAAAAAAAAACTGTTAAAGAAAACTAGAAATTGCTGGGAGGTGGTGGCACTTGCCTTTAATCCCAGCAGAGTTCAAGGCCAGCCTGGTCTACAGAGCGGTTCCAGGACAGCCAGAGCTATACCGAGGAACTATGGCGGGTGGAGGGGAGGAGGAGAAAAGAAAAGAAAAAGAAAAACTTTTTAAAAAATGAAGTCTAGGGAAAGGCTCAGCAGATTAAAACATCTGCTACCAAACTTAACAATGTGAGTTTGATCCCTGAGACTCATATGGTGGGGGTTAGAAAATCAATTCCCAAAAGTTATCCTCTGGAGACTTGTGCCTTAATATACATACTTCTAAAATCAATAAATAAGTGTAGTTTTTTTTTTAATTTAATGAGATATCATTCCACATAGAATAGCTATTACAAAAAATTACTGGTTTTTTTTAGGGGGTGTATTTTTTCAAAACAGGGTCTCACTACATAGCTCTACCTGTCCTGAAACTCACTATGTAGACCAGGCAAACCAGGCTGGCCTTGAACTCAGAGATCTGCCTGCCTCTACCTCCTGAGCCTAAAGGCATGCTCCACTATATCCCTGCTAAGATTATTCTTAAGCCATCAATCAAGTAGCAGAGTATGGTAGTATACACCTTTGATCCCAGCACTAGGGAGGCAGAAGCAGGTGGATCTCTTGAGTTTGAGGCCAGCCTGGTCTACATAGCAAGTTCCAGATCAGCCAGGGCTACACAGAGAAACCCTGTTTCAACCACCCACCCACACACACACAAAAAGACATCTGTCAAGTGGTGGTGAGAATGTGAGTAAAGGGAACCCCATCTCACATCAGTGGGAAGGGAAAATGGTGTAGCAACCCTGGAAAACAGTGGAGGATCCTCAAAACAATAAAAATGGAATCACCATATGATTCAGCGATCTCACTTCTGCATATTTACCCAAAGGAACTAAAATCAAGCTTTCAAAGAGGTGTGCCAGGCGTGGTGGCCCACGCCTTTAATCCTAGCTAGCACTCAGGAAACAGAGGCAGGCAGACCTGAGTTCACGGTCAGCCTGGTCTACAGAGCAAGTTCCAGAACAGCCAGGGCTACACAGAGAAATCCTATCTTGAAAAATAAAAAACAACAAAAAAAACTTTCAAAGAAGTAACTGCTTATCTATAGCCACGGTAGCATTATGCACAACAGCCAAAATATAAAAACAATATTAATACCACATGCTAGATAAACGAATCAAGAAAATATGGTCCATGTATATATGAGGTACATACGATGGAATATTATTCAACCTTCCACTTACAACACAAACCTGGAGCACATTATGCTAAGTGAACTAAGCCAGACATGAAAAGATGCTGTATGATCTCATTTGTATGTACAACAGAAGACAAACTCAAATATGCAGAATGAACAAGGGTGATGGATGCCAAGAGCCAAAGGGATAAAGAACAGGGAGGCAGTGGTCAACACCAACAAAGTTTCATTTATGCCAGATAAATAATTCTAGAAAGCTACTATACAGCATACTGACTACAGCTAAAACTATTGCTTCACACCCAAAAAGAAATACATTGTATCATACCCACAAGGAATATACTGTATCGAAGAGAAAAGGAAATAATTGTATCATGTCGAAAAATAAGACTTCTAACAATAGAAGCATTAAAGAGAACAGGAAAACTCTAGAAGTGATTGCTGTGCCTGTGGTTTTCATGGTGGTGACAGTTTTACAGGCTTATTCTTATCCCCAAACTCCTCAGGCTCTATAACAACAGGTCCTGGAATGCTGGCACATGAATGCAATCCCAGCACTCAGGAGGCAGAGGCAGGAGAATCATTCACCACAAGGCCGAGGACAGTTTGGTCTACCTAGTAAATTTTAGGCCAGCCAAAAACACACAGCAAGACCCTGCCTCAAAAAAACAAAAAAAAATAAATTAAAAAATATATTTTAAAGTAGAAAAGATTATTTTTTTAATCATTCCAAAACATGCAGACTGCTTCCTAGTTTATCTGCTTCACTACATAGACAGCACTTAGGAATAAGACAGAACTCTAGGAATAACCCTTGGTTCTATGATTTTTCTAAAGCAAATGACAAATAACAAGAAAGTGAATGAAATAATTTAAAATCATGAGAAGGGGAGAAAAGTCAACATGAAATGTGAAAAACAGCACAAAAGTTGGGGCGGGGGAGCTCTCTAATCATTATTATACAAAGAGGAATACACTTCTTAGTATAAAAAGGAGCGTCTTCTAAAGCAACAAAGCAGTAATCCAATTCTCATCAAATGAGGCTTTGCAGACAGGGAAAAACGTCTACTAAAGACCCCACAGATACAGAGGTTATGTTTAAGCACACCAGAAGAAAGGGTAAACTAGAGAGCTAAATTCCTTTAACATAAAACCAAATTAAAGAAGAGCTAACCAGATTCAAATCAATTCACCTCAAGAATACACAAGAAAGAAATACATACGTTTCATATATGTAACATTGTATAAACTTAATAAACCTGTAACTTTTCCTCTTCTAGAGGTCCAACAGTTCACAGCATGAGATGAGTATCTCTAAAATTTCTCAGAGAAAGCAATTAGATCCAGAGTCTGCTATAGCTATAACATAAATCCCTTTAAGAATGAAAGGCAAATATTTCCAAGTAAATTTTAAGAGCCAACTGTTTATGATCTTTTAAAACACTTTAAAAGAGTTCTCAAAATAATGTTTCATTAGTATCCTTCTAGAAAAACAGTATCTTCCATTCTTCTAGCCATTTAAAAACTACCAAGTGTTCATTTCTACATTAGACTATTGATTCTTTGCCTTTTAGCATCGCCATAACAGCTGTCTGACAAATTACCTCACCTTATTCCTCAGGGGGTAAGGACAGCATGAGATCCCTGAATTCAAAAATGGAACCACAAACTGATCAGTGAGGGATGAGCTAATTGCCTCAGATGAGTTTGCCACTCCTCTAATAGACTAGGCATTCATGGCATGATACAATTACATGCTTACACTCTAAATATTTTATTTGCACTTAAGTGTAGAAGACACATTGTTCCTTAAATTCATCTAAGAAGGTGACAGCATCACTAAGTCAAAAAACCTGTACAGAAAAAAAAAATCTTCAGAACACTTAGTTCAACCCAAGAAATCTATACACTCCTAAAAGTCTACTAAATTAAGACAGCTCAAAAATACTTTTCCAGATTTTTCACAGAAAAAGATTTCCAAAGACACAATAAATATATTTCATAGCACGGTAAAATATTTCTGTTGTATATACTATGATTCGTTCTGATTGGTGTCAACAGAGAGAAAACATATATAAACAATCCACAACTTTGTAAATCCCTACAGAACCTTACATACACTAAGTAACAAAAATGGTGTGAATCAAAAAGAGCATTTTAAGTAACACTGTTGGCTCAAATGACTCTTGGAAAGGTCATCATCTCTTTCTAGGCATGATCCAGTTGGTTCTTTGAATTCAGAACCAATCTCATAGTATCAGAACCAATGTCTCGCTAACTATACAGTGACACCTGTGGGAGGGAGTAGTTTGAACTCCAGAAAAACAAAACACTTGGGAGGCAGAGACGCGATCCATGAGTTCAAAGCCCTGTCTACAGAGTGAGTTTCGGGACAGCCAGAGCTACATAGTTGAGACCTGTCTCCAAAAAAAAAATTTTTTTTAAATAGTTCTGGTTTACACTGTGGGTGATGACGGTTCGGGATCTCAGATCTCATCTTTTTGACAGAACTAAATCATCTCTTGCTTCTTCAAGTGTCACTTCTCGAACTGGATGGACCAACAACAGTGCTAGTCTGGCTTTTGTAAACCATTCCCTTCACAGAAACGTAGAAAGCATGTCACTTTGGAACGACGGTGCCCACTCGACACGTTTCTGTCTACATGCTCCTTTTGTGACTCGAAAGTCCTCTGCTCTCTAGTAGAACCCTGGTTCACCCTACAGCTTACTTACAGCGCCGCGTCTAATCTGCCTTGCCTAGAGAGGCGTTAAGCGTTCGTTTTGTTTTTCAAGTTGGTGTCAGAGCAGCTCCAAACTTTTTTCAGCATCCCTGCCTGCCTGCCAACTGGAGCTCTGTTCACTTCCTTACCAACTTGAACCACCCCCAAACTAAGTCAGCTCAGTTAGACAGCGGCAAGAGCTGACACACTTTCAAGAAGGGGTTGACACCGCAGAAAACTTTTCACTTCTCCCTTCTCCCCTTCCGAGCCGGGGACTGCAGCCCGACGTTCTTGCTTCCTCTAGAATTTCCCCCCTCTGAAGCAGGGCCAGGACACGGAAGGCGGACCGTTCTAATGTCCCCCGAAAGGGACCCCAAGAGCCCTCTCCCGCGGACTCGAGTGCTGTTCTTTACACAAAAGAACCGGGCCGGCACGGCCAAGGTGCTGGAGCCGCGGCCCTTCGGCGGCTGCCACCCTCCACCGCACCCGCTGACGGTCTCCGGCCAGACAAAGCCCGGGCGGCCGGGCGGGCGCTCGCAAGTCTCGGGCGCGGGCCGCCGCTCTCTTACCCGGGCCTCGTCCAGGGCGCCGCCGCTTCCCCCGGCCTTGGCTGCCGGGCAGCTGGCCGCGCGCGTCTTGGAGGAGCGGGTCCGAGACGAGATGAAATGGCTGCTGCCGCCGGTCGCCCCCGGCTCCGCTCCGGCCCCAGGCCCAGGCCCGGGCCCGGGAGACTTGGACCCGAGAAGGCGCAGAGAGCTCTTCCGGGTGTTCACCATGGTCCAGCCAGGGGGAACCGGGTCCACGCCGCGCCCGCCGCTCCCGGGAGAGGCGAGGAAGGCCGGCCCGCCGGCGGGCAGTCAGGGCCAGCGGAGCCTTGCCGGGCCGGCTCGCGTTGCCTCCCCGGGACGCAGGCCACGACAAGCAAGAGCGGGGCAGGAGCCGGCGGCGGCGCGAGGAGGCGGGGAGCGGGAGGCGGAAGCGAGGCTGCAGGCCGGCCGCACAGACCCTGCGCCCGCTCAGCCGTCCTCAGCGGGAGCCGAGCGGAGCCGCCATGTCTGCCCCTTTCTCTCTCGCTCTCGCTCGCTCGCTCTCTCTCTCTCTCTCTCTCTCCACAGCTCTCCGTGCGTCAGGGCTCTGGCGCCGCAGGGCCGACGAGGCCGCTTCCCGCCGCGGCCGCTGCGGGGCGCTGCAAGGACGCGCAGCCCTTTCCCTCTCCGCAGCCTCCGTAGGCCCCGCCCCGACGTGACGTCACGCTCGGCGGGAGGGGGGAGCGGAGGAGGGGCTCTGGGCTGTGTGAACTCGACTGTGGCTAGGTGACACCGGACTGTCTAGACTGGGGGGTTGGGCGGAGCCGGCCAGGGCGCGGGACCGGTTCCCGTGTGGAACCCAGGCCGGACCCTTCAACGCCCGGCCGGGACCGAGGACCCCCAGACACCCGCGACTCCCGCGGTGGCCTGGATGACGCAAGGAACGGCCGACCGAGGCGCGGGATGGAAGGGGACTGGAGGGGAGGGCGCGGTACGGCGAGTTCCAATCGCCTAGCTACCCTACGGCAAGACCCTTGATGAACTTGGGCTGCACTTTGCGTGACCGTCCAAATGATAATGGCAGCGGATGAAAGAAACCTCCTCGTTAATCCACGCAAGGTAAACCAAGAAAGAAAGAAAGAAAGAAAAAAAAAAAAAAAGCACCCTAGGAACCTTGCATCTTTTCTAACTCACTGTGCAGACCAGACTGGCCTTGAACTCTTAAAGATCCGCCAGGCTCTGCCAACCGAGTGCCGGGTTTTAAAGGGTTAAAGGCGGTAAGGAGGAGCTCTTCACCTTTAAGCATAGAGAAGCAGTGTTGTTCCCTATGACCTTAGCCAGATCTACCTGAGTGATTTTAGCAGCCTCCTTTATTACCATCCCACCGTGTGCAGAATTAAGACAAAACACTTCCAAGGGGGGGAAAAAAATAGAGTACACATAATAAAAGCGCTGCTGTTATGGAGGGAATAATGAATGCTCATTTCAAAACATCATAGTTTATCAGAGATAGAGCGCCTACTCTTTATTTGGGCAGAAATCCCCCTGATTATTACACTTAAGAAATGCGTTGTTTAAAAAAAAAAAGTAGTTTCATAGTTACAGCATGGCCCTGTCAGAAAAATTAATAAAGAGCTTCGTTCACAACAGAATGTCTGTGTACAGAGTGGTCCGAATTCCAGGAGAACAAAACACTTGAGAGGCACAGAGTTCAAAGCCTGGTCTACAGAGTGAGTTCCAGGACAGCCAGAGCTACCTAGTGAGACCCTGTCTCAAAACAAGCCATAGTTCTGGTTCTCAAGAGAGCTCACTGACAGAAGGACAAGGAACCAGTAAACTGCGATGCAAATGTGGTAAGAAGCAAAGGCACCTACACAAGGATTTAAGGAAGGCCTCCAGAGATGCACCTTGAAGCCCAAAGTGAGGGAAAGACATCATGGGCAAAAGAAAGAAAAGCTTGGAGAACTTAGGACACAGTGGTCTGTACTAGAGAGAAAAATAACAAGTCAGTAAAATACTTTTTAAACTTTATTTAAAACTATATACAAATAAGATTTGGGGATATAGTGTATAGTGGCAGAGCACTGGACTACAGTACATAACCACCACCCACTCCCCATCCCCCAGGTCAAACTAGCACAATAAAAAGGAAACAATTTACAAGAGTGGACAAGATACTGAGTTTGGTTCCTCTGGGAACAACCAAAAGCTAAGCCCTAGGAGGAAGGAAGACAAAGTTCTAAAGATTGCTTTTGTTTTCAGTGCTGTGGCCTGTCCCCAGGGAACTCAGAACCTCTATATTCTCCATTTAAGGAGACAAAAAAGAGCTGGGTATGGGGGCACAGGCTGTAATCCCAGCACCCAGGAAGCTGAGCCAAGACAGTTTCCATTCTAAGGCCAGCCTGGACTACACAACAAGGCGAAGGTCAGCCCAGGCTACATTTCGAGATCCTATCTGTTTAAAAAAAAGGACAAGCATTCTAGGAAAGTGCTCCACCACTGACCTTCACTCTAACCTGAGACAATTAGTCCCTGAGGGCGCTGATCTAATCAAAGGTTTAATCTACTGATGGGTCACAGTTGGAATGGACAGTTGTGAGGTGGAAGAACTGTGAGAGGTGAGGGCTGGTTGGAAGAAGTGGGTTGCTGGGGTCATGCCTTGGAAGGGTACATCTTGGCCTCTTCCTGTATTCTCTGTGCTTCCTTCCACCAAGACATGAGCAGCTTCAGGCTGCCACACAGCCCGGCTGTCCCGATGTTCTGCTCAGCCCCACAGCAGCAGATCAAGCTGCCCCTGGTCTGAACCTGAGATCATGAGCCAAATGAATGGTTCTTCTCCTAAGAATTTTCTTAGGTGTCTGTCAGGTGATGAAATGCTAATCCACACAAATAAGCAAAGGCCATTTCTTCAAAAAGGGCATTTCCAGTGCAGGAAAAGCAAGATACTACAAGGCTGCAAGGAATTCTTCCGTGAAGAGATGATTCTGATTTAGTACTATGAGAGGCCATCCAAGAGACTATTTTTAAGCTTGATGCATGTAAAGAAACACTACGTTATGAAACAAAATGTATGACATGAAACATGAGATTTGTCTACTGCCCAACGTGTTTACTAGCCATGTACAACTTACAATTGCAAAATTAAAAATGCAGTTCTTCCCGATGGGGTAGCCTTGTCCCTGTAGTTCAAACTACTAGGCAAACTGAGACAGGATAGCTCGGGGTCTGCCTGAGCAACACAAGAAGACCCCAACTCTTTAACAACTCAGTTGGTAGTATATTTGCTTAGCATGCAGACAATATGCCTGAAGCGGTCTCACCACTTAGGAGGGGGAGGCAAGAGGACCAGAAATTCAAAGTCATCCCTAGTTACATAGCAAGTTTAGGAGGACAGCGTGAGCTCTATGAGATCCTGTCTCAAAAAAAAAAAATTAAAAATACAATACTGTGAACAACTGTGTACAAAAAAAAATCATATAACAGATGAACCAATTATTGAAATACACAAACCTCCAAAACTGATTCAAAAGACTATTAAAACTCTAAACAGACCTGGTAACTTGTTTTTTGTTTGTTTGTGTGATTTTTCTTTTTCAAGAAATGGTTTCTCCGTGTAGCCCTGGCTGTCCTGGAGCTTGCCCTGTAGACCAGGCTGGCCTTGAACTCAAAGATCCGCCTGTCTCTGCCTCTTGAGTAATGGGATAAAGGCATGTGCTGCCACCACCCCGCTTACAGCAAAATTCTTAAACAAAACAAAACACCAACCCAACAAATATGGCAATTTAACACAAGGTTATACGCAATGACAAACTGAAATTTGCCCGGATCCTATTCCACAAGGAAATAAGATTTCCTAAAGGAAATGGTACTGGCAAAATTGTACACTGGGCTGAGAGACAGCCCAATTGGCACACAAACAAATGTTTAACAGAAATAGAAAACCGTGTCTTAACATCTGTATGGATTTGCAGAGAACCCCGGATAGCCAAAACAATCCTAACAGAAGAGCAAAGCTGAAGGACTCACACCGCCTGGATTCAAACCCTACAAAAGCCACAAGCAATGGCACTTGTCTGCAAGCCTGTCATCTCGGAAGCTGGAAGCAGTAAGAATAAGGAATTCAAGATCGCTCTTGATTACAAGGCAAGCCTGACCTGTTTCAAACAGCATCACCTAACAGTCAGGAAAAACACATCAGCGTTCCAAGACATACCTGAGTGCCAGAGGGGTCTAGTATGCAGGAAGCCCTGCTTTGATGGACAGGACTCTATAAACCTGGTGTGGCAGGGCCTACAATCCCAGTACTCGGGACACAGAGGCAGGAAGACTAAATAAATATAAAGGTTAAACCAAACCCTGTCTAAAACAGAAAGAAAAAAAATACAGAAATAAACCTAGCCGGGCGGTGGTGGCGCACGCCTTTAATCCCAGCAATTGGGAGGCAGAGGCAGGCGGATCTTTGTGAGTTCCAGGCCAGCCTGGTCTACAGAGCGAGACAGAGCAGATCCAGAAAAGGTACAAAGCTACACAGAGAAACCCTGTCTCGAACCCCCGTCCCCGAAAAAAAGAAATAAAGAAATAAACCTATAGATCAGTTTATTTTTGTTGGTTAAGACAGGGTCTCAATATAGAGACCAGGCTGGCTTTAAATTTAACATTAACCGGGCGGTGGTGGCGCACGCCTTTAATCCCAGCACTCGGGAGGCAGAGCCAGGCAGATCTCTGTGAGTTTGGGGCCAACCTGGGCTACAGAGCGAGATCCAGGACAGGCACTAAAACTACACAGAGAAACCCTGTCTCGAAAAAGAAAAACAAACAAACAAACAAAAAAAACAACATTATTCTTCATCCAATCCGGTGCTAGGATTACAAGCATATGCCACCACACCTGGCTGGTAAATTGACTTTGGACATGAGAAAGAATCTTTTCAATTGATATTAGAACAAACTTTATAATAGGATTAGGGACAAAAAAGACAAAATATTAGAGGAGCCTCATAGAAGGATCAAAGAAAGGTCTGGGCAGGGTGATACATGTCTATAATTCTAATATTTGACAAACTGAGACAGGAGGATCTTGAGATGCCAATATATAGACACATGAGCAGGCAAAACACCCATATATAAACACACAAAATAAAAATAAATCTAAAAAGTACATCAAGCACACTATATATGTACATATATATGCTGTGTCTAAGAAGTTTCTGTAGAGAATGCACCAGACAATTATATTTATCATACATAAAGCAATTATATATATTATAATCCACATGACTATGTGGACATGCATCTTTCACTACTGGCAGCAAAAGTAACTCAAGAGACAGGAAGGAGAGCAGGAGCACTGTTTTGAGAGCCATACTCACCACAGGATCCCTGAGCCGCCGCCGCTCAGTCGGTCTTCAGATGAATCCCAAATTGCTTTTACCTGGGTGGGGAATGGTTGGTAGGGGAGGCCCAATCTCAAGCTGACTCCAGGCACTAACAACTGTCAAATAAAAAACAAATCCCAGTTTAGGTCCATCTAGATTCTATGTAGAAAGGTCATCGCAGTGGGTCGGGAAGGGATGGCCCTGCTGCAGTGAGGAATACTACTGCCACAGGGCAAATGTACAAACGTCAGCCCAAAACCAGATCCAAGATAGGTGGGGGTGTAGCTTCGTGGCGGAGAGAGACCTTGTCTAGTAGGTAAAAAAACTATGGTTCCGCCTCCAACAAGAAGTTTAAATGTAGATTTAAGCGACTGTTGGAGCCGGGTGTAGTGGCACACACCTTTAATCCCAGCACTGGGAGACTGAGGCAGGCGGCGGCGCCAGACTGGTGTACATTGGGAGTTCCAGGACACATAGTAACACCTTGTCTGGGGGGGAAAAAAACCCAGAAAAATAGAAAAGAGACTATTGTATCTATGAGATCTGCAACTAGCTCCTAGATTAGGTAGATAAGGGCTTTTCTTATTTTTTTTGGGGGGGGGGGCGCTTTTTCTTGTATAGGGAAGAATAAATAAGGCCAGAAAGACCTAGGTGTGGCAAAGTGGGACCAACCAACAGTAGAAGAGGACCAGACAGGATATCAGTTTTGTTTATTCCAAAGGTCAATCAATGTACTTTCTGGAGTAGAAAAAAAATAAAATAATAAAGCGGGGGTGAGGCGAGGTGCTTCCTGGCTGGGGCTGAGGGTGTGTGAAAGTTTGGGACTCTGGAACAACGAGAGATGCTTCCCTAAAGTTTAGTGACGTCGGGGCAGCTGGTATTTTGACCACATAGCTTTTACAAGCAGTTCTGCTCATCATTTATAGATCGGGAATGTGGAGAATATACGCCTGACCGTGTCTTGAGTAAACAAAGGGGAGCATCTCGGAGTCTTATCTAAATCCCGTAAGAAGTCGACTCGGGAGGCAGAGGCAGGAGGATCTCTGTGAGTTCCCGGACAGCCGGAGCGACACAGAAAAACCGTGCCTCGGAACAACAACAACAACAAAACCCAACGAAATAAATATAAATAAATAAACACACAAACAAATAAATCCTATAGGGAAGAGGTGGCCTTTGTAGCGGAGCCCTTTCAAGAACACAAAGAGCGAGGGAGTTTCTTTAACTGTCACTCTTGGGAGAACAGGGCTCAGGTGAAGTTCACTGACGGGATGCAGGGAAATCTCCCCGAGGAAGGGAAGAGGCACCGGAAGAAACAGGTAGACGCGGGGTTTGTTTGTTTGTTTGTTTGTTTGTTTTCTCAGGTGAACGCCCACCTAGCTCCTGGCACGTTCCGCGCCTCCTAAGGAGGCGACGAGCAGCGGAGCGGGCGGCCGGGGAGAGACCGCCGCCATTAGTGCGCGCCGAGTCGAGGCCTTGAGGGAGACCCGCCACAGGAAGCCCCGCCTCTCCGCGCGCTCACGTCATCCGGGCGCGCGCTGCGGAGCCGCGCGGAGCCGTTCTCCCCCCCAACCCCCCGCGCCCCCGGCGCGCCCACGTCATCCGGGCGCGCGCTCCGGAGCCGCGCGGAGCCCTGTCCGGCGCGCTCCCGCCACCCGGGCGCGCGCTCCCGGGGCGCGTCCGGCGGACGGGAGGGAGGCGGACCGTATCTCCGCGCTGGTCCCTAAAGAGGGTGTCTCCGGGCGCCCCTGGCCTGAGCGGCTCCCGCCGGGCGGCGGCGGCGGCGGCGGCGGCGGCGACGCTTGCGGACCCTCAGGGACCGAGGACGAGGCCGCGGGACCGCGCCCCCGAGGTGAGTCTCCCGGCTCCGCGCCGCGTTCGGGCGGGTGACCGGGGTCGGGCGGGCGTTTCCCCGGAGGTGCTCCGGGCTGTCGCCTGCCACCGTGGCAGCGTCTGGGCCGCAGTGAGTCGGCATCCGGGGCTGCGGGACCGCGCGACTGCGGCCGGGGCATGACGCTGGCGGTCAGAGGCCCCAGCCCGGGAGTGCGGACCCGCGGCTCCCCCGCGGGGCTTGGGGCTCGTACATCGTGCTTCTCTCTCTCTCTCTCTCTCTCTCTGAAGACGCCCAGAAACTTCGAGTTAGGTGCTGGCCAGAGAGATGGCTCCATTTCCAAAGGCGATCGCTGCCCAGAGCGCACTCCAGAAATACAGAAGGTCTCACTCGCTGGACATTTCGTAATTGACTTCGCCAGCCTTCCTTTAGCTCACTTTGATGTTTTGGAAATCTGATGTTTGCTGTTTTCCTAATTGAGTTTTATCTTTTTAATGCTCTTGCGTCCCCGTCCCCCCACCACCTCCTTTTTCACTCGTAGTAATAAAAGTTTATTATCAGCAAAGATGCGCGTTAGAGTGGCCTCCAGTGTTGGTTCGTTTGTATTTAATATATGAAAAAATAGGGAACTGATGATCTGTATTGAGGAGGTATTTGTTGCTGTTGTTATTGTTGTTAAAACAGGGTCTCCTTAGCTAGGCCTGCTGTGGTGGTGCACGCCTTTTATCTCAGCACTGGGGAGGTAGAGGCGGGTGGATCTCGTGAGTTCCAGGACAGCAAGGCCTACACAGAAGAACCCTGTCTCACAAAACCAAAAAGAAAAACAAAACAAGAACAACAACAAAATATAGAGCCTCATTTATCCCAGGCTGGACTTGAACTTGGAATTCCTCAGACTCCAATGTGCCTGGATTATAGACATGCAGCACCATGTTTTTAATTTTTGTGACAAGGTCTCACTAGTCTTGGCTGCCTGGAACTCAATACGTGGACCAGGCTGGCCTCAAACTCAGATATCTGCCTACTTCTGCCTTCCAAGTGCTGGTATTAAAGGTAAGTATGCCTTAGCTGTCCCCCCCCATCCCCCAGGGACAGATTATATGTAGCCTTGGCTGGTCTCGAACTTCCTAAGTATTCCATTGTGGCCTCAAACGCTGGCATTTTCCTGCTCCGGCTTCCTAAGTGCTGGTATTACTGGTGTGATTCCTCTCCTGAGTTGTGTTGTTAATTCAGGGAATACTGGTGTGATAACACCGATGTTAGGGGTAGGTACTTGTGAAATGCAAAAGTCAGAATTGTGTTCAGGTAGGATGGAGTGCTAGGAAGAAGAATACTGTAGATAGCAGTTATTACTTGAGTACTTACTCTTAAGAAAAAAAATGGTATTTGCTTCATGTGCACAAGTGTTTTGTCTACATGCATGTCTGTGCACCATTTCTGTGCCTGGTACCTGAGGAAGCCAGAAGAGGGTGTGAGATCCCTGTAGAACCAGAGTCACAGATGGTTGTGAGCCACCATGTGGTGCTAGGAATTGAACCCAGGTACTCTGGAGGAGCAGCCATTGCTCTCACTCAATGAGCTCTCTCTCCAGCCTTCTTGAGTATTACCCTTTGTTCCCCACTTTTTAGGGATCAAACCCAGATGGAAAACTCATCCTGCCAACTGAACTGGCCAAGTCCGTGATCTGCCAGATCCACAGGGGAACACATTTAGGCCAAAGAAAATAAAAAGAACACTCAAAATTCAAAAATTTCAATATAAATCAATTGGTCCAGGACTGTGTGACTCAGTGCCTCCCTTGCCAGGCTACTAGCCCACAGGAAAAAAAAAAAAAAGAGCCCTCTCAAAACAAGTAGAAAAGAGAAACTTCCCTTGGAGTCCACTGGAGGTGGATTTCACTGAGGTAAAACCTAGCAAGTATGGGTATAAATACCTTCTAGTTTTTATAGACACTTTTTGGTGGAAACTTTCTCAACTAGGAAAGAGATGGCATCTGCAGTAGTCAAGATCATTGATGAACTCATCCCAAGGTGTATAGACTTCCTTTTGTAATAGTGTCAGACAGTGGACCAGCTTTTATCTCTAAGGTAACACAAGACTTAGTTAAAATATTGGGGACTAATCAGAAATTACATTGTACATAACACCCCCAGAATTCTGGACAGATAGAAAGGATAAATTGGACCGTAAAAGAGACCTTAACTAACTTAACTCTAGAAACTGGTGATGACTGGACAGCCCTCCTACTCTTTGCCCTGTTCCAGATATGGAACACTCCCTACTCTTCTGGATTGATGCCCTATGAAACCATGTTTGGCAGGCCTCCACCCCTGGTCCCCAAACTCCCTTCAAAAGTCATGGCTAAGATGTCTGAATACGAGTTTCTTAAGTCCATCCAGGCAGTCCAAGACTGCATTTTTCCACTCCTGAGAGATGTTTACGAGCTGCCACCTGCCAAGACACATAACCATAAACCAGGTGACTTTGTTTGGGTCTGGAGACATCACCAAGAAGCCCTTGGACCATGCTGAAAGGGACTACACACAGTGATCCTGACTACCCTGACAGCTGTGAAAATTGACGGGATCAGGACAGGGATTCATCACTTATCTCAAACCTGTTCCTGATGGAAGAATGGATGACTTGTACACTTGATGGAGAGATTTACAAACCCTGAGGACCCATTAAAGATAAAACTGAGGGCTCTCTGGCCCTCTTGACTTTTCTGATTTACTTTAGCCTAATTTCTAAGGTCACTGGGGGCCCTCCGATCTCTGTTGTCGCCTACATTTGGAGACTTTCAGACTTCTGGACAGGTTGCCTCATATCTGAACAAGTCCAAGAAGATTTAAAAGATTTCCCAGTTTTTAGGACTGATTTATGTTACTTAATGCCAGACCTGACCATCACTCATAAGCCTGTAAAGGTTGCCCATATGGGGAGCCTCCAACTTAGCTTAGAATCTGATAGAGCATGTGAATATTGAGTTAGCTAAACATCCTTCAAAAACATTCCAGGAAAAATACTACTATGCTTGCCCAGTTCCCAGCACCCCTGCCTATAGTAACCAGAGAGAATTCTGGTGTCCAAATTGGGGATATGAGACTTGGGCCTCAGCTACCCCTTCATAACGATATCAGCATCTGTTAATAGTTACTGTACAGAACCCACATTTTGTAATCCTATCACAATCAAAGTCAAATGGGTCTCTCTAGACCCTCCAGCTTATACTGCATGGGACCCAGGAACATCATGGGGATTCATTTTATAAGCATATGGGAACAGTATTCACCATATAGTGTTCACGGGTCAAGACTCCCGTCTTACCCATAGGGCCCCTACATGATATCCTAGTGCCCCCTCCGGCCCCCACTCTGTCCCTCAGGTTTCCACTCAAGTCCCCACAACTTGGTCTCACACGACATCTGTTCCACTTGCTCAGTGAAGTTCAGAACTTCACTTCCTCAAACATGGTTGCAATAGCCAGGGAAATAATAGAAAATCAGATTAATCTATCTGCATCCACAGACCCACTTTATGAAATGGTTCTGACCACATATTTTCTTCTCAATTCTACTGATGTTAATCTCACTGCTGATTCCTGGCCATGCCTAAAGCCTAAGCCTCCTTTTTACATAGGAATAGGAATCTGGATTGAGCACCCATCCACAACCCTTAAAAAAGTATCTTTAACCAATAAACAGCCTGTCCCTGGGAAGCCCCTCTCACTTTAGGAGATGGCTTGGGGGCTGCTACCTGTTTTTGCTCTTATAAGACTGCCTACTCTTCCATATGCAAGAGTTCAGATGTATATAGTCCAGGAGACTTACAAAGAGACCGCCAAAACTACTCTCAGCTTAGATAACTTACAGTTGGTTGCACCCCGAGGATCCTGGTTCGCCTGTGCCATGGGGACTATATGCTTGTATATCGACCAACATGTTCACCATAGGAAACCAGCCTGAACTTTGTGTTTTGGTACGAATAGTCCCACAAATATATTACTATGATGGCCTGGCTGTCAGGGGACATCTGGGCACCTTCCTGGAGCTTAGACACAAGAGGGAAGCTCCTATTCTTGTCCCTTTGCTGGTAGGACAAGGCATAGCTGATTCAGCTGCCCTTGGCGCAGCCGCGTTAATCACAAGTCAGCAGGAGGAGGCTAGGTGCTGCCCTAGGTGAATCGTGTTGTTTTTATGCTAACCACTCGGATGTTATAAGAGATTCTTTAAAAGAGTTTAAGATAAGTCTCCTTAAGAGACAAAATGAAAGACAACAATCTTATTCCTGGTTTCATAAACTCTTTAACTGGTCCCCTTGACTAACCACTCTATTGACCTCCATTACTGGACTCTGATTATTCTTCTATTACTATTAACAATGGTGCCTGTGTGGTTAACATGTTTATTAAGTTTATAAAGAGCCGTATTTCCTTGGTAAAGCTCTTGATTCTCTGCTCACAATATGCACCTTTAGCTACCCAGGCTCTTGAGGACCTATATACAACTGTTAAAGACTCAGACTCAGGCTTGTATATAGATCCAGATGAATCAAGGGTTTGATTCTGGTACAAACTCAAAGGGAGAATGAAGAGCCTAGGAATATAAAAAAAGTATGCCTATTCATATTAGCATATATATTCATATAATATATAATATATATATATATTAGTGGTATTGGAGCTGACAGCTGCTTTAAACAAGTTAACCTTTAGCAATTACTTCTACATGACTCTTTGCCTTACATTCTTTCCAGTTATAGGAAAAGCAGTTGGTTAAGAATTAAGACAGACCCACAGTTGTGTCAAGATAGCTACAGACTTTTGTAAACATCTTGAACTAACACCCTGTAATCAAAAGTTGTAAACCCCAATGGGCAGTGGTGGCGCACACCTTTAATCCCAGCACTCGGGAGGCAGAGGCAGGTGGATCTCTGTGAGTTTGAGGCCAGCCTGGACTACAGAGTGAGTTCCAGGAAAGGCGAAAAGCTACAGAGAAAACCTGTCTTAAAAAAACAAAAAACAAAAAAAAAAATTGTAAGTCCCAGAATGTACTGCTACTCAAAGCCTAACCTCAAGACTTTGTCTTCCCACCCTGCATATGTTTTTTTGCTATAAAAAGTTTCGGGCCTCTTCTCATGGTCACAGTATCAGATTCCAACCTTTCTGTGGCCCTAACTAGTTAGAAGCTCTGGTACCCCGCATTGATGAAAAAAGTTTGCTTCTGGGTATCTGACTTTGGTGGTCTAACCCCCATTGTTCACACTACCCCAGGACCCAACGAAACCATGTCACCTTTTTATGTAATAAAAAACTAGTATAGAGAAAGAATGGTAAGTTAATTCAAGCAATGAATTTCTTTGCTAATGCTTGTATTCAAGGAGACACAGTAGAGAAACCATTGGAATGACTGATGGTATCATTAAAGGGAAGGTTGTTATTGTGCATAAGAGAGAGAAAGAGAAACAGATTGGGCATGGCCAGGGCTATCTACAAGAGAAGGGAGAATAGTGCATACCTACAGCAAGAGGAATAGCCAGGCAGGGGGAAGTCCTTGCCATTATAAAGAGAACAAAGGGGTACCTGGGAGGAGTGAAGCCTGGGGAGGTTAGCATGAATTCTGAAAGGGACTGAGGGAGCCTGGAGGTCTGCATGGGCTTTGAGCCACAGGTATGTGTCAATGAAGTCATATGTCCCTTCTGCCAGAAGTAAGGGAAATAACTCCTTTTGATAGATGGGAACCAGTTTCACAAGTTTCCTGAGAAATGCTGGCTTTTATCTATCCTCCTATAGTCCTGGTTGAACTGGGCCTAGACTCAATTTTGGACCCAGTCAGTGGGACTGCCCTTTTGTGTGGGCAAATGGGATACCCTTGGACCTGATACCTATGTTACTATCTTTCTGTTTTTATTGCATGTCACTGACAGAAATAATAAAGTTTATCTAGTGGTATTGATGATCATAACAAAGACCTCTAAGGGTACAATTAAAGGAACATACTTTTATTACAACCTATTAAGTGCAGCTATGGTAAAAATGGAAAGAACTATATTAGTTTTCCTGTAATATTGCTCAAAGGATTTGGACCTTATTCTGATAATAGTTGGAATGGTTGAGGAGTTTTCTGCAGGGAAGTCCAAATTAGGCGGAAGTTTCCAGCCAGCAGCTCCCAAATAAACACACTGAGGCTTATATTAATTATAAATGCTTGGCCAATAGCTTAAGCTGGTTCCTAACTAGCTTTTACAACCTAAATCAACCCATATTTCTTATCTAAGTTCTACCACATGACTCATTGCTTATTACCTCATTTTGTACGCATCCTGCTTCCTCTGCATCTGGCTGGTGACTCCTTTGACTCCACCCTCCTTCCCATTATTCTCAGTTTGGCTCTCCTGCCTAACTTTATCCTGTTCAGCTACTGGCCAGTCAGCTTTTTTTTTTTTTTTTGAGACAAGGTTTCTCTGTATAGTTTTGGTGCCTGTCCTGGATCTCACTCTGTAGACCAGACTGGCCAGTCACCTTCTTTATTAAACCAATCACAGTGACAAATCTTCACAGTGTTCAAAAGGATTATTCCACAGCATTTCTCCCTTTTTATCTAATTAAAAAGGCAGATTTTAGCTTTAGCATAGTAAACAAAAACATACAATAAAACCAGTTGTCAAGTAAGAATTACAGTTACAATATATGGTCTATTTGTATTTGGCAAAATTAGGGAAAATATTCTATTGTCCTTTGTCACTCCAAAGTTTTGTACCTAATTTACCTTCTATCATAACTAAGGAAAACTATAACTATCTAGTCTCCAACTTCATCAAAGACCCCAGAAGGGTGAAATGTTACCTAATGACAGGGACATCTGGCTGCCTGGACAATCACCTTCGGTTCTTCTGTAACATTGGGGCATCCAGTTTTGGCCCACAGGCCTAGTGTATCTGACAGTCTTTCCTGAGAAGCAGGGAATTCTAAAGGACTGTCCTACCTTGTCTTGACAAAGTTTGGCAGTCACCTTTCTTGCATCCTACTGGTCCAGTTTGGACAGTAACTGTCAGCAATTGAGGCAAGGGCAGTGTCTTTGCCCAAATGGCTAGCTTTTGCCATAAGGAAGGCAAACTCCATATGGAATTTCTCTGATGCCCATTATATTCTCTGAAGTAAATTGGTACTTCTAGGAGCAGAGGGGTCTTGCTATCATGAAAAGCCTTAGGTCATTAAACATTTTAAACATATTAAACGCCATATTATGTAGGCCTTTGAAGTGTTTGAAGACCATCTCTCTAAATAGATCTGTGTATGACCTTGAAAACATACCTAACATGACTATAAGTTTGACTATTATAGATGACTATTAATCTGTATTTCTTAATTACATATTACATTTTTTAATGAGCTGCATAAACACAATACCCTAAACAAGAGTAGAAATATACATACAGTATAATAAAATTAACTTTAAATTTGTATCAATATACCAAAGTCCATACAAATGTGAAATATTTAATATTAGTAGTTGGGTTTTTTGTTTGTTTGTTTGTTTGTTTTTTGGTTTAAAAGTGATTCAATAATCTACCCTTTTATCCTATCATTTCTGTATATAATCCCCTTTTTCTTTTCAGAATGAGATCCCTGAGATCTAATCTCCTTTGTTTAGTTTTTTTTTTTTACTCTTATGAATAACACCTTGTAACCAACCCCCCCTTAAATGATAACAAACATTTATAACCAATATTTTGGGAATGTAGTTGTCATTCTCTAGACTACTTCTTGTTGTTTGGGGGTATTGGCAATCTTTGGACCCTGAGAAAATTTAGGATAATCGTTAAGTCTTGGCTATAGTATTCTGTGAGGCTGGATCATCTCAGTCAGCAGTCTTGAAGCTATTCTGTATGCTGGACCACCTGGGCCATCCATTTTTATTGGTGTCTGGTCCCTTGTTCTGAAAATACATAAACTTTTTAAAGATAAACATACATATCAGTATTAATACAAGTATAGACTGTGCATTGCACACAAGTCAGCCAAGATGATTTTTTATTTTATGTTTCATCAGGTGAAATATATGTTATGTGTTTTATATGTTTTGTAGGTTTATGTATTTATGTCTGTAGCCAGGATTTCAGGGGGTCTTCCCTGATCAAACCTGATTCTCTTTAACCTTGAACAAATCCACAGCTTCACATTATCTGTGGAAATGAAAGCATAACCTCTTTCCCAAAGTAACATATCTTTTGACTTAAATTTTGAAGTCAAGATATTTTTAAAATATATAGGTTGGTTTAATCTAGTACCTTTTATAATCCAGTATCTTTTATGAGTCAAAAAATTTAAAGACAACACAATAACATAGGATCCAGACTCTATGTGTGTTTTCCATCTTCACGTGACTTATTTCTTTTATATTACTTTACTCCCCTTTTAAGGACTTTACTATTATTTTAAAACTATATAGTTTCTTTTTTTTTAATGACTGTCTTTACCTTCTCCTTTCTCTCCCAAGCCTATGTATATTTTTAAGACACTGTAACCCATTTAGAGGTTTTTTCTGTCTAAATCTCTATTGCATATCTGTGATCTTTTTCTGACCATATGAGTCTTTAAACTGTTAAGCTGCGTGGCTAGGACCAGAGCCTCCACTTTGGCGGCTGGCTCTGCCCTGCTTGGTTCCCTGAGAGCCTAGCTTCATGGCAGAGATACTGACAAGAGCGAACCACGTTTACTGCTCCAACTCTGGGTCGTTTTGGGTCCATGTTGCCACCAAGTAGTATGCCACCCACTGCTCATGAACCCCATTTAAGTGTTTGGTAGCAGGCTTCTTAATAGAACTGTGCCTGGGACTGGAGAGATGGCTCAGAGGGTAAGAGCATTGGCTGTTCCTCCAGAGGTCCTGAGTTCAATTCCCAGCAACCACAGGGTAGCTCCCAACCATCTGTAATGAGATCTGGTCCCTCTTCTGTTGTTCAGGCAGAACACTGTATACATAATAAGTAAATCTTAAAAAAAGAAAAAGACAATGTGTTTGTCTAAGACATGTATAAACAAGATCTATGTGCCTTCAAAAAAATAATAAAAATTAAAAAAATTTTTTTTTAAAAACTGTGCCTGTCTTTGCCACTAGCACTGAGTCAGGAAACCGTCTCTTAAAGGAGCTCTGCTTCTGCTTGCCACTAGCAAACAGAGCCTAGTGGGGAAAAGGTGGTTACCAAGAAGCTGAGTTTGACTCTGTGTGTTTAGAATCCTTTTTTAAGCTTTGTCAGGTCTTATGTGGAAATTCCAGACCCATGTTGGAACACCATTTGTAGGGGGAGGTTTCCTGTGATAGCAGCCACTCCCAAAGAAACACACTGAGGCTTATATTAAGTATAAATGCACAGCCAATGGCTTAGACTTGTTGCTTACTAGCTTTTACAACCTAAATGAACCCATATTTCTTATCTAAGTTCTACCACGTGGCTCATTGCTTGTTACCTCATTTTGTACATGTCCTGCTTCCTCTGAGTCTGGCTGGTAACTCCTCAGACTCTGCCCTTCTTCCAATAGCAGTGTAGAATCTGGTTTGAATGAAGACAGGGATGGGGATGAGGGTCTTTGGAACTAACATTCTAAGCTATCCAGGACAATGTAGTGAGACTTTGTCTCAGAAAAACAAACAAACGAATGAAAAACCTTTGGAAGCTACAGAATGGCTGAGTCAATAAAGTACATTCTTTGGGCCTGAGTTTGGATCACCAGCATCCACATGAAAGTTAGTGGTGAATGCATGTAATCTCAACACTGGGGATGCAGAGACGAGTGGATCTCTGGAGTTCACTGGCCTGCCGGTCTAGCAGAATCAGTGATCCCCAGGTTCCAGGGAGGCACTCTCCCTGAAAAAATAAGAGGGTTGATGTCTGAGGAGGAAACACCTGAAATTGCCCTCTGGCCTCCACATGCATGCACACATACCTGCACATACACACAAATGTGGTGGGAAAGCATCCAGGAAGACACCTGACGTTGCCCTCTAGCCTCACATGCCACCGTCATGCATGTATACTACATGAACACTTACACACATGTACACACCTAAAAAAGCCCCTTTAAAATATTAATTTTAGCAGTTGAAGAAAGGTGTTTATTGAGGGATGAGGAAACACATATAGCAGACAGAGAAAAAGACCCAAAAAAAAAAAAAAAAGAATCCCCATTTAAAATATTATTATTGGTGTCTTTGTGGGATCTTTTTTCTCTATTTCTTTTCTTTCTTTCTACTTCTTTCTTTCTTTTTCTTTTAATGTGAATGAGTGTTTTGTTCACAAGTCTGTCTATACACTACTATACAATATGTGTGTGCCAGGTGCCCTCAGAAGTCAGAGAGGATGTTGTCTTAGTTAGGATTTCTGTTGCTGCGTGCGACAAAACACCATGACCAAATAGCAAGTTGAGAAGGAAAGGGTTTATTAGGCTTACACTTCAACATTGCTATTATTCACTGAAGTAAGTCAGGACAGGAACTCAAGCAGGGCAGGATCCCGGAGGCAGGAGCTGATCCAGAAGCCATGGCAGAGTGCTCACTGGCTTGCTTCCCATGGCTTGCTCTGCCCATCTTCTTATAGAACCCAGGACCAGCAGTCCAGGGATGGCACCACCGACCATGGGCTGGGCCTCCCTGCATTGATCACTAAATGAGGAAATGCCTTACAGCTGGATCTCAAGAACACATTTCGGCTGGGCAGTGGTGGCACACACCTTTAATCCCAGCACTTGGGAGGCAGAGGCAGGCAGATCTCTGTGAGTTCAAGGCCAGCCTGGGCTACAGAGTGAGTTCCAGGAAAGGTGCAAAGCTACACAGAGAAACCTTGTCTCGGAAAAAAAAAAAAAGAACACATTCTCTCAGCTGAGGATCCTTCTTCTGATGATGCAAGTTGACACACAAAACCACCCACTACAGGTATAAATCACAACAAGTGGTTGTGAGCTGCCCTGTGGGTTCTGGGAATCTAACCCCAGCCCTCTGCAAGAACAATAAATTCTCTTAACTACTGAGTCATTTCTCCAGCTCCTGGTCTTTTTATTTTGTTTTGTTTTGAGACTAGGTCTCACTACATGGCCCCAGCTGGCCTAGAGCTCACAGAATTTGGCCTGCCTCTGCCTCCCCAGTGGTGAGGTTAAACTTTCTTTCATTCCTCCCCTACTCAGAGCCCAAGCTCGTCTTTAGCAACAGAGTTGAAGATGACCTTGAACTCATCCTTCCTCTGCTTCCCAGGTGCTGGGATTACAGGCATGTGGCACCACACTGCTGTGTTTCTGTGTTTTGTTTTAGATGAAAATGACCATATTGAATTCTTTTCCAACAGGCCTAACTTCCTTATGACTATTAGGTAAATCCTCGTGAAATATACAAACAGACCCCTAACTTCTACCAACTCAAAGGCTAAAAATGCCATCATATAGCATCTAAGGCCTGTAACAAGAAGTTTCCCCCACTTTTCTATAATCTACATATCTGATGATGAAAAGTGCCCTGATTTATGGTTCTTAGTCTGTGACTAAAAAGACAGCATGAACCTGTTACCACATTGGAATGTGGTGTTTGAGGTAACCTAAATCTGTTCTTGGGTAATGGTCATTCATATTTGGTTCCAGAATAAACTATTTCTTACTCTCAAAAAAAAAAAAAATGACCATATTGAATGTGGTCAGTTGTTCAAACCCTTTTAGAACTACTTTAAGGTTACACGGTAACTTACTTGTTAAAGAATACTGATACATAGGAGTAAGGTTTTGATACTATTGAAAACTTTAACTTTTGTTTCTTTTTACTTTTGCAGTAGCAGGAAGAGAATGAAAGAAGTAGATAGTCTTGACAGTATAAAAGAAGACTGGTAAGTTAACGAGTTTAATGCCTTTGTTATTTTCTTTGTTTTTGTTTTGTTTGCATACCACTGGCAGAAATAGTAAAGCAGCTTTTAATTATGTATGATCACTTACGCAAATTGGTAATAGTAATATATTTGAGGGTGGTTTGTTGTAGTTTTTACCCATAGCCTCATTGAGCAGGTTGTTGTAAAAGTTCGGTCCAGCCGGGCGGTGGTGGCGCACGCCTTTAATCCCAGCACTCGGGAGGCAGAGCCAGGCGGATCTCTGTGAGTTCAAGGCCAGCCTGGGCTACCAAGTGAGTTCCAGGAAAGGCGCAAAGCTACACAGAGAAACCCTGTCTCGAAAAACCAAAAAAAAAAAAAAAAAAAGAGTTCGTTCCTTTAACTGTATCCTGGAGCTCTTCCTTCTTCTGATCATGATTACTTTTTCTCTTTAATGGCCTTTCTTTCTTTGTAGGGATTGAGTCTAGGGCCTCACATAGGCAAAGCAAGCACTCTGCCACTCAGCTACATCTCCAGCTTTTGTGTGACAGGGCATCACTAAATTGCCCAGGTTGGCCTTAAACTCACTCTGTAGCCCACACATTCATTGAATTTACAAAGCTCCCCCAGTCTGCTAAGTAGCTGGAGATACAGGCCTATACCACCAGGCCAGGCTATGATTGCATTATAAAAAACTGCTATCTCCATAAAATTCATCACTCTCTTGAGTGGCTACATTCCATATGTGTTTGGAAGGAGTCAATCTCCCCCACCCCCCACAATTATATGTGGGTTCTGGAGATTGAATTTAGTCTGGGGATTGAACATAGTAAATACTTTTTTTTTTTTTTTTTTTTTTTTTTTGGTTTTTTTTCGAGACAGGGTTTCTCTGTGTAGCTTTGCGCCTTTCCTGGAACTCGCTTTGGAGACCAGGCTGGCCTCGAACTCACAGAGATCCGCCTGGCTCTGCCTCCCGAGTGCTGGGATTAAAGGCGTGCGCCACCACCGCCCGGCAGTAAATACTTTTACTGCCTAAGTCAATTTACTGAACCCTAAATATAATTTTTTTTTCTTGTTTTTGGTTTTGGTCTTGATTTTTTTTGAGACAGTGTTTCTCTCTGTAGCCTTGGCTGTCCTGAAACTCACTCTGTAGACCAGGCTGGCCTTGAACTCACCCAAATCTGCCTGCCTCTGCTTCTCCAGTGCTGGGATTAAAGGCTTGGGCCACTATTCCTGACCTACATATAGTTCTCTAGCCTTGTCTTCAGATAGTTCTTCTTTGGCCTCATCTCATCTACTTACAGTGCTATTCATTGAGTTGTCGTTTTGATTTATTGAGTTTTTCATAAAACTATTTTTTGTTGGTTTTTTTGAGGCAAGATTTTTCTGTACAGCCCTGGCTGTCCTGGAACTCATAGAGATCCTCTGGACTAACAACGTGTGCCAACGTGCCACTCCCAGCCACATTGTCTTTTTCATTTTATCTTCAGGACCATTTGTGGTGGCATCCACATCTTTACTTCTTTTTTTGTGACAGTCTCACAATAGCCCTGGTTATCCTTTAATACACTCTGTACCCAAAGATTCAACCTGAACTTCTCATCCTCCTGTCTTTACCACCAAAGTACTGGGATTATAGGCATGCACCACCATGCCAGGTTTATGTAGTGCTGAGGATTGAACCCAGGGCTTTGTGAATGCCATATGCAAGTACTCTGCCAGCTGAGCTAGATCCCAAGCCCAGTATCTGCTTCTTAGAGATAAGAAAACCAAATCATAGAAATTTAAGTTTCTTATTGAAACTTAGTTTTCCTTCCTGCAATTAAGTAAAGGTATCTAAACATGAACCATAAGGGCCTGGGCTTTTGGTTTGGTTTTGTTTTTCGAGACAGTGTTTCTCTGTGTAGTGTTGGTGCCTCTCCAATTTTTCCCAGAGTTCCTGTCTCTGCCTGGAATTCCCGCCTATCCTTTCCTGACTATCTCTTGGCTATTTATTAAACCAATTAGAAGGTGTCTTAGGCAGGTGAGGTAAAACAGCGACACACCTTCACACAATGTGATCAGATATCCTGAAACATTTCTGTGTGAAAGAACCTTGTCATTGTTTGGGGACGATATAATTAATACTGATAATATGGATGTTTTAACTGTGTGTGTAGCAGAAAGAATTATCTTGGAAAGTAAAAAGGATATGCCTAACTTAAAGCATTACCATGGTATGAGCCATCTCTTCCACCCACATTCCTGGCATTTATTTGGTTGTTGAGATAGTGTCTCACTACATAGCTCCGGTTAGCCTGGAACGCCTCTGTAAACCTTTGTAACTCACAGAAATCTGCTTGTCTCTTCTTTGAGTTCTAGGATTCATCACTATACCCTGTACACCTAGGTGATGGGGTCAAACTCAGGTCCTTTTGAGTGAGCCAAATCCAACTGAGCTATATCCTCAACCTTGAGTACCAACATTTTAATAACAATATAATGGTGGCTAGTTTGAGAGATTGTCTGACATGGTGTTCAGAGCATAAGCTTTGGCCGGGCGGTGGTGGTGCAGCACTCAGGAGGCAGAGGCAGGTGGATCTCTGTGAGTTCGAGGCCAGCCTGGTCTACAGAGCGAGATCCAGGGAACGCACAAAGCTACAGAGAGAAACCCTGTCTCAAAAAACTAAAAAAAAAGCATAAACTTTGATTTTAATAACAATATAATGATGGTTATTTTGAAAGATTGTCTGACATGGTGTTAAGAGCATAAGCTTTGCTTAAACAAGCTTTACTTAGCCATTATCTTCATCTATTAAGGTAAAAATAATACTTTCTAGGATCACTGTGAAGACTGAATGAGTTGGCACATGTAAAGTGCTTAGAATGGTTCTTTATAGAGTAGCATGGTTAGAAGCATAGACTTGAGAGGTAGATTAGCAGCAGGATCAGTAAGTGTATCTACCTTATAGTTCCTGTTAGTGAGTTACAAAATAGTGATATCTCATTGTTTCTCATAAATTTTGTGCCTAACTTCCAAAAGCTCAGAATCCATTCCTGACAAGTAAAATCTTATGTAACATTTTTATATGATGAAATATAAATCCTAAATCAACAGCAACAGAAAGCCAGGCAGGATGGCACATGCTTGGCATTCCAACATTTAGGACATAGAGACAGGAGAATCAGAAATTCAAGGTCAATGTCAGTTTTATAGAGTTTGAGGCTAGCCTGGCCTACATGAGACTCAGTCTGAAAAAAACAAATAGAAAAGGAAGTGGGCTATTAAAATGACCATTAGTGGAGAATATCACTGTGAGTGTGCAAATGTAAAGAATGCTTGTTATGCCTGACAGTGGTGGCATACACCTTTAATCCCAGTACTTTGGAGGCATATCTCTGTGAGTTCAAGACCAACCTGCTCTACAGAGTAAGTTCCAGGATAGCCAAGGCTACACTGAGAAATCCTGTCTTGAAAAAAAACCCAAATGAAAAAAGATTACGTTTAGCCGGGTGGTGGTGGTGTGCACCTTTAATCCCAGCACTCAGGAGGCAGAGACAGGTGGATCTCTGTGAGTTCGAGGCCAGCCTTGGTCTACAGAGCGAGTTCTAAGGCAGGCTCCAAAGCTACAGAGAAACCCTGTCTCGAACACCCCACTCCCCCCCCACACACCCCGCCACAAAAAAAAAAAAATGCTTGTTAGTGTCTTCCTGACATACTATCGCTTTTAGTTTCTACACCAAAAAGTACTTAGTAATCCCTTGTGAAGTCATCTGAGGCTGAGCACAGTGCCATAAACCATAGTCCCAACATTTTGTCAATCTGAGCTAGGACTACTTGAGCCTAATAGTTTGAGACCAGCTTTGGCAAAATAATGAGACTCTGTGTGTGGTTGGATGGGTTGTTAAAAAGGCTATTTTGAACCCTTCAAAACAATGTCCTTTTTTGTGTGTGTGTACTTATGACTGAGCATATACCTTAGTTGGTAGGGTTCTTGCCTAGTATGCATTAGGCCCTGGGTTCAGTCCCCAGCACCATATAAAAAATCCAGGATTGTGGCACATGCCTATAATCATAGCATTTGGTAGATGGAGGCAGTAGTTTGAGGTCATCCTTGGCTACTTAGAGAGTTTGAGGCCAGTCTGGGATATATGAGACCCTGTTTCAAAAAATAAAAGTGTACTTCTTTGTGCTTTTGGACTAGTGTTAGACACATCGACATTTATAAAGGTATTTTTAGTTACTTTGGCACTTTAAGTGGAGATTGGTTAACAACTGTTACATTGTACTGAGATCTTTTTTAAAATGTGTCTGTGTCTATGAAGAATGTTGCACCTGAATGCAGGTGCCCTCAGAGGCCCGAATAGAGCATCTGGTCCTCTGGAACTGTAGTTACAGTAGCTGTGAGCTGCCGTATATAGATGCTAGGAACCAAACTCGGGTCCTCCACAAGAGCAGTACACACTCTTAACCTGTGAGCCATCTTTCTAGCCCTCTACCGACCTCTTTAAAAAGTTCTTTTTAGGGTTGGGGATTTAGCTCAGTGGTAGAGCGCTTGCCTAGCAAGTGCAAGGCCCTGGGTTCGGTCCTCAGCTCCAGAAAAAAGGAAAAAAATTCTTTTTAAAATTCTGGGGCAAGTGTGATACCTCCTGTTGTTGTTTTTTGCTTTTTTGGGGAGGCCCACCACCCAGCACCCAAATAAATCATGCACGGAGGCTTATTCTTAATTATGATTGCACAGCCTTAGCTTGGCTTGTTTCTTGCCAGCTTTTCTTAACTGTAAACTAACCTGTCTGTCTTTTGCCTCTGGGCTTTTCCTGTTCTCTGTTTTTGTATACCTTTCTTTCTTACTCGGTTGCTGGTTGTGTAGCTGGGTGGCTGGCCCCTGATGTCCTCCTCCTTCTCTCGCTCCTAGATCTCTCCTCTCCCAGATTTCTCCTTCTGTTAATTCCCTCTGCCTGCCAACTCCACCTATCCTTTCTCCTGCCTCACTATTGGCTGTTTAGCTGTTTATTAGACCATCAGGTGTTTTAGACAGGCACAGTAACACAGCTCCACAGAGTTAAACAAATGCAACATAAACAAAAGTAACACCCCTTAAAATAATATTCCCCAACAAGTTCCCTTGTTGCCAAGCTTGACAGCCTAAGTTCGATCCCTGCACCACATGGTAGAAAGAGTAAACCAATCCCCATAATTCCCACAGGTTGTTCTCTGACTTCCACAGTGCTTCTGCGCATGTGCGCCTGTGCACACACTCGCACACGGGATGCAGTAATGAACATCTGGTTTGGGGACTTTTAAATTAATTTATATTAATTTATGCACATGCTTCATATGTGCATAACTGCTTGGTTATCATTTGTGCCTTCATACTGCTCTTGTTATCAACACTGTATGGATAAAGGTCAAGGGCCCTGCTAGACATCCTAAAATATAAAAGATACCCTACACAGCAAAAAGTTAGCCTTCCCCAAGTGTCTGTAGGACTGGTCTAGACTAAAATGCCTTTAATGACTTCCCCAGGGTACATCTTCACAAACGCAGAGTTTACAGCACTTTATTTTTATTTTATTTTTAGGGTTTGTGAAACAGGACCCCCTGACAATCAGCCCCTCAATGATAATCAACAAAGGAACTGTGACTATTTTGTTGACAGCCTTTTTGAGGAAGCAGAGAAGGTTGGTGCCAAATGCTTGTCCCCCACTGAACAGAAGAAACAGGTAAATAAATGTCTGTTACTTATTGGCCTCGAGGAGGACCGCTCAAGTCAAAACTACCTTTGCAATAGTAAAGCTATTATTCCCATTTTCATTGTGTGGAATTTGCACCGTGTCAGAAAGCGATGGGTAGAGTTGTTGGCGTCTGAGCAGGAGGCAAGGCAGTCACAACAAACTTGAGTTATAAGTTATTGTATTATTTACTTGACTTTACAAACCAGGTCAATGTTGCTTCCAGTTACGAATGCCTGTGCTGGGGCTGAGGGTGGAGCTCAGCTGGTAGACTGCTTTCACAAAGCTCTGCGTCAACCCAGCACTTCATAAACTGGACATGATGATTTACATCTGCAATCCCGACACTTGGGAGATGGAGAATCAGGAAAACTGGAGGCCGAAGGTGTCCTCGGCCACATAAGTAGTTCAAGGCTGGAATATTCAGGATGGGCGGAAGCCAGGGCCATGGCAGTTAGAATGCTTGCCTTGCCGAAATAAGTGTGAGGACCTGCACTGGGACTCCCAGAAGACTCATTCCCAGGGCTGGAGAGGCAGAGACCCAGATGATCCCTGTGCTTGGTGGCTAGCCAGTCAAGCTGAATCGGTGAACTCCAGGGTCAGTAAGAGATCCTGTCTCAAAAAAGGAGATGGGAAGGACTGAGAGGTGACTCACGGAGTAAGCACACCGCTGCCAGGCCCAACAGTCTGAAACCCACAGGGTAGGAGAGAACTGACTGAGCCATCTAAGAAACTTGTGGTTTTTGTTTTTCAACACAGGGTTTCTTTGTGTAACTTTGGCTGTTCTGAAACTCACGCTGTAGACCAGGCTGGCCTCAAACCTGCCTCTGCTTCCAAAGTGCTATGATTAAAGGTGTACACCACCACTGCCCAGCTTTGGAAACATTTTAAAATACCTTTGCAACTGCATACCTATATAAGTTTTTATTTTTTTAAAGATATTTCAATCATTATAGTACCAATTATAAACTTTGATAAATCATAGTTTAAAAAGTAAACAAAGACCTGGAAATGTATCACATTTACTTCTTTTATGTGTTTGAATGTTTTGTCTACATGTTAGATTTGCATGGCTTAGGGGACCACTGTTTTCCAAATGACTAATATATATGTTATTATTTTAAAGTCATACATGAGCTGGGTATGGTGGCACAGGCCTGTAAACTCAGAACTTGGGCTAAGGTAGGAGGATCTGGAGTTTAAGGCCAGCCTAGGCTATTTAGTGAGAGCAAGGTCAGCCTTTCTTACAATGCATTCCTTTCTTTACTGCCTTGTAGGTAGATGTAAATATAAAATTGTGGAAAAACGGATTCACAGTCAATGATGACTTTAGAAGTTACTCTGATGGTGCAAGTCAGCAGTTTCTGAACTCCATCAAAAAGGGGTAAGCAGGATCTAGTAGAAGGGTATTTCAGGCATGTTTCATGTGAAAGAATCATTGTAGTGATTATTATGCTCTTTTACACATTCATTGACATACTGTTGCTTCTGTCAATTCACATCTCTTTCCTCGGGGGCGGGGGAGTGTAGTGTGTTTGTTTGTTTGTTTGTTTTAAATAACAGCCAGAGCTGGAGAGATGGTTTAAGAGTTTTGGCTGCTTTAGTCTGGGGCCTCTTCTGGCCCCCAAGGGCATCTGCCCATGCATATACTATACACAGGTGTAAACAAATGTAAAATCTTTGAACAGCAGTCTCATTTAGTCTCTGCTAGCCTTGAAATCCAAGGTATAAGCTACCACAACTAGCTTAAATTGATCTTTCCCTTTCTTCCTCCCACGCCCACCCCTTCCCTCTTACTCTCCCTCTAGGCTGGCCTTGGATTTAACAATGGTCTGGGAGCTGGGATTAAAGGCATGGGTACCATGCCCACCCCCAGTGCCCTTTTCTTTGTTTTTTATTTTTTGAGACAGGGTTTCTCCGTGTAACAATCCCTGCTCTCCTGGAATTGTAGTCCAGGCTGGCCTTGAACTCACAGAGATCCTTCGGCCTCTGCCTCTTTGCGCTAGGATTAAAGATGTGGCCCATCTTTACACCTGGCTTGTAATGCCTTTTTTTTTTTTTTTAAACATTTTCTTAAAGAGCTATAACTAATTTTTTTTGTGGTTTGCTTTACTGATATAGGGTCCCAGAACACAATCTTGGGTAACTTAGAGTGTACTATGTAGACCAGGCTGGCCTCAAATGGGATTATGGAAATGCACAAATAAACCCAGATTACAACTATAATTTTGAAGTTTAGGAATTTGAATTCTGATCAACCACAGTCTTGCCACTTACTCCTTAATGTCTTCTTTGTTATTCCACGTTTAGTCATTTTATCTTTATGATTATAAAGTTTAAAATTATCAATCTAAGTATTATACATGGTTTGTCTAGAAAATCCAAACATTTTTGAGGGGAGTGGTAATCTGTATTGTTTTTATTTGAGACATTGTCTTACGCAGCCCATGTGACCTCAACATAGTAAAGAATGACCTTGAACTTCTTTTTCTTTGTTTTTTCAAGACAGGGTTTCTCTGTGTAGCCCTAACTGTCCTGGAACTCATTCTGCAGGCTGGCCTTGATCTCACAGATCCACCTGCCTCTGCCTCCCCAGTGTTGGGAATAAAGGTGAACTTCTTTTTTTAAACATCTACTTATTTATTGATGTGGTGGAATACATGGAGGAGCATGTGTAGATATCAGGGACCAACCTGTAGGAGTCAACTCTCTCTACTGGGTTTCAAACTCAGGTCATCAGACATATTGGCAAGTGTCTACCCACTAAGCCCTCTCATTGGCTTGGAGCCTGAACTTCTGGTGTAATCCAGGCCTCCATGCATACATGCTAGTCACTAACTATGTCTCCAGTCCCTAAAAGTGTTTTAAAGCATTAAGAAAAGCTTGAAAATTACCAATAATTTTACTACTCAGAAATAGCTGCAATTAACATTTTTGTTGAATTTTCATTCCTGTGAAAGTGAAAAAAATTTCATTTTGTTGGCATTTATGTGCACTGATTTATATATAACATGTATATATTTATTTATAAACCAGTTTTTAATTTTCCATCATGAGCTCTTTGAATATATATTCTCACAATGATAACTTATTATTCATATATATATATATATATATATATATATATATATACATACCCACACACTAATTTTTCTTGGCAATTGAGGCTATTTAACTTTTATTACTATAAGAAGTATTTTATTAGGCATGGTGGTGCTTACCTTTAATCAAGGCAGATAAAGGCAGATCTCTATGAGTTCAAAGACAGCCAGGACTACATAGTAAGATGTCACAGTTTGTCTGTTTATCAGTGGTTAGATGTTTGGGTCATTTTCATATTTATAGCTGTTAAAAATATATTCCTATGCAAGTGTTTTGCTTGTTTGTTGGTTGGTTGGTTGGTTTTGTTTTATTTTTTGTTTTGCTGGGCTGTGGATTAAACTCAGAACTATATGTAAGCCAGGCAAGTACTCTACTACTGAGCTACACCCCCACAACCCTGTATAAATTAATTGGTTTGGGGGAGATATCAGGTCTCATATAGCTCAGGCTGACCTCAAGTTCATTACTGACTATTACCTTGAGCGCCTTACCCTTCTGTCTTTACCACTCAAATGCTAGGATTACTTAGCCCAACTAAGTTTTTGTTTATAAATTTTTTTTAATTACATGCATGGGGGGTAGGTGCATTTTATACATGTGTGCAGATGCCTGCAGAGGCCAGAGGCATCATATCCCCTGGAACGGAAGTTAGAGGACATTGTAAGCCACCTGACATGGATTCTGGAGCCAAACTTGAGTCTTCAGGAAGAGTGGACTGTGCTTTTAACCGCTGATCTCTCTAGTCCTTGGCTAAGTTTTTTTTTTTAATTTATTTTTTAATTACACTCATAATATTCATTAATTTTACACTCATATTAATTACATTTGTGGTATTCATTGATCATATTCACAGTATTCATTCAATAATTATATTTATGGTATTCATTAACTACATTAATTGTATTGATTTATTACATTCATGATATTATGTCCTGATACTACTGTCCATTTGTGGGACTTTTCCATCACACAAAACAGAGATTCTGTACTTAGGAAATCACTGCTCTATATTCCTTTCTTCTCCATCTTGAGATAACATCTGATCTTTCTGTCTCTATGAATTTGTATATTCTATATATTTTATGTAATAGAATTCTATAGTATTTGTCCTTTTTTAATGTAAAAACATTTTATGTACAACTGCAGGAGAAATAATACACAGATAGCCTGAACGTAAAAACAGGTTATAAGCCGGGCGGTGGTGGCGCACGCCTTTAATCCCAGCACTCGGGAGGCAGAGCCAGGCGGATCTCTGTGAGTTCGAGGCCAGCCTGGTCTCCAAAGCGAGTTCCAGGAAAGGCGCAAAGCTACACAGAGAAACCCTGTCTTGAAAAACCAAAAAAAAAAAAAAAAAAAGGTTATAATTCAAAAGTCCAGGGTTATTTGAAACAGTAAAATTTTTTCTCTATAGAAAATAGTAAAAATGATAACATTTCCCAATAAGCCCTTTTAAGCCAAATGATATCTGAATTATACATATAAATATTGATTAGGTTCTGGGATACAGAAGAAACCTATCTTCATCTGTTCAGAGAGCTATGTTTTACTTAAGTTTGTAAGTGAGATTCCTATTCATCTTCCCCTTCACTGTTTGATTTACGACAGACATTTTTCTATACCATGCCTTGCTTATATGGTATATAGATTAAACCCAAGGCCTGCGCATGCTAGGCAAGTGCTCTACCAGCTAAGCTACCCCCTTAACCCATACATTAACTAATACAAATCATGTAGTTCTTTTGGCATAGGGAATGTATTTCAGAGAAAGGGCAAACAGGAGCTTTATCATTTTCTTTTCTTTTGAAGGGAATTACCTTCAGAATTACGGGGAATTTTTGATAAAGAAGAGGTGGATGTTAAAGTTGAAGATAAAAAAAATGAAGTATGTATGTCTACAAAGCCCGTGTTCCAGCCCTTCTCGGGACAGGGTCACAGACTAGGAAGGTAAGTACGGTTATTATCTGTGTTTTCCATTATTTTAACCATATAGAACTTGATATTTCTCCTGCTAAAAATGGTTGTTTTTTCTGGTATTAGGGCTCTAACCTAGGGCCCATAAACATGTAAGGCAAATACTTATTACTGAAATACATCCCCAACTCCCAAATGAGACTTTTTTTTTAAAGGTTGTATTGGTCTTGGTTTTGGTTTTGGTTATGGTTTTGGTTTTGGTCTTGGTTTGCTTTGTTTGTTTTAGGCAGGGTCTTTATATATATATGTCTTTATATATCAAAGGATAGCTTTGAACTTCTTGTCCTCCTGCCTCCACCTCCCTAGTGCTGGGATTACAATGTTTAACACATGCTCAGTTTTATGGGGTATGGCAGATTGGACCGAGGATTTGTGTATGCTAAGCAAGCACTCTACCAACTGAGCAAGGCCAGTCCCTTGTTTTCATTTACTAGTAGTGGGAAGGCATATACAGTTTCAACTTGACATATAGAAACTTCTAGCTGTACCTTTCAAAATACTTTGCTTTTTTCCCCCTTGATTACTCAAGGGCTAACCTCTGTAGAGAAAGTAATTTCTTTTAGAGATTCATCCTGTACCCCAGGTGATGCTAATTTACATGTCATTCTGTATGCTTACAGTTCAACTGGGTGTGCCTAATTTCATTTGATCCTAGAACATTATATGTTGTGAATATAACTAACATATTTATTACTGAAGGAGTAGTTGTGACTTATAAAACTCTTCCTAGAAACCGAGCTTCATTTTAAGTAAATTTTTTTATTATGAGAAAACTTGTATCTGACTTTGTTGTTTGGATTTTCTTAGTGCTACACCAAAAATCGTTTCTAAAGCAAAGAGTATCGAAGTTGAAAATAAAAGTGCCCTGTCTGCTGTTTCACTGAACAACTTGGAGCCCATCACCAGGATCCAGATCTGGTTGGCCAACGGGGAAAGGACTGTCCAAAGATTTAATGTTTCTCATAGGTCAGTCTTGTTTCTGCGCTTGCCTGATTGTCTCCAATTGTAAATTTCATTTCTCCTTTTGAGTTTAGATGACACTGATTTTTGAGCTAATGAAAGCTTTTTTGTTTTGTTTTGGTTTTTTTGTTTTGTTTTGGTGTTTTTTTGTTTTTAAGACAGGGTTTCACTGTGTAGCTATGGTGCCTGTCCTGGATCTAGCTCTGTAGACCAGGCTAGCCTTGAACTCACAGAGATCCACCTGGCTCTGCCTCCCGAGTGCTGGGATTAAAGGCATGCACCACTGCTGCCCAGCCTTATGCAAGCTTTTTTAAAGAAATAGCTCTCTTAAGGTTAATGTGTCAATCAACATTGGATTCTTAGACTCCACTATGTTTAGTCGAGGGTATTTTTTGCTTTGTTTTGGGGTTTTTAAACTCAGTATCATGTTGACTTGGCCTTCTGTACTGTAGTTAGTTCATTCTCTGTCTGAGTATTTTTTATTGAGAGGCAGTGGATCTCTGTGAGTCAGGCCAGCCAAGGCTGCACAGTGAGACCCTGTTTCAAAACAAAAAGTTATAGAACAAGTTCACTGTAATGCTATTGATAGTTAAGTAAGCTTGTTTCGAAGTCTCTTTCTCCTGTGTTTCCTGGTATGACTTTGTGGCTCTCAGCTGCGCTCATTTGCAGGTTCCTCTGAGGGAGCTCTGAGGAGCTCTGCAGGTCACTGCCTCTGGGTCTGTTCCTTCTGTCTCCCACTTTCTTAAACCGTCAAAGGAGCTGGCCCTGTCCTCATAGCAAAGTTAGAGGCCCAAGGGGCAGTCTCCTTTGAGTAAGAGTTCACTTGTGTTACTCAGTATTACACTCCACTGGCCATGTTCTGTGTGTACAGAAGACTGTCTATCTGTCTATCCTCTCCCCTCCCATGGTGTCCATTTTAAATCAGATGCCTGCATCTGCTCTGGACTCTCCATTCTGTGTTTCATTGGTCTGTTTTTCTTTTTCTTTTTCTTTTTCTTTTTTTTTTTTTTTCAACACAGGGTTTCTCTGGGTAACAGTCCTGGCTGTCCTGGAACTCTCTTTGTAGACCAGGCTAGCCTTGAACTCACAGAGATCCACCTGCCTCTGCCGCCCAAGAGCTGGCATTAAAGGCATGTGCCACCACTGCCCAGCTTTTTTGTTTTGCCTGTCTGCTTGTTTGTTTGTTTGTTTGAGACAGGGTCTTATTCTGCATCCTTCTGTGTCATTCAGGCTGGCCTCAGACTGAAGGCCGGGGTTGTAGTCATGTGCCACGCACCATACCAAGCTTTAGACTTTCTTTTTTCCCATTGGAGTGTTGGTTCTCTTTTTCAGGGATGCGTCTTTTAAAGTCTGTTGGTTGCTCTGTGTGTGTGTGTGTGTGTGTGTGTGTGTGTGTGTGTGTGTGTGTGTGTGAGTGTGTATGTGATGGGGAGGAGCTATGGCAGGCAGAGGACAGCTTGGTGAAGTTGTTCTCTCCTTCCACATTTCCATGGCTTCCGCAGGTTGAATTCATTTCCTCAGGTTTGCATGGCAAGTGCACGTGCCCACAGAGACATCTCCCAGCTGGAGTGACACATACATAGTTTCCCCAAGGAGGCAGGTCTAGGGCTATCATCTTTCCTCTTTTGCTTCCCTTTACTTTGAATCTTTTTTTATTCTTTTTGTGTGTTTGTGTGTGTATAAGAGTGCGTTGCTGTATTTTCTGAATAGTTGTTTTGTTTGCTGTTGGGTTTTTTTGTTGTTGTTCTTTTGTTTGTTTTTGTTGTGAGACAGAACAAAAACTTACCATGTGACCCTAGCTGGCCTAGAACTCATTATATAGATCAGAATGGCCTTGATATTCACTCTGCTTTTTTACATTCTATGTATGTATGTATGTATGTATGTATGTATCTGTCTGTCTGTCTGTCTGTCTGTCCGTCCGTCTATCTTGTGTGAGTGGGTGGTTAGGTAGGGAGTACACATGCACCCTGCGTGGGTGGGGATGTCAGAGAACTACTTCTGAGAGTCTATTCTCTTTCCATCTTGAGTCCTGGGAGCTCAGTCAGGTTGTCAGTTTTGGCAGCGAGTGCTTTCACCCACAATTACAGCGTTTCAAGTTTACATTTCTTCTTCGAGGTAGGTTGGTTGGTTGGTTGTTTCTTTTTTTGTTTTTGTTTTTGTTTTTGTTTTTTAGGCCAGTATTCTACCACTGAACTATCCTGTTTTTACTTTGCATTAACTGTGGGACAGTTCTCACCAAATTGCCAGGCAGGCCTTGAACTTTCTCTGGATCCCAGGCATTTTTCTCATCTTTTGTAGTTTCTGTTTGTTTGTTCATTTGTTTTTGAGTTAGGATCTCACTATCCCAGGCTTAGGAAGTAGAGGCAGGAGGATCAGAAAAGAAGTTCAAACATATCCTCAGCTACATGGCAGGTTCGAGACCAGCCTGGGCTACATGAAATCCTGTCTTGAAAAAATAGATTTTATAACAGGTTGGAGGTGTATCTCAATGCTTGCACAGAATCTTGGGTTTGATCGCCATCATTAAAAAGTACAAAAAAAGTTTGCACCACTGCACAGCTGGCACATGATGAGCATGGATCACAGAGAACACAGAGAAACCTTGACTGGAAAAACCAAAACCCACAGAGTTGAACTAACTGATGGACATTCAAGAGTGCGATGATCATGGGCTGAAGATGTGGCGCAGTTGGCAGAGTGCATGCGCACACACACATCAGATTTAAAAGTCACCTAGAACCTGAGCTTCAGCTGACTAGTAGGAGTTCTTGGCTAGCATGTCTGAGCCTCTGGGTTCATTCCCAAAGGATAGGGAGCTTGGGATGTAGCTGTGTAGCTCAGATGGTAAAGGACCTGCCTAGCATACCCGAAGCCTTGGGTTCAATCCCTAGTACCACATAAACTGGACATGGTGTCACATATCTGTAAACTTAGCACTGGCCTGTAATCCAAGCACTGCTTTAAAAAACAAATAAACAAATGACTGGTTATATCATACAAAACTTTCTCTAGTCTCTATTTTAACAAATCCAAATAAATACCTATACTACAAGTTGATTTCATAAATTAATAGTTTGTGGTATTTTGCAGGGTGAGCCACATCAAAGACTTCATTGAAAAATACCAAGGATCTCAGAGAAGCCCCCCCTTTGCCCTGGCAACGGCTCTTCCTTTTCTCAGACTTCTGGATGAGACGCTGACATTGGAAGAAGCAGATTTACAGAATGCTGTAATCATTCAGAGACTCCAGCAAACCGCGGAGCCTTTTAGAAAACTCTGATAGTTTTGAGTTTTGAGAGACTGAGAGAAGTGATGGTTGGAAGTGGACATGCAGAAGTGGGAGACAGAAGTCAGTTTGCCTGAGCTTGTGGTTTGAGTGCTACTTAATTCCTTAGGAGGGTGTTTAAATAATCACAAGTTAGGAGAGCAATGTATGACTGGAAACCACAGTTAATGCACTTTTCTCAAAGGCCACTCAGAAAAAAATGTGTGTCTTCAAATAGTAGTTAACCAACATGATATATTAAATAGCTACATAATTAATCTTCATGTGGTCTAAATTAGCAGAGTATTAGCATTGAAACATTACTTCCAAGTAGCAGATATTAATATGTTAGCTCTCTCAGTTTTTAAATAGCAATACATTAAATATTGTACATGACATGTTAAAAGCATCAATGTTATCATTGTATTGCCTATACCCAACCCTCACAGCTTCTCAGTTTTCACTCTGTGATGGCAAGAGATATTCAAGTATTAATTTAGCAAGAGTATCTAAGATGTATAATCTTTTAGGAATAAAATTGTGTAGCTTAGTACAATGTTAGTATTAATGTGCCTACACACTTTTCTATACCTTCTATATGTAATTTTATGGGCTGAGGTAGATGGGTTCAATGGTAGAGTGTTTGCCAAGCATATATGAGACCCCAGGTTCAATCAATCCCCAGCAAATTAAAAAAAAAAACAAAAAAACAAAAAAAACCTTTTAAATATGAAATGTAAAAGCATTCACAAAAATTCTCCAAGAACCACAGTTGATTCTCTTCCTACTTTCTTCCCAAAAACTAGGAATTAATTTTTAGCTAACATTTGTAATTAGCCATTCATTTGCACCACTCAACTAAAATCTACTTTATCATATTACAGATTTGTGAATGTTTCTTCAGTTCACAAAAAGTACACATTTTCTACTTCATATCACAGTAAACCTGTATAGACATTCTAGGAAACATGCTTAGTGTATTATACTTTTAACTGAAAACCAATTATGTTTCAATTTTCAGATTAAATCCCCGTGTTTGGAAATAAGTTAAATGAACTATTTTGCATATGATCTATTGAATTAAACTTTAAGTAATTAAAATATAAATAAAAATTAATAAAAACAAAAGTGAAGTATATATTATAGCAAGGATTAAGTGGCCCATACCAGCAACAGTATCCATAGGGTGCTGGATGTATGCTATAAACCTTTTATGTGAGTGAACTATTTTGCAAATGGTCTATTGAATTAAACCTTAAGTAATTAAAATACAAATAAAAATTAATAAAAACAAAGGTATACATTGTAGCAAGGATTAAGTGGCCTATACCAGCAACAGTATCCATAGGGTGCTGGATGTATGCTATAAACCTTTTATGTGAGTTATATGTATAATAGTATTAAAAACTCAAAGTTTGGCCAGGTGATGGTGCATACCTTTAGTCCCAGCACTCTGGAGGCAGACACTGGCAGATCTGAGTTCGAGGCCAGCCTGGTCTACAGAGTGAGTTCCAGGACAGCCAGGGCTATATAGAGAAACCCTGTGGGGTGTGGGGGGGGGAACCTCAAAGTTTTCAGATATTTATTCCTTTAAAAATAATAACTTCCAAGCTGCCCACAGTGGTGCATGCCCTGTAGCTGTCACTCACACCCTCACAGCAAACTGAGAGGGGAGGGTCACTTGAGCCCAGGAATTCAGATCGGCCTAAGTAACACAGCAAAGTCCTGTCTCTATAATAACAACTTTCAATCCTGGAGGGGTGGCTCAGCAGTTCAGAGCACTGGCTGCATTTGCTGTGGACCCAGGTTCAATTCCCAGCACCCACACGGCAACTCACAATCACCTGTAACTCCTGATTCAAGGCATCCAGCTCCCTCTCCTGACCTCTGTGGGTACTGCACTCAAGTGATACAAGGCAGGAAAAGCACATATACACGTTAATTTTTAAAAAGATTTAAATAAATAATAATTTCCAAAGCATGAAAAGATTTCTTAAGAAAGGTGACATTGTATTTTTTCCCAAAAGTTTGTCTGACAATGAATATAAATGATTCTCACCTGTTCCTGTATTCACTATGTTGTAGTATCACTCACTTTATAGCCTCTAGAAGACAGCCCTTTTCATTGGTGAGAGTGAAAAAGAAACGTAACACTACGTGACTAGGAAAGACATCCTGACAGAGGGTCATTTGGGAGTCCTTTCCAAAGGGCCAATACCTGGCCAAACATGGTAGCCCACATCTGTGATCATAGCACTTGGGAGGCTGAGGCAGAAGGATTACCATGAGGTCAAGGGCAGCTTGGGCTGCAGAATGAGACTGTCTTAAATAAACAAAGTCCATTGCTGCCACCTTCCACAGACATGATTCACTGTGTCTGACATGGTGCCAGCTCCATCTGGAATCTCGAGTGATTCGTAGGTAGTTAGTATAACGATGCAGGAGTTCTGTGCTAGGCCTGAGTCCTGTGGAAATCCACCCTGTGTGCTTCAGCACAGACAGTGAACCACTCCGCTGAAATGCAGCTTCTGCACCTCACTTAGCTAAATTTACTCAGGCTGTTCTCTTTAAGCTGAACCATTCATGATGTAACCTGTGCCTTGCCTCCCAGCCACAGATGAGGCAGGACTGGAAAGTGTGAATGAGGTTTTAACTAAGGCTCAGGAATGCCAAGAGGGAACCCGTGTGCATAACTGGATGTCCTGGATCAGCCCTTTCTTTTGTAGTCCTATTTTAAAGACGCTCTCTTCCCTAGCTCCAGCCTTCCACATGCCACACCCTGTTTTTTAGGTGGGCGGTGTGGAATAGAGGATGAAGGAGAGCATTTTCATTTCGCCCTTAACCTAGGAATTCAGCAGGTACCTAATAGAAAACTATTTATTGTCAATAATGTTTACATAGCAATATCAGAGCCCTCTTTAGCAAATAGAAATAATTACGTTCTTAACAAAAAAAAGAGGATAGTAAAATCGATAATTTTATCTTTCAAATATAGACAAAACCTTCTGATTGTTAATATAGTCAGGAATCTCTAAGGAAATGTTTCATATAGGTCTATCATGAAACCTTTCTATATGCATAGTTGTAATTTATGAAAGGCCTCTCACAAGAATGTTTCTCATGTATCTACCAAAAAAGTAAAAAAAAGCCTCCTTTGTGGATTTTCCAGTTCCTCATTAACCAGAAGCTACAGGGGGTTTCTTGTGTATCTTGTAGAGTACATGCCAGTGGGAGGTTCCAATAGGAAGAACAGTCATCAGCAATAACTTGTGTTTTTTTAAACTGTGAAAATGTTAGTGTAAAGCATGTTCTTGATGATAATCATCTGATAAAGCTGTTTACTTGAAAATTCAGAAGTTGTGAAGCTGCTAGACTCCTTACTACAGGTTGACTTTGGAAGCATAAATGGCCAAGGGAAGCAAAACCTGAAATGAATGAACATCTTAGGCATGGAATGCAATCTGACCCAAGTCATTGCTTCAAATCTGTCACTAGTCCTTTATCTTGTGGATAAGATGGACATACAGAAGTACATGTCTGATTTACACATCCGAATCTGCTAGCTAGATTACTATGCATTCAAAGCTAAAATAATCTTACTTTATCAGTCAGTGTGCGTCATGATGTTTCCATACATTGACAATGCAGTATGTGTGTATTTATTTTAGTGCCTTAATATATTTTTGATGTGGTATTTTGCTAATGGTTAAACGAACTGTTCTCTTAAAACACTGTTCATTGAAAGGGTTTGTTAAATGATTTACACTTGTTATAAAATAGTACATGTGAATGCTTTTGTCATTTGTTTATTTGGCTAAGTCATTCAGTTTGAGAATCAATGATTATTTATTAGATGCCTTTTCTTTAACCAATGTTATTTTCATGCTCAGAAATGTGAAAAAGTGATATTTTAGTACCAATCCAACAGTTGTATTTGTTCTAATGACATAGCATGGAGGTTTATTAATACACTCCTTTGTTTTTCTTTGCCAAAGAACAAACCACTTCGGTAAAAAGTTGCTTACCACACTGGATCCTCAGTTAGAAGTGGCTTACTCATTACTTTTATATCTTGCTCTTTGTCATTTGCTTTAAATTGTTTTGGCACAGACAATTCATACTCATAATTCATACTCATTATGGAAAGTTATAAAATACAGATCTTCTAAAGATAATCTCAGTATAAATTGACGTGGGTTCTCAAGATAGCTGCACCGCCAGGCACAAAAAAAAAAAATAGTCAATGATTTTTTTTAAATGTATTCAACTATATTATTCAACCAGGATATAATTTTGGAAATTTGAATCTCCTTGAAAAGGAACTCCATCTGGGCGTGGTGGCACATACCTTTAATCCCAGCACTCGGGAGGCAGTTCGAGGCCAGCCTGGTCTACAATTGGAGTTACAGGACAGTCAGGGCTACACAGAGAAACTGTCTCTAAAAAAGATCATACACAGCCACAGCCAGCATGAGCATGTTTTTATGTCCTTATAGTTTATCTGTGTATCTTTAAAATGAGATTTTTTTTTGTTATTAAGAGAGTTATTTGTATATATCCCATTACAAGTGCTTTATAGTTTGTGAATGTTATCTCCCACACTTGGGAGAACACGAATACCTTGCCACATGTTGTGATTATTTGCAGCAAAAAGTTTGTCATTTTACTGTATGTAGTTGAGCTTGTGCCTGTGTCCTGAGGAACAGTGGTCTAGTATGTACATTGCACCTATTGCTGCTGGACTTAAGGTCACACCGGGTTGAGCAGTCCACCCTCCCTGCACTAACTCAAAGAGCCCGATGAATAGAGGAAAGGGAGGAGGCATATTCACTGTGAGCGCAGTGAGGAGAGTAACCAAAGGGGCCAGTGACCTCCCCAGTCCGTCTCCGCAAGGGAGTGGAACTCAGCAGTCCGGCCAGGACTAACAGACAAGTGGAGATCTCTCTCTAAGAAGTTCCTTCTCTGGCTGCCCAGGGCCTCTTCTCCCAGAAAGAGTTTTTTGATTTTGTTGTATTGGTTTTGGGGGGGGGGGCGGTTGTTGTTGTTTTGTTTTGTTTTGAGGGGTGACTAATTTCTGGGGCCCATTGTTTCAGCAGTCTGATAATACAAGGCAGGCAGGTCACACTATTTTGACAAGAGATTTATTTATACAGTGTGGTCCTTTGCCTTTTTTGTTGTTGTTGTTTTGTTTTGTTTTTCCAAGATAGGGTTTCTCTGTATAGCTTTGCGCCTTTCCTGGAACTCACTCTAGTCCAGGCTGGCCTCGAACTCACAGAGATCCGCCTGCCTCTGCCTCCCGAGTGCTGGGATTAAAGGCGTGCGCCACCACCGTCCGGCTGGTCCTTTGTCTTTTAAAGCACTTCCTGGAATATTGCACACACCACACTTAACTCATCTGCCAGGACTTGGTTGCACAGACGTACCTACCAGTTACCTATAGGAAAGCCTGGGAAATGTGTACTGAAAGCCTGAAGTACAGCTATAATTTTAGTCTGAACAAGTGGAGTGTATTGCTTCATTTAAAGAATAAATTTATTTGCTGGCTTTCACCCAAGGTGGGGTTAGCTGAGAGTTTCTGTCTACAAGTTGGCCAAGAAAAGAAAATCGTCCCAGAGGGCTTGGCAGCTTTCCCCAGGTGTGTGGCGATTGACCGGAAACTTGGAGGTGTTGGGTATCCTCAAGCTGCTGCCACAGACTGCAGAGGGACTGCTGGGGCTCCCGCGGGCCCGGGCCGCGCCCACTTGGCCGGACCCACCCCTCGTACAATAGCGCCCGGCGCTGCCACAGTCAGAGACAAGCAGCCTGCGGATGTCGCCTCACGAACCCACCCCGGCTCCGGTTGCAGAGCCTCACACCCAGGAGCCAGGCTCGGTGAGCGCCAGGAGGGCGAGAGGGGAGCGGGCTGCTCGGCGCTCCCATGGGCAGGGAAGACAGGCGCCTGCCATAGCCCTTTATCCAGATGTTGGGCAGAGTATAGAGTTTGGTGCCCCACTGGAACACCCTAGAGAAAACGGGATGGCACCCAGAGTCCTGATGTGAAGCAACTAATAGGCAGGCAGGAAGGACCAGGTCTCTAGTGTCCTGATCCCAGGCCACCGCTTCAGCCCCGGCAGATGTTGGTAAGGGGGCTGCCTGCCTTCCCCAAACTCAAAGCTGCTCCAATGGACTTAGCCTCCCTCTGAAACCCCGGTGCTGCCCAGATACCGAGTTCTCCTTAGAAAGACGATCCCCCGGGTGCCCAGGCGGGGGGCTTTGGAGGTATGGGGAGAGGGTAGATTGGAATCCAAGGTGTTCTTAGACCCTCTGCGTTCTCTTCGTGGGTAGAGCTCGGGCTGGGGCTAATGTGGAGACTGTTGCCAATGCCAGAGAGGGGTTAAGAGCCTCGGGCTGTGTCGCGCTCTGTTCAGAACCTACCTCAGTTCCACTGGCAAGGTGTTCCTGCGGCTTCAATAGACTACCACCTCCATCCTCTATCTTTTATTATTATTATTGAGAGATTTCTATTCATTTTACATACCAACCACAGATTCCCCTCTCTTCCCTCCTCCCGCCCCCCCCCCATCCCCTATCTTGACTCAGTGTTTACTGAGTCAGGCAACTCAGAGCAAAAGAAAGAGGCACCCCTCAACTGGGAGACCCCTGGTGCCTCGGTGTGCCTGTAATCCCAGTTCCTGGCTGGGGAGACTGAGGCAGGAAGATTCCTTGAGGTTCTGGGAAGCATAGTAAGACCTGAACAATCTTAACAACCAGAAAAGGGGATGAGTAAAGATGTAGCCCAGTTTCAGAGGGTTTGTCTATCATGGTAAGACTTCTCCCATACTGGGAGTGGGGCAGAGGGCCCTTTGGGGACTCTCATTTTCCAGAAAAATTCAGGGAATTGAGGTGATATATTAATGGCAAGAAGAAAGAAAGAAAGAGAGAGAAAGAAAGAAAACAGATTGCCACGAAGCATCAGTGTTTAATTATCCTTAATGCTATGGGGTGTATACGTCTGCATTTTACTTGTCAAGAAACTGAGGCTCAGCAAGGCTAGCCCTGCCTAGATCACACAGTCAGTTTGTCAGTTTGTAAAATGTAGATTCCGTGGACTGACGGGGTAAGGCGACCAAATGATCATTCGGAAGACCGCAAGACTGTATCATCTCAGTTTCTTTTGGAGTTTGTCTGGCTGGTCTTCTATTATCTAAAACCTCTACAGGCCCATTTAGGGGGAAACAAGAGACTCATTATGGGATGGGAATCCACTCACGCTGGATTCTACCAACTAAGCGTTTCTGGAAGTTGCAATAATGTTCACACAAATATCAGAAAAAGAATGCACCCAGCATTGAGAGCGGTTTCTCGCCTGGGGTAGGAAGCATGTGTGAAGTGGGAGATAAACCTTATCTGGGAAGACCTTCCCTTCCATGTAGCCTGCCTGTGGTGCCTACAAGATACTGAAATGGACAAAGTCTTAGCTTTCTATCCTGCATCCGTCCCCAGGCAAAGGATGAAAAAAATGATTCCTAGCCTTATCTGAACATAGAGTACTTTACAGTGTCCTCGTGGCCATGTATTGCTTTAAAAGCATATATTAAGCACCTACAGTATGCCCAGGTACAAGAGGCACCACATTGAGGGAGAACATTTATGCTCTCAGCTTAAGTGGTCAGGGGGAGAAATAGGAATAAATGAGAATATACCAGACAGTCTGGGCGATTCAGAGACCCAAGTTGTCAGGGAATGTCTCTGAGGAAGGAACATTTAAACTCATACCTGAATGGCAAGCAATCAACTCTTGAAAGACACAAAAGAACCTTCTAGAGAAGACAGAAACACAAAGGCCCTGAGGAAGCAACAGTCTCAACGCGTTTGAACAATAAGAACCTAACACCAAGAAAGCTATTGGAAGGGAGGGAGTGGGATCAGAGTGGGATTCCTGTAGGCCATTTCGAGGACTTGGCTTTTTACTAGACAATAAAGACAGACAAGTTATTGGTTTTAAACAGAGTCTGATTTATGTTATTCGAACAAAGAGCACTGGCTGCTGCAGGGGAGTGGACTAGCGGCAGAGGAGCCACTTAGGAGGCTCACCTGACAGATGTGGCAGGGGAACTGGAAAAGACAGGAACCACCGAGGATGACCAAGGTTGTGTGTGGCCCGAGCCACTGAGCAAACACCAGTGTTATTTAATGCCATGTGGCGAATGGGGTGCGGAGCTGGTTTCACAGTGGGATGGCAGCAAGGAGCCGTGTTTGGACCACGTGGGGCTGTGAGCTGGCAATCAAATGTTTATGACTCTGCTGGATGGCTGAGGGACGGTGATATTCCATGTTCCAGGCTCTTCACTATTTTGTGATACTGCTGGGTTGATAAACAGTCCTCCCAAAAGGAAAGGGGTAAGGTTTGCTGGTGTCTATGGTGTACACATCCCCACCACAGCTGATGCCGGGGACTCGACAGGTGCCTTGCAAAAGTCACAAACATTGGAGGACTGAGTGGGTAAACACCTGCCACCAAGCCTGATGACCTGAGTTCCATACCTAGAGTTCCCATGATGGAAAGAGAGAACAAACTGTGACCTCCACATGTGTGCTGTGGAGCATGCATCTCACACACACGCACACGCACACGCACACGCACACGCACACGCGCACACACACACACACACACATGCACACACAAGTGTAAAATAAACCCAAACACTGAACGATCGATTCTCAGAACCACTGTCTCGGGTCCACCATCATGACAACCTTGTGAAGCTGGCAGGCAATTGCCTCTGATAGATGAGGAAAACATGGCCTAGAGACATAAAGGGATTTATTCAGGGTCATACAGGGGCCCACAGCTCACTCTGATTACTGACTCAGTACTATGTGGCTATGGCAGGAAGCATGGGGGCAGTATGCAAGGAAGAACTTCCCCCCCGGAATGGTTTAGAGGTCACGGTTTAGAATTCTGCTTTTTAATTCTCTCTCACTTCCCTTTAGGATGCTCTGGGGTCAAAATGAGGCTGGGGTTACTGAGTCAGGGAACCTAGGATTTTTATGAGAGTCATTGGGGTGTGGGGAGCTGTTTTGTGTCTCTAGGGATAGGGGTTAGTTCTTGTGTCTCCCCCAGGACAACAGGACCGGTCGCCTGTCAGTCTGTACGAAGGTGTGCTATGGCATTGGTGGAGTCCCCAACCAGGTGGCCTCCAGCGCCTCGGCCTTCTACCTGCAGCCCTTCCTACTCGATGTGGCACAGGTGAGTGTGGGCAGCCGCCCAGGGCCCCCTGGTCTTCCTACCTCCTCTCCACCCATGCTGCCACTTTGGTTTTGGTCGCTAGCCCTGTGACCCACGTTTGAGAGCAACGATAAAAAGGCCATGGAGGGAAATCTCTTCAAAGATACTCATTACATCCTGCTTGTACTAGGAAAATAATAGCCGGATGTGGTGACAGACACTTGTAATCCCAGCATTTCAGCAGAGAGGCAGAGGCACGAGGATCGGGAGTTCAAACCCAGGCTCGGCAGCATGGCTAGTTTGAGGCCAACCCTGTCTCGAAACAAAACAAGATGGGGATAGTTCAACAGGTAGAGTGGTTGTCTAGTGTCTTAGTCAGGATTACTGCTGCTGTGAAGAGACACCATGACCACAGCAACTCTTCTAAAGGAAACATTTCATTGGGGTGGCTTGCTTACAGTTCAGAGGTTCCGTCCATCATGGCAGGGAGCATGGCAGCATGCAGGCAGGCATGGTACTGGAGGAATAAGCAAGTATCCTGCATCTTGCAGGCAACAGGAAGCCAACTGACTCACTGGGCGGTATCCTGAGTATATGAAACTTCAAAGCCCGCCCCCACAGTGACACACTTCCTCCAACAAGGCCATACCCACTCCAACGGAGCCACACCTCCTAATAATGCCACTCCCTATGAGATTGTGGGCTTATGGGGCCAATTACATTCAAACTACCACGCTAGCATGCATGAAATGGGCACAGTGGCACAATCCTATAATCCCAGTAGCAGAGACAGGGTTGGAAGTTGAAGGTCATCCTTGCCTACATACTGACCTTGAGACATGAAACTCTATCTCACTGGTTCTCAACATTCTTAATGCTGCCACCCTTTAATACAGTTCCTCATGTTGTGGTGACCCCTAACCATAAAATTATATCATTGCTACTTCATAGCTATAATTTTTCTACTATTATGAATCATAATGCAAATATCCAATATGCAACCCCCGTGGGGTCGTGACCCAGAGGTTGAGAACAGTGACTTTACACCTCTCCTCACTGGCTCCGATGTCCCTCAGAGCTTTCTGGAATCATGTCCCGGGAAGGAGCCCTTTCCGCCATGGCTGTAGCTCTAGATGAGTTCCCAGATCCCCCTTTCCACGGCAAGCGAGCCTGACTATAGTCTCTGGTTTTGCGGAGCCTTGGCTGTATCTTCTTGATGGTTTCAGATCCCCGCTGCCCAGGTGTCACTTGCCTTGTTCGGAGGGAAGGTGTCTGGGGCAGTTGCGGACCCTGTGGCTGGCTTCTTCATCAACAAAAGCAGAAGGACAAGATCTGGACGACTGATGCCTTGGTGAGCAGTCCCTTGGTGCTTAGATTCCCAACCCCTTGGCCCTAGGTCACTGTCACAGCCTGTTTCTTGGTTGATACCTGTGGATGGTTAGAGGACAAGCCTGTGCGGTGCAGGAGATAAGCTAGGTCAGAATATGAGTCTTACAGTAGTCCAGAGACATGCTTAGGGATTGTCCGTTCCTCATCAGTGGGCACAGGGCTGAACAAGCTTCCGGGGCTCCCCACTCTGTCTGTGGCTCATGGAGTGGGACTGGGCTAGAAGGTCCTAGAGGAAAAACAATGTACGTGTGCTCCAGGAAATCAAACGAAGTACCTTATATGTGCTAGCCAAATGCGCTATCAGTAAGTGAACCCCCAGTTCTCCAGTGTTCTGAGTACAGGGAACAGCACCTCCAAGGGCCCTGGCCAGAGTCCCAACAGTGAATGCCCCTCCTTCCATTACCCTCGCTTCCCCCTGTCTCTGTGGCTCCCTGAGAGCCCCAGCTCCAGGGTCCCGTCAAAGGGCAGAGACAGGGTGAGGTTGTCCCTGCTGAGTCCTTGGTGCCCCGTGTGGTAGGCATAGTGCCTTAGCTGTGCCTCTACAGGGCGCTGGGCTGCATGCCCTTCATTGCCCTGGCCTACTTCTTCCTGTGGTTCCTGCCCCCATTCACCAGCCTGCGTGGGCTCTGGTATACCACCTTCTACTGCCTGTTCCAGGCCCTGGCTACGGTAAGTGTGTGATCGCCCCCTCCTCGGCCTGGTTCTGGTGATTCCCAATGCCAGACAGGATTTCTATTTGGAGTCAGGGTGTTGTAGGTCCGGACTCACTGCTCTGACCTGCCCATTGGTGCTTAGAAACCTGTCACTAATAATCCTGGCTCTGCTCAGGGCTTTGCTTCTGAGCCCTTAGCTTTGAGATTCAGATGGTTGGGTCTTTTAGGAACCTGGATGGGACAGGGTGGCTGCTGGCTTTTGCATAGCAAAGTGGCAAGGGAAGGAGACATAGAACCTGAGTGACAGTATGGATGGTAGAGGCCATCCTAATCTCTGAGGGGCCATCCAGTTCTTCCAGGTTCCCTACACGGCGCTCACTATGATCCTCACTCCCAGCCCCAGAGAGCGAGACTCGGCCACTGCATACCGTGAGTACAGCACAGCTGAGTTCCGGCCGGAAGCTGCTCTCTTTCAGATCCTGCAGCTCGCCGCGTCACCTTGTACATACTCTGTCTCCAGGGATGACCATGGAGATGGCAGGGACGCTGATGGGAGCCGCCGTCCATGGGCTCATCGTGTCCAGTGCCCATGGGTCTCGGAGGTGTGAGGATCCTGGAGTGCAGCTCCCCGGGAGTACCGCTGTCTCCCCAGATGCCGTAAGTGTCTGAGGTACCCAGGACTCCCTCTGCGGAGTCAACTCCTTCCTCCAGGGATGCTCTTCTGTCGTTTCTTCCTCTTGGGTGGGGATGCCTACTTTATGTGCCCTCACCTTTTTCCTACTTCTCTGGCTGAACTCACAAGCCCCAATACCTGTCAGGTTCTCCACTAAAGCCTGTCTGGAAGGGAAGAAGGAAGGGAGGGGGGAAAGAGAGAGAGAGCGAGAAAGAGCGAGAGAGAGAGAGAGAGAGAGAGAGAGAGAGAGAGAGAGAGAGAGAGAAAACAAACCATTAGGGGATGTAGCTCAGTGGGAGGGCACTTGACCAGCATGCATGAGGTACTAAATAAATTCAATCACCAGGCATGGCCAAAGCCAACCAAATAGTAACAGCAAAGCCACAAGCGAGGCATGGCATGGCGGAACACCTGGGAGGCGGAGACAGGAAGAGCAGAAGTTCAAGGCTATCTCTGGTTATACAGTCAGTTTAGGGCTAGCCTGGGTTATATGAAACCAGCCTCGAAATAAACAAAGCACTCAGTGTGTGTGCTTCTTGGGGGGTGGGGATGACAAAAACCGCTAATGGACAAGAACAGCAGAGAAGGCAGGGACCGGGTTACAGCTCAGTCGGTAGAGGATTTGCCCCGCAAGTTTGAAGCCCTTCAGCACCATCGAAGCCAATGATGGGTCGCAGCTGTAACCCCAGCACCCAGAGGTGGGAGCAAAGACGATCCCAAGTGCAAGGTCATCCTTGGCTACATAGTGAGTTATAGGGCCAGCCTGGGCTACACAAAGACCCTGCCTCAAAAAAAAAAATTCACACACAAAATTACCAACAACTTCAGGACAAGGAAAACAGAGAACTGGAGCCAAGAACAGTGTGCTTTCCAGGGCGAGGCCAGGGCAGTGCCTGGAGCTCCCTTCCTCCCGCTCCCAGAAGCGCCCTCTGTCCTCGTTGGCTATCATCCCGTGCCTCTCTTTATCTGCATCTTTATTTTCTCTGTATTTCATCCGGGTCACCATCCATCACACTCCTGTTGACTGGCTATGGATGCGCGCACCCCTCCCCACTGCCCCCACCCCTTACTGCGGATGAGGGGCCACTTGCTCGTCCTTGTGACCCCAGGATCTAGGACACAGAAGTTAGCAGCAATGCCCGTTTGCTGACTAAGATGGGACATCAAGCATGCTGACCTCTGGTGGCTCGGATGTTCCCTTCCCTATGGGGGCCAAGAGTCACCAGAAAAGCGAGACTGTCCCGAGCTCTGAGGTCTAACTCTGAGCGAACCGGAGGAGCAGAAGGCAGCATCTTTGGGCTTGGGGGGGATGAGCTTTCCGCTGGCATCGAGGGGTGCTCCTGCTTTTCCTCCGTGGTCTGGAAACGTCACCCTCAGCGCCGTTCTGTCCCGTCCCGCAGGCTCGGCTCTATTGCCTCGCAGCCGCTGTGGTTGCGTTGACTTACCCTGTGTGTGGCAGTTTGCTGTGCCTAGGAGTGAAGGAGCAGCCAGGTATGGGGGTGCAGTGAGGACATGCGAGGCAGAAGCTGGGAGCAGGACTCCCCCCCACCCCACCCCCCGGGGGGTGAGTTTTTAAACTCTCCCAATCCAGGTATCACTTTCCTGTTTTGCAGACACTTCCGCCCCAGCCTCAGGTTCAGGCCTGAGCTTCTTCGCGGGGCTGGCCATCACTTCCCGGCACCCGCCCTACTTGAGTCTGGTGGTCTCCTTCTTGTTCATCTCGGCTGCCGTCCAGGTACCGCTGACCGAGTGACCTTTGATTTGCTCTGGCTGTGCTTATTGTAAACAGGCATTGGAAATCGAGTCTCATGTAGCCCAGGCTGGCTTTAAACTTGCTATGTGGCTGATTCCGGTCATCAGCTCCTGATTCTCCCGCCTCCACGCAAGCGCTGGGGTTACGAGCATGCATCACCATGCCTGGTGTAGGTTTTAGTTTTATAGGGGATGTCACACAGGGCTGAGAGGGGCTGAGAGGGAAGACCTGGGTGTGGCTTGTGTGACTGGGGTTCCAAGAAGTCGATGGTGTCTGGGAGGACATTCTCTATTACCTGGAGTCTAGTCAAGTCTATCTGATCCTACCTAACTATACAAACGGGGACAGTGCAGGAGGAATGACGCTCGTATCTGTGGTGAGGGGGAATCCTTGGAGTTCAAGGACTTGGTGAAGAGGCCTTACTGGAGACCTTCCCTTTACACATGACTTCTGAATTCCTGCCAATCCCCTGCATATGACTGCTCCCTGTGCATCATCTCAGGTGGAACAAAGCTACCTGGTCCTGTTCTGTTTACATGCCTCCCGGCTACAAGACCACGTCCAGGGCTTGGTGCTAACCATCCTGGTAAGGGGACCAAGGAGGTGGAGACTGGAGCCCTTGGGAGCCTGAGGGAGAACCTCTGTGGCCAGAGTTCTAATGATCACGTCTTGTTTCAGTCTCTTTTCAGCAGAGGGTGGAGTTGGGGGTCAGACTCATAGTTAATAGTTACTGGTTCAAACCAGACAGTCTGAGGTTGGGTGGCCTACCTAAAAGCAAGGACTTTGAGGTCTGGGGGAAGGTGTGGACCTCAGGGCCCTTGTGGGATGATGCTGTCTGCTCACAGATCTCAGCCGTGCTGAGCACCCCGCTGTGGGAGTGGGTTCTCCAGCGATTTGGGAAGAGGACATCCGCGTTCGGGATCTGTGTGAGTGAAGCAAGACGCAAAGCTTGGGGGTGGCTGAGGAGGTAACCAGGGAGCCTGAGCTCAGCAGGGTTTAGACCAGGGTTCCCTTGGGTCTGCTGGGCCTAGCACAGGACCAGGTGCAGGGCTTATCATGCATAACAAAGGCTGAGCCTGTTATGAGAAAGCAAGCCGGGGAAACTGTGGAGGACCAGCTCACAGGTCTCTCTCCCCAGGTGATGGTGCCCTTTTCTATCTTGCTGGCTGCTGTGCCCTCAGCGCCTGTGGCCTATGTTGTGGCCTTTGTCTCTGGTGTGAGCATTGCTGTGTCCCTGCTGCTACCCTGGTAGGCTGGATGAAGGGACAGGGGATTGGGCGCCTCATACCCTCCCATAAGGGAGTCTTTCTTCTGCCTGCTGTCCGACTCCCTGGGTGGGGCCTTCCTCAAAAGGAGCCAGTGGCCGGGTGGTGGTGGCACACGCCTTTAATCCCAGCACTGGGGAGGCAGTGGCAGGCGGATCTCTGTGAGTTCGAGGCCAGCCTGGTCTACAGAGTGAGTTTCAGGACAGGCACCAAAACTACACAGAGAAACCCTGTCTCAGGGGGAAAAAAAAAAAGAGCCAACCACAGAACAGAGGGAAACACAGACATCCTGCTGGATGCTGTGGGTTGGTCCTGAGCAGAGGTCTCCAACTTGGTCTCTGCCCTCCTGAGGACTCACAGGCCGTCTGTTGATTTTCAAAGGGAAGAGGGCTAACTCCATGCGCCCCCACCCCCCAGGTCCATGTTGCCAGATGTGGTGGATGACTTCCAGCTGCAGCACCAGCATGGCCCAGGCGTGGAGACGATCTTCTACTCATCCTACGTCTTCTTCACCAAGCTCTCAGGAGCAGGCGCCCTGGGCATCTCCACCCTCGGTTTGGAGTCAGTCAGTCCCAGGGCTGGGGTATACCAAAAGCACAGAAGACCGGGGTGGGGGGGGAAGGGGAGGAGACAGAACCCCCTCCTAGAGGTCACCCATGAGTCTGGAGTGCATGCTCCACTCCATGGAGTGTGGGGGAAACCCATCATCAGGACTAAGAAAGGGGCTCTGGACTCCTCTCTGGCCCTTCACATACCCAACCTGGCTAGAAGTCAGTTTTCAGGAGAAGGTGGGGACGCCATGTCTATGACTTCTCACCCAAGGAGTCATGCTCAGCAAAGCTGACAGGATTGAGGGGTGGTGTTTCTCCAGGTTCGCGGGGTATAAGGCAGGGGCCTGCCAGCAAGCAGAGGAAGTGGTCGTCACCCTCAAGGTCCTCATTGGTGCGGTGCCCACCTGTATGATCCTTATTGGTCTGTGCATCCTCATGGCTGGCCCAACTCCCAAGACGCCAAGCCAGGACACCTCCGCCCAGCTAAGCCTCAGGAGGTGGGCAGTGCTTGTACATGGGTACACATGGGTAGTGCTTGTACATGGGTACACGAGCCTAAGGGACACACGGACACACACACACACACACACACACACACACACACACACACACACCCAAGCCATCGGATTTCGGGCTGCCTGCCTTAGCTTCAGTGACACTCTTTGCTCCCAGACTTCCTTCCATCTCTACTCTCATCCTCAATCTTCTCCCTTGGATTACTGGGTAGATAGGGGATGAGAGGGATCCCTAGATCTCCCTTGCAGCCCTCTATTCATGTCATCTAGAACACCTCACACCTGGTGACTCAAGTTACCCTCTGCCCGGCACTTCCGTCAAGTTCCACATCCGGGCACGTCACTCCTTGCACAGCTGTTCTGGCTGTCCCACCAGCACGTTAGCCAGATGCGGGAAGCCTTCACCTGAGCTCATCCTCTCCCCACACTTCTTCTGGATCTCCGTCTCAGAGAGTAGACTCATGGTCTGCCCCGGTGCCCGAGCCCGGGAGCCTCCCGCTCTTCCCTCCCATGGCTGCTGAGTCGCTGTCTGGGCCGTCCTTCCCCTCCCATACATCTTGCAGCTGGGGATATAGCACGTGAATCCTTCTATCCCAGCAGCTCAGCACAGGACCCAAGGCCAAAGAGGCACCTATGAGGAAGTGTGTGCTGCCACATCAACACACATCTGGCCCACAGATGTTCCTACTCACAAACACACAAGTCACTGTCCATCTCTACACGGGACACACAAGGCGGCATTATCAGCAGCCCCTCACTTCTCACAGCTGATAACATCAGCCTTCAGCTAAAGGGCCCCAGAGATCACTCTCTCAACCCCAACAATGCCTAGAGGTTGGGGACTTGCCTGATGGGACGGGAGGAACTGGGTTGTGGCTTTCGTAGGCCTGTGAGGGGAGAGTTGTTGGCAAGACACGGAACTGCCACTGAAACTTCTGTGGCACCCTGTGACTGGGCAGAGACCCTCACCTTACATCTCTTCCTTCTCGGCTTCTTCCCTTCCCTCAGGAGAACTAGCTACAGCATCGCCTGAATGTAAAGGGGACTTCTGTGAGCCGGGAACGCAGAAGCCTGAGTTTTCTGGAACTCTCTGTCCAGCCCCCGGGCACAGCAAAGCAACTCAGCATGCGACATTTTCCCTTGCGAATGGAGGCTTTAGTGACATCTCCCAAAGCGGCTAGCCCAGGTTCCAGGGACCCTACCTGCCACCTCCTTACCTGTTGACCCTGGACCTTCCCGACTTGTAGCCCAAACTCCTCCTCCTTCAAGAAACCTCAGACTCTGAAAGCATCCCCCAAGACTACTTCTGGCATCAGGAAGGTTCTGCCTCCTCCAGCCTGTACACTCACTCCCTTTGCTAGATGGCAGAGCTCCACACACAGGAAAACAGACCAAGACCTGGTTTGCTCAGTCTCCAGTGGACACCTGCTGAGAGCATGGAAAAGCTGGGACACAGTGTCAATGGGTAAACAGAGGACACACGACTACCTGGCACACAGGTGTTTGCCCAGCATTTTGCTCTCTTCACATGAATTGAGGTCACTGCTTCTATCAGTAGACAGAGGACGACGCAGAACCATCGGAGGCCAGTCACTTTTACAAATAAATGTAAATACATCTTCTGAAATTCTTGTTATAATAGCATGTAATAAGAACTGCAGTTTTCTAGGGGCTGTGTCTTTGGGGAAAAGAGATTCACTGGGGTTTATATTTTTTAAAAAAAAACAAATTTAGCTGGGTGTGGTGATGCACACAGTTAATGCTGGCACTCGGGGTAGAAACAGGAGAATCAAGAGTTCAAGGCCAGCCTCAGTTGCATATTAAATTTGAGGCCAGTGAACAACCTGAGATCCACTTTTTTTGCGGGGGTGGGGAGTGGGGGGGTGGTTGTGACAGAGTTTCTCTGTGTAGCTTTGGAGCCTGTCCTGAAACTCACTCTGTAGACCAGGCTGGACTCAAACTCACAGAGATCTGCCTGCCTCTGCCTCCCGAGTGCTGGGATTAAAGGCGTGCACCACCACTGCCCGGCCCAGACCCATCTTAAAAGCAAACAAAAATTAAAGAACTTGTTTCCTTCAGAGTGGGTAAAATGTAACTGTGAACAGCTCCCCATCCCATGCTGGAGTCCGCTGAGGAGAAGCCATGAAGTATGGCTCTTACCCCAGCCATGTATCACACTGACTGGGGCACAGCCGCCCTCAACCTAAAACAAAACAGCTTGCTTCTCTTACATCTCTCTCCACCCCTAGCCATTCCCATCTCCTCCTTACCTGTCACTCCTGAATCCATTAAACTTGGCTTCAGCCTTCTCCTCCTCCCCTTCCCACACGCCTCCCCCTCCTCTTCTTCTTCTTTTGGTGTTCCAAGACAGGGTTTCTCTGTCAGCCCTGGCTGTCCTGGAACACAATCTGTAGACCAGGCTGGCCTCGAACTCAGAGATCCGGCTATCTCTGCCTCCCGAGTGCTGGGACTCAAGGTGTGCGTCACCAGAGCTTGGCCAACCCTGCCTTCCTTAAGTGGCTTTTATCAGGGTATTTTAGCACAGCAACAAGACAAGTAACTAACACACCGAGGAAGCCTTCAATGCTAGTTAGTGAACGCTGAGCTCCCAAACTCTAATCATCCTTGGCTTGCTCTCCAGCATCTCTGACCCACAACTCCCCCTTTCCTTCTGCTTCTTTTTTTTTTTTTTAAAGATTTATTTATTTAGTATACAGAACAGGGCGCCAGATCTCATTATAGATGGTTGTGAGCCACCTTGTGGATGCTGGGAACTGAACTCAGGACCTCTGGAAGAGCAGTCGGTGCTCTTAACCTCTAAGCCATCTCTCCAGCCCTCCTTCTGCTTCTTTGATGTTCCTTAACCTTCTCCGCCTTCCCGGGGCAGTGCGATCTCACTTACCACCGCCACCCGTAAGCTGCTGCAGACTCCACTCTCAACCCACCGCTCTAGGCTGAGCTTCAGCTCCCCAGACCCAGGGCCTCCCGGGGTGCTTCCCGGGCAGTCCCAACACCACGCACCCAAATGGAACCCATCACCTTCCCTCCATGGAAGAACTATCTGATAAAAACTAAATGCACCCATAATAGAAGTAGTTAGCAAACCAAGAACAAAAAGCAATGCTTCTTCCTCAAAGAAGTCTCTGCCAAAATCCTACAGCAAACATCATTCTTTCTATGTGTGAGACAGGACGTCGCTGTAGAGTACAAGCCGGCTTCAAATGCACCAATGTTGGCTGAGCCAACCAAGTACTGGGATCCTAGACATGAGCCTTGACAGGTTTCTTGTTATTTTGACTGTTTTTTTTTTCCAGGTAAGGACTGATCCTGAGACCTTAAGTATATGCTAGATGAGCTACGAATAGAGTTTTTGATCTATATCCCTAGCCCAACCTTCTTCATAGAAAACAAAACAATCCTTATATTCATATGGAAGCACACGCAAATACTAGTACCTACATCAATCTTGAGTAAAAAAGAAGAAAGCATTATAATACCTGGCCTCGAAATATACTACAAAGCAATTTGTAGGAACCAAACAGCGTCACAGTGAGAGCCATTTCTGGGTAAAAGACCACAGAGAGACTTGTCAAATATTTGCATACAGAGATAGTTACAAAAGTATCCAAAGCAATGTGGTTCGTAATTTCAAAAACAAAGCCAGGAAACAGTGAAATGCCCATGCCAGGAGTATTGTGAATTCTGCCAAGTCACAACAGTAAAAATAACATACACACAAGAGGATGTGTCTTTGAAATAATATTGAGTGCGGGCCTGGGAGACGGCTTAGTGGGAACAAGCTTCTGTGTAAGTTCGAGGACTTGAGTTCAGACCCCCAGCATCCAGGTAAAAACCTGGGACAGCATGATAGGGCTGTGACCTGTGACCCCAGTGTTTGGGTGGGTGGGGGAGGGAGACAGGCAGATCGTAGGTGCTCAATGGCCTGCCAGTCTAGCCAAAATGGTGAGCTCCAGGTTCAGTGAGAGACAGTCTCAGAAAACAAGGGGGAGGGGCTGGAGGGCTGGCTCAGTCAGAAGAGCATTGCTGCCTCTAAGCTTGAGGATCTCAGTTTGAGTCCCAGGACTCACATGAAAAATCAACAAGCCAGGCAGTGGTGGCGCAGATCTGAATTCAAGGCCAGCCTGTGAGTTCCAGGACAGCCAAAGCTACACAGAGAAACCTTGACTCGAAAAAATAAACAAATAAATAAATAAATAATAAGAAACAATCAACAACAGAAACCACACATAGTGGCATGAGGTTGTAATCCGAGTGTTTTGGGGAGGTAAAACAAGACAGATGCTCGCCTAGCCTACTTGGTGAGTTCCAGAACAATGGGAAACACTATTTCAAAACAAAGGGCTGGATGGATGCTGGGAAGTGGTGGTGCACGCCTTTGTTTGTTTTTGTTTTGTGTTTCGAGACAGGGTTTCTCTGTGTAGTTTTGGAGCCTGTCCTGGATCTCACTCTGTAGACCAGGCTGTCCTCGAACTCACAGAGATCTGCCTGGCTCTGCCTCCCGAGTGCTGGGCTTAAAGGCGTGCACCACCACTGCCGCCCGGCTGGTGGCGAACACCTTTAATTCCAGGGAGCACGAGCATACGCGCGCGCGCGCGCACACACACACACACACACGCACACTCAGAGTCACAGAAGACTATATAATACACCATTTGTTTAAAGCTCAAAAACAAGGGACCTAAACATGATGTCTACGCCGTGTATACAAGATGGTGAAACTCCCTCTTACAAAGGAGAGGGATGAGGAAGCAATAATTAAAATAATCAAGACATCCATCAGTCATCTCTGGTGCTGTGAAGACAGGATTTAAAGGGACACACAGGAAGCTTGAAAGGTTCTAGTAATGTTCCCACTCCTTAGAACGACTTATCATTACTATTATTGCTATTATTATTATTATTATTATACTGGGTCTCACTATGTAGTTAGTACTGGAAGGCCTGGAACTTACTGTGTAGCCCAGGCTGGCCTCCAACTCACAGAGATCCACCTGCCTCTGCCTCCCGAGTGCTGGATTAAAGGTGCGCACCACCACACCTGGCTGAATAAAATCGTTAATGTGACTTTAAACATGCTGAAGGACTTAGCGCGTCTCTCTACCGCCAGCAAATGACACCGGACTGGCTTCTATTGTTCCAAAGACAGTCCTCAACAGCAGAGGCCCAGGAAATATCTGTGTAAGAGCTGTCATTAGTTGGAATCAGAGTTATTACCCAGAAACAATTTACATTCTGCACTATGTCCACCGGAGGAAGAAATACAAGGATGACAGTTATGCGTAGGCAAATCCAGAACACTTCTCTACCCCAGCGACACTCACAAAGAGTATACACCATCAGAACATTCAGCATAGCCTCAGCCGACATTCGAGATTTCAATCAAGACTCATTCTGAGTCCTCTGCCCTGAGAAATGGTGATTATAAAGTAAGTACAGCTTGAGGCACTCACAGGGCTCTTGCTCAGGTTCCCTTAGTCCCTCTCTTTAGGAGTCGTAATAGCAGTGATTTCATCACACCCCAGACACTTCCTCTGCAATTGGAGCCAGGCCTCAGCCACCACTCTGCAGGCCGCTGATTGCAGACGAGCGGCCTTCCCCTCCATTATCCCAGCGGTTGTCTAATGCATCTGAACCACAAAATAGGCCTTTGCCTCTCTCCTCAGCCCAGCTCCATCTTCATAAACGGCAAGAGACAGACAGGAGTCCCCAAAGGCACAAGACGGTTCCTCTCTGGGTAATTTTCAGGAAAAAGGGAGGGGGAGTCTACGTGTTAATGGAGCCTCGAGGGCTGAAACAGTGGCTCTGCGGATGTGCAGCGCTCCCAGCCCGGATCAATCTGCCGGCCTGCAGTGACTGACGTGTGGGATACTGTCTGAGCAGTGAGGTGTCCAGCTGAAGGGGTCAAGACTCTTCCCTCACCGTACTAAGCTGGCACCTTATCTAGTACACACAGACTGACACTTTTTACAGCTCGCTGAGGTTTTGTGAAATTTTCAACCTTTTGAAAGACTTTCCGATTCTACACTGGTCTCTTAGGTTTGAAAGGGGTTAAAAGAGAAAAAGCAAAGTTAAAAGTGACAAGCTGGGCTGGAGGCACACAGCTCAGGGGGAGCAGGAGCCTTACATTCTGGAGTAAGGTCTGAGCCCTTACTTCAAAAACAAACAAAGGAGCCTTTAATCCCAACACTTGGGAGAAAGAACCAGGCAGATCTCTGTGAGTTCGAGGCCAGCCTGGTCTACAGAGTGAGATCCAGGACAGGCACCAAAACTACACAGAGAAACCCTGTCTCGAAGAAACCAACCAACCAAACAAATGAAAAGGTGACCAAGAAGGCTGATTACTGGGAGGGAAAATGGGAAATTTTTGTGACCCTCAAACTGGAAAATAAATCAGCACATCTCAAGGAGAAAATCATGATTGGCGAAGGCAAGAAAACACCAGGTGGGCAGCGCACACATTCAGGCAGAGGCCAGAGGGGGTCAAATCTTGAAATTTTATTTAAAATTTGCCCAGAGCACTTTTGAGCAGTATCTGGACTTCCATCAGCTGGAACTGTTTACGGAATCAAAAGGGTTGGTCTTAAATCCTGGGCGGGAGGCCATCCTCTGAACTCCCGCCCGACCCAGGCAGTCCTGAGGGTGAAGTAGGGTCTCCAGCTTCCTTTGGTACTGGTTTTCTACTGCCTGGGGAATGGATTAAAGGCTGTGTGGAGCACAGGCTCCACAGCAGTCTCCTCCTCACCTAAAGCAGGACAAAGGTTGGTAACTATGCCAGCGCATCCTGTGACGCACTCTAAGGCGGTGTTCACGCAGCTGCCAGCTGGGCAAGCAGTCTTAGAGAAGTTGCAAAATACAATCCATATGGCAGCGGAGTGTTGTTCTGTTCTTGGAATTCTATCCTCCAAGTGGCACAGTCATGAATACATAAGCAACCATTTGCCCTGCTGCCCAGCAGCACAGAGCCCAAGGGGAAGCTGGTGGAGCACGCACTCTGCAAAACAGCCATCGGGTCCTGCTGTGCAAACAGCCAGCTGGATCTACACTCTGGGTGGCAAGGTCTCCAAAGGCTTCAGGTGTGCGAGTGACATCCTGATAGTGAGAAAGAGTCCCTAGCCACCTCTGGCTTAGACAGACTGCCATCTCTCACCACGACCGTCTGGGAGGCTGTGAAAGTTAATGGGATGAAACCTTGGCTGTCCGCGGAGAGGAGGATCCAGTGGGAATCTACAAAGTAAACAAACACACAGCAACTCAGGCGATTGTGCAGTTCCAGAAGGATGAACACCTAACTGCAAACATGTCTGGCTCCCATTAAGCCTGGCTCTACAGCTGTGGCTGCACCACAGTAGCCCAAGGCTGGCCTCGCTCACACCAGTGCTGCCGTCACAGATGGACACCGCCACACCGGGGCTAACTTTTTAAAGTGAAATACAGAGGTTGATGTCAAACCTCATCATAAGCCTCATCATCTGACACTTTTCAGAAAACATGGAGATGGAAGAATGGAGTTGTACTTAGGGTCAGGTCACGTGGTAGCTCAGAAAGTCACCTCAGGTGGGTCACTCAAAGCTAAGAACATAGTTTTCCTCAGGACTGACATTTATACTCTATTAATTTTATTTTACGTACACTGGTGTTTTGCCTGCATGTATGTCTATATGAGGGCATCGGATCCTCTGGAACAGACAGTTACAGGAGTTACAGACAGTGGTGAGCTGCCATGTAGGTGCTGGGAATTGAACCTGGGTCCTCTGGAAGAGCAGTCAGTACTCTTAACCACTGAGCCATTTCCCCAGCCCCAGGACTGACATTTATCATATGGTGCTGTGTGATCTACCCTACTGAGGGATTTTTTATTCTATACATTAGTACCAACTGTAGCTACCCAAGGAGGGTGACCAGAATAGTCACCTAGAAAATCCTGGGCTTGGCTCTGGGGCCACAAGTGTAACACATATTTGGACCACCTCTGGTTCTGAAGTCTCAGAGAACGTGTGAAAAATGCACACTCCCAAAAGTAACAGACAAAAATGTAGGAAGGGTTTTCTTAGTGTTATTTACAATGGTGAAAACTGAAAATGGCCTAAATGTGTATTTCAAAAAATACCTATTTTATTTTACAGGGGTGAGTGATTTGCCTGTATGCATGTACGTGTGTAGTGCACAGTGAGCATTCACTGCCTGTCCAGGACAGACGGGATCCAACGGCCCTTCTTGTCTCCTAGGCCACAGTGTCCCCATGATGCACAGACATAGATGCAGGCAAAACACTCGTACAAGTGGGACCTGAGAGCTGGCTCAGCAGTTAAGAACACTAGCTGTACTTCCAGAAGACCTGGGTTCAATTCCCAGCACCTTCATGAGGTCTAACAACTAACTGTCTGAAACACCAGTCACAGGAAATTCAATGCCCTCTTCTGGCCTACATGGGTACTGCATGCATCCCATTCACAGATAAACATGCAGGCAAACGCAAAAAACAAAACTAAAAATTTTAAAGTAAACTAAAAACTCATAAACAAGAAACTATGAGGAAGTAAAAGCGGTATGCCTCAGAAGTAATATTAACCTATCTGTTAAAAATGACCATTGCGCCGGGCGGTGGTGGCGCATGCCTTTAATCCCAGCACTTGGGAGGCAGAGGCAGGCGGATCTTTGTGAGTTCGAGGCCAGCCTGGTCTAGAGAGCGAGATCCAGGAAAGGCGCAAAGCTGCACAGAGAAACCCTGTCTCGAAAAACCTAAAAAAAAAAAAAAAAAAATGACCATTGCAAAGCCATGTTATAAATGTATCTGTCAAGACAGAAAAATGTTATGATGCTAAAAGGAAAAACAAAATGTCTTTATGTTCAATGCGGTGGTTGCTGTTAAAAAAAAAAAAGTGAGCTGGGCGGTGGTGGTGGTGGTGCACATCTTTAGTCTCAGCACTCGGGAGGTAGAGGCAGGTGGATCTCTGTGAGTTCAAGGCCAGCCTGGGCTACAGAATGAGATTCAGGAAAGGCGCCAAAGCTACACAGAGAAACCCTGTCATGAAAAAACCAAAAAACCCCGAGGCCTAATAAAGCAACCATGTCCCACAAGTGACGACTAAGGCTGTATCAGGCAGGGCTCGAGTGCAGGTGTGTCCTCCACATGAGAAGGCCAGCTCCTCCAAGCAGCACCGCAGGGCACTGGATTGCAACAGGCACACTGTTACCTGTCGCCTTGTAGCTCGTTTCTACCTTTTTAATGTCATTTCCACCTTTTTCCCAGGTGGGTACAAGTTCCCCCAGGAAAGCGCTCGTTTTCAATGGCTGCAGTTTCTCTAATCGGCCTGGGTATACAGTGGGCAGTGTATCATATTCATTAACTGTTTGGTGAGTCACTGAACGGTTGGACAGTATCGCTTCCATTCCTGAAGCTGAGAAACAGACGGGAGAGGGCAAGGAGGCTCTGGTTCTAACCTACCGTGCAGCATTTCCACGAGATAGAGGCCAAACATCTGCTGGACTGTGCTGAGCCGCAGCCTGCCGTCGCAGAGAAGCACGGCCCTTTTTTCAGCAGGACCCACAGAAGAGGGTTTCTTCAAGTGAAAGCGAAAACCGTTAATCGACAGGAAAAGTGGTGCAATGACATTTCTGGAGGACGACGTAGAGGGGCCAGGAGTGATGGAGCACACCTTGGATCCAGCACTCGGGGTTGAGGGGAGAGGCAGGCAAAGCTCTGTGAGTTTAAGGCAGTCTGGTCTTCAAAGAGAGTTGAGGACAGCGAGGGTTACCCAGTGAGACCCTGTCTCAAAACACAAACCTTTTCCTAACTCATGAAAGAGTGAAGTCATTTTAAATGATTTAAAACATACCTAGAGAAAAATATCTTTAAATTGTTATGGTTCTACATTATGAGCCTAAAGCATAATCATAAACATAGAATAAAAATATTACTTCTAGGGGCAGGTGTGCTGGTTAGCTTTATGTCAACTTGGCACAAGGTATAGTCATCAGAGAGAAGGAACCTCAATTGAGAAAATGCCTCCATAAGATCGGGCTGTGCAGAAAGCCTTTAAGGCATTTTCTTAATTAGTGATTGATGGGGAGGGCCCAGCCCATGGTGGGTGGTGCCATCTCTGGGCTGGTGGTCCTGGGTTCTATAAGAAAGCAGGCTGAGCAAGCCATGAGGAGCAAGGCAGTATGAAGCACCCTCCCTGGCCTCTGCATCAGCTCCTGCCTCCAGGTTCCTGCCCTGTGAGAGTTCCTGTCCTGACTGCTTCTGATGATGAACTGTTACACGGAACTGTGAGTGAAAGAAACCCTTTCCTCCCCAGTTTGCTTTGGTCATGGTGTTTCATCACAGCAAGAGCTTCATTACTAAATAAAATACTAGGCCAGGAAGATGGCTCCGTGGGAAAAAGCACTTGCCAGTTAGGTTATGATACCCAGGTTTGATTCCTAGAACTAAAGATGGACAGAGAGAACCGACCTCTTATAGACTGAGTCTCACTATATAGTTCTGGCTAGCCTGGAACTTGCTCTGTAGGCTCACAAAGGTCCACCTGCCTCTGCCTCCTCAGTGCTCGGACCATAGTGGCTTCTGATTCTTGAAAACTGTGCTCCGATTTCTACATGCATGCCATGGAACATGCATGCCCACCTCACACATACACATCATATACAAACACAAAGTATAATAGATAAAAGTTACTATCTACACATTACTCCTGATTATTAAGTGAAATAGTGTCTTCATAAGAAATGGCGAACGGGGCCGGGCGGTGGTGGCGCACGCCTTTAATCCCAGCACTCGGGAGGCAGAGTCAGGCGGATCTCTGTGAGTTCGAGGCCAGCCTGGTCTCCAAAACGAGTTCCAGGAAAGGCGCAAAGCTACAGAGAAACCCTGTCTCGAAAAACCAAAAAAAAAAAAAAAAGAAATGGCGAACGGTGTTACTAAGGAACTGGACAGCTGGTTTGGGGACTAAGTCAGACTCAGACAACTATTATACTTTCTCTCGTATATGGAATCTGGAGGAGGGAGACAGAAGGGGGCTGTCACAGGGAAGATAATGGGGTCAGGGGATGGAGGGAAGAGGGGTGAATTCAATGAAGGCTTAAAGTAAGTCATAATGAAACACATTATTTTGTACAATTAATATATGCTAATAGAAGTGTTTTAAAGCAGTCACGTGTCTAACATACTCTGCTGTTAAAATTATCAGCACTCTGAGTCTCAAACTCACACTGGGATGACCTTGACCATACAGAATTTCACTACACAGGTTGATTATCTCTTATCTGAAATGTCTGAGAACAGAAGTCCTTTCAATTTGGGAATATTCATGTGTAATGAGACACCTAAACATGAAATCATTTATATTTCATATGCACCTTAATAAAAAGTAGGAATTTTTGTTTGTTTGAGATAGGGTCTAATTCGGCTCATGCTCCTGGCCCCAAACTTCTGGGCTCAAGTGACCCCTGTGCCACAACATTCCCAGCAGATGGTTCCATAACATGCAGGAGAAATGTACCCCACTTTTTGTTTGTTTGTTTGTTTGTTTTTTGTTTTTCGAGACAGGGTTTCTCTGTGTAGCTTTGCGCCTTTCCTGGAACTCACTTGGTAGCCCAGGCTGGCCTCGAACTCACAGAGATCCGCCTGGCTCTGCCTCCCGAGTGCTGGGATTAAAGATGTGAGCCACTACCGCCCAGCGTACCCCACTTTCTAAACATAGTATTTCCACTTCCTTTGTGATGCAGAATCATCATGTACCCAGGTTGGCTTGGATTCCCCGGTGCCTCCACCTCCAGAGCCTTGGGATTACAGACATGCACAGCCAAACACAGCTCTGCAGGTAATTTAAACAAAACTGTTATTTTATTTGTAATCTCTGTTTGTGAGGGAGGGTCTCCTGTAGCCCAGCCTGTCATCAGGCCAGGAGGTAGCCGAGGTTAACACCAAACTCTCCATCTTCCTACTTCCCCCTCCCAAGTGCTGGGATTACAGCCAGGGGCCATGAGGCCTGCTGTGGACCTGGATTTGGGCTATGACCAATCACAAGAAGTCAGGTGTGGACTTTAACACCTGAATGGCACTTCAGACTTCAGATATTTAGATTGGGGATACTCAATCTGTTTAGTTTTTCTGTTTGTTTAGTCATTTTTAATTTTCTTTTTTTTTTTTAGATTTTTTTTTGTATGTGTGTTCTGTTGCACATATGTCTGTACACCACATGTACACCGTACCAGAAGAGGTCAGAAAAGGGCATTATCCCCTGGCACTGGGGTTACAGGTGGTAGGAACCAAACTCTCGTTCTCTAGAAGAGCTGTGCATGTTTTTTCTTTTTTTTGTTTTTAAGGTAGGGGTGGGTGTGTGTGTGTGTTTGTGTGTGTGTTTAGACAGGGTCTCATTATGTAGCCCTGGCTATCCTGGAACTCACTATGTTAACCAGGCTGGCCTCTAACTCACAGAGATCCTCCTGCCTCTCTGCCTCCCAACTGCTGGAACTAAAGGTGTACGCCACCATGTCCAGCCGAGTCCATGCTCTTAACCACTACCTCTCCAGCTTCTAACAACTTTTTCAGTACACACACTAAGTAAGTAAATACCAAAAAAAAAAAAAAAAAAAAACCCCAATGACATTAACTGGGCAACTCTCCTCAAAAGGTAGAGTGCTGCCTTAGCACACACAAGGCCCCGAGTTGGTTCCCCAGCACAGCATAAAACCAGGTGTGGGGTGCACACCTGTGATCCAGCCCTTCTGAGAAGGCAGAAGATAAGAAATTCAAGGTCATGGTCTGTGAAGACGGCTGAGTCAGTAAATTATCTGCCGCAAAAGCACAAGAACCTGAACTTGAATACCCAGCACACATGTAAAAAAAAAAAAAAAAAAAAGCAGGGTACATGCTGGCTGGGTGGATACAGACGACTCTCAGAACTCAATGGCCAAATCCATGAGACTTGGGTTCAGGGAGAAACCTGGTCTCAAAACATACGGTGGAAAGCAATCTAGGAAGACACGTGATGTCAGCTTCCTGCCTCCCAACACACACGTGTATACCCTCCACCTGCACACAACTCATATCAACACATACATACACCACACACAAGAAGTTCAAGGTCATCCCTGAGAGGCTAGCCTAAGCTACATGGGATCTGATTTTAAAAACAACAAAAAATGGTAGAAACACGCTCTTCAAATTTGCACTTCACTTCTGGGAACTAATACAACAAAAATAAAGGTACTAAACCAAATGAGTAAATACACTAGTTTGGCATTATTTGAGGTACACGCATACTCAGCTTGAGGTATAGAGCACCCCATGACTTCACTCTGTAAGACCATGACAAAGCACTCCACCATACTGTATGTATATACGTACACAAGGATCTGTGTGATTTTATATGTGTAGAGGCAAGCGGGAGAGGCTCACATCGGGCTGCTGGTTAAAGGAAGTGATGGACAGGGTGGAGCAGAGCCAGACACGATGTGAAAAGAAGTGTCCTCGATAAAAAACATGGAGATGGGCCAGGCAGTGGTGGCATGAGCCTTTAATCCCAGCACTGGGGAGGCAGAGGCAGAGAGATCTCTGAGTTCGAGGCCAGCCTGGTCTACAGAGTGAGTTCCAGGACAGCCAGGGCTGCCCAGAGAAACCTTTTCTCAAAAATACAAACACCAACCACAAAATACAAACAAAAAACCATGGCGATGTACTTGCATGGGCATGTGTAGGGATGCACTCAAAGCATTTTAAATGATCACACACACACACACACACACATTGAAAAGGTTTTCACAATGGAATGACACAATTAAACCTATTTTTTTTTCCTAAATATAAATCGCCAGAGTGCACTCTTTCATTTTCACAGCAAGGATGTGATAAAATCACGCTAAACCCTGGTGTGTGCACTTTGGGTGGGTTAACATCCGACTAAGTGTACAAAGGCAGGCGAGCTTGCCTGTAACCCAGCATGTGCAGGTCACCGAGCTTTACTCAGGGCCTGGCCCTGCCCCTCCTACCTTACCACTGTTTCTGGACCCACTGGACTCAAGAGCTTCCTGCATAGTGGAAGCTCCTCAAGGGAGACGTTACCTGGTAAATGAGGTGAACGAAGGGAGGATCCTGAGAGAGGGGATAGACTGGAGAGAACCGCTTCTCCTTCTGCAGAGAGTCCATGAGTTCAAAAAGACTCTGCTGCATTCCGACCAGGTGCCGAGACAAAACGTCCAGCTCCCTGGAGAGCGGGCCAGCTTCCTTCTCTTTCCCCAAGTTCTCTCTTGGAGGTAAATTCGGTTCTGGGGTGCTGGTGTGGTCTGGTGTCCAGCTGGGTCTAGGCAAGGCTGGCCAAAGCCAGGAGGGCCTGAGAAGGGTTTCCTGTACAATGGAATCACTGGGTGGAGGGGGCGAGGGACTTTCAATCTCTTGAATAAGGGCTCTTCCAGACCTCCCACTCTGAGCACTGGTGTCTGCTGTTAGCAAGAGCCCTTGTCTCAACCCCAGGGAGAGGTTCTCAACCATCTTTTCTCTGTCTGCTTTATTCAACTGAGCATTGAAGGCAGAGTAAGCACCCTGACTTTCAGCAGGCGTTCCAGAAGACTCTCTTCCCAGGGTTACTTCTCTAACTACCAGGCAAACGGAATACTGATCAGATTCTGAACGAGGAAGGAAGACGGCTTCGGTGGGCTTTGGTTTCCCCACAGAAATTAACAATAATCTGTCTGTCAAGAAGCATAGGCCTTTCGGTCTTTCGTTACTCTCTAACTGAATTTGCTGGATGTTGGGCAGAGAAGACGGAGTGACGCAATAGATCAGAATGACGTTGCACGTGTTGGCGGCCACGGCCACTAGCTGGGCTTTCAAGTTAAATGCTATGAGGTCAGGAACCAGGATGCCCGGGATGGCAACCTTTTTTGTCATGGTAACCGCTTTCTTAAAAGTTACCAGGACCAAATGGGAAGAGTCCTGGCCAGTTCCTGTCAGGTAGTCCTTTTCTCTTACACAAATAAGAGGACCCTCCTCAGCTCCGGATCGGTTGAAATGTATGCGAGTCAGATCCAGAGGATCTGAAAAGGAAGAAACTGTCACTCCAGAACTCCCTTCCCCGGGGGGCATCTCACCCACAGGCAGAGCACGCACACCGGCATCTCTCCCACTGGGTGGAGCGTCAAAGGCTTCGGACGCATTTAAGCTACAAAGCTTGTGGAGTGGAAGCTCGGTGGCTATGGCCACCTGAGAGTCCACGGTGGCTGTGATGGCGCGGATGGGGCGGTTCACGTCAAACACCGGGCAGAAGGAGCAGCTGTGGAGGGACTTCTGAGCACTGTCCCATATGTACGAGTGAAGGCTGCTGTCTATCGCCACCACCAGCCTCTGGCCATCCAGGGTCCAACACGCACAGTAAATTCGGCCCCTGGTGTTGATGTCCACTTTTACTCTGGAACCGTCGCTGTGAACGTCAGGAAAAATGGAAGCATCCTGTGCCGTCAACACAGCCAGGACAGCATCTTTCGGGTGCCACACACAGCCCTGGGGAAGGAGAGGGAGGGACTCTCTGATTTCGGAGGTCTGAGACATCTGCCATTTGCTTGATCCCGAGGTGCTGGGACGCAGCTGCCACACAGTGACGTGTTTCTTATGCTGGACGGCGAGCAGAGTGGGTCCGTAAGCGGCGCTGAGCGGGGCCCAGGAAACCCCACAGACGTATTCAAATTTCCCGAAGACTTGGGAGTCCCCAAACCTGGCCTCTCCATTATGAAGCTGTAAATCCGTCAGGACCACCCGATTCCCGTCCGTCCAGGCGAGGCCGTGGGTTGGATGCACCGCCTGATTCAGCGAGTTCAGTCCGGTCCTAAGCAGTTTTCCGTTTCCCAACTCCATCCTTTCGGACAAAGGCTATCTGAAACCATTAAGAAGGAAAGTTACACAAGGGCATAGTGGTGCACGCCTTCAGTGCCAGCACTTAGGAGGCTGAGGCAGGAGGATCTCGGCGAGTTTAAGACCAACCTGGTTCCCACAGTGAGTTCCAGGCCAGCTAGTTCTGCAGAGCGGGGTCCGGTCACAAAAGAGAGGGGAGGGGGGAAGGAAAGTTACACCCCAAAAGAATAATCAAGCAAATGCACAAGTTAGATTTTACAATAGGCTGGGACCCTTCACAGGTTAATGCTGTTGGGACACAGAAGAGCAACTTCCACATTAAGAGACTACTATGCCAAAGTAAGCATAATGAGCAAGGACAGGAAATAAAACTTCCTATCAAGAAAGGAGTGTTTTGGGGGAGGGGGAAAAAGGAATATTTTTTAGAACTGGAGAAATTTGAATATGGAATGGATATAGGATATTGAGCTGGAGACGTAGCTCAACGACAGAGCACAGAGTTAGCATGTGTGAAAAGCTATAGCTTAAAACCCTGGTATGGCACAAAAAATAGTTAATATGTAGAAATGTTAAAAATATAGCAAAATAGTCGGGTGGCGGTGGCGGCGGCGGCGGCGGCGGCGGCGGCGGCGGCGGCGGCGCACGCCTTTAATCCCAGCACTCAGGAGGCAGAGGCAGGAGGATCTCTGTGAGTTGGAGGCCAGCCTGGTCTACAGAGCGAGATCCAGGAAAGGGGCAAAGCTACACAGAGAAACCCTGTTTCGAGGAAAAAAAAAAAAAAAAAAAAAGTACAGCAAAATTGCCCAGTATGGTGGTGCATACCTTTAATCCCAGGTCTACACTGTTATAGGCCCGCCTGTAACACAGTGAGACCCTGGTTCAAAACACACATACACACACACATCCATTGAATTTAGAGTTAGAATTTATCCTGGTATTTATAGTTTTTCTTTCTTCCCCTTCATTTCTCTATTTTCAATTTTTTGAATATATTTATCTTCTGTGTATGAGCATTTGCATGCATGTATGTAGATGCACTACTGTGTGCGTGCCTAGTGCCTGAGGGAGGCCAAGCGGTATCAGATCCCTTGCAACCGGAGCTACAGATAGTTATAAACCATGTGGATGATGGAACCAAACCCGGGTCCTCTGTAAGAGCAACAACTGCTGTAAACCACCAAACATTCTCTTCAGAACCCTTTTTAATTTTTTTGGGGGGAGGAGGGATTTGAGAAAGGGTCTCGCTGTGTAGCCTTGGCTGTCCTAGAACTTGCTTTGTAGATCAGGCTGGCCTTAAACTAACAGAGAGCGGTCTGCCTCTGCCTCCCGAGTGTGACCACCATCCGTCTCTTTCAATTCTTTAAACGCCTCTATTGATCTCAGTTTATGCATGTGCACATGCGCTCAAGTGCACAGAGGTCACAGGACAACTCGGTGAGGCCACTCTTTCCTTCCACTATGTGGGTTCCGAGGATCGAACTCAGATCTTCAGGCTTGGGAGCAAGCACCTTACCCACTGAGCCATCTTGCCAGTCCCTATCTTTCACTTGACTGCTTTTGAGACAGTCTCACTCTGTAGCCCACACCAACCTGGAGCTCACCGCGGAGCCCACGCTGGCTGGCCTCAAACTCTTGGGGATCCTGCTACCTCAGCCTTCCAAGGCTGGGGCTACAGGTGTGAGCACCGTATCTAGTTATTGAGGGAACTTACAAGTTAGAAAAAATTTTCATTAAGAATTAAAAGTCAAGGAAAGTCTATTATCTAATTCCCATTCACCCCTTCAGGTCAAATCAATGATATTCACACTTCTGGTTTTATCAGCACTTACTTCCTCTATTTTTTAAAAATGGCTTTTGCCTCATTGCTGAAATGATACTCAAAAATCACTGTTTGATTTCTCTATGACACCCACACAGCACTAATCTTCAGGGCACTTCTACCTTCTCGGTTTGCCCTTTGCAGTAATTCTTTACAATAATGTAGAGCATCAACTTTCACACTCTGAGTATTATCTGCTCACACCCAGGTACTTACTAAAGAAGTACATTACATAAAGAGTCTCAGTTCTTAGCCGGATGGTGGTGGCGCATGCCTTTAATCCCAGCACTTGGCAGATAGAGGCAAGTGGGTGTCTGAGTTCAAGGCCACCCTGGTCTACAAAATGAGTTCCAGGACAGCCAGAGCTACACAGAGAAACCCTGTCTTAGGAAGAAAAAAAAAAAAAGAGTTTCAGTTCTGCCACGTGTGGTGGCACACTCCTTTAATCAAACATGCAGAAGGCTGAGGTTCGAGGCCAGCCTGGTCTACAGCTACAGAGCAAATTCCAGGACACTCAGGGATGAAAGGAATTAGCAGAGATGAGATGGATGGCAGTGGTGGGTGTACAACACTATGGGTGTACTTAATACCAATGCATACTTAAAACGGTTAGGATAACAGATCTGTGTATTTTACCACACGCACAAACTGGATTCAAAGCAGGAGCAGAGGGAACAGAAAGAAGGCTCAGTGGTTAAGGGCAGTTGCTGCTCTTCTGGAGGACTCAGGTTCAATTCCCAGCACCCACCTTACAGCTCACAACCATCTGTAGCTCCAGCCCCAGGGGATCCAATGCCCTCTTCTTGTCTCTTTGGGCACTTGCATTCAAACTGTGCCCGTGTGTGTACACTCCCGCCCCTCCCCACCCTCTCCCCCAACAAATAAATCTTGCAAAATAATAATAATAATAACCAGCCTCTTAAAACAAGCAGAAATCAAGTGAGACTGGGTAGGAAAAAAGAAAAAAAAGGGAGTCATCTACTAGCCCCCCCCCCCCCCCCCGTTTGCTTGTATTTATTTATGTGTGTGTCCTGGGGATTGAACTCAGGAACTCAGGGTTGGCAGTAGGTGCCTTTACCCACTGATCCATGTCATCAGCCCTAGTATTTTGTTTGTTTTGAGACAAGATCTTGCCTACTGTGTAAACCTAGCTAGCCTGAAACTCACTATGTTGCCAAGGCTGGCTGTGAACTCTCTGAAATCATCCTGCATCAGCTTCCCAAATGCTGAGGTTACAGGTGCTGATCATCACACCCAGAAAGAATTTTTCTAAGGCTTTCAAACTCACATCTCATCAAGTTAGAATGAAGAGAAAGCAAAAATAATCCTTCAATTCCTATTAGTCACCAAAACAGTGGTGTCCTTTTTCTAAATTGTTGCTGCCTTTTGAGACACCGATGTCCAGATCAGCAACTGCAACTCCCAGGCTACAAGCGGCAGTGAGGCCACAAGGGCCATAGCCGGAGGGAATTTTGTTCCCTCAGGCTCCGACTCTTTCAAAGCTACGAAGGGAACTTAACTAAACCTCTGTCCCTCTAAAGAACTCAAGATTCAAAGGTTAAGGGGGAATTCTGCTCTTCAGAGAGGCTGAATAACAAATAACTCACCTCCTCTGCTGGCTCACGTCCTCCAAAAAGCTTCTCCTCTCCCCCACTTAAAAGCCCTTCTCCACCTGGCTCCTCCCTACCACTTCCTGTCAGCTGTTGCTGACGCAGCCACCTGACCCCAGGTGAATTTTATTTAATCAAACACATCTCTCCGCCAGGTGGTGGTGGTGGCGCACGCCTTTAGTCCCAGCACTTTTGAGGCAGAGCCAGGCGGATCTCTGTGAGTTCAAGGCCAGCCTGGTCTCCAAAGCGAGTTCCAGGAAAGGCGCAAAACTACACAGAAAAACCCTGTCTCAAAAAAACCAAAAAAACCAAAAAAAAAAAAAAAAAAAATACAAACACATCTTTCCATCATTAAACAAACATTCCAGAGCATAAACAAAGTAACACAGCTTCCCAGAGTTAAACAACTGTAACAAAAACAAAAGTAACACACCTTTAAAATAATGTTTTACAACAATACAGTTTTAGTTTTGTCTTTTCACATGGTACTGGGCATCAAACCCAGGGCCTTGTGCCTGCTACCGAATGCTCTACTACCCCAGCCCCATCACTAAGTAATACTAGAACTTTATGACCTTCAATTTTGACATAAAAATGTGAGTAGTCTATGAGATGTAAAATGCAGTAAAGTAGGCAGGTATACGTGGTGAATTCAAGATTCAAGGCTAGCCCGGGCCACACAGTGCGAACCTGTCTCAAACAAACAAAGAAAATCAGGGAAACACTGGGATAAAATACGTAAAAACTGACCCAGTTCTATGAACTCAACCCAGAGATGACCTGGACTGCGGGCTAATTAGGAGAGAGGAAAGGGTCAAGGTGGCTGGCATGTGCCACTGCATGATGCCGACTGGACATGATTCAATACAACTCTTTTTTTTTTTTTTTTTTTTTTTTTTTGGTTTTTCGAGACAGGGTTTCTCTGTGTAGCTTTGCGCCTTTCCTGGATCTCGCTCTGTAGACCAGGCTGGTCTCGAACTCACAGAGATCCACCTGGCTCTGCCTCCCGAGTGCTGGGATTAAAGGCGTGCACCACCACCGCCCGGCTTCAATACAACTCTTTACTACCTTGTGAAAGAGAGAAAAAAAAATTTTTTTTTTTTTTTTTGAGAGAAGGTCTTTCTACTATGTAGCTCTGGATGTCCTGGAACTTGCTTTGTAGCCCAGGCTGGCCTTGAACTCACAGAGATCCTCTTGCCTCTGCCTCCCGAGTGCTGGGATTAAAGGCGTGCGCCACCACGCTGGGTGGGAGAATCACTTTTATTTTAGATAATAAAGCTGAAAGCTCCAAAAAGTTAAAAAAATTTACAACAACATAAACTCCGGATGGGTTAAAGACCTAAATGAATCAAACAATGAACAGCAAGTCTACAACATATAAGACTATTTTACAATACTGCAGTAAGTCAACCACATATACAAATGTTCTCACCAGCAATATCTGCAAAAGGAAAAAGCCAGTGCAAGCATGGAGTTCAACGGTAGAGCGTTTGCCCGGGATGATCCGGGAGAGCAAACAAGCAAGCAAGTTAAGTTTTTAGCCAAGCATCGAGGGACAGGTCCATATTCTCAGTACCTTGGAGTGGGAGGCAGGAGGATCAGGAGTTCAGGGGCATCCTTAGCGACATAGCAAGTGCAGGGCCAGAGAAACCCTGTATCAAAAACCAAAAAAAAAAATAGCCGGGCGGTGGTGGCGCACGCCTTTAATCCCAGCACTCGGGAGGCAGAGCCAGGCGGATCTCTGTGAGTTCGAGGCCAGCCTGGGCTACCAAGTGAGTCCCAGGAAAGGCGCAAAGCTACACAGAGAAACCCTGTCTCGAAAAACCAAAAAAAAAAAAAAAAAAAAAAAAAAACCAAAAAAAAAAAAATAAAAAAATAAATAAGACTCAGGAAAATTTCAGGATGATATGTAAACTGTTCACAGTAGATACTGAGATAGGGTAGCATATGAGACAAAGTGGGACCCTTCAACTTCTTTATGTGGGGGGATTTTTTTTTTTTTTTTTTTTTTTTTTTTTTTGGTTTTTCGAGACAGGGTTTCTCTGTGTAGCTTTGAGCCTCTCCTGGAACTCACTTGGTAGCCCAGGCTGGCCTCGAACTCACAGAGAGCCGCCTGGCTCTGCCTCCCGAGTGCTGGGATTAAAGGCGTGCGCCACCACCGCCCGGTCAAATTACCTTCTTAGAGTAGTAAAATATTAATTTATAAAAAATATACTTATTTCATAAAGAATTTTAAGACTTAAAAAAAATCTTAGCTTTTAAATAGTCAAAGAATAGCAACAAACTTTTTGTTCACCACTGAAGGTGGAACCCAGGACCCTGTACGTTCGAGGCAATTGCTCTACCTGTGGACTATATCCCATGCCCACCAGCGGGCGGTTTCCCAAACACGGAGCAGTGAAGATGTATTGGGGTCGGGGGGTGTAGTGCACACCCCTTTCTTCAGCCACTCACTCTGGATGGGCTCCTGTCCCAGCCCCTTCTGTAAGGAGGTGCTCACGAAGCTCCTATTGCTATTCCAGTCTTCACCTCTAACAGATACTGTTCAATTTTATGATTGGTAAAGTGTCAAGGAACTTTCCAAGTTGTCTTCAGACTCTATCCAAAGAAATAGATTCCCTACCACACAACCCAGCCATCGGTGTTTAACTTATCTGTAAGCTTTATCCTCTTACAGTTTCATGCCTGTTCTTAGGATCTTGTACTAAGGAGGAATGTTCTGCTCTGCGTTTATACCTGATGTCAGGAGAAGTGACTCCACAGTAGCTTCCAAAACGGAGATGAGTCCCTTGTCATTACCAATGGTGAAAGCTGGAACCTCTGTCTGACTGGTCTACAACACGTGGCTCTCCTCTGGCAACTACTTATGCCCTTTTAAAAGAGTTTTATTGATAAATAACTCATGACACATTTTCCTGGGCAGAAAAATTCCTAATGGGCCAACTAAATAAAAAACAATTTAGATGACGTATTTTAAGTCACAGACTTGGGTCTAACATCATTGACAGTGCATGTGGACACAGTAACACAGGTCATGGAAAAGCAGGTATGGTAATAGAAGGCTTTTAGACTAGTATTAGTGCATCTTCCTTCAAGAAGAAAGTTGGCATAAAACTAACCATCACAAACATCTGCTCTATTTCCTTTTCCTGAACTAACACATGATCTCTTCATCATCTCTTCCTCTTCATCACGGCAAATGGAGAGACACCAACTTCACTCCAGTCTTTTCTTTCCGAAGAATTGGGGTGTTGTGTTGTGAGGGAGAATTATCATCATCATTATTATTATTATTTTAGTTTTGGGGGTTTTGTTTGTTTTTGGTTTTTTTTTTTTTTTTTTTTTTTTTTTGGTTTTTCGAGGCAGGGTTTCTCTGTGTAGCTTTGCACCTTTCCTGGAACTCGCTTTGGAGACCAGGATGGCCTCGAACTCACAGAGATCCGCCTGGCTCTGCCTCCCGAGTGCTGGGATTAAAGGCGTGCGCCACCACCGCCCGGCTGGTTTTTGGTTTTTTGAGACAGGGTTTCTCTGTGTAGTTTTGGTGCCTATCCTGGATCTTCGCTCTGTAAACCAGAACTCAGAGATCAGCCTGGCTCTGCCTCCCAAGTGCTGGGATTAAAGGTGGGCGCCACCACTGCCCAGCTGGTTTTGTTTTAAATCACTTTTCTCTTCTAGTCACAAACTTGATGACTGGACACACATCTTCAGCATAAAAAAACAAAACAAAACAAACATCCTTCTGGACTTGAGGATGTGGGTCATTGGTAGAGTTTCAGCCTCGAATGCTCAAAAATTTGGGTCCAATCCCGAGCGCCCTCCCCCAAAATTAAAAATAATAAAGTTCTTTCAAAAGGTATTAACAAGACATTAAGGGCTTGTATTATTTGCTACAAATATATCTGTGTAACTTGGATCTCCTTGTCCTAAAGGAGGCAGAGGCAGTTTGAGGCCAGCCTGGTTTATATAGTGGTTTCCAGGCCAGTCAGGGTTAGGTAGGGAGATCATGTCCCCAAAAGGGGGTGGGGGCATGAAAGAGTCTGAAGGCCACAATACTAAAGTGAACAAAGAGTCAGCAAGATGGCCCAGCAGGTAAAAGCGTTTGCCTCTAAAGCCTGATGACCTGAGTTCAAGCCCTGGACCCCACGGTGCGGCACGTCAGAACCAATTCACAAAAGTCGTCTTATGACTTCCAACTCTACCCCAAAGCACGTTGCACGTGCATGCACAAATGATGAGGCACACACACTGCCTAGAGTCTGAGGTCAGTCTGAACAATGAATTTCAGACTAGCACAGGTTGCAAAACGATATGGCTACCGTCTCAAAAAAAAAAAGCCCAAGCCAGACCAAAACAAAACAATAACAACAACAACAACAACAACAAAAACCCCCTCTGCCTCCCCAAAAGGATTAGAGAAGTGGGACAGAGACAACGTTCTGGCTACGCCTTAACTGATTAACCGGTTACAGAGCCTCCAGCAATTAACAAAAAGCTCAGCTACTGTGATTTGTGATAAAACTTCTTAGTTCGGTTTTCTGAGACACCTCAAAGTCCGTAGACTTTATTCTATTATAAATAAGGCTATATTCTCCACCCCACCCACCCCCCGAGACAGGGTTTCTCTGTGTAGTTTTGGCACCTTTCCTGGATCTCGCTCTGTAGACCAGGCTGGCCTCGAACTCACAGAGACCCGCCTGGCTCTGCCTCCCGAGTGCTGGGACTAAAGGCGTGCGCCACCGCCGCCCGGCAAGGCTATATTCTTTAGGTTATATTACCAGAAGTATCATTCGTGAGTCCCAAAGGATACACTCACTTGTTTTACCACACCAGACTGGTCCTCAACCTACTGTCCCGTACACACCGTCGCCTGGAACTCACCTCCTCCCCACGCCTGCATCCCTGGGCTATAGTGCCTCCCACCTCCCTGCCCAGCCCCAGCCTCCCTACACACGCCAGGCCTGGCCGCAAAAGACACGAAATACCTTGGTCTCTTGGCCTCCCCGCCCCACACATAAAAATCCCGGGGGCCGCTCACGTCACAGGACCGCGGATCAGAAGTCCCGGGCAACGAACGGAAGGCTCGGCCCTCGGTCCTGGGCAATGCCTCTTTACTATTGGCTATTGCGTGCGTCACGTTAGCGGCGGGTCCTTCCGCTAGCCAGTAAGCGCAAGGGTTTTGCTGCAAGGGTTTCTGGGAGTTGTAGTTCCCGTGAAACCACGACCGGTAAATCCTCAGACTCCGTCTCAAGCGCTTCAACCTCTTCTCCCAAGCACGTCTCATTCATTCTCTTAGAAGAGGTTGGTAAGAAGGAATCGGAGCCCTAGAGTCAACATGGGTCAGTCGGTTTTAGTTTGGGAGAGGGGAGTCAGGGACTTCCCATTTAAAATCCCATAAACTATCGCTCCCAAAATGTAAATAGCACCCATTCGCCTGGAGCCGCTTCCTAGGCCTGCCCAAGTGGCAGATCTGTTCTACCCCTAATCTGAAAGTACCTGCCCAAGGCCGTAGCCAATAGGGTTGGAGGTCTCAAACTTCTGTAGCCATGAAGACTCTAGGCCACGCCCGCGGGGTCTTTCAGATCCTGACCCGCACACTACCCTAGACCATCTTTCCTGAGCGCCAACTTCAGGCCTCTTTAATGGATGCTAACAACCGCATCTGCGACTTCGCCACCTGGAAGAGTAAGAGTGGAGAAACCACGGAAAACGCCTCACGTTCCAACTCTGGGCCTTTGAATAGGTCTTTCTCTCATACTTACCTCTTCCCAGGCGTCTCTTGTCAGAATCAACACATGTCGATTTTTTTTTTGCAACGGTGTAGGAAGGATGAGGAGACAGTCTTAAAGCGTCCTTCAGCCTTCAAGCAAATGCTACCTCCTCCCAATATATCTTCCTATGGGCTGTGGATGTAGCCTCTATTAGCTTAGCGTGTGTGGAGAGGCCCTGATTTCCCTGGGTTCAGTTCCCAGCACCACGGAGGCAGAGGATTCGGGAAGGACAAAAGTCTCTTTCTAGATTCCTGTCTGTGTTGGATAGAGGTAAAGGAATTCATTCGTTCCTTCTGCAGCACTTGCCACTCCAGGCTATAGCTGTATTCTCAGCTAGGACCCGCAGCCCAGCGATCCTGCTTTAATCCAACTGGAATCCCCCAGGGAGCGGTCCTCTGCCTTGAAAAGTGAGACCCCACCCCCACCCCCACCCAATACAAATACCTGCCGTAGAACTTTGAGGGATAATGAGCATGGGCTCAAGGTGGTTGGGGAAAAAAAATCATCAGTAGTTGGTTTCTTCCCTTCCCGGCTCTGTTCCTGTAGATTCGGGAAGCCTGGCCAGGGTTAGGTTATCAGTCTCGGGTGCTTCCGCTGTACTCTGAAGCCCACGGCACTGAGCACATGTATTTAAAGTGTTAGTTTAATTACCGGCTTTCTCCTCCGAGTCTGTAGGACTGAGCGGACTCCCTGGAGCTTTGCACCGAGTAGGTGCTAAATAAATATGCATGGAACCGACAGATGGATGGATGGATGCGTGGATGCGCTAGTGCCGGCACGCCTCGTTCGCCACCCTCCTCCCTCGGCTAGTGGGGTTAATGGTGCTCCGTCTGGCCAGGCTCCGGAGCAGCCACGTCAGGGTCGCTTCCCCCGGGCCCCGCCCCGGCCAACCCCACCTTGTCGCGCGGCTCCACCCCGCCGCCCCCTTCCCGGCGGCCCCTCCCCGCGCAGGTCCTGACTCCAGCCGCACCTCCTCCGGCTCTGCAGTGGCGGCGAGAAGGCGAGCCGGAGCGCCGGCGGGGTCAGGCCTGAGCAGAGCCGGGGTCGGGGCAGCCGCGAGGACCCCCTGGAGGCGGGGCCTGTGGGACCGCGATGGGCGTGGAGATCGAGACCATCTCCCCGGGAGACGGTACCGGGCGGCGGGGGCCCGGGAGGAGGAGGAGGGGTCCCGGGGCGGAGTCCGCGGGCAGAGGTCTGATTCCGAGGTGGCTCCGGGGATCTAAAACGGGGTTGGGGGTGAGGGGTGAGGGGGTTAGATGCGGACAGCAGGAGGAGAACCCCACACACACCCCGATTCTTGGGGGTTCTGGAGGACAATTCACCACTCGCTTCTGCGCCCGCTCACCCTGGGGCCACAGGGGTCTGCGTCCGGCCACTGTCCGAAGCTGCGGTTTATGCCGCTTTAGCTGCAGCCTCTGGATTATCCGCTGCTGCTGACTTCCCAGGTTCGAATTTCAGCTCCGTTTTCCCAGTCCGACACCAGGGATGGACCCGCGCCCCACCCTCCCCAGCCCTCTTGTCTGGCAGCCCCCAGGGCTGGGCAGCGGTAAGCTGTAGAGAGAGAGCCAATTTGGGAGCCTGCCACTCCTTTGGCTGCTTTTGCTTCCTATATCACCCTTCTGGTCCCACTCAGCCTCCCTCGTCATCTGCCCATTACCATGTCCTCCAGAGTCAAACCTCAAAACCCAGCTCTCAGACCTGCTGCTTGACCTGTCTGGACAGTCCAGGGTTCCTTAGTCAGCCACTCCACAGCAGAACACATGTTCCCTAACTTTGTTCACCCCCACAAGTCTTTCTCCGGGTTCTCTGTCTGCTCTCAAGAAAACCAGCAGCGAGTTTTCTCAACTACTTAGAAAACCGGGTGTAGACATTCAAGGAGTAGCTATTTCTAAGGAAAATCTAATCCAGACCCAAAGCCGCACCCCAGATCTACAGCGTTTCAACAAGCAAACTTGCTGTTAGATATTATTGACATATTCCTCCCCAGGAAATTAAAAGGCTTCTTGGTTGCAAAACGAGGGGTTCCTGGAAATACCAGGGACTGCCCAGATCACTCCTTGGGGGACAGGTTTCTCTGTCCATGCAAAGAATCTTGGTGCTAGGGTCGAGGAAGCCTGTCCCAGGCCTCGTCACCCACACGGCCTCTGAGCTGGCTCCCTGTCTTCCATTTGATCCTTTTCAAATGCAGAGCTCAACAGGCCCCTCCCCCAGGCCGAAAATGATTGGGAGCTGCTTCCCCCTACTTCTGCAAGCAGTCTGCCCCTTTGGTGATAGAGAGGGCTACAGTGATCCACACTGGCAGATCCTCCTTCATTATAACCCCTGCACCCACAACCAGCTTCACCAAGCCACCTGCGACTTGTTAAACACACAACCTATTTAGCAACTATTTATGGACCATGTACTGTGTGCTGGACCCCAGGGTAACAGGATGAAATCAGTGGGCTTCTCTGGAACTGGACTCTAGGACCCTAGGGCTTTCTGTGCTTTGGGTGGAACCCAGGGCCTTATTGCATGCTAGGCAACTGCTCTACGTTGAGCTACATCCCAACTCTGGATTCCAGGCTTTTGAACATGTCTTACAAGTCATTCTATTTCCCAGATCCCTTTACTTCTCCAGACAGACCCTGCCCGTCCTTTACCATTCAATTTAACCATGTCCCACAATGCTTCCTCGGGCTCCCTTTGGTGGACTCCTTCAGTCCACTATCATAATCCAGCCTCATGGCTTTATATTCCACCCAGTTTGTTTATTCAGCGTTGGCTCTGCATCTACCTTCTTGCAGTAAAAACTTGCATGTCTAATAGGCAGCTCGAGATTGCCACCCGCACAAATCTGTTCCTTTTCGGTTTTCTCATCTCTGAAAACAGCTCTACCACCTTCCAGCTACCCAAACCTCAAATTTCAAGCATCGTTCTTGTTTTCTCCTTTTTTCCTCATCTGGCGGCGAGATGGGTGGCGGGTCCTGTCTCCATTCCACTTAGATGCCCTCGTCAACCCTGCTTCCCCAATACATCTCCAATCTATTTCACTCCGTTCTCAGCTGCCACCACCTTAATTCATACCGTCATTGATTTCTTGTCTAGATTATCGCAACAGATGTCTAACCACCCATCCCACACGCAGCAGCCAGAGTGATCTTATAAAATCTTAATTCAGATTAGGTCATTCTCATGCTTTTAAACCCTTCAGTGGTTTCCTACTGCACTTAGTATTAAATCCATCTCTGTAAGCTGTGTGGTGCGGCTCTTTCACATTCCTCTCCTCCCTCTCACTCTGTTCCCTCCTATCCTGAAAATACAGCAGTCCCTCCCTGCTGCATGCGTGGTCTTTGAGTTGATCCCTTCCGAAAGTAGCAGCTCACACATCCCCTTCTCCAAAACGCCTTCCTGGCACGCCCTTTCTGAAACTGCTGGTTCACCACGTCTCTCTGCAATTCATCAGTGTGTTCATTTTCTTTAGAGGGCTTATTGGCCATCTATCCTTATTTATGTGAGCATTGGTTGTCTCCCTCCTTTAGAGTGGAAACTGGGGAGATGGCTCAGTGGGTAAGAGCTCCAGCTATACCAACATGAAGACTTGAGTTTGAATCTCCATCACTCATCTGAAAAAGCTGGGTGTGACTGCCTGAAACTCCAGCACTGGGAGAAGAGACAGGCAGGTCCTGGGAGCTCCGTGGCATTGCTTCTGGCTCAGTGGCTGGATCTCAGGGAAATAAGTTGGAGGGGGATTGAGGAAGGCACTCAACATCTTTGTCTGGCCTCTTGCTTGCGAGCTCATGGACATGTGCACCTGGGTACACAAATGCATGCGCTACACACACACACACACACACACACACACACACACACACACACACACACACTGCCCCCACAACACATGACCATCCCACATACACAAAAGAAAGACTACAAACCTCAGAAGACCAGGGAGCCTGTCTTTATTGTTCTAGGCTGTAACTCCGGCATGAGGCACCGGTCTGGTCGTTATCGATTTCTTGTGAATGATTGCATTTATTCATCCTTGATGGCAATCATGACTCTATAGCACTTTGGGATTTATGTTTCTGCTTCTCTTCTTCATGGGTTCATGTATTGCTCTCTGTCTCTGAGATCTGCTTCAGGTTTGGCACATAGTTGGCTATTCATGAATGCTTGTAGAATAGATGGAAGTAAAAGAAGCAATAAAAAGTGATGGAGTTTTTTGTTTGCTTGTTTTAACTAGTAAACTGGGCCAATAACATAGAGTTCAAATACAAACTAGAAAGGAGACATTATTACTTCTGGCTCATCCAAGGCACAGAGACAGGCATCTCTGTGATAATAAGGGAAAAGTGAGTCAATCAGGGTCGAAATCAATCTTGGATGTGTCAGGTGAGTTTTTCTAATCCCCTAATCCCTTTTCTGCCTTCATATCTCCCGACAGGAAGGACGTTCCCCAAGAAGGGTCAGATATGCGTGGTGCACTACACAGGTACGTCTTACTCCCTCAGCCCTGGCCCAGGTGTGCCTCTCCCAAGGCAGGGCTATCCTGTAAGCTTCTCCCCAGAGAGTCTTGTCCCTGGATGGTCCTCAAAGACCATCGCTGTTTCCTGTGACCAGTTCACTTTTCCCTTACCCACCATCTATGGTGCCAGCCTCCAGTTTCATTCCCTGATGGTGGGCAGTGGGTATCCTGGCCTTCCTGCTCCTGTCTCATGTTTCAAACTTATTCTGAAAGACCCTCAGATCCCCTTTTACCCTGTTTTTCTTCTTTTGTCCACACCTCTCCACCCCTCACTGCAGTGAGGGGGATGAGGGTGGGGCAATGCTGTCTCTGGGTGCTGGGAGAATCCAGAGGAGGGTGCGGCATCTTTGTTGTCTCTTCTTGGATGCTGTGTGTTTGAAGACCCACGGACCAAGGGGCATTCTATATTCATTTATTTTATTTTATGTGTATGGGTGTTTGGGCTGCATGTATGTGTGTGTGCCACATGTGTGCCTGGTACCCCTGGAGGTAAGAAGGTGTCAGATCCCCTGGTACTGGAGTTATGGATGTTTGTGATCCACCATGTGGGTGCTGGGAACTGAACTTGGATGCTTTGGAAGAGCAACAAGTGCTCCTCCTCCTTCCCCGCCCTCAGGAACATTCTAGATGAGTTCCTTAGGCCTGCTGGCAAGAAGACTGCTGGCAGGTGTTTGCTCCAAGAGGTGTGAGGACTCTGCCTTGTGACTCGCTTCCTAATGTGGCAAAGTCTATGGGTGACAGCCATTTAGCATACAGCAAGGCCAGCTAAATTCCTGGGACATATTCAGATGGGGCCATTTTTAGCAGTTCCCTAGGCCAGTGCGAAGCACCAGACTGGTTCTAGCAGATGACGTGGCTGTTTTTCAACAGTTGAATCTCAGTCACTGATGTCAGCACACCCGGGCTGTTTTATCTCCTGGTGATGTGGCCTAATTACCCTGGGGCCTCTGGAGCCTCTGACCAGGGTAATTGATTTATCTGTTCGACATGTTGTAGACAGATCATTGTTGATCAAGTTAATGAAACCAAATGTCTTTTTGCAAAGTAGATACATAGAGTAGGCAGTGTGCGTGAAACACTTCCATCAGCTACAAATGGCTGTGCTTTAGGAGAAACTGTCTTAGCAAACACAGTATGTATGAAACTTCTGGTAAACTTAAAAAAAAAAAAGGGAATATAAGCTGGCCCTGGTGGTCCACACCTATAATACCCACACTTGGGAAGCGGGGACAAGATCAAAAGTTCAAGGCGAACCTTGGCTACATGGTGAGTTTGTGTGTCTGGTGCCTGCAGAGGCCGAACAAGGACACTGAATCCTCTGAAAACTGAAAATTGCAGACAGTGGTGAACTGCTGTGTGAGTGCTGGGAATTGAACCCAGGATCTCTGCAAGAGCAGCCAGGGCTCTTAATCACTGAGCCGTCTCTCCAGCCCTGTCATTAATCTTTCAATAGTATCTCTGGAGCGGAAGTTCTTAATTTTCATGATGTCCTACTTATCAGTCTTCTCCTTCATGGTTACATATTTTTCTATATTCACTTCAAGAAATCTTTCACTATATTATGAAGATTTCATTTATTCATATGTTTATCATCTGGTAAAAATGCTGTTGGTGGTGGTGTGTGTTTTTCTTTTCTTATTTATTTATTTATTTATTTATTTATTTATTTATTTATTTATTTAGAGAGTTGAGACAGGATCCATGTGACTCAGGTTGGCCTTGAATTTGTCTGTAATCAAGGCTTGAATTCCTGATCCTCCTGACTCCACCTGAGTGTTGGGATTGCAATTGAGCACCATGGTGCCCCACTGCTCTGTAGAAACCATGAGTATTTGTGGTGTTAAGAACCAAAGCGAGATCTTTGTACATACAGTGAATTACTCCACCACCATACTACATCCCTACATCCGAAGCCTGAGGTTATATTATTTTATCTTTCATATTTAGGACTTTGGTTCATCTGGAATTGGTTTTTGTGTGTAGAGGTGGTAGAGGCTGAATTCAGTTCTTTTTCCCCATGTGGATAGAGATTTGATCCAGCAATGTTAATCCAAAAAGTCATCCTTTATTTGATGTATTATAGTGGCATCATTGTAAAAGAAGTACACATATTTATGTGGGCCCGTGTTTGGAGTTTGTGGCTTTGGCTGAGCTCACAGCAACAGATAACTGTTACATGGTTCCAAATAGATTCAGCTTTATGAAACCTGAAGGCATTGGGGAAATGGGAAAGCTAGTCTATAAATGGACTGTGCATGTGTGCATATTCAAGCGTGTATTTGCCCAAGTGCATGTCTGTATGAATATATGTAGGTCTGCCGATCTAAATATTTTCTTAGCATCTGCTTGGCCATCAGGGCCCTCTCCTGAGTGTCTGTGTGTAAGTGCATGTGAGCATGCATAAATATCTCTGTGAATTTGAATATCTTAGCAACTGTGTATCTCCATGTATTTGTGTTTGATCTCTGTAGCATCCATCTGTGTGCGTCTCTGGGCAGCCAGAAGGGTTTCTCCTTCGCCACATTTAGAACTCAGGGCAGGAGCCCAACCTAGTCTACCCAGAAGGGAGGTAAATAGGACTCTCTAGTACACATTCGAGTTGTAGGAATTCAAAAGTAAAATTATAGATGCTCAGGCACTTGTAAGCTGGCAAAGCCTCCTATGTTAAATAAGGAAAATATGAGGCCCATTTCCCCAATTTCACACAGTGAGTCAGTGCCAGACTGAACTAAAAACCTTTTCTCAACTGGGTGTGGTGACTAACACCTGAGATTCAGCATTTCGAGGCCAGCTAGGGCTACATATTGAGCTCCAGGCCAGCCTGGGCTACAGAATAAGACCCGGTTGAAATAAAACAAAATCTCAAAATAATAAGAACTCCATTTCTGAACTTAACAGGCCGTGTCTTCCTATGATCCCACATTATCTTATGTGGTGGTTTAGCACCTATAGAAATCTTGGACTAGCTGGGCGGTGGTGGCACACACCTTTAATCCCAGCACTTGGGAGGCAGAGGCAGGTGGATCTCTGTGAGTTTGAGGCCAGCCTGGTCTAGAAAGCTAGTTCCAGGAAAGGTGCAAAACTACACAGAGAAACCCTGTCTCAAAAAACCAAAAAAAAAAAAGAAAAAGAAAAAAACCTTAGATTAGCATGGAATTCAGAAAATCAAGTCTGGGGCTGGAGAGCTGGCTCAGTGGTTAAGAGCACCTGCTGCTCTTCCAGAGGACGTGGGTTCAATTCTCAGTACTTACATGGTGGTTCACATCCATCTGTAACGCTAGGTCCAGGGGATCTGAAGCCATTTTCTAGCCTCCAAGGGCAGCAGGCACTCAAATGCTGCCCAGGCAAACACCTATACGTGTAAACTAAAATGAAAATTTAAGAAGACACACTGGTCTTTGAGCAAGAGTACCATAAGCAATGGAAATAGTGCAGTAGCTCTGGGTCCTTGGGCTGATGGACAGTGACAACATGTGGATGTCAGGGACCACTGGGCTCCTGGCAGTGAGAAGGTAAAGGATGATACAAACTGCCAGAGATCACACCTGGGTGTTCCAGGATAAAACAACTGTTTGCACAGGAGCTGGAAGCTACTCGAGTGCCTAAGTCGCCTCACACTTTTTACTGGAGCAGGGGATGATGGGATGGTGTGATCTTTGGCTTTGCATTCTCAGGAAGCACTTAGAACCTTAGGAAAGGACTGAACCTGAGACTAGAATGCCCGAGGATTTAGCTGGAAAAGTTTAGAAGGCGTAGAGGAACTTGCGAATGGTGTGCTCTGAATAGGTAGGGGGAGGAGCAGAGATGGGGAGAGAGAGAATTTGAAGGCAGGCATCATTAGCCTCAGGCTTTTGGATTATGCTCTGGGAGCTATTGTGTTCTAAGCAGGGAAAAGTAATGATCAGAATTGTGTTTAAAGGGGGAAAAAAATCTGTGGATGTAGCGAGTGGAAGATTGGTCAGTAGAAACATCGTTTGGGAGGCTGTTCCTGTCTCCAGGTGAGGTGTGCTGGTGACTCTGGAGACCAGAGTGGTGGAGTAGCAGAAATTAGAAAGGTAGGTGGATTCCAAGGAGATGTAGGACTCGGTGACAGGCTGCATGTGGGGGTGAGGCAGAGAGATAGGTCCAGGTTTCCTGCCGATGGGGAGATCAAAGAGGAGAGGGTTCCCTCGGAAGAGGAATTCCGTCTAGACATGCTGAGTCCAACTGTTGGTTCACTCAAAACCACAGCTCTTTTCTACCCTCTTCTCACTTCGCTAGGAATGCTCCAGAATGGCAAGAAATTCGATTCATCCAGAGACAGAAACAAACCTTTCAAGTTCAGAATTGGCAAGCAGGAAGTCATCAAAGGTTTTGAAGAAGGTGCTGCCCAGGTAGGCTGAGGATACCCACTAACGGTTTTAGGGAGGCTGAGGATGCTCACTAACGGTTTCAGGGAGGCTGAGGATGCTCACTAACGGTTTTAGGGAGGCTGAGGATGCTCACTAATGGTTTCAGGGAGGCTGAGGATGCTCACTAAAGGGGTCTTTAAGGAGTGGTGGATTTGGGTCCTCCACTTTCCCACTCACATTAGCACAGACGCACACTGCCATGACTCTACTGCCAGGTGCAGCAACGCCACCTAGTGCTCACTCCTGGTTCTGCCCTTCGCCTCTTCTGTGCCTGGCACATCTGTATCTCATCCCAAGCATCTTTCCTAGGCTTGCTTGAGCGGGCTAAAAAGACCAACAAGCTGTCTGAGCTGAGACAGCAGAAGAGCTAGAGATGGATAAGCCAAGGAGTGCTTTGGTTTTTACCTTTAAACATTTTCTGAAGCTATTTCAGATATAAAAATATTACAGAAATAGTGGAGCCCCTATATAATTTTCACCCAACTTCTTCAAATGCTAACATATATAATCATACTACAGTGATTCAACTAAAGCATTAACATCGATACAATACTAACCAGTCCACTCAAATTTCTGGAAATGTTTGAAACATTTGAAACAGCTCCGGGAGGCGGGGGGGCAGGGGTTGACAGTGCTGATGAGCTGTGGTCCCAGCTCTCCTCCCTCAGTTCTCTGGGGAAATTATAGGATGTTCCACTCCTTTGCCGCCATGCCGTGGCCTTTAGTCGCTGAATCTTAACTGGTCCTGTTGCAAGTGTGTTCAAAGCTGTTTATACATTCCTCTTTGACTACTTCGGAAGAGGACCAGGAACAATCATGAGCAGACACAAGCATGCACTAGCTGGATAACCAGTAATGGTTGATGCTTGAATGAATCTGAGACTACTTTGTGGCTGTTAACTGCTCCATAATTTGAGGCAGAATCTGCATGTTTAAGCTCTCAGCCGGACTTTAGTGTGCCACGTATAAAATTAATCTCAGATCTGGAATCACCCTAAGTATGGTTTGGGAAAAATGCCATCGTCACCTTCCTTTTCTCTTTTAAATCAAGCTGGGTCCTCTTTCTCCTCTCCCATCTGCCCCCCATCCCTGCTAGATGAGCTTGGGGCAGAGGGCGAAGCTGACCTGCACCCCTGATGTGGCATACGGAGCTACTGGCCACCCTGGAGTCATCCCTCCCAATGCCACCCTCATCTTTGACGTGGAGCTGCTCAACTTAGAGTGAAGGCAGGAAGGAACTCGAGGTGGCTGGAGATGGCTCCCGCTCTCTGTCCTAGCCTGCTCTGCCACTGGGACGGCTCCTCCTATGTAGGGCTCTTGATCAGTGTGCTGATGTCACTGCCCCTCGACATTATCCGTTCTTCCCGCCCGCCCTGCTCTGTATGCGTCCGCCATTTAATTGTTCCCATACATCTTTGCTTGAGGAAATTTAGCGACAGATCCAGACATTTCAGGTTGTTTATTTTGTGATGCATGTAGTAGCCATTCCCGATCCGAGGACACGGACCTTGTTTGCACAATCTATTATTGCCTTACCTGCACTTAAGCCAGACATCCAAGGTGCTCAGACATGCGCTGTACGTGGTTTCATGGAGGGACTTGAGCCAGTTACCTTTGCTGTCACTTTCTCCTGTTGGCTGCTCACTTTAAGCAGCTCCCTCTTTGGAAATACTGTGTAAAATAAAGGCTCCATGCTTGGCATCTTCCTGGCCATCGTGTTGTGGGAAGTTCTTTAATGACACACAAGGCGCTGCCCTTGGTGATAAAGGAGTAAAAGGGGGCTAAGAGAGTGTAAGGAATAGCTACACGAGCAAACGTTAATGCTGGACCTTGTTCTGTATCCTTTCCGTCTCATTTTGTTTTGAGACAGGGTCTCGGAGCCCAGGCTGACCTAGAACTCCTTCAGCCTCCTGACTGCAGGGATATACAGGTGCAGACCACCCAAGCCTAGCTTTCCTTTTTCAATAAAATGATCACAAACCCTCTAAGCAACTTTGCAAATTAGCTACTACCCTACTAAACTCACCAGCTTGGAGTCCCCCGCGCGTAACTAACCCGGCATCCTAGCAATCCTGAGTGAGATTCGATCTCCTAGGTGATCCCACAACCTCAGGTTTGCGGAGTGAGGGATGAGCTTCCCTCCCTCACCAGAAAGTGCGTCTGAACAAATGAATGTGTTTAAGGCTCGAAACCTGACTCGCTCTGGGAAGTTACTTTTGAAAAGAATGTGTGGTTCTGAGGCTTGTTTTCATGGGCACCGCTTACTTACATCTAGATTTGCTCGAGCTTACCTTGAAGTTACTTCTGAGAACAGTGTAGAAGGTGTCTGTGCCTGCATGTGCGTGTACATGGGCGCTTATGGAGAACAGAGGACAGCCTAGACTGCTAATCCTCAGGAGCTATCTATCTGATTTATTTATTTGCTTATCTATTTTTTACTTGAGACATCTCACTATGTAGCCCAGGCTGGCCTTAAACTCGAACTCATAGAGATCTGTCTTTGTCTCCCAAGTGTTGGGATTAAAGATCCACTGATATACATCATGTAGCATTCTATGTAGGATATGGGGCCACAATCTGGGCTACTTTATATACCCCTTATATCCCAAAAGTCACAGATGAATTCCTCTGCTGAGGCTGAGGGGTTCATGAACACAACCATGAATGGAACATGGTTGCCTTGCTTTTATTCACCCACAGTGTTTGGAACCACAGTGGCCAAAGGATGCTGTACCCATTCCACTCTGGGGTGTCACCTCTGGAATATCCTGCTTCCTCGATGACTCCAACACTTATAATTCCTCAGAACTCAGCCTGTATAGAAAAGATACCCATACTTTCTGCTGTTGACATCAACAGGATGAGCAAAAATGATACCAGAAACTATTTCATGGGCCCACACAAAAGATCTGTCCATAGTAAGTACAGCCTGGTGACAAGAGGCTGTAATGACAGCTACTAAGAAACCCTAATAATGTAAACACCTATTGGCTAGCACCGGAGGGATATATAGGATTTACAGGTAAGCAGAGAAATGACTGCTTTCTCAAGTCTTTGGAAGATGATATCAAAAATTACGGCACATGCCAAAGAGTTCAGTGTCTTGAGAGAGTCACTAAAGGTTGGTTAGCGAGAGACCAGTGTAAGATCCTAACATTTGGGCTGGAAAGATGGCTCAGTGGTTGAGAGAACTGGCTGCTTTTCCAGAGGTCCCGAGTTCAATTCCCAACAACCACAAGGTGGCTCACAACCATCTCTAATGGGACCTGGTGCCCTCTTCTGGTTTGCAGGCATACATGCAGACAGAACACTGTATACATAATAAGTGAATACTCTTAAAAAAAAAAAAAAAAAAAAGATCCTATCACTTGTTTTCAAACTGCTACTCAATGAATCTCGTAAGTTGTTAGAACCCCGAGACTCAGCCTCACTGAAAGTAAAGCAAGTTGGACACACCTGCACCGGAGACTATGTAGACAAAATCTGTTCATTGCACTTTCTGTCCTTTGAGACAAGAGTTCACCGTGTAGTCTAACCTGACCTCAAATGTATGATTCTCCTGCCTCTGCTTCCCAAGTGCTTAAATTATAGGTGTGTGTCACCATGTCCAACTTCATCCCTTATACTCCTTTGTGTGTGTGTGTGGGGGGGCGGATTTCAAGACAGGGTTTCTCTGTGTAGCTTTGGAGCCTGTCCTGGATCTCACTCTGTAGCCCAGGCTGGCCTCGAACTCACAGAGATCCGCCTGGCTCTGCCTCCCGAGTGCTGGGATTAAAGGCGTGGGCCACCACCACACAGCCATCCCTTACACTCTTAAACTTGGTTTAAAAAAATTGAACTTTTAGGTGCCTGGTGCAGAAGACAGTCAACTGGAGCCTCAGATTTAACCACATACCTCCTGCAGAGAGACTCAGTGTCTGTCCCAGTCTAAGTTCTTGTATCTAAATTACAGAATTCCAAACAGTCACAAGGGAATTTGTTTTCTGTAGTGCTGGGGTCAAACCCAGCCCCTGGCTCAGAAAGCCCTCTCTCATTGAGCTATACCCTCAGCCCTAGTTTTAAAACTCTTAATCTGGGTCATGAAATTCAGCTAACAGATACATAATCCAATTGACAGTGTTCACAACTGCTAATAGAAGGAATTTTCCTGGTTATTAACATCATTAGAGGTGAGCGGGCCTGCCACGTGGAGACATCACTCTCAAGTCAGTCTGATTTTGGTTTTCCCCTGACAAAGGGGTCTTTCAGAACACCTTTTAAATCTGCAAACACCTAAGCCACAGCATGCGTTATGGAATTAATAAGGAAATCATAAAGGCACTCATAAGAAAAGTACAGCTATGGCCTTTTTATCTGCCCACCCTTCTTAGAAATGGCTTTTTGTTGCCTATGGTGGCACACACCTTTAATCTCAGCACTCAGGAGGTAGAGGCAGGCGGATCTCTGAGTTCCAGGCCAGCCTGGTCTATGTAGTGGGTTCCCAGACAGCCAGGGCTATTACACAGAGACCTTGTCTCAAAAAAGAAAAAAACAAAACAAAACAAAAAAGGCCTTTCATTCTTTTACGGTGCTTTCAAAAACCACTCAGACATAATACATCATTCCTGCGTGAGCTTTGAAAAGACAGCACAAAATCTAGAAGGTAGCCTATTTTCTACAAAGTAATGACAGACTTTAAATGCATTTAAAAGCAGGATGTCTTTGTCCGTTAATACTAGTCAGTCTATGTAGCCTTCAAAGTGACTCTAGGTTCTGGGTTTACAAAACAATCAGTCCACACTTCTCCATTTGGCCTGCGCCTGAACTATAAAAAGAAAATTTATAGCTGTCTTCCCCCAAGCTGCCAAGCCACAGTGAATGTGACAATTATTACACTCTTCCCATGTCATGGAAACTCCTAAGATTAAGCATTTTATTTATGGCAAAGACATATTGTGAGCTAAGCCCAAAATATATATAGTTAATAATGAGCAGGCAATCTACCTAAGTTCCATCTTGGCCTGGTAATGGTACCACTGCCTAAACAGCGTGCTCTCAAGTTTCTACCAACATGCTGCCCTCTAAACCACCGCCTCTCCACAGACCTCTGCTGTAAGGACAAGGCTGCCCACTGGCAGGTGTCTGGCTCTCTGCAGCTCTTGTGCCAGTCCACTCATGTCTCTGCCTTCGTCTTTTGAGACAGTCTTACTCTGTAACCCGGGCTGAGACTGGCCCAGAATTTACTCCATAGCCATAGATCATAGTTTGATGATCTCAAACTCATGGTGATCCTCCTGCCTCAGCGTCCCAAGTGCTGGGATTACAGGTGTGCACTACACATCATGAGCTTTGGTGTCCTCATGTTACCTCATTGGGTTGTTACTGGTTAAAAATGACAAGTCTGGGCTGGGTGTGGCGGCGCACACCTTTAATCCCAGCACTTGGGAGACAGAGGCGGGAGGATCTCTGTGATTTGGAGGCCAGCCTGGTCTACATGGAGAGACCCTGTCTCAAAAAAAACAAAATCAAAACAAGACAAGTCCACACATTCCTTTGATGGCTCAGGATCTGGTGAAGGCATTTGCTCTCAAGCCTCAGTTCAGTCTCCATGCCCCACATGGTGGAAGAGCTCCTACCAGTCATTCTGATTGCTACACATGCACGTCTGCATACATATATATCACAGCAAGTAAATAAACACAAACAACAAAACCCCCAAAACCACTGTTCTCAAGGCCCTCAGTCCCTAGGCTCACCTACAGTCCTGCATGTGGTTCTCCTGTCTTGTGTTTTTTTCCTCGTATTAAACAGGAGTAGGAAGTTTAAGAGAAAACACTGGCTGGTCAGTGCGCACACCTTTAGTCCCAGCACTCGGGAGGCAGAGGCAGGTGGATCTCTGTGAGTTCAAGGCCTGCCTGGGCTACAGAGCGAGTTGCAGGGCAGCTAGGGCTGTGCCACAGAGAGACCCTGTCTCAAAACCCCCATTCTCCAAAAGAGAAAACACTGACAGGTTTTACAAAAGCTACAGGTTTATTAACATAATATATTCTAATGCTTAGAAAAATTTGAAACAAGTCATGCTAACTAAGAAGAAAATGGTGACTGGGGACCCTGCATGGACGTCTTCAGAGTGAAGTCCGAGAACTCATTTGGGGGGGTCTGTGTTGATGCCATACTTCTCCTTGAGAAGCTTCAGCTGCTCCTCCTTCTTCTTGGTGTCCATCTTCTGGAATGCCTGCAAGTGTGACAAGCACCACAGTTGTTGAGGACTGACCACAGCTAAAGGAGGAGCTCACCAGCAGCACTAACCAACAGAACACCCACCACACACTTCCCAGAGCCACTCTGAGTAGGCTGTACTCACCCGGTTAGCATTATAATACAACACCACGAGGTATCTGTTACACACGTTGAATCCGGAGAGATGGTCGCATGCATTCTTAGCATCGAAGATGTCTTCGTAGACCACATAGGCTGTTCCTCTGGTCTCAGGTGTATTCCCTCTGCAGCACAGTCAGAAGACACATTTACCCAAGCATCAACAATTTTCAGTCTTCCTGAACCTGTACCTGCACCTTGTTTGCTTTGGCACGGAGTGCTGGTATTAAAGTCGTGCGCCACCACCGCCCAGCCTGGCACTGTATTCTTAAAAATACAAACTATATATTCAAGTCCTCTATTCTACCACTGACTCTACCCTGCAGCCTTATACAACTGTTTGGAGACAATAAACAAAATATGCTTCATTTAAGTAATTTGAAACTTACTTGAAAAATACCAGAGGGAACCAACATTATGAATAAATGCTAAATGAGCATTTTATGTTTGTTTGTTTTTCAAGGTAAGGTGTTTCTCTGTGTAGCCCCGGCTGTCCTGGAAGTCACTCTGTAGACCAGGCTGGCCTCGAACTCAGAAATCCACCTGCCTCTGCCTCTGAGTGCTAGGATTAAAGGTGTGTGCCACCAAAGCCCAGCAAGTCTGTAATTTTGTAAATTAATGTGTTTGGAAGTGAACTAGCTGTGGCGCACACCTTTAATCCCGGCACTCAGAGGGAGGCAGAGGTAGGTAGATCCTTGTGAGTTCGAGGCCAACCTGGTCTCCAGAGTGAGTTCCAGGTTAGCCAGAACTGTTACACAGAGAAACCCTGACAGGGAGTCGGCATCCTTTGCTGCAGATAGGTGTGAGACACAGTGAGATCATGTCTCAAAACTATGACCCCTACCCTACCCTTGCCCCAGACTCCAGTCTAAGCCCTGCTCAGAGGCATGTTCCTATAGAAGGGAAAGAAAAGATTACAGGTGATGGTGTGATAGTGAGTGCCAGTGCCAATGAATGAACTCATTCTGTTGCGTTGCCTGGGTCTGACGGGCATGTTTGTTTGTTTTAGACAAGGGCTCCCTATGTGGTCTAGGCCAGCCTGCCTTGAACTTGTAATCTTCCTGCCTCAGTCTCCAGTGCATTACCATGTCCCACCTGAGGAGGGATTTTATAATTTTTATTCTCTTGGTATAGTATTAATAACTATTAACAGTTTAATCATTTTCAGGATTGTATTAGGTATAGAAGTTGAGAACTGTCCAAAGGGGGGAAAAAGTTTGTATTTCCTTAAGGGCAAAGGTAAGTTGTTTTCTTTTCTTCCAGACAGGATCTCCATATGCAGCCTAGGCTGGCCTCGAACTCAGTGACGGAGCTGTGACAAGCAGCCAGGGAAAAGCGTGGAAGCATTGGCCCCAAGCTACTGTGGTCCTGCTCACGCTTGGGTTGCTCTCGAGCACCAAGCTGTATCACCAGCCACTTTTATTTAACACACTGTACTGCCCAGACTGGCCTCAAACTTGCAATCTTTCTGCCTCAGACTCCAAAGTGGCTCTTATTACAGGTGTCTTCCACCATGACTGGTTCTTTTGTTGCATTTTCAGCAACATTCTCTAACTTTGATTTAACCACCTCTCAACTAAGTATCAGTAAGTTTTATAATGCCATCATACATTAGTCATAGCCATACTACTATTATATTCATTTATTTTCTTTTTATGGTATTGGGGATTGAACTCAGGTGTTGCAGACTCTACTACTGAGCTGTATCCCCAGCCATATTCATTTGTGTATATATATATATATATATATATATATATATATATATATATATATATATATATACACACATATATACACATATATATACACACACATACACACACACACACACACACACACACATATATGGGTGGTTACTATGAATCAGGCGCAAATGCTATCAGCACATAGCCTGGAGGCACTCACCCTACCGAGAAAGACAGGTGAGTTCATGGGCAATAGCACAACCACGTATTAACTACTAGGAAACTTAGTTACTAAGTCATAGTAACTAAGGGATGGACAGAGAAAGTTCAGTGGCAACTGGTGTTTTACAGAGACTGGTGACCAATACACACTGCAAAGCTGGCAACTCTGATATGTGCAGACTTCGTAATTCCATCCAAGCTAAGTCTCCCACAGAGAACTGAAGCCTAGATAGAGGAAACAGTCTGCCCAGTTTCACTGAACTTGAAAGTTCTTTTAGTAACTGAACCCAGGTCTAACAACCAATCCTGTCAATTTATCACACTGCCTCCACATTAAGAACCTGGCAGTGCTGGTGCACACCTTTAATCCCAGAACTCTGGAGGCAGTCAGGTGAGTCTGTGAGTTCAAGGCCAGCCTGGTCTACAGAGTGAGTTCCAGGACAGCCAGGGCTACACAGAGAAACCCTGTCTCAAAACGAAACAAGAACAACCACCACCATCCAGATTATTTTACAGATGAAGAAAACCCAACAAGCCCGGCAACTTGCCACATGGTAGACACTTCTGCTCCCTGATTCCTGATTCTTGGTACTTGGAAGGACCTGGAGTCCTCACATCCTCAAAATACAGACAAAATGTATCCTGTAGAAGTTCAAAGCTCCTAGCTGCTGCTCAGAGGACCGAGACCTTCTAAGAGCAACTGGTCTACAGTGCTTTTGTTTTTGTCTTCATTCGGGTATTAATGATAACGTGTTTCCAGTAATCAGTTTATCCTAGGAGAGATGGAGAGCATTCAAAAGCAAAGTCCTCAGCCTCAATGGTCCTAAAGGCCAGGAAGGGGTTCTCAGATTATAAAAAGAATTTTTTTTTTGCTTGTTTTGTTTGAGGTAGGGTCTTAGGAAGTCCAGACTGACCTCAAAATCACTGATTGATGAAAACGACCTTGAACTCTTGACTTCACCTCTGAAGAGCTGAGTTTATAGGCACTGCACCACCACACTCACTTCAGAAAACTTATAAAAATATAGTGGGGTTGGCTACAGCTCAGAGGTATAGTGCCTACCCAGCATGTACAGGGCCCTGGGTTCAAACCAACAGGGCCTACCCAAGGTGCTCCCTAAAAAGAAATAGTGTAACTAAAAATAAAAGCTTTAGAACTCTTTTCAGAGGAACCCTTAAATGGCACAAGTCCAGGTTCTGTATAAATGGTTTAACTGTTCAGTTCAGGGTTAGAAGATTTTATCACTAAACCTTACATGGTACTAGAAAGGTACTTTTACTCAAGAGCTTCGTAGTCTCACTGTGAAACAGACATTATCACTACACACCACACAACACAGTTCTGCTGCTAGTCACAATTCTGAGATTATGGACTAGGAAACCATTTCCTGTAAGTGACATTTCAAGTCTCAGTACAACTTACACTCTGATTTGACGAATAGGCCCATATTTTCCAAATATATCATACATTTCTTCCGCTGTGATTTTGTATGGCAAATTCCTTATATACAAAATCCGATTTACTTCAGGTGGGAGGCGAATCTAAAATGAGAAATGTGTATCATTATACTGTAGGAAAGCAGTGCTGCCATTAAAAAGAACCCAAAGATGCAAAATAAGAATAAAAGTATAATTTGATGCTACTCTTAAGTGGCATGTTCTTCAGAAAAAACAAGAGAGCACCACACAGAGGGGAGACTGTAAGTAGGAACTAAGACCGAGGCTTTTGAGCACTCCAATTTAACAAGTATTTCCCAGTTCACTCACGGATCCTTAATGTCTCCTGGGAAAGAAAAGATGATAAAATCCCATTCATAAGCTTTCTGCTGTCTTAAGAACTTGTGTCAATGGCCCCTCTCTCTTGTTCTTACAGGCTTTCCCTTCCTACCACGAGAGCAGCTGACCTGGTCCTCCCAATCCCCACACAAAACAAAATGCTGGAATCCTCTTCACTCACTCAAATAGTTACTAAATGCCTTTTTTTTTTTTTTTTTTTTTTTTTTTTGGTTTTTCGAGACAGGGTTTCTCTGTGTAGCTTTGCGCCTTTCCTGGAACTCACTTTGGAGACCAGGCTGGCCTCGAACTCACAGAGATCCGCCTGGCTCTGCCTCCCGAGTGCTGGGATTAAAGGCGTGCGCCACCACCACCCGGCACTAAATGCCTTTTTAATGTACACAGTGGGCTAGGTATTAGAGACACACCTTGAAGAAAGGACAAGATGTCTGGCTTCCCTGCACTTTCTAGCTCTCTCTACTTACTTTATCTTGCTTTTTTTCTTTTTCAGTCAAGTAGAAGAGTCTGTACGCACTGACTCATTCTTCATTTCTTAGACGCCAGACCTAAGCTACCACCCAGCACTCTGCTGAAAGTGATTCTGCTAATGTCTTTTTGTTGCAGTGTCCACCTCGCAAACTTCTAGGGTGCCTGGCTGGTCCTCCTCCTCCAACACTTGGGTTTCTACACAATCTTTGATATTGAAATAGTCCTCTATAGCTACTTTTCTTGACCTGCTGTGTATTTCTCACACTCCACACTCTTCTTATTCTACTTTCATGACTCACAGCTCACTCTCTGCTAATATACTCAGTCAGTTACACACCAGACAAAAATTTTCCCAATAAATACTTATTAAATTGACACAACTGTGGCACACGCAATACAATAATAAATAAATATAAATTAAAAGAAATTTATTCCACACTTTCAAATGAGTAGTGATACCTTTTCCCCCCAAGTTTTAAAATCAACAACTGCCCAGACAAAAATATATTTCTCTAATAAATCTGCTTTCTCACTCTGCAAAACACTGTGTAACCTCCTTCTCTTCTCTCCTAAAACCTCTCCACCATCATTCCCTGTAAAACTGAAAGGGCTGTCTGCTCTTCTCTGCCAACCCAGGACAGGACCCTGGCTCTATGCTTCTTGAAGAAAACAGGTATGACTAAATGGTAAGTACTATATATTCCTATTATTAACTTTATTCACCTATGTCCATTCCATTTTTCTTCTGCTATACCAACCACTCATCTACTCAAAATCCCTTCTTTAATTATTTTAGGTTTTTGTTGCGATTTGAGGTGCTTGGAATCAAATCCAGGGACTACCACTGAGCCACATTTCCAGCTTCGATCCTGAACTTGATACATTTTCCTTCTTTTATTAGGTTTCTCCCATTCCATTGGTGCACTCTCGTTGGCATATAAAATGCACTTTATGTATCTTTAGAACAATTCAATTTCTCTACTAATAAGAAAACTCAAAGGACCAACTCTTTGCAGGTTTCTTTTTCTTAATTCCCACCATCTTTTTATCCTATAGGAACCAAGTTTTCACTCACTGAAATAATTCAAATAATCAAGGTAGCCCCAAATCTTCATCAGCATATCCAATGGTCAATTATCTGTCTTGTTTTGGTATAATTCTAAGTTTTAAGCGTTGCCTAGTTTTTTTCCGAAAAGATTTTGATAACACTCCACTCGCTGCCAACAGTAGAACACAAAAAAGACTTTTGTTTGTTTGTTTTTCGAGACAGGGTTTCTATGTGTAGCTTTAGGGCCTATCCTGGAACTCGCTCTGTAGACCAGGCTGGGCTCAAACTCAGAGAGATCCGCCTGCCTCTGCCTCCCGAGTGCTGGGATTAAAGGCGTGCCGCCACCATCGCCCGGCAAGAATGACTTTTTAATTCACTGCTGTGTCCCCAACACTGGTGTTGAATAAATACAGCTGATGAACTGCTTCCCATTTGTAAAGCCAGAGACACGCCAGGAGCTTAAATACATGAACGGGGGATTCCCAAAGTTCTACATGCGAGAAAAACACCAGGCTCCAGCTGGCAGCGAACCATATAGTTACTGAATACGTCTGTGCTATCGGCTTTTTAGACTCGGAAGATCCTAACGCCTGCTCCTAGGTGAGGTCAAGCAGCAGAGACTGTGGGACCTTACACTGTCAGTGATACCGGGGGGGCTCTCAAAAGGGGTGGGAGCGAAAAGTCGCTCAAGGAACACACCCCTGAGGATAAGGCCAGGACAGAACCTCCTTTGACCGAACAGGCAATGGGCTCCCCGACCTGTGGGCGGAGGACAAGAACTCTCCCACCCACGCTGCGACAGCCAAGCCACCAGATCGTTTCCCCGCCGCGCAGAAAGCGGGTACTCACGTTCGCCCTCTTGGCCGCTTGCATCGCCATCTTGGCGGGCTGTTGGAGGCGACCGTGGGATTCCTCGGAATCTCTCTAAAGCTCGGTCGCCCGGGAGGGCGACAGAGCGTCAGATACAGGGTATCAACAGCCAGGCAGAACCGGAAGCCGTTCCAGGCACTGCCGGAAAGCCCGCGTCTCAAACGAGGACCTGTTGACGTCCTCGAAAAGAGGCTCCAGACTCAACTACCGGGACAGCGTTCTCAGACCGGAAGGCGCAAAGGCGAGCTCCAAGACACTTCCGGGTACCGGACAGGAAGGGGCGGGGTGAAGGCTACAGGGAGGGAGGTGTTCCTGCTTGAAGGGGGCGGGGCTGGAGGGCTGAGGGGCGGGTCCAGGTCAGGGTTGCGGCTTAGCGTTGAGGACACGAAGGTGGGAGTGGCCCGTTTTAGGTGCTTAGCGCCGTCTACTGGATTCTGAATTGTGAGCTTTACCCAGAACACTGGTCCGGGGCCGGGGTTTCGGGGGTCGCCCGGCACCTGATTATGGCTGCAATTCCTGCTGAGCTAGTCCTGGCCTGGCTCCAGAGAGTAGCGTCTTGCCCTAATCTTTTGTTTAACCGATACCTTATGTTTCTCCAGTCGCCCTATGTGAATCTTGTCTGAGAGTTTCCCCAGGATACAAAGCCTATGCAAAACGTGGTTCAGGAAACCCGGAAAACCGTGGTATCTGATAAATCGAGGAATTTGCACTTGGCATTGTATTTCTGGGGAGCTCCTTTCAGGTTCTTTTGAGCATATGGATATCAACTTGCTAAAGTGTAAATATTGAGAAAAATAAAAATGCCCTGGGCAAAGTCCTTAGAGGCTGCATCCCCCTACAGCCACAAAAGACTAGATTCATCTTAAGGTGCCTCTGAGTTTTGTTTCCACAGATCCGAGTGAACCCACATACCCATGCTGCGACACTTTGTGACACCTGATAGTCCTGACTCCCACCTCACCCTTGTCCACATGCTAGGTGACTGACAGAGAACACACCTCCCTTCATATACACTCTTTTTATTTTCGTTGGAGCAGCTTTACAGGGGTGGACCTGGGAGAAGAACCCACTCCAAGCTTGCTCTGGAGTCTTCCTTCACTGGGGCAGCTCCAAGACGATCTTGCCCACGTTCTTGTTAGCCTCCATGTACTCGTGGGCCGCTCGAATATCGGTCGCCTGGTAGACTCTGTCCAGAACCGGCAGCAGACGTTGGGGGCTGTCCTTGGAGAAGTAGGGCAGAATCTGCTCCGTGAAAGTTTTCACCACTGTCTGTTTGTACTAAGAAAACGAACATCAACTTGAACAGAGGCCTTACCCTGCCATCCCCCATCCTGCTTAGCCTTAATGCTGTCTGAGCATCTGAAACAGCACAACCCCCTTCACTTCTTATATGAGAGAGCATGCTTTCAAATGTGCAACCATTATCTGTATCAGGTTAAGATTGAACACTGCAGTAAATACTAGTGTAACCAACAGACTTACATAGTGTCTATACAAAAGGGATGCCTAATTGAGCCTTATCTTCCCTACTGGGTTCGAAACTGATGAACTAACATTCCCAACCTGGCACCTGCTAGAATGCTACAGAAGACTTTAGGAGCATAAATTTGTTGAAGGTACGACTTATTTACCGACTAGGCTTTCTTAGTACACTGAGAAGAGGTCTACCCTGAAAACAAAGCCTCGGACCTATTTGAAGACTTAATACTATGGCCAATGTTTCGTTCATCCTGATAGAAAGTACGCAGGTGCGTGCGTGCGTGCGTGCGTGTGTGTGTGTGTGTGTGTGTGTGTGTGTGTGTGTAAATATGGGAGATGCCAGAGGCTTCTGTTGGCTCATCTGAATTAGACAGTCTGAACACATCTGTCCACAAGATGGCAGGTTTCCTTATAGGCTCCCTAGGGTCAGCTATGACTGAGTATGTACCAACACAGTTTTCTGGGTGACAGTCACACTTTTTTTTTTTCACTCATTGCTCACCTTATTATCCCTAGATCGCAACAAACTAGTGATCAGACTCCCTCGCTTAAAGAGCAGTTTTGAAAGCAGGGGCCCACTGACGTCCCCTCCTCCTATTAAACCGTAGAGAACCCAGCGACCGTCCAGAGCCAGGCAGTTGATATTCTTCTCCCAATAGGATCCGCCTATGCAGTCTAGAATAAGATCCACTCCAACACCTTTCAAAGGGGGAAAGATGGACAATAATGTTAGATACAACAACTGGTACAAATAAGATTTCATGGTGTATTTGTGGATATGTGGGTAAAAATAAATGTAGGTGTGGTAGCGCATGCATGTAATACCAGCACTTGGAGGTTGAGGCGGGGGGATCTCAAGCTCGAGGCTAGCCTGGGGTACAGAGTGAGACCATGCCTCAAAATAACAAATCAAGGGGTTGGGGATTTAGCTCAGTAGTAGAGCACTTGCCTAGCAAGCGCAAGGCCCTGGGTTCGGTCCTCAGCTCAAGAACAAACAAAAACAAACAAACAAACAAAACCAAAATAACAAATCAATACAAGTGCCAATGCAAGTGCAGTTGGAACTAAAAACATTGGCCATAGAAATATTGTTGTAAAAGGAATTACATAATAGCACTCTATAATAGCATGTGTAATATAGTGAGTGCATCTTTTATGAGTGCCTGTTCCCCACCTCTTCATAGCAGGAGGGAAGCAACTACTCCAAAACCTGGTATCTGACCTCATCTCCCAAATAATACAGTTCCTCTGGCATCCAGGCATGAGTAGGAGTAGAAAAGAGGAAGTCTACACTGGGCTACAGAGCAGACTGATTGTCCACCTCTAAGTTAGAGGGTCTGCGCTGGCTTATCAGAGTCACAGCTTGCTAACTTTGTTCTCAGCTCTCCTTTTCTACCCACAGGATAATAGAAAAAGATGAATGAAAAAAATAAAAAAACCGCAGATTTGAGCTAAGATGTAGCTCAATTGGTAGAGTGTCGGCCTAACGCGCATAAAGCCCTGGGCTTGGCACCCAGAATCACATAAACCCGGCAAGGTGGTGTACGTCGGTAATCCCAGCACTCAGAAGATAGAGATGGGAGAATCAGAAGTTCAAGGTCACTCTCAGCTATAGAGAGTTTGAGTCCAGTCTGGAAACATGAAACCCTGTCTTCAAAAAACTCCAGATTTGGCCTTGGAGTACACACACACACACACACACACACACATCTGCTTACGGGGCTCTCACCCCAGCCCTACTTTGACCATCTCTGGATTAGTCTGTGCTGCAGGCTTCCTGTTAACTCACTACAGAGTGGCTGTTTGGGAAGAATGGGCCCTGGATAAATTCCAGGTCAACTCTGTGGGGTTATGCAGTTTCTAAACATGTTTGAACCATGTCGCCTGCAAGAATGCACATTGTGGGTTAGGGATGTAGCTCTTAGTGATGGAGTTCTTGCCCTGCATGGACATGGACAACACTGAAATAACCTTAGACCCTTGTGCTGGCTGCCAGTCTCTAGTATTCAAACACCAGGTTACACCAGTTTGGCCAGGGCAACGATAGTCCTTCCAGCAAAGTCTAGACTGACCCAGCACACTGGCAACCATGGAGACGAAGATTTCGTTTAATCATTTTTTTTTTTTTTTTGTCTGCTGAGTTGCAGAAGGAGTGACTTACCGTTAGTGACTCTCAATGTCGCTTCAGAAAAATCTTCTCTATAATTGAATCCAGCAGCAGCCCCAAGCTTTTCCGCCATTTGAAGCTTATGCGGGGAGCCGGCTGTAACCAGAGGAATAGCGCCAGCCTTCCGAGTCAGCTGGATGGCAGCTGTGCCCACACCACTTGATCCTGCGTGGATCAGCACTAAGTCTCCAACCTGAACGTGGCCTGTGATGAAAAGTATAGACACCGTGGAACCTGCCAATTCTTCTGTCCAACTAAATAGCCTGTCTACCTCACTTGACTCTTGGACCAGATGCCAAATATCTTGCTTTCTGAAGGGACACATTGACAGTTCTCTATCTCTGTCTCTCTTTCTCCCTCTCTTTTCTTTTTGCCTTTACTGTCTCTGATCAGGTGGAAAACGGGCTAAACAAAACTGTTGGTAGCCACATCCAGTATCTCTATTCAAAATACGAAATAACAACACCCAAATGCATATATCTACATACACACTTTTTAAAGCAAGAATAACCCCCATCCCCATTGTCATCACTTGAAGTCAGGCTTTCTTCAGTCTCAGTCTGGCTTTCGCTGGTCTCACTGATCCAGTGTCTCACATAGACATCAGACTCCTCCAATCCAAATGGAGCTTTCTTTATCATCTTTTTTTTTTTTTTTTTTTTTTTTTTTTTTTTCTCAAAAGGAGAAGTGACTTTTTGGCTTTGCACTGAGTCCAAACAGTCTGGTGCTGTGGGATGTTCTGTACGGCAAACGTGTTGCTCTGATTGGTTAGTAAATAAAACACTGATTGGCCAGTAGTCAGGCAGGAGGAAGTATAGGCGGGACAAGGAGGAGAATAAAGCTGGGAAGTGGAAGGCTGAGGCAGAGAGACACTGCCAGCCGCCATGATGAGAAACAGCATGTCAAGATACCGGTAAGCCATGAGCCACGTGGCAAAGTATAGATTAATGGAAATGGATTAATTTAAGCTGTAAGAACAGTTAGCAAGAAGCCTGCCACAGCCATACAGTTTGTAAACAATATAAGTCTCTGTGTTTACTTGGTTGGGTCTGAGCGGCTGTGGGACTGACAGGTGAGAGAGATTTGTCCTGACTGTGGGTCAGGCAGGAAAACTCTAGCTACAGTCTGGCATTCAAGGTCTTCAATCTGCCCAATGCCATTTTTTTTTTTTTTTTTTTTGAGACAGGGTTTTTTCTCTGTGTAGTTTTGGTGCCTGTCCTGGATCTCATTCTGTAGACCAGGCTGGCCTCGAACTCACAGAGATCCACCTGACTCTGCCTCCCAAGTACTGGGATTAAAGGCGTGCGCCACCATCGTCCGTCATCATCTTTTTACAAATGATAACAACCATCCCTCATCTCTGAGTGGAGCAGCCGCCTTCACCTTGAGCTTTCTTGGCCTGCCTTGATGCATCTACCACAGCTCAAGTCGTTTTGTTCCCAACAGCCGTCTCCAGCCACCCTTGCTCACATCAGGTTTTCCCACCTCAGACCTCAGCTGCTGTTCAAGATAGAGCTATTCCCCAAAAGTCTATGGCTATGTTTTTCTTTTTCTTTCCTTCCTTTCTCTTTCAAAGCTGAGGATCTGGCACAGGCCTCTGAGCATGCTAGGAAAATGCTCTACCACACTGAGATACATCCCTAGTCGGCCTCTTACATTGCACTGGGCCTCATAGAGAAGTCCACGTGACCTGAGGTGCAGATTGCTCCCAGGTCTTGTGTTAAGATGTTCCTAGACCTCCTATCTGCTAACCATGGTTCTCACCCCGCCCCCAATATCAAGCCATTTTAACATGGTTTGATGGCCTGGCAGTGTTAGTGATACAGCAAGGTAGGGTGCTGGGTACTGGGTGTCCCGGAGGACTGCTGGGGTGTGGGGAGGTTGGCTCACTGGGGAGTGAGCCTTGCTGTGTGAAGTGAGCGGCAGGCACCCTCACCTACGAGATGTAAGAGCTGAAAGGCAGTAATCCAGGCCTCTGGGATGGCTGCAGCTTGATTCAGGGTCAGTCCTTCTGGGATAGGCATGAGGAGATCTTCATGAACAGTGACGTACTGAGCTTGGCCTCCCCCAGGCAGCAAAGCCATGGCCAAATCCCCGACCTTCCAGTGTCCCTGGCAGCGAGGCCCCAGCTCAGCCACTTGTCCAGATGCTTCAAGTCCCAAAATGCTACTGGCTCCTGGGGGTGGGGCATACTGGCCCACTCTCTGCAGAAAGAGAGGCACAGTAAGTAGGGAGCATAAGCTGGAATTTGTGTGTCACCATCCCTGGCCCCCCTCCAATGGCTCTTCCTTTTCACAGATGGGAAAAAAATCAGGATGAAGTCTGGTTTTTTGTTTTTTTTTTTAATCTTTTTGTTGTTTGTGGGTTTTTTGTTTGTTTGTTTTCTTTTCTTTTTTCTTTTTTTTTTTCAGACCTGAGGACTGAACCCAGGGCCTTGCGCTTCCTAGGCAAGGGCTCTAACACTGAGCTAAATCCCCGACCCCTTGTTTTGTTTTTTTGAGACAGTGTTTCTCTGTGTAGCCCCAGCTGTCCTAGAATTCACTCTGTAGACCAGGCTGTCCTCAAACTCACAGAGATTAGCCTGCCTCTGCCTCCCAAGTGCTGGGATCAAAGATGTGTGCCACCACTGCCCAGCGGAATCCAGCTTTATAAGAGGAGAGGAGATGGCTTAGTTTGTATAAATAAAAGGCTACAGGTCACAAACATCAGCCATAACTGGTAGAGTCCTCAGCTAGTTGATTTACTCAAGTCCTTTATTGTACAAAAAAGCAAGAGACCAGGGGGTGGGGAAATGGCTTGTCCAAGATTGCAAAGTAAATTATTAGAGAGACTAGGGGCAAAATTATAGATCAATTATAGATATTTATTGAATGACAGACTGTACTTACCCCGGGTCTCAAAGGCTTTAGACCACAGGGACCTAACTGGAGTTTTGCATCAAAAACTATTTCAAACTACAATTGCCTGGCCCTGCCATGTTAATTTAAAAAAGTTTGCCAGTTGATTCGGATGCACATTTCTTTCTGTGTGTGTACATGCACAGATGTGTGTGGCATGCACATGGAATCCACAGGTCAATACTGAGTGCCTTCCTCCATGGCTCTCTACCTTATATTCTGACACAGGGTCTCTCACTGAAACTAGAATTACTTGTTCAACTAGATTGGCTGGCCAGCAAGCCCCAGGGATTCACCTGTCTCTGGGGGATTCTCCTGTCTCTGGGATGACAGGCACACTAAGATTTATTTATTTTTATTTTATGTGAAGTTGTGTTTTGCCTACATGTACATCTGTGGAGGATGCCAGATACCCTGGAACTGGAGTTACAGAGAGCTGTGAGCTGCCGTGTGGGTGCTGGGAATTGAACCCAGGTCCTCTGGAAGAGCAGTCGGTGCTCTTAACCGCTGAGCCTTCTCTCCAGTCCGCACACCTGGTTTTTAATGATTGTGCTGGCAGTCCAAACTCAGGTCTTCATGCATGCTCCGTCAGCAGTTCACCAACGGAGTCACTGTCCCGATCCCTGATGGACATTTCTAATTGATCTCAACTAACTCAGCTGTGAAGGAAGTACTGGGCTGGGGTATGCAGTACTATGCGGTGCTGGAGCTCAAACCCTGAGCTTCGCAAGCTAGGCAGGCACGCTGCTGACTGAGCTACGCCTCACCCTCCCTTCCTTCCTTGTATACATCTGCGTCATTTTGTCTGCTTGTGTGGTGCTGAGGCCCTTGAGCATGGTGGGAAAATATTCTACCACAAAGTTATGGCCCTGGCCCTGCTTGATTTCATCTCTGTAGTTGTTGGTTTAACCGCCCCCCAGCCCTCCCCCGGTCCCCCACCACCAGGTCTTTCTTTGTAGCCCAGGCTGGCCTCAAACTTGAGGCAATCCTCCTGCTTCAACCTCTACAGTGCTGGGATCATCCATTCTTAAAATTGTAGGCTGCCTCGGTGGCGCATGTTTATGATGTCAGCATTCTAGAGACTGAGTTGGGAAGGTCTCAAGTTTGAGACTGTCCTGGGCTACGTGGGGTTAAAACAACTTTTCATTATTATTTTATTTTTAATTTCTTCTTATTATTATCATTAAGATTATTCAAATAATTTTTAAAGTGAAAAATTAAAACAATAAATAAATGAAAGTTGCCTGTCAGCACTCTATCTTATGATCGGACTATAACTTTTTTTTTTTTCTGGGCCAGTGAATTTCTTTGGGTTACTTTCAGGAGTATCGGGGAGAGGTTATTTACATTATAACTTATTAATCAGTCCACATGGGTGCACACAGTTTGCTTCCTTGCCTGTTCTTATGCTACCTGGAATCCAGCCTATTTTCAAGAGTCTGTTAAAAAAAAAAAAAAAGGGAGGGGGTGGCAGGCTAACTGTGCTTCAAATGGGTTCAATCCACGGCCTGTGAGAAAATCCTAACCAAAGTTTAATTAACAAGCACTTTGTTCTAATCTGGGTTCCGTGGGCACAGCAGTTTAGATAAGACATTTATGAAGCCCGGGGCGGGAATCTGAAGGGACGGTGTCTTAACTGTGTTCTAGGTCTTCCTCTGAGACTTTATGTGTAAAATATAAATGGGCTTGTCTGAGGAGTTTATTAGGGGCAGGTGTACCCCGTCCCGCCCCCCCCCCTCCGCCCTCCCGGTGTCAACAAACGGTGCTTCCCTGCTGTTTTCTTGGATGCCAGGGAAGATAATGAGTGTTACATAGTGGATTCTGCTTTGCAGACACCCTTGTTTTTGTTTTGTTGTGGAGCATCACCCAGGGCCTGGAGCGTGGTAGGCAGAGGCTCTCCCAATGAGCTACACCCTCAGCACATCCCCCTCATTTATGGCAACAAAGTGGCTACTTGGCTTTGGGTCGCACAACCCCAGCACAGCTGTTCTAACGGGTGCTGCGGGCAACATCCCAATCCTTGTTTGCTCTGTCTGGTCCCTTCGCTGAAGACAGAGGTCGAGCCCTGGAGCCCACCCTGCACTGACCCTTGGAACCCCTGGGTACCTGGAGTAAGTCAGCCCTGTTCAGGGCGCTGGCTGCCACCTTCAGGAGGACTTCACCCTCTCCTGGGCTCGGCTTGGGCACCTCCTTCAGGTAGAGGTTTTCTGGTCCCCCTGGCTGGTCAAAGTGCACCGCCAGCATGCTGAGAACACCGGGCAGTCAGGCAGAAAAACCCAGGCTCCCGAAGAAAAGAAGGGTAGGACACCCCTGCGCGGCGTCCACTACAGGTGACCGCTGGCTCAGATCCTGGATCCTGTCTCCCAGGACCCTGCAATCCCTACACACTGGCTCTTGGTCCCGGAAGACACGCTTTTAATTGCGGTCCAGGGCTGGAAACACTGAACGGCTGCAACAAATTACCCTGTTTCTGGGTTGGAATCTCCAGTCCTGTCGACAGGCCCCTTCAGGCCATGGGAACAATTTAACTAAGCTGGTTCAGCAGGTACTGCCCGTCTTGGCTCCTTTGGGTGCTGGTGGCCGCACCCTAGAGCCAAGGGACCCGCCCTCAGCTGTCCCTGGAATGAATGCCTGAACTCTGAGCCGTCCAAGGGGTGGGACCTAAAGGAGCCAACCCAATCTCGTCCTTTTCACCCTTTAAAATGCAAAGCGACAGAATGGTGGTTTGGATATTCTTTTCCCCAGCTTAGGGGACATTGGAAGCTGCCCCAGCTCTCATTAGATAAGACAGAACTTCCCTCTTTACAGACGACGTAGGCTCAGCTGCAACCTAAGACCCTGATACGTCCATTTTCCAATCAAGCCAGGCTCCCCTTGGTCTGTTTATGCTACAGCTCTTGAGTTGTGGTGTACATGTATCCACTGGGACTGGCCTCCACAACTCTGTGTTTTGATTGGTTGGGGTTTTCTGTGATGGTCTCTGCCTATTGTAAAGAGACGTTTCCTTGATGAGGGGGCGAGGACCACACTTATCTGTGGGAGTAAGGACAAACGTTTAGAGTGTAGTGAGGGATTTTGCTGATTTAGTTAGGTGGTGCTTGAAAATTCTCCAAGATTCATGATTTCACTAATCCTGGGCAGTTGGCTAGGTTTCCAGTGGCAGAGATGATTAACTTCTGTCGAGTGGGTCTGAAGTCAATTATAGAGCTGTCTGTCGCCACCAAGGTATTTGTGCCACTGTCTCACTGGTAGGGGTTTGATGCCATACTGGTCACTGTTGTGGTGTGGGAGCCCATAGAGGCTTTCTAGTGAGTACTTACTCAGGGTCAGAGAATCTGAGCTTGCTTTACCCAGCAGGGCTGCATGAGGAGATGATTTGGTCACGGGCGTGGTTACCAGGTGTTTGGAAGGGTCTATCTACACTTGGCTGTATGGTGTGCTTTGATCTTGCAAGGGGGAGGTCTTTTGCCTCTCTCCCCTTGGCATATTATAAAAAGTCCTTTTGAATAAAAGACGAGGCTGTTGGGTATTGACCCAGGCCCTCCCTAAGCTATTCTGTGGTTTTTGTCTTTCTTCTCGTCCGCTGGATCTCTCTTTCTATCTGATATTTCCTCATTCCTCTCTCCTTTACCTAAGAACCCTTCAAAAAGTGGGAGCTGGATTCCCATATTGTGGTTCCTGGGTGTCACAGCTGGGTAGGACTGTTGGAAGCTTATAAGACACCTCTTAGTACCATGAATGCTAGTCCTCAGGGATGAGGCATTCAGGTCAGTTCCAGCTCAGGGACCTCTGGGTCCAGTGTCTGAGGTATGTGGTGTGTTCAACAATAGAGCTTTACTTTCTACCTCTGGGATGAAACCAAAGGCAATAACAACAGTCTCGAATGTTTGGGGAATCTTTTGAACAGCCCTGACCAACAACTCGAAAGGGGGCCTCTCATGCCTCCATCAGGATTTCTTGACCTTGACACAATTAACATTTAGGAATAAGTAATTCTTCATTGTGGGAGATTGCCCTCTGCACTATATGTTTAGCATCCCACATACTCAATGGTGTCTATAACAACACTCTTCAGACATTATCGGATGCCCCCGAGGGGCCCTATTGGGGGACCACCAGGTTAGGAGAATATACAGAAGCCACTGCCTATAATTTCAGCTACTCTAGAGGATGACACAGGAGTGTCAGCTCAAGGCCAATCTGGGCAACAAACCCGAGGCCTTGTCATCAGTTTATTATTTTCATTTCAATATTTATTTGGGTATTTTGTTATTATTTTTTGAGACAGAGTTTCTGTGTGTAGCCCCGGCTGTCCTTCAACTTGATCTGTAGTCCAGGCTGGCCTCGAACTCACAGAGATCCTCCAGCCTCCCAAGTGCTGGGATTAAAGGCGTGGGGCACCACCAACCTGCCTATTTATTCTTTAAGAATTTCGACATGCTGTTGTGAGTGACTACCCTCCAGCCCCACCAATAGCCATCTTGGGGAATTCAGCTCTACCTCCTTGCAGAAGGATCTCTTCTGGGCTTCTGACTGTTTACACATAGAGAGAGGGGTGTGTGTGTGTGTGTGTGTGTGTGTGTGTGTGTGTGTGTGTGTGTGTATGTGTGTGTATGCGCGCACCACAATCCCTTCACCTGATGAACATGGCCTTGGGGAGGGAGTAGACCATACAGGCTGGGTGAGGTGGGGGTGGGGGGATAGGGCTGAGGGGCTCCATCTATTCCTCTGTGGGGAAACCTTCATCCCTTCCAGATAAGGGCTTAATGAGTGTGGTGTGGTGTGGGGAGGAACGCTCATGTCCTTGTAAGTAACCCCTCACCTATGCTCTAAGGAACCCCAACACACTCACTGGCTCCCCAAGTGAACTTTGGCAGAATAGTTCCTCTGTTCGTTGTTGGGGACTTAGGAGAAGGGGTGGACATTGATTACTTCTCTCCTTGGGAAGGAGATTTAGCAACACATGAATACAAGGTATTTTGTTAACAGGACCTTGTCTCAAAAAACAAAAAAAGTGCCAGTCTGGGTGTTCTGCTGTAGGCCAGCAAACCGAATGCCTCCATGGGAAGTCTTTCCTGGGCTCCTACAGTGGGTATATCTTGCTACCAGATTGTCAGATTCTGGTGGCCTTCAGCAAGGAACCTTCCCCAAGGTGAGCGAGAAACGATGTTGTACTTAGTAAGATCTCGACTCAGTAGCACTTCAGGTTGTGAACGTTGTCAGGACCAAAATAGAATTGCATGTGTCTGCCCTAGCAAACGATTAGAAAATCAAGCCAGAAGGTGAGGAATGTTCTTATGCATGACTGTCTGACAGTAACGACCATGGAAGGCTGAAAGGGTAGATGCTTGTACAAAGCATGCCTCATGCAAAAGACACTTCTTCTTCTTCTTCTTCTTCTTCTTCTTCTTCTTCTTCTTCTTCTTCTCCTTCTTCTCCTTCTCCTCCTCCTCCTCCTCCTCCTCCTCCTCCTCCTCCTCCTCCTCCTCCTTCTTCTTCTTTGATTTTTCAAGACAGAGTTTCTCTGTGTAGCTTTGGCACCTTTCCTGGAACTCACTCTGTAGCCCAGGCTGGCCTCGAACTCACAGAGATCTGCCTGCCTCTGCCTCCCGAGTGCTGGGATTAAAGGTATGTGCCCAAAGACACTTCTTTGGTGGTGTGGTAGCATGTACTTTTGACTCCAGTTACTCAGAATGCTGAGGCAGGAGAATCATGAACTGGGGGTCAGCCTGGACAACACAGCAAGCCTCCATCTGTAGGGGAAAAGAAGCATTTCTTCAGGGCATCTGCTCAGGAACTACCTGTTCAACCTCTGAGTGACGCCACTGTTATTAACCACTTTAACCAAGGATTATTGTTTCAAAATGTTGGATTCTGTGATGAACACATGTGCTCATATCCCCACCCCATCCCGTGTGTGTGTGTGTGTGTGTGTGTGTGTGTGTGTGTGTGTGTGTGTGTATGTGTATGTGTGTGTGTGTTTGGGTTGATAACTTATGAATCATACCACACATGAATAGAATGGGTTTTTTTTTTCTTTTCTTTTTTTTTTTTTTTTTGGTTTTTCGAGACAGGGTTTCTCTGTGTAGCTTTGCGCCTTTCCTGGAACTCGCTTTGGAGACCAGGCTGGCCTCGAACTCACAGAGATCCGCCTGGCTCTGCCTCCCGAGTGCTGGGATTAAAGGCGTGCGCCACCACCGCCCGGCCTAGAATGGGTCTTTTAACCTCAATTAACCTAACCTAGATAATCCCTTATGGATGTGTTCAAAGATTTGTTTCCATGGTGACCTAAATCCCATAAAGTTGAAGTCTAGATTAATCATCGTATTTTAACCACAGGGCCTTACCTTACAACCTGTCAGCGCAGCCCTCTTACTACGGTGCTATGCATGCTTAGGGGGGGTGGGCTGGTGGGCCCATGTCATCCTCTTCGGTGTGCATGTGCTGCTCATTCTTCATTTTCAGAATCTAATGTTACATGAATTGGGCTCTTGAGGGGCGTCATGCGCCCTTGAACTCTAGCAGGGTTGGGGGAGGCTGTGATGACCATTTTCTCCCTGTTTTCTCCGTAGTTCTTGTGCTCAACCAACCTCTCCGCGCTGGTTCAGTTCTGGACAGGAGCATTAGAGCTCTCTTCCGGGAAGATAAATCATGTCTGGAGGAAGGAGTGGCCATCTTGGATCCCGCTCTGTGATTGGCCACCGCGGTTGGTAGGAAGGCAGTACAGTCATTGCGGGGTGGGGGGTGGGGGGGATGGACAGAGGCAGTCTTCAAAACTATGGATATGAGAGGGGAGAGAACCCGAGCCAAGGAGACAGGTCATAGTGCCTGATAGGACTATGCTCACTTGTGCCTTGGGCAAGCAGTACCTAACGTCTTGCCCACCTTGGGAAATGGTCCTTGCTCAGAGGCAAGATATGCCCACTGTATGAGCTCCATGAAAGACTTCCCATGAGGTGCTGGATTTGCAAGCCTGAGCCACAACACCCAGATGTGCGAGCAGATTAAAAGCTCTATTTGATGTGTCAGGGATGGGGATCTGGGAGGGGTGTCAATACCTTATCAGGACCACTTGACCCTAGGGACTCCCGAGTCCGTGGGAGTGGCTATCTCAACTCCCACTGAATACCTCCAATAGAAAGAGAAAAGGACAGAAGTGGAGAGCAGGAACTGGCCAAAGCAGCTGGTCTTCAAACAGAGGAGACCGTCACAGAGCAGTGGGTGGCCTGTGTGGCACCCCTCTGTGCTACGGAGATTGTCTTATTTCCAGGTTTGCTGACTCCTGGCTACATTAGTAGTAGATCTGTGGAACACTACCCCTTCTGGGATGATCCAGCTTTTAGGATTGCCTGGTTATTTCCCAGTAGCTAGTTAAGTAAAGGTCTGTATCCTAGAGTCCTTTTACCTCTATCTTTTGCCCAGAAGTTCATCTGTCAGAATACACACTATCTCTTGGGGTAGGTATAGATGATGGACTCCAGAAACCCTGATCTGGACTTACATGCTTATCTGATAGGCAAGTGGGCTGGAAGGATTGATCTTTCCTAGGTTCCTAGGAGGCTTCCAGCTACTCCAAAGGTTCGGCAAAGTTCTGCTGTGTCACCTTGAGGCAGCAGTTTCTCTATTTGGGCAGCCAGGAGTTCGGGTGACTCACCATCTGGAACAGCACCATCTGGAAGAGTGTGAGGCTTGACACTTTCCCTAGGGAAGCTACAGAGCTTCACCAACCAGTAACACACTAGCTTTCCTGCGGCAGGACTGTCCCTGGCTCCTGGGTACTATGTGACCTCCCTCCACAGCACTACTCCTTAAGGCTGATGAGGCAAATCTCAGGACCCAGGACTCTAAGTCTTAGGAAGGCTCTTGGGGAAGGAGAGGGCTTCTTCATCCTTCACCCCCGGCCTCTGTGGACTGTTTAACTACCTGCTTTGGTTTCCTCTTCCTGGATACTAGTCCTCATGACTCAGAGTCTAAGGTTTTTCTTCTCAACTCAGAAGGTGATTTTCACCTTTTGAGTTTTCAAATATACATAAAGCACTCCTCAGAATTTTGTTTTTTTCAAGACATAGTCTCTCTGTGGAGCCCTGACTGTCCTGGAACTCACTATGTAGACCAGGCTGGCTTCTAACTCAGAGATCTGCCTGCCTCTGCTTCCCAAGTGCTAGGATTAAAGGGGTGTGCTACCATACCCGGGAATTATATGCCCCTTCTCACATTTTGAAGTTGATTATCTAACTTTTTATATCTTAAATCCCCTTCTCTAAGAAAGGATTTTTTTGGGGCTGGAGAGATGGCTCAACGGTTAAGAGCACTGGCTGTTCTCCCAGAGGTCCTGAGTTCAATTCCCAGCAACCACAGGGTAGCTCACAACCATCCCTAATGAGATCTGATGCCCTCTTCTGGTATGCAGGCATATATGCAGGCAGAACATTGAATACATAATAAATAATAAAGGATTTTTCATTTCAAGTAATCATAATCACACATCTTGGGACAATCATCTTGTCTCTGAAATTTAAGAAATAACTGAGGGGGAAAAGTGTGAAGCTTTCCTTTCCTAGATGAATTATGCTATAAAGATTTTCCTTAATTTTTTTTTTTTTTTTTTTTGTTTTTCGAGACAGGGTTTCTCTGTGTAGCTTTGCGCCTGTCCTGGAATTCACTTGGTAGCCCAGGCTGGCCTCGAACTCACAGAGATCCGCCTGGCTCTGCCTCCCGAGTGCTGGGATTAAAGGCGTGCGCCACCACCGCCCGGCGATTTTCCTTAATTTTTAAAACATGTATGTATTTTACCTCATCTGTGTGAGTGGAACTGGAGTTCCAGGTGGCTGTAAGCAGCCATGTGGGTGCTGTGAAGTGAACCCAGGTCCTCCGAGGAGCAGCCAGTGTTCCAAGCTGCTGAGCCAACTCCAGTCCACACAGAGGTGTTTGCTGTGTCTCACGGATGCTTTTCTGCTTTACTCTCACGGGACTCCACGTCACAGATGATGCCTGTTTGCACCATGCAGGATGAGGAGGTTATTGTATCTAAAAGTATCTAGTATTTTCCTTTCCTTTAGCACGGTGTGGTTTTTACTGAACACTAAGCCCCAAAGTGTGGTTTGGGATGGGCAAGATTGTGTCCTGGAGATGGGAGGCGGGATAGGGCAAAGGAAAGAAAAGAGATGTGACATGAGCCCTCAATCTCAGGAGTTTAGCTTTAGCAAAGTACATATAGGAGTTAAGAATCTCGGGCGGAGCTGAGTGTGGTGGCGCACGCCTTTAATCCCAGCAACTGGGGAGGCAGAGGCAGTCGGATCTCTGAGTTTGAGGCCAGCCTGGTCTACAGAGGGAGTTCCAGGACAGCCAGGGATACAAGGAGAAACACTGTCTGGACCTCCCCCCCCAACCCCAAAGAAAAGAATCTGGGGTAGGGGAACCCTTTAATCTATGCATGCCATTGCCGGCCTTCCAAAGTTATTGTGAACTACCATGATAGGAATATCCTTAGTTTGGAGACTCTTGTTTGAGAAGATCACAGGCTCTCTGGGCATTTCTACCAGTACTGTGCAACTACCCCAAAGGGTTACTTCTTTGTGTCTTTATATACCTGGACACAGTGGCAACTTTGTAAGGAGAGTTAGTTATAGGAAGTGACGGAGAGTCCTTCCCAAGCAGTGCAGTGGTCAAGTACCTAGGAAAGGCTGTCAGTTGGCTATCGGTGAACCACCAAGATGTTTCATGGTCACCCTTGCATGGCACTGTAGTTTAGGGTCAGCTCCTCTGTTTATCAGCCTAGGGGTAGGTACACAGCATCCTGAATTATACACTCCAAGTGTGTTACATTATGAGGAGAAATCACTGAAGACTGAATCCCAAACCTGGAGGAAGATCTATGTAAACAGTCAAATAGGAGTATTGGTGATATAAAAAAAAGTGGAAATAGCTGGGCAGTGGTGGTGTATGCCTTTAATCCCAGCACTTGGGAGGCAGAGCCAGGTGGATCTCTGTGAGTTCGAGGCCAGCCTGGTCTACAGAGCAAGATTCAGGACAGGCACCAAACTACACTGAGAAACCCTGTCTCAAAAAAACCACAAAAAAAAAAAGGTGGAAATAACTAAAGCTGCTAACAGAAGGATGTATATTTAAATCAAAGGATATGCAATGATTTGATAGTGTTTTTTTAAGGAATTTTAGTGATATTCAAGAAATAATTCAATGCTAAATGAACATAGCAGATGACAGTTATATGCACTAAGGAATTAGATAAGGTTAAAACATATGGACATTGAAAGAGACTGGGTAAAAGTGAAATCATCAATAGTTTTCATTTAGTGTGAAATTATGAGCAGCTTATTTTTCCCAAGTTTTTAATATTCTTTAATATTTTTTGTATTCTTAATAGATTAAGACTAAGTTTAGGGCATTTATATGTATATGTATTTAGTTTTTATTTCAGGAGCACTGAGGCTGGATCTCAGGTCTTCTAGCATGCTAGGCAGGTGTTTTATCCCTAAGCTACATCCCCAGCTTAAACTTAAGTATTATAAAAGTGTTGTCCGTAGTTACTGATGTCCTTTGAGAGTCCTTTTCTCTTGGGGAATAGCCACACATACTGTTCTCCATCTGTCTTGAACTCCTCACCATTCTGTGCATGCCAGGAAGTGCCATGACTCTGTCATATGCCACCCTTCACCCTAGTATGCTCTCTGCTCTCTTCTATGCTTACTCTTTCAAACTCACTTCTAATGCCAGTTTCAGAGTCTCAAAAAACCCTGAAGGGGCTTCTTGGGACAGTCAGTAGCTCCAAGCTCTGTGCTCTGGGATTGTTTCATATCTGAACTTATGCAGGGTTGATCACATGATCATATGACTCACAAATCTGCGTACCCTACTAAACTGTGAACCTATCAGTGGTGGAGAAGATGAGGTATTTACTGTTGGTTCATTGCTACTTAGCATTCGGCAGGCTATTCAATATGAAAGAAATCAATTTGAAACTTACCTCTTTCAAAAGCCAAGCAATTAAATGGGTAAATGGTTTCGGCGGGAACGTTGACCACTAAGAACACATTTGTGACCCTTAGCACCTACACTCAGAAAAAGACTGACGTTGGAAACTCTTTGAAAGGTTGTGGGATAAAACTTGAAAATGAGAGAATTTCATAAGCACCAAAAGATATTTTTCCCAGAATAGAATGTCTTCAGGATTCAGAACACGGTGTCTTTCTGCCTGACAATATCAAAACTGCAAAGGGCATAGGATTTGATTTGACTCTATCAAAGCTAGAAAGTTAGATCAAGCAACTGTGTTGCTGATTGTGGCATAGAATATAGGAGACAAAACTAATGTAACGAGCTCCACCACTTCCCCAGCCCCTGAAGTCTAAGGTTACCTCTCTGGGTACCAGGGCCTCTGTGTCCATTCACCATATAACTGGGGTATCCCATCACAATGACACTCTCAAACCTAGTCCCAAACAGTCTGTTTGCATCCAGACACTTCATTTAGAAGGGTCATATTTGAGACTAGGGGTTTCTTACAATATTTAGAGACCTGCTGCATGTCCCTCTGGTCCATGTAAAGTATACTGTAGAGGGACCTGGAAAACAGTGCATTCACTTAAATAATCATCATCCTTAAGGATCAGGGCAATCCAATCTGGCCAAAGCAGAGTTAAGTTTGTATTCCCAGGCTCTCTCTTGTCCAAAGATCCAAACCATTTCCTCCCTAAAAGCAATTCCTGAAGTGTGCACTGAAGGGTTCACTGAGGTGGTGTACTGGAGGGTGCACTGGAGGGTGTACTGGAGGGTGCACTGGAGGGAGGGTGTACTGGAGGGTGCACTGGAGGGTGTACTGGAGGGTGCACTGGAGGGTGTACTGGAGGGTGCACTGGAGGGTGCACTGGAGGGTGTACTGGAGGGTGCACAGGAGGGAGTACTGGAGGGTGTACTGAAGGGTGCACTGGAGGGTTCACTGGAGTGTGCACTGGAGGGTTCACTGGAGTGTGCACTGGAGGGTTCACTGGAGTGTGCACTGGAGGGTGCACTGGAGGGTGCACTGGAGGGTGCACTGGAGGGTGTACTGGAGGGTGTACTGGAGGATGCACTGAATGGTCCACCGAAGGGTGTACCAAAGGGCTCACTGACCAGCCTGGCCTGGGGCTGCTGTAGAGAAAGAAAGATGCTTCCTTTGCAGGAGTGGCTATGGCAGAACCCTAAATTATCACAATAAGTTCTCTCTCTCTTATTGTCCTGATCATCATGTAGCAGGTGGTCAACGGAAGAACCCTTTCTCAGAGAGGTTACTCGGTAGCCATTCTGCCTCATTAAGAGATGTAGACTCAGAAGCAGTGGGAGAGGTGGTCAGAAATTTCCCGAGTTTGAGAAGGCCGTTGTAATGCTGAACAATATCCGATGCCTGAGATAGACAGTGAGTGTCCGTCCAATACTCTGATTCGTGGCCTATTATTGGGTGGCCTTTGCATTGGCTCCCTGCCCCACAGGTCCCATATGATTGGTGAGAACAAGGCAGCTGTCACACATGCAATGCAATCTATATTTTAATAAAGGGGCACTGAACTCAGGAGCTCTACTTCTTTGACAGAAAGCACTTAGCAAGTCCCTCCCCCCACAGGAAGAAGCATTACTTTAATTTTTAAAGGTGGCATGACGCTGACGTGGCCTAGGTACAGAGTGGTTGGGGGAACTGGTGAGATGGTTCGGTGGGTTTACTTGCCACCAACCCTTACGACCCGAGTTCCATTCCCACTACCCACGTGGTGGGAGAGGAGAGCTGACTGCCATAGCTGTCCTCTAACTTTGATGCGCGTGTGGCTCACACACAGGAGAGGCTAGGGCCTACATTCTTGGAATCTCTGGCAAGATGTGTAGGGACTTGAAGGTGAGACTCCCAACAGACTTGTGCTGTGAAAAGCCTAGTGCACTCAGGTTTCAAATCAGTGACCAACGCCTAAAGAAAAGGAACGAGCTGGTCAGGTCCTTCCAGTTAGAGATGGTGACTTCTTGAAATGAGAAAAAAATGTTCCCTTAACTCAGTCTTTGTTTTAATCTTCCACTCAGTGTTTTTCAACCACAAAATACTTCTTCTTAAGGATCTAGACTTTTCTTTCAAGATAATAAAGGTGTCTTTACTAGTTTTCTGTTGACTTAATTTCCTTTTTTTCTTAGATATTCTCCTGAAAGAAACACAGCATGTTAATGATTTCCGAGGAGTGAACTGCCATTACAATGTAGTTCACTCATTTCCCAATAAGCAGTGTTGGTTGACTACCATGTGCTGGACCATGTCATGTCACAAGGATGACGGGCTAGTTAAAACACAGGCCTTGTCCTTGTGGAGGTCTGTGTCTACTAGGAGAGAGAGATGTATGCAATCCTCAATTTGATTTCATAGTGGTAGAGATATTTAAGCTGCTCTGGAGAGTGGTTGGTTCTCCACGTAGAGAATGAAGGTACACATAACTGTCGATGGAAAATGGGTGGGGGAGAGCTCAGGGAACAGTAGAACCTGCTGCCTGCTCCTTCATTTAAAAAAAAAATTGGTTAATAAGAAAAATATGAAAGCTGTGTTTCACTCATCAAAAATTCTACTTGTTTCTTAAACTGACTGCTGGAAGTTACTCAGTTTGCCTTCCTCTGCCACAATGATTCTAAACCTCCGAATGCTCTGATCCTTTAATACAGTTCTTCATGATGTGCTGACCCCCAACCATAAAATTATTTCATTGCTACCTACATTTGTAATTTTGCTAGTTATGAATCATAATGTAAATATCTGTATTTTCTGATGGTCTTAGGTGACCCCTGTGAAAGGTGGTTTGACCCCCCAAAGGGGTCACGACCCATAGATTGAGAACCACTGCTCTGCGGCACCCACGACAGATGGAAATGGTGGGGACCAGGACTGTATTAAGTGTCAGCAGACTTTTAGTCAGGCATGGCAGCACACTCTTAGAATCCCACCACTTGGGTGTTAGAAGCAAAAACATTATGTCACGTTTAAGGCCAGTTTAATCTGCATGTGGAGTTCTAGGCCAATCAGTACTACATAGATCAAAAAGCAAAAACAAACAAAAATAAGACCTTTAAAAACTTGCCAGGCAAATTCAGAAAAATGAATTCTATTTTTGTATTCATCTATGTTATAGAACTGGCAATAAGGTCTTAGATGATATTCTCATGAGAATAAACAAAATACCCAAACCATGAAACATCTGTTTCTTTCCATGTAGATGTCAAAACACAGAGCCCAGATTCTTACATGTGGGTTTGGTAAAGAGCGAGGCAACTCTCAGGTGATGAAACTAAGACATCTGTTTGTCTGTCTAGGAGTTAAGGCACAGGAAGTTTAAGGAATCATTATAGTTCTTTAATAATTTCATACTAACTTTTAAAACTGTTGACTTAGAATCAGTGATGTTAACATTTTACCAATGCATATGATCTGCCAATATAGTTGTTTTAAAAATAACCCTGACTGACTTGTGTGAAGTAGTATAGGATTATTTGCCTATTTACTCCTTAAAGCTGTTATTAAGTCATGCTGTTAGAATCTTTCATAATAAAAAAACTTGAAATAGGGTCTGTAGAAGTAACTGTCCTATTCAGTAAGAAACACAGAACCAATGCAAAGATGAAAGCCCAAGAGGTCAGAGCTAAGAGCCTCACCCTTCACTGCTGCAGCTAGCCTCTTCAGCCAAGAGAGCTACTTCCTGTGTGTTTGTCATTATATAGACTACTTTCTGTTCTGCCTTCTCATTGGTTGTAAACCCAACCACATGACCGCCTCGTCACTGCCTGTCTGTACAGACCTCCAGGTCTTCTATGGTTGGTATTGAGATTAAAGGTGTGTGTCTCCATGCTGGCTGTATCCTTGAACACACAGAGATCCTCCTGGCTCTGCCTCCCAAGAGTTGGGATTAAAGGCGTGCACTACCACTGCCCAGCTTCTAATGACTTGCTATTAGCTCTGACCCCCAGGCAACTTTATTTATTAACATACAAATAAAATCACATTTCAGTACAAATAAAATACCACCATAAGGGTCTCACCATGTGACTCTGGCTGGCTTGAAACTAGCTCTATAGATTAGTCTGACCTTGAGCTCACAGAGATCTGCCCACTCCTTCTAAATGCTGGGATTAAATAAAGGTGTATGTTACTATACCCAGAGGATTAAAAAAAATTAATCATCCTGATTCTTTATTTTTCAAATTTTCTACAATAATCACATAATTTTTTTTGATAGAGAAAAACACAATTTGGGGGCATAATAGCACATGCCTGTAATCCCAGAATTTAGTGGGCTAAAGTAGGAAGATTTGAGCCCAGTCTGGGGTACACAGTGAAACTCTGTATGAGAGAGAGAGAGAGAGAAAGAGTGTGTGTGTGTGTGTGTGTGTGTGTGTGTGTGAGAGAGAGAGAGAGAGAGAGAGAGAGAGAGAGAGAGAGAGAGAGAGGGAGCGAGCGCCAGAGTGATGGAGGAATCACACACAATTAAGTCAGTGGCAGCAGGCAGCTGGTGGGTAACAGCCTGGCCCATCCATCCCTATCCAAACACTTCTAACACAGCCAACCCTTCTTACAACAGTGGGTTCTAACTGGTGTAGTGTCACCTGTGTTATTCTTTGGAGTCTTTTGTGGCCTTGAGTAAATAAATAAACGAATAAATGAATGAATGAATGAATGGTCAGAGAATCTTCATTACAGTGAAGCCAGGGAACTTTCTGGCCTTCTCTGTGGAATTAGCCTTGGTTCTGAGCCAATAGGATAAAGACTGGTTTATTGACAGCCTAGTGACCTGGCTTCCTACTTTCATTATGGATATTTTAGTGAGATATATTAGCTCAAATTATAGGTCTCTGTCTGGTTTCTGCTCCTACTCCACTAAAACTGAGCCTCCTTTTCTGGGACTTAATTTCTCACACAGTCATTGGAGATTAGCCCACTGGAACTGTCCCAGATTCTGCTTGGTAGAAGTCATTCATGTCTCTGTTTATCAATCATATAGTCATTTCCTACTCAAAAGCAGGTACTGTGTTAGATATTAGATAGGAGGATGATGAAGATGGCATGGTTGCCTTCTGGGTTCCTAATCCAGATTAATGAAGAGCTCTAATGAGAATAACAATGTTAGTGTGCATAAAATAAACAGCACAGTGGAAGAGACATCAGATCTGACTTGGACTCTCAGTGATGATGAGGAATGTACTAACCAAATGTGAGGGGGCATGGACAGAACAGGAATGCATTTCTGGCAGGTAGGATGGCATCTACAGAGTCACAAGAGGCAGAGGGCATGCCTTATCCAGCTTTGATCTGAGATACTGCGGGGCACATGCATGATTGGGCTCCACAGTTATTTGCTGCAAGAATGAATGGGTGAGGGCTGGAGAGATGGCTCAGCGGTTAAGAGCACCGGCTGTTCTTCTAGAGGTTCTTCTAGAGTTCAATTCCCAGCAACCACATGGTGGCTCACAACCATCTGTAGTGAGATCTGGCGTCCTCTTCTGGCCAATAAGCATACGTGCAGACAGAACACTGTACACATAATAAATAAATCTTAAAAGAAAAATGACTGGGTGAATGGCTGCTTTTCTTGCTAGAAGCCACTACTATTTCAAAGGACTGTTTCTAAGATCATTAGAAACTCAAAATAGTTGTAAAATAAAACCTAAAATGATTTACCATTTGCTATGCTCACCCCTCACTTTAGTTCTCTATTAAATCTTATTTTTATTGTTCCACAATTGTAAACCAGGGAAGGGGAGTGCAGTCCACACCAAGATGGCCGCTGCTCCACTAGCAGCTTCTCCTCTGTACAGGGTGGGTCCCTAAGCCTGACTTAGCTGCTTTTTAACCTGCTGCTTCTCTGCTCCCCTGCCCACCTCTCCTTACTGACAGAGGGATAAACTCTATGACACAAATCGGGGTCCTCAGAGAAAAGCAGGGGTGGGATGGAGGCTTCACCATGCTACTGAGCCAGGGCAGGAAGCAGCTGCTTTGCAGTGGGACAGCACAAAGCTGACTTACCCAGAAGCAGAGACAAGACAGACTCCCAACAGTGCTCCCATCCACAGTCCCTGCATTTCCCATCGCTCCCCTGTGCTCAACACTTTGTGTTTGTGTGAGCCGCCCCTGGATTCTCCAATAAATTCCTCCTTTCTCCCTGGCTAGTTTGAGCAGGGTCTCACACCTCAGTGGGAGGCAAACTTACCCAGCTTCTCTGTGGCTTCCACACAGACACTAGGATACATGCCTGCCGTGTAAGTGGCCACCAGAAGATACAGATGGGTCTTCACAACCACCACACCAGTGTTCTCCTGGATGAAGAAGAAAAGAGAATGCTCTGGCTTTGGTCTGAACCACAAGGCCAGCAGCTACCCCAGACATACATACATATACATATACACACACACACCCGAGCTGTGCGGTGGTGGCACATGCCTTTAATCCCAGCACTCGGGAGGCAGAGGCAGGCGGATCTCTGTGCGTTCGAGGCCAGCCTGGGCTACAGGGTGAGTTCCAGGAAAGGTGCCAAAGCCACACCGAGAAACCCTGTCTTGGAAAACCAAAACAACAACAAAATCCCCAAAACAACAATTTCTCTGACTTCTTTGTATTCATGTATTTGTATTTTAATCTTCCACTCTTTTGAGAAATTTAGTAATGTTTCCTGAAAGGTTTCAGCTTTCTGGACTAATATTGCACGTATTGTGAAGAAAAGTTCCTGGAAGAAACGTACCATACACTGACTGTGGGGAGGTTGGAATGTTGCAGGTCCAGAGCCTAATCGCTGTGTCTTCTGGGCTATCTTAGGCCCCAATAACCATTCCTTGCCTACCTCTGTGTCTGATTGAACATTCTTGTGCCTAACAGGGGTATGAGCTTTGGGAATGTATTTAAACACCCCCACCCGATCCCAGCTTCACTTTATGTGTCTGTGTGTCTGTCCTGTCTTCATTCCCTCGCTGATCCCAGTCAGGGCTTCAGGACCCAGACAAACAGGTCACGGCACTGTGAAGGATGAACTGTGTATCAGGAAGAGGTAGCTCAGGTCACAGATTCCACAGGAAATATTTGCAACAGCCAGGATATCGGGCTGAGAGTACTTTCGGACAAGAAGTGCTTTTTAATTCTTTACTTCATTCCAGGGCTGGAGACCAAACCCAGAGCTCTGCGCACTCTAGGCAAGTTCTCTACTCTTGAGGTGCGTCCCCGGCCCTTCTGTATTTTCAGACGTGCCTTCCTGGGACTGAAGGCAGTAATGACCTTAGGCTGTTATGTAGAGAGCATCAGGAGGGGTAAAGAAAACTGAAGTAAAATTCTTGAGTTTTTTACCCATATGTCTTCAAATCTTGAATACTCACATTCTTAGCATAAAGAGAAAAGTCATCTGCCCGGACACATTTGTAATCCCTTTCCTTGAAATACAACCCTTCCCTTCGGGTTATCAGTGGGTTTTTAGCAAATCCATTTAGAAGTGTGCGAACATCACTTGGCATTACCTACAGAGGTGAAATAGGCCAGGTCAGAAAAGCATGGCCCTGGAGCTGGAGAGTTTTTCTCCAGCTCCCGCCAAGCCCCGGAAGTCCCACAGCCCCCCTCTAAAATAAACACACAGATGCTTACATTATTTAAACTGTTTGGCCTAATGTCTCAGGCTTCTTGTTATCTAGTTTCTATATCTTAAATTAACCCATTTCTATTCATCTATACCTTGTCACGTGGCTCGTGGCTTACTGGTACCTTACATCTTGCTTTTCATGGTGGCGGCTGGCTGCGTCTCTTCCACTCCACCTTCCTGTTTCCCCAATTCTCCTCTCTGCTAGTCCCGCCTATACTTCCTGCCTGGCTACTGGCCAATCAGCGTTTTATTTATTAATCAATCACAGCAATACATTTACAACATAGAGAACATCCCACAGCATGGCCCACTGGCCAGTCAAATTTGGTTGACTACCTTTTTAAATGGCCTGAAGGTTGGGACTGAATGGTTTTCACTTTTTAGAAATGACCAGAAAAAAGAACAGCTCTTTTTTTTGAAGTTCCAATGTTCATAAAGTTGCATTAGAGGATGCCTGCTCTTTTAGGCATTATCTACGGCTGCTCTTCCAACTACAGAATACTGATTGTGACAGACTATGTGGTCTGGAATCCTAAAGCACCTCCAATGGCTTTTTAGTAGAAAAAGGCTTTTTTTGTTTAAAAGTCATACCTCCAGGAAAGGATTTTCTGAAGAGGATTCCAATAGCACAGGAAATCACCTCAGGAATTGGCAAATGAAGTCACAGGAAATTTAAACGTTTATGTACAGCAAAGAAAACAATTGCCAGAGCAAAGGGATGATGGAACACAAAACAGCACAAAACCAACGCCAACTACACACTGGCCAAGATGGACACACCAAGGATGTGTGTGGAGGAACATTAAGATGTGTTACATTTGTTTTTACCGTGGAATCTTTGTTTAATGATGCAAAGACGTGCTACATTTGTTTGATTAAACAAATTCACCTGCAGTCAGGAGGCTGAGTTAGCAACTAGCTGACAGGAAGTGGTAGGGAGGAACCAGTGAGCAAGGACTTTTAAGTGGGGGTGGCAGGAAGGACTCTGGGTTTTTTGGAAGACACCAGCAAAGGAACTACTTGCTATTCAGTCGCTCTGAGCGGGCAGAATTCCACCTCAACCTTGGACTCTTGAATTCTTTAGAGGGACAGAGATCTAGATAAGTTCCCTTAGTAGCTTTGAAAGAGTCAGTGCCTGAGGGAACAGAATCCCCTCAGGTTGTGGCCCTTGCTGTGAACTGCTGCTGGAATTGACAACAGAGTTGCAGGGGCTGATCAGGGCAGCCGTGGCTTGAGGGGCAGCCATTGTAAATAATTATAAAAAAAAACAAAAAAGCCCCACAAGGGTATACAAAGAACTGCAACACTCAAACACCAAAATCCCCAAATCAGCCAATCAATCAATCAATCAATCAATCAATAAACTGAATAGATGATTCTTGGAAAGACACATAAAAAGGCCAAATACTAAACAAATACTTGAAAAACTAATATTTATCTGCCAGAGAAATGCAAATTAAAACTTTGAGGGGCTGGAAAGATGGCTCAGTAATTAAGAGCACTTTTGCGCTCTTCCACAGGACAGGAGTCCAGTTCCTAACATCCATATCAGGTGGCTCACCACTGCCTACAACTCCAGCTCCCGAGGATTTGAAGCCCTCTTCTAGCCTCCAAGAGCACTGCCCTCAGATGCACACATAAACGGATATACACACAGATCCACATATAAAAATAATAGTTCTGGAGAGATGGCTCAGTGGTTAAGAATAATTGCTGCTCATGCAGAGGATCCAGATTCAATTCCCAGAGCCAACATGGTGGCTTACAGTTTCTAGGGGCTACGAGTCTTCTGAATTCTGAAGGCACGATGTATATATGTGGTGCTTTGAGATTCCACCATAGACCAGTCGGAATAAGTATCACCGAGAAAACAAAACCAAATGAAGGCAGGGATGTAGCTCAGTTGGTAGAGTACTTGCTGAGCATGCCCAAACTCTGGGTTTAGTCCCCAGCATAGAGCGGGCATGGTGCTCCATGAATATGGTCCTCCATGAATATAGTCCTAGCATTGGGAGGTAGAAGCAGGAGGTTCAAGGTCATCTTTGGTTACCTAGCAGGTTGCAGGCTAGCCTGGGCTATATGAAACCTTTTTTTTTTTTTTTTTTTTAAATGGAAAAGAAAGAAAAAGAAGAAAACAACTACCAATAAATGTTGGCAAGTATGTGGGGAAAGATAAGAAGAACTCTTAATTCACTGCTGGTCTGAATGTAAACTTGTGCAGTCACCATGGAAATCAGTATGGAAGTTCCTCCCCAAAAAACTATACCTAGAGCAGGGTGGTATTGGTGCACGTCTTTGATCCCAGCACTCAGGAGGCAGAGCCAGGCAGATCTCTGTGCGTTCAAGGCCAGCCTGGTAATTTTATGGCTGCTCTTCCATGTGGTTGCTGGGAATTGAACTCAGGACCTCTGGAAGAGCAGCCAGTGCTCTTAACCTCTAAGCCATCTCTCCAGCTCCCTCCACCCCCCATTTTCTTTTATATATAGAACCTGGATTTAAAACTATGTGGATGAGGCTGGTAAGATACAGCTTGGCAGGTAAGAGTGCTTGCAGAGGACCTAGGTTCAGTTCCCACTGTCCACCCGCCCTGTGGCTACCGGCTATAATTTAAAGGATCTGAAGCCCTCTATCGCCCTCTGTAGGTACTGCATGCACATGGCATGCAAACATGCAGACAGAAATAAAACCAAATCTTTACAACTATGTGTATGTATATATTTACTTCTCTGTGTGTGTATAGGTGACAAAATTAGAAAGGGGCTCATAAGGAGGGAGGGATATCCCTTAAAGAAGGTGGGAAATAGGATAATGGGATACACATGATAAGAAAACAGAGGAATTGAGAGAGGAAGGGAACCAGCGGAAGCAGGAGAGGGTATAGAGAAGGGCATTGTGGACAGGAATGAATGAATGAAACCTGGATGGACACAGGAATAGCACGTCTGTTCAGCACCACCAACACAACACAGACTGGAAAATGAAAATGACTTATGCCTGGGAGTAGAAAGAGTGCTCCCCTATAAATGTAAGGGGGGAAACTGAGACAGTAAAGGCAATATAGACATATTAAAATTATATCAGAAAAACCAGGCCCAAGAAATATATACAACAGACCAAGGAGAGTCTCCCTTGCCCAGACTCCACACTGAGATCACATTGGTTCCTACTGACCCGGACCTGCCCCACCCGTCTACCAATCTGTCTGGACCCGGCCCTGCCCTCTTGCCCCCAGAGCTGGTCTCAACTCTGAAGCTTTCCCCTCAAACTCGTGATCTGAAGGAGTCCAACTAGTCACCAAAGTTTCACCAGATTCTTTCTCAAAGCTCTGATTCTGTTAATTTATCGATATCTATTATCAAATATCTACTGACTTTTTTTTTCTTTTGTTTTTTGGTTTTTTTTTTTTTTTTTTTTTTTTTTTTTTTTTTGAGACAGGGTTTCTCTGTATCTTTGTGCCTGTCCTGGAACTCACTCTGTAGACCAGGCTGGCCTCGAACTCAGAGATTCACCTGGCTCTGCCTCCCGAGTGCTGGGATTAAAGGTGTGTGCCACCACCGCCCGGCTCTACTGACATTTCTACTTCCCTGATTTTCAGGACTTGTGAAAACTCTTGAACCTTGCTGTGGTGTCTTAATACTTTATTGCTATTCTGGAACCATACATACACACATGCATATGATTACATGTATATGCACACACACACACACACACACATTGCTGTGTGATCCAAGAGTAGTTGATATTAGTAATTCAGATGGGACTAAAACAGCCCGTGTTCACCTCAGTCATGGTTACTGAGGAAAGCAGGCGTATCTATCAAGTTGATACCACAGAAACTATTATACCTTGTGAATTTATCATTACTCAATAAATTCTGACATTGTTGAGACAAACATGTTCATATTTTTTACATAGTTCATTCACAACACATATCTGAAGATGACATGGTAAAAACCAATACTTTGTATGCTAACCTAAAAAGTTAGTTTTAAAAGAGTTTTCTTTTTTTTTTTTTTCCTCTTACACTAAATCCTGGTGATGTCACACACAGGCTCCTTTCATGGAGTTTGATGAGGGCCGCACTGTCCACATGCTTCGTCCCTAGTAGGGTATCTAACAGTAAGTTTTGTAAGTGACTCATGCTTCCTCAGCTCTGAACCAGGAACTGTAGTCGAAGCCTCCACGTGTGAGTATACAAGGGCCTCTGATACTTCAGTTTTAGTGATCAGTGGGTGTCCTTTAAAACCCTGGAAGAGTGAAAATCGCGGATCATCATCTAGTGTTCATCAATACCCAGGAAAACAACAACAACAACAACAAAAACTATTAAAAAAATCAGAGTTCACAGACTGGCTTATGAAGCAGAGTTTGAAGAGGAAAAAAAAAAATCAGAGCCTCAACATTTTTTGCTATGTAATGATTTACACGAGAATTACCTGGGATTTAAAAACACAAGTCCATGCCTATCATCTCAGGCACTCTAGGGGCAGGAAGGTCATACAAGGTCAAAGCCAGAGAGACCCCGTCTTAAAAAAAAAACAAAAAAAACCCTAAAGTTCTGCGGATGAAATCTCAACGGCAGAGCGGTTAAAAAAAAAAAAAAAATCCCCCGTTCACTTCTCAGCCCCGCAAAAACGAACGAGTAAATAAATAAAAGTAAAGTAAAGTAAGAACAGAAAAAGGCAACCGGTTATCCAAAGAATCTCAAGAGCACCGATGGAGAAAAGCCGAGTTATGTAAGATAATCCTTTCATTCCTCCTCCTGGACCAGCATCAACGCCGGGAGGGACAGGCACTGGTCCACCGCCCCGGCTCTACGCCCACCTTGGTGGCCCCTTAGAGCTCCATTTCCTGCCCGGGAGCCGCCACCTTGGACGGCTCTCATCGAGCCAACCGCCACAGGTGCTCGTTCACCACGGGGAGGCTCGCCCTGCGTCCTTCTGAGAAGTGACTGACGGCGGGAGGGGCGAGCCGGCAGCCGAACTGGACCTAAAAATCCTGGCGGGGCACGGGAGCTACACACCGGGTACCAGGGCAACGGGAGCATCCAAGCTCCGCCAGGGGCGGGGCCGTGGGCGGAGCCTGGAGGGGGGGTGGGGAGACAGGCGCGAAAGCTGATTGGCTGTGACAGCTGCCTGTGAGAGCGAGGCCGGCCCCCCGCCCCGGCTGGAGGCCCGCGCGGCTCCACGTCGCCCGCCCCCCCCTTCTCCATCCCCGGCCGTGGCCGCGTCCAGGAGACGGAGCCCCGAACGTCCGCGCGTTCTGAAGCCACACACGGGTTCGAGCTGGGGCCGCGGGCGCCCTGTGGTGCCGGGAGAGCCGACAGCCCTGCCCGCCGCCAGAGGGGGTCGAGGCCTCGCACCGCCGGGCGGCCCTGCGCACGCACGCCGTCTGCGTCAGAGCGAGCCGGGGCGCGCATCGGGTCCTCGCGGGCCCTGCTCCCTGGTGAGCGGGCCTGGCGCCCTAAGAGCCACCGTGGGCACAGGCTCGCATGTGTCCCCTTCTCCCTCCCGTGCACACCCTGGGGAGGGCTCTGGGCCTCTTGGAGCTGGAAGGCCTGAATTTCGTCCAGAATTCCCTTCCTTCCCCAAGAGCCCAGTTGTGCCTCGGTAGCTTCAGGAATTCAGGAAACTGCTAGAAATTAGAATCCTGGAGGCTAGTCGGATGACCACACGGCTTGGATAGCACCTTAATTAGCCACGAGGGCTCCAAAAGAGCCCGGCCTTCATGGCACCTTGGAACATGGATGGTCAGTTTTCAAAGACTCGTTCCAATAGGGGACCAAGGTCACGAGGGTTGATTATTCAACGGAAGAGGAACTTACGGCGAATTTCCCTTACAAAATAAATGCTGTTTTAGCTTTTCTAGGGGCACTGTTACTTGGCGACCTACCACAATGAAAACTGGGAGGAGCCAAGAGGATATGGTAACTGGCACGCTTCCTAGGCGCAAGAGCTCCAAAGAATGGTTGGAACCACAGTCGCTCTCTTTTATGGAGGTATAGTTGTGTGCCTTTTGCGAGGTCCTTGCTTAGGGAGGTGGCTTGGACTAAGTTTGGGCGTTTTTTTGTTTTGTTTCGTTTTTTCTACCCTACTCTATCCCCTTTTGCTCTTCATTGGAGAGCTTCTTAAAGTATAATCACAAGCCATTGATTATAAATCCTTTTTTAATATAACAAAGCTGTTTAAAAACCTACTTGAACTTTGCTATGTTGTCACTTTTTTCAAACAGTTTTATTAAGGTATATAATTGGTATGCAGTAAATACATACCCTCAAAACGCATAATTTGGTAAGTTTGGGAATGTATACGCTCCTGAAGCCATTATTTTTACACATCAAGATTACAAATCTATTCAACATTCCCAGTTTCCTGCCCTTTGCAATACTCTCTCACACTTCCTTCATTTCTTGTAAGCACTCTGTCCCTGTGTTTTTGCTTATTATTATTATTTTCTTCGAGACAGGGTTTCTCTGTGAAACAGACCTGGCTGTCCTGGAACTCACTCTGTAGACCAGGCTGGCCTCGAACTCACAAAGATCTTCCTGGCGCTGCCTCCCGAGTGCTGGGATTAAAGGCGTGGGCCACCACCGCCTGGTGGTTTTGCTTATTCTTAAATTTTTTTTTTTCTAAGATTTATTATTTATTATGTATACAAGCAAGTATTCTGCTTGCATGTATCCCTTCAGGCCAGAAGAGGGTGCCAGATCTCATTGTAGATGGTTGTGAGTCACCATGTGGATTTTGGGAATTGAACTCAGGACCTCTGGAAGAATTGCCAGTGCTCTTAACCTCTGAGCCATTTCTCCAGCCCCTTAAAATTTTTTTATGCAGTGAAAAATTACATGGTTTTTGTTTTTGATTTTTTTTTGTTTGTTTGTTTTGTTTTTTGAGTCAGGGTATCTCTCTGTAGCTCTGACTGTCCTGGAACTCACTCTGTAGATAGAACAGGCTGGCCTCAAACTCACAGAGATCCACCTACCTCATTCTCCTGAGTGATGCGGTTAAAGGTGTGTGCCACCATGCCTGGCCCTTATGTATTCTTTTTATCTGGCTTCTTTTTTTTTTTTTTTTTTTTTGGTTTTTCGAGACAGGGTTTCTCTGTGTAGCTTTGCGCCTCTCCTGGAACTCACTTGGTAGCCCAGGCTGGCCTCGAACTCACAGAGATCCGCCTGGCTCTGCCTCCCGAGTGCTGGGATCAAAGGCGTGTGCCACCACCGCCCGGCTTATCTGGCTTCTTTGACTTAAAATTATCTTTCAGTTTATCCATGCTGTTGTATGTATCACTATTCCAGTCCTCTTTTTAGCAACTGGTACTCTATTCAATGGATATGTTCTAGTTTTTCCATCTCATTGATGGACATTTGGGTTGTTTCCAATTTGGAGCAATTAAAAGCTCTTCTAGCCGAGTAGTGGTGGCACCTGTCTTTAATCCCAGCATTAAGGAGGCAGGCAGGCAGATCTCTGAGTTCAAGGCCAGACTGATCTACAAAGAGAGTTCCATTGCTGGGCGATGGTGGCGCACACCTTTGATCCCAGCACTCAGGAGGCAGAGCCAGGTGGATCTCTGTGAGTTCGAGGTCAGCCTGGTCTACAGAGTGAGATCCAGGACAGGCACCAAAAACTACACAGAGAAATCCTGTCTTGAAAAACAAAAAAAAAAAAAAACAAAAAAACAAAAAAAAAAGGCTTGAATTATTTTCGGGAAAAGAATTTAAGTACACCGAGCTCTTTCATCTGTCTACTTTATTCCTCTGGGATAATATTCTATCTACACAGCTTCAGTTCTGTTCTCATGCCTAGCTCCTTTCTTTCCCGATTTCTCTCTACCTTTATCTGCTGTCCCCTCTAAGTTCTATCTTAATTCTCTCATCTTAGTTCTGCCCCATCTTGGTCTTTATCATTTCGTTTTTCCCCATCTGGCTCTTCCTCATCTTCCATCTCATTCTTCTAGTTCTCCAGTCAAAATCCTCAAAAATTCTCCTCAGTCTCTGAGGTTAACAGTTCTATACCCCTGCAATAGCAGAGCTCTGTCCAAAGCAAGGCCACCAGGCTTGATTTCTTACAGGGTCCTAAAGGCAGAGAAGAGTTTTCCTCAGGCAGTGATGTCAGGCTTTCTTTTACAACCCAAAAGGGGAGTGGTAAGGGAAGAGGTCAACTAAGAGCTAAAATCAGTTAATGTATCAGAAAAAGGGAATTTATGTGCTCAGACTATGTTCCTAGAGGTGGTTAGGTAAATGTTAGGCGTCTATAATGTTAGTATAAATACCACTAAGGCTGTATAAGAAAGGAGGGTCCAAGCTTAATTTACCTTAATTCAGGAGATCTTTTGGCCTTGGATGCTTGATAGGTATTTCAGATAAAATACACTGTTAGTAGTTCTTGGAAGCATACGTAGCATACAAGGATCATTGCAGGAATGGGCTAATATATATGCAAAAGCTAAAATATCACCAAGACTTCTTAAGCCATGGCTTGACCTTCGGGAAAAGCCTTGGCCTTTCCAAGTAGTAGCTTTTGTGATAGTAGCTGAATTCCATCACATTTTTCTGTGGATTGCAGCAGGAACTGAGCTCATTCTCACTCTTAACCACTGACCTGTCTCTCTAGCTCCTACTTCCTGCTTTTTATGACCAAGTACTATCTCAGTGCTTGGATGCCACATTTTATTTCCTCAGTGACGGAACATTGGAAGTGTTTCTTGTGTTTTGTTAGTGTGAACATTGCTCTCATGAACACTTGTTTCCAACTTTGGATTTGAACTATGTTCTCTTGTAACATAGGATTGGATTTGCTGGGTCAAATAACTCTGTACCTAACTTTCTGGCAAACCAGCAGAGATATTATTCCCGCAGCCGCTGTACCATTTTATATTCTCAGCAGTGGAGGAAGGCTCCAATTTCTCCACTCCTTGGAGTTTATTGAACTTGTATCTGTGGGCTCACAGTTTCCAAAAATGCTCTTCCTCTTTCGGGTGTTATTTCCTTCCCTCCCTCTGCACCCCCCACTTCTGTCTCTCTGACAAGGTCTCTGTGTTGTCCATCTGTCCTCAAACTCTAGTCCTCCTGCCTCAGCCTTCTGGGGCCTGCGTTTCCAGACACATCCCTAAGCCTGGCTCTGGAGTGGATTCTTTCTAATGCTGTGTCTTCACGGTCACTGATTGTTGTTTATGTCATCTTAAACCTTCTGTGAAACTCACGGCAATCTGTCTCTTTTTAAAGTGTGGGAACTGGATTTTCCCACCACTTCTTTTCTTGTTTCTGTTTGCTTGCTAAGTCTGTCTGCTCATTGTTCGTATATTTTTAGCCATTCCAACATCTTCCCCGACCCTGCTTTTTTACTTTTAGTTAGGACCTCACTGTGTTGTGTAGCCTGGCCTTCAACTCTTTGTCTTCCTGCTTCCTGCTCCTAAGTACCTGGGATGAGTGGAATTAGGGCATGTGTACCATGCCCACACCCCCAAAGGCTTTATATTTCAGTTACAACATATGGGTGGTCCTAGTTCTGCTGATTTTTTTTTCTTAAGTATGGGTCACATTTTCCTTTTCCTCTGTCTATTTTAGGCATTATGGATGATACATTATAAAGGACCTTGATTCTTTTATGTCATTGAAATATTTGTCCACCAGTTGGCAGCAGGTGGAGCCACTCTGCTTTTCTTAAGCTTTGCTTGGGGTGCATAGAGCCCTGTCCACCAGTTCAGGTGCTTACCAGAGATTTGGCCAGTTCATTTGTGGAATTTGTGGCACCCTTTCTATGGCTCCCTTAGAGACGTCTCCTCTCATCTCTTAATGGTTGGGCCTGAGGATGTGGTTCATTGGCATAGCACTTGCCTAGCGTGCACAAGGCTTAATCTCCAGCACTGGGGGGGGAAACATCTTCCATAGTTGGCCAGGAGTTTTGCCTTTTAAATTCCTCAACTAGTGACACCACATGCATGTGAGTGAGTTTTACCTCCATTAGCTCTGGTTGAAACTAGTCGGGCATAAGGGATAGGGCTGTGTGGGCACTTTTGGCCAGTTTTCAGTGTCTTCGGATTGCTGGTTTTTGTTGTTGTTGTTGTTGTTGTTTTGTTTGTACTTTAATCTGGAGCTAGAACATTAATCCATTACTCATCTTAGTTGAGGACAGCAGTCTTGTCAGAGTCAGCAACCCTCTGTGCAGAAGGAGGAAAGAAAGTGATTTCTGAAGCCAAGGGTATTGGTTTACACATGCAATCCTTGCATTTGGGAGGTTGAGGCAGGAGCATCACAAGTCTAAGACTCCTGGGCAAGTTTTGGGCCAGGCTGGAATACATAGCCAGACCCTGTTCCCCCGAAACTAGTAGACACACATTTGAGTTTGAATTGTGGTTCAGTTGGGTGTGGTGGCACGGCCTTTAATCCCAGTACTCAGGAGTCAGAGGCAAGCATATCTCTGAATTTGAGGACAGTCTGGTCTACATAGTGAGTTTTAGGACAGCCAAGACTATATAGTAAAACCCTGTCTCAAAAACAAACAACACCCCCCCCAAAAAAAACCCCACAGAAAACAAATAGACAAACAAACAAAAACAAACAACAACAAAAAGTCCACCAGACCCACACAAAAACACGTAAATTTATTAGGTGGTTGCAAGGTCTTCATTAATGATAAATGTATTTATTTTAATTGTATTAATGTCCCTACTGCCTTTGAAAAAAAAAATGTTTCAGTCTATTAAGCAACTGGTTGATTGTCATGTAAAATTAATTAAAGGACCATACAACGGGCTGGGTTTGTGGCACAGGCCTGTAATCCCAGCGCTTGGGAGGCCGAGACAATTACATTTTAGTTTTTATTTATTAATTTTTCTTTTTTTCTCTTTCTCTCCTTCCTTCCTTCCCTCCCTCCCTCCCTGCCTTCTCTCTCTCTCTCTCTCTCTCTCTCCTCTCTCTCTCTCTCTCTCTCTCTCTTTCTCTCTCTCTCTTTCTTTCTGTTTCTTTGAGACAGGGTTTCTCTGTAACAGCCCTGGCTGTCCTGGAACTTTCTACAAAGGCTGGTCTCAAACTCATAGAGATCAGCCTGCCTCTGTCTCCTGAGTGCTAGGATTTAAGGCGTGCGCCACCATGCCGGGCTCTACATTTTTGTTTTTAAAAAGCAATTTTCAAAGTCAAATCAATAGGTAAATTCATTATAAAAGAGTAAGAATAGGAACAGGAAATGGAATGCGGCCTTTCTTAGACCGTGTTGTTTTTCCTTAGTGGCTTTCTTCTAGGTATAGGTTTGCCCTAGGTGGTGCTAGACAGGCATAATCTTACATTAGACGTACAGAGAGATTAGTCTGTCAGATAGAGGCCTGTGCATGTCTGTCTTAACCCAGAAAGGTAAAAACATTTTACCAGATGTGGGAAAAGATGGTTCTGACTACGACATGACTCTGGGCAAGTCATTTGACTGCCCTGGGACTCAAAATGCCTGTGAGATGAATTATTTCTTGCTGTAACCAAGAACAGAAAGATCAAAATAGCTTTTGAAAAAGTGCTAAGTGATACAGAAAAATAGGATTTACAGAGAATGCTTCAGGGATATGCCTTTCACATAAAAATATCATAAGCACAGATAATGCTAATGATTTTTCAAGATTTGATTTTTGGAATAATTCTGTTCTTTTAGGCTTTAGCTAAAGAAGATACTGATGCAGCTGTTCAGTCAATATTATATAGAGAAAATTATGTAATGAAGGTAAGAATTGACTACAAAATGCATCTTAAATAATTTTTTCCATTTTCAATGTAGTATCTACTTAACAACTGTGAGTAAAACTCACAGTTTTAGATAATACAGGAAATAGAATTAGAAACACTCATTAGCAGTTGGGATTAAGTGGGACACATCACTGAGAGTGTTTTAATGACTGCTAGTTTCCTGTGCTTTGAGGGACTTCCTTCAGCACTGTACAGGTGAGTATATCTGCCCACACACATACATGCACACCACACATGCACACACATAAAATAATTTTCCTAGTATGATTTCACTTTTAACGTATACAATGTTGCTATATTGTCTCTCCTTCTACTGTGTGGTATATTTGATTTATTTTACTTAAGTAAAACTTTTTTTGGTTTGTTTTTTTGAGACAGGGTTTCTCTGTGTAGTCCTGGCTATCCTGGAACTAAGTCTGTAGACCAGGCTGGCCTCGAACTCACAGAGATCCACCTGCCTCTGCCTCCCGAGTGCTGGGATTAAAGGCGTGCACCACCACTGCTGGGCTTAAATAAAATTTTTACTTATTATTATTGCATATACGTGTGTGTGTATGATATGTGTGTGGACACATACGCCATGGCACACATGGACGTCAGAGGACAACTTTGTGGAATTGGCTTTTCACCTTTCTATGGGTTCCGGGGGTCCCACTCAGGTTGCCAGGCTTGAGTGACAAGCTTCTCTCCTGCTGAGTCATCTCACTGGCCCGGTGTATTTAGTTGATTATCAGGAAGGGTGGGCATGTTGCCTCCAGTGTCCATGTGCCTTTGTTTTCAGCAGGGTGTGCCAAATGGTGGAAGCCAAGTAAAGGGTTAAATGATTGAATGATGGGTTTTTCTTTTCTTTTCTTTTGTTATGAGTGCTCTGTCTGCATGTTGTGTGGTTGCTGGGAATTGAACTCAGGACCTCTAGAAGAGGAGCCAGTGCTCTTAACCACTGAGACATCTCTCCAGCCCCTGGTGGCAGGTTATTTTTAAGAATAATTTAAGCTTATGAACTTTAATTTTACAAAACTTTAAGACATAAAACCTTCAGGATAATATTTTTGTCTTTCTGTCCCGTTTACTAGGAACTAGATAAGTATTTATATCATCATGACTTCTTAAATGCAAGAAGAAAAGAGATGTTGTATAAAAAATGGGTTGAGTGTGTGGCAGATCCTCTACAGAAGAAAATTATAGAAAAAGTTTGTTCACATAAGAAGATTAAAAAGAGGAGACGACAAGAATTAGACAGTTTTTTGAGACATGTAAATAAGAAGGTAATAAGAAGTCATCTTATAATTCTTACAGTGCTTTAAAAGTCATGGTTGTCTTTGTTCAGTCATCTAAACAGTCCTGCCTCTCTCTCTTCTGTTTATGTACCATCTATACTCTGATATAGACAATTATGTATATAGTTTTCTGCCTACGTGCCAGATCTCATTACAGATGGTTGTGAGCCACCATGTGGTTGCTGGGAGTTGAACTCAGGACCTCTGGAAGAGCAGCCAGTGCTCTTAACCGCTGAGCCATCTTTCCAGCCCAACAATATATTCTTTTAATTTAAATTAAATTGTATTTATTTATTCATGTACGTGTGTGTGTGTGTGTGTGTGTGTGAGTGAGTGATGAGCTCTCAGGGAAGTCAGGGTTCTCTTTTCACACTGTTAGTTCTGGGGATTGAACTGAGGTCATCAGTGCTAGGGCCTTCACCCACTGAGATGTCTTGTACACGAAGGGGTGGTATTGAGCCATTGGTGCTATTTGAAGCGTAAGACTGGAACTGTGTAGGGCTGGGACTGTAGCCCAATGCCTCCCATTTGTCTCTTATGATTGAGGGCAGGGGATACAAACTGTGTAACTCTTGAGTTCTGATAGCATCAAAATTAATTATGTACTTCTTATGTGTGGTTTTATTTCCTTTTTATAGGGAAATGCATTTATAGAGCATTATGATCCAAAAGAATATGATCCTTTTTATATGAGCAAAGAGGACCCCAATTTTCTAAAGGTATGTGGGTTTCTTCACTGTGGTGGTATGTGTCTGATGAGCAGACTTAACATATGTGTTGCTTGCCCTTGAGTGAGTCCTTAAAGTTCAGGAGCATTGTTGGAGTGGGTTTCCTATGTAATATTTTAGAAAGGACTAAATAACCCAAAGACCAAAGATGAGTTAATCTCAGAAAATATGAAAATGTTGTATAATAACTGAGTAATAGGAAATGTTTAAACATTTTCAAAGACTTTAAATTTTGTTACAGAAGGGTTTGGGGATTTAGCTCAGTGGTAGAGTGCTTGCCTAGCAAGCACAAGGCCCTGGGTTCGGTCCTCAGCTCTGGAAAATTTAAAAAAAAAAAAATTAAAAAAAAATTTTGTTACATAAGTCATACATTCTTTTGTTTTGTTTTGAGAGAGGGCTTCTCTATGTAGCATTGGCTGTACTGGAACTCACTATGTAGACCTGGTTGGTCTCACAGAGATCCAACTGCCTCTGCCTCTCTAGTACTGGGATTAAAGACGGGGCTACTACACCCAGTCTGATACGTTCTTATAGTAAGTGAAAAAAAATAATTTAAATTCAGAATATTAAAAAAATCCAATTACCCAAAACTAGCTCAGTAACATTTTTATATATCTTTTTGGACTTCTTTCTTATCTATTTAGAACTAGTTGGTGTCAACCAAATGTTTGTTTTTTTTCTATATATTAGGCATTCATTCTACCACTGAGTTATAGCCCTAGCCCTCCATCTCTTAGGGAAATGCATCTCCCCTGCTGCTGTGAGAGGCAGTTAAGGATGAGGTTGTCACAGCACAGAGAGGTTGTCACAGCACCACCTGTGAACAGCAGAGCGTAAATGAGTCTCCAGTCCTGTACCCACCTTGCCATGCTGTCATTTCCCCACAGACTAAGTATTGCTCTTACAGACACTTTTATGATGCTTATCTCTGTAGCTGATCTGTGTCCCGGCAGTTATTTTATCTAGTCCTGTACACGTGCATGCCACCTAAAGGCATTGAGTACATTAGACACTGGTGAGGGTGGAAAGAAACAGGGAGCAGTTGTGTGGCCTTGGCGTGACAGCGTGTGGGGAAGCAGCCAGAGCAAAGGGCCGTGCAAGAGCCGGTGTGTCAGGCAGCAGACCGGCCGGACTTCCGAGGGCAGACGTGCGTTAGTTCAGACATTCCCCACAGACATGGGCGTCGGCAGTGTGCCAGCAAAAGGGAAAGGAAGCCTTTTTTCAACTATATTGTTTAGATATGTTGATGTTGGTTATATGATTATATTTGAAGTTAAGACGAAGAAATCTCTTTTAGTAACTTAAAAAATAATTCTATATTTGAAATATCTTTTATTACAAAAACTGTATTTTCCAAAACAAAAACTTAACTAAAGTGTAATACTGCTTTACATTTATGTAACTTTCTTTAATGTCTTGTTTAAAATAAAAGTTCATTCTTGTGTCTGCTTCTGCATACAATGTGTTTTGATTTTTGTTGTAATTGAAGAAGGTGAAAAATGCATTTTTGTTTCTTAAAAATGTAGAGCACAGCCGGGCGGTGGTGGCGCACACCTTTAATCCTAGCACTGGGGAGGAAGAGCCAGGTGGATCTCTGTGAGTTTGAGGCCAGCCTGGTCTACAGAGCGAGATCCAGGACAGGCTCCAAAGCTACACAGAGAAACCCTGTCTCGAAAAACCAAAAACAAAACAAACAAACAAAAAAGTTACTAGGTTGCAGTATTTTTGTTTGGGTTCAGTGGTCCACAAGTCAAAAACTTCAGTCACTGTTACAATGTAAAAATTCAGTAGCGATAGGGAAATGTGATGCAGTTGTTAATTAAACTTTAGACCGTTGTTGCTCTCTTTAGAGTGTAAAAGTCTGTTTTCATCTGTCACAAAGTCACAGACAAATAACGAGATGCTAGCACTGTGTTGTCTCTTCACAGCGAGTTCCTGTTGGCTCTTCCTATACCACTCTGTAGTTTACCTAACAGTGAGACTGGAGAGGGCAGTCTGCTCACCTTAGGTCTGGATAGTCATGTTCCTGTTACAGTTACCCGAGAAAACAAGTCTCAGCATTACTGGGAAGACACATAGGTAACCTTTTTAGCTGTGGTAGGAGTTCATAGGAGCAGGCTAGACCATGACCGTGACTGCTTCTGAATGCTGTGGTCTTGTGTTGAATTGTAATTTTAGCAATGTTGGCCAGCAAAAGACATTAGTGCTTTAACGCTTAACAGATAACCTGCATTTTGAATATTGTAGTTAGTTTTATATAATTGTTATGCTGCTGTTTCTGGGTATTAGGATGAAGATGGACATATGGAGATATATATACATTTACTAAAGGAAAATGAGGTTTTAAATTTAAGGATATATGATGACAGGTTTTGAAGACCGAACCCAAACTTCGAAATAAGAGTAACCTTGCCTTGGACTGGGTAGATAGTTTAGTTAGTAAAATACCTACTTGTACAAGTACAGAACCTCAACTTGGGTCCCTAACACCCTGTGAAAGGCAGACGTCACAGCATCTGTGTCCTCAGTGCTGGGGACACAGAAACAGATGGATTCTTGGAGCTCATTGGCCGGTCTAGTCAGAACAGTAAGTCTCAGGTTCAGTGAGAGGCCTTGTCACCAAAAAAAATAAGGTGGAGAGAGAGGGAGAGGGAGACAGCTGACATCAACCTCTGAGCTCCACATGCACATCCACGTGCATTTGCACACACACACACACACACACACACACACACACACACACACACACGAGCTCATGTATGCCCCCCCCCCCCCAGAGCTAACCTTTCCTCTTGGCTTTATGACCTCCTAAGAAAAGTATCAGAGTGCCCCATCTCTGCAATGTGTTATATATAATGGATCTATGTTAGTAGGTCCTGTATTCTTTACTCTCCCGGCATGAGAACACACATGGATGCTTAGGATGGACTGGATGCTAATCCTCAGAGCTGCAGCCCAGTCCTCAGAAGAGTGCTTCTCTTGTAGGTCGTCATGCCGCCATTCCGTGACCCTCTGAAAAAAGCCCAGAATGACAAGGACAATGACAAGAAGACTCTCCTCCAGTGTGAGACCGGTACTTGATTTGTATGTGATCCCCTAGCCCGAGAGCAATGGCAGGTGCATTGAAGCATGCTGATGTAGGTTATTAATTGTCTTGCAGGCAAAATCTATACAATGAAAGAATTTAAAGAGATCGAGAAGGCCCAGTTGCATTCCAGGTTCCCGAGTATTTCTAATTCAAGGCAATGTATGACTCCAAACGAATGGCTTAAAGTGCCCATGAGATACATAGAAAGTGAATTTTGTAAAAGGAGCAGGTAATAATTGATGTAATGGAAGTTGTGAGCTTCTTGGACTTCGAAAATTCTTTCTTGAGACAGTGATCTACTTCAGTGATGATTTTAAAATAAAGTCTGCTGTAATTCATTGTTCCTCTGTACGTGATATTTTTCTTGAGTACTATCAAGATTCTCCAATTTTGATTTTCATCAGGTAGACTATGAAGTATCTAAGCTTATTTTTTTCCTCTTAGAGTTGTATGACATTTTCATTTTTATCATTATACATATTTCATTAATATAGGGGAAAACCTAGATCATCATTCCTTCAAATATTTCTCATGTACCATTTGTCTGCTTTAATTTTTGAGATTCTGTGTATGTGTGACCATGGATAACATCCACAGTTCTATAAGTCTTTGAGAGTGGTTGACTTTACTTTCTGTGTTTTGGTTAGATAATTTCTCTTGAGCCATCTGTAAGTTCCCGGAGCTCCTTTGTGTGTTATCTACTGATGAGCCCATCAAACACACCGACTGTGACAGTATGATTTTTAGCATTTCCATTGATTTTTCATAGTTTTCACCTTTTTCTGAAATTTTTCATCTTTTAGTGCATATTGTCCACTTTTTCAACCAGTTTTTTTTTCTTTCTTTTTTTTAAGTTTAAAATTTATTTATTATGTATACAACATGTATGACTGCAGGCCAGAAGAGGGCACCAGATCTCATTACAGATGGTTGTGAGCCACCATGTGGTTGCTGGGAATTGAACTCAGGACCTCTGGAAGAGCAGTCAGTGCTCTTAACCTCTGAGCCATCTCTCCAGCCCCCCAAGTTTGTTTTTTTTTTTTCAAAAGCCATATTAATCATAGTTACTTTAAATTTCCAATCTGATAGATCCAACATTAGGGTCATTTCTGAATTTGGTTCAGTCTGGTTCTGTTGATTACTTTATATCTTGACTAGACATTTTATTTTGCCTATTTTTGCATGCCTTATAATTTTAAAAGATTTGTTTATTCTTTTTTTTTTTTTTTTTAAAGATTTATTTATTTATTATGTACACAGAAGAGGGCACCAGATCTCATTACAGATGGTTGTGAGCCACTATGTGGGTGCTGGGAATTGAACTCAGGACCTCTGGAAGAGCAGTCAGTGCTCTTAACCTCTGAGCCATCTCTCCAGCCCCCCAAGTTTGTTTTTTTTTTTTCAAAAGCCATATTAATCATAGTTACTTTAAATTTCCAATCTGATAGATCCAACATTAGGGTCATTTCTGAATTTGGTTCAGTCTGGTTCTGTTGATTACTTTATATCTTGACTAGACATTTTATTTTGCCTATTTTTGCATGCCTTATAATTTTAAAAGATTTGTTTATTCTTTTTTTTTTTTTTTTTAAAGATTTATTTATTTATTATGTACACAGAAGAGGGCACCAGATCTCATTACAGATGGTTGTGAGCCACTATGTGGGTGCTGGGAATTGAACTCAGGACCTCTGGAAGAGCAGTCAGTGCTCTTAACCTCTGAGCCATCTCTCCAACCCCGATTTGTTTATTCTTATGTGTAAGGTGTTTTGCCTACATGTCTATTTATACATAACGTGTGCCTGGTGCCTGTAGAGGTCACAAGAGGGTACTGAATACCCTGAGACTGGAGTTAAATGTGAGCCACCATGTGGGTACTAGGCATTGAACCCAGGTCCTCTGGAAGAACAATCACTATTCTTTTTTTTTTTTTTTTGAGGCAGGTTCCCACTGTGCCCTGGGCTGGCTTAGAACTCCACATGTACATCAGGTTAGCCTCAAACTCACCTCTAGAGATCTTCCTGCCTCTGCTTCCTAAATGCTAGATTTAAAGGCATGTACCACCTCAATTGACCTTAATTTTATATTTTTTGGTTGAACATCAGACACTTGAGATGGAAAAATAGTATAAATGCAGTATTTTTCTGCAGAAACTGACATGCCTCTTCTGCCACCCATTATTGGGAGAATTGGTTTAAGAAGTTGATCTAAGTTTGGGTATTATAGTTGTTTCCTTTAACAAAGTGTGCCATGTGTGTGCAGCTCACAGAGCCAGAAGAGGATGTCAGATCCCCTGGAGCTGGAGTTTCAGGCACTTTTGAGCTGCCCACGTGGGTGCTGGGAATTGAACCTGGGTTCTCAGGAAGAGCAGCTGGTGCTCTTAACAGCTGAGCCATCTCTCCAGATCTAAAGAGTTGTTGTTGTTGTGTTTAAAGATGTTTTTATTTTGAATTTATGCATACATGTGTGAGCCTGTGTGTGGGTATGTGAACATGAGTGCAGGTGTCTGCAGAGTCTGGAAGAGAGTGTTGGGCATCCTGGTGCTGGAGTTACAGGTGATTGTGAGCTGGGTGGTTGGGAACCAAACCCAGGCCATTTGGAAAAGCAGATTTTGCAGTTTAGCCGTGTCTCCAGTGCTGAGTTTGTTTTTTTGTTTGTTTTAAAATAGGAATCCATGTGGTGTGAGGGCATCAGGATAATGGCAGAGGATAAAATAAAGAGACTGATTGATAAAAGAAAAGATTTATATAGTTTCACGACTTGAGGGCCAGAGAGAAAGTCAGGAAATCCGAAGTTGGAGCCTTGTGCCGAATGCAGGGCTTGATGACTGTCGGACAAGCTGTCTAACAGTGAGCCTGGCCGCTATGTCAAATAATAGTATAATGGACCATATTGATAACGGTCAGTTTCTAATAATAAAAATGCTTAAATGCAAATGCGCACTGTTTTGCAACATCCTGACCCATGTTCTCTTATTAGGGTCAAAATGAAGGTGAATTTTAATGCTAGTACTTTTGATTTGACTCCCCTGAAGAGGGTGCCTAATTTTCTGGAGTGCCCGGAGGAAGAAAAGACCGTCAGTTACAAGTAAGCCTGTTGTTTTGTAACCTCGCTCCCCTTTCGGTTGAGATGCTTGGCTGTGTGCCTTCCCGACCGTCCTTTCAGAATGCTTGAGTTAGTGCCGAGGCCCCGCCACTCAGTCAGGGTCAGGGAGCTTCTCTTTGTTTCAGTGTTTAAAGGAACCAATAGCACAGAGCAGCATGTGCAGACACGGAGCTGGGGAGACGGTGCACACCTCACACTGAAGTTGTGAGAGTTTCAGGATGAGACTAGTTTGGGTAGGTGTAGTTAGAAAAATACTGCAGTGGACTGAAAGGGTACAGCAGGGAAGTAGTTCATACAACTAAGCCTGCAGCATGGGAGGAGTAACTAGTTCCTGAGTCAAACATGAGAGGTTTCACACGTACACAGGGACTGCTTGTGGCAGTGCACACCTCTATTCCCAGTGCTTGGGAGGCTGAAGCCGGACGATCTTAATTTTGGGTACAGCCTGGGCTACATAACAAGATCCTGTGTGAGAAAATGGTGTGGGGTTAGAGATTTCTCCACATAGTTGTAGAAAAAGGTAACTTTTTTTTTTTTTTTTTGGTTTTTCGAGACAGGGTTTCTCTGTGTAGCTTTGTGCCTGTCCTGGAACTCACTCGGTAGCCCAGGCTGGCCTCGAACTCACAGAGATCCGCCTGGCTCTGCCTCCCGAGTGCTGGGATTAAAGGCGTGCGCCACCACCGCCTGGCTCAAGGTAACTTCTTATAATCTGGTTAAAAACAAGATCCTTCTCATTGTCAGAGGGACTTTGAAAATGGTGTAGAAGCCGGGCAGCGGTGTCTCACACCTTTAATCCCAGCACTCGGGAGGCAGAGGCAGGCGGATCTCTGTGAGTTCGAGGCCAGCCTGGGCTACAGAGCAAGATCCAGGACAGGCGTAAAGCTACACAGAGAAACACTGTCTCGAAGAAAAAAAAAAACAAAAACAAACAAACAAACAAAAACAAAAAAGAAAAAAGAAAATGGTTCAGAAACTTTGGGAAGTGTCAGATTTCCAAAACGGTAAACATTAAGTTACCGTGTGACTAGATGTTCTGCTGCTGACTTTTTTTGGGTGGTTTTGGGGTTTGTGTGTGTGTGTGTGTGTGTGTGTGTGTGTGTGTGTGTGTATGTGACATGGTCTCACTATGTGGCCCTGGCTGACTTGGAACTCACTCTGCATATCTGCTTGACTCTGCCTCTAGAGTGCTGGGGTTAAAGGTGTGCACTCCTATGCCCAGCCTACTGCCAGGTTTATATTCAGAAGAAATGAAAACAGATCAGCTGGGCAGTGGTAGCACACGCCTTTAATCCCAGTACTCAAGACAGAGACAGGCAGATCTCTGTGAGTTTGAGGCCAGCTTGGTCTACAGATTGAGTTCCAGGACAGCCAGGGTAGTTACACAGAAAAACCTTGTCTCAAAAAACCTAAAGAAAAAAAAAAAGAAAAGAAAAGAAAGAAAACATATATCCACCTATAGGCAATATAGGTGTATTCATAGCTACATTATTCACAAGAAACAATAACTGGAGACTCAAGTGTTTATCAGCTAATAAGCAGATAAGCCCAGGGTTGTGTACCCACGTGGTATAATATTTGGCAATTAAAAAGAAGTACTGAAGTACCTGGCATATGAAATGATAAGAGAAGGGAAATATTCCTGTAGAGACAAAGGTTGCCTAGGGCTGGGAGTGAGACTGGGAGTGTCTGTGACTGAGCACAAGGCTTAGGGATGGAAATGTTCCACATTTAGACTGCAGATAACTGCACGGTTCTAAGGATCCTAAAGACATTGATTTGACTGCTGACGAGAATTAAAAATAAAACAAAAACCCAGCAAGGTAGAAGAGGAGCAAGCCTACCTTCCCTTTTATAGGAGTTTGGCCTGTAGTTCTCTGCTCCAGATGTTCTAAAGTCAGCTGCAGAAGCTTTCCTTTACTCACTTCAATAGCTGGGCTATTGGGGATGCTGGGCTATTGGGGATGCTGAGCTATTGGGGATGCTGGGCTATTGGGGATGCTGAGCTATTGGGGATGCTGGGCTATTGGGGATGCTGAGCTATTGGGGATGCTGGGCTATTGGAGATGCTTGGCCTTGGCATGAGTAGTTGTCTCACAGGCATTAGAGTGGTTTAAAATAAATACAGATGGAATTGGGTGTGGTGGCATGCACCTGTGATCCAAGCATACTGGAGGCTGAGACAAGGAGGATCATGGAGTCCTGGAGCTTGAGACCAGCCTCCTCGTCTCAAAAAACACTTGGAGACAGATAATGTTAGCAATAGAGCTGGCCGTTGTGGACTTCTCAGTGTTCTGGCAGTGCAGCTTAGTGGTACGGTGTTTTGTTCATTGGATAGGGCCTGATAATGAGGAATAAAAGGGGATATTGAAACTGACCCTACTGACTTGTATATGAGGGTCCAAAGGAGCCAGTTCTGCCATAATCCCTAGTTGCCATTGTTTCCAACAGAATAAACATGTTTATTATTTAAGATAGCTAGCATCTTAAAATGTTCCATCTAAATTACATTTATTTATGTATTTTGTGTGTGTGTGTGTGTGTGTGTGTGTGTGTGTGTGTGTGTGTGTGTGTGTGACAGGGCAGGGGAGGAGGGAGAGAGAGAGAGGGAGAGAGTGTGTGCCACAGCATAGAGGTAGAGGTCAAAGGACAACTTGCCCAAGTTAGTTTTCTTTTCCCACCATAAAGGTCCCATGGATCAAACCCAAGTCATCAGACTTGACAACAAGTGTTCCTACCTACCGAGCCATCCTAGCGACCCAATAATCAACATCTTAATTATAATTTCTATCAATGGGACAAAGAAAGGGATTTGTTCTCATAAACCTTTCAGAGTATGACTCAGATAAGGATATTGCATTGTTGGGTACCTGGGAGCTTCTGTTTTAGACTAGAGGCTTAATCTTCCAGCTCCCTCTGGGAAGGGAGGAAGACTGGCTTCTGTGAATGAGAGAAGTAGCCCAGGGATGACAACAGGTGTGGAGAGGCAGGTGGTGTGTCATTTTGGGGAGACTTACAAAATTACTATCTGCCCCCAAGCTGGACTGATGCCAGCAGCCCCAAAATGACTTGTTCAAGTTTATCCTTTTTTGTTGTTGTTGATTTTTCGAGACAGGGTTTCTCTGTGTAGCCCTGGCTGACCTGGAACTCTCCCTGTAGATGAGGCTGGCCTGGAACTCAGAGATCCACCTGCCTCTGCCTCCCCCCAACCCCCGCTCAAGTTCATCGTAATGAGTAAAATGAGGTTACCTATGGAGCAGTGAGTAGTACGGACAGCTCCATTCTCCCCCTCGCTTCCTGGTTCCTTTACCAGCCCTGTGTATGACTTCAAGTCTTAAGCAGAATTCATGTAAACCTGGGTTTAGCGTGCTACCTAGTATCAAAGCAGTTTAGGTAACTACAGGCGGGGGCAGCAAGAGCACAGAAAACAGACTCTGGGAAAGACAGACACATTTAGGTGTGCTCTATCCCTGTTCTTAGAGGCTCGGCTAGTCTGGGTAAACCCTGTGCAGACATGGGAAGCGTGGCTTGTTTAGCGCAGTCTGGCCTAAGAACAGCTAAATGGCAGTGTCCTGTAAGACAGTCACCCTGACCAGGATGTGGAGGGCCAATTGCTCTAGATCAGGCTTATTTAAGTCAATTTAGACCTCTTCAGGGATAGCAAATGCACATTGCTGAGGGCGTCGTTCAGGCCAAAGGACCATCACTCAGCTGTTTGATTATATAGCACAGGAGTTTCAACAAAAATAATGCTAGAGCAATGTGGTTCCTTCTTATAGTGTTCTTTTCATAAAAATGTGAGTTCATAGAGATCTCATAAACTTAGATTTTAAATGAAAAGATTAAGTTTTTCTCCTGAGTTAAATGTTAAAAGGATTGCTCCTGGTTCTTCCTACAGAAACAAAGGGCTCTCCCCTCTGGACAGTGAAGCTCCGTGTCTCCAGGAGGGAAAGGATCCAAGTTCCCAAGGGATCATTTCTGAAGGTCATCATTCTGCAGACCTCTGCCAGGAGGCAGAAAGGGATGAGGTCCAGGACGCGGTGAGAACTAACCAGGATGACACGGTGAGAGCCGGGACAGTCAGTCCCATTTTGGGATGCCCAGGGCAGCCCTTGCTGACACCTAGGTCTAAGCAGGTGGGAACTTCTTGACATGGTGGGCTCTTTAGAAGCCAGGAGGCAGCTGAGCACACCTCTAGTGGGGAAGAAACAAAGACAGGTGTTGTTCAGAGGGAGAGAGTGCCCTTGCAGCTCGGTGGAGCCGCCGCACAGTGGACATGCCCACTGTCTCCTATTTCCTTGGCTCCTAACTTGACTCCTGATTGGGTAATCTTTCTACCACCTCTACCCACTCTCTCCCATTTACCTGTAGTCAAGCCAGGCCCCCTGAATTGTCTCTTTTAATTCAATCAAGAATTAGTTTTCAAAAGGGCCAATACTAAAAGCAGTAATCTCTAAGGAGGAAAGTGTAGCTTCCAAATGTAAAATGTCTAGAGATACAGGTCTTCATAGAGACCTCCCAAGGGAACTACAGTAATGTGGTGTCATTTGACGGACCTAGCCTGGCACCCAGTCCAACAAGACCTCTAGGTCTAGAGGGTCCTTTTACACTTGAGTTTCCCGTCCCATTGCTGTGTCCCATACTATGGAGACGGTCTTTTCTCCAGGCGGCTGGACCCCGAAAGGATTTTTTTATCCACTCATGAAGTTTCCCAAACCTGTCAGTGCAGTTTCCCTTCTTTGCCTATCATTGTTGAGTGGCTTTTCCATGTGGTTGCTTACTCTGCTCCCTCTACTTAACAAAGGCCTGTTCTGAGTCAGGCAGTATAGAAAGGGCTGGAGCCATGAAGGTGAGCAGCAGGCATGTGTCTCTGCTCCTGTGGAGCTTACACTTTGATGGTAAAGATAGAAAACAATCAAAATAAATGTCCAACAGGTGAGTTAATGAAGTGAGGAGAAGAAAATAGATGAAGACACCATTTTAAATGGAGAAATCAGGAGAGTCTTCTCGGAAGAGGTGACATGTACTGTAGGCTGGGCATGGTGGCACACGCCTTCAATCCCAGCACTTGGGAGGCAGAGTCAGGCAGATCTCTGTGAGTTCGAGGCCAGCCTGGTCTACAGAGCGAGATCCGGGACAGGCACCAAAACTACACAGAGAAACCCTGTCTCGAAAAACCAAAACCAAAACCAAAACCAAAAACAAACAAACAAACAAAAGAAAAAAAAGGAGGGAGAGAAGAGTTTTAGGGGAAGTGACCAGGAAGAAAGATTGATACAGTAGCTCGGGAGGGACTGAGTTGACCAGAGGGGACTGGAGAAGAGAAGCCACTCATACTGAAGCCATTCACAAGTTTTGACTAGGGAGACACACCTAGGTCACTTTGGATTAGTGGTTGTCTAGTTTCTTAGGAACAGGGTTTCGTGGTTTCATGTAGCCTAGGCTGGCCTTGAGATCTTTCTATAGCTAAGGCTGGCCTTGGGTTCTTCATCCTTTTGCCTCCACCTTTCACCTGCTAGGATTACAGGTGTGCACCACTACACCTGGCAAAATCACGTATAAAGGAAGAACATGGCTGCTTTGTAGGCACTTATACACAACCCAGAGCAGTCTAGCTGGTAGGCCAGGGCACTGGGTCAGGAGCATAATGACCTGAGGTCTAGTGCTGGCTGTGTGGTCATGGGACCTGAGGAGTGAGCAAGTTCGGAGCATGTTAGTGTTTGATATGAGAAATGAGTGAAACCAAGAAACCAAAGTCAACTGTGTTCTTGAGGTTTTGGTCCAGAGGGGCTGGATAGATGATGGTCATACTCACGACTACAGAAGTTTGAGTGGTGTAGCTAGAGTTTTCCCGCCTGGCCCACGGTCAGGATAAATCTCTCTCACCCACCAGTCCCACTGCCGCTCAGACCTGACCAAGTAAACACAGAGACTTATATTGCTTACAAACTGTATGGCCATGGCAGGCTTCTTGCTAACTGTTCTTACAGCTTAAATTAATCCATTTCCATTAATCTATACCTTGCCACACAGCTCGTGGCTTACTGGCATCTTCACAAGCTGTTTCTCATCATGGCGGCTGGCAGTCTCTCCCTGACTCAACCTTCCACTTCCCAGCTTTATTCTCCTCCTTGTCCCGCCTACACTTCCTGCCTAGCCAATGGCCAATCAGTGATTTATTTATTGACCAATCAGAGCAACACATTTGCCATACAGAACATCCCACAGCAGAGTGGAATTTGGAGAGACTAAGGAAGAAATGGAAAAAAAAAAGCTAGTGCTTTCTGGGGCTAAGTTAAAGATACCTTTTACCATTACAATGTACATTTATAGGGTATGATTATTAAGTAAGTTAGCTTTTCCTCTAGCTGTTCATTTAAACATGTTCTGGAGCTAGGGATGTAAGCTGGTGTTCTGGAGCTAGGGATGTAAGCTGGTGTTCTGGGGCTAGGGATGTAAGCTGGTGTTCTGGGGCTAGGGATGTAAGCTGGTGTTCTGGGGCTAGGGATGTAAGCTGGTGTTCTGGGGCTAGGGATATAAGCTGGTGTTCTGGGACTAGGGATGTAAGCTGGTGTTCTGGGACTAGGGATGTAAGCTGGTGTTCTGGGACTAGGGATGTAAGCTGGTGTTCTGGGACTAGGGATGTAAGCTGGTGTTCTGAGACTAGGGATGTAAGCTGGTGTTCTGGGACTAGGGATGTAACCTGGTTTTCTAGGGCTAGGAACCTGGTGTTCTGGGACTAGGGATGTAGTCCAATGGATAGTACTTACCTAGCATGTGCAAAATTCAGTCTCCGGCAGTTTCTTTCTAAAAATAAAAACAAAACAAAACAAAACAAAAAAACCCAGATGAATAAGTAAGGAAGCAGTAAGCACATCTGTTCAAGGTAGTTTTCCACACCCTAGGTATCCTCAGATGCTAAGTGCTTCTGATTACAAAGGCTCTCACTTCTGCCGTTAACATGACTAAGTGATATAATGACTGTATTGCTATTGCTAGCCTGGAATTTGCTGTATAGACCAGGTTGGCCTCAGATTCACAGATCTCTAACTGCCTGTGGAGTACTAGGATTAAAGGAAGATCACACACACACACACACACACACACACACACACGTTCTTGATCCTTTTGTAAATCCTGTAAGACTCACCTTTACACATTTAGGACATGATATTTACTCCCTAAAAGATACCAAGACTAAAACCAAATGTATTTGTAATAATATTCAGCTCTATTTAACAACATTTATCTTTTTTTTTTTTTTTTTTTTTGGTTTTTCGAGACAGGGTTTCTCTGTGTAGCTTTGCGCCTTTCCTGGATCTTGCGCTGTAGACCAGGCTGGCCTCGAACTCACAGAGATCCGCCTGCCTCTGCCTCCCGAGTGCTGGGATTAAAGGCGTGCGCCACCACCGCCCGGCCCCAACATTTATCTTTTAACTCAACCTCCCAGATGACCTGTGAAGTAGGCAGGTGGATGTAGTCCGATGGTCAGAAGAGATACTAGGTTGAACATGCATATTTGAGTCATCTGATATGTGATTTGAAGTTATGAGATAATCAGAGAATGCATGTCAAAGGGCTGATGTCTAGATTCTGTGAGAGGCCTTAACTCTGGCCGGAGTGGCTTCAGGGGCTCAGCTCCCATAGCCAAGGAACTTCCTGGTCCTGCAAGCCCTTTATTCCTATGGCACACTCAACTCTTTTCTGTTGTCACTTTCAAAAGGTTCCGACAACCACACATCCTGATTCCTGATCTGTGCAAGGACCCACAAAAAAAGGCTGCTTTAGATGAAGTTACCTGCTGGCTGGAATCCTTCTGAGAGGGATGAAGGAAGATATTTAGGAATCATTCTGTTCTTCTCTGAAATAAACTTCTTTTAATTTAGAATTCAGTGTCTGTAATGATTAAGAAATAACAACACAAAACAAACAAACAAAAACAGAAAAAATGGATGTGGTGATGCACACCTTTAATCCCAGAACTCAGGAGGCAGAGGCAGGTGGATCTCTGTGAGTTCAAGGCCAGCCTGGTCTACAGCGCGAGATCCAGGACAGCCAGGGCTACACAGAGAAACCCTGTCTTGAAAAACAAAAAACAAAATAGAAAAAGAAATGACATACATTTCCCCAAAAGTGTATTTTCCTCTGAAGTTAAAAAGTATCTTGGGCAGGGGCCAATAAAATGCCATCTTACCGAAAGCCTGTCTCAGTTCATTTGATTTGTGACTAAGTTACACTTTCTGCCTAGACACCATTAAAATGGAGTTTTAAGACAGTAATTGGACTGTCCCATTCCATATTTATTATCTGCCTTATTCCAAGGGCATAGGTGTCTAGGATCTTAGTATCTTGCTTCTAATCCACACATGGTTCCAGGTGAAAACTCAATTACAAATTGTAAAACATATTGTGGGAAATTTCAGAAAAGTATATACAAATAGAAATAATTGTATAAGAGACCCGCTCACCCAATTTCAACAACGAAAACTTCAAGTCTGTCTCCATCTATGCCATACCTACTTTTCAATCAACCACAACTGCGGATGCAGTTCCTAGACGTTTCCCAAAGTTGCCCTTCCAGATGGTAGAGAGCGGACTCCTTTTCTTTCCCTGCCCTTAGATGGGATCACAAGTCCTCAGGAAAGCCTGAAGCAGGTTGTGGTGCATGCCTGTAATCCTTCCCTCCGGAGGCTGATGCAGGAGGATCCCACGTTCCGGGCCAGACTGGGTACACAGAGAGCTTTCCAATGCAATATGAAAGGGTTCAGATACTGTTATAGTGCATAGTTTCCCAGTATTTAATATTTGTCGGGTGTTTACAACTTGCTATCATGACTCACATTAAATACTACATATATACTTTTTTTCCCCCCCATATAAAACTACTAGCATTATAAGCTTCAACCAGGGACCCTGGCATCCCCTTACGCCCAGAGACACCTCCGAAAGGCAAGGGGAGAGGCTAGATTTAAAGACAGTGGTCTCTAGTTTTCTATGGCTGTGAACACGCCATCCTTCCTCTCCAGGGACGTTGGTGTTGCAGGCCGGCCAGACCTCGTGGCCTTGCTTCACGCATGCGCTTCCACTGGGGTCGAGACACCCTCGCTGGACCTGACTCAGGCAGGGCTCAGGCTGCACAGAGCAGCAAGCAGCCCACCCCTGGGACAGCCTGGGAGACCTGAGGGCCTGAGGTGACCAGCGACCAGCACAGGAGCTTCGGTCTGAGGCCGGGGGCGGCCACTCTTCCCCACTCAAGGTGCCATCAGCCCAGGAGCGTCCGTCCAAGAGGAAGCCTGCAGCCGGAACTGGCCGCCCCTCCCCGCCGAGGACCATCACCCCTCCGCCTGGGGCTATTCTGCCAGTGCTGTCACCTGTTTCTGGGTCCCCAGGACAACGCGGGGAGGGGGATGGTTCTCTAGGACACAAGAAAGAGCCGCGGCATCTAAACCGAGTTCCAAGTCCCCAGGGCCCTGCTTTTTCCACATTGATGCACTAAGTAGGAACTCAGTTTTCTTTGCTCAGGGATTCTGTGATTTATGGCTGCCGTAAAAACTTCCAACGGTGGTGAACATTTCAGTGTGGAGAGACTCAAGGAATGGCCGGAGCCGGAGTCTGTGTCTTTAATGGAGGTAACATAGCATGGCTTCCTTTTTTTTCCCTTCCTTTTCCTTTCTTTCCTCCTTCCTTCCTCCTCCCTTCCTTCTTCCTTCCCTCTTCCTTCCTTCTTTTCCTCCTTCCTTTCCTCCTTCCTTCCTTCCTCCTCCTTCCTTCTTTTCCTCCTCCCTTCCTTCTTCCTTCCTCCTTCCTCCCTTCCTCCTTCCTTCCTTTCCTCCTCCCTTCCTTCTTCCTTCCCTCTTCCTTCCTTCTTTTCCTCCTTCCTCCCTTCCTTTCTCCTTTCTTCCTCCTTCCTTCCTTCCCTCCTCCTTCCTTTCCTCCTTTCTTCCTTTTCCTCCTTCCTTCTTTCCTCCTCCCTTCCTTCCTCCCTTCCTTCCTTCCTCCCTCCCTCCCTCCCTCCCTCCCTCCCTCCCTCCCTCCCTCCCTCCCTCCCCTCCCTCCCTTCCTTCCTTCCTTCCTTCCTTCCTTCCTTCCTTTTTCATAAGAAGCAAGATAATTTGGGGCCAAGTGATAGTTCCTCTTGTGGATTCACTGTCAAGATTGGCCCAATCTTGAGGGTGTACTTGAGGGAGTGTACTTAAAGACTTACAGAGTACTTACAAGTTTTATTTTTAAGATGTTATCTTTCAATGACACACAAAATCCCTTGAGTTTATAACCAATTAAGTCTCAATCATGCATATATTTCCAGTATCAGAACAGTTCTTCTTGGCTTAGATCAGGTATACAGGAGGATTCTGTGAGTGGGAGTGCCTGGGTTCAAATTTGGCCAAAAGCCATTGTGAAGAATGGCACCAGCTGACTGCCGGGTAGGTAACCCGGGCAGGTAAATGGGCCAGGCCAGAGCTTGCCCTTCCGTGTCTGAGAATGATTTGTTCATACAGCTGCAGTTTTATTGGATTCTGTGGTTTGTGTCATTATAAAGAAAGCTGTTTATAATGAATTTATCTCGCCCCCTTTGTCATAATGGCAATAAGAGATGTGAATTGTGAGTTTTATTATTATTATTATTATTATTATTATTATTATTATTATTATTTATTATTTTCGAGACAGGGTTTCTCTGTGTAGCTTTGCGCCTTTCCTGGAACTCACTCTGTAGCCCAGGCTGGCCTCGAACTCACAGAGATCCACCTGCCTCTGCCTCCTGAGTGCTGACATTAAAGGCGTGCGCCACCACTGCCTGGCAAGTTTACTGTTTTGTGTTTGTGAACAGAAGATTTCAGAGGAGCTGTTATGAATCATTAACATTTCTATGTTTTCTGAAAAAAATTGTTTTTTGAGACGGGGTCTCATGTAACCCAGGCTGGCCCTGAGGCACCACCTCACCTACTTCCTGCGACTTAGAGGGCTTTGTGTCTGCCGGGCAAGCACTCCACCAACTGAACCACATCCCCGACCCTTGAGGTTTCGATGTGTGAAGAGACCTAGCAAAAGGCAAAAATCTTCAAGGGACTCCTAAAATATACTTAGGTGAATGTCTAAAAAGAGAGTTCATTTGATATAAAAATGATTAGTAAGCTTCTTGGAACTTTATTTTTTATTTGATTTTTAACTATGTGCCAAATGTGGGTGTGTACTTTAGTGCAGGTGCCCAGAGAGGCTAGAGGCCTTGGATCCTGTGGAGGTAGAGTTGCAGGCAGTTGGGAACCGAGCTGCCGGACGTAGGTGCTGCCAAATCAAACCCGGTCCTCCGTAAGAGCAGAGTGTGCTTGTGACTGCTGAACCACCTCTCCAGCCTCAGCTTCCTGAAACTCTAACAAAAATACGATTTCATGATGTAATGCCAGGGATGTGTTTCAGAATAGTCGAGGTGGATGATGGAAGACTGAGGAGGGGTTTATCTGAAATGAGATTGTGTGGCCACTTGTTAAAACTAGGTTATGGGTTCGTGGAGAATGGTATTTCCAAGTTCCCGTCGTCAAGAGGTAAACTATGTTGTGAGGTACAGGCTGTTAGATTTGCACTAGCGATGCGGGAATATTACCCGGGGACTGGCCGTTCTGATCGTCCCTTCAGAATTTCTGACCTGCCATTCAATTTCGTTTTCAGATATTAGCTAGAGAAGACATCGATGAAGCTGTGTATGCAATATTATTCAGAGAAAACTACATTGTGAAGGTAGGTGGCTGCATACTGCGTTCTGGAGGAGCGAGAGTTGATGTCATGCTCTGCCGCCATGATGGTGAGAGAGCAAAGGTGTGTGTTGGCGCAGACGCAGGGGCCTCTGTCCACAGTGATGTCCCTCCATCACTTGGAGGCGGTGCTCCAGCAGAGCACAGTGGCAGGCAATAGCCAGAGCTGCTCACCTCTGGGTGTTTAGGGAGCAAAATGAGGAGGCGTGAAAGGGCTTGTTATTTTCAGTATTTTCTTCAAAGGCGTGCTCTGGACGACCGAACTTCCTTCTGCCAGCCCTGCCTTCTGAAGTTTCCACCACTCTTTGGCCCCATCAGCAGGAAACACTAACCCATGAGTCCAAGGGGACATCTTACATTCAGGCTGTGGTATTCTGCCAGAGAGACTCATTTGCAGACAGAACGAGGTGCTTCTGACGTACACCTTTGAGCTGCGTAGACCTGAGATGACCACTCCTTACAGGATCACTAAAAGTTCCCACAGCTTGTACAGATCTGCCCTTAAGAGTCTGAGATTTTTTTTTTAACTGCTCCGCCTCTTTGACTTACACTAAATGGAAATTCTTTTCTAACAAAACTTGCCTCTTTTTCCTATTTTTTTCCATACTGTATTGGGCTATATAAAAATCACCAGAAATTAATTAGTATATAAGGGTAATGACCAGTTAAGTTACTAATAATCACTATGGGGTTAACAAGCTTTAAAGAAGTTAATTTCCATCTGAAAGCCGGTAATATAACAATACTTGGACATTTTTATTGTGATTTGAATTTACAAAGTAAATAGACATTTATTCGTTCTCTCTCAAAATAGTTTATTGAGTACACCATAAGAGATCACTGGGCTAGGCAGTAACTGAATTCCTTGTCCACATTCTCATGTAAGCATCAAAAGCAGCCCTGGGGCTAGCTTCATGTCATAGGTCAGAGAGCATCGTCAAAGCAAGCTTAGTGTCTTTGCTCTCTCAATGCGGGCAGAGACTGTGGCGAAGCCTAGATACAGAATGCATGGCTGGGTAACATTTGAAAAAGAAATAAGGGGCTGGAGAGATGGCTCAGAGGTTAAGAGCACTGACTGTTCTTCCAGAGGTCCTGAGTTCAATTCCCAGCAACCACATGGTGGCTCACAGCCATCTGTAATGAGATCTGGCGCCCTTTTCTGGCCTGCAGGCATAAATGCAAATAGAATACTGTAAACAGAATAAATAAATAAATCTTTAAAAAAAACAAAAGAAAAAGAAATAAGACTTTGGTGGGTTAGGAAAGGCCTAATTGGCTTCATGAGTTGGGTCACAGTTTAATCCGAAGGGGCGGTGTGATTTGGAATTTTTCTTGTTTTCTTCCTGCCCCGTGTTCTCACGTTCTCTCTCTGAAGTTTATTCTTCGTTCGTTATTTGGTGTGAGGAGTGGGTAAGCATGCATGGGAAGACTTAGAATGGGTGTGTTCTCCTCACTAGTAAAACAATAATGAGTGAAAAATGTTGTGATTTGTCTTGTTTATATTACTTTGTCAGAGACTGGATACTTATTTCCAGCATGAGGCTGATTTTAAGGAAAGAAGAAGAGAAATGTTACATAGAAGATGGGTTGAAAATGTAGCAAAGCCTCTTCAACAGAGAGTTATAGAAAAAGTAATTTCATATAGAAGACCTGGAAAAAGTGAAGTGAAATTTGAATACTGTGCAAAGCACACAGATAAACCGGTACTGAGTTTTATCATTTCTTTTCCAAAGCTATGATGTCATTGTTTTTCTCCGGTTGTTTTCTTCTGCTGTCCTGATGTGTCCGGGTCATCCTGTCATGCTCATGTCCGCCCCCTGCTGCTCACAGCTCCCGGTGTTGGGTGTGGTGGGCATCGAGGTAGAAGGAGGGGACTCTTGGTACCCCTCTCCTTTGATTAGGAAGCAGAGTCGCCAGCATCCCCTAGGAGACCTTTCAGCTCTCTTTACCGGGACTGCCTCAAATGGCAAGTCCTAGTTCTGAGCAGGGCTGGGAAGGAGAATGTGAGACATTCTAGTCTCTGCGGTAGGCAGTGGGCGAGGGAGAAGGGGACTGTTACGGCGGTGCAGCCTGGAGCCGTTAAGCTTAGGGACAGACGGTTCTCTTTGTTGTGTCTTTACAAACACCATTTCAGTGTCTTATTTTGAGGATGTTTTTCACTTGGAGGTCAGGAGCCTCCTCAGGAATTTATGTCCTCATTATTTATAGCAGCACCAGATTTAAGCCTCCTGGAGTTATATGTCCTATAGGATCTTTGCCGTTTGGTTTGCTGGGTCTCTCAACCCCAAGTATTTACTAGAGATACAGAAGAGTTTGGGTAGAACATTAGAAACACTGGGCACCATCAAGTAGATTTATGAAGAGAATTTCAGAAAGTGTGCATTAAATATGAATTCCTGAATGTCTCAAGAGCAGGAACTTAAGATGTAATCGAAAATATGTTGAAATCCAAGAGTGTGATCTTACAGGATTGTAGAAGTAGAGAAGAGCCGAAGAGGCCCTCTTCCTAAGGCTTCTGCTTAGAGAGGAATTTCCTCTTTGATGGCCTCAGTCCCTCCCACACCCTGACACAGGCTTATGATCGTTAACCCCGATCCTCTCACCATTTTAAGAGCAGTAGGAGTGTCCCAAGGGGGGAGGGACTTTTCCTCTCAGGACTGGTTAGGAATAGTGTCTGTGCTCCTACAGGCATGAGCTGGTGTCTCTCATAACCACGTTGTCACTTGGGTGGTTTGTCCGTTCTAGACTCAGAAACCCATGAGGACGGACTTGGCCTTGGTGTAGTATGGAACGGCTGAGCAAATATTATTAACGGATGGAATGGTTTAGTAAAGCTACAAGCAGAAGCTGTCCCTTCCATGTGGCCAGGCTTCCCTCCTTCCTGCCTTCAGCATTTACAGTTCAGTGAAATATCCCCGTGGGAGGCAGGTTCTCTCTCGGCACGTGGGCTGACGGCACTCGTAGGTCTTGATCTTGACTTTGGTGGAGTAAGGCCTCACCAGGGTACTTAGGGCCGGATTGGAACGGCTCACTGTGAACTCTTGCGGGGGCCCTCAAAGACTCATTTTCTCCCGCAGACCAAAGCCTCTCCACCATGTGAGTGTCTGTTTCGAAGACAGCAAGAGCTCCGAGAAATAAAGGGGTCCAGCTACCAACAGAGCGCAGGTGACCAGAGGCTGCGCGGTAGACTCAGCCGAGTGTCCCCTCCCCCCACCCCCAGGAGCGCAGGAGTTGTTCTTAAAGAGTCGGATTTTGCTCTTGTGTCTTCCTGTAGGGAAACAGAACGACACACAGAAAGAACACACTAAAGAAACCAGGAAGGCACCCCACTTCGGCAGATCACCCCAGTTCATGCATGCTTCCCATGGCATTGTTCCCAAAGAGAGGCAGAGAGCTCCTCCCCGGACTGCTTGGAACAAGCCCAGCACCTACAGGTACAGAGTAACCAGATAAGTCAGCTAGCATGAGCTCTAGGGAATCTTCCAGAAAAGAGAGGAAAAAAAAAAAAAAAAGGGTAGCAAATGGGAGGGAAGGGTGTGGTAACGGTGTGGTTACTGAACTTGGGTGGTATATATCTATGTATTTAAAAATTAATTTTTTTTGAGACAGTGTTTCTCTGTGTAACAGTCCTGGCTGTCCTGGAACTTGCTCTGTAGACCAGGCTGGCCTCGAACTCAGAGATCCTCCTGCCTCTGCCTCCCAAGATTCAGTATATTTTTAAGTGTTTATACCAAAGTAGTTTTTGAAAGCTAGTGTGACCTTTCATGTTAACAGAACAAAGTAGGAACAAAGTCATAATCATTTCAATAAATGTAGTATTAAAAAAATGAAAGATCTAGTCACACTCCCCCAAATTAGCTCATAGTATAGAGAAATAGAAATTAGCTTACTTAATTTGTAGTAGAGTTCTAGAAAACACTAGAAGCTTTTCCTTTGAGTCTATGAATCAGACAAAGAAACTCACTTCAGATTTGTGACAAAGACCTCAATTAATAAGAGAAGGGAGAGAAATAAAAGGTAAAAGAAATGGAAAACAAGAAATAAACCCTTCATTTTTAACAGATAATATGAGGCTGTACATAGAAAAACTCAAAGGCTATAAATAATTTTTGTTTTTTTTGTTTTTTTTTGAGACAGGGTTTCTCTGTGCAGCCCTGACTACCCTGAAATATAAATAAATATTAAAAATTAAAAATTGCAGTGAGAGGCTCAAGAGCCCCCACCCCTAGCTAAGAGGATATTGACAGTTGATGGCTTTTAGGAGAAGGGGAGTAATTTTTTCTTGACGGTGTGACCCCGGGGTAGGTTGACCTTTCTCCAGTGGACGGCCCCCCACCCTCATGAGTATATGGACAGCACACATTAGACTTGGTGGGTTATTTAAAAACAAAGAGGACATGAAGTTGGGAGGGGATGAGGGATGAGAGATGGGAAATTAATCTGGGAGGAGTTAGGGGAGCAATGAGGGATGACTGTGACCAAAGTACACTGTATACATGTATGAAGTTCTCAAAGAATTAACTAAGATATTGAAAAGTAATAAAGTTTAGAAAGATTATCAAATTCAAAGTCAATGCACAAATCATTTGTATTCATCTATATCTAGCCAGAAAATGAAATTATGTGTAATAGTAACAAAATAAGAATACCTCTAGCCATCCACAGGACCACAGGATCTTTCTTATACATGATTTCTCATACATGCTACTTATTGGTATTTGGGACCAGAAAATTCTTTGTATTGAGGAACTTTGTTATAGGTTTTTCAGCAATATCCCTGCCCTCTATCCATACGGCCTCGCTTCCCTGTTGATGAGAATTATTTCCAAATACTACTCTGAGGGCAAAATCAGTCCTAATTGAGAACTACTTTAAGAGGAATAAAATAACCAAATTAGCCGGGTGGTGGTGGCACACGCCTTTAATCCCAGCACTCGGGAGGCAGAGACAGGCGAATCTTTGTGAGTTCGAGGCCAGCCTGGTCTATGGAGTGAGTTTGGGACAGTCAGGACTGCACAGAGAAACAAACAAGTGCCAAATTAGTGGGAAGATATACCATGTTCATGGATCAGAACCCTCAAAACTGTAAACATGAAAAGTTCTCAAACATATTCAGTTCAATCTGAATAAAATTACAGATATTTGTTTGAAGTGTGTGTGTGTGTGTGTGTTCATGTCTATATAGAAATGGAGCTAATTCTAAATTTATAGGAAAACTACTCTATTAGGTATTAAATTGATTTAAAAATTGTACCAAATCAATAGAGATGTAGCATGAATCTTAAAGAGTCTTATTAATAAAACAAACTCAGAGCCAGGTATTGGGGGTGAATGCTGGAAGATCAGAGAAGCAGAACAAGCCACAGCCACCTCACCTGGCCAACTTCTCAGCTAATCCTGTTTCCTCAGACTGGAAGCCTCTGAGTCCTCATCCAAATAGATCTCAGCTGAGCTGCTTCTCAAAAGCCTGAAAGCTTAACCAGCCTAGTTCCTGGTTTTCACGCCTTATATACCTTATATACCTCCCAGCCGCCCTCCTGTTCCAATCCCAGGTCGGAGGATTGAGAGACTCCCTCAGCCACAGCTGCAGAAAGGTCCCGTGACTCACCTGATAGCCCTGGTAGCCAGCTTCACCTGAGGCACTTGGCTTAGGAGAGGTTTGTGCAGCTCCTAGTTTTGCGGGACGAAGTTTGCAATCAAGTAGTAGCCTCGGTTGCTTTGGGCCTCTGATAGGGGAGCAATACCACGGCAGGCGTTTCTGTAGAGTTAGACTGCTCAGGAAGCAGGGAGAGACCAGGGTTCCACAGTCCCTTCACCTCCAGACCTCTCACTTCACCCTTTAAAGGTCCATGGCACTCCCCAAACCACCACCCTTGGGGCCCAAGCCTTCCCTTGTGGACCTTTAGGGGACATTATCCCAACCCGAGCAGAGGGACAGGCACCAGTGATGTCTGGTCAGCCCTTTCTTTTCACAAAACGAATATCGAGTTCATTCAATGACTTTTGAATGGTAGAATTGTTTGTGCTGAGTTGAGATTTTTTTTTCCGCCTCTCTTTTCTTCTCAGTTTTGAAAAGCCTGTCTGTAAATCAAAGTCATATCTGCCTCAGGAAGAAGAGACCCCCAACCTAAGCCAGCTTGCCTTTGAAAGGCAGTTCCGTTCCTCTAAGCTCAGGCCGGAGAACAAAGAGATTGAGAAGTGTCTGGTAAGCGGAGGTCTGGGAGTGGGGCTGGGTGGATACCCACGACTGTACATCCAACCCCAGCGCAAGAGCGGAGCCTGGCAGAGCCCTTCCCCGCAGCAGGGAGCCTCAGTGAGATGGTTGGGGGTCTGGTGATCAGTTCCTCTGTCCTGATGGGCACTGAGCAGGGAAGGGACTTGGAAACACAGTGTCTGTGGGTCCCGAATACAAGTGCAGACCTGTCTTTACAAGGTGAGGGCCCAGAAGACTGGCCAGAGCCGGTTCACCACCAACTTCCACCCCCCTCTTTCCTGAGCCTTCTACCCTCTGGCAGTTTTCTACCATTTCCTAGTCACTGAAACCAGATTGAAACCAGATCAAACATTTTATTCCTTGGTGCTGCACACTTGCAATCTTAGCCCTTGGAAGGTGAGGTGGGAGGGTAGAAAATTCTAGACCAGGGAGGGGCTGGAGAGATGGATCAGCTGTTAGGAGCACTGGCTGCTCTTCCCGAGGACCCAGGTTCAATTCCCAGTACCCACACAGGGACTAACAACCTTCCAGTTCCAGGGGATCCGATGCCCTCTTCCGGCCTCCGTGGGTACTGCATATGTGTGGTACACATACATGCAGGCAGAACACCCATACACATTTAATAACACTTTTAAACATTAAAAAGAATTTCAGGCCAGCCTGGTCACACAGAAAGACCCTGTATCAAAATACTACCACCACCAGCAACAAAAAAAAATGTTCTTAATTCAGTTATAGTAGGAAATTTAAAAATGAAATATAAGAAAAAGAGACGGCAGACACAATGAGCTTTTACATATTTTAAAGGGAATTTTCCCAGCACAGATTTTTGCATGCAGGGCTAAGGATTGCAGGGCTCCTGGCCTCTTTGTCTCCCCTTCTCTCCATTTGAGGCTTAGTCACAGAGCTTAGAGCCCCCGAGAGCGTGGCACATAGCACGTGGGCGCTCCCTTACCTCCACCACATGCCGAGAGCCCGAGGGGTCTCTCCAGCTTGAAAACTCAGAAGTTGTTGTATTAACTTTCTTCATTCCTGAGAATTTCACACACGTATACAGTGAAACATCATGTCTACCCCCCGTTTCTCCCAACTTCCCCAAACGACTCTCAACACAGCCCCTTCCCAAATTCACGTCCTGTCGTCAAGGTTCCCTCTTCCTCCTCCTCCTTGATAACCCACTAAGTACCATTAGTGCAGCCCACGTGTGGACGGTTGGGGGCCCGTCCACACTGTGTAGGGAACCTCCCACTGGCGCCACATTAAACGAAGAAAAAGAGTCTCCTTCCCTCAGCACTTCTAAACTGCCAAGAGCTCCTCGGTGGGTCTGGGGATCACCCCCACCCATCTATGCCAGAATTCTGGCTGGATTGACTAAGTACCACAGCTGCTGTGAGCTCATGAGGGGAACAGCCATGCCAGGTTCACAGCACTCCCCCCAGTTATCAGTCAGACACACACACACACACACACACACACACACACACACACACACTATATATATATATATTCACTATGTAGTTCTGGCTGTCCTGGAACTCCCTCTGTAGACCAGGCTGGACCAGGCTGGCCTCGAACTCACAGAGATCCGCCTGCCTGTGCCTCCCAAGTGCTGGGATTAAAGGCGTGCATCACCACTGCTCAGCTGAAAAAAAAATAGATTTTCTATCAGAGTGGAGGTGTATCTCAGTGCTTGCACAAAATCTTGGGCTTAATCCCCATCATTGAAAAGTACACACAGGTACTAACAGCTGGTTCGTGGAGGACACGGACCTCGGTGACAGAATCAGAAGTGACTGGGGTCTGAGTCTCCACACGGCTCACGTCTTACCCGCTTGGTGTGCTTCTGCAGTTCATTTTGTGGAAGCGCTTGGGTGATGTGAGAAATGCTTGCAGAGCGAAGTCTAAGTCCTAACCTGCTAACGTTGTCTATGTGGGACCGGACCAAAGGCGGCAGCGTCCCTTCCTCTTAGGTTTTCGGGGCTAGGACCCAGTCACATGGCTGTCCCTGACTGTTGGGTGCCAGTGTGCTGAGGAAAGCAGCCCCTGGAGGGGCAGACAGTGGAGGGGAGTGCTCAGGGACAGCCAGTCCTCTCTGCCATACCATAAAGGCGGGTGGAGTTGAAGCCATGGAGGCTCCCCCCCGAGAACCGCAGCCGCCGTCGGGGGAAGGGAGGCAAACGGATTGGCTGGGAGCCTGTCTGCAAGGCTAGAGGGCTCGGCTGTGGGTCAGGCCTGTGTGTGTGTGTGTGTGGGGTCCTCCCTCTCGTGGGAGCCTGCTCAATCAACACGACAGACAGTCCTTTTCTCCTGTGAACAGGTTTCAGGGACCCAACCCCCGAGACCGCGCTCCTGGGCGGCCGCAGACAGCCGCCACCGGCAGGCGGCCCCGGCCGTGGGAAGACGAGTGATGACGGCGGAGCTCCTGGGCAAGCATCTGGCCTCCCTGCAGGGGGCGGCCAGGTCCGGCCTGCAGTGGTCCTAGAGCTGCCGGCCCTCCCACTGCGCACACACACACACACCGCTGCACACACACACACCACCCAGAACGCAGCGTTTCTCTAGGTTGGAAGCGGGTGCAAGAACTATCTGAGTAACAGCAGTCAGTTTTTTTCAAGCTCCGGCTGTGAACTAGGAAGTGTGTGTGTGGTGTTTCCGTTTCCCTGAAACACTAGCCGCAAAACAGCTTTACCATCTCCCAGTACTTGGTGCTCCAGGGGCTCGGTGTCTGGCCCGGGGCTTCATTCAAGTTCGGTCCTGCTCACACTCCAGGGTGCTCTGTCCTCACAGATACTCAGGCAGGCGAGTAGGGGACGTCAAATGAGGATCCAGGATCCTGTAGGATGCCCGGCCACTGCATGCCGCCTCCAGGGGGGCGCTGAAGGGGTTTGATGGGGCCTCCTCACCAAGGGGAGGCGTCTTGTTGTTTGAGGGCTACGGGCTTCCTGGATGGGGGGAGTCTCCTCTCACCCTCCAGAAACTTGGGCTCACATTTCCGTGGGGACGACAGCCGCACTTCCTCAGGGGCAGTTCTGGGTCACTAGGTAGAAAAGACAACTGGAGCTGCTGCTGGCTGTACCCTCTCTGGTCACCAAAGCCACATGACTCCGATCCCGAGGGCTCCTGTGTCCCAGATCTGACCACGGTGTCCGGACTGTTGAGAGACAGGGACCTGATGGTGGCCACGCTTCAGTGAGCATTGAGGTCCCCACAGCCCCGGGAAAGAGTATGGTTGTTGAGCAGCTTTAAAGCTGCCGGATTGCCACCGAGTGTCATGCTCCACGCATGGGCTGTCGGCGGCAACTCTTGCCGACTTCACCGCCACCCTGCTTCAGCACCAACCAGACATGCTCCCTGAGCCAGGGGAGCCGCAGCCGGCTTGCTCAGCAGGCTGGGCCTGGTCCTTCAAAGCTTCCTGTAGATAAGCAGGATGCTGCTCGCTTCCGTTTTATGTACCAAGTGACAGCACTTCTCTGTTTTAACCAGGGGGTGTGTGGGGGCAGTATCTGGAGGGAGTAAGGGGCACGTCTTTAAAATTTCAGTACTCAGTGTTTTCCAAGTGATTCTTTGTCAACAAAAATGGGGAGAAGGGAAAGAGCCCTAAGCCCCTCCTGGTTACTCCAGCTGCTTGGAAAAAGATCTGTCACCTTAGCTGTTCAAGTGATTCTTTCCAAGGGTGAGCCTCTACTCTGTTACCTTCACTGGAGGAGTTTGTGTTCAAAATCTTGGCTAACTATTTGAAAATTTTCATATTTCAGTGTTCAAAAGCCAAATAAGCAGTGTGGCTATGGCTGTGACAGGGCAGGGGACAGGAAGTGTCGGGGCTCCTGGAGCTGCAGGGCAACTGATCTGCAGATAGTCCTGACCTTTGCCCTTCACCCTTCCTTGTATGTGTCGTCCACCCCTCCACCCCCGTCGGTTCAAGCATAGTTCCCGCGCAGTTTACCCACCCACAATAGTCACCAGTGAAATCAAGCCCCAGAACCCTGTCAGATGCTCAAAAGGCCCTGGGCAAACTGGCAGTAGAGTTGAGCAGCTCTCCGGGCCCTGCCCCATCCCATCCTTCAGGCATCATTATAAGCAGCTTCTGAAGGAAACCGTTAAAAGCCTTTCACACACAGAGTCAAGCTTTGAGAGGAGTTACATTCATAAACTTATACTTTTATTCTCTTTCTGTACATGTTGGCAATGATAAAGCTTAAAGATGCATGTTCTATGAAATATGCAAAACAAGGAATTTACATAAATAATTTATACTTCAGAAAATTAAAGTTGAAAAATATTCCCACATTATTAGAGTTCACAGTATATCTAAAGTACGTCAAGCTTCCCTCCTTGTATTTCAAACTCTATTGTCTGAGCAGAGAAGGGTAAAATATCATCAGAATAAAAGGGTCAAGTTTCTGGTTATTCAGTGCACAAGTGGATGCTATTTCATATCAGGCTGCACAAGCCCCCGGCTGCAGCATTTCACCTCAGCCCTTCACCTCCTGAGTGCTGTGACCCAGCAGAGGTCACGTGGGTGGACCTGCTCCACCATCACCAACTCCACAGTGGACACGTCCGCCCAGTGGTAACGTCTGGTGGTCTGATGCCTCATTTCCACATAATACTTTTATAGCCCTGAAAATGGAAACCCTGGCACCTAACACAGCTGAGCATGTTAACACTAGAACAAGGCACTGTGCTGTGGCGTTGGTTTATAGGAAAGATCATGTTTGCATAGATTGCTAGCAGTTTAGTGTGCAATAACATACAGGCCCCGCGTGGGGCTTTGTGATGGACGCAGGCATGCCATGCTCCTCGGCCCCAGGAGAACGTAATCTTTCATTCTTTAGACCCAGCCTTGCGGGCAGCTTCTCTGGTGGGGCTTCTCAGGCCCTCAGAGGAGAGTTTTTTGTTCAAAGAGTTGCAGGTCAAAGCGGACCCAGACTTCCCCGGTGGGGACTTCGTGCAGCAGCAGTCGGCGGGTCGTAGGGCCTTTGCTTTCCTGTTCTGTTCGAATCTTTGCCACGGGGACTTCAGTGCGACCCAGGAAGTCTGGGGAGTAAACATCATGTGAGGATCAAATATCTTTGTTCCTTCTAAGAGTTAAAAACTTGCCAAGCAGGGGAGTCTGGAACAGGATTTAGAAAACTTGCAGACCCCGCGGGAGTGGCTCATTTGCTCATGGACCTTTGGTACTGACGTGGACAAATGCACCGTGACGGCTCAGGGAGTCTACTGACGAGACAATGTTCCACCCATCCGGTGCTCACTACTGTTTCCCTTGTGTATGCACAAGTGTCTGTTCAGAGGCCATGCCCTCCCCAAACACCCACCTCCTGCCGAAGCTGCCATGGCCGTGTCATTTCCTGTGGTGGTCATGGGTTACAAGCACAGCTTCGGACCCTGGGTACAGACTCCAGATCCCACAATACTGGGGATACCTCTGGGCCTCTGTGCCAGGTTACACTCACCATCTGGAGAAAACTGGTCTCTGTCAAACATCGTGAGACACAGCACATCCTGGTACAGATCCTTGATGAAGAACTGGCAATTAAAATTCCACTTGGGGTTCAGTGTGTCTTGGAGGGTCCTGGTGGTATAGCTTTGGGAGCCCATGCTGATTTCACAGTACGGGTTGCTCTTCCCTGCAGAGACAAGCCAGGGACACATGCAGCGTGTTAAGTACAGAGGGAGACCAGGGCGGGCCTGTAGGCTGCTTCACCAGAGACCACAGCAGGAAGTGCCACTGCCTGGTGGGACATGTTCACCTTCGAGTCTAGTGGCGGTATGGCCCCACGTTCCCAATGACACCATAATCCCGGGGAGCAAGTGTACGTTCTAACACAGGACTACTCCCCGACAGCCTGGGAAGGTGCCCTGTGGCATGCTGTGTATTTTCATGCAGTAACAATCAAGATGGGCTGCTGGTTCTTACTGGAAACAGTGAGTGATACTGAACCAATAAATAGTTTATCAGGGTTCTAGAAACACCAGCAACACTGCCTTCAAAAAATTACCCATCATTCCATATTCAAAAGAGGTACCAGCAAGGAGCAGGGTGTTCCCACATCTGTGGAATAAAAGCAGCATTTACCATTAGGTTTGCAGGCTTTTAATTCTGTAGCTTCAATGACATGTACCATCAGACGCCCAATACCTGAAGTCTTTTGAGAACGGGCTACAAAAGAGGAAATGAGTCGCGTTAATTTCTCCTCGGAGAGTGTAGACAGACCACAGTGAAGACGCGCAATGCTGAAGGGCTGCAGTCTGTCTCAGGTCCTGGAGACTGAGCGTCACGTTAAGGGCACATTATACCAGCGGCTGTGCTCCCAGCCCTCACTGTGTGTCCTTCTAACCAACCAGACCATGAGCCTAGACGAACGCTATTATCATCGGCTGTTGCTCTGGAGTTAGCAGGCTAGCATTTGGTTGCTTTTTCCAGGCTGCGTCATCTGCTAGGGATGCCTCTCTGGCTGTCTTTGCCCATCAGAATCTCACTCATCCTTCAAGGTCGGGGCTAGTCTCAGTCACTTCAGCCTCCTTCCCTCTGTGTGTCACTATGACTGAGGGGCACCCACAGCCTGCAGGGGCCTGGGATTCTGCACCCTGCCAGTCTCCTCTGTCAGGGAGAAGCCACTGCGTCACATAGACTGATTATCCAGGCTTAGTAACTACATATATGCCTAGGAATAGTAATATTAATTTTAAAATGCATGCTGTTGGTTCAGTACTTCTGACAAATGACATTCACTCGTTACTTTGTGTGAGGCATGTGCTAGATCTTTACATGGATTATATTTAATTCCATAATTGCCTTACAAGGTAGTTCCCATTTTATAGATGAGGGAAACTGAGTCTTAGGAAGGACCATGTGCTCAACTCACAGGTTTTTTTTTTTTTTTTTTTTTCTCGAGACAGGGTTTCTCTGTGTAGGTTTGGTGTCTGTCCTGGATCTCGCCCTGTAGCCCAGGCTGGCCTCGAACTCACAGAGATCCGCCTGCCTCTGCCTCCCGAGTGCTGGGATTAAAGGCGTGTGCTACCACCACCGGGGTCAACTCACAGGTTTTTAAAAGACAGGGTCTCATTCTATTCCAAGCTGCTGGCCTTGAACTTGGAATCCTTCTGTTTCAGTGACCTGACTTCAACTCAACAGTTTTCCCCTTTTTGTGTGTCATTTTGAGACAGACTCACTGAGTAGCCCCGACTGGCCTGGATCTTGCTCTGTAGACCAGGCTAGCTTTGGACTCACAGAGATCTGCCTGCCTCTGCCTCCAGAGTGCTGGGACTAACGGTGTGTCGTCCCAGCAGGCCCAGAGTTTTTAAAGGGCAGGTGAAAAGGTCAAGTGTGAACTACGCATCAAAGCTTCAGTTACATGTAAGAACTTGGCCTTGGTGAGCAGTCTTGTTTCAGGTTTGATCTATTTAATGTGGACAGAAGTGAGTCCTGTGTTCACACTGATGGCCAAGCAGACAAAAGCCTGGAAAGCAGAAAGGAGGCTCGGTGTCTCTGAGCATGTGCAGCCTTCCCACCCTTTTTTTCCTTCAGGGTTTTTGTTTTATTTTGTCTGTTTGGACAAGTTATTGCTAGGTATCCCAGGCCGCCTGGCCTCAACCTCCAGCTTCAGTGGTGTGTGGCCTTGTCTCTGAGCAGTGGCCCGCTCCCTGACAGGCTCAGGTCTCCACCACGGAGCACGCCCTTGTTCCCTAAGGCAGAGCCTGGCCTGGTTGTCTCTAGAGCCCCACTGTGCACACCACACACACACACAGGACCAGGCACACAGCAAATAACCATGTCTAAAGGGTTGCACCCAGAGAGAACGCAGAGCAATCTATCAGACAACAAGAAACTCAGGAAAAACCGTGATTTGCACTTTTGACAAATTAAGAGGTCATTATGTATTTTATGAAATCAATCATCGATTTTTCAATAGCAAGCTTTTAAAATAGCATTCACTTAGGAAAACGCCATGTATACATACCTTCAGGAGCACAGAACAAAATAGGGGGAACCTGAGTAAAAACACATAAAGAGCTTTGGCCTCAGCAGCAAGGGCCTGAGTGGGATCACTGGACAGGAGCAGGGGGTGGAGGAGGGGTGGGGGGTGAGGAGGAATGGAGGGGCAGGCCTCCAATGGGTAAAGAGCTGGGGTGGGGCAGAAGATGGGGCCTGGCATTGGCATGGAGGTTGGGGGCCAAGGATGCTTTCCCAAGATCCTGCAGGACACTGAGCTGGTGGACAATCTGTCGCATGAACAGAGTGCACAGTGTGACATGCAGATCCTTCCTCCCCAGGGGTCAGTGGTGACTTCAGAGAAGCCAAGTCTGAAGAAGAGTGCAGACTTAGCTGAGCATGGCTGCTACTAGGTGCCAAGAGGAGCCAGAGTTTCCCTTGGGCCGTAAAGGACGGGACGAATCCTAAGGGGAAGGCCTGGCAGTGGGCGGTGAGAGCAATGGGCGAGACAGTGGGAAATGGGGCACTGGTGGGGATGAGCCCGAGCTTGGGAGGCCAAAGGGAAGATGCTGAGGCAGGGGGCTGGCATACAAAAAAGGAAGATGCTCAGGCAGGGGGCTGGCACACAGAAGGGAGGATGCTGAGGCAGGGGGCTGGCACACAGAAAGGGAGAACAGTACCTTCAAGAGAAGAGGCTGAGGGAGCCTCCGTGAAGGACACAGGCCTGGGGCAGCAGAACTGCTGAAGAGGGCTTGTCTGTAATGATGGGATTGTGGAGAGTAGCCATGACCCACCACTGAGCCTGCCAGGAGGTATGAACCCATGCGAGGGTGGTCTGAGGGGCACGATGCTGGAAGGGTAGAGTCCCAGGAAGAGGGGAGGAAAGAGAGCTGGGAAGTCAGATGAAGCTGTGCAGGAGCCTCAGGCTAAGAGGAGGTGGAGGGGTGTGTGTGTGTGTGTGTGTGTGTGTAAGTATGGGAAGCTGGAACAAGGAATGGGTAGGTTACTAGTGTCCTTGAAAGTGCCATCTACAAGGCAACGGGGGAAGATGTGTGCCAAGGAGTGATGGGACTGAGGTGCTGGAGGGGCCAATGGGGCCCAGGGTCCTGAAGGCCAGGATGGTGGAGGCAGGGCTGAGAGGAGAGGAGCAGAGTGACATGCCCAGCAAATGGACTCGAGGGACAAGACGCGCCCCACCAGGGGGAGGATGGTCGGCAGAGTGGGGGGGCGTAGGGGTAGGAAGGCTGCAGAGAGAAGGCAGGCATTGCATCTGGTCCCACAGCATGTGGTGGTGCTCAGGGCAGCTGGGAACACCTGCAGAGGGAGGGGTACCCAGGCTCCTCTGCTGTCGTCTGAGGCCATCTCCAGGCCTCACTGCAGGGGCAGCAGCTGGTGCCTCGAAGGCCAGCCTCGGGTCTGCCCGTACCCCTCGGGAGCTGGTTCCCACCCACGGGGCACCAGCAGGTACCTTGGTAAGCCTTCTCCCGCTTCTTCTTCTCGGTGTCGATGTACTGCTCAGAGGCAGCCTTGATCTTCTGGACCCAGGCTGTCCTGGAGGAGAGCAGAATGGTGGCCTGAGGACTGCCAGGCACTCCTGGGTTCAAGCACAGCCCCCAGTGGCAGCCCGCTCCCTCGCTAACCTTGGTTTCAAGCTTGTTTTAGCAGGTTTCCAGTCACGCCTAATCTTAGCCCAAGTGACAGACCGGACTGCTAATCAGAGAGAGCCCAGGCTTGCCAAAGATAGCTCTGGACAACACGAGGCCCTTGTGAGGGAACAGGAGCCCCGAGCTAGCAGACAGCCACACTGATGGCACTCAGCATGGTGGGCAGTCACCAGAGACCGGTGCAGAGGAACAGCAGTGTCCCCGGGGCTGCCATCAGGGCGCTTACCCCGGGAGCTCCACCGGAGGGAAGCATGGTGGTGGGCGTGTGTGCGTGTGCGTGTGCGTGTGTGTGTGTGTGGTGGTGGTGGGGGCGGCAGCCATCTGGCCAAGTGCAAGTCTGCGGGATGGGATGCAGATCTGCGGGGTTCAGGCAGCCCCCAGGGAGATTTTAGTGGGGACTGAGGCATGGATCTGCCATTTTGGGAGCTTGTGGGAGACAGGAAGCAGGTAACTATGAGTAGGCAGCTGTGTGTGTAACTTAGCCAGGGCCTACTGTGGGGCTGGAGTGCAGGGGCACGTGAGAGGCTAGGTTCAGAGTTAGTAGGACTTGGTCACGAGTGGCCACGGGCCTATGGCACAGGGACATGCCTGTGCTTCCTCCTAGAGTTCAGGACAGGGCACACGTCTTCGGGACTGACCTCTCATTAATGTTGTCTGTTCGGAGGGTGTACACCCGATCAATGTGGGAAATGTGGAAGACAGGTTCATCGCTGGAAGGGTCTGTGGGCAGTTTCACCAACACTTCATTCAGGAAAATGGGCTGAAAGAATCGGGGACAAGACAGGTGAGAAAATGTGAGACGGACCCCAACACTCCACCCACCGTGTCCTGAGAGCAATTTTCAAAGTTCTGAGGAGCCCGTGGAGAAGCAGAGGGGGCCTGGTGCCCGAGGTCTTTTACCCAGGAAGAAAAGCAAGCCTCTTTGGTAAAACCCAGGACCAAGTCAGTGTCCCCGAGCTGGGGACAGGAGCTCTGAGCGCCTGTGCTGCGGCTGTGACAGGCTCGGCTCTGACACCTGGCTTGATGTCCTGAGTTACGGAGATGAATGCTGGCCGTGACATGCTGCTGTCCCGCTTGCCAGGAGGAAGCTCCCGCTGTCCCAGCAGCAGGCAGCCCAAGTCTGGCACCCTTGGGAGGTGGTAAAGGACGCTGAGAGCCACGTGAAGCGGGGGTGAGGGTGGGAGGTCGTGTGTGTGTGTGTGTGTGTGTGTGTGTGTGTGTGTGTGTGTGTGTGTGTGTGTGTCTGTGCTTAGGTCAAGGTGGAGCCTCCTTGGTCTCCGTCTGCGGCAGACGTCGGGGCTCACCGTTTTATACATTCTGAACTGAGCACTGGACTTGGGGTTGAAGAGCTTCTCGGAGGAGGAGGCGGCGGCGAATTGCCTGACCATGTAGGTGAGCAGCAGGAAGTCGTTGAAGAGAAACCCGTGCAGCTCCTTATTGCTCTTGGTTTTATATAACTTCCCGCTGTGCAAAAGCTTCCGGGGACCCAGGCAGTTTGTGAGGGAGTTGAAAATAAGTTGCTTAAAGAGAAGAAAATGGCACTTTGTAAGTCTGAGAGAAAATAGCCCCACTGCCCGTGAAATGCCAGTGTCCAGCACCTGAGGTACTGTGGTAAGATTTTCTAGGTGGTAATATAGTTAGAATGACACACCTTTCTAGAACAAATACAAACACTTCCCATTTATCACTTCTTAGAATTCCCTCCGGCCTTGTGAAAAATCAACAGTTGACTCTACTGATTTCTACCAGTAAAATTCAAAGAACTCACAACAAAACCCCACTTTGCCTCTCTTCCCAAGGCAGGAGAGCAGTCCAGGGGGTGTCCTGCAGGGCAGGATGGTGAGCCCGCACGGTCAGGGAGTGTGGCTGTCCACACGAGGGAGGGTGTGGTGCGGGTTCCCTACCCAGAACTGCCTGGTGCCTCCAGCTCGGCCACAGCCTCACCTCTGCCCACAGCCTCACCTCTGCCCACAGCCTCACCTCGGCCAGGCCTTCACACTGCACGTGCGCCTGGATCCACTCCAGCCGGTCCGAGTTTTCCTTCTCCCGAACTCCCTCGTTCACCTGAGAGCACAGCTCCTCGGCTCGTTCAAGGGCCAGTTTCAGGGAGGAGTGGTCAACGTGATTCTGTGGCGTGTTCTCCAGGATCTGGAAGACAGTGGGCAGTGTCGTGTGGGTCCCTCTGGGTCAGCCTGCCCACCAGGCGTCTACTGACTCCTGTTCACCCTGCCCTGCTGCTTACGTGAGTGAGGCCTCAGGTGAACACTGCCCCCTGCCCACCTCCCCGTGAGAGGAGAGGTAATGGCATCTACCCGGGGAAGCACAGAGTCCCACAAGGGCTGCTAACTAAGACAGGGGGTGACAGGACGCTATGGATCTGAGTCTTGATAATAGGCCACGGGCTAATGGCGGCCTTCTCCGGTCTCCCTAATAACTTAAGCCCTGTGTTTTTTGTGGGTGGTTTTGGCTTTTTGAGCCAGGGTCTCTGAAGTCTAAGCTGGCAGAAAATTCACTATGTCACTTTATAAAACCTGTATTCTCCTTAGAAAGCATCCTATCTCAAGAAGAAAGGCTGGAGCCCGCGGTTCTGGTCATGGTGACTCAATGTTCTCTCTGGTTGATGAGGGCCGTTACCCTGCCCACCAGCACGCTGTGACCATGGGATGCTAGGGCTGTGCCTGTGGAGGCGGATGGCATTAGAGCCTGCTTTTATCCGCCCACTTTAAGACCGTAGCCTTCGGACTACACACAGGGGCGAGGGGCAGAGGGATCACTGCTCCCTGGGTGTCCGGCCTCTGTCCAGCCGGGTGGGTCCTGCTCCTGAGTCAGTCACCCGAGGACTCACACTTCGGATGAGCAGCGGGTAGCGCGTGATCCTCTGCATGGGCTTCAGCAGGAAGCTGGACAGGGGCATTCCTTTACACCGGGGGTCTGATGCCAGCTTCTGCAAAACAGAGAAGCCCGTGAGGAAACCGCGGGTCCAGATGAGACAGCAGAGACACTGGGCTAAACTCCCGCCCAGGGCCACCGTCGAGATTTCAGGTTTCATGACGGGATCTGAAATGAGGTGTGTCAAGTTAGCAACAGGAACTCAGCTCATGAGTCCTGGCCCGCCCTGCCCTCAGCTTTCTCACGCAGTGAAGTTCATTCATCTTTGCTGCTAGAGCTGCTCTGGCCCGGCCACTCCCACCCCCAGCCCACTGGCCTTGGTCTTCATCACATCCGTCTCCTTTGTCTTCTCTCAATGGAGCTGCTGCCCCAGGTTGAGGCCCACCATCCACACTCAGTCATTCTCTGGAGTTCTAGCATGACGACATCACACTTCTCATTAGACGTTCCCTCAGCACCTCATCCAACATACCCCACACGAGGTCAACTTCCCTCACAAAAGCCATCTTTTCTACCTCCATCTGAGTCACACTCACCCAGGAGTCATCATCACGCCCATCTGTCTGGTGGACAGCTCTTGACTCCCCCATTTCAGCATGCCTGCCTTCCCCGCTTCATCAGAACTGGCCAGCGCTGTCTCTACCGCCCTTTTTCATGTTCCTGACTCACATTCGTTTCCAAGACCCAGGCCATGCTTCTCTGTAGCCACTTTGCCCTGGGACACCTCCCTCCTCTCTGTGACTCCCCTCTGGGTACCTAGTGCCTATGGGAACCAGGTCACATGGGGTATCATGCTTTAGGTGTCTCCATCAGGCTGCCAGGATCAGTGGTCTGTTGGCACAGCACCTGAAGGGGTCACCAGCACTCCAGAGTGACCACCCCAAGGGGTCACCAGCACTCTGGGGTGAGCACCTTTAATGACTGAGGAGTGATTTACTGCAGCCATGGATAGGAAGACTGTTCTTTTTTGTTTTTGAATAGACCTGTACCTACATATTTTGTTAAAATGGTATCTTTATGCTTTTTATTTTCAATTACTAAAAAGTAGTATTTGGAGGCTAGAGTTGTAGCAGAGGAAGAATTCTTGTCTAGTATGAGCAAGGCTCTAGGTTTGAGTTCCAGTGTCAAAAAAGAAAAGACAAAAATGTAAAAGTAACGATTCAGATACAATGTATTGACAAAATTTGCTTTTATTTAATTTTTTCTTTGAAGTACTAGAGATGGAACCCAGAACCTGTGCATGTCAGGGAATCAACCTCCTGTTAAGTTATACCTCTGGTCCTAGATGATGTTTTTACATTTTAAAAAATGTTAGCTGGGCGGTGGTGATGCACACCTTTAATCCCAGCACTCGGGAGGCAGAGGCAGGCGGATCTCTGAGTTCCAGGCATAGTCACAGTCACACCTGTAGGGATTATTCACAGACACCTGTGCACACTGCTGGTGTACCACACGCAGGGTCACAGTCACACCTGTAGGGATTATTCACAGACACCTGTGCACACTGCTGGTGTACCACACGCAGGGTCACAGTCACACCTGTAGGGATTATTCACAGACACCTGTGCACACTGCTAGTGTACCACACGCAGGGTCACAGTCACACCTGTAGGGATTATTCACCGACACCTGTGCACACTGCTGGTGTACCACACGCAGGGTCACAGTCACACCTGTAGGGATTATTCACTGACATCTGTGCACACTGCTGGTGCACCACACGCAGGGTCACAGTCACACCTGTAGGGATTATTCATCGACACCTGTGCACACTGCTGGTGTACCACACGCAGGGTCACAGTCACACCTGTAGGGATTATTCACTGACATCTGTGCACACTGCTGGTGCACCACACGCAGGGTCACAGTCACACCTGTAGGGATTATTCACTGACATCTGTGCACACTGCTGGTGCACCACACGCAGGGTCACAGTCACACCTGTAGGGATTATTCACAGACACCTGTGCACACTGCTGGTGCACCACACGCAGGGTCACAGTCACACCTGTAGGGATTATTCACCGACACCTGTGCACACTGCTGGTGCACCACACGCAGGGTCACAGTCACACCTGTAGGGATTATTCACAGACACCTGTGCACACTGCTGGAATACCACACGCAGGGTCACAGTCACACCTGTAGGGATTATTCACAGACACCTGTGCACACTGCTGGTGCACCACACGCAGGGTCACAGTCACACCTGTAGGGATTATTCACCGACACCTGTGCACACTGCTGGTGCACCACACGAAGGGTCACAGTCACACCTGTAGGGATTACCTCGTTTCCTGTTAACTCTTTTTTTCCTGCTTTCATGTCCTCCACTAGCAAAGTTCTCACCTAATTATTTAAAATTTTATTTTGCTGTATCTTATACATTTAACTAAGCTCTTTAATGTTCTTTCTGGAATAAGATGATTATTAAATACATATAATTTGTAAAATTAAGAAGTGATAGTTCAGTGGAGCTGGAGAGAAGGCTGGGTGGTTAAGAGCACTGGCTGCTCTTGCAGAGGACCTGGGTTCGGTTCCCAGCACCCACACTCAAAACCACCTCTAACTCCAATTCCAGGGAATCCATGCCTCTTCTGACCTCCGAGGCGCCAGGCATGCATGTGGCTCACTGCCATACACGCAGGCAAACACCCAAAGACATAAATAATTCAAAAAGAAGTGGCATTGTGGATGTTTCTTTGGAAAAACAAACCAGTTGATACACGAGGTTGTCAAAAAACAAAATGAAACAACACCACTGTTTAACCAGGATGTGAAATGATGTTTCTAGTGCCAAGAAAAATAAGCTCTACCTGGGACAGCACTACGCACTCAGGAAGCTGCTCGTCATCTTTGGCTTCCGCTAATGGGGACCTGCCTCTCAACGGCACAACTCCCACAGCGGGCGGTGTGGGGCCACCCCCAGGCTAAGAGGCAAAGACGCCGGAAGTCCCAGGCTAGCCATACCTTTAAACATTCCTTGAAGTCAGTGTCCTCATCTGTCTTCTGCTGTAACAGAGTGGCTCCGTTAAGCTGGCAGCTGCAGAAGCGGATGTAGGCCTGCATGTGGGACAGCTCGGCCGCCAGGATGTCCCCGATCATCTGCACAGGCATCTTCTCCCCTCCAGTCTTCTTCCGCACCCGCAAGGCCCTGCAAGTAACTGACGGTCACTCCGCTCTCCACAGATCTCCCCCTTGGCAGTCAGAGGGCGAATGCCATGGAGACCACAGCAATGGCACCCCACCGGGTGACCTAGCATCCTTGGACACTGGGAAGGAATGGCTCGGGCGGGGGGGGCAGTGGCATGGCCCAAAGCTCTGTTGGATGAGCTAATCTGGGAGAAACATCAGTGAAGAAGAAAAAGGTACCAAAGTCTACACATTTAGGTGCTTTCTAGGCCTTTCTGGACTCTTCAGTTCACCTCAGGCTCTTGACAAAGTTCCTTTTGAAAGATTGAATTGGTTTGTCCTCATTTGAATCAAAGAGAAAGAAATCCCCAAGAAGGGCTTGGGAGCCACAGTGGCCAGGGGTTGGAGTGCAGGGCTGGTATCCTCATGGTGCGCTGTGGCCCTGGAAGGGCAGGGGTGCGGCCAGGGTTAAACTGGCCAGCTGGCTGGAGCTCTGTTCCCGTAAGTGTAAGGGACAGACAGAAGGCTCCCCCAGGACAGGAACTGCACACGAGCACTGTGCTGTCATCTGGCTGTGGCTGCAGCTCTTCTGCCTGTCACTGCCCCTGCCAAGCTGCACGCTGTACCTGTCTGGGGACCACACACCACCACAGCTTCTCTCTTGAATCAGAGTAGTTTGTCCTTTACTTCCTCAATAATTACGTAATCAAGTTACAGGGCACTTCTCAAAAGGCTAGTGGAACACAAGGCCTAAGGGAGAAGAACAGAGTTGAAAGTCCCCGAGGGGCTACAGTGACAATGTCAGGTGACGCCCACCACTCACTTCAGCAGCTTTGTGTTGGACATGATAAGCTCCTTCCAGTTCACGAAGATCAAGGTCATCTCTGCCTCGGTGAGGAAGCCCGATTCTGCCATCCGTTTCTGGAAAACCTAAGTTCAAAACACAGATGTAACTGAGCTTGAGTGTAGGTCCACGGCCACGCGTGCCTTCCTGCACTCGGACAGCGAGAGGCCGGCACTTCTAAGTAAGCGTATTTATGACTTATTTATCGTTACTGTGTGTCTGTGTCCATGAGGGGGAACAGAGATAGAGACAGAGTTGGGGGGGCATGTATACCACAGTGTAGAGGATGAGTTTCTGGGGTGGGTCCTCTCCTCCCCCACTTTTGAGGCAGCAGGGTCTCACTGGGCAGAGCATGATCTACAGGCTACCTGGCTGACAAGCTTCCGGGCGATTCTCCTGTCTGCCACCCATCTTGCCACAGATCACAGGTGTGTGCCACTGTACGTGGCTTTGTCACGTGGACTGCAGGGATCGAACTCAAGTACAAATGCTTTCATGGCTAAGCCACGCTGGCTCACTGTCAGATTCTAAACTGCACCAATTCCTTATGTTCACTAGTTAGGCTCATGTTAAGGCTGGTTTTTAAGGGCTGAATCCCCTCACTAAGGAAGCCCACCTCCCTCCTAGGCCTGCTGTGGGGGCCAAGCAGTGCTGGGCACAGGGCCCTGCACAGTGGAACCCCCAGGATGGAGGGACAGTGGCTGCTGCTCAGGGGTCATCTCAGAGTCTCAGGACCCTCTGTGCTGCGCAGCGAGAAAACGGTGCTGTTTTCTGCCACCCTGTGATAACCCTGAGCAGATGCGCCAGCTGCAGAGATACTCCCCACCTGGGTTCCACATGCACACGGTAGCACATGTGTGTAAGGCACATGAGTGTATACAGGGTTCTCACTGGACAGATGAAGCGACTTAGCTGCTGTTATTTCTCATTGGCTTATGAGGAAATCATGGCTTACAGTGTGATTTGCCCAAGGTTCCATATAACACAGGGCTCTGTATTAAACCATGCATAGGCTCCACACTAGCCAAGAAATGAGATGCAAACCCCTTGAGTTCACAGGCCTTGAGATCCAATTCACCACAGGCCCCGAGGTCCTTGACACTGCGGTATAACTCGCAGGACCCCCACACCCTCGGGACATCCCTACTTCACACTCGGGTATAACTCGCAGGACCCCACACCCTCGGGACATCCCTACTTCACACTCGGGTATAACTCGCAGGACCCCCACATCCCCGGGACATCCCTACTTCACACTCGGGTATAACTCGCAGGACCCCCACACCCTTGGGACATCCCTACTTCCACTTTCCCCTGGCAGAGCAGACTCATGGTGGTCGGAGCATAACCGGAGAGCCCTTCCTGGTTAGAGTGGACCTACTCTCTGGGCCCTGATCCTCACTGTCTCTCTTGGTGTCCTTCGCCAACAAGACTGTGCAAACTATGAGGACAGGGACTCCTTGGCCACCTGTGTTCTCTGCCACAGCACTTCAGCTAATGTTTGCTGAGTTAAGGTGGGCCACAGACATTAGCCAGAGACACTGAACTGGAAGGTCTCTAGAGAGAAATGTCTCAGCTCCACACGGGATGGAGACTGTGAACGGGATGCCAGGAAGCACCTACATGCAAACATGATCTTCCTGCTCCCAGGCTGCACTGAAGAGCAGCGACAGCCCCTAGTCTTTATTCACTACTGGGTTGTTTATCTGTGCAGAAGCCCTGTGAGCAGGCTCAGTGAGAGAAGCAGAGGGAAAAGATGGCTGAGGCTTTAGCAACTTCTGTAAGAAAGTCATTTTAGCAGAGTGCTTTTCGCCCCGAGCCCCTGACAGCTCCTTGCCCATAGGACAATGGGTGAGGAGGGCAGAAGGGGCATTCCTGAGATGCCTAGCAGGAGTGACAAGCACCTGTGTCTGCTCATCCTCTGGGTTAGGGCCTGAGACTCGTGGCTACCCACAGTGCCCTTGGACTGGGAGCTGACACTCCGAGGAGGTTGGTCGGGAACAGGAGCTTTTCTCCTAGGTCGGGAACAGGGGCTTTTCTCCTAGTCCGGGTATGGGAAAGTACATCGAATCCATTCAATGCCCATTTGAAGCCTGACCAGGGCCAGGCTAAGCCTGGGGGATGAACGAACGAAGAACAGACAGGGAGAGTGAGGGGTTGAACTCAGCTGGTGGGATGCCTGCCTAGCAGGCATGATGTCTGGGGTTCAGTCTCCAGCACCACATAAACTAACCCCAGTGCACGGAGGACAGAGGCAGGAGGATAAGATGTTCAAGGTCATCTTTAGTTGCACAGCAAGTTCAAGGCCAGTTTGGACTCCACGAGACCCGATCTCAAAAACAAACAACAAAAAGGAGTCTGCAGGGAGCGCACAGGTGTGAGGAGTGGTGCAGAGGAGTGAGGGGGTGGACATGCGCAGAGGAGCAGGTGCAGCAGCTGACTGCACAGCAGGCCTTGCAGGCAGGTGCGGGCAGGTGCAGCCCCTGCTCCACTCTGCTCTCCAGGTCACGGCAGGGGATGCAGATGCACCTGCCGGCCGGGTGGGGTGGGGGTGGGGTGCTTGCATTCTCCAGGTGGTTTGCTGACGGAACCGCTCTCCTCACCTGACGGCCGTGGTATGGTTTCCTGGCAACCGGAAGCCATGGAAACGGAAAGAGGGTAGAAGTATAAAGCCGCCTTTGTGCTTTCGGACACAAGCCACTGTAGTGTCCCTCTCCAGAGGGCGCTGTCATCAGCTCAGATGCCACCGGCCACACGGACAGGTACAGACAGTGACACATGATTTGGGACACTGTTTTGCACCTGCGCCTGTTCGGTTTCCTAAGCTGACATAAACACTAGGTAGCGAAAATGTCAGGTTTCCAAATGGCAGTGCGAACACAGTTTGGCAAGAACTGGAGTCAAGCCCGTCTGGAGGCCTTCCCTCCTTCTCTACGCCCTTGTCCTTTGCACACTCAACTAGGACACTCCCAGGTGTCCCCCCTCCCCCGAGTGGGCTCAGCTGGGGAAGAGCCTGGGCCTTCATCAGGAACCTTGAGTCTTCGGCCTTTCCAGAGGGCAGTGGCAGCTTGTGTCACTGTGAGTGCTCACATGGAGGTGGGGCTCAGTCAGGGGACACGGCTCCATGGTAAAACATGTGCGTGGCATGTGACAGGCCCTGGGCGGCATCCCCAGCACCACAAAACAAAGGAAGAGGGCTCCCGTTGCTTTTAAGAGAGAGCAGCAGCGACGCCGACGGCCCTCACCTCGATGACCAGCTGCAGATCATCCATGTACCGCTCCTCCGTCTGGATCAGCTCGTGAATGTAGCCCTGTCGCTTCCTCTCCATGGGCTGCATCGTGTCCAGGGCTTGGAGATCGGCACACCCTGTGGAGACAGGGCAGAGCTTGACAACACTACTTCAGTCAACCCCTCACGGAAAATGGACATTTCTCAGCGGGTGTGCTGGGTTCACCAATGCTGCTTTGAAAGGACCTTTCCAAAGGAGTGTCACACATTTGCAGAGAGCGGACGGGAGGCACCACTCGGTGCTCCTAGAGGTGAATGGACCGCATCTGTGAAGTTACAGCGTGCTCGTGACTTCTGAGCAACAGTGAGGGAATGAAGGATTCTAGAAATGGCCTCAAAGAGGCCAGAATTTCACCATCTCACTGGGACTTACTGAAATGATTAAATAAACTAGTACTTGAGATGGGTGTTTTCCAAACTACACGTCATGAGCTATCAGTGGGTCATCCGGCACTTAGGCCTGGCATTTACAGAAGAAAATCGGTCTGTCATGCAAACGGCGCTGTTCGGTACTGACAGAGGCTTTGGCAATGTATTTATTTACTTACATACTTATAGAAAATACCATTACTCACGTTGAATTACTGTTAAGAAAACAACAACAAAAGGCCCTAGCACGTGTCTCTAGAGTTTTGCAAGGAGAGTCCTAAGGTTAAAAAATCTCAACGACTCACTGAGAGAAGGCAGTGAGGTGGGACAGCACGGAACCCTGACATAGCCACTCAGAGGCATCACCAGCAGCTCTCGGCAGGGTGGGAGGTACTGCATGCACTCTGCAGAGTCTGACATCACAGCCAGAGGTTTCCTGTGCACAGTGACACCGAGAACTACCCCAGGAATCCCCTCCTCAGGCAAAAAGTGGAAACAGGCGGGTATTGCAAAACCAACTTTGGAGGAGGCTGTGTGATTGGATGGGGCAGCTAACAGAGCAAATCAATGTAGAACTTGATCACACTAACTGGGTTCTGGCTGGCTGCAGGAGGCCCTGTGGTCAATTAACTTACGGTTATTATTACTTTAATATTTTTATTATTTATGTGTATGTTCGCAATGAGGTCAGAGAGGTGCAGGTCCCCTGGAACTTGAGTCACAGGTAGTTGTGAGCTGCCTAATGTGGGAGCTGGGAGTCGAACTCAGGTCCTCTGTAAGAATACAGTCTTAACCACTGAGCCATTTTTTCCAGCCCAATCACCAATTAAGCTGTAACCAAATGGCAGCTGTAGCTGTTTTCTGGAGCTCTCATTTCTGTTTTTTGATAAATGCTGTTGGATAACATTGCAGGCTAAATCCTCAGTTGTTCTGGTAACTACTACTCAGGAATTGTTTTTAGTTTGTGTTTGTTTGCTCAAATAAATCTACTAAATTTAACTGGTCTAAGAAATTTCCCTCTAAATGGTATCCAGGAAGCTACCACATGAGGCAGTAGGAAGAGTATTTCAAGTCATAGTGAAAAAATACTTCTTTGTAAGCCAAGACAAAAATACATTTTTAAAAATCACAGGAAAAAAAGCCGGCGTCAGTGGGATGACTCAGCAGGTGAAGGCGCTTGCGGCGACCTCCCGGACCTGAGCTTCATCCCTGGGACTCACGTGAGAGAAGGGGAAAAGTGACTCCCACAAGTTGTCCTGCACACACACACACACACACACACACACACACACACACACACACACACACATCATATCACACACACAGACACAGAGACAGACAGACAGACAACAGACACAGAGAGACAGACAGACAGACAGACAGACACACAGACAGACAACAGACACAGAAAGACAGACACTCAGACACACAGACATAGAGAGACAGACAGACACACACACAGAGAGACAGACAGATACACACACATAGACACACAGACAGAGACAGACAGACAGACACACACAGAGACACAAATATATGGGTTTTTGTTTGTTTTTTTAAACAAAAGCTGAGCTAGAAGACGACAGTGAGGTGCTGGTCACCTCACCTGAAGCTACAGTAGGGAGCTGTCCCCAGCCAGCAGAGGTCTTGGAATGAAGACAGTGGTGGAGGATGTGGAATTCCCTCACAGGGCAGCCCAGAGCAGTGGGAAAAGAGAGCACTGCCCGAGAGGGAGGACAAACAAGGATCAGACTCTTTTTTGTGCCCCCTGCTTGCTGGGGAGACACTAGGCAAATACTGTCACGGGGCTCTGGTCTAGCACAGATTGCTTGAACCTTTTCTGACCTTTTTCCACTTTAGAACTAGAGACTGAACGTAGGACCTTGTGTATGCCAGGCAAGCACTCCACCACTGAGCTATGAATTAAAAAATACACATATGTTTGTAGGCCAGGCATGGTGGCACACATACACCTTTAATCCCAGCACTCAGGAGACAGAGGCAGGTGGGTCTCTGTGAGTTCGAGGCCAGCCTGGGCTACAGAGTGAGTTCCAGTACAGCCAGGACTACACGGAGAAACCCTGTCTTAAAAAATAAACAAAACCAACAACAACAAGTGTGTGTGTGTGTGTGTGTGTGTGTGTGTGTGTGTGTGTGTGTGTGTGTTGTATAGATTTGGGCTAACACACTTTTAATGAAGAGATTTTTTTTCTAATTCTGCAGGCAGGCATGGATGACAGGTTTATTAAAAAAAAAATACTGAATTTAGCAGGTGACACGGGGGTGCTGGCCCACCCGAAATCATAGCACTACTGCCACACTCAGACTGCCAACTCTGGAGCACTGAACTTTGTTCTGTCTGCCAGGGAGACTGCAGAGCAGCAGGCACACAGTGATCGGGAAGGCCAGCTGGGTGCCGGTCTGACTAGGCTGTGTGTGGCATGGCGGACAGATGTGTAGCAGATAACCCGTGAACAGTGCTGTTCATAGCATCAGAGACACTGGCCATGTCCAGGTGACTGCTGGAAGTAACTAGAACCTCTGCTGAGGGTACTGTACCTCTTACTTATAAAAAAAAAAAAAAAAGAAAAAAATCTATTTAATTTGATGTGTATGGGTGTTTTGCCTGCACATGTGTCTGTGCGCCAGGTGAATGCCTGGAACTCACAAAGTCAGGAGAGGACATCAGATCCCCTGGTGCTGGGTTATAGAAGGTTGTGAGCTACCGTGAGTATTCGGGAAGAGCAGCCAGTGTTCTTAACCACTGTGTCATCGGCAGCCCCTTATCTGGTGTTTTATAACCCCAGGCACTCATGATCCTTGTTTGGGATTTTTGGAATATCTGTGTTCCGTCTCTACCATTGTGGAGTAGTTTTCTTTAAATAAATTTACAATGTACATTTGTGTACGTGTATGCATGTGCCTCGGCTCGGGAGTGGAGGTCAGAGGCCAACTTTCAGTCGGTCTCCCTTCCACCGTGTGGATGCTGGGGAGTGAGCTCGGGCTGTCGGGCTCGGTGGCAGGTACCTTGGTCCACTGAGCCACCTCACCATTCCTTAGCACTTTCCGTTATATTTCCTCACATTTAGAGTTAAACGTGCTGTGGTTCTTCTGCAAGTCATTCAAGTGCATACAGCACCATTAAACGAGCCTGCCCGAGTCTGTGGTGCAGACTGTTGCACACGCTAGACCAGGGCTTGCCCAGCGAGCCGCATCCCCAGCCCTGCGCCTCGACACATTCTGTGCACCACCGCATTGGGTACCACTTTGCTCGTATCACATCCTCAGTGATGTCCTCAAAATGCGCCAGCACTAGCCTATGGAACAACAGCTCAGAACCACAGGAAGAGCTTCCATTTCTGCAGCTGGGATGGACATGACATGCGCTTCATTCGGATGGGTGTGGGGACCACGCTCCTCACCAGGCCACGCGGACCCCTTGCATTCCATCCCAGTGGCCCTTACACGTCTGTTCTTGGTTCCGTTACCAACCCCTCAGTTCAGATGTTCTTACCGATGAGGTCAGGGGGAAACAAAGGCACAGTGCCCCCCAAACCTTCTTGCCCTTTCATCTCTCTACTCCCTCCTTCCTTATTTCATTCCTGGTCGGGTACTAGGGGTCCTAGTTCTCTCTCTATAGCCAGCATCCTTAATCGGTCTTCCCTTCCACAGTGTCCCCCCACTCTGCCCAGCCCCTCACTATATTCAGTTTCCACAGCTTCAATTTTAGTCCACAAGCAGGGTCCGATGTCCCTACTCATTAGTTAGACAACACCCCAGCACATTTCCTTCGAGCACATTCCTTCTTCAGCATCCCTCTTTTTCACGTCAGTGCCAAAGTCACAAGAAGCTCTACACTCATGACTCCCTTTCATTCCCTAGCTGGGTACACTGCTCTGTTGACGTGTAAGAAGGACCCCAATATTGCTGGGTTCAGTGCCCTCTTCCAGCTCACAGCCCCCCCCCCCCCCCCGCCCCTGTACTGTTACCTCGGAAGTGCTGCCCTTCAGAGTCTTGCTGTCCCTTCTCAGCCTTTGCAGTGTTCCTCTTTCTGGAGCCTCCTTCTGAATGTCTCCCTCTGCCTGCTTCCAAGCTCTCTGCTTCTCCCAAACCAGCAAATGCCAAAATAGGATATGGCATTCCTGTCCTGTAAGGTCACAGGAATCTGGCCACACTGCAGGCTGTGTGCTGCTCTTCTTGGGCCACAGTGCCTATTTGATTCTGAGAAGCCCTGCACTACAGACACATGTAACTCGAGGCACCGGACAACAGGAGGAAAGGAGAGCGGAGTCTCTGCGTGAACGGAGGACTGGGGTTTTTATGGAGTGAATAAACACACTTTGTCATCCTTGATACCTGTCTCTAGACTCGACAGAGGCATGCGACTGAACCTTCCAATGTAGCTTGTCCAATAGAGAGGCACCGCAGATGTAAACTACACACTGGGTTTTGAAGACATATTTAAATATGAATTGTAAAATACTGCATTAATACTATATTGGCCAGATGCTGGTGGGATACACCTGTGATTTCAACACTCAGAAGACTGAGGAAGGAGGATCTGGAGTTAGGGGCCAGCCTGGGCTACACAGTAAGACTCTCAAAACCAACCAGCCAACCAATCAACCAACCAACCAATCAACCAACAAATTAACAAACCAACCAGCCAACCAATCAACAAACCAACCAATCAACCAACCAGTCAGCTAGCCAACCAACCAACCAACCAACCAACCAACCAACCAACCAATCTACTAGCCAGCCAACCAGTCAGCCAACCAACCAACCAATTAACCAACTAACCTAACCAACAAACCAACAACCAACTAACCAACCAACCAACCAGCCAGCCAGCCAGCCAATCAAACTTGTTGTATATTGGAATATTTTGGATATACTGGATTAAATACTATTGGAATTTTATGTATTTTTACTTAAATTACATATGGGGCTGCTGTAGTTATTCACATATTTCTGTGAACAGTTCAAGCCAGCTACTGTATTTCTGATGCTCCTTTCCTCACAAAATGTTAAATGGCTTCCACTGATTGCAGAATGAAGGCCTAACTCAGCAGCACGGCTCCAGGGTCTCCATGGTCCAGCTCTGCACTGACTGCTTTGCATCCCCCGACTCCCACCCCTAGGCTCGGTCCTTACACCATGGTGCACACTCTTCCCACAGCTTTGCCGAGTTTCACCTTTCCTTCCTCATTTACAGCCTGGTTCCCACATAGAGCATCCTTCAAGGTGCAGCTCGAGGGACACCACTGTGGGAGGGAAAACTTTCCCATCCTTGGTCCCGCTGACATTCAGACTCGCGTCTTGTCACTAGTCTGTGTCGGTATCAGTGGCAGCTGTGGGTGGTGGCAGCATGTGGTCTGCCATGGAGCTACACTTCCGGCCACTGATTCTGTATTTTAACATGTCATATAAATTAGCTCATATTGTCCTTGGTCCACAAACTTAGTATGTCCACGTATCCTCTGGCCTGTGTCCAACACAGGCCTAACTACTAAACTGGGTACAGTGCTCTGCCCCCCAGGGAGCAGGCCATGTTTGGTAAGTGGTGAAACACGGTGTTGGTCCTGGGCTGCTGGCTTCCAGATGCACTTCTCCTTTTCCTGGTTTTGATCTGGGTGGTAGGGAGGCAGGGCCTGGAGGCCACTTGCTCTCTCCATGCTCTTGATGAGCTGGATTCTGCCAGGTCTGGGAAGGGACTGAAAATGACAGGTAATTCCTGCCAGCAGAAAGAGGACTTAAGAAACCTCTTTGTCCTGCTAGGGGAAGAAGGGAAATATTGGGCTTAAAACATTACCAAAACTTGGATTTTAAGAATTCTGGAACAGGCTGGGCAGTGGACACAGTGACAGGCCAGCACACACTGCACAGGACACAGTGACAGGCCAGCACTCACTGCGCAGGACACAGTGACAGGCCAGCACACACTGCGCAGGACACAGTGACAGGCCAGCACACACTGCGCAGGACACAGTGACAGGCCAGCACACACTGCGCAGGACACAGTGACAGGCCAGCACACACTGTACAGGACACAGTGACAGGCCAGCACACACTGCACAGGACACAGTGACAGGCCAGCACACACTGCACAGGACACAGTGACAGGCCAACACACACTGTACAGGACACAGTGACAGGCCAGCACACACTGTACAGGACACAGTGACAGGCCAGCACACACTGCACAGGACACAGTGACAGGCCAGCACACACTGCACAGGACACAGTGACAGGCCAACACACACTGTACAGGACACAGTGACAGGCCAGCACACACTGTACAGGACACAGTGACAGGCCAGCACACACTGCACAGGACACAGTGACAGGCCAGCACACACTGCGCAGGACACAGTGACAGGCCAGCACACACTGCGCAGGACACAGTGACAGGCCAGCACACTGCATAGTAGCTGGGCAGGGAGGATAAGGAACTGGCCGCAGCGTTGAGATCCCAACAGTTATCTCTTTCATGGATTGCATCATTAACGTTATAGCTGAAGAGTCATGGCCAGGCTGTGTGTGGCAGCTCTCGGCTGTGACTCCAGCATTTAGAAGACTAAGACAGGAGCACCGGGGTGAACCAAAGGTCAGTCTGGGCTATATAGTAAGTTCAGGCCAGTTTGAAACTGCAAAGCCTTATTTTGGAAAACCAGAATCAACCAAATAAACCAACAAAATCAAATAAAACAAATCCCAAAGGCTCTGCATGAGCTGCTGCCAGCAAGCCCCTGGAAGGTACCACAATTATCTGCACCAACAGAAAAGCCTCCGAGTGTAAAATAAAAAGATGGAATTTTTCTTAAAATCAATACACTCCCTTTCAAAAAAAAAAAAAAAAAAGAGAAAAAGGAAACTATAATGTCAGTAGTGAAGTTGATACTTTTCAATGAAAATTATCAAGGTGAGCAGTTTGAATAGTTAACAAGTGTGACACATAAACACATATAAGAGAACACACATTTCAACAAATACTAGTGTCTATGGGGAAACATTTACTGAACACAGCAGGGAATGTGTGAATTCAACACTACTTCCAATTGTTTCTTTTTAAAATTATTTTCAAGGCTGGAGAGATGGCACTCAGAAGCCAGAGACCTGAGCAGGGTTCCAGCGCTCACATCAGGCTGCCCACTTGGCCCGTAACTCCAGAGGGCCCAGTGGTCTTTCTGACCTGCCCAGGCACCTGCCCTCACATGCACATACTCCCCCCCCCCCACAAACAATTAAAAACAAAGAGAAACTTTTATGTATTAAAATTCTGTGTATGATGTGATGTGTGCACTGAGGCATGTCTGTGGGCAGAGGACAATTCCATGGAGTCAGTTCTGTTCTTTACCTTTATGTGGCCTCCAAGGATTAAACTCAGGTCATCAGGCTTGTGTGGCAAGTACCTTATCATTGATCCATCTCTCCAGCCCTTCAAATGTTTTTATTGTAACTGTGTATGTATGTGCATGATGATTGTACATGGGCACATGTGCCACAGTAAGTGTGTGTATGTACATGATGATTGTGTATGAGCAGATATGCCATGGTGGATGTATGTATGTGCATGATTGTGTATGGGCACATGTGTCATAGTGAGTGTGTATGCATGATGACTGTGTGTGGGCACATGTGCCATGGTGTGTGTATGCATGGTGATTGTGTGTGGGCACATGTGCCATGGTGAGTGTGTGTATGCATGATGATTGTGTGTGGGCACACGTGTCATAGTGTGTGTACGCATGATGACTGTGTGTGGGCACATGTGCCATGGTGTGTATATGCATGATGTTTGTGTGTGGGCACATGTGTCATAGTGAGTGTGTGTATGCATGATGATTGTGTATGGGCACATGTGTCATAGTGAGTGTGTGTATGCATGATGACTGTGTGGGCACATGTGCCATGGTGAGTGTATGTATGCATGATGATTGTGTGGGCACATGTGTCATAGTGAGTGTGTGTATGCATGATGACTGTGTGTGGGCACATGTGCCATGGTGAGTGTGTGTATGCATGATGACTGTGTGTGGGCACATGTGCCATGGTGAGTGTGTGTATGCATGATGTTTGTGTGTGGGCACATGTGTCATGGTGAGTGTGTGTATGCATGATGACTGTGTGTGGGCACATGTGTCATAGTGAGTGTGTGTATGCATGATGTTTGTGTGTGGGCACATGTGTCATAGTGAGTGTGTGTATGCATGATGATTGTGTGTGGGCACATGTACCATGGTGAGTGTGTGTATGTACATGATGTTTGTGTGTGGGCACATGTGCCATGGTGGGTGTGTGTATGCATGATGTTTGTGTGTGGGCACATGTGCCATGGTGCATGTGGGGAGGATGGAGGACAACTGTGTGCATGGTTTCCTTCCTTTGGACTCAGGTTGACAGGGCTGTGCTGTGTGTGCCTTTACCTGCGGAGCCACCTTCCTGTCCCCAAATGTTTTTGTTTAAAGAAAAGAATCTTCCTGAAGCCCCAGGTGGTTATCACTTTAGTAACAGGGGCCTATTTACCTGACCCAAGGCTAACTCTGTGATCACCCCCTTTTTCTCTGTTTTGTTTTTCAGGTTCTGCAGATCCACCTTGTCCTCTTTCCTCCAGTCAGCATCCCTCCTCACTCCTCCGCAGCCTCCTGATGGTGACAGTCCTCTGCCTCAGGCCTTGGGACTCTTCTCTGTGGACTCAGTGACCTGGGTCCGGATGTGTCGGCCCACTCCCACATTTGCACTCTGTCTGAACTTCTTATTCTTGCCGACCGATGCAGGATCTCCCTCATCAACAGAACACCAAAAGCCATCTTCGTACCATCACTGCCTAACCGGCTCCTCCTCATCACCTAACTTAGTACCAGTACCATTTCTCCCCAGCTCACGGGGCATCTCTGGATGCAGACCTTTTTTCTTAACCTCCATATTCAATTCGCTCACTGGCTCTAACACCAAAACATCCACCATTTGACCAGTTTGCACCACATCCTCCATTACCACCCCAATCCAAGCCACTACCATCTTGTGCTTGGATCACTGAGCAAGTTCCTAGTGGACTTCCTTGCTTCTGGTCTCTTCTGCTCACTTTAACCTAACCTGTTAAAACACACCAGGTCATGTCCCTCCTTTGATTAAAACCCTCTAAAGGGTTTTCTTGCTCCATACAAAGCCAAAGTTATTATAAGACAGCCTCGAAGACTTTCAGCCTGCTCCATCTCCTTGGCCACCCTGGTCTCATTTCCCCCTCCTGCTGTTCCCCCTGTCCCAGGCCCACTGGCCGCCACCCTGTTCCCTGAGCATCACAGGCACACCCCCATGGCAGGCCCCCTGATGTGCTGTCCCCACTCCTAGAACGGTCCTCCCCCACGGCCTTCAAGTCTTTCTCCCTCATCACCAATCTGGAGACATGTTTGAGGGTCCTGTTTACAATGAAGTCCCTTCACACCCCACCAAGCACTCTCTCTTTCCTGCCTACTTTATTTTCCTGAGACACAGCACACTCTGTTAATCTCTTTTGTTTGAATTCCCCTCAACTGACAGAGGGCAGCAGTTCTGCCTGTTTCCTAACCTGCCTCATCCACAGTGCATGGTGCCCCAGCAGGTTTTCTTCAAGGATTGGTAAATGTGAGAGGAGATGCACCCTGGCCGCCAGGTCAAAAAAAAGTGGTGAAAATTCCCTTGTAGGCCCGATGGACAGGAAGAATGGGCAGAGAAGAAACGACAGATTGAAGTTCCTGGACAGACAGAGTGAGCTGGACTAAAGCCCCTCACAGTGTGGGTAGATGTGGAGTCACAGCTAACGACAACTCTATCCCGCGTCATGGCCGTGAACCACAGTTCTAAGTCCCTGGGCAAACAAGAAACAAAAGAGAGATGCTTAGGAGGGAGATGAGAAAGGTCTGGGAAGGTCCCAAGAGGACAAAGGACAGGCTGTGTTTGTTCAGATTAGGTCATAGCTACCAGAAACGTCCTTGCCCATCCCGAGGAGAGCGAGGCCACAGAACAATGCCGTTCTCTGTGAGCTCCGCTCTGCTAACCACTCTGAGTATCGCATAATCGTTTTCAGTTGCACTGTGTGGAAACTCTGCAAAGAGACGAGCTTCCAACAGTAAATCCAGAAGATCAGACTGTGCAACTCTCCGAGACTGCCTTGACACCCAACTCTTATCGGGACTCCAGAAAACTGCTATTTTATAAAACAGTATTTTTTTTTTATCTACTTGGTAAATACGTATTAAGGACAAACAATGTATCAAGTAGTATATTTCTACTATAAAGTGATGGGTAAATATTTTTTTTTGAAATTTAAATGATTCTTTAACAGAGTTTTATTTACTTGCCGGTGTTGCTGAGGATCAAACCTGCAGCTTCATGCATCCTAGGCAAATGCTCTTTCACCAAGCTATTCCCCAGCCTTTTTAAAACAATTTAAAAGTTCTTTCTTCTTATTTTTTTTCAGAGCCATAGGGTAGCTGTGTTGTTCAGGCTGACCTTGACGTCTGATCCTTCGGCCTTACCTCCCAAGTGCTCTGATTAAAGGCATGCGCCACGTGCTCCACCAGCTTGGGCTCCTGTATTTTTCTGAACCCTACTAAGTTGTACATCAAGCCATGCATTGCTTATTTAAATGCAATTGTATTGAAATGTTTTAGAACATTAGAAAGCTACCACATAGTAACGGCATTCTAGAATGTTCCCAAAGCAACCTTGTTGATATGTGCCAAAGGGATACGCTTACCGATTTATTTTTATTTCTTAATCTGCTGTGAAAGATCATAAGCCTAAGACAACAGAGAACTTTTTTCTTTGTGTGTGCATATATGTGTGGTTTGTGAATGCATGTTCACATGTATGGGTGCGAGTGTGTCTGTGTGTGTGTGAGAATGTGTGGAGGCCAGGGGTTGATGTTGGGCATCTCCACTTTATTTACTGAGGTCGGGTCTTTGCTGAAACTGGTGCCCGCAGATTTTAGTCTAGCTAGCCAGATCGACCCAGGGAAATGCCTGTCTGCCTCCTGAGTGCTTGGATGACAGTTCTTATGTGGTCCTGGGGAATCTGACCTGCTGTCCTCACCCCTGTACATCTCCCCCAGGACCCAGGTGCTGGCTCTGTCCTTAGCAGTTCCTTCCAGCTAGGATCTATGTGCTTCCTACCCTGCTTGTTTCATCATGGACTGAAGTGACGTGCTCTTCAGAATTCAGACCTCAGGCAAGAGATGGAACAAGAAGGAGCAGTTCCTTCCTCGCACCTAAGCCAGAAGTTTCGATTCTAACAATATGTGACCTATCTCTGACGAACGTAACTGAACCCTCTTGAACAGAGGGCAGGGGTTCTATAGCTGGATGGAAGAGCAGGACTTCAGAGCTACCAGGTTTCTTACATAGGAAGGAAGGGCAGTGGTAAGTGGTGTTGACACTGCACTCACCGGATGCCGGGTGTAGAGCATCCATCTGACCTGGTGTGACCCTGAACTGATTTCTGGAGGAAAAGGGACTTAGAATAAATACTCTGAATGTCAAACATCCCCAGGCACTGCAAACAAAACCAACACGACCTTTTCTTCCCTTTTTGTGTCTTAGTGACATAATTGGTCCTTTATACACCCTCCCCCCCGCCACACAATTAGAATCTTGTAGCTACTTGTTGCCACCCTTTGTAGTCACACAGGACCGTCTGTGGGCAGAGGACATGAATCTATTCTTCCTTAGTATCCCTGAGCTTCCTACGCGCCTTTCACCTCCCCCTAGAATAGTCAGTCTTACAGTTCATATTTCCAGAGTCCGTACCTGGAGAGCGCTCGACTCCGCTGGGTCTAGGAGACCCTTGTTCTTTAGCGCCCCCGACTCTGGTTTCACAGTGGCTCACAGATACCCACTGGTGGCACTCAGGTCCCAGTGGCAACCTGGATTCACCCAAAGCTGTTCTCTTCATCACCCCCTTCTCACCTCCCCTCGGATTAACTGGTGATGGCTCTGCTTTCTGGGTTGGAGGGTAGCAGACCCTGGCTAGGGAGAAGCAGGTGGGGTGGCTAGGACCATGAACTCCAGAGTCAGGATGGACTTGAGCTCCAATCTGTCAAGCCCAAATGCCAGGCTCACTGTGTGCTGCACAGAAAATGTTCACAACATGTCAGCTATTATTTCCAGAACTTACTAGGCAATGAACTAGCGCTTCCTAAATGCTGACTGTACGATGTGGCTCTCTTCCTCAGTGACAGACAAGGCGTGGACTCCCAGGACACTTCTGCTCATTCACTTGCTTTCAAGGGAACCAACAGTGATTGCTGCCTTTCGAAAAGAGCATGAAGTCTCTTGAGGACATTTCAGAATTTCTTGTTCTTAAGGCAAAAGTGATCCAAACTTAATTCTGACGCTCATGTGGAGAGACAAACGGCCCGGCATGGCCACCACAGTATGGATAAATGAAAAGGGCTCAGCACTGAACTGCAGAGGTCAGACAGCGTGGGAGAGCAAGAGGACAGACAGATGAACTGACCATTGAGACCCACGACAACCCAGACATCGACTCAGGAAACAGCTGACTGATCTCTGACAGAGGAGCACAGGCAATAACAGAGAACACAATCTCACTAGATAGCTCTGGGACCGTGACAGCTACATGTGTAAGAGAGACTAGACAGGACATTTCCTCAGAGAGAAGATCTACATGACCTTGGGTTCAGAGATGACTTAAAATACGACATAAAAGGCACAATCCATGAAAAAATACACTGGACTTCACTAAAATTTAAATTTTGTTTTATGAAAGACAGGGTTAAGAGAAAAAAGACAAGTCACAGACTGGGAAAAAATATTTACAAAACCTACATCTGACACAAGATTGTTACCCAAAGTGTGCAACTAACTCAACAGTAAATAAAAACACCGCACTTAAAGAATGGCCTCACCAAAGAAGGTATGCACATGCAAATGGATGCTTGAGGAGACGCTATAGCCAGGGCGTAATGGCACACACCTTTAATCCCAGCAGTCAGGAAGCTGAGTGAATCTCTGTAAGTTCAAGGCCGGCCAGGGCTACTTAGTGAAATCCCGCCCTTAAAAAGGATGCTGTATACATACATCTATCTTCAGGGAAATACATATTAAACAAGATACCAACACGCACATTAGCTTGACCACACTAGCAAATGCAGAAAGGACTGGAGCAACAGAAACTCCTTCATTGCTAGCAGGAGCAACACAGAGCTGCCACTTTGGAACAGTGTTACAAGACAGCATGCTACGTGATCTGGAAACCATGTGTTTTGGTATTTCCCAGAGGAACCCAAAACATGGCACAGCCAAACAATAAAACTTTAACCTGGCCATAAAAAGGAACAATGTGCCGGGTGGTGGTGGCGCACGCCTTTAATCCCAGCACTCGGGAGGCAGAGCCAGGCGGATCTCTGTGAGTTCGAGGCCAGTCTGGGCTACCAAGTGAGTTCCAGGAGAGGCGCAAAGCTACACAGAGAAACCCTGTCTCAAAAAACCAAAAAAAAAAAAAAAAAAAAAAAAAAAAAAGGAACAATGTGTCAATACATACTACAACACAGCTGTTATACGAAGTAAGCCAATCACATAAACCTACACATCACATATGTTTGTCCAGAACAGGCACACATATGAAGACAGAAAGTAGATGAATGGTTTCCTAGGGTTAGGGACTGTGTATGTTGTATGTTACATGGTGTGTGTGTGTGTGTGTGTGTGTGTGTGTGTGTGGTTACAGGAAGCTAGAGAGTGACAATTTAAAAGCTTTTTCCTGAGGTGATGAAAATATTTTATAATTGATCATGGCAATGGCTGCATGACTGTAAATAGACTAAAAACCCCTGAGTAGTGCATTAGAAAGGGGCGTGGGGATCACACCTCACTCAGCGATTCTGGGCAGCCTTCCTTCTCTTGTTGGATGCTATGCTACAGACTCCTGCTGTTATCTTCCACCCTCGCCTCTTCTGTGGGTATTTTTGCTCTCTTTACTGGTATGAGCAGTGTGTACCGCCAGACAGACCCCATGATTATAAAGACAGTGGGAGCACTAACACATGAGTCCATGGGATCCGAAGCCAGATCACTAAGCCGGTCTTGCTGGTCCTGTGCTGTGACTTTGGCCCTTTTTGTTTTCCCATCTGTTACTTTCTTCACGGATCTTAGAAAAGTATCAAATGAGGCCTTTCTTTCTTTCTTTCTTTTTTTTTTTTTTTTTGGTTTTTCGAGACAGGGTTTCTCTGTGTAGTTTTGGTGCCTGTCCTGGATCTCGCTCTGTAGACCAGGCTGGCCTCGAACTCACAGAGATCCACCTGGCTCTGCCTCCTGAGTGCTGGGATTAAAGGTGTGCGCCACCACCGCCCGAGTCCTTTTTTTTTTTTTTTAAAAAAAAAAATAGGACCAGCAAGACACTGGCAGAATCCCCTTGTTTTCTAAATAGCACTCTCGTCTAATAAAACCTGCTGCCTGCCCTGCCCTCGGAGGTCCTTCCCTACTCAATCCTTAGCTGAGAATCTCGGAAGTCTGAGCTTCTCCCGAGGGAACCTCAACTACTTCTGGTGTTCTTAAAGCCACCAGTCTGCCTGGTGGTGCCCAGTCCACTGTGGTGCCCATTCCCAGCTGATGCGGATCCAATACTGTGTGTCTGGATTATATCTTTCTAAAGAGCTGGGCAATTGTATCTGGACAGCCTCTAGGGGCTTTGTAGTCAAACCAAACCAAACCAAACCAAACTCACCTTCCTCCCCCAAGTCTGGACCCACCCATGGCACAGGTACTCTTATCCCACTCTGCCACTCAACACACCAATTCGGGAACAGCTGACCTCTCCTCTCACACTTCATCAATGTCTAACTTCTACCCATCTTCCCTCGGAGCTTTCACATTTCTTCACCTCTGCTTTGCACTAGAATCTGGGAACCCTGGAAAACATCCCCACGCTCAGGCTGAACTTCAGACCATGCAAGCCAGGACTCAGAAGTCCTTTAGAGCTTCCAGGTCATTCCAACACAGTCAACCTAGAGGCACTGCACCCGACTGCCCGCAGAGCCCCTCCTCTCACGGCTAACTTCACAGTTCTACTCTCGCGATGCTGAGTGCTCGGGACCACATCTTCTGCCCACCCCAGCACTGGACCCCTTCCTGCCTCTCGTCAGGCTTCCTCCGCTCAGCTCTGGGGTCCGTCAGCTGCTGCCTCCACCCAGCAAGTCTTCCCTGCCTCCCCCATCTAGGGTCAACTAGACATTTCTCCTCTGCTCTACTCCATATGCCACCGTGCTCAGACTCTCAAATTTTCTGTGCCTCTGCCCCGACCCCGTGACAATGCATGTGTCCTCACTCTCAGTTAGCTATCACCTGCACCTGGCATTCTGCTTGGCCTCATGCAAATAAATACTAAATACATATTAGCCAGATAACTTTGCAGAGAAAGGATCTTGGAAAGATAGTGTTTATGCTAAATTACATTAGGATCCATTATTTTTATTTTCAGCAACTTGGTTACCAAATGTAGTTCTCTGATAATTCTGAGGTCATGTGCATGAAAAACTGCTGCAGATTCTTCCATTGGCCTCTTATTTTGTACTAAAATGTCTTTTGAGATTCTTTCAATATTTTTAGAAAAATTGTGGAAAAAAACTGTAAATAAAATACTCTGCCAGATGTGGTAGTGCATGCCTTTAATTCCAGCACTTGGGAAGCAGAGGCAGGTGAATATCTGTGAGTTCAAGGCCAGCCTGGTCTACAAAGTGAGTTCCGAGACAGTCAGGGCTACATAGAGAAATCCTGTCTCAAAAAGGAAAAAAAAAAGAAACAAACTATTCCTATTATTCTTGATTACAGTTATCTTACTTTTCTACGTAACAGCATAACAAAATAAAAGTATCTTTTGCTTTTGAGATATGCATGATTATCTCAAATTATATAAATCAAATTATATCAATCTCAAATTGACCACTAGTCTGTACCCCAAGATTACATTAAGAGAAAAGAGAAGTCCCAAAGATATTTAATCACTTATATCTAAGCCATTAAAATAAGCTTGAAAAGGATACTTCAAAAGAAATACACAAAACAAGTAATGGGGTTTGTGTTCTTTTAATAAACACACTTGCATAGTTATGTTACAATTGTGTAAAAATAAAACAGATCATCTCATGCCAAGCGTGCCAGCATTTGCACAATCTCAATACCTATAACACTATGGTTTCCAAGACACACAAAATAAAAATTTAAGGCAAATACATCACTTTGCAACAATTTAATAATGTATTACATTACAGTAGCATCACAGCAGCATGTAATAATGCCACTCTAGGCAAAGGGTTCTCAGTATTCCCATTAGTTATTTACAAGAATTCATAACTTGGTAAAATTCATTCTAAGAAAACTTGGCAAACAGCTTTGGCCTGGACTTGGCATTTCTTTCTCTGTCTTCCCTCCCCCTAGTCTCTTTCTTTTGAACTCTAGTTTCATATTGTATTTAAAAAGTTACCGTTTTAAGTGTCACATTATTTCAAAATATTCAAAGATTCAGAGAAACTATATAATTGATAGGGTTAATTTAGGTTTCAATTTTCTGAAATAACAGTTCTGGCTGTAGCCTTTCCCCAATCGCTGCTGTCAAGTTCAAGCACGTGTTTTCAAAACACCTGGCACACAGTGTGATCTTAACCAGGCATTTCCTACAAGTTCCAATTGACTCCATTGTATTTCAATTCTTAAATTATACCTCCAATAAACTCTTTCCTTCTAAGCAAAAGAAAGCTGCCTTATATTAAACCGGGAAGGAGCAAACAGACGGCTGGATGAGGTATTGCAGCAGAGTGCATGCACTTATAAGAATGATCTAAATGACTATATGTCATACGATTTCCTTCCTTACAGCTTTCCATCAAATACATGACAAAATACCTACCCAAGTTGTAGCTGGTTAACACAGTAAGTTTACCCTCTAGACTGACATTTACTTTGAATGCTGGGCCAGTGTGTGACTTAATCCACAGGTACCTGATGGACGTATTATTTTCAGATTGGTTATAGATGCTGAGCTCAACCTGAATGCCATTTCTAGTAATCTACTTTAGTGATGGAGAAGGGAAGTGATCTGACCTATAAAAATACTTTTGGAATAATTTATCAGTATAGTAGAAAGCCCAAAATAAAAATTATAAAAGAAAAAAGTGCTTTACAGAACAATGTACTTAATTAGCAGTGCTTGGATTTCTAACCTTGGTTTATACAGCAGCTGTCCTCACTGAACTCCAGGATGTAAAAGCAGAATGTTGAGGAGATAAAAAGCAAGATCAGGTAATCTATACACTGTGGAAAAGTCAGTTTGGAATCAGTCTTTGCACTGTCTCTTAATGACTGCAGGCAATTCTCTTGTCCATCTATAAACTGATATTATTGCTTTCCCATGAATGCCATTTAAAATACTGTCATGATGGCAAATGGTAAAACGGAGGTGGTCTAGAACTCTAACGGAAGTCCCCGCCCCAGGGAGCACACATACTCTCCTGACACTGCAATAGTGTGAAGATTTTCCAATACAGATATCTGAGCTTTGTAAAGTTGTAACTAAACTGTTGGTTCTTTCTCAAGTCATGATTTAGGCAATGTACAATTGTAATAATTCACTCATAATATATAGGCACATTAACATAAATATTGCACAAAATATGCCTTTAAATGAAAGTGAGAGGTATAAAAGCATGTTTCATTTTCTCAAAGAATTCTGAGGAATAAGACTCTGTGATTGTATATACACTTATCTGACATTTCACAAACAGTAGATTGCACTGCAATTTGTAAACATTTTAAATTGCATAAACTGCTCATTGATTTTCAAATATGGTTTAATACTGTATTAAAATTCTTTTTCATTTCAGCTAAGTGCTCTCATACATATTAGTTTATAATAATGTCTATTATGTTTAGAGTGCTTTCCATTCGAGGGAAGAGGTAAAATTCTATGTCAAAGTAGCCAATGTAGAAGAAGACCATTAGCCAGGAAAGTGTAGATGGCAACATCAACATCAACATTCTAGCCTCCGAGAAGCTTCGTGGGCAGAGAGGAATGCTAGCTCTCATGTGCTCTCCCCTTACCATTCTGGGTCCTTGGCTAGAGCCTGCACGCCTGCTTCAGGTCTGGTACAAACTCTTCAAGGATTTCTTATGGTTTGTACTAAATGCATTATGAATGCCAACAGTGTCATTTTGTATCCTAGGGTAAGTAAGTAGTCACCTGACTACAAGAGATAACATAAATTCTACGTTAGAATATATTATAGATATAAGTGTTCTAAGCTAGGGAGGTCTCTCACCTCACAGTCCATGATGGACACTTCCCATTCTTGAAAGCAATCTATGTTTATGTCATCAATAAAGCAGTAACTGTGCTGGAACACAGATCTGCAACCCAGAGCACCTAAGACCCTGATGGGACTGCCCGAGTCCTGCGCTCATCCTTGGGCAGTCGAGGCACACTAGACATACACTACTCTGCACACACTGGCCAGAGCACAGCACTTTCATCCTCTGTGAGACAAGGGAAGTTCCTCCAATGTGACTGCTCCCATTCAGATTACACAGAAATATAGAAAAGATTATTTCCATTCTCAGCCTTCAAACAAACCTAACCACTGGTACTCATAATGGCATATTAGAAAGTAATAAACAGTGCTTATTTGAGGGTAAATCACAGATTGAGCCAATTATGGGCTCTTGTGATTAGATTAGATCAAATATAATAGCAGAACATAAGCAAACATCACCTGAATTCTGTAATGAATATACAATTTGCAACAGCATTGGAGAAGCATGGCAGCCCATTCCAAACCAGACAAAACAGTTTGTGCAAATAGTGGGTCTTTGTGTGTTTGTACTCCCACCATGTAAGGGCAAACTGAATATGCATGCTAATGACCTACAATTGCCAAATTAAAAAAGGAAGAAAAATGCTAAAGGATGCCAGAGTGAACAGCAGGGAAAGCCACACAAAGACCCACTATCCTTGAAATCGTTACAAATAAATGTTAACCGTCAATTAGAAACACAAAGAATAATCACAAGTGGCTCTAACATTCGAACGAAGTAAAGGAACTGTGTAGGAGATATGTGAGCAGGCTGCCTGCCCTGCTCCAGGCTAGAGTCAGACTTGGATAGTGGGTCTCTGGGGTGCTTTCACACTGGAAGACAACACTGGATCCTAAAAAAAGAAAAATGAGGAATAAAATGAACACGATGCAAACTAGGTGGGTGAGAGAAAATCTGACTGACAGTCACATGCAACATCAACTAAACACATTCGAACCACTGAAATCCTCAACCTTCAAAAGTCCCAATTGTGTAATAAAATGAAAACAGTGTTTAGAAGGACAAGAGAAACACAAACGGTAACCTACAGCTTAACCAGCAGCACTACTGCCTCAAAGACTAATAATAACTGATTCACTTCTCAATATCTAAGTAGCTAGAACAACGTTCTCAAATGAATCCCTGGCTCTAAGCATGAAGCATTTCACAGAGCATATCCTAGGGAAACTGTAGGCCTATGTCAACTGATGTTTAGTGAACTTTCATAGCTACTGATACAATGAATTCTGGTCACTGCTGAAAAGCAATTACGACTCTCCAGTTGCTAATCAACAGCTACTGTGAGCAAACCTAACAGACACTCTACAGTTTCCCAGGTGGTTTAAACAGTTGTTTTAGGTAAAACAAACTTTTCAGAGGATCTCTGTGGAAACTGTCTACTGAGAGCTCTTTTATTCCAAGGGTGATGGACCTTTGCCATCCATTTAGGAAAGAAATATTATTTTCAGATGTATTCAAACTACAAAACCCCAGATACCTTAGCCCAAACCAGTGTAGCAGATAAGCTACAGAGACTAACTTCATAACAAAGAGCACTTTGAAACTATTCTTTCTGACCCAGTCCCTTGACTGCTCTACTTCCTCATCTCTAAATAGGTAAGAGAATCAAGAAAGTAACTGGTACCTCCTCCCAACCCCGCCTGCCTCTCTAGCAAACTGTAACTCCTCTCCTCTTGGTCCCAGGCAAATGTCCTTTGAGAAGCCTTCTGCAATGGCATGCCTTCTTCCCCACTCAGACTTAGGGATCTTTCCCAGGCATGTGTTTGTACAATATTCACTATGGCAACGGTTGCATTTATCTGACTGCTTCCAGCTGAAGTCCAAAGCTACTTTAGAGCAAGTACTGTCACTGGAAACTTGAATTCTAAAGCCTGTAAGTATGTGGTGGACACTTACAGAGTACTTATGAAATGAATAAATTTATTGACTGAAGCAAATGAGAACTAAATTTCTTTAAAACTGTGTCGAACAATAATAAATGAAAGACTTCCCTCCTCTTATTTGTCCAAATACTATCATTTCCTTATATTATTTCAGGGACGGCATGACACCAGCTATCTGTAGAGCTGTGCTAACATGCAGCCAATAGCTACAATGGCTGGTTTTAAACTGGATTCCAGCTTATGGTCCTCTGGAATGCTGGAATTCTAGGAGTGTACCATGCCTGGCTTGCCAAAAGTTCCATGTGCAATTTGCCATGTGTCCTTGGATAACTAATTCATGCTTTCTGTATAATCTGGGAACCAAACAAATTTCAAATCCTGTTTCTCTTAAGAATTAGAAACTGGGGGCGTGGCTCAGTGGTAGAGCACCTGCCTACAGTTCATGAGGCTCTAGGTTCAATCAACCCCCAGTACCACCCCAATGCTGCTACTACTGCCGGAGGGAGGAGAGAGGGAGAGGGAGAGAGGAAGTGTGTTACTTGAGCATGGCAGTGCAGGCCTATAATTTTGGTATGCAGAATTAGAAATTGGAAGCAGGAGAATCAGGAATTCAAGGTCATCCTCAGGCACAGAGCAAGTGAAGCCAACCCTGGCTACATAAGACCAGTATGTATATCTTTAAAAAAGCTATCACACAAGCTAGGTTACTTTTCTAGGAGGTTTTTATATTTGAGGTAGATTGCTCCAGAGTAATGGCTTCCTTCTTTTTCTCTCCCTCCTTTGCCCTCTCTCACTCTCCCTCCCCCCCTTTGTATATGTCTGGTGTAATTGAGAAACTGATCTTGATTCATACATATTTTGTGGCATGAGATAGCTCTCTAAGAATTACCTAGTGAGAGTTTTGCAAGCATTTAAAATTGGTTATTTAATTTTTCCAAACTGGATGGTATATAAACACACAGAAAATAAAGGAGGGGATTCCAAAATGAATGGCACCTATACACTAAAAGGATGCATTTAGTCTAGGGAAACTTCGGTACCAGCTACTTTTTATGACTCTGATAAAGAACACTGGGTGCTGGAAGCAGTGGTGGTGGGAAAGGAAGCTGCATTGTTGATGCTGTCACAGCAAGGAACCCACACGAAGGATTACAGAGTTTTATAAAGACAAAAACTAACACTCAAGTCTGAAGCTAGCAGGAAGCATTTATGATAAAGCAGGACAACTTTCAAGCTTGTAAACTGTTATCTTTTGGTTTGTCTTATTTGAAAGATTAATTACATCTGCCGTGAGTGTTAAGATCTGATCCAGAAGAGCAAGGCATGCAATACAGCATACTAAAGATTTCCTATCGAGTGAGAAGTAATTTGATGTTACTCACACTGCTGACTTGGGTCCGAGTCTGTTGTCATCTTAACATAGTTGGAAGGAAAGAGACCAGTCACCCCGTTGATTTCTCCCTGCCACCAGTCAGGATCATCTTTGTTCATGACATTGATCAGCTGTCCCTTGGAGAAATTGAGCTCATCTTCATTATTCGCTACATAGTCATACATAGCGATCACTTGACATACTATCAAAAGAACAGCAAAAGAAAATGTTAATGTATTCCTATGACCGTCAACCCTGTCCCTAGAACTTAAGTGATTATTAAATTCTAAAATTAGGCTAAAAATTTCCTTTATGTGCTCTCTCCCCCAATCTCCTTTCCCAGTCTGTCTCAAGAAACAGAAGCTAAGCAACTGCAGGTAGAAATCCAGGGAACCACTTCTCTTTAGTATGACAGAACAGCAATTTCACATTCTGGAGTATCAGAACTCTGCAGGACGACGGTCCCAGTGGCACGCTGCTCTGAAGCAGAGGACGGGAAAGACAAGTTTTCCATGTCTTTCAAAGAGCTAGCTAATCTAAGACACTCCCCTGCTCTCCCAGTCTTTCAGACGAAATCCCAGGTGACCCACTTTCGTACCAGCGTGAAAGGCAGGTGTGGTCCTCTCACTGCTCGGACCCAGCAGTTTTACATGACTGGCAGGAAACCAGCCCTTCTGTCGTTTTTTCCCTCTGGCCTACAAAATCAGCAAAAGAAATGTGCAATTAAAATAGGAAATTAAAAACAACCACCAAGCTACAACTTTTTTTGTTTGTTTGTTTGGTTTTTGAGACAGGGTTTCTTTGTGTAGCTTTGTGCCTTTCCTGGAACTCGCTTTGTAGACCAGAGATCTGCCTGCCTCTGCCTCCCAAATGTTGGGATTAAAGGCGTGCACTACCACCACCCAGCCCGAGCTACAACTTAAAACAAAAAACCTAGGCTTCCTAAAGACAAGTCAACCTTGCCTATATACTGACCTTAGCACTTGGCTCCTCAGATGGATCTAAATCCTTGCTGTATCATTCCTGGCAAATGTCTTAGTTTATCTAGCATTGTGACTTATGGTTGGTGCTCTGTGTTGTGTTCTATCAGCCCACTCAGATGACAGGGCTGGAGTCATACATATCTTTACCATATGAACAGTCAATTGTACCCATGTGAAAAGCCCCGTTTAAAAACTCCAACACCAGGGCTGCCACAGGCTTCTCTGGCCGGCAATAACTATGTGTTGTCACAAATTATTTCTAGGAAGAGGCAATGCTGTCCTCTGCTCTGATAGAAAGGGACACCATGTCCACTTTGGGAAGCCCTTGCCTCGAAGCCATTGGCTGATTCTAATCTGTACTGTTTCATAGTGACAAACAGTGAGCGCTAACAAGAGTCCTTCTAGTGAATTACGAAAGGTGAGAGCAGTGTTGTGGACTAGTCCTGGAACCTCTGAACTCATCACTGGCCTTTTAGCTCAACGTTAAACAACTGGAAAATTCACTCCACTATGTATCTCAAAGTACTGCTGAAGACACCAGCCATGGAAGTCTCTAGAGAATGGTCCAAGCTAAGAGTTCTCTGGATATTCTGCCCAAATAACACAGTTTAAAGAGGTCTTCCTAGAGCTCCTTGCAAGTTCAAGTCAACTGTTAAGGGTATAGCTCACTTAAAGTACATCCTGGAGCTTCATCCATAATCAGGAAGTCAGTAAAGCACTTCTGGAGGGTCATGTTTCCCGTGGAGGCAGCTCAAAGTGAATCAGAAGGTGGAAATTGTGGGGCTTAGTCAAGAACCTATCAAGTCTGCACATCTCTGTTCATCAGAAATTCCAGGACTACAACGCCAGAACTAAGTTATGCCTAGCCTTCCTGAGCATTTCCACCTCACGGAAACTTACAGAAAGACACCGCTATACCCCTAAAGCGAATTTAGGTCAGGAAGGAAAGATCAGATATGAAAGAAAGCTTTGTCTCTACAAAAACACATGTGCCAACTAGCTGTTAACACTGTTGAGAAAAACTACGCTCATCTATGCCCGCACTGTTTCCTTGCACTGCTGTCTCCGAGGTCTAGGACCTCGGGGTCGGGGCAATGACAGTCCAATGGGGACATTTTCTCAGCACACGGCCAGGTCTTCTCTTTCAAGGGGTACGGCAAGGTGGGTGTCCCAGGCAGAGAGGACGTTATGCTTCTTCCTTTAAGAGAAGGACCTATGGCCTAGTGAGTGATGAGCTGGAAAACATTTACGCTGTTAGAGGACATGATTCTTCACACCGTTACTTACAGGTCAGCTAGACTATGTTGGAAGCAGCAGAAGACCCGAGGGAATATAATGTGTTTAAATGCTAGCGGAGGACCTCTGTGTTACAACTGGGGGTGACGCTGCTTTTTTAACCGAATTTTTACCTGGAAAAGAACGTTACCTGTAGCTCTCCTTGCCACCACCCACTTGTGTTTTTCTTTAAGATTAATATTAGCTGCCCTGGTGCAAGACTGAGCTGCTCAGCCCCGGAAGCAGCATATGCTGAAGTTACTTGAGCGATCTCTGAAAGAAGAAAACAGAACTGTGGATGGCAGACGATGACAGAGCAAACACTAGTCAGTTTTCCAGGTTACTGTTACACATACCAGGTTTTTTGTTTGATGTTCCAGATTTGCCGGCATTCCCAAAATTCTACAAGGAAAAAAAGATGGTTTTTTTGTTTGTTTATTTTTATCGTTTTCAGCAATCCGGGCATGACAATGCAGGTTGACTAAGAATTAAAGATTTCTAACATTCAGAATTCTTGTTTCTTTTAATGAAGACCAAAATGACAGGGAGCTTTGTATTAATCAAATAACTGAGAATCCAATACTGAGAAAGGTCTGCTAACAGGATATTTCCTAAGTCAGTACCTTATATCACACACTTAGATGACAGAAAGAGCTCATTCTACGGAATGTCCCTGACACTAAAGATGGCTGTCTGGAATATATTAGTTTGGTTTTGACTGCTGTCATGACACACCTTAACCAAACGCAACTTGGGGAGGAAGGGTTTATTTCATCTTACACTTCCAGATAAGAGCCCATCAGCATGGGAAGTCAGGGCAGAAACTTGGAGAGGCCACGGAAGGGTGCTACTTACTGGCTTGCCTCTCTAGCCTTCTCAACTTGCTCTCCTATACCAGGACAGCAGTCCAGGGGTGGCCCAACCCATAATGGCCTGCCCCCCAATCATTAATGGAGAAAATGCCTAATAAGCTTGCCTATAGGCTGATCTGACGGGTATTTTCTCAATTGAGGCTCCCTCTCTCAGATGACTGACTAGCCAGTTCATGGGCTATCCTATCCATGAATGGGGTTAGTGTTAATGCTAAGTATATAAAACATGTATATTAGGGGTATGTGAAGGCATATTATATAAGTTTTGTTCTTATTTCCTATAAGGGACCCTGACTCATCCACAGCTCTTGCTGAATAGGAGGCAGTATTTATTTATTTATTATTATATTCTCCCTAAATGATTGAATTTGATTTAAAAATAGAGAATTCCTATCATGGGTAGCAGCTATAACTTGTGTTTGACTTTACAGGATAAACTGGGGATGGAATGTAACTCAATGGTTGAGGGTTTGCCTGTGATTTGTGAGGTCCTGGGCCTACCCCTCGGTACGCAGAATAACGAAGAATCAACTGAACTGATCATATTTATTATTTTTAGGAGTTTGAGTGAAAAAGGGGGAGGGAAGGCGATTCTCTTGTCTCTTGTCTCTTGTCTACACAGCTGCAGTGAAGGCCTGAAGTCAAAGGTAACAATTGTGAGCACGCAGGTGTGACCTCTGCGCAATTACAGACACTCAGCTATTCAGTTTTATAACACTGTTAAGGAATTATGACTGTCCCTATTTTCCAAAGAATGAATCGGAGCAACTGTTCCATGTCACCTAGCCTCAAGTGGCGGAGGCAGGTTCAGCCCAGCAGTCTGGTTGTCAGTGTGTGGTTCACAGATCTCTGCAGTCCCTGGGTGCCCGCCCTTAGGAGCCCATGGAGTGAAAACAACCTTCATGGTAACACTAGAGACTCCTTTTACTGTGCTGACGGTTACAGTGGGGGCAGGGAATGCCAATGACTTAGCAGCATCAAACCATATTAATAATCTGGCACTCACAGTAAACAAAGCCAGTTTCACTTAAAAATGTCCTTGGACAGAAATCTTATTAACTTTTAATCTTTTTGGTGTTGTTTTGTTTTTTTGTTTTGATTTTTTGAGACAGGGTTTCTCTGTGTAACAGTCAGTCCTGGCTGCCTTGGAACTTGCTCTGTAGTCCAGGCTGGCCTTGAACTCACAGAGATCCACCTGCCTCTGCCTCCAGAGTGCTGGGATTAAAGGCGTGTGTGTGCCACCACTGCCTGGCTTCTTAATCTTTTAAAAAAAGGTTTATTTTATTTTATGTGGATGACCCTTTTTTTTGTTTTTTTGAGACAGGGTTTCTCTGTGTAGTTTGGGTGCCTGTCCTGGATCTCGCTAGACCAGGCTGGCCTCAAACTCAGAGATCCACCTGGCTCTGCCTCCAGAGTGCTGGGATTAAAGGTGTGCGCCACCACTGCCCAGCTGTGGATGACTGTTTTCCCGTGTGTGTGTGTGTGTGTGTGTGTGTGTGTGTACATTAAGTACAGGACGGATGTCAATGGAGGTAGAAGAGGGTGTCAGACCCGGAACTGGAGATACAGATGACTGTGAATCACCATGTGGGTGCTGGGAACCGAACTTGGGTCCTCTGCAGGAGCAGCAAGTGTTCTCTCTTACCCATTGAGCCATCTTTCCAACCCCAACTCTTAATCTTGATTATACACCTTTTTTCAGTTGAGACAGGGTCTCACACAGCCCAGGCTAGCCTTGAACTACGCAGCCAAGGAAGACCTTGAACTATTCTGCTGCTGTCTCCTAAATGCTAGGACTGCAGGCTTGTACCACTACACTCTGCCGAGTATACTTCTTTTTCATGAGTGTGACTAAACAGAAGTGTACCTGTAACGTTTCTACTATATACCAGAGATGGTTGTCTCAAGGAAAAGCATTTCTGCGATTAGATGCCTGTGTAGAATATTTCTACTTCAAAGGACAAATAAATACTCAGACTTAGGGTTTAGTAAACATCTTCTCAAAGATAAATTAAGTGAGTCTGCCAAGGAGAACAGCCCACAGGGTTTGCTGCCATGTTAGAACTCAAGCTCCCCTCCCCCACTTAATTCTTGGGATTGGGGATTGAACCTGGGTTTCACACCAGGAGGCAAGGGCTTAACCACCGAGCCAGATCCCATCCCCAATTTACCCCAGATCCCATCCCCAATTTACCGCTTAAAGCCAAACTGAAGTCACAGAACTTTTACTCTTAAATCAGATGCAGTCATTTTAGAGAGAATATAGTTCTAAAAATCCACCCTTTCGACATATGACATGACGCTGTCATCTACTAACGTGCTGGGCCTTATTCATAGCTAGACTATGCCACATGTGCTCCGACAGGCTACAGGTGACAAGTGATGGCATTTACAGATGTTACTGTCTTGATATTACATAATAAAATGTGTCAATACAGGGAATATCGACATACCTCAGTGAACCACTAGTTTCTAAATACCAGTGAATGATGTAAGTAAAGGATCTATTAACTATGCAGAACAGACTAGTGCAAAACTTTTTATATTAAAATGAAAAGAATTTTAATATAAATTAAATACTAATTTATTTTAAAACTATTATTTTATTCAAATAAATATTTAAGAAACTTATAAATTAATTTATTAATCAACACATTATTAATTAATTATTAGATTAATAAATATATTTCAATAAAAAGAAAATTTTATTATTGGTTTATTTATTAATCTTAAATATTAATAAAATTAAAAGAAATTTAAATATGAAAGTATTTTAATATGAAAGCATTCACTGATGTGACTTTACCTTGCTAGAGCTACAACTAATCTGTAACAATTTACTCTGCATCAAATTTTGATGTAGTAGGATCAGACTATCAAGAGACATCTGAAAATAGTAAAGTACTTTTTTTTAATCCTCCTTTCAGTATGAGGTTGTACGTTCTTCACAGATTTCAATCAAAAGAGGGTACCAAATGCACTGAAGCTGAGCTTGGTGATGGACACCTGTAGTATCTTCACTTGGGAGGTCTTACACACAGGAAGATCATCAGATTTGTAGCAAACATAAAGACAGCCTGAGCTATGTTAGACCCCGTGCCTACCCCAGTGATAAATCATTGAACATGTAAAACCAAACTGAATATGGAGACAGACACAGGGTCTGTCCTCATTTATGCCAACAACCATAAAAGGTTTGCAGAAATAAATTATACCCCTCTTCTTCCTGAATAGTTTTTTTTGAAAAATTGAGTTATTTTCACAAAAGTTTCCTATGTTTTCATATAGTGAATTTAATTCTTTAAACTGACTAAATATTAAACTGATTTCAGTTTTCATTTCTAAGCCTGAGGGTTTGTTTCCACAGTACAGCAGAATGGCGGTGTGGAAAGGCAGCGGGAATTCAGGATGTGGAGAGTTAGTGCTGGTGTGGACCACTGTCAGCGGGCCCTTCCTGAGCTCTGCGGACTCTAGAGCCGGGCCTTAGTATTCGTGACACGAGGCTAAGTCCTTTCGACGGCTCGTGCTCCAGTCCATGCATCCTGGGCCCCTTGTCTTCTACCTGGGGCTCCAAAGTAAGTCCTACGTGATCAGAGTTACTCTGAGGGGTTCCTTGTGAGGAAAGTAGCCGGACCCAAACCACAGCTCTCTGTACTGGCCTGAATCTTGATTGGTAACAACCGAATGCTTCTATTTCAGTGCCAAGAGCCTACCTCTTGATCTTTTGGTTTAACATAGTTGGACGGGAAGATTCCAGTTCTCTCTCCAATACTTCCTGTCCACCACTCTCCATCTTTCTGGGTCACCAGTATTTCTTCCCCTTCACTGAAGGTCAAATCTCCAGGCTCGACACTTGAGTATGGATAAAGTGCAATATATTCTGTAGGGAACAAGGAGAGGCAGATGCTCTAGAGAAGTAAAAAAGAAAATGGGCCAGTCTCTAAGACGTAGAGGTTTATGGTAAAAGACCTTGAGTCTTACAAACTGCCAACAAGGTCTTCAGGTAGAAACAGAGCCAAAGCAATCACTTAATAACTGTCCAGGTGAAGGCTAACAGACGTTACCAAGGACCTTACATTTTTTCAATTGCTGTTACTTTGTTAAAGAAAAGAGATCATTGCTGCCCAGCTGCAGGGACAGTGGGGCTGCGGCAATGGCACCGGAGCAGCAATAGTCAGTCTTTCACTTGGTTTGTTTTGTTGTGTTTGAGAGAGTCTCACTATGTAGCCAGCCTTGGCTGGCTTGGAACTCACCTGACCCTGTTTCCCTAGTGCTGAGATTAAAGGTGTGCATACTTTGTCAATTATCTGTTTGGCAACAAAGAATTATCCTAAACTACAAACAAATAGTATCTCTACAAAAAATGGAACCCAGGCTTAATGGGAGTGCTACTTGGTGCTAATGGAGTCCAAACAATCTTTTAAACACACCCTAATCTGTTCTTTCATGTTCTGTACACAGTTACGGAAACTTCAAACACTGCCACAAGGCTCCAGCTCCTAGGATAGTGCTTGGCTCCAAGCAGACGCTAAGTCCGTCTCTGTTACTGAATGACCTCAGGGACAGGTTTGCAGTTTTAGACTGTCTTTGATTCTTGTTCTTATGGTTACTACTACTTCAAAGAAGAAATCTTTTGACTTTTCTATTTCTATGTATATTTGTCACCACAGAATCTGATCTTTTATCAGAAACACACTCTGAAACCTGCCTGTTCTCACTGCCAGAGTCACTCTGCCTGGCTGATTTACTACAGTGGTTACAAGGTCTAAGACGACCACAGTCGGTAAGAGCGCCCAGGCCCCTGACTGCTCTCCTACACGGTGCTGCCGCAGTGCAGCTATGGCACAGCCTCTCAGGGCCAAGTTCCTAAGTTACCGGCTCATGTCTGACTCATTCTCTTCTTTCTGTGAGAAGCCCTTCCCCATCCTTTGTCACTGTACTGGGATGAAAGGCATGCACTATCACACCTGATTATTTTTATCTATTTGTGGGGGGGGGGGGGCAGTATCTGCAGGGGCCAGGAAGGGCACCAGAGCTGTAGTTACAGGTAGTTGTGAGTAGTCTGATATGGGTGCTGAGAACTGAACTCAGATCCATCATCCCAGCCCCTGTGCTGATTTTCTGCAGCACCGACTAAATATGCTAAGGATTTTCAGCCATGTATTTTCTGTATCTTCAATATTCATATGAAGTAAAGAAAAGCAGGGTTTCTTAATTTCAAAAACATCAAAGAACTAGAAATAGAGAAAAAGAACAACGTGTTCAAATACTAACTAAGCTACCTCCCATTTAAAGCAAACTGCCCAAAGCTTACCTTCTCCAGCTGGATAGGCTGTGGAGGTAGGTTTCTTATTTACAGCCGCATACAAAGCTTCTGGCCTAGCAAATTAAATGGAGAAATAAGACACATGCACACACACAGAGGACAGATGCTCACGAAAGGTGAGCTGAAGACTGCAACAGGGTTAGCAGCATCTGGTGTTCCCTCAACTAACCTACCATCTCTGTGCACACACTAGGGATAGTCTTAGATACAGAATCCTCCTAGACTAACAGCTGTCTAATTATAAACCACCACATTTAAAAATAACTTCAATAGAACACAGCTTTCACCTTTATATGGAACTTTTTTCTTTGTCGAATTGTTTTTTTGTTTTTCGAGACAGGGTTTCTCTGTGTAGCTTTGGAGCCTGTCCTGGAACTTGATTTGTAGATCAGACTGGCCTCGAACTCACAGAGATCTGCCTGCTTCTACCTCCCGATTGCTGGGATTAAAGGCATGTGCCACCACCTCCTTTGCCTTTATATGGAATTTAACAGACATCTGCTTACTAGTAAGTGGACAGTGTTCTGAGAAAGCACATACAGAAACTGGCTTGACTTACAGATAAACAAAGTAAATATATTAATGTTATTAATCTGATTAGTTTATTACATCTTAAAATATAATCTTTAAAAAAAAAATCTTGTGATAGGTAAATAGTAATTTCCACTATTGGAAGAACTATCATGTTCAAGATCTAGATACCTAGGGGATGCAGAGGACCCCCAGGACCTGTACTGAATTACGAAGTGGAACAGAGGGAACGCTACTCAGCCTCACAATAGGAGTGTCTTGCTTAATGCTAATGTCCCCATTAATGCAGGCTTCGCTGGTCCTTTTTCTGTGGCTTGTGTTTTGTTTGTTTTGAGACAAGGTCTTCTATGTTGCCCATGCTGGTTTTTGAACTTGAAAGATCAAGTTCATTCAAGGCAATCCTCCTGCCTCAACTTCAAAGTTGCTGAACCTATAGGCATGTTTACCCACACCCAGCTCTACCGCAGGCTTTTAAGTAACATGACTTATCTCTTAGAAAGGATCAGTAATTGAACAGAAATTTAGGGAGGAAACAGCCTCTAAAACATTTAAACTTAACCTACTTTTTGCTTAAGCTTTCTTCTCTGTAGTATGCTATAGAAATAATACAGTAATTGCTATAAAGGGCCTAGCATGAAGATGCTAGGTATGTACTGTGACCTTTACTACTTCCTCTTTCCAAAATTCCTGGCCAACCTGAGAAGCTAATTTCTACATCTGAACTAAATACTAGTAAGTGCACTTGCAGCACTCAAGAGTCTTACCGTTTGTCTAGTTTAATTCCTTTATCTAATCAGAAATCTGAAGATAAAATATGCTGGAGAACTAGTGGAATTAGGACATAAGCTTGATTCCAAGACCGGGACCCTGCCCTCTTGGACTGCTCCTTTCAGGCCCTTCCCCGTGGGTCACAAGGGACGGTTACCCACAGCTAACAGTGGTGCTCGCTCCCACGTCAGAGCCAGCTGCCAACCTGACGGCCGCACAGACTGAAGAGCTCAGTCAAGCGGGTTTTGGTTTTGTGTATCTGCAATTTCATTCATTTGTTCACTCACTCTCTCCTGTCCTCATTCATTAAGTTTCCTCATTCATTAAGTTACGATGATTCGGCAGCTACTATGTATCAGTCTCAGAGTAGGTATGAAAAAACGGACCAAAGGAGACAGAATAGCTTCATGAGCTTATGACTTCATTAGGAATACAGGTTAAAAAAAAAAAAGAAAAAAAGGCCAATAACTATGAAGACATGTGCTATGAACAACAGAGAGGTTATGTTTAAAGAGCCCTGGAGGTCCAGGCATGGCAATGCTCCAGCTTGAAAGGCCAAGACCTCAGTAAAGAATCCTTTAAATATTGAAAAATTTCAGTAAACAATGCTTCAAATAAAATTAAAAGTAATCTTTTTCTAACTGGTTTTATGGTAAAAAGAAAAAAAAAACCATGAAGAAATGGAGTATTTTGAAAACATCCCAAATTCGAAATGGTTAGAAAGAAAGATACTACAACAGATAGGAACACGTGAAGTGATGTTTTCCATGTTAGGAACCAGCCTCTGGCACTCAAACCCCCACCCCCACCCCCACCCCCCACGTAAATACACAGAGGTGCTTACTCCTCTCGCTTGACTTCACTCCCGGGAAGGATCTTGACATAGGATTTGGGGAACCATCCTCTTCCTCCGTGCACCTCCCCAAACCACCAATTTTCTTGCTGCTCCAGGACAGTAATAACGTCGTGCTTCGAGAAGTTCAAGTGGTTCTCCTTCTTTGCCGTCCAAGAACAAAGGGCCTGAGCTTTCAGGTTTTCTACAGCCTGCCCCTAGGATACAAAGCCACCAAAACTTAAAAACAGATCATGGTAATCATGATTTCTAATTCCTAGAGTATAAGAGAGAGCATATCAATGCATGAACTTAAAATGGCATCCCACACACAGCCCTGGGAGTAGCTTTCTTGAGCATCCCACCATTCAAGGACATGTCATCACAGATACTGATGAAGTGCATACTCATGGAAGTATTTTAAATCCATCAAATGACATTTAAAAAGGAGTTACTGCAATTTTTTTCTCTCCTTCAGCTTCCAATGGCTTCTAGCTGCTGTTGGTAACCCCCCTCCCCAAGGACTAGAGACCTGGTCACACTCAGCATCTCCCCTGCTCCCTTCACAGGTAAGTAAACTCTTCACTCACTCTGTACTCTGCCTTCTCACTTCCCACCAGCAGGAACGCCGAGTCCCTCTCGGCTGACTCGCCTGTTTCCACCTCCCACCTTGCCACAGCAGTAAGTGCACCTGATGCATCAAGCTTTCCCATGGGTTCCAGCGGCACGAATGCAGCCGTGGAGCTGATGCACCAGGTGCTTTACTCACTGCGCCATCAACCTGGCCTCAGTGGAATAAGTGTGAGCTTCTCTCAAAATCTTCCTGCGGTTTTCACTGCCCAACTGTCTAGTACTAAATAACTACTTTACTGAAAAACCCTAACCTCTCTAACTGCTTATCATAAAATGTATTTGTTGGTTAATATTTTAATGACTGAGACAGAGTCTTGCTTATGCAGCTCAGGCTAGCCTTAAATGCTTTATGTAGCCAAGGATGGCTTGAAAATAACAGTCCTTCTAGCTCAGCCTCCTAAGTGCTGGTGGTATACACCACCACCATGCCTGGATCAACCAGACTTCTTCACCCTTTTCTCAAGAGTTGTGTAATCTCACCACACCATACACAAGCCCATTTCTTCCAACACCTCTAACTATGTGCCTCAGTGACCTCCTCACACTGCTCTTCCACTAGAGAAACTTCTAGGTCTGGTGAAGGCTTGCTTCTGTCTGAGGGTCCAACTCAAATATTTTCCCTTCAGGAAGCATGCTCTAATTCTCACAGATTGGCTGAAATGTTCTCTCTTCTCTAAGCTCTCAGAACTTTGCAGATGTATTTATTACAACATTTCTCACACTTCACAGTTACATGTATGCATGGTTTCTTTATTAGGTTATACACTATTTAATGGCAGAGTTTTTGTTAACATATGTTTGAATTTTTAGCACATAATAAAATGCTGGCAATTATAACCATGTGCTAAGGATTTCTAAGTGAAGACTGCATTTCAGGCTTTACTGTGATGAAGTCTGCCGTCTCTTTTTAGTAATATTAATGTAGTATCCAAGTACATATACCAAAGTCTCAAGGTTCCCAGACAAGAAAAAACAATGCCCCTCCCCAGCACAATCCTTATGGGACTGAACTGTTGAGCAAATACTTAAACTGTAACTGAATGCTACAGGCTCTGCTTACATGAAGGAAAGATGGGTGCCTCTGTAGGGAATCCAAAGCAAAGTCAAGAAGACAGCACCCAGAACTACAGGTAACTTACCTGTCCATGGATGGGGGACACGGATCCAGGGGACACAGTGCGAGTAAAAGCTGACTTTTGTTGCCATGATGTGTTAACAGTAAGGTTTGAGAAAGATACATTTTGATAATCAGTCACTGATGCTGGTTGATTTGAACAAAGTGGTCTGCAAATGTAAAACTTTAAATAAGTATACATAGTTGTTTAGAACCTAATGGAGTACTGTCAGCCTACCCACATGCCTAGTATACACAGGCTTTAAACAGGTCTTGTAGACAAAATGAACTTAGGCACTAGGAGGTCATTCATTTACTAAATTTCAGTATTAAAATGGGAACAAAAGGCATTGTTGGAAGAGCCAGCCCAGATGAAAACTGTGATCAAGAATCAGGCTGAGCCGGGCGGTGGTGGCGCACGCCTTTAATCCCAGCACTCGGGAGGCAGAGGCCGGCGGATCTCTGTGAGTTCGAGGCCAGCCTGGGCTACCAAGTGAGTCCCAGGAAAGGCGCAAAGCTACACAGAGAAACCCTGTCTCGAAAAACCAAAAAAAAAAAAAAAAAAAAAAAAAGAATCAGGCTGACACAGCTATGCATTAGTAGTCACACACTGGCGAGCTAGAGGAATTCCACTGTTAGCTCACAACTCACTGGGAGGAAGTTGAGGTAGCAGAGAGAGATACTGTAGGAGGAAGTAAGGCCTTCTTAGGAGATGGAGCTTTTTCACTGGACGGCATTTTTTCTACATAGTTGCATGGAAACCAGCCAAACTTTCCCTGAAAGCTGCCATAAAGCCAACCAGGCTCTCCTACAGTCTTTTCATCAACCTATGGAAGAAAAAAAAAGTACAGTGCTTATTCTCAGATTCAGAATTAAGCCCATCTGAAATAAAAAAGGTACTTCCTGTAAATTATTACATTACTATTTCTTGACATAGACAAATTATCTTTTAAAATAATATCAAAATTAATGCATGAGGCCAGGTGTGATTGCGCACACCTTTAATCCCAACATTCAAGAGGCAGAAGCAGATGGATCTCTGTGAGTTTGAGGCCAGCCTGGTCTACATAGCAAGTTCCAGGCCAGTCAAGACTTATATAGTGAAACACAGTCTCAAAACAACAACAACAAAATAACACAAAGTTAATACATGAAAATAAGTTACAACAAAAGCAGAATTATATAGCGTTTACAATGGAAAAAAATTCTTCCCCTACTACATATATATGTATTTTTTAAAATAGAACTCACAAAGCCCTGGTTGGCCTTAAACTTGCAGCATTCTCCTGTCCTGGACTCCCATGTGCTGGGGTCACAGTTCTGAGCCACGAGGTCTAGCTGCCAGTACTATTTACAACACTGCTTCTTGGGTTTGTTTTCAGTCTTTAGACATTATCTATTGGGTTTTGGTTACAAAAAAATAAAGATTCACCTCTCTTTCACTATACTTTCTTACTCTATCTGTATTGTTATATAATTTTTATTTAAGTATAATTAACATTTATGTGACATCTATGACAATCTCTCACATCTGACTTATATACTTCCTTTCTTGTAAACTTTCAATATCACTGAACTGGAAAATCCTCTGGGTACGGTTTTCTTTTCTTTTTTAAAATTCATTTATTATGTATACAGCAGGTATGACCAGAAGAGGGCACCAGATCCCATTACAGATGGTTGTCAGCCACCATATGGTTGCTGGGAATTGAACTCAGGACCTCTGGAAGAGCAGTCAGTGCTCTTAACCTCTAAGCCATCTCTCCAGCCCCGCCCCCCCCTTTTAATGAATTGTTTTATTCGAACATTTTGAAGTCTTAGGGACAGCCAGTACCCTCCTCACCACAATGCTCTACTCTCCCTCCACCCGGGGTCCGGTTTTCTAAGTGGTAAAACCAGTTTCTTTTTTCCCTTTGGTACCGGAGCCTCCATCTCACCATGCCTCCCGCCCTTCTTCCTGGTTACTACCTTACACACAGCGGGAGCCTCCACGTTTGCTCTTGGTCTCCTTGCCTCACGCTCTGCACTGCCTGCACAGGCCCACCTGCTCCTAGAGCTTGGCCAGTGCCCTCACAGAACAGCCCTCAAGCTCTCCTCTCAGGAGGGACTTCTTTTCCAAAGGTACAATCCTACACTTTAACTCCTAGCACAAGCTCTTCAACTAGACATCCACTGGGAACACCCAACTGGAGTCTAAGATTGAGGCCCTCTGCCTGGCCCTAGGCCTATGCTCTCCAGCTTGCTATTGTTCTTTTTTTAATGGTGGAAAGAAGTGTATATTTAGAATTAGCCGGCGAGACTCAGTTCAGATGACCCCAATGTTGTTGACATATCCAGAGCACCATAATGAGGAGCCAGCTGAACACAGGCCTTCTCTCCATCAAGCCTTAGGAGGGTGTTGACTTTGGCCACATCAATGTCATAGTTTCTTCACGGTCTGTTTGATCTGGTGCTTGTTGGCCTTGACATCCACAGTGAACACAAGTGTATTGCCTTGCCTTCTTCATGGCTGACTCAGTGGTCAGGGGGAATCTGGTGATGGCACAGTGGCCAAGCTTGTTTCTCCTGGGTGCACTCTTTTGAGGATATTTCAGCTGCCTCCAGAGCGGCAGGGTCCTGGGTCCTGGAAAGTGTGTGACATGTGGATTTTCTTGTTTGTGCCGTGGATGCCTTTCAGCACGGCCTTCTTGGCTTTCAAGGCCTTCACTCTGACTTGGGCAGGGGCTTCCTTCTCGGCCTTCGGCACTGTCTTCAGTTGCTATTGTTCTTATCACTAAAGACTTAAACCCCTAAACAAAAGTCTGTGGCTCTTATCTCCACAATGCGTTGATAGCCAAACTGTTGACTTGGTCACTGAACAGTTCTTATTCTTTTATAAGGTATCCATCACCCCCATCCTCCATTAGCAAACAGCAGCCTTTTTTTGTATAACATCCATCATTATAATCTTTACTCCCAGTCAGATTGAATTAAACTGCTCCCATAGAAATTGTCAGAGTCAACATGACCACACTGTACTATTTCTGTAGACATTTCCCTGGTACTGCCATCATCAGCATCACTGTATTACTCGTATCTCTTCTAGCTGTCTGAGTCTTCATCAGCTCCAGCTAGCACGACACACTTCTTACTTCAAGCAATAAATGACTATGCCAAGCGTCTCACAGCTTTATTTTCTAAACCTTTCTACCACATGCTTTTCAGCTGACACTGTTACATTCGTCAAAGCACACAGGATCCCTTAGAATTCTAAAGTTAACATACAAAACAGTGGGTTTAAGCATGGATTGCCATGCAATGTCATCCACTACATTCTATTCATTTCCATCCCCCTGGGTTCTGTCTACTTCTACTGGTTCCTTCCTTACCTCAACAATTTTTAAAAACTGCTTCTTGAGATGTAATTAACATAAATTTCATATCAAAAGTGTTAATGTAATGTTTTGGCATATTTATATGCCTTTCAAGATAATAAGGTATCCATCACCCCCAGCTCTCCTTCCTGCCCTTCAGACCTCCTGAGAAATACTGGCCTGTTTTACATTACTATACATAGTCTGCATTTTCTATGAATAAAATTGTGCATTATTTTTGTTATTTTGTTTGCCTTCTTACATGTACATATTCCATCCACGTTGGAATATGAGTGCTATTCCTCTTTATTGGTAGTTATTTGCACATATCATAATTTGTTCATGCTTTCCTACTGATGGACATCTGAATTGTTTCAAGTGTTTAGCTATTATAAAGAAGGATGCTGTGGACATCTGTGTTCACATGGATGTGCATTTTCTAGTTTCTGAGGTAGATCCTTAAGAGTAGAATGACCAGGTCATAGTAGATGTATATTTCACTTTTTTATTTTAATAATGGCTTATTGAGTATTATTGAGTATATATCTTGATATCACTCAGAGACTAAAATCCGAGTTGGTGACTTTTAAAGCCTGTTCTTTTCCAATATGTCATATTACCTTTATCAACACGATTCTCTATGTATTTTTTTATTTATCTATCTCACATGGGTTATAATAATACAACAAAGACCATTTGTTCCAAGGAACAAATGGCCCAAATTCAGTCAAGATTGCAGAACTTAACTTTACCTCTTTTAACAGTTGCTAGAAAATAATCAGTCTCTTAAAATTCTACCGTTCAATTATTAAAACACTGCAAGTGGTGTGTCCTTCATGATGTGAACTGGTAAGACACAGTGGAAAGAACACTGGACTCAGAACCAAAAGACATACTTTCATTCTGCTCTGTTACGGCAACACTGACAGTTATAATTTGTCTCAGAGCAAGTTTTTCCTTTTTGGTAGTAATAACTACCCTGTAAGGCTCCGAGAGATGCTGCAAGGGCTAATGTTTAAAAAATATTTTTAGAAGTATGTAAAAACTAAAGAAAACAGCACAATGCATTGCAATTAGCTTACTCATGAACAGAGAAGGCTTCATTTCTTACCTGAATTATATCCCCGGAATTAAAACTCATCTCATCATGGTTCCGTGCTTCAAAGGGGTACAATGCTCTGTAATTCACCAAAGCACTGGCTGTCCCACCTGAAGAAAAGATAATCCCATCATTTGCCACTTTTGAGTAGACACATCTTTACTACGACTCAACAAAGAGCTCTTAAAATCTACACTAAAAAAACGAGCACCGAACAGTGCAATGAAAATCTGCTTGCCTTAGACTTGTTAGGGTTTAACTACCTTGACTAGGTGAGAGTCGAAATAAAGCAAAGAAGAATGTTCATCCTAAGTGAGGTAGGAGGCAGCTAAACAAAGTGATGCCTCAGAGGCTGAGACAGGCACACAGACCTAGGGGAAGGTGTGAGAGTCGGGCGGATCAAGCTGTGGACAGTGGCAGGCATCTACTCAGGGGCAAGACACGATCAGATGGGTGGAGATGACTGTGGCAGAGATGGAATGGCCACAAGAGAAGCACAAACGAGACTAGCGGGCAAACAGGAGGTGAAGGGACATCCACAGACTCACTAGTTCGTTCTAAAGGGGAAACAGAAGGACTCACAAAGGGAAAATACATCGGGCTTGACAAGTTTAAACACACTTCGTTAAAAATGTGAGCACACTGTATCACTATCAGGAATGTTGAAGCTTACTCATCTAAAAGTAGACATACTTCTGGAGGAGGACAGGAATGGACTCCGAGCTGTTTAAGGAAGTATGCCTTCTGAGAAAAGTTCAATGTAAAAAGACTTAAAATTTTACTGTTGTTTCACTCAAATACGTGGCTAAACTATACTGGTTAACTAAAGTAAATATTTAAGATTATGTCAATTCTACAAACTGTAGCAGCTATAACTTTATGTTATCAATGAAATGACCCTTTGTCCTGTTGAGGTTTCTCCTCAGTCAGTGTGCGCATGTCCGTGCACTTTCACCCACACCTGACCGACAGGCTCTGACTGCAGATGAGCGTCTGTCTGTCTGTCTGCTGTCACTGCTGTCCCGAGCACATCTACCCTTACCCTCACTTGGTTTTGCCTCAGCTTTTCGCTCCTCTTCTTGAGCTTTCTCCTGAGATTTTTCTTCCTGAAGTCGCTTTTGTTTTTCTTCTTCTTCCTTTCGAATACTTTCTCTCCACAAGTTCTCTTTTCCTTGCTTTGCTTTCCTTTAAATAAGAGAAATGAAGACTTTACATAACGTCCAAATATGTGGTATACCAAAACCGAACCAAACCAACACGCATGCTGGAAGATCTGCTTCCCACTGGCTGGAGAACTAGCAAGATGGACTAGAGGGACTGAAAAGGGGGGCTGAGGGGGGAAAGGGGGCTGAGGAAGGGGAAAGGGGGGCTGAGGGGGAAAGGGGACTGGGGGGGAAAAGGGGGGCTGAGGGGGAAAAGGGGGCTGGGGGGAAAGGGGGGCTGAGGGGGGGAAAGGGGGACTGAGGGGGAAAAGGGGGGCTGAGGGGGGGAAAGGGGGACTGAGGAGGGAAAGGGGGGCTGAGGAGGGAAAGGGGGACTGAGGGGGGAAAGGGGGGTTGAGGGGGGAAAGGGGACTGGGGGGGAAAGGGGACTGGGGGGGAAAGGGGGCTGAGGGGGGAGGGGGGCTGAGGGGGGAGGGGGGCTGAGGGGGGAAAGCAGGGCTGAGGGCTGAAGGGGAATAGCCAGAGAAACCTCCAACTAAGGTGAGCTGGGGAGTACAACTGACAGCTCTCCAGGCCTCAAAGTCCCTCCACACCCAAGACAAAGGTAGAAAGGGATCCATTCAGCAAATCGAAAACTTTTTCCTGCCTGGACTCTTCACAAGGACTCCTGTGGCCTTAGCATTATCAAGAGCAGCAGAGACTCCGGCCAGATAGATCCCTGCACCTAGCTTTCTTTCAGCGTTTTTCAAACCCTTCAGCCTCCATCCTATCACGTCACACCTCCTTTAGAAGCTCTGCACAACTTGGGTGAAATCTGGGTATTGGGATAATGAACCAGGAGCATGAGGTAAAGGCATCTTAAGAGCCTTCCACTTTTTTAATTACCCAGAATTTCCAAATTTCTTCAGCAATTAAAGCTGAAATAAGCCAAATAATAAGTCTCAAAATAAGCTATGGTTGCCATTTTGATTGACGTATAATGTTGTAGAATCCCAGAGATCTATCCGGCCACAATCTCTGCTACTCTGAAAGAGCTGAGGCTTAGGGAAGATACTAAACATAGCAGTGGCAACTCTTTCTCTGAATGAGGACATAAAAACAGATGTGAGAGAGCCAGATAATATATATTCCTTCTGATACTCCACTGTAATATGTCATAGAAACACGCCAGAAGTGGAGGGAAAATGCTGGCGTCTGAGTGTAGAGACTTTCTGAGGTGGTAATACAAAAAGTAAATCATCTTTCTAGACGCATTCTCTCCTATTCACAGCTGTGAATTAATGCCATAGACAGGAACTAGATGGGACCAAGCCAGGGATGACCTATTGACCTTGATTTGATTACCACAGCATCATAACTCCAGAAAATTCATTAAATTCTGGTAAATCTTCTTAGGCAAGCTAGTGAGTTAAAAACTAGTCCAGAGCCAGGTGATACCTCTTCTACCCTGTGAAAATCTATTACCGAAGACCACACCTAGACAAAAGGACAAGAAACCAAGCTACCGTACTAACACGAAGCTCTGGACTGCTAAGATCTACATTCCTGTGTTCTCTTTAACTTCTTCAGTTTACCACAGCAGGACAATACACAAAGATGAACTAGATGAAAATGTCTTACTAATAAGAACTGTAAGCCAGAAAGGAACTGCGAGACGACCGTTATCAAGGGCTGCATGTGTCAACAGAAAGGCCATCCAATGACTGTGTGACTACTGCACAGATCCCTTGTGGATGTTAAGTGGCACAAGGTAAGTGTCAAATGAAGAACTTCACTGTCCTATTATTCTTTTTAAAAAATGCATATATTTATGTGCTCATGCCTATATGTATACGCCTGTATGCATGTGTGCTCACACATTTATGTGCACAGGTGCTCATGCTTGTGTGTGTGTGCTCATGCTTGTGTATGTGTGCTCATGCACGTGTGTGCTCAGGTGCTCATGCCTGTATGTGTGCATGTAGGAGCCAGACGACAACTTTAGGTATCATTCTCAAAAACCCTGGCCACCTCTTTTAATCCAGTGCCTTTCACTGGCCTGGAATTCCCTCATTAGGCTAGACTGGCTGGCCAGTGAGTTGGAACTTCATGCCCTCACCATATTTTCACATGGGTTCTGGGGATCACACTTAGGTTATCATACTTGCAAGGCAAGCCCTTTACTGACTGAGGCCCTTCCTTCCGTATTATTCTGCTGTCTCTGGCTAGGAGACCGTGGATACAGGGCACTTGGAATAAATGATAGTAAAGCTGGGTTTAACTATCTGAACCCACGACTGGATATATGAGGAATTCAGGAGGAGGAGGAACCCTGCGTGGATCTGCACTGCATCCAGAAGCTGTCACTCCACTCCATGTACTGGCACTGGTCACTTTGGAGCCACCAGGGAAGGGGCTCAGTAGGGGATGGGCTTCTTCCCTCCCAGCGTCTGCTGGCTCTTCCTCAGCGTAGCCTGTCTGCTCTTTACTAGAGCAGAGAAAGACTGGCTCATTAGTATCTGTTCACCAATTATACTCATTTCCGACATGACAGAACTTGGGAGAAACAAAGGATTTTACTGACAAAAGCCAAGAAACAAAAGCCAAACAAGCCACACATGGTTTCTAGGGGAAAGGCCGGTGCTTCAGATGCGTGCCCCTCCCCCACGGGGACGGCTGGTTAGTGCATCTCAATGGCATAAAGGCAACTACAGCAGCAGCACGTGATAGTCTTTTCAGAGAGTAAAATCACTTCATGCTTTTAAAATGATGTTTCAGGGAACACACAGATGTACTAGAGAGACAGAGAACTAATGAGAGTTTATTATGTGCAATGTGCAAGATATATGCAATTCCAGCTGCATTATTTATTTAATGCCTACAATTATCTATGAGGTAAACACTGTTTTTTGCAAAAGGAGAAACTGAGGTTTAGAAAGATAAATGGTCTTATTAACCAGGGTCCCTCAGAGAGTAAATGAAAGATCAAGAATCCAATCCAGGTCTGACTCCTATGTCCTTAGCTTTCACAAACAGGCCATAAAAATTGGTTAATGAAAACTCAATACCTAAAAGGGGAATTGAATTTATAAAATTTAGAATCTGATTAGTATCTAGAAATAATCCTTTAATTCCCCTTAAATTTTCATAAACAAAAGCAATGTGCAACAAAGCTAGAATTTTTTTTCTTTTTTAAAGGCAGGGTTTCTCTGTGTAGCCCTGGCTGTCCTGGAACTCACTCTGTAGACCAGGCTGGCCTTGAACTCACAGAGAGCCGCCTGCTTCCTGAGTGCCGGGACTAAAGGCCTGCGCCACCATGGCCTGGCAGAATTTTAACAGTAACACAGTACAACACATTCAGCAGTTGTATTAATTACCTTGCAGCCTCATCTTCTAGTTTCTTTTTCTGTATTTGCTCTAATCTTTTTCTTTCAATTTCCTTCAATTTGTCACGTTTGATTTTATGAAGTTGTTCGAGGGCTAACTGCTGTGTATTATAGCTTTCTCTCAGTTCCTAAGGATAAAATATAAATAAATCAATACTTAACTATTTTAATCATATTTAATAATGTAGCATCTGCATTAAAAATTCTAAGACACATACATATAATTAAATTTAAAAGATCTGAAGGTTTAAAAATATCTACTTAAATGATATAAAAATTTTAATACAGTAAGTACTTCATGCACCTACTAAGACAAACACATGCTATATTCACCTATTTCCACATCAGTTCATCTATAAAGGACAAAGAATATTTAATAAACCAATTATTCGAAGGGCTATTTTCAACAGAAAATGAAATTAATTTAAATATGGAAAACAATTTGCTTGTAATAACATTTAAAAAATTCTGTAAAATGTGTATGTGTGTATGTGTGTGTGTGTGTGTGTGTGTGTGTGTGTGTGTGTACATAGGCCAGAGGTCGAGGTCAAAGGTCAACCTTGAGTGTCATTCCTCAGGTACCAAACTCTTTGTGTTTTGAGACAGACTCTCTCTCACTGGCCTGAAACTTGCCTAATACTGTGGGCTGGCTGGCCTCAGGGATCTGTCTGTGTCCACCTTCCCAGTGCTAGGTTCACAAGCATACACAATGAACTTTTTATGTGTGGTTTTGGCAGGTCTCGGTGTTCCTTGTATTTCCATTGAGAAGCAATCATTTACTCTTGGTCTAAATGATCACTGCACTGCATTTCCCTGCTCAGAATGACTACTCAAAGGACATGAATATGATCCAAGCTGGGTCAGAATCTTTTCTGGGGATATAGATACCTTGACGAGGTGTTATAAAGAGAAACTCTCTGGCTCATTAAACTTAGATGAACTCAATCTGGCTCCTTTAGTACCAGGTGAGACCAGGAGTGACATAGAACAGAGAGGTAAAGATTAGAGGCAGAGGTAGGGCAGGGACTAGGGGAGCTGATCTTCACCTCCACTGCTCAACATTGTAGGGACCACTGTGCTGTCCACCCATTCAACCTGGGTTCTTGAATTGGCTTTCTTTCTCTTGGAATCTACAGTAAACAAGAGTGTGGGGGAAAAGGCTGAAGGAAAGAGAAAACTAACACTAACCAACCAAACAACAAAAAACCAAAACTAAACAGAGGAAGAGAAGGGAAAAACCTAAAATAATCACAAGAAATGTAAGGACAAAGGAAGGAGCTAGACAATATTTAAATACATTTTAGTTTCAGCGTATGGTGTCCCCTCACCCTCCTAGTCAGCAGAGCAGCTACCTCTGTGAAGGGCTGGGGGAGACGAGCCAACCTATGTATTTTCAGAAACAAGCTATGTCAGAGGTAAACTGACTGTCCTGGAGGTCTGGCCTAAGGGTACTGTGGTGACTGAGATTGTTAGAACAGGTTAAGTCTCTTCCATGGTTTGATTTCTTATTTTTGCCTCTAAGTTCTATTGAAGAGCAAAGACCACGTGAGTACAAGAAGCAGCAGGCTGATTTAGGTTAAGAAGCATGCCTCTAAGAGAGTTCATCAAAGTTTGAGTAAAGTTCTGTCAATAATGACTCGCATTATCTCAGGAAAGTTTTACCATTTCCTGGTATGTCTCACAGAACTGCTGGGAGGGTAAAATGAGTTAATCCAGGCAAAGTGCTTATAGCATTGCAAGCTACATAGTTAGACTCCCAATAAATATCAGCTATTGGTGGCAGGAGCCAGGACTAAGGAGAATACTACATTTTGAGAATGTGAAGAGCAATCAAATTAATGTCCAATTTTAGCCTGTGTAACATTAGCCCTCCAATTTATCCTTTAAGATTGAGCTGCAGTAACTTTCCAAGGAGGTTTTATTTCAAGCCTGGAGTCCTTGAAATGGGCCTTCTTCCAATGGCTGACTCAGGACAAAAAGTCTACTAACTGGGACCTCTCCCAGCAAAAGCTGAGTAATTCTTGCAGTTTCAAGTTCTGTCAAGAACTAGAAGTTGAATATGATATAAAAACTACTCATTTACAAGTACAGGAACACTGTCAAAGAACCAGAGATGTCAGGAGCCCGGAGGGAGGAAGCCTGAGAGAGGTGAAGGACACCACCCACCGGACCCCAGCGCTTTCTCCTTCCAGGCACTCACCCATCTGAGAAGCTGAGAGAAAGCAGGCTATGGAGTTAAGCAGAGCAGCTACCTCTGTGAAGGACTGGGGGAGACGAGCTGGAATTCCTTCTGAAGAGGACACATTTTGAATGTCTATCATGGGCACCTCAGGATTAGGGAGTAAGTAAGGGGCTCATGGTTCTGGAGAGCCATCATGGTATGGAGCATGAAGTAGGCAAGCTTGTGCAGTAGCTGAGAACATACATCTGCCCCACAAGTGTGGGGCAGAGAGAGAGCTAACTGGGAATGATCTAGGCTTCTGGAATGTCAAAGCCCACCCCCCAGTGACACACCTCCTCCAACATGGCCATACCTCCTAATGCTTTCCAAACAGATCTACCAACTGATGACCAAGTAAGTATTCAAATCTAGGAGCCTGTGAGGGCCATTCTCATTCAAACCACTACAGAAGCACACCAGTCTCACCTTGAACAGCTCAGTCAGTAACTGACTGAAGGTGATTTATCCCATTTGTTTGCCAGAAGCAAAAGAAAATTGCCTCTGGAAAGAAGATGACTTCATTTACCAAATTACAAGTGAATATCCAAATTATTTCTGTGATTTTTTTCATATAAAAAGCTTGGATTTTAGAATTCAACAACAACAACAAAATTCTGAAGAATACCAGAAGTCAGTGCCATGCATTCAGAAATCAGGAAAAGGGCTGGAGAGACAGCTCAGCAGTTAAGGCTGCTCTTCCAGAAGACTTGGGTTTGATCCCCAGCACCAACACTGTAGCTCACAACAATCTGTAATTCCAATCTCAGAGGATCTGACACCTGCTTCTGGCCTTTGCAGGCACTGGGCATGCACATGGTATACAGACATACAAGCAGGCAATTAATATAAATCAAGTCTGCAAATTGTAATCTCCAGGATACCTACTACCAGAAAAGTAAAAGACGGCATAGCTAGGTTAGAGAGAAGGAAGGAAGAAGGAAGGAAGTTCCTATCCCTCCCTGAAAGGCCTAGATCTTGCAGTCCTCCTGCCTTACCCTGTTACAGATTGCTCGGGAGGGTGGATGTAGCCACTGTTAAGCTGCCATAGCTTAAGTAAATAACTCCCTAACCATGCTCAGGCAGAATCCTAACTAAATGAAGTAAATTTCCAAAAAATGAAGGAGGAGGACTTTTTAGGAAGGAGAGGGTATTAAGTGGGAGGGACTGTGCTCAAATTATATTAAATATGTGAATGAAGCTGTGAAGGAAGAAGGAGGGAGGGAGAGCAGGAAGGGGGAGGGAGGGAAGGAAGGGAATAAAAGTATATGTACTAAAAAAGGGCAAGGTGAGAAAGAGAAATACAAAATAAGTGAGGCAAAATAAATAACAGATGAAAAACAATGACAGTTCACAGTCCAAATTTGTCAATAAGTATATTAAACAGACCGACTACTCCATTCAAATATAAACTGTACCAAGTGAGCAATCTCCCCAGTTCCCCCACTCCATTTTTCTTTCTTTTTTTCCGAGACAGGCTCTTACCATGTAGAGACTGTATTCAAACTGGACTCAAAGGCACCTGTGTGCCAGGGTGGCCTAGATCTTGTAGTCCTCCTGCCTTAGCCTCCCAGTGCTGGGATTGGAGGAAAAGAACTAGTCCTAAAGCAAGAAGCCTCCCTAGAGGAACCCAGCATGATAAATGGACCCACCACATAAACTACAATGGTTTTCAATCTACTCACACTAGAACAGAACAAAAGGCAACACAATCAAAGGGACCAATGCATAATCCCAGTGGGGAATCTAATCATTGCAGTCTCTGTAACTCAGGCAAGGAGGTCAGCACACCAGACCACTCTGCCTTCCCTGGAGGGCAAGAGCTTGTAATCTGAGAGCCAGCGCATTTCTAAGGTTTTAAAATTATTTTTAGTAGACTTCAGAAGTCCATGAACATGGCTAGGGACAAAATTAATTTTTATTTTTACTAGCTTCTATCTGAAATCCAACATTTCCATCAATGTCAGATGCAAGCAATAAACCACCATGATATTACTCACATTTATGACATTTTCACCAACAGAAACTGAAGATATTCTTATAATTATAGGTTACGTGCTATTATGACTTAAAAATGGTGTATCTGTCACTAGATCTTATTTAATTCATAAGCATAGAATCATATATACTTGAACTTATATTTGGTAACATTTAAATATATATATATTATATATAAAATAAAACATACATATGTATGTTTATATTTAGCAGTGTTGGGGATCCAAGGCTAAACACATGCTAGGCAGGTGCTCTGGCACTGAGTCACACCCTCGGTCCCTCATTTAAAACACTGTGAATGGATGTAGAAAGGAGTCCACAGCATAAACATATTTAAGACGCTTTGCTTCAGAAACCAAAGTTCCCTCCCCATGCCCTGCTGCAGTTCTTCAGGTCCACACTTCCTGTTATTGTAACCCACCTTGAAGAGACATGTTCCAAAGGTACACCTGACACACAAATCACCCCTTGACACCTGGAGGGTACAACTAACAACTCTGGTGTTGGCGGATTCTACTTTTCCTCTATAGAAGAGCACTTCCTCACTTACTCTCCTGAGTCAATAGCAGTAGCTTTCATCGCAGTAGGTATTTTAGAGACTCTGTGCAACTCTTCCCTAATAAGAACCACCCAAGTATCTGTATAGCACATGAGGGCTCAGCCTGTATCTGTCTGTCTGTGTGTGTGCATACTATTTCACTGTCAGCTACTGATCCCCTGGTCACTGATTCTCATTTATTCCTGTCTGACCTCTGCACTGATGATCCAATAAAAACTTAACTCTGAGATCAGACCTTTTAAACGCTTCTTAATGGACCATTCCTGCTATTACGCCTTGGGCTCCACTATGAACTGTTACTGGTCAAAAATCCTATACTTCACACACGCTCTCAAGCCTCGGAGCCTTTCTTAAACCTGGTATAGCCACCTCAAGGGGTCCTCAGCTTCTCCGAGACCCCTACTCTCTTGGCTTTCTCATTCTTTCTTAATCAGCCCCTCCTCCTCTAGGATCCATTCATATCCAGTTCCTATTTCAGAGTTCATCTTTATCCTAATTCTTGTGTTAAGATCTGTAACTCCCCGTCCCTTCCACCTTGGCCACCGTCTCCGAAGACCTCAAGTCTGTAAGCAGCAGCCATGAACCTGTTAACCTGTTTCACCTGCTGTCTCTGTGCTTGTATCTAAGCAGCTGTGCATAAGCAGAGGAAAGTCATATAATTAGGCCTGGAGTCTTCAACTGAAACTCATTACCTGGAATGAAATAGGCATTTAATGCTGCTCAACACATTGTTTTCGTCTCTCAAGCTTGTACTCACCTGCCCCCAACAACCAAGGCATCTAGTTTAGGGAATTTCCTAATCCCCCTGTCCATCATCTTTCCTAAAAACCTCACCTAGAACCCATCAGACTAGAACTCCTTTTCTTCCCATCTCAAAATTAGTAAAACTTCTTGCGTCTGTCTTTTTTTTTTTTTTTTTTTTTTTAAACCTGGAGTGGTTATCCCATGCTCTCACGTACCCAGGGAGAGTCTTTGTAATGATTCAATACATTCCAAGTCTTGAAGCTTCTAACTTCCTGCTTTCTACAACCAAATGTAACTGCACTGATCTTTTTTTTTTTTTTTCTTTTTCTTTTTGGTTTATCAAGACAGGGTTTCTCTGTGTAACATTCCTGGCTGGCTGGAACTTGCTCAGTAGAGTAGGTTTGAACTGCACTGATCTTTACCCATCTGTTACTGGAAGAATTCTTTCTTCAACAATTACATTTATTTACTTATTTATGTGATTTGTGTGTATACAAATGTATATAGATGCCACGGTGTATATGTGGACGTCCAAGAATGTCCTGTTGGAACCAGTCCCTCCTCCACCACACAGGTCCTAGGGGTTGAATTTAGATCATCAGGTATGGTAGCGAGTGCCTTCTCCTGCTGATCTATCCCTCCAGCCTGTGGAAGGCTTTTTGTTTTGTTTTGGTTTTGGTTTTTCGAGACAGGCTTTCTCTGTGTAGTTTTGGTGCCTGTCCTGGATCTTGCCCTGTAGCCCAGGCTGGCCTCGAACTCCCAGAGATACACCTGGCTCTGCCTCCCAAGTGCTGGGATTAAAGGCGTGTGCCACCGTTGCCCGGCTCTTCTTTTTAAAGAAATCCTTTAATCTATGCTCTGGATTTTTTCTTTTTCCTTTTCTTTTCTTTCTTCCTTTTTTTGGGGGTATGAATGTGTGTGTTCATGTGTATGTTGTGTGTGTTCGTGTGTGTATGTGTGTGTGTGTGCCAGAGTTCAACACCATATGCCTTCCTCAATTGTTTTCTGCCTTATTTTTAATAATATTTTTATTTATACATACAATGTATTGTGAGTATTCATCTCACTCCCCCAACTCTTCCCCCACCTCCCTACCCACTGAGCTTCATATTCTCTTTCTCTTTTAAAAACAAAACAAACAAACAAACAAAACTATGGAGTCCAGTTTGTGTTGGCTGATGACTCCTGGGGCATGGGCCTGCCCTGGTCTCTGGAGTATGGCTGATATAGCCGTCACCTTGTTTTTTGAGACAGGGTCTCTCACCGCCTAGTCTCCCTAGCACTGGCATTACAGGTGGGTGTGCCACATGTGGCTTTTTTACATAGGCCCTTTTCATGGCAAACACGTAACCCATTTCCTTAGCCCCTGGATCTTTTTCTTAATCTACTTCTTCAGGGACTGGGCTCTACCAATCATCATACTCATCTCTACACACCGCCATCTCCCCCCCTCACCCCCTCTCTGCTGTCTCCTTCAGCCTCATGCTTTCTAACTCTCTCCAGAGTTGCTCATACGCATTTAACAGTCTTCATCCCCATCCACTGCTGATCCACAGCATCCAGCTTCTGCTTACTGCTCAGCTGAAACGGTGCTTTCTGTGCAGTTCAGAGGGAGTCAATGGAAGTCCTCAGCACTGTGCTGTGATCCCTCTGGATCATCTTACAGTGACGACTACAAAGGCTTCTTTTCTTGCTTTCTGTAGCTACACTCAAGTTTCCTATCCACTGACTTACAGACTTCACAGTCCTGTAGCGTCCTCTGATGAAAGTGTCAATAAGCAGTGAAAACCCAGAAGGCAGGAAGCAGAGGGAAGAAAGTAAAGCAAGACAGAATCATGTGCCGGCCTGTAGAGCTCCAATGCTAAAGGGAAGATCAGACAGTATCTATGAATGAGTACGGCCCACCAATCTGCACTGATCTTCATTCACAATGAAGAAACTCACACTTCATTTTCACATGATCTGTAGCAAAGTTCTGAGACCAGACACCCGGTCAGTCATGTTCTAATCCTACAGATCAGTCAACACCTGGGGCCCTGTTACTGCTGCTTCTCCACTCTGCCCTGCCTTTTCCAAAGGAGAGCTGAGGTGTAATTACTGTGGGACGTATACGGAGCAGTCTATTGCCACACATTTTAGCACTGAGGAGGAAGTGTAATAAGAATCTACAAGGGTACGCAAGTGGTTAATATAAACCACCTCTCTTTAAACTACATTAAAGGAGGACTTCATTGAATATTTTGAATAGTCTTGTGAATTAGAAACGGCAAAGCACATAATTTACACGTATTTATTTTTACCTCGAGTGTGTGTTAGAATACAAGGCCTGATAAGTAATGATGCCCTTGTATTACTGGTTCTTTACCTTATTTTGCCTCATGTAGAATTAGGGTGCAGAACGGTGCATACAAGACAAGACCCTGCCCTAGACTGCAGGAAGGAGAAACTCAAGCAATGGCATTCAGGGATAGGGGTGATTTCCTCTCACATCCCCTTAGCTTCCCCTTGAATCACCCCACTAGTTAATCCAATCCAGAGATAATGTAAGGGAACCAGTTGGATTCCTCATGAAGGGGGACACTGTGGGCAGCCTTCCTGATTTCTAGCATTAAACTCAGACAGGCAATTAGACAGCAGAAGGATATCAGAGCAAACAGAAAGGGAAAAAAAGGTTTTATTGTATATGTTATTCCAAACAAAGATAATCAGATAAAGGCAAAGAATAGTCCAGTTTAAAAGAGAAAACAGTAAAGTAACCAAAAAATAAAAAATAAAAAAGGAAGCTAGATATTAGAAAATAACCTTAAGTAAGAGGAAGAGGTTGTTGAGACAGCTTAGCAGAGACAAAAGGCACTGAAGAACAGAGTCATCCATATTCCCACACTGTAAGATAAGGCAGATAAAAGGCCAGTTAAACTATGTACAGATTTTAAAAAGTAATTTCAGGAAGATAACGTGACTGGCTTGCTTGACCATCAGTGACAAACGACCATGTTTTAATTGTTCTAAAGAAGGCATCTTTGTGTAAAGTACATTATCAGCATTATTCACCTCAGTTTTCTGTCCTTAACTGAAGCCACCATGATGTCTTTCTTTATCATGTTGTTTATTCCATAATTGTTGCTAATGTTACTCTAAATAAGTCAACAAGATAAAAACCATATGAAGAAATAGCTTTCTTAAAGAATTACTATACAACACTGTATGCTTTCATAACTTTATGCATTGTTAGCAAAGGATGAACTGAGACTACTCCCAAATTTGAGTGAAATACCGTTAGTCTGGATTTTAGCATTCCATTCACAGCTTCAGTATCCAACTAACATTATATTACCTCCATTCATATGGCTTCAGTATTCAATTACCATTGCCCCAAAAGAAAAACACACAGTCTGCTTGGGCACCTGCTCTGTCACAGGGGCAGACAATAACCAATGCATCATGAACTACATGAAGTTTATAGTATCAGACTGTCCTTTAGATTTCCCTATGCATTTTATTGCTTCACAAAGATTAATTATAGCAGAACAAAGAGACAAACAAGAAAAAGAATTAAGTGTGTTAACAGGTCTACCACCAGAGCAGTTTTGAAATGTCCATGCTCATCCCCCCCACTCTGCTTTGAGACAGGTATCATGTAGCCCAGGCTAGTCTTAAACTCTCTAGGTTACTGAGGAATGGCCTTGAATTCTAAACTGTTTGTGTCAGCCTCCCAACTTCTGGGATTTACAGGTGTGCGCCATCATGCCCGCCTGTTTTCTACTTCAGAATGCGCCGACTTTACTTCTGAAGGGCTGACTAAGGCAGCTGCTTTTGAAATGCATGTTTGCCAATAAAAAGAGCACATAGTCATCAAAACCTGGAAACTCTGGAAAAAAATATTTAACCTTATGACACAATATTTACTAAACTTTAGAGAACATTAAAAACAATATGATTCTAGTAGATGAAGTGATATAATCAATTACGAAAATGTAATACATTACAAGAAGTAGTTACAAAGTCATGAAGATAATAGAAGAGAAATACCTTCAGTTGATTGTTAAATGAATCCATTTCTGAGAGCTTAGATGCAGTTTCTTTTTCAAGAGCATCTAATTGTTCTTTAAGTCTTTGGCATAATTCTTCCTTTTCTAATGATTTTTTATGAAGTAAACTCATCCCTGAATCTGAAGTACAAAAGTATCAAGTCAGTTTACATTTGAGAGATGCTCCTATCATTTCCTGTCTGCTCAAAATGATGTAACTAGAGAAATACAAAGGGCATATAATAATCCATAGGTGAGTAGAAGAGACAATACCTTTTATTCCCAAACAATATCTTGTAAAGGTCCTCGAAGGAAATGGATATAAATATTGGTTCTCTACTGAAAGGATCAGGACTCGAAAAACTCTACATTAGGCCGGGCGGTGGTGGCGCACGCCTTTAATCCCAGCACTCGGGAGGCAGAGCCAGGCGGATCTCTGTGAGTTCGAGGCCAGCCTGGGCTACCAAGTGAGTTCTAGGAGAGGCGCAAAGCTACACAGAGAAACCCTGTCTCGAAAAACCAAAAAAAAAAACAAAAAACTCTACATTAGAAAAGGTGTTTGACCAAACACAATAGGCATGATACCACATACCTTATTAAATGAGGTGAATATAAAACCATAGCATAAAGTGGGACTCACAGTAAATACTCAGCTAACAAAATATACTGTTAAAGTAGCTTCATACTTACTTATAACGGTCTCAAGAACAGAGGACTACTCACAGCCAGGACCCAATAAGCTTTACTAACAGGACTATTTAATAACACATTTTGAAAGGTAAGAAGAGAGAGTTTCATTGTACATGATTAAAAAAAATTTACACAAGAATAGAGGAACTAGGTATAAATACAGTGTTTTCCATTAAAATGAAATAGTAGTATTACTATCTAAATACATATTCTAAAATTTTGTATTGTTAAGGTATAGAAATCAAGTATAGAATTTAAATAAAATTAAACACGCAGAGTAAAAAGTTAAGTCCTCCTTCATCTAAAATCCTAACTTCTCCTTTTAAGCATTTGTACTGGGGCTGGAGAGATGGCTCAGAGGTTAAGAGCACTGACTGTTCTTCCAGAGGTCCTGAGTTCAATTCCCAGCACCCACATGATGTCTCACAACCATCTGTAATGAGATCTGGCACCCTCTTCTGTATATATAATAAATAAGTAAGTCTTTTTAAAAAAAAGCATTTGTACTTAGATACGTGTGTATTCACCAAACTTCTACTTAATAGGCTCACATTATCTACAGCATTCTATAACACATATTTGTTTATTTATATTTTTGGTTTTTTAAATTTTGGTGATAGTCGCCGGGCGGTGGTGGCGCACACCTTTAATCCCAGCACTCGGGAGGCAGAGCCAGGCGGATCTCTGTGAGTTTGAGGCCAGCCTGGGCTACCAAGTGAGTCCCAGGAAAGGCGCAAAGCTACACAGAGAAACCCTGTCTCGAAAAAACCAAAAAAAAAAAAAAAATTTGGCGATAGTAGAGATTGAACTGGGGCCTCATGCACACATGCTAGGTGAGCACACACACCCCATCTTCAGTTATTTTAAATTTAAGAATATATCTTATCAATTAGGACATGCAGATCTCATTCTATTTACATAGTAGTCTACATTATGGCTATTGTTTTAATATAACTAATCCTTTTTTATGGTAAAATCCATTTTTATGGTAAGCACCATTCTACTGTTTCTCTTAGTTCAACGTTTTTAGATTTCACACGTGAGATCACACATATTTTATTTACATGGCTGACTTATTTTACTGAGTCTACAGCCTCCATATTATCCATGTCACAAATGACACTGCTTCCCTCTTTTTTTAAGGTAGGATATTCAATTTTTTGTGTATGCATGTGCACACACACATTTTTCTCTGTCTGCTTTCCTGTTGATGAATATGTTTCCACACTTGGCTACTGTGCAGACGCTACAATGAACAGTGGAGTGCACAGATATGATGGACATCTGCTTCCACACTTGGCTGCTGTGCAGGCGCTACAGTGAACAGGGGAGTGCACACATACCTTTGAGACAGTGATTTACTTCTTTCCGATCCACACTCAGATGTGGGTCACATGGTATCACATGGTAGTTTAATTTTTAATGATTCAAGGATCTGCCTAACTATTTTCTATCATATCTACTGATTTACATCCCCATCAATGGGGTGCCAGATTTTCCTCTCTCACCAACTCATATTTCTTCTCCTTCTGATAACATCTATCCTAAGAGGTCTGAGGGGATAATTCAATGATCAGCAATGGTGACCACCCCTCAAATATCTAGTAGTCATTTTTATCTCTTCTTTGGGGAAATGCTTATTCAAGTCTTCTGCCCATTTTTACGTTGGGCCATATGGAGTTTTTCTGTTAGTTTTGGGGATTTTTCTATATTGGGTTGTATGAATTCCTTATATATTTTGGATATCAAACCCCTATCAGATATATAATTCACAGATATTTTCTCTCTCTCCGTGGACTGCTTTGCATCTTGGGTATCTCCTTGGCTGTGCAGAATTCTTTTAGTGGGATGTAGGATGACTTGTTTCAGATTTCTTAAGCTTTTGATATATTTCTATGACAATTTCCTATTTCTATTTTTCTATTTGTGGTGATTTTTGTTAAACTGTCAATGGGGCTGAAGAGCTGGCTCAGTAGTTAAGAGTACTGGCTGCTCTTCCAGACCTCCGGAGTTCGATTCCCAGCACCCACATGGTGGCTCACCACTGTAACTTCAATTTTAGTGGCTCCAATGCCCTTTCCTGGCCACTCAAGCACTGCACACATGTAGTGCCCAGACACACATGAAGACAGACAAATAAAAAACTTTCAAAAGTCCTGCTAAAACAGACCAGACGCTATGAAGGTGGAGGTGAGATGAAGAGGCAGGGGTGGATCTGAGAGGAGTGAGGGCAGGAGTGAGGGCAAAAGTGATCAGAGTACACTGTATGAAATCCTGAAAGAATTAATAAAAATAGTATATTAAAAATGGTTGTAAATCTTCTTTATATCAAGGTACTTTTGTCTGTCTTCTTTCAGGAGCTTTATAGTTTGTATTTTATATTTAGGTTGTACTCTTCTATCTTTGTTGTTGGTTTTGAGACAGGGTTTCATTTTTCAGCCCAGGCTGACATGGAATTTGCAGTGCAGCCCAGGCTGGACTTGAATTCATGACAATCTGCTTGCCCCAGTCTACAATGTTCTGGGACAGGCATGAGCTCCTGTGCCCAAGCTTAGGTGTGTGATTCATTTTCATGGATGGGAAAACAAGGGTCAATTTTACCCTTTTGCATGTGGTTATCCATTTCCCTATATGATTTCTATATGAGATCACGCTTTACCACTATGCTTTACCACTGATTACTTGCCATCTTTGTCCAAACTGCGAGCGAAAAGAAACCTTTCCTTTCTTTAGTTATTTCTTGTCAGGTATCTGGTCACAGCTATGAGATAAGTAGCTAATACAACTTACGATAATATTTTTCACATTATTTTGAAAAATTTAACTTACAGGCAAAATATCATTTTAACGGAATAATGCCATTTTAAAATAATATATTAAAACAATTATTCAGAAACAAAACAAAACTTAAGAGACTTCTTACCAGGTGTGTTATTGAGCTGCATGTTTTTAATTCTTTCATTTAGTAATTGCTTCTCAGGTACCAGATAGATAAGCTTATTTTGATATTCCTTTAAAAAAGAAAATTAGACTCTTGATTAAAACAATATAATGTCTAAGAACTTTTTGAAAAATTTAAAACATGATTTAATCACTTTTAAGACTCAACAGAAATACTACATGGCTGTAGTGTAGAATTATATAGGATAAAAAGAGAAAATATTTAATCAAATACTGATGAATGGGCAGCTGAAATTTAAAGGTAGCCGGGCGGTGGTGGCGCACGCCTGTAATCCCAGCACTCGGGAGGCAGAGCCAGGCGGATCTCTGTGAGTTCGAGGCCAGCCTGGGCTACCAAGTGAGTCCCAGGAAAGGCGCAAAGCTGCACAGAGAAACCCTGTCTCGAAAAACCAAAAAAAAAAAAAAAAAAAAAAAAAAAAAAAAAAAAAAAGAAATTTAAAGGTAATAAAGAATGCCTTCATCAACGCAGAGTATCTAGAGACCTCAACTTTTCTGCACTGTAATGGATGACAGGTGGCAAAGAATGAGAGGGGCCTCCATGTCTAGACAACACATGTAAACAGGCCACAACACTCCATAATGCATAAGTATGTATCAAAGAGCGACTGAGATCTTAGGGAGAAACGGGGAAGCAGTTTTAAACCATGGAAAAAATGGCCCTGCCGTGACAAGGGGAAGACCGATTACCCATCCTTGCAGTAAAGAAGTTAAGTGAGAAGATTCTCCAGGTGGAGAATACTTTTAGTGTACCTATTTTCAAATAGCAATAATTGAACCAGACTCCACTTCAGAAGCAAAGAAGTACCAGGTCTCTGAAAAAAACATCTAATATTTTCTCACCACAGTTCTGAAAAGAGTAACTTCAACTCAGAATTTCCTAAACCTAATAGTAACAACTTCATTGTAATATATGATACGGTGTAAATACGGGTGTCCTGCCATAATTCCAGGACTGACACATGACTCCCAACACTATAGTGATAAGGGTAAGGCTGTACAAGTGATCAAACCATGAGGACATTCCCTCATTACAGGGATTAATGTCCCGCCTTGCTCACTGGCCACGTACAACAAGAAGATTTCACTTTTGTGGTAGAGTAGATCCATGTCAGTGTTAGTGCCTTGATTCTGCAAATGGACTAAATAGCACATAAAGGTAATTTTTATTAAAGTTCAAAGTGAAGCGTGTTTATATATGAATTTAAGCAGAACCTAGCTCACATCTAGCCTATGGACTTTCTGATCTTTTCTATCATAGGTCTGCCAGAAAGTCAGGGGCTCATGACTCCCTAACTGACTATCTATAGGAAGACTGCTGATGCATGTGTTTAAGGTCCATTCAGCTGCAAAAGACCTACCTGAAGTTCTTGTTGAAGGTGTTTGATTTCCATAATTTCCAGGTCACACTGCTTATCCAAAACTTCTAGCTCAGTTTTTTGTGTTTGCTTTCTGATTCGGACATCTTGAAGTCTGCCTGAAATCTGCTGATGTTTTCCACTCTATAGGAAAATCATATGCATATATATGGTAAAAAAAATCCTATAGGAAGATCAAATGCATATATACAGTAAAAGGTAAGGGGAAAATACTTTTATTTAGTTAAATTTCAAATGATACTTAGGATTCATAGTCAGTCTGAGAAAAATGTCTATAATCCATTGGGATCTGTTTTACATTATTTATATGAAGAGTTATTAGCAAGAAACAAATCATTTTCAGAGAGCAAGATCCCATATGCTATGTGAAAAAGCACAAATACAACATACTGAATTTTTTCTGAATTATGTATTTATAACTACCATGAACAATCTCAAAGTATATTTAATTTATTCTTTAGATGTTCTTCAGCTTCTCTTTCTACCTTCAATGTTATTTTCTAATCTCCTTTAGTTAAACAATGTCCAGAAGGAACTTTTGGGTTTCAGTCCTTTTTTTCCTACACTAATACTCTTTTCCTTATGCAGAAAGTACCCCATCCTTCCCTTCCTGGGGAGGGAAGAACAGAGCAGACCTTCTCAATAAGGTCCAAGATGGAGGGTAAGGTGGGGTGCAAGGGTGAATTGTCACCTCACTCCCAAGCCATTTGTCTAATATTTAGAGAAACACACTCTAAGAAGGCAATTAGGGTCAAAAAAGGTCTTTGGAGTGGGCCCTAATCCAATCTAACTAGTGTCGTTGTGAGAAGAACAGACAGACAGACAATGCACCAGAAACGCCTGTGCAGAGAGAAAGCCGTGTGAGGACAGAGGTAGCCTCACTGGAACCGAACCCTGACTTCTGGCCTCCGGAACTGTGACAATTGCTGCTGTTTAGGCCTCTCAGCCTGTGGCATTTTGTTATTGGAGCTCTAGCAATAATACAGTGAGGCGAGGAAAACTGAGTTATCATGATGAAAGTTTGACTAGAGAGCATGTCTTATATTTGAAAAATACACACTAAAACGAATGTTCCATAAACTCTAGAGCTTATTTTATCTTTAACATGTGTAAGTACAGACTGAACCTCTCCAGATACTGACCCATGTTATTGCACTGGTGTGTTACCCTAAACCTTAAAGGAAAAACAGGCAATATTAAGGTCTTCTCTTATATTAAATTTTTTTTATATTTATTTATTTTGTGTGTATATGTGTGGGTGTGCACAGAGTTCAGAGAACAGTTTGTGGGAGTCAGTTTTCTCTTTGTACTACATGGGTCCCGGAGATTGACCTCAGCTTGCCAGGTGTGGCAGCGGGTCTTTATCTAGTCAGTCCAATCTTCTCCCATTTCTAAGAAAAAACACACCATCAAGATGATGGTTCTGATAGATACACACATAGCACCCAGAAGCTAAATGTTTTAAGATCTCTGTTGTAGCACTGTGGCATGATTAATAATTATGGTTTATATACAAAGTAATTTAAGACCATAAAATATCATCCTTCTGACTAAAGATATCATGATGTCTTATATTATTTAGTTATTGTTGCTTTTATTATTATTATTATTATTATTATTATTAATTTTTACAAGATAGGATTTCTCTGTGTAGTTTTGGCTGTCCTGGAACTCGCCCTGTAGACCAGGCTGGTCTCAAACTCACAGATTCACCTGCCTCTACCTTCCAAGTGCTGGGATTAAAGGCATGTGACACCATCACCTAGCATGATACTTTATTTTTAAAGGTTATTTCAATGTAATTCAAGCCAACAAAAAAATATTAAGCACTATTTAGATTAAGACGATCTCAATTTGGTTCTAGCATACAGGAAAGCACTCATCCTGCAAACTCCTGTCGTCCTAGCAAGGCCAGGCTTATGGGAGTCTACCTTTTTATCTTCTCCTCTTGCATTTCAAAGAACTGAACCCGCTAACATTGGATGTGTAAAAGACAGTTAAGTAGAGTGACTAATGTCAGTTAAAAACGAGTTTTTCAAACTGCGAGGAATGGTGTGAGATCCTGAGGGCAAGCAGCTTGCGTGTTTTCCCCCTTTAAGCAAACCCTGGAGAGGTAAGCCTGCAGCACTGTCCAGACAACGTCCCTGTGAACCTCAGCCATACCACTGCTTCCAGCTCCAGGTGGAGGCTCTTCTTCTTCGAGTTCAGCCTGACGATTTCCTCTTGTTCTCGGTTCTTCTGATTGAGAAGCTCCTGCCGACGGATTCTTTCCCATTCTAAACGACGCTGTCTTTCCAGCTCCTGTTTTGCTGCCTAAAAACACCAAATTATTGTTAACTTTTAAATTTAGAGAAATTTGCACCATTCAAAACCTTTAGGACTGAGTGGCCATCATGCCTAAGGGCAGGTGAGGAACTTTCGTTTTCTCAGTGGGCCTACAAAATCCTCAAAAGTGGCTTTGATTCATCACTTTTCACTGCTTCACAGACCATCTTTTGGTTATAGTCATCCTTCTTTTAATAAGCTAAACGATGGCTTCCTAAGTATAAAAAGCAAGAGAAATAATGATGCCTTTGTTCTGGCATCAGAGGAGAAATAATTCCATTCATAATGTTTAAAAGCACTGTAACTCACTGTGCTCCGTTTCTGGCCTGTTAAAACACAGCCAATGTCTCAGAACCTCTTTACTAGGCCTGCTTCGGATCCCTCTCTGCAGCTTCACCTCCCTAGGCTTCAAGTCTTCAGGCTGACTCTGAGGTCTAGGCTTGCCCTCACCCAGTGACCTGCTGTCAAATGAACTGCAGCTGTCACTGGCTCAGCTGCGCACTCAATCCTCCTCTGCACACAATCAGGCTTCCACAGACCTCTGCCAGGAAGCCCTAAGTCCTCACATCACGGTCCAGGGAAGGAGAACTGATTTTGCACGGGGTGGAGTGACCTGACGCAGATGGGAGGCATGACAAAAGTGAAAAGGTCCGCTAGTCCTCGTGGATGAAACGCGTGCAGTCATCCATCAGTGACACTCTTAAGAAAGAACTTGAAGATTACCTCTCGTCTTTCTATCTCTTTTCTCCTCTCTTCCTCCCGCTGCCTCTCCAGTTCTCTCTGTTTCTCCAAGCGTTTTTCCAATTCCAGCTGCTTCTTCCACTCCTGTTCTTGTAATTCTCTCTGTTTGCGCTCCCACTCTTCCTTCTCTTTCTGGGCTTTCCGCTCGGCCTCCCTCTGCTGCTGCTCCATCAGGGCTTGGCGTCGCTTCTCCAGCTCCATGTTTCCGCGCTCATAGTTGGCTTTGCGTTTGTCCTCAAAAGTAACTAAAAGGAAGGAAGCAAGGAAGGGAGGAAGAGAGAGAGAGAGAGAAAGGTAGATAGACAGACAGAGAGACAGACAGACAGATAAATGGAGACTGTATGCTTTCTCCCACAACCTACAGAACCTCTTATCTAGTTCAATCCACTCTGGTCTAGGAGTCATTTGAGTGCTCTTACTCTCCGGCGATTTCTCCTAAGGATTCTTTTAACTCAAATGTAAATAGGAAAGGATTTGCTTTCCTGTAAAAATATTCATTTAAAAACCCACAATTGTCTATGCTTGAATTTATTCAAGCATACTTTGACTATCCAAGCCAATAAGAATAATTGGTTTACCTTTTCTCAGTGCCTTCTTTAATAACCAAGGTTGTGTTTTATCTGCTGTATGTCGTTAACTTTTTTTTAAAGAATTTATTTAACTTTTTATTTTATGTGCATTGGTGTGAAGGTATCAGATCCCCTGGAAATGGAGTTACAGACAGTTGTGAGCTGCCACGTGGGTGCTGAGAATTGAACCCAGGCCCTCTGGAAGAACAGCCAGTGTCCTTAACTGCTGAGCCACCTCTCCAGCCCCAGTGTCGTTAACTTTTTGAAGAAGGCAGTTTTCTCGTTTGGTTTGCTTTGCAGTGCTGGGGAATCAAACTCAGGGCCTTGCATATGCTGGCCAAACATTCTATTATTGCGCTATAACCCCAGTCCTTTCACAAACTTTTTAATAATTTAAAATAATTATGTGTACACTCTTTCAATGAACATTTAAAACTTTTTTCAAAGCTAAAGAGTTTATTACAAAGCTCGATCTGATTTCATCTCCCTAATGTGGAAAAAACACTAATTTTCCAAACATACACACTCTCCCCTCTTCCTTCATCATTTTCAGTTTTACTCTTTGTTAAAATTAATAATTAAAAACATCCCAATGAGCTGGTGACATAGTTCAGTGATAGAAATGCTTGGCTTGTTTACTTAAGTCCATGGATTCAATCCCCAGTAATACACACACACACACACACACACACATACAGACACACACGCACTCACACATACACACAGACACAAATTCCATCCATTAATTTTTTCATATAACATATAATTTGTAAGTCTATAAACACTAAATATTTGTTTGTACTTCAAAATAAAATTTAAAGTAAATACAATTAATTTTAATTTTAAAATAAACCAATTAATTAAAAGTGTAAAATTAACACCTGGCAATTTCTTCTGAGGTTCTTCTTCTTGTGTTTTCTGATATGAAGGCAGAGTTCCGTTAATGGAATCAATTTGCTTCCCCCCCCTAAGAAAAGCAAACAACAAAAAACATCACACAGTCTGAGAATTTTCAGACTAAAAAATACAGGTTACCAACAGTAATCTTATATTTAAATATATTTCAATATTTAAAAATATTCAACAATTTAATATTTAAAATATAGTACTAAGAACATTTAAACACAGTCTGGCCTTTAGTAATGATGTACAAAGTCCTTGGATGTTAGAATCCCCTAATCGCTATTCTTGGGCACTTTTTCTCACCTCTTCAGTTAAACTGATACACTTCTTCTCCGTAACACCTGAAAACAACTCCTGTTATCTACTCCTTCCTAGCACGACGCACTGAATATGAAAATCAGAGAGTCAATATTTATCTCTCCTCTAAACTAAAGCACAGCTTCTGCAGTAGGAATCACTCCTAAGTGATGAAGACCCCAGTCTGCAGCTCCAGAGGCCCTGACCTGAAGGATGGAGGGACGAGCTCAGGAGGTAAAGTCAGCGGAAGCGGCTGTCCAGCTTTGGCCATGTCAGTGAGGTGCATCGCTAGGATAAACTCTTCGGCTCTCAACTGTCCGTCACCATCAATGTCAGCCAGAGTCCTGCAGGAAATGGGACAACTCACAGTTTACAAAGCTCACTGTGTTTTTACTAACTTCAGAGTACAGCTTTTATTTTCACGAGTGATAATAATGACAGCACAAATGCTAGGCTAATAAATTTTAGTAAAACATAAACATATACAGAAAAATGAGTCAGTTTTTACCCTTACTTTTCACAGCCCCAAAGAGAGGGAAGACACTGACTCATTACGGCAACTGCCCATTCTGAGAAGGTGGCTTATCATGTGCCATGTTCAATTCACTATATTAAAAATGAAATAATCTCTGGATGGCAATGTAAGTCATTATATAAAAGAAAACTACAGTGTCACTTATAAAATTAAAGTTATGTTCTCAAGAATGTATGCTTCCCAGGTGACTATTAACTTTCAAATGCCCACTTTTATGGAGCATGCTTGAGTCATAAATTTCCACAGAAACAATCACTTTTCTGTTTGTGTTTTCCGAAACGATCTTCCTGAAGGATTTCTGATAACAGATAATCTATAACTGAAATCATCAATGGACAGACTCACCAGATAGTAGCCAGCTGAGTTTGGGACAGATTTGACTGAAGAAGGGCATTTCTAGCTTGAAAACCTGATTGAGAGAGGAAACCATGAAGAGAGACTACTTTAGCCTCTTGAATGTCATGCAGACAATGCTGCTGCTTTCTTGGAACACTGACTGACAAAATGTTTGTACCAGGGCCCAGGCACTGAGCATTCCAGAGTAATCAAACACAAACTCCAAAGAGTCAGAGTCTGGAATTAGTGAGGATAGGGTGCTCCTCCATGTTCTTCTAGCAAGACAGTGCTCCGCACAGCTCTGAGAGCAAGGGTCAAGCCACTTGGGTCAAGTCTCCCTGTTTGCTCTCCTCCTGTCCCTCTGTCTTCACTGTTTCTCCTCCTACCTGATCTACAAAGCCTGTCATTCCCCCCGGGACTCCTGAGCATCTGAAGCCTGATGACCTCTACATGCACATCGCAGCCCAAACCTCACCTCTCTATTTATACATCTCGAGCCAACCAAAAACCTACATGTGTGTTTCACAGGCAACTAAAAAAAAGATGTCTCAAACTTCTCTGTTCCCATCATGTCCCTCTCCCCAGTTTTCACTCCAAACCGCTCTCTCTTCTCTATGAACTGCATTACTGTCCATGCCAGGACTCAAGACAGAAATCAGTCTTTCCTGACCCCTTGTCCTTGATCATCATTCACCTAGTCCGACATAAGTTATTTGCTGAGAGAAGAGGGAATGTGATTGTTAGAAGGTAGGACATACGTGCCTATTCTACGTCTATCCCTGTGTATGGCCGCTTCACCATCTAAATTGACATGATATGCTAAAGTGACTCCGATGTTCCACAGACACACTTGAGTCAGAGCACAAACAGTGAGCAACGAGAAGGGCGGGCGGGCAGCGAAACTGCCTTTCCTCTCAGAGAGCTGAGGCTAACCGCTGCCCCTACCGCACCCTGTGGTTGGGGAGTTTTCATTCACTTCAAAGCTGCAAGATGAAGTCTGCTCTTCCTGAGAGATGCTTCTCCAAATGGTGGGGTGTATACCCTTGTACTCAGCTTGGCATAAGAATGTGAGGAAAGCAATCAAACTGAACCCATCTTTCAATAATTATACACTTCCAATATTTTTATGTATGAAATGTCTTCTAAATGTCTTCAATGTTAGAACTTTAGATAAGACACAAAGCACAAATTCAATAATAGTTTTTCAAAAGGTTTCTATAAAAGACTAACGATCTCACAAGCACTCTACTCCAGTTACCTGAGAGGTATCCACTCATGCTTTTGTCTAGACTGTTAAATTTCTGCCGATACTTTAATCTTGAAGGCTGAGGAACCGCCCACTCTGAGGTACCAGTCTTGGGCGAGTTCCCTGAGAGGGAAGCAGTTGAGGAAGTTGAGCTATAATGAAATGTATTTAAAATTTTATGTTACCAAATAAAATATATTTAATTAAACTATATAAGACAAAGACATTAAGAATCATTCCTTATATAATATAAAGGCAACAGGCACCTACACCTCCATCTATTAAGAACCTACAATTCCAGGCATTTTACTGTCCAGGGCCTTTAAAAGTGGCATTTCCTATCTTCCAAACACACTTAAAAGATATTATTGTCTACATTTCTTACTTGGTTAAACTATGGTTCAATGATGTTAAAAAAAATTAAATCACAAAAGTCAGCTACAAGACAGTATTTTTCTGGTGAAAGGTAGCTCTTTGTAACTGTTTTGAAAGAACTATGATGACTTCTAAGGCAGGTAATAAACAACACTTGTGCTTTCTAAGTTTAAAAAACACCACCTCAGTCAGGTGTGGTGGTGCACATCTTTAGTCCCAGCACTCAGGAGGCAGAGGCAAGGCAGATCTCTGAGTTCGAGGCCAGTCTAGTCTACAGAGTGAGTTCCAGGACAGCCAGGGCTACACAGTGAGACTCTGTCTCAAAAAACAAGAAAATCAACAACAAAAGAGAAAACTCATCTTAAATATTTATACTTGTCCATTACAAAGAATAACCAGAATAAGCCCAGGGCTTGTTAAATAAAAATCTACATTGAAAGCAGACAAAGTTCTATGCGTTAAGTTTTCATACCTACTAGATCCTAAATCAATCAGAGACTGGGCCTTCTGGATACTAGCACCACCAAATCCTCCCATCATCAGACTGTAAGATGATGCATGAGGCAAAGCTGTGGGGAAAAAAGAGAGAGAAAAAGGAAAAGATCTGTACTAGCAATTCCACAAACAAGGAAATCTCTGAACAGCAATTGTAACATGTTGTTACACATGTCCCTTCACATGTCCGACTCACTAGACACTTACTTGAAGAAGAATAAGGAATGGATAAAGGCTGAATGAGACTGGCGGTTCCATTTGGTAAGGATGATGTACTAACGGAAGGCACTAGGGGAGCAGGCATCATTAAGGGAGGAATACTGGTCCCTGAAGTTGCAGAAGACAAGGGTGTTGTTATAGGTGCAACTGGAGGCAATGGCTGAGGAATGGACAGATTGGGCATGCTTCCCATCCCTAGAGATAAAAGAGAACACATTTTTCAATGGTACCAAGTCAACTATAAAATACATGCCCAAAAGCAAGTCTCAGCACAAGAAGCAGCCCCAGTGTTTGTAGAAACACCATGGGCAATTGATCCTTAAAACACTCCCTAAAGCAGCTTTGAACCTGAAGTGGAGGAGATAAGCTACTGCTCTGAATGCTAATCATTTACCACGTATGAACTACAAGCGAGCCCAGGCATCACTCAAGTTTTCTTTTCCTGTTACACTAAGACTAAGCAATCTTTGTCAACTAAAACAGTATGTCAAAGATAAAAAGTTTTATCTGACTGTATGGTTTTCTTTGTAAGGAAAACAGATCCAGAGCTACTAAGTTACTAGACTACTGTGCATGCTCATTCCTCAAACAAAACAGGTTCTAATAGTAGGTGCTGTGGTAGACATGTTTATGTGTATGTTTTATTGGCAAACATGCCACACATCTCCCTCCAAGTTTCCCTCCAAATCCACGAATTCAAAGCCAAGTCTTTAAAATAAGTGATGACTTTTATTTTCTTAACTGTGGAACACTAAATACAACATAAAATATGGCCACCCGGTGTTTATCTCTACGGTTGAGTACAAGAGTGGAAGAATAAATACAGTGTTTTAAAATCTAGTATCCAGTGTAGAGGAATGCATTTAACACAGAAACACCTTATTGAATGTCCCATTCAAAATGAGTGCTTTTCACATATAATTAATAAGAAATTGGCTAGTCAAAATTATATGGAAAGCATACCAACTGGTAATTTCTGAAGAGGGTGTAAATTAATTAGGACAAAGTCTACAATTTTTTTTTGCCTCAATTTAGCTGGCTAATTAACCTTTAAATTAAAGAAATTCTACTCATCTATGATTTTAAATTACTATATAAATTAAACCCCTTCAAGTGAGTTTAAATTTATTCAATCATCTTGTTTTATTTATTTAATATTAAGAACACACACTGTACCTATTTCTGAGGTACAGTGCAGTGTTCTGATATGTGGATACAGATATAACCAAACCAGGGTATTTAGCACATCTACCATCTTGAACATTTATTATTTCTCTGTGCTAAAAACATTCAGAATCTTCTCTCCCAGCTGCTTTGGAATGCGCAATGCAAAGCTGTTAACCACAGTCACCCTACCATACAGCATAACACCAGAATTTGTTCTAACTGTAATTTCGTAACATTGACCATTTCTCCTTGACTGCCCCTCCCCCGTCACCTTCCTTTGGTGGCCTCTAGTACTTAGCACCCTGCTTCTCCTTCCAGGAGAGACAGAAGAACCTAATAGGAACAATATTTAGAGTCAGTTGAAACTAAGGAGGCAGATCACTTATTCACAACTAGGAGCTGTAATGGAGGACTCTGGCAAGACCAGACATGGACACTTAGCTATGGCAGTACATTTAAGATTTCTTCTCTTAAAGGCATGAAGCTTAACTTAGAAGTCTGAGAATTGTCATTTTGTGTTAATAAATCCTTTCCTGATCCCCAAGGGATCAAGCTTAACAACCAAATAAGGCTAATAAATTAGTGATACACACCGAAACGAGCGGAGATGAGTGGGGAGAACATGGGGGGCTGCTTCATAACAGGAGGGAGAACTAGAGGCAGCTGCTGCCCTTGAAGCTTTAGTTTGATGAGTTTCATAGCTATGGAGAACTCTTGCTGATCCATCTTCCCATCCTTGTTCAAATCTGATAAGGCCCTAAAAGGAGAATGAGGTGAGTAGATCAGTGTGTGCGGGGCAATAAGGAAACAAAAATTACTGTTGAGGTTAGAAAATAAAACCAATGACAAAGCATTCACATGGAGACCATCACTCAATTGAGTAGACATACATATGAATAACAGAAACCTGCATAGTGAGAAATACTAGCCAGGGACAGTACCTAACAAAATGCTCACAGACCACAGGTAATCTACAGTTCACAGAGGATTTCCAACAATGTAGACAGAAAATAATCATTCAAAACACTATAATTCTAAGCCAGTAATGAGAGCAGACCCCTGAAATCCCAGGCATTATGGAGATGAGGTAAAAGGATTGTTCCAAGTTTGAGGCCGCCTGATCTACAGAGTGAGTTTTAGGACATCCAAGTCTACATAGTATTTTATATATACATACATGTGCATTTTATATAGGTACATAAATTCTAAGTTTAACTTACTGACTTGTTCAAATAATTGAAAACATGTTTGTGACTAGCATTTTGTCAAGCACACAAATGTTCCGTAAGGAAAAAGGATGAGGTAGAAGATCTCATTTATTGTAAACACATTAAAAAACACAATCCCAGATACTCTAGAATATTTTTAAAAATTTATTATTTTTTTTATATGTATGAGTGTTTTGCCTACATGTATGTATATGCACAATATGTGTGCCTGGTACCCACAGAGGTCAGAAGAGGGTGTCAAAACCCCTGGAAGTTGAATTACAAATAGTTGTGAGCTGCGATGTGGGTGCTGGGAATTGAACTCAGGTCCTCTGCAAGAGTACCCAATGCTCTTAGCCACTGAGCATCTCACTAGCTCCTCTAGAATAATTCTTAAGTAGGAGCAAAGAAAGGGATGACTACTTTGGGGTTTACAGATGATGAAAAGAAATGAAACTACAAAAAGATAACAGAAAGAGGAAGCTGAGATTTCACCAAATTGTACAGAAATATTTCTCAATGATAATTCATACATTCTTTCTTGAATTCTAATGGAACTAGAGATTTGTCCTATGGAACAAAACTTCAAATTACTTTCACTCATTTATTCAGTGTAATTTATTTTTCAAAGAGCTAAGGAAATATTCTTATTTAATAATAGAGTACAAATGAAAACAATCTGATGTTAACACCATATTGTTTAAAAAAACAACAGCCCATCAGAAACTTATGTACATTTATAAGAAAGCATCTTACCATATTTCAGCTAAAACTGGGGCCGGCAGACCTGACTGCAGGAAAAAAGTACGGGCTTGATCACCTGAAAGTAATAAGCACAAAAGCCAAGTGATACATTAGCAAATGGAATTATCCTAATACTTAGGAATAATAACAGCTGGCACACGACGATCATTAAAGAATATGTGAGTTATAGATGTACATACGAAGTTATTTACATTTTAATGTAAGTCACCACTAACATCCTCTCTACTAATCAGTAAAGAGAGTATATTATTCATCTTTGAGTTTTCACCCTAAAAGAGTTCTATAATTAAAAGTATGAAGTGCTAGGAAAACATTCCTTCACGAGCTTCCCCATCCTTCTATGTATGCTTGCTGAACATACCAAGAACACAAAAATTCAATTCCTCTTTGCTTGGGTTTTCAGAATGGCGTTTGTAAATGGAAAGTCTTAAGGAACAAAGTAATAATGTCTCCCACTGGAACGTGGAACAAACTTGCTATAGAATGATGGCTCTTCTGAGCTCAGTGTTTTCCTACAGCACTCACAGCATGCAGAGTATGTTTCTAACACACTGTAGCATCCTTGTCAGGCTCAGGGAACAAAGGAAACCAACACAACACTGCTAGCTGTTCTGTTAGTGGTCTCAGATCTTCTAGTAGCCATGAGTGGTCACTGGCCATTATTAACATGGAAGCCGAGTAATCAAACAATGACAGCAGGTCCAGTATAGCAGGAACACAAATGACCTCAGACTATAATGAACAGAAGGATGGATTCCAAAGTCAGACTAAAAGCTATCAGCTGCAGTCATCTTGATAGCCTTAGGTAAACTCCACCTCATGTCTCAGCCAAGGCTTTACCCTGTGTGAATACAGACACACATAGTGTCTGCCTCACAGGGGTGCTGTGAAGGTGAAACGCACTGGGCTTTGTACTATGTCATTACTGTCCCAATTGTGTTATAGAAAGCACTAGGACGCAGTGGCACAGCAATGGAAAGTTTCAAATTGCTAGGGAAGGAAGGAAAGACACACCCAAACCAGTCACCTTTGTTCTGCCGGTCTGTCTACAAAACAAGGGCTAACATCAACAATTAATATTTAAATTTCGGGGGGGATCTCTGGGAAATATATCTGATAGAAGAAATAAATCAAGGGGGCTGGAGAGATGGCTCAGCATTTAAGAGCACTGGCTGCTCTTCCAGAGAACCTGGGTTCAATTCCTAGTATCCACATGGCAGCTCATACCTGTTCTAGGGCTTCTGACACCTCACACACACATACATTCAGGCAAAACACTAGTGAACGTAAAATAAAAATAAATTTAAAAAAATAAAGAAATCTGTGGTGATAATTTGTTTGTGGTCTAACAAACAAAGCCGCCTGGAGATCAGAGTGCAGAGCTAGCCAGACAGTGGAGCACACACCTTTAATCCCAGCACTAGGGAGGTGGAGACAGGAAGTGATATGGCTGGGCTAAGAGAGGAATATAAGGCGGGGGATGAGACAGGAGCTCACCCCTTTCAGGCTGAGGAGTTGGTAAGAAGTGACTGTGGCTTGCTCCTTTGTCTCTCTATCTTTCAGCATTTACCCCAATATCTGGCACAGGCATTTATTAAAAAGATAAATTAGGATTTGTGCTACATCTGGCATCCAACTTTTGGGGCATGAATTCATGGAAAAGCCGCTTGCCAGAGCTGCACGCGGCTGGAGTCACTGCCCCACTGGCAATGTTTTCCTTTGGGGATATTTCTGTTGCAGCCTATCTGCAGCAAACCCCATAGGCTTTTGGGCTCCAAAAAACATAGGAGTTAGCCACTTTGGCACATTCCTCCTGTGCAGACGGCTGGATCTTGCGCTTCTTCCCTCCCAGTGGGCCGTGGGCTTTCCCTGGATTCCCCCCTCCTCAGGCTGCTGCCACACTAGGTGGCTCCCTGAAAACAGCGCAGGCCTCTACTGTTCTATGGAGAGCAGTCAGCCCACACTTCACCATCATCTGAATCGTCATGGCTGGCAGATTTAGTGAGACAACTGGGAATTCTTAAAGGGAGGAATTAGTTAAAAGAGAGAGTTTTTCCCACGTTAAAAATGGGAAACACTACTGTAATGGAGGGAGTTAGGTCTCTGTATGATAATACACTGGTCCGTTTGAAAAATGGAACAATTAAATGAGAGAATAATTACTTTAGATGGGATTTATGTAATGTCAATTATAAATATTATCTGTTTGATGATTTTTGTTTTATCATTTAAGAGTTGGTTAATATGAGTGCCAAAATAAAAGTTTTAGAAAAACTTATTAAAGCAGATCATAGATATATTCAGACCCAAACAGAGGAATTTAAAAGAGAACCAATCTCAGCATTGCATTATAAGGTTACAGAGGAATAGCCTATGATTTTCAAACAGTCAACCTCAATTTATCCAGTAACCTTACAGGAACTGCCAAATGATAGATATTCTCAAGGCTGTGTAAGAGAAAACTGGACTCCTGTGCAAATCTTAGATTTAAGGAGATTCACGGAAGCCATAGTCTCGTATGGCATGCATTCACCTTTTGTGAAACAGATGTTAAACTAGTAGTCAACTTGTAATAGAATTATCCTTCAAGACTGGAGAGACTTGGTTATAGCAGTTTTGGAGGCTGGTCCTCAATTACAGTGGAGGACCTGGTGGAAAGATGAGGCTAAGATCACTGAACAACAAAATTGGGCTAGAGGTACAGAAGTCTCCCAAGACCAACTTCTTGGAGAGGGAGATTATGCTGAACAATGGGGTTAGATTCAGGATTATTGTTTTAAAAAAAGAAAAAAGAAAAAAAAAGGGGATATGGAAATGATAAGATAAAGGGTAGATTATTGAATCTACTCTGAAAAGAGGGGGATATAGATATGATAGGATAAAAGAGTAGATTACTGAATCTACTTTTAAAAACAACTATTTGTTTTAAATATTATATAGTGATATCAATCTTTGTATATTGATACAAAGTTGAGATTATTTTTGTTAGAACATACTGTACATACATTTCTAATCTTGTTCAAAGTATTGTACCTATGCAACTCATTAACAATGTATTTCAAATTCCTAGTCTTTGAAAGTTATTATTACCAACTATTTAGGATAATAAGGAAATGCAGGTTAGTAGTTAGTCACTTATTACAATCAAACTTGTAGTCATGTTAGGTATGTTTTCAAGGTCAAACAGATATATTTTAGGTAGACAGGTGGTCTTCAAACACTTCAGAGATCTACAGAATATGACATTTAAGATGTTTTAATAACATAGGTTCTTTTTTTTTTTTTTGGTTTTTCGAGACAGGGTTTCTCTGTGTAGCTTTGTGCCTTTCCTGGAACTCACTTGGTAGTCCAGGCTGGCCTCAAACTCACAGAGATCCGCCTGGCTCTGCCTCCCGAGTGCTGGGATTAAAGGCGTGCGCCACCACTGCCCAGATTTTTTTCTTTCTTTTTTTTTTTTCTTTTTTTTTTTTTTTGGTTTTTCGAGACAGGGTTTCTCTGTGTAGCTTTGTGCCTTTCCTGGAACTCACTTGGTAGCCCAGGCTGGCCTCGAACTCACAGAGATCCGCCTGGCTCTGCCTACCGAGTGCTGGGATTAAAGGCGTGCGCCACCACCGCCCGGCTCTTTTTTTTTTTTTTTTTATGACAATGAGACATGTCTGCTCCTGGCAGCACCAATCTACTTTGGAGAAGATGATGGGCATCCAAGAAACCCCACATGGAGTTTGCTTTCTTTGTGGCAAAAGTAAGCCACTGGGCAAGAAAGTACTCTTGCCTTGACTGCTGACAGTATGCTGTTCAAATGGGACAAGCAGGACACAAAAGAAAGAACTGCTGAACTTTGCCAAGACAAGGTAAGACAGCTCTTCAGAAAAGGGCTTAGCCTGCTTCACAGATAAGTGTGTCAGATATGCTAGGCCTGCAGGCTGAAGATGGATGCCCCAATGTTACAGAGGAACCTTAGGTGACTGTCCAGGCAGCCAGCTATTTCTATCATTTCTCACATTTTTTGAAAGTCACTTGCTTGGACTTCCTGCTCACTCAAGTAATATTATTTCCTTCTCGGGTGTCTGGTGGAGTTGAAGACTAGATAGTTATAGTTTTCCTTGTTACAAGATTCAGAAAAGAAATTCACTAAAGAAGTGTAAAGTGTACAAGGTTGAGAGACATTAAAAGATTTTGGTAATGCAAGTTAGAATAGAAAGTGAATTAGGTACAACCTTTTGGACTCACCAAGATAGGATAGATATGGAGTATTTTCTCTGAATTTGTCTATAGTTAATGGATTAGACATTGTTAATGTATTTATTGTCTGTATATATTGTATATAGTTATTGTACTTATTGTATATAGGTTTTCTTTTATTAGTTATAACCTTTTTTTAAAAATTTTAGACAATCGCCGGGCGGTGGTGGCGCACGCCTTTAATCCCAGTACTCGGGAGGCAGAGCCAGGCGGATCTCTGTGAGTTCGAGGCCAGCCTGGACTACCGAGTGAGTTCCAGGAAAGGCGCAAAGCTACACAGAGAAACCCTGTCTCGAAAAACCAAAAAAAAAAAAAAAAAAAAAAAATTTTAGACAAAAAAAGGGAAATGTGGTGATATTTTGTTTGTGCTCTAATAAGTAAAGCTTGCCTGAAGATCAGAGTGCAGAGCTAGCCACTAGTTAACCACAGAAGCCAGGCAGTGGTGGCACACACCTTTAATCCCAGTATTTAGGATCTCATGCCTTTGATCCCAGGGCTTGGGAGGCACACACACCTTTAATCCCAGCACTAGGGAGGTTGAGACAGGAAGTGATATGGCTGGGCAGAGAGAGGAATATAAGGTGGGAGGAGACAGGAGCTCAGCCCTTTCAGGCTGAGGAGTTGGTGAGATGAGAAGTACCTGTGGCTTGCTCCTTTGTCTCTCTGATCTTTCAGCATTTACCCTGATATCTGGCTCTGGGTTTTTATTATTAAGACCAATTAGGATTCATGCTACAGAAATCAAAAAACTTCTTGAAATAGTATTAATATGTAATAAAAGAGATTCCTGACCATCATTTAGAATCCAAGAAAAGAACTTTCATATGCTAAATTAAATCAATAAATTAAGATAGTTTCAGGAAAAATATTTTGATATATATATATATTTGATTACTTAACATAAATTTGGTAGCTATAAGATATATGAACAGAAACATAATTTACAATAAATAACAAAGGATAAACACAAACCTGTTATGTAACCTCCTGAAGGCTTGAGGTTATCAAACTGTTTGTCATGCTTAGTGCGTTCTTCAGAGGTAATAGCCCACATATTCGGCCCTCCTAAAACATAATGAAAGGCCAAGACATTATAGCATGTACATGAGCCTGCTCAAAAAAGGTATATCCATAAGAATGCAAAATTCTAACATGTAAATATGAATCCTAAGTATGCATTTGATGAGGACAGTTAATGTCTGAAGGACATAAAAAGTAGAACTCTTATCAACTATATACAGCAACCCTAAGGCTTTTCAGTCATTCACTCAGTTAACATCTATTAACTGTATACCACTCACAAGAATGAGGTAAATATCGGCAATCAAAAGAGTAAAGCTGGGTAGTGGTGGCACACACCTTTAATCTCAGCACTTGGGAGGCAGAGGCAGGCCGATCTCCAAGTTTGAGGGCAGCCTGGTCTACAGAGTGAGTTCCAGGACAGTCAGGGTTATAGAGAAACCGTGTCTCAAAAAACCAAAAAGAAAAAAAAAAAGAAAGATTAGACTATTCTTCTCCTCCTCAAAGAATTCCGACCTAGGAAGCAAGTCCCACCATGTTCTGTGCTAGCTGTGAAGGACCCTGAGCGGAAGGGTGACAACAGCTGTGGGGCTCTAAGTCAGAAGCATCAGAAGTGAGATACAGGAAAGATTAAGCATCTCGCCATGTGCTGAGGTGGTATGAGAGCACTTCGCTCATACAAAAAGGATGTGGTTTGAGAAGCTGGGATGTCCTAGATGCTCTAAGTACACCAAAGAGGCTACTAGCTAAGGTACCATACATGTGAGTACAGAAAGTGGCTTGAAGTAACTAGCCTGAATGAACTGCAAAGAGTCATTTTCTTTTTCCTTCAGGGGACTGAACCTAAGGCCTCCCTGTACGAGGAAGCTGTCTACTACCAAGCTATATCCCTAACCCTCTATTTCAGACTCTCTTTCAAGGTCAGGGCAGATGTCACTTCCTTCAGGACCCTGACATCACTAGATGACAGTAATTGTTTCCTCTTCCAGATTCTCAAGATAAACTTCATGCTTCTGCAGAGCACTCAGGAAGCTGTGGTAGCTGTCTGGGGTCCATCTGCTCTAGCAGACTCTAAAGCCTGGGAGTAGGAGCTTTGTGCATTTACCTTTCTATTCCAAGAACCAGCTGAGTATCAGCAAAGAGCAAACACTTAAAAATGCTTCCTGAATAGATGTCTAAATCAATAAAAGAGGGAGTAAGCAGTGTGTGTGTGTGTGTGTGTGTGTGTGTGTGTATGTTTGTGTGTGTGTGTGTGTGTGTGTTTACTACATAGATGAGGACTAGAGGAAACATAACACTCACAAACCCTTTTGCTGTCACACATAATCATTAGCGGCCTTCTGAAGGAGTCTTTGGAAAGCTTTATACATTCACCTTGGCTAATAATCACCTCAACATCACTTCTGGCCACTCTTTCAGCTTACTCAACATCTGTCAACAGGAACCACATGTATTTAGACACATAAACTCATATATATCTGCTGTCCACATGGTATAAAATCTGTGTTAGAAAGGCAATTCCCAAGAAAACTAAAGGTCTACTCTAATTTTAAATGCTAAAACTGATTTAACACATTTTGCTTAGCCCTAAATGACAGAATTAAAAAAAAAACTAAAAAAAGAAGTCTTAAGAGGTAGAGTTAAAAATAAAGAAACCTGCGGAAGAACTAAGGCTCTAAAGCAGCAAAGCCTACACACTTCTGAAACAAACACCACATGTGTAATTTCCTTGTCTTATCAGCTTATTTATCAGAGATTAAGCATACTATCCATGCAATATACCTACAATAAAATAACACTGAACATCATCGTTCACCCATTAAGATTAGCAAAATAAACCAGGAACATGGAGGAGGCCAGTGTGTGGGGAGGAATGACTAAGAATAAAATGTAATGACACACATGTGTGAAAATTCCATTAAAATAAACTGTCAGAGTCCTGTAATGGGAAAGACAAATGTATATTACAGAACTTATTTACTGGGTAGTGTATGACTCTGGAGAAAATGACAACAAAGGATGAAAGCAGCTGTGAGCCCTGATGTCAGGCATTTATATGCAATCGCTCATTAACTCCACCAGCACTCTACTCTAAGTTAGGGTACTATTATGGATAAGGAAACTAAAAACAATGGTGCAAAAGTAACTAGCTTAAGATGATACAATAAGTAGCAGAGCTGAGATTAGAACTTGGGCAGTTGAGGATTAGCTGAACAGTAGAGCATGTGGCGAGCAAACACAAGACAATGGTTTGGTCCCCAGCATGAGATGGAGAAAACAGGAACTGAGGTTAGAACTGGGGCAGCCTGAATTCCCTGAACTGTATGACCTCCCAGCACACGTGACAATATGCCCATGGTGTCTGTACTGCCACCTCTGAGGCCTAGGAATACTACCTAACCCAATGGTTTCTACAGGGACCATATGGAATATGCAGTATACCTATGATAAAACAATGACTGAAGAATGACAGAACAAAGCGTAATGACATACACATGGAAATTCCATTTAAAAAGCTCACTACTTTGTATACTAACTAACATAAAAAACTAATTAAAAAATAAAAATGGGCAAAAAGGTCTCACTGTGTAGCCCTGGTTGGCCATTGCTATGTAGATCAAGCAGCCTCAGACTCAAAGAGATCCACATGTCTCTGTCTGGGATTAAAGGCATGCACCACCAAGTCTGGCTTTAGTGCTCTTTTATATACAACTGTCTTTTCAACTTTTCCTGGATGCTTGTCTTCATAGGAGGAAACTCACCCAGCCTGTTAATATTTGCTGCTTTAATTCCTCATGACTCCAAGCAGCAACCATGATCCCTCATGTTCACTCATTCAATAAACATGTACGGGGAACAAAGATGAATACACAAACCCCTTTTAAAGGTGCTCCCAGCTTTCTTAATATTTAAGACCCCACCACCAAGAAAAATCACAAACAATAGTCATTATTATTATAATTAACATTATCTGTAGAAATTAAATGTTTAATAAGTTAGTTAGGACATGCAATAACTTCTAAATCATATTCAAATAACTTTCAAAACAAGGGATCACTTTAAATTTTAAAATATTAATGTACCAAGAATTTTCTAGAAATGAGATAACCTCAAAATGAAAAAAGATCAGTAATGTATGTGATTCAAATCCAATTTTTAAATAATTGATACAATTCTAGTTTTCTTACTTGGAATGTAGCACTAACAGAATCTTAACTATTTGGTATTCTGCACCTGGAGGGAAGAAAACTTCCCAATGTTAGTCTATTTTTGCAAGCTTTATGGAAAGACAGAATAACAAGGTGGGGGCTAATGTCCTCTTACACTGTCTGATAATCATGTTAGGAATCCATCAAAATTCCACCCATTTCCCCCCAACTCATCACTACACTAAAGGTGGATTTTCAGAGAGATTTCTGTTGTTTACTCTCTTCTTGCTACCATCTCTGTCAGGCACATTCATAAACTAGAGAAGAGGGAAGAGTTTCCAGTGATAGAGAACAACGATATGCGAGTCAGGAATATCATCTGACTTCACATGTGTGGATACACATACCTATCTATAAATATACAAGCATACATAAAGAGCACAGCTTGTTCTATGGAGTAGGTCAATACTACAATTCTAAATGGAAGTAATTCAAACATGCTATATTTAGATACAAAAATAAAAACTAAATTCTAGAAATAGTCTGCACTGATATTTGTCTCCAGTTTAAAATAATATTTAAAACAAATTTAAACAAATAACATTTAAAGTAAATGATGTATACTCATTTAATGATGTATACTGACCTCATTTAAATTTCATCTCTAATTTAAATCTCTAACATACAATTCTTTTGCTGTTCTAAACAGAGCTGTAGCCTGGGTTATGGGAACTTGAATAACAAAAATCTGGGTTTTACAAGTACAGTGCAATGCCACCTCAGACTGTACAGACCCATCATCTAGCTCAGCAATTTCCTAACCATACGGTTGAAAGATTACTGAGCCCTACAATTCTAAAAAGATAACAAAGTTTCAAGAAAATAGGGTATTCCTAGAGCCACTGGAGGTTTTTATTCTGTACCCTTCCTCTCCTTTCTGGAGTATGTATAAAGCCATTATGATGGGCTTCATAACTTCTTCCTCAGTCTATCTTCAGCACCCCGTAATTCAGAGGCTGGAACAAGCTGTCACCCTGTAATATCAACCAGCAGCAGCACATATCTGAAGTAACCTCTTGCCTAGCACTGGAAAGCCTATCCATCACGTTCTCTCAATCTGCAAATTTATTCCGTTTCTAAAAAGCAGAATGCAAAGCACTGTGATTAAGATGGCTTTGGGAAGGACGGTTCTGCAGTGCAAAAGATCAGGAGCAGAGCTGCAGTTGCAAAAACAGGAGGCACTGACAGCCCTGCTAATCTCGTCAAGAAAAAAAAAAAAAGAAAAGAAAAAGGAAGTGAAGCACCAAAGACTAAGAAAACAGACAACAAACCATCTTGTTTGATAGAGCTGTGTGACAGGGAGTAAAGGTTCTTCACCTGCACTGTCCAATTTGGCAGCCTCAGCTACACGTGGTGTTAAGCACATGAAGTGCAGCAGTGTGGCTCACTTGATTTTTATTAGTTTAAACTGAAACGGAGACAGACAGATGTGGTTACTGTATTAGACAAGAGCACTCAGAGAACCAAAGCAGCCTATGAAGTCTGTAGTTAGCCTCGGAGGGAGAAAACATAAACACGGCCAAATTAGATGAAAATGTCACAGCGTTAACACAAACCACCGGGCCCAGGCGTATTTTACAGGGAAGTCCCAACAGTCTCCGGCATCAAAAGATGAAACTGTGACGCAGGAGTTACCAGAGGTGCGACACTGCTTTAGAAGTTCTGTGTTATACATGGATGTAGTTTTCAATAACACTTTAAATGCTGAATTGGACTTAAATTAGATATATGCAAGTTACTCAACTATTTTAATAGGCTAAGTAAAAGGTAACAGAGTCTCTCTGATATCAATTTTCAGAAGTTTTTTTTAAATGACTATCGCCGGGCGGTGGTGGCGCACGCCTTTAATCCCAGCACTCGGGAGGCAGAGCCATGTGGATCTCTGTGAGTTTGAGGCCAGCCTGGTCTACAGAGCGAGATCCAGGAAAGGCACCAAAACTACACAGAGAAACCCTGTCTCGAAAAAACCAAAAATAAAAAATGACTATCTTTATTCCTACATACCACTTCCTAATAATTTGAATCTTATTCACGTGGGTATTTTTGTCATTGAATATTTTGTTTGTTACCAATTACTTTTATTTCTAATGCAATGAGCTATATAGTAAATATTTATGGAATGAAACAAAGACTGGGATCATACTACTTATGTGTTTATTTGATTTGTTAACCTTATTAATAGGCTGGTTGAAGTCTGTAAGTAAACTGTAAATAAACTTTTTTATATGAGGCACAGAAATTCTCAAACCTGGAAGAACACTGCTGTCTTAAACTTATATATTACTCATTATGGAAAAATGATTATTATTTAAAAAGTATCTGTGGCATCAATCCCTATAATCCTATACCATTTCCACAATGGGAACAACATCTATTTTAATCTTACATTTACTTATTGACTGATTGACTGATTGATTGATTGACTGATTGACTGATTGGAAGGGGCACAAACTAGGTAGTATGTGGAAGTCAGAAGACAATTTGTAGGAGTCACTTCTGCACCATGTGGGTCTCAGCATAATTAGATAATATAAACATGAAGTAATATAAATATTTATAAAGGAAAACAATCTTATATTTGTATTACTAAATAAATCTTGTTGGCCTAATCTGTCTGCAATCATCTGTACACCTACAAACACCCTACTGTTCACCTAAGGACACTCTGCTTTTCGTCCTCCAGTTTCATGCTTTAAGCAGACTATCCCTTCAGGTTATTCTCAATTGTTCAATGGGAAGCACATATTCCAAATACTATCAAAAATACTTCAACAGAAATGTGGAATTTAATGCAAAATACTAAAAGAAGATACATGTATTGCTCTGAAATACTCGATATTTCAACCAGAATACTTCAGGTTTTACACTTCAAAAGTCAAGGAAAATCATCTACATAAATATTTCCAACAACAGGCTCACCACCACCACAAAAGCCCCCATCCCCTCATCCTGCCATTGGCACAAAGTTGCTCACCGTTCATAGCTGTGGGAAACTGAGCCATCATGGTCCTGAATTTTTCTTGCAGTTCTCAGCCATCTGCAAAGCGAAAACATGGTGCCATTAACACAACAAGGACAGACCACAGCTTAGTGCTAAGCTGTGGGACTGACTGTCCCCGTTAGCACACATGCCCAACAAAAAACAACACAGAGCTCCTGCTGCTGCTGAACAGGCAGAATTCACAGTTGGGGATGAGGAGCGGATTCTGTTGGCCATAGTGCTGCCTTCAGTACATGACCGTTTAAAAGAAACAGTCTATGCAATAGCATATACAGAACACAGAAACCCTGGGCACTGATCAATACTTCTGTAGAAGTAAATTCAGGAGAGAGAAAGAGCTGTTATGATTAGGGAAGAACTGATTTACGGAAATCAACTGCATAAATATATAAGTATATATAACATGGAGGCCAGGCAGTGGTGGTGCACACCTTTAATACCAGAACTCGGGAAGCAGAGGCAGGTGGATCTCTGTGAGTTCGAGGCCAGCCTGGTCTACAGAGCAAGTTCTAGTACAGCAGTACAGCCAGGAACCTTGTCTCAAAAAAAAAAAAAAAAAAGAAAAGAAAAAATAACATAGAAATCCCTAATTTGTTTTAAGCCCCAGCAAGAAATATATCCAAAATAAATGTAGTACTGCTTTTTAATTAAGCTCTACAGGTCCAAAAAATTAGTCTAAAAAGAGTGGAGGAGATAGCAAAGCACAGACACACATAAAGGCACAGAGTTTAATAGTAATTATCAAGCTGGGCGGTGATAGTGAACTCGGGAGGCAGAGGCAGGCGGATCTCTGTGAGTTCAAGGCCAACCTGGTCTACAGAGAGAGTTCCAGGACAGGCTCCAAAGCTACACAGAGAAACCCTGTCTCAAAAAAACCACAAAAGAGAAAAAGTATCAAAAGGCATCATAATTATTAAAATACATTTATGTTTATTTAAACAAGTGAACTGGGAAGAGGGTTTTTGCAGCTAGCGTCTCTAGGTTCAGATCTACTTGGCTCTATTCCTAACTGTGACCACAGAAAAGTTATTTAACTTTTTTTAAAGTCTTAGATTCCTTGTCTACAAAAATACTTCGGATCAGTATTTTTTTTAAGTATTACATAAACCAATACACTGTCTGACACATAGTATGTATTCAGTAGATGACTGCTTTTCTGTAAACATCCGGAGAATGTGAAGTATCATTTTTGACACCCCCATTCATTATTTAAATGTAAATAAATACAAAATTCAAAATTTGTTCTAAAAATCTTGAAGATAGGACTAGTTAGGGACAGTTAAAAAGACCACTCAGTACCTCATCTAGTTAATCAAATAATTTAAATATTAATAGTTTTAGGAACACTAGAAAAATACTTGGGTAGGTGATTTTAAACAAGGCAGTCAGGAAAGGTTCACACGAAGCTATCACCAGGAAAACTGTCTGTCTGTCTGTGAAACAGTACTATTACAAGGTACCATTATATTAGTGAATTCAGTATGCTAGCACCCTATGCTACCAATGATCCAGTCCTCTAACGACCTAGATAATATGGTTACGTTTCATATTTATTTAGTGATTTGTAACCAAAAAAACAAAAACAAACAAAAAAACTGGTATATAAATCCAATTAATTTACTGACCAGAGAACTGACAGCTGCTTTTCCTCCTACAGAGCAAATTCATTCATCGATTACATGTTGTGGTGAGCAAAGGAGAGTGACCAGAACAGTTACGGCAAAAAGCGTCCGTCCATCTTCACAACAAAGAAAAGCCAGAACTGAGCCATAGGGATGGTAACCCTCCACAAAGGCTTCCGATGGCATCGGCAATTTTACTCTATAATCCTGCCTCCCGTCAAACACATCTTCTTCCATGGGAGACAATACGCTGTCTAGCAGTGGAGCGACGATCACCTCTCATGCTTTTACTCCTTCTGGGTCAGTGGAAAGTTTACCATGAACATGCTGGTTTTCTTCACTCCTTTCTTACAAGACAAACTCCAAGTACCGGAGTTGTTTACAGAAAACTAATGCCAAAACTCTGATGGGTGACTGGACTCCTATAGAGGGCCCTGTGTTGAGCCTTACCGGAGGAGTAAGAATTAGTTCTAGTTAGAAGGTTAAAATCTTAAATTTAACTGTAGCAGACAGGTGTTTCAAAGGGGTTTATAGAGAGGAACATACATTTCCTTTAAGATAGACAACCCATTATGAAGAAAAGGCAGAAACAAGGAGTTCACCCAGGGCAAGCTGAAACGAAGCCTGGCACCCCATCTCGAAGAGAGGCAGTGGGAAGAGATGAATGAGAGGGGCTAGAGAAACAGTCAAGTGTTCAAAATAAGGAGAACTCACCGATTCTCTGGAAATGAGTGACTATGTAATAAAGGAGACAAAGAGACAACTCCCAGAACTACAGTCTGTGAGGCTGGGAAAACGGTGGCATAACCAGCTTAAAAAGTTAGCACTGGAGGAAGTCTCGACTAGCCATGACTACAACTACAACTTCCTTAAACACAGGACAATTCTACAAATAAATACAGCTTACTTCCTCCATGTAAATGGTCATAAGCAATGCAAGAGAAAAAAAGACGCATGACAGAAAGTTAATATCTGCTTGAACATGCAGTAACTGCTTCTGTCTTACTAGTTTTCTGTAATAGACAAGTTTTAAACAAGGGAGAAAGCTTGTCTAAAACATTATATATAACATACTATGTAACCATCTAAAGCAGCAAACACAGTGTCAATGATGACTAGATAACAGACCAACAGGGAAGAGAATCCCATAGACAGAAAGCCTTTAATCAGTTAAGGTCTAAACTTACAAACCATCTGTCTAAAACTTTTGGCTGGGTACCATGTACTCCATGAAGATAACAAAATGCCATGTGGTTGATAACTCAGTTATCACAGTTATAATCCAATGGACAGTGAGGGCAAGCCTCCTGGTGTTATAGAATCTTTTCCACCTTGTATGTAGAATTTACCTACCCATTCATGCATGCGAGCATCATACTGTAGCATTGATACACGTATAAAGCATTTGGCTGACTCCGGTAGCATCTGATTTTGGAAATAAAATTTGTGGGAATCAGTAAGCTTTTAAAGCATACCGTTGCATCTGTTTTAGTTACATTCATTTTCTGTCCCATTTTAGAATCATTAATTATACCATGCTTAACAATTTTCCTAGTTTACTAGCAGATGTTCAGAGAATAATAATTGGGGCTGGAGATGGAGCTCAGAGATAGGGCACTTGCCTAGCGCACACAAGGTCTTGGGTTCAATCCCCAGTGCTTCACAAGAAAAAAAATGTAATTGAAATTTTGAAAAATATGACAGATCACTTAAGTCTGTTTTACATTTTTAAAATAATTGCTAACATTTGCTTAATGATTTCTATTAATTTAATACACTTCTATTAGCAACCTACCATGTGTCATGTTCAATCAATATTCATTAAGAACCCAATATTCCAGATCTGCACACAGAGCTTCAAATGCCAGGTTCTAGGTACCCTGTAATACATTCCTGCAAATCCTTACCAGGCAGCTGTCTTACTTACTTCACAGACGAAGGAATGGAGAGGTTAAATCACTTGCCCAAATTCGGTGTCCAGAAACACTGTGGAGATTCCAAGCCTATCTTATGCCCATGAGCCTCCCTGTAGGCTTTATGGCACCTTTTCTCTCTTAAATGAATATAATAATGATGAAAAGTCATACGTTCTTACAAGCAACCAGTGAACTTAATACATTTTAGGGGAGAAGAAAAGTCTGCCCAGGCTGCCACAACACCAAAGGCTACATCAAATAAATGAGGAGTGCTGTTTCTGGCCTCTTGGCATAAAACTCTGAAGAGAAGGGTAACTAACCAGCTTCTCCTCAACTGTACTCTTCGTGGGTGTCCAACAAGCACCCTGTTCTACTGTGCAGAGAGGATAATGTGTACCGACGGGCAGTTGTGGTCGTGATCTGAACTGTTAAATACTGTGGAGAACTGGCAAGACACCTTTGAAGAAACCCTACCTGATGGATAAAAGGTATGAGGCGAAGACTCGTTTGACTGAATTTAATCCAAATGTAATCTGGAGAAGTCACCAAATATAATTTTGGGATTGGGAAAGTATGTGGTCCTGATGAGAGAGAAAAGTGGAATTGCTAGACCTAAAGTTGGAGACACTTTATAATGGGTCGTTAAGACACAGGAAAAAATTATAGTCATTTAAAATTAAAAGTGGCTCAGTAAAGATTGGGGGTTTGTTTGTTTAGAAGCACACAATTATAGAAAGGAAAAATTACAGCCATTTAGTCCAAAGTCCACCATTTTCAAGACAGAAAGACTAAAAGAGTTGTAGAAGCCCACAAGTTAGTGAGCAAAAATGGACCCAGACACCTCCAGTCCAGAGGATTGTTTGTAAAATCGTGCCCCAATCTCGCCACTCAGATCACTTTGAACTTTAACAATTTATAGATATCCAGGATCATCACTTGAGACTGAGTCAGCAGCAAGTCATTATGTGCATGCATTAGGAGAATCTTCTAGAATAGTTTTCCACCCTGAAATATTCTTACACAGCTACTACTAGTTTTGGCTTCCCCCCACAACCTCACTGATGCTCCACTCCTGCTTAAACTCTCCCAGGAATTACAGGTTAGACTCTAAGGTCACGGATGAAATATGGTGTTCTTCAGAACCTCACTCCAATCTACTGCACCTATCACTTCCCCGATGGATGTGGACATCAACCTTTCTGGAAACAAGGATGCTTTCCAGAAAGCATCATTCCTTCATAAAGAAGTGTCGCCTCTGCCAGTCATCCTGCTGGCTTCAATGACACCTTTTTTAAAGAACTCTCTCCTCCCTGGCAGTTAATCACCATCACCTACGTATGTCTGTAACACATGTTCATAATATTAATCTCATGTATCACACTGCACTTCAATTCCACATTATTCTTGTTTGCCTGTGTCACGTGCCCTAGGCAGAGGTCATTTTTATTTAGTTGGGTATGCCTAGTTCTTAAACCAAATTTCTTCCAAAGAAAATACCTTTAAATATTTGCTGAACAAGTTAATTTGGTAAATAAAATATATGGCCCACACAGAAACAAATGAACAGTAACAATGGCAACAAAGAAACCAACCAACTGAGAAGCAGGGAAGCAATGTCAGCTTGAACATGTCAGACTGGAGAGAGAGAGACGGCTTAGCAGGTGAAAGCACCTGCCGTGTAAGCCAGAAGACCTGTACGCTCGATATCCAGAATCCATCACAGGAGAGAACCAACTCCCCAAAGTTGTCATCTGACTTTGATAAGTGTGCCCTGGCCCACACGCACCCACACACAACCTTACATTATACATACACATGTGTACACACACATGCACATACACATTAGTAATAAAATAGAATTTTTAAAGATTGAATATATACAGGAGAGCTGGTAGGAAAGAAGAGGATCCAAACCGCCTCCTTGAAATCCTCCAGACATCAGAGATATGGATAGCAACCATACTGTCCCCTGCAACATGGCTCTTCTGTAACTGGTGGGGGATCTTTTTTCTAGTATACTTTTAGAGATAAAAATTTATTTATTTCTCATTAAATTCTGAGGCATTTTAAATTTTGAGTACAGAGGAAAACTTAAGATTCTTCAGTTCTACTTTGAATCATAATAGTTAAATAGTTGAAATAAATTTGACTAAAAGCCTGACACTCAAAAGCATGACGGTACAGTTCCTGAGGGCATGTATTTTAGATGTTATTGCATTATCATTTGTTGTGTGCGCATCTGTGTTTATGCGGTGGATATGGGTGCGCACACACAGCAGCAGTCATGTGGCGGTCAGGACAACTCTCTTCTTCTGTCATGGGGTCCAGGGGAACAAACTCAGGTTGCCAGGTTTGGAAGTGGGTGCCTCCATTCACTGAGCCAACTTGCCAGCCAAGGCGGCTTTGTGTTTTGAGACAAAGTTTTGATATGCATCTCAGGTTGGACTAGAACTCATGATCCTTTAGACTTAGCCTCCAAGTGTGTAAGATACCACCTGGAGCAGTGACGTAAACCAACAGAGAAGCTCTAGGAAAACAGATGTGGATGTTAAATTTGGGAGACAAGTTGAAACATCAACGAACTTCAACTGTGAGCATACTTAATTTGACATCTTTAAAAGACATGTTGGTGTGAGTGACCAAGAAAATGGAAAGATCTCTGTTTGAGCTACAGACCCATATTTGATAGTCACTGGGGACTGGGTACAATTACAATCATGTCAGGAAAAGAATGTATCAGGAACAAAGGAAGCCAGGCAAGGTGGCGCATGCCTTTAATCCCAGCACTCTGAGGCAGAGACAGGGATTGCTGTGAATTAGAGGCCAGCCAGGTCTATACAGCAGAGTTTCAGGGTCAGCCAGGTCTATATAGTGAGACCCTGTCTCAAAAACAAACACAGAAAAAAAGCGTTCCAAGGAGGAGTTCACATTGCCGAAGGATACACAGATAAAGGCTACGCTATTGGTCTTAGCAACCTGTCAAGTTCAGTTCCAATTACAGTTCCAGTGGCTTCAAAAGTCACACCGAAGTGGATTATGCAGCAAAGGGAAGTGACATGTGGGTGACTCAAGAAATATGTAGTTGCTGGGCATGGTGGTGCATGTCTTTTAATCCCAGTACTCAGGAGGCAAAGGCAGGGGGATCTCTGTGAGTCTGAGGCCAGCCTTGGTCTACGTAGTGAGTTCTAAGACAGTCAGGGCTACAGAAAATGACCCTGTCTCAAAACAAAATAACACAAAGAGACAAAAACAAAGAGAAATGTTGTTAAAGAAAGAAGAGGGGTGGGAGGAGCAGTACTGAGTTTTCAAGAAGGAGAAGGCGGGGCTAGACGGTGGTGGTGCACTTGGGAGGCGGAGGCAGGTGGATCTCTCAGAGTCCAAGGCCAGCCTGATCTACAGAGTGAGTTCCAGGACAGGTTCTATCTGGGAGGTGGGAGGGGAAGAAGGATTAAGGAGGATTATTGTACTTACTTTTTAGACAGGAAAACAAAACTATTTTCCTAGAGAAAATGAGAATCTCCAAAAGAAGTTAAAAGAAATATTATCTACGTAAGTGGAACTAGATAGCTCTTGGGCATAAAGTTACAACATGGGACAGAATTTCTGGCTCTGGAATAAAGTTCAGGTATGGCAACAGGAATGATACAGGGATTCACAAGTATAGGAGCTGGAAGAGAGGAACAGAGAAAAAACAGATTTCCTTCTGCCACTCTTTTTTCTTGCCCTCTCTTCAAAGGGCAGGGTTGAAGACAGACTCATTTCTTGGACTCTCCAGTATCTAAATGCAAATTTCTTTTCTGAGACTGAAAATGGGAAGGCCACATGCAAATCAGTTCCCAAGAATCAGCCAATCACCTATACATTCAAATCAACCTTTGCCCTAAACTGTCAGACATTTGTTAAATGAGTGAATGGAGGAGATATAGACAAAGGTAAGCAATACCTCAAAAACAGAAGACTCCTGTAGTCTGGGAAAATAAATGATGAATTATTCACACTTGATAAGTAACAACACAAGGAACCACAACACCTACTGATAGAAATGTAAACAAACACAACTTTATGTTTTTGAAAAAGCTTAAAGACTACACATCTCCTCACACACATATTTAGTCAAAGTCCACTATCAAGACAGCAATCATTAATAGGTTTGAATATATTTTTCCAAATATTTTCTTATTTACATACTAGGGAACAATTAGAGAGAAAGAGAGAGAGAAAGAGGGAGAGGGAAAGGGAGGGAGGGAGGGAGGGAGGGAGAGAGGGAGGGAGGGAGGAAGAAAATAAAAAGAAAAAAGGAAAGTGTACACTTATGTGACATGTTTCCAAAGATGAATCCTACCCATGGAAAGTGGGTTAGAGTGTATGAACATTGCATTTTAATAGATATTACCAAATAGCTTAAATTCTACTTCATCTATAAAGTCTCTCAATATAGCCTCATGGCATAATACCAATAGATGAGGCCCAAATACAAACCCCTAACTCTGGTTTAATTCGGAAAAGACATTTAGACTCTTTAGCTCTTGTCTCTTAACTAAACTTCCTATCCCAACAAACATAATTGCAAGAACACACTACATTGAGCTGGGCAGACAATTTAGTGGGTAAAATGCCTGGTGCACAAGCATGAGGCATGAGTTTAGACATCTAGCACCCACGATGTGCCAGGCATGACAGTGGGGCCTGTGACCCCAGTGCTGGGGCAGGGTTGGGGACAAGGAAATGTATCCCAGGAATCCGAAATGACAATGTCCTGGTTCAGTGGGAGACCCTGTCTCAATAACTAACGTGGACACAGGAAGACACTATTGTGTGTGACACACACACACACACACACACACACACACACACAGCTGCACACAATCTGAAACATGACATTTTATTAAGTAGACAATAGGGTGTCCTGCAGACCTCTGTTGTGATAAAGTACCCTGAACTTAAGGGTACTTTAAGGCAACTTAAGAAAGGGTTTACTCTGGTTCAGGATCCTCCCGAGAGCTGAGATTGTAGGCCTGCTCCACTGTGCCCTAAACTAGGTATCTTCCATATATTCATCTTGTATATATTAGTCTACGGGAAAAATGAAAAATGTCTTTTCTTTTTACTCTTCTCTTTTTAAAAAGAAACAATAGAAATCAGTGTTAATATAAGTATAAAATGTCTGGGATCTTTTATACTTTTTAATTATCTTCACAATCCAGTATATATTATTTTATAATTATATTAGTCCAAGAGTAATGGGAAAAAAGTCAACTCAAGACAACGTCAATGATGCAGGGTCTGTCCACATATGGGCATGTACAGTAGGATTTTTTCAATGCTAGCAAAACACTGTACAGATGAGATTTAAAAAAAATTAGTCCTCAGTAAGATCTAAATAATTTTAGTTTATGGACTCTAAATTTCAATAATTCTTGATAAGTTAGATTCATAATAAGTAGTAAGACACAAATACCAAAGACTGGGAACAGAAGAACAATAGCCCTGAGAATACTGAGATGAATTGCATGTTGGGTTTATCACCCATCAGGAAAAGGCTCATGACCTGATATCTTGGACCATAATGGAGACCAATATCTAATCCAAAAATTTTCAGTAGTTATTTTCACTGTGAAAATATTCTATGTAGTGGCTCACCAGAAGTACAAAATATATCCTCCTGAAGTAGAACCTTCATACACTGCTGGTGGGAGTCTGTCTCCACTGCTTTAGAAAACAATGTGGAAAGCTCCTTCAAGTGTTAAACATAGGTTGTCATAGAAATCAGCAATTCAACTCTAAGCATAAGCTTAAAAGAAATACATGTTCACACAAAAACCTGTACACAACTTCTTATAGGACCATTATTCACATTAGCCAAAAAGGTACAAACAACCCAAATATCTATCAAACAACAGAGAAACAAATGTAATCTACACATATAATAAAAGACTATTTGGGCATTAAGGAATGAAATGAGATCTCTTTCCTTTTTTTCCCCAGCAAGTTATATAAGAGTCTTGACAGAGTCAAGACTTGACAGAGTCTAGAATCATCTGAGAGACCAGTCCCTGAGCACGACTGTGGAGGATTATCTTGATTTCAGTAATTAAGGTGCAAAGACCCACCCACTGTGGGTGGCACCATTCCCTTGTCAGGATCCTGAATTACATAAGTGATGAAAAGGGACTGAGAAGCAGCATGAATTCATCACTCTCTGCTTCCTGGTTGTGGATACAATGTGATCAGATGCTTCCCAAGCATGTGCTACTTGGACTTCCCCACCAAGGTGGACTGGACCATTAACCTTAGGACCATGAGCAAGAATAAAACCTTTCTCCTTTACGTTGCTGTTGTCAGGGTATTTTGTCAGAGTGTGTATGGGGGGGGGGGGAATCTAAGATATTGGTATATATAAACGCTACTGATTTTTATATTTTGATTTTATACCCTACAACTTTACTAAAAGTGTTTATCAAGTCTACACATTTTCTAGTAGTCTGTGGGATCTTTTAGGGAAGAATCTGAGAATAGAAATAATTTGTTTTTCTCCTTTCCCATTTGTGTTCCTTTAATATCCTCTTGTCTTATTGCTCTAGCTAAGACTATATGAGTAAGAGTGGAGAAAAGTGAGGAACCCTCGGGCTTTGCCCAATTTGAGTAATGTCGGCTACAGGTTTGCCATATACAGTCCGTGTTATGTTTAGATACGTTCCATCTATTTCTATTTCCTACAGAATTTTTATCATGAAGGCAATGTTGAACTTTGTCAAATGCTTCTTTATCTATGAAGTTGATCATGTGATTTTTGTCCTTAAGTTTATTTATATGATACATTTGTTGATTTGAGCATGTTGAACCATCCTTGCATCCCTGGGATGAAACCAAGTTGGTCATGATGTATAATCTTCTTACTACATCCTTGAATTCAGTTTGCAAATATCTTGTTCAGGGTTTTTACATCTCTGCCCATCAAGAAAATGTGTCTACACACTTCTTTTGGTTGTGTCTTTATCCAGCTTTGGTATCAGGGCAATATTGGCATTGTAATTAGTTTGGTAGTATTCCTTGCCTTTCTATTTTGTGAATAGTCTGAGACATGTTGGTATTAGATTTCCCTTCAAAGTTTGGTAGAATTAAGCAGTGAATCACCTGAAAATACATTACTCAAATAGCTTCAAAGAAAAATGAGAAACAAACAATCTGGAAGGCAAAAGACCTCTACTGTTCCAAAACAGCTGTGATAGATGTATAACTCGTGAACTAAAAACCATAGAATTAGGAACTTTAAAATGGTGACATTTACTGGAAATGAATTAAAAAGCTGTTATTCTAAAAAATCTAATATTCTTCACATTTCATACAATGTGTTTTAAGAGTCTAGTCTTTATTTACAAACCAAGGCTGAACTATCTACCCCTCCCCTCTGCTTCTCTCCTAGGTACCTGCAGAACTACCTACCTTGTTGGTGACATTTCTACTTATGAAAGCTTTCTTTCATTTCCATTTCTTCATGTACATAATAACTAGTATTCTAACTTCTGTTTTCAAACTTGCCCACCTCTATAAGACTGTCAATCTCTGTGATTGTCTCTTCATTTTCATATACCTAATATCCAGCTGTCAGCCATAAGGTACATACTAAAATATCCTTTAAGCACAAACTCAAAAGAGATAGCATACTTTCAATTGCACAGAGGACAAGCAGGCTACAGTTACTTTGAAAATAGATCACCTAACTCGAGTTGAATCCCAGTACACATACTTTGCAGGTTTTTGGTCTTATCCACAACATACATAGAATTTCTTAATCCATGTGTGTAGCTGGACCAAACTGCAGGGTTACTTTAAGGCTAATATATCATATCTGTAAAACATTTGGCACGTTGAACGTTCATATATAATAGATATTATAATTATTAATACATTATTTCAAATAGTTATTCATCTTTATTTCATTGAAGCAAATTAGTTATGCAAAAGTATTAAGAAAAAGAGTATGTTTTTGACCCAAAACACTCAAAGCTAAAGCTAAATCTCTAAAAGCTTCTAATGTTACTAACAAATGTTAACTAACAAAGCAACAAGAAGTCAAGAGGGCCTAAAATGATGAACTAATACTGACTGAGTACTCAACTGCATGCTGAAGCCTGAAACCACTTATGGAGGAGCCAGTCAACACCCCTGAACAAGACAATTCACCCACACAATGGGGGGACACACCTAAGAATAGCATGTGACTCATCCTCTGCCCAGAAAGGAGGGCAGGCCACTCTGGAGCCTAGTCTTATTTGTCTTGTGAAGAGTAAATATTTAAACAAAACCATTGACTCGGGTTGGATAAAATGTATGCAGGGAAAAACTTGAATAATATGCTCGACTTTCAAGTAAAATGTGACTTCTATGAAACAATTTAATTTTCAAAGTTTTAAACCTTTATAAGAAAACACAAAGGAAAGAATAAACAGTCATTGACAAAACTATTTGAAAGTTGTGGGGGTTTTGTTTTGTTTTTCTTTTTTTGTTTTTCGAGACAGGGTTTCTCTGTGTAACATCCCTGGCTGTCCTGAAACTCACTCTGTAGACCAGACTGTTACATTTATTAAGAGATAGTGAGATTAAGCATGTACACCCCTTTGCCTTTACAGATCTGTGCATAAATATTACATAAAATATCCACTTTTTTTTGTTTTGTTTTGTTTTAGAGACAGAGTTTTCTTATTTAGCCTTGGCTGGCTAGCCTAGAACTTGCTATGCAGACCAAGCTGGCCTCGAACTCACAAAGGTTCGCCTGCCTCTGCCTCCCCAGGGCTGGATTAAATGAGTGCATCAGCATACCTGGTAAATCTCTACTTTTTAAGGAAAAGGAAATGCAGGTTTAACGAGACTGTTACATCCTAGATCCTAAGCAACAAAATCTATGTTCTTAACTTCAACGTGCAAGGCACATGCACGCGCGCGCGCGCACACACACACACACACACACACAAGGCATTCACTCGTGTACTCGAAGTAGACACTAAAATATGACTATCACTGGAAGATAAACTTGGAATATATTTTTATCTTACTAAGTTTCATCAATTGGCATGTACTACTTTCATAAAGAAAAAAATATTGAACAGGTGTTGTGGAGCATGCCTGTAACCCAAGCCTTTGAGAGGCAGGGGCAGGGGGAATCATGGTAAATTTGAGGCTAGCCTGGTCTCCACAACAAGTCCTTGGCCTGTCTCAAAAAAACAAAAACAAAAACAACAAAAAATTAAGCTGAGAAGTAGTTAAATTTAAGAAGTTTAAAGACTTGGAAAAGTATTTATATTAAATGACATAAACTATATCGTTAATATAGAGAAAGTACATGCCCTCTTTCAAGACCAGCCATCAGTGTATCTCAAAATTAAACTAGTAAATTAAGAGGAGAATGTCTCTTATCAAAGACAGTAAAACAGAAATGAGAAGCATAATCTAGGCTGGTAAGAAAGAGCTGCCATCTATGCAAAAGCTCTAACCTCAGAAAACCGTGACTGTCACAAAGACTCCAAAGACAAGAGCTCAGGGTTTTTCTCTGGGACTTTTGGCAAAGGCTTCCAGTTCACCAAACTTCCCCAAGTGTTTCAGAATCTTAGCCAGATAATGTCAGAACTCTGAGTTCTTCACTGTATTAGTAAAAGGTCTAGGAAGATAAATTGACCCCTGTTCTATGGAGTAGAGATGGACACTCAGAAAGAAGACTGAGAATCCTGAACACTATATATAAAAAAAAAAAAAAAAAAAGTATACTGGGTCAGTTGGCTGGAGCAATGTGTGCTTGTAATCCCAGCTACTGGGAAGGTATCAAGTGGGGAGGGGGTGGGGGGGGGTCACTACTTGTAGCCAGGAGTTTGAAAACAACCTGAGCAACACAATAAGACCCTTTCTAAAAGTAAACAGAACAAAACAAAACAAAAAACCCACACAACCGAAAGAGAAAAAACCCACACCCTTACCCACACGCACACACTGGGGGGAGGCAAGCAGGGCTTTCTTCCTCGGCTCTCCCAGAAGCAGGGCTATACTACTCAAAGTCATCGCAAACAACTCACTGCACACATAACTGGACCTCACAGTGGTGTTCTCACTCCGATTCAGTCTCTGGATGTCTCCTCTTTTCCTACTAGCTTTCAGAGCAGTTTCAATGTAGCTTCCTCAGTCCAGGTTTCCACTTCATATACTCTGGAAGGAGAGTCACTTCTTTCTGGTTGTAAGGATGTGCACGTGTGTGCGCAGGTACTCAGCTTTTTATGTGGGTGCTGGGGAGACAAACTCAGGTCCCCATGCTTGTGGAGCAAGCCCTTTAGCAACTGGGCCATCTCCTAGCCTTCCACTTCTTGACCCCACCAGCATCACGTGAGCACCTTTAATTCAAGTCAGTGTACCTGCCCAGTCATTAGATGGGTAAGAAAAGGGAATGGAAAACAAGAATGCACCAGAAGTCAGGCCTGCATGTAAGCGCTATGGGAACAAAAGGCCAGAAGTGAGTACCTGACTTCGCCTTGAGAAACTGGAACGTTATTAGATGAGTAATCTCAGAGGAAATGACTCCTAAATTGAGGAATGAGTACCAAACAATAGGTCCAGACAGCAGGTTACTGCAATTTTTAGGACTGAGAACAGAAACAGGCAAAGGCAGAGAGGAAAAACCTAAGACTTTAAAATTAGACAATGTCAAGGCACATGTCTTTCATCCCAGCACTCGGGAGGCAGGTAGATGCTGTGAGTTCACGGCTAGGCTGGTCTCCATAGGGAGTTCCAGGACAGCCAGACAGCCAGGGCTATATAGTGAGACCTTGTCTCAAAAAAAAAAAAACCAAAAAAAAAAAACCAAAAAGGGTCAAAGGAGCTAATCCCCCTAGGGGATGTTGTAAAAATTAAATGAGTTATTAGATGTAAAACACTTAGCATATACAGCATATACTTAGCATAAACTTATGGAGAAGAGCTACAGAGATATTAACTACCATCATTATCATTTTTCTTAAATCCATAAACAAAGCTAAAAAACAAACTTGGAAAAATGTATAACTATCTGGAAGATATACTATTCTTAACATACAAAGAATTCTTAGAACAAACAAGAGAGCTGGTGATATGGTTCAGCTCTCAGAATGATTTTCCACCATGCACAAAGCTTCGGGCTTGACCCCTAACACCACACGAATCAGGAGAGAGGCACATGGCTGCAATCCTAGCATGAAGGAGGTGGGGGGAGGTGGATCAGAAGTTCGACATTATCCTTGGCTACACAGTAAATCTGAGGCCAGTCTGGGCTACAAGAGACTGTCAAAAGAGATCAGAAAAAAAAGGAAGGAGAGGGAAGGGGAAGGAAGAGAGGAGAGGAAGGGAGAAATGAACAAAGTAAACATGCTAATGAAAAGGCAAAGAAGTGGAAATGAACGTTTTTCAAGGTAAATGGAAAAAGGAAGATCTGATACTAACACTCAGAGGAAGAAAAGTTAAAGCAGTTTTAATGGGTTAGCGTAGTTTTTAAAGTCAAAGCTTTCAAGAATGTGGGGAAATAAGATGGTTTCATTTACACACTCACACTAATGAATTTTCCTGTAAGGTGACCTGGTAGCATGTTTACAGGGGCAGTAAGACGTGTCCAGACCTTTTGATCCGATGTCTACCACTTGAAATTTATTCTGGGGAAATGCTCACAATCATGAACACAAACACAGCTACAGGATGCGAACTACTACGGCAAGACATAGATTACACGCTACCTTAATGCTACAGAAGCAATATGATAGCGATCATAAGCAGAAGGGAAGGTCAGATCCAGATCCTAGGTCTATGGCTTATCAGTGTGTGACCCTGGGGAAGTTATTATCTTCCACTTGCTCAAATTCCTCAATTCTAAGGTTCTTACAGACAGTCTGAAGAACAAATGAATATATGCAAAGTGTCCCCAAAATAACGAAGATATAGTTACTGCTCTATAATGTTAGACACTATTACTAATACTTGGTAGTAGGGACGCACTATTCACCAATAAAAGTATATTGTGGATAGGTGCATAGTGGAAACAGAGCCATGTTTTGATAAACATTATTAGTAATCTACAAAGAAAAGTCACTGAACGAGAACTGGGCATGTAATCCAAGGAAAAGCACTTGCCTTGCATGCTCAGCCTCAACCCCCAGCACAGCAGGAAAACACAGTACATGATAACACACAGAACAACGTGACAGGTCCATCGTCTGCACAAAGTTCTAGGATGAGATCTGCGGAAACATGAGCGATGGCTATATCTGGATAGAATCATGGTCTTTGAGTTTCCCTACAGCGTTCCCATCTTCTTTTTTTTGATTTTTCGAGACAGGGTTTCTCTGTGTAGCTTTGCGCCTTTCCTGGAACTCGCTTTGAAGACCAGGCTGGCCTCAAACTCACAGAGATTCACCTGGCTCTGCCTCCTGAGTGCTGGGATTAAAGGCTTGCGCCACCACCGCCCGGCGCATTCCCATCTTCTACACAGACCATTTATTATTCATCATAATAAAAATAGTACACAAAAAAAGTCAATAAAATTTAAACTCAAACAATACAGTGCTTTTAGGAAAAATCAAATGAAATGCCCCTTCCACACTATTTGGCAAATCTCTGTTTTAAGTGCACAACTACGTGGGGGGAGGTTTTTTTCTGATTTCAGTAACTAGAAGAAATATCAACAGATCTGCCAGGCGCTAACCAAATAAATAATAATAATAATAAACCATCCTAAATATGTTATCCTGAAATACAAATAAACTTACTTATATGAAGGCTACCATTTATTTACTTGTAAATGTACACTATGGATTTTCTTTGGTCTAGAGTTCCTTGATCACTTTGAAGATAGCAAATTTACTTCTCCCAATTACTACACACATACACACACATACACACACACACACACACACTCTCACACACTCTCACACACTCACTCACTCCAGACACTTATTTTCTGCCTTAACTTTCTCCACCGTACTTGGCAAACTCTAAGTTCAACACATTTTATTGTCTTCTCTTTTCCTGAATTTAAATGTCACTATGGCAGGACAGGGTTGTATATTTTGTCTACTGGCTATAGTAATCATTACACTGGACATTTCTTGCAAGAAATCATGCAATATTTATGAAATGATGGATTGAGAGAATGAATTCCATGCTATGAATTATGAGTAACTTCTGCTGTCTTTAACTTTCAAAGAGAATCAAGGGAATAAAGAAAAGAAAGCTGATACACACTACGCAGAAAGACAAAGATGAAGAAAAGTTACACCAGTGAAGAGAAACCCCAAGATGGACATAGGAATGAGCGGCAACACCCTGCTTTTTTAAGAGGGGGTTGCCATCAAGCTACAAAAACTACAAAGCCCAGGTCCTGGAGAGTACTACCAGAAAAGGCTGGTAAGTTTTGGCTGGTTACCCAAATCCAATCCAATGACTCTTTACACCTCAATCACCCAAGTTACTCAGTTCTTGGAACCCCAGTGCACCCCCATAGGAACCAAGATGTTGGAAAGAGGAAGTAGTAACTCCAAGTCACAATTACTAGAATGGACGAGGGGAGGGCAAGGAAAATTCAAATACAAGTTGTCTCTGCAGCAAGACAAAAATCAATTTATAAGCATTTCACTAAAAATTTAGCAGTGCACGCCTTTAATCCCAGCACTCGGTAGGCAGAAGCAGGTGTGAGTTCGAGGCCAGCCTGGTCTACAGAGTGAGTTCCAGGGTAGGCACCAAAGCTATATAGAGAAATCCTGTCTCAAAACAACAACAAAAAAATAAATAAATAAATAAATAAAAAACAAAATAATTAGCAGTGGAAAACCTAAAATGCTCTAGTGAGAAGGTTTCTTGTCTACTACTTGGGTTTTCAGATCTTAATTCAGTGGGTTAGAGAAGCAATACTACTTTACAATCCTACCTAACCCACAGCACTCTTGGCAAGTACGCTGGTTAATACTGAGGGTCAACTTGACAGGATGTACAAGTACCTAGGAGATCAGTCTCTGGCCAGGCCTGTGAAGGATTACCTGGATTAGGTTAATGAGGTGGGAAGCCATGCCCTGAATGTGGACTGCTATTCCGTGGGCTGGGGTTCTGCACTTCATACAAAGGAGAAAGATGGCGGAGCATGGGCATTCATCTAGTCATCTCTCTGCTTCCTGACTACCTGTCTCGGCCTCCTGCTGTGATGGACGACACCCTCAAACCATGTGTCAAAATGAACTTCTCCTTCCTCAAGTATTGTTTTCGTCAAGTATTCCATCACAGCAACAAGGAAAGCAACTAACGGAAAATGTCGATAATCTTTGAAGGGATTACTTATAATCCCTAAGGATTATTTCATGATTACTAAAAAGCAATACCACCGAATGTTACATAAATCATAATAAATTATAAGATTTATTAACTCGACCTATCTGGTACTTACATTAAAGCAGTCAACTGACAAGAGCCACAACTGCACATTAGATGGAAGACGGAGACGGGGGCAGAGACTCCAAAGAGCGGGAAGAAAATGGCCAGGCAAAGGCTTCTCCTGTCCTAAAGAGCGGTGTGAACCCTGCAGGCACCTTAGCTGACCAGCTCTCTCACTTGTCACGATTCTCTCTCAACACCAGCCTCTTCCTAGTCAAGCAAAAGAAGAGCTGAGCGGCCTGGATGGAGTCAGAGGCTCTGGAGTGGTAACACACAGTAGCGGAACTAGGGAGCTAAAGGGGCCCAGGCTCACATTGCACCGAAGGTCAGATCCTGTCACCTATTCTCCAGCCTTCTCATCCGCTTCGTTCTGATGCTGGCTAGAAACCGAGTACCACAAGAAAAAGCTACTGGGTTGGGGATTTAGCTCACTGGTAGAGCGCTTGCCTAGCAAGCGCAAGGCCCTGGGTTTGGTCCTCAGCTCCAGAAAAAAAAAAAAAAAAAAAAAAAAAAAAAAAAAAAAAGAAAGGAGGAAAAAGCTAGTTTCTTTTGGCATCATTAGGATAAATCACAAACCATAGAGAGACACAGAGAGAGGGAGAGACTAATTAGCTTGAACTCTCTCACTGAAGCAAACTGGACGATAACAGGTAACTTCTGCTAAGCACCATCACTAAGCACTTTACATTATACACAACACTATGAAACGGTACTGTTATCATCCCTGTTTTCTAGAAAAAACAGAAATTAGAGAATTAAAGAAACTTGCTTAAGGTCATGCAGCTATTTGGAGCTGGAGCTGGGGTAAAGAGCCGATACTTTTATCCAACATAGTTAGAAATATACACACAATTTTTATTAAACCAGACTTTTTCTCAAATGAATATGCATTCATAATGAAAAGGATCCAGAAAACATAACACAAGTGGTTAGTTAAATACAACAAGTTAAATGTCTACCATCTGGTTGTAGACCCCTAAATGTCTGCCATAATCACGGCTGAATAGCTGTACAGTAAATAACAAAGTTATTCAGTGTCTAGGTATGGCTGTGAAGCTACATTTTAATTGAATCTCTCAAGACAAAACACTGTAAATGAAATACACTGCACTCTTAGAGCTATAAAAAATACATTATTTCTCAGGCTATTCACTGTCATATTTCTGCTCCGTTTCCTCCCTTCCTCCCCCATTTCCTCTCGGCCTCATATCCTTTAAAGCCGGTTCAGTTCCTCTTTCTCAAGAATACCTATATGCACGCCCACTTTACCCAAGAGAATGCTAACATCTGTCTGTGTGCAAGAGCTGTAGGATGGTACAAACTTAACAGAAAAGAGCCAAGAAGTGGAAATACATTCTAATGTATGATCAGTTTTAGATCTATGCAACTGCAGAAATAACTGAAATATTCTTGTTTTTTTTCTATTTCACACTTGGAATCCGCTTTTAACAATTGCCATACCCCAAAAGTCTTCCCTTGTTTAGCCCTTTTTTGCAAAATAGTTTTTCCAAAAATTTTCCGTAAGTATGGTATTCTTTTAAATACAAAAAATAAACTCCAAACAGGTTGTTAGACAACAAATATATCATATTTTAGTAATGTAATTATCATATCCTGAATAACATATAGAGCCCAATGTAAGTGTTTCACAAATAAACATGTAAAGCTTCTTCAATGGGTGTGAAGGTGTACATATGATACCAGCAGTAGGTAGAATGAGGCAGGATGAGTTCGAGGCCTGTCTGTGCTAAATAAGGAGACTCTGGCTGTGTAAACTGGGGACTCCAGACACAGGTTGGTGGTGAGCACTCTTCTGTCCTCCCAGGGAAACCTGCAAACCCTGGTCCTGACAGCCCCTTCCTGGAGCTGACAAAGCCAGCTCATCCTCTCCTAATGTAAACCCAGCAATTCATTTGTGTATACACATACACACACACACACACACACACACACACACACACACACACACACACTAAATGCCCACACAAATTTGTTTTACCTGAACCAAGATGTATGTACAAGAACATGGGTGCTAAAGTTAAAAAGAATCCTAATCTGAAATGGGATGCTCATACTAATTATTAACTCTGAGACCTAGAGTAGTTAAACTCTAATTTAACATTTCACTTACCTATCTGACGGGAGGACATTAATTACTTCCAAGGACTTCATACACTTTAAGTAATCATATAAACACTGAGCACAGGCTCTAAAACTAGCAAGTGCTCTATAAATGACCACCACGGGAAATACACTGTAATACTAAAGGACATTTAGTTCATGGCGAACAATACATGTTCTTTTACTAAATGATGGAACTCTGGGAAACTCTATATTAAAGATGAATTAAAACTGAAAAGAGACCACATGCACCCTGATGGCAGACAGCATGCTCAGAATGTGTGAAACAGTTGGTCCACTCCCTAATACACACACACACACACACACACACACACACACACACACATACACACACACACACACACACACCTTTACACACAAACACACACATCCCTAAAAGTTCTAAGATTATATAAGAAACTTTCCACTTTGTAATAAGAGATACAATAACTACAGGATAAAATGACAAAGATAAAGAAAACCTTGAAAGCTTCTAAGTTTGGGTAATGGGTGCATGCATTTTATCTTTGTAAAAACACGTTTCTTTTTTAAGTACAAATCTAATCCCCTGAATGTACATGTTTCTTCATATTCAGGAGAAATCAGGATTTGAGCCTGGAGATGTGTTGACCAATGGTATCTTTCCATTCAATCGTTCAATATTGGTCAAGTTTTCACTAACCATTTTACTTTTCATTATAAAGGTGAACAAAGGGAATGCTTCAATGCATTAAATGTTTAAAAACATGCAGATTTTTCAACTGCATATCAATATTACATCAAACAGCAGCAACACACATTTTTTTCCTGTATCCTTAAAAAAAAAAAAAAAGATATATTTTCACTTTGCTTGCTTAATTACGAGGCAATCATAGGAATAATCAATCCCTAGCCTAAAGGTAGCACATCAGTTTCTACCATTGGTAACTGAATTTTGCAGGCCTACCATCAATTCGTTTCAAGTCTGTAGGCGATGTTTCTGGATTGCTTTTAGGTTTTATCAGTGATTGACAATACAGCAAACCTTCGGAGAGAAGTTAGCAATTTCTCAGAGGCTGAAGCAGTTTGGCCTCCAGTCCGTGCTACCTAAATTAAGCTAACAACACAAAATTCCAAGTGACGACTTGCCTCCCTGAGTAAGCAATGAACCCTTGTGAAACGGACCCAAAAAAAAAGCATGTAGTAAAGCAGTAATGTCTGGGCTAACTTCAATTCCTATTATAAAGTAGCTGGCTCTGTCCAAAACGTTCCTATTCATTAGGAGTCCAAGTTTCAAACGAACATATTGGTCACGGGCAATCACTGACCACCACAGCACACGATCAATACGTGCAAACAGCGTCTCTCTGCAGAACGAGCGCCCCCCCTCCCTGCCCTTGCAGCCTCAGTTTCCCCAGTCACTCTGCACCGGCAAGGCGGCGTCTTCTCTCCCTTCCTTCAATAAGCAGTGAACTTTACTCTGGCTCCCGAGGTGGTTGGTTCCCTTCTCGCCCGTGCTTTCCCACATAACCCTGGAAGTGCACGACGCGGAACCGAAGTCAACGCTTCCCAATCTCCCAACTTTAGCTGTGAAAACGCGAGCCGTGGCGGCGGCCGCCGAAGCATCCGCCCACTGTCCTCCCGTGACTCGGGCTACTTTGACGCACCGGGATGCGGCTCACCTGACACTCTGCACCAACGCTGACCAAGAAGGGGAAGGGAAAAACCAAACCAAAAAAAAAAAAAAAAAAAAAAAACCAACTAAGCCAAAATAAAATGGGTCTCCAAGGCAACGCGCACCCAGGTGCCCCTAAGGAAAAGCCGGGGACCGCGTCGATCCCCCCAGCCAGAGGCGGCGGCGGCGGCGGCCGTCACCTGCCAAGCGAGGCCGTGGCGAAGGGGGGGATCCCCCTCCCCGGGTGTCCGGGCCTCGGAGAGCAGCGGCCCGCCGGCCCCGCGGGGGAAGGGGGCAGGAACCCGGGGCCCGAGGTTTCCGCCCGGCGCGGCCCGAGCGGAGCCGAGCGCGGCCGGGGCCTAGGGCGGGGGCCGCACGCGCTCCGGAGGAGCGGGCCCGGGAGGCGCTCTGCGGCGGCGCGCGGCCCGTGGAACCCCGCGGGGGAGGCGGCGGCGGCGGCGGCGGTGGCGGTGGCGGCGCCCGCACCTGCCCGCCCCGCAAGCCCCGGCCGCCGCGAGGGCTTCACCCACCTGGCGCCTGGCGCGCGTCCCCGCGCGACCCCGCCGCGCGCCCCTGCTCCTGCTCCTCTTCCGCACACCCGCGCACGGCCCGGCCGGCCGACCCCCCTCGCTGTGCGGGCCGCCGCCGCCGGGTCAGTCAGTCCCTCCGTCAGTCAGTCCCGGCCGCAGCGAACCTGTTGCGCAGCCTGTCACGGCCGCTGGGCTCCGCCGCCGGCGCCGCCTCAGCCCTACAACAACATGGCGGCCGCGGCCTCCGCAGGAAGCCGGGGGGCGGGGAGGCGAGCGACGGGCGGGCGGGCGGACGGGCAGGGACTGCCCGCCCGCTCGCCGGCTCGCCCGACCGCTCGCTCGCTCGCTCGCTCGCCCACGGTGCGCGACACTGCGTGGCGTGTTTCTGTTCTCCTTCACCACCCCGGGCCCCGGGGAGCCCTGGACCGCGAGGGCGCTTTTCTCTGCCCGCAGCGTCCCGAAGCCCCGGGGCTGACAACCCTTCCCGGAGCGGCTAAGACCCACCTGGCTCCTCCTCCTCCTCCTCCTCTTGGAGGTGACAAGCGGTGGCTGAGGGGGACGTTTCCTGCCACCCTGGACCCCAAGGTTTTTGGAAAGGGCCAAGAGATGTCCAGGACATGGAGCTTGCTCGCTCGCTCTCTCTCCCACTCTGGAACCTGCTTCTTAATCACTCTTCGTTGAGGTGGGAGCTAGCATTCCCCGAGACTGGAGAACTGAGAGGTGCAAAGGAGTTGCCTCCAACTTCAAGGCCGACCCTTCTCGACGGACTTCCCTAAAGGAGTTCACCACACCCAAGAATCAGCCACATTCACCTTCACACACACGCACACACACACACACGATCCAAAACAAGGAGCATCCCTAGCCCTGTTCACATGCAAGAGCAAGCTCCCCACAGGAAGACTGCCCCAAGATCTTCGGCCTGCAGAAGCTAGACGACATTCTTACCCATCGGATGGGAGAAAGTCAAATTCAGAATTTCTTGCACCCTTTTCTATTCTGTGGACTCCTCACCAAGGCCAGACGCAAGTCACCGTTCGCTATCTAGGGCTAGCCGTTTGACGAAGACAACACTCCCCTCGACCAAAAAAAGGCTTTCTTGAGATTGGGGTGAAGAGATGATGGTTCCTAATGAGCCAAAGAGTCGGGAGGCGGGTGGTCTAAGACTCAAGGTTTTCGGTTTGAGCGCACTGTGCTGAGGTGTAAGACGCACCACCTGAACTGGTGCGTGTCTGGGATCCCTGCATTCAAGAGGCTGAGTCGGAAGGACCAGGAGTTGGAGGTCAGTCTAGGCTATATATAAACTGTTTCGAAAATCCCATAAGTAAATGAATGTTTTTTCAATATTCAGATCCCTAGGATTTCTGTTGAAATGTGAGAGATCTGTGTAGATCAGATGAGCCCAGGGCTTCATTTTTTTTTACCTGTGTGGGCAGATGAAGGTATCAAGTCTAACTTGTAAGTGACCGCTGCAATGTTCAGGCCTGACTGAACTGGACAGCCAGCTCTTGGGAGGAATTTAGAAAACGTTGATGGTGATAAACAGGCTTTTCTTGCTCTCACAATGTTTTTCTTAACTCTTCGATTAGGACTTGACCAAGACCTGACAGACAGGTCCTGAGCTTCCATGACACAGAGACACCTGACTCCTTGATATCAGTCTAGGCGGTCCCTCACTTCCTGGGGACCAGTTAATAAGGCTTCTCCCTCTATAAACAAGCCACTTGGGTTAAGAAAAGCACTCTTAAGCACCTGTTACCATGTCCATCCCAGAGCTCCCTTCCCATGCCCATATCCAAGCGTCTAAGCCTCAGAATCCTTCTCACCACAGTACTGTAGAGAGTTGGCCTGTAAGGTAAAATTGATTTTTGATTCCTAATGGACAGATAGTTAATCTCCACTTCCCTCCCATCACTGACTAGTATCACTAGTATCACCTGTGTTTTGATGTTCTGGACCTGCTAACATTTCACCTTGTCTTCTTTCTGTTGAGGAAGCTGCCAGATCCTTGGGAGGAGGAGGACAGGGAAGTGGGATGGGGAGCATTTAAAAGTCTCCCTAAAAGAAACTACAAAGCTAACAACCTCTGATGTGAATTGGAGTTCTGTGTGCCTGCCCGAAGTATCCCAAGCACTAACTCAACAACTCGGGTTTCTCTTTAGAACTTTAGACCAATCTGTCTGTCCAGACAGAACAGAGCGTAAGGACCTCCAATACCCGAGCTTCTCTCAATTCATACATATGTGACTCTGGAATAAATCAATGCTGTTAAGAGTTTAGTAGTAGCCAGGTGGTGATGGTGCATGCCTTTAATCTCAGCACTCAGGAGGCAGAGGCAGGCAGATCTGTGAGTTCAAGGCCAGCCTGGGCTACAGAGCTAAGTTCCATTCCAGGACAGGCTCCAAAGCTACATAGCGAAACCCTCTCTCAGGGTAAAAGAGAGAAAGAAAAAAAAGTTTATTGGTTAGGTGTAAGTAATGAGAGAAAAGACATGAAGGATTATCAGATTCCTAGGCAGGCCTTGTTAGCAGTAGTTCTGTTCAACAAGCCGAAGAATGGAATTTGGGAGGGAAACATAGATGCCTTCCAAGAAATGTCCTTGCTGCTTATGGTTATGGATCTTTTTTTTCCCCACTCATATGAAAAAAAGAAGTCCTTTTCTTTTGTTGCTTGCAACACCAGCAACACCCTTCTTCTCTCCTTGTGTCTTCTTTTGCCAAATTCCAGGGCACTCGGTGTTTACCAAGAATGTCAGCACCTGAGGTACTCAGTCCATCCTGGAGGTCCACCCAGAACACTCATCGACCTTAGTCTTCAGGTATCCATGATTCAGGTAGGTGATGCATCCACCGCCCTCCCAGGTCATTACCTTCCTCCACTCTTGGGCGGATCTTGACCCTGTAAATTCCCTCAGAAGCTCCCACTATCCCCAGATCCCACCATCCTGTGTTCACCTCCAGCGTGGACTGGAGATGAAAGGTCAAGTCCTGCTTAAGTCAGAGACATTCTTGTCCGTTCCATAGAGGGTTTGCAATTGGCGTAGAGTGGAAAGTTAAGAAAGTCAGGAGGTAGACTAGGTAGATCACATTTATTTCTCACCTTCTGCCAAAACCTCGGATAGGTTCTTAGGCCTGTTACCATAAACATTTTACCATGGGGGCATCTAATCACAAGCTTTTTCCCTCCCATGTGTCTATGCTCCTCCCAGCCATACAGATCCTCTCGATTTTCCCATTTGTAATTTTCAGAGGTCCCATTCTTTATCCAAAGACCTGCTCAGTCTATCCTCAAAACAAGCCTATCATGGTGAGAACAGGCTGGAATAGACAGAAGTAAAATGTCCAAATCCCATAAGATAAATATGTTATCGTTTAGGAAGCCTGTGAGAACTTGTCTTTTACATAAGACCTTTACCACTAATAGACTGCTTAGTCTTAAATAATTTACAAAGAATTTAAGAGGCTATGACCAACATAAATCATCCTGATTTACCCAGACATTTGTTACTTCTGGTGTTCTTCCTGAGGACCAGAGTTTCCGTTTAGAATTCCCTTTAAATAACTTCCTTTAGAGTTTAAAGCCATAGTGCATGTCTTTTGGCCACAAGTTCTTACATTTTATGTGAAAATCTAAATGTTATTTGCTTTCATATTTGAGTGTAAATTTGCATCCAGTGGATGTAAAATACTGAATGAAGACCAGTGAGATGCCTCAGTGGATAAAGGTACCCTCTGCCATGCCTGATGACTTGAGTTTGGGCCCCACGGGTAGAAGGAGAAGATCGACTCCCACAAGCTGTCCTCTAACTCCCACACAGGCACTGTGGCATGTGCATACCTATAGATAATAAGCACGTGCAAAATAAAATATAAAAATTCTGAGGTTTAGGTTTTCCGTGTTTTCAAGATTTTGGTGGTGTTTTTCAACTCTCTTCTAGTCCCGTAGTTTCTCTTGAGAAGTAAGCTGTGGATCAGATATATCTATTATAATCATGCATCATTTGTCTTCACTGCTTTCAAGATTTACATCCCATCTGTGTTTTCAGAGATTCGACTCTGACATCCACCAACATGGACTTTTCTGTTCTTCAGCTTCATGAATCTCCTGTCTGCAAATACCTGTCTTTCATTGAAATCTTTAAATATCAGTCATCATTCCTTCATACCTTTTCTGCTCCACTCCCCTCCTTCTGACATATGTATCGAACTGTTTGATGTCCTCTGGAGTTCCTGTTAGGTGTGCCCCAACAGTATAGCAATGTTCCACTGCGGGACACCAAAAGCCCTGCTCCACCTTTCCCTACGCACAGGACCTCTGGAGCTAGGAGTACCAGGAACCGCTCTTTCAAAGTTGACCTTCTTTGACCTTCTTTGGGAGGTGCTTGTTTGTGTCTGCCGTCAGTCAGGGTATCTATTCTAGTGTCTTATGAGAAAAAAAAATGTGGAACATCATAATTTCTCACTCCTATTTTCATATTCTCTCTCTCTTCTGAGAAATGGGTGAAAAGTGAAGTTTTTCTGTTCTCGGTTTCTTTTTCCTCTCAAAACTAAGAACGAACTGCGGACCATGGTGATTAATGCCTGGCGATCTAAAGCCAAGTCAGTCTGGGAAGCCAGTTTGAGGTTGTCTAGTATTTTATCGTCAGGATCATATACATGATGAAAAGCAGGTCAGTGTAGGGGCTCAAGGTCCGAGAAAAGGTCTAGGCCTTCATATGACATGTCTTTGTCCGGCCACTAATGAATCGTTTTCTTTCACATGTTCCTAGTTCAGAATCATGGTCAATGGGACAGACTGACCCTCGGGTTCTCTTCTCTACCCTTCAACCTTACAAACCCTTTTCTGGAGCATGGAGCCGAGTGGAAACAGAAGTAGAAATAGGAATGACTCGGGCAAAGAGGTGGGAGGGGAAATCTCCCATTCTAGCATCGGGGGAGGAGTACCCCTTTTAGGCCACTGGTGTCCTATACACCTTGAGACTCTGGCTTGAAGCCGGATGGTACTGGAAAGGCAGTGCCAGGCAGACCGGGGAGGGAAGTCAGCCCAGTCTTGGTTCTGCGCCAGCACTGCAGGGTGGAGCCGAAGGCCTGCTTCCTGAGGCCTGAAATCCCTGAACAGGATGTGCTCATTCATGACTGAAGCACCAGGGGCTTCCAGTCCGACAGGTGTAGCTCAGCGAATGGGAATCCAGTCTGCATTCAGTAGATGCCCCGTCTGGCATGGACCCCAGCTGTCTGCTTATGTCATTGTTCCTGTCTGCAGACAAACCAAACACTAGTTCACCTCTTGTGATACTCTAACAATAGAGTCTTTTGAACTAGACAGAGGGCCTTTACTGTTTACCTTTTTAGTTTTTCAATTTTTGTGGTGCTGAGACTAGAACCCAGGGTCTTACACATAATAAATGTGTTGTATCACTGAACTGTACTCTCGGCTCCTAGTTTTTAAATTTTTTTTCTTAATTCTTGCAACAAACTTGAAAATTGAATTTCTGGTTGTGTGATCAGCTAACCTTGATTGGCATGGAAAAAGGAGAGGTAAAAATCAGGCTTCACCTTACGTTTGGGGGTTTTCTCATGCCTCATTTTGATTTTCTTTTGCTTCTTTTCTTAGGGGAAAAACTTTTTTTTTTTTTAAAGATTTGCTTATTTATTATGTATGCTGTATTTATTATGTATACAGTGTTTTGTCTGCATGTATGCCAGAAGAGGGCGCTAGATCTCATTACAGATGGTTGTGAGCCACCATGTGATTGCTGGGAACTGAACTCAGGACCTCTGGAAGAGTAGTCAGTGCTCCTAACCACTGAGCCATCTCCAAGCCTTGCTCTTGCAGAAGAGCAGCAAGCTTGCTTTAAAGCAATGCAGTCGATCAGATCCTTTGGCACTGCTTGACCCAGAATGGCCAAAGGTTTGTTTCTGGTGTTAGCATTTTTTTTTTTTTCAAAATAAGACAATGTCTTGAGATGAATCTTAAGAAAGATAATTGCTGTAACATGCCTGTAATCCCAATTACTTGGAAAGCTGGAGTAGAAGATTCACAAATTTAAGGCTTGTTTGGGCTACACAGTAGGTTCAAGGCCAGCCTGAGTAACATAGCCAGTCTGTGTCTCTGAAGGAATTGGGGAAAGATGGGAAGAAAAGAGAGAGGGGGGACAACAAGGAAGGAGGAGGGTACAGGGGTGGGAGGAGAGGAAGAAAGAAGTAAGGGGAGGAAAGGGAAGAAGTGTGATAAATGTCTATTATTACTGGCTCTTTGGAGATTGAGGCAAGAAGGTCACAAGTTTGGGGCCAGCCTTGGCTACACAGCAAGACAGTATCAGGAAGGAAGGAGAGGAAGTGAGGGAATAAAACCAAACTGGGTGTGGTGGTGAGTAGGTACAGAGTAGCCCCAACACTAACACCATAGAGTAGCCCCAACATAACACCATAGAGTAGCCCCAACATAACACCATAGAGTAGCCCCAACACTAACACCATAGAGTAGCCCCAACACAAACACCATAGAGTAGCTCCAACACTAACACCATAGAGTAGCCCCAACACTAACACCATAGAGTAGCCCCAACATAACACCATAGAGTAGCCCCAACATAACACCATAGAGTAGCTCCAACACTAACACCATAGAGTAGCCCCAACACAAACACCATAGAGTAGCCCCAACACTACCACCATAGAGTAGCCCCAACACAAACACCATAGAGTAGCCCCAACACTAACATCATAGAGTAGCCCCAACACTAACACCATAGAGTAGCCCCAACACTAACACCATAGAGTAGCCCCAACACTAACACCATAGAGTAGCCCCAACACTAACACCACAGCAGGGGAAACCCCAGGCAAATGTGAGGACGCATTTTGATATTCTAAAAAATGATATGCCTTTAGACTTGCCCTGTCTTGATTTCACTTATGAAAACAAAATCCAGGTATAAAATTACGTCCCGAAGTAGAATCTTCAATGTGAAGTTGGTCCATATCCTCACCCTGCTTGGGAGGAATGGCCGGTTCAGGAGTTTTCTGCTGTGGGACTCTGGTGGTGATTATGCTGTGGGTGTTTGGTACTATTTGCCATTCTGATTTCTTCCTTTTGAGTTGAATATATCCAATTGATAGGTCTTTTCTAGTCCTTTCGGTTTAGAACTGCCTAATTCAGTAGTCCCATGGAGGAAAAAAGAAAGAGTGGAAATGGGCTACTTGCAAAATGATTAGCCTCAGAAGCCATTCCTCAATGGGTGAACTTCTGTTATTCTCATAAATGGAAAATTTGAATGTCATAGAAACTCCAGCATTTGAACAATTCATTCATCTATAAGTACTATAATCATAGTCTGATACAATTTTGTTTTTAACCTTCTTGTTTTTTTTATTTTTTTTATTTTTTTAGTTTTAGGGGAGCATACTTATTTTCAATAAAGGTACTTCTGCTTCTCTCTCTCTGTCTCTCTCTCTCTGTCTCTCTCTCTCTGTATGTGTGTGTGTGTGTGTCTCTGTGTGTGTGTGTGTGTGTTTGATCATACATTACTGGGTTGTTTTTAGCCAGTGTATTTTCTATATTCTTACAAAATTGTATACTGTCTTACTATCTTTTGAATGGAACACCATAATTCACTTAATGAATCTCTTGTTAGTAGCTGATTCTAACTTTTTATTATAAATAATAAGCATTTCATTTCTAAATATGCATATATAGATTATGAACATTTCACAGTAAATATTTTCATATTTCCCTTTTACTAGAATTTAACGATAAAGTGTCCCCCTAAAGGCACTTATTCTAGAGGGTTGGGCCCTTGTTCATGGGCTACTGCAAGGTGGAGGAGCCTATAAGAAGTGGAAGCTGGGCATGCCGGTCCACCCATGTAATCCTAGTACTTTGGGAGGGATTGCTACAGAGGCAGGAGAATCGACCGTTCAGGGGTTTTCATGACTTCAGGGTGAGTTTGAGGCTAGTCGGAGCTATCTGAGATCCTCTCTCAAAAAACCAAACAAACAAAAATAAATAAAAACAGCTTAAAATGAAGTGGAAGGAAGTTAGGCCACTGGGAGCATGCCCTCAGAGGGGATTTTGGGATCCCAACCTTATCCTGTCTTCCTTTGGGTCCCCGTCACCACAAGGTGAGCAGATCTCCCTTGTCACATGGTATTCTGGTATTGCCACCAGGCCCCGTAACCATAGTTGAAAGCTATAGACTATGAGCCAAAATAAACCTTTCCATATGTTTGAAGCTGCCCTAATAAAAGCCATTATTTTGTATAGTACCTAAAAAGTTAATAATAAATTAATAAAACCTGCCTCTTTTTAAACTGCTTATTTTTGCTATCACAGAAATGGAAATCTGGCCAATTACCATCTTCTGGTGCCCATTCTTAGAATTAATTTTTAAAACCTTAATTACTGAAGGAAAATAATTGTTGTTTCTATTAAAATATATTAATCTACCATAGCAGTATTGGAAGATAACTCTTCCACTGTGCCCTCCTCAATTATATTTTATTTGCATTTAATTTTTTTCCTAATTAAAATTTCACTTGTTTTTTCTTTTGTCCACTGATGATCAGCATTTTATTACTTTTGTTAACTAACAAACTTACATTTTAGTAATAACTTTGTTCAATGAACTATTCATATACTATCTCTGCTATGATCTGAATGTCGTATTCCTTCAAAATTTGTGTGCTGAAATCCTAAGCCCCTAGATGATAGTCTTAGGAGGTGAGGCTTTTGAGATGATTAAAATAATCTAACCACAAATGAGGTTAGTGCCTTTATAAGGCGACCTCAGGGAAAGACGTTGTGGTGACTCAGCTGGACCATAGTACCTGTGTACCAGAAAGTGAATCCTCACCTGTTGTGTGACAAAGTGTCTTTCTGGTGAGAAGCAGCACACATGTCTCCTCACCCCAGATAGGAAACACAGGGCAGACCGAAGTCCGACTCAGTGAACCATGAGTTTCATCGGGGTTGCTGACAGGGATACAGGTGAGTGGTTCCCCCCAGGAGCAGAATGACTCAAAGACAACCGCCGCATCAAGGTGACAGCTCACAAAGTCAGGAACCTGAAGTACACTGTAGACAGCTCAACAGATTGGAGAGTGTCCTTCCCAGGTGTCTAAGTTGGTCTAAACCTCTTGCATTCAACTCAGTTGGTTTCTGCTTCTTCCAGGAAGCTGGTGTAGATCCAAGTCTTCTTTGCCACATGAGCTGAGTCCTCTTTGCAGCTTAACTCTGCTCAGTCTGAAAGGGATTCTTAAAGTTTATTTTCTTGGTGTGTATGTGTGTGTGAGTCTGATTGGTTTCAGGGTCTTCCCTGAAGCTCTTTTGAGTTTACCTTCCTGCTTAAGGAGCTTCCCTGGAAGATGGAATGTTTTCAATCTCAGGAAACTGTTACACAAAAATCACTACATACTAAATCTGCAAGCACCTTGATCTTGGACTTCCCAACCCAGAAATGAGAAATTCCTGAGCTTTTTATACTAACTAGTTTGTGGTATTTCACTATGACAACCCAAGACAGATTAAAGCACTGTCCACATATATATTATAGTATTTCTTTTATAAAATATTTATTATTATTATTATTATTTGCTGTAGAATAATCCTCTTGTACACTATAAAGATTTGTCACTCGAATTTGTTTAATAAAGCACTGATTATCCAGTACCTGGGCAGGAAGTTAGGCAGGAAAGCCAAACTGAGAATGCTGGGAAGAAGGAGGGCGGAGTCAAGGAGTCCCCAGGCACAGAGGAAGTAAGATGAGAATGTTATATTGAGAAAAGGTACCAAGCCACATGGCTAAACATAGATAAGAATTATGGGTTAATTTAAGTGTAAGAGCTAGTTAGTAATAAGCCTGAGCTACCAGCTGAACATTTATAAGTAATATTAAGCCTCTGAGTCAATTATTTAAGAAGTAGCTGCCGGGTATTTGGGAACAGGAAGGCAGGAAAGAAACTTCCGCCTACAATTATTATTTATTATGCCTGTATGTATACCTGCATGTGAATGCAAGTGCCCATGGAAACCAGAGGTATTAGATGCCTCTGGAGCTGGCATTACAGGCAGTTGTGAACTGCTCAATGTGGGTGCTGGAAGATAGCATGTGCTCTTAACCACTAAGCCCCTATAATATTTCCCCTATAATATCCCCTATAATATTTCTATTTAATCAATTCACATGAATTCTTTATATAATATACTCAAGGAAGGGTTGTTTTATTTTATTTTTAAATTAATTAAAATTAAATTATTTAAAATGTATTTGTGTATGTATAGGTGGTGGTGGTTCATGGAGGTCAGGGAGGGCATTTAGATACTCTAGAGCTGGAGTACATGCTGTTGTAAACCACCTGACATGGGTGCTGGGAGCTGAGCTCCAGTCCTTTGGAAGAGCAGAACAGGCTCTTAACCACTAAACCAGCTCTTCAGCCTCCAGAAGGGTATTTTAAAAATCATCATATAGGGCTGGAAAGATGGCTCAGAGGGTAAGAGCACTGGCAGTTCTTCCAGAATTGAGTTCAATTCCCAGCAACCACATGGCGGCTCACAACCATCTGTAATGAGATCTGATGCCCTCTGCTGGTGTGCAGGGACACATACATGCAGGCAGAACACTATATACATAATAAATAAACCTTTAAAAAATCATTATGTAGCCGGGCGGTGGTGGCGCACGCCTTTAATCCCAGCACTCGGGAGGCAGAGCCAGGCGGATCTCTGTGAGTTCGAGGCCAGCCTGGGCTACCAAGTGAGTCCCAGGAAAGGCGCAAAGCTACACAGAGAAACCCTGTCTCGAAAACCAAAAAAAAAAAAAAAAAAAAAAAATCATTATGTAGTATTTGTCTATTGTCTTTCAATTTACAGATTATTTTATTATCTACTTACAAGAAATGGATTGATTTTCTTTTGAAACCCATTTGCTCATCTAAAATAATTTGATTGGTAATAGCCTTTTATGTTCTGGCAATATGTTCAATGAAGAGGCTATGGCAATAGTCATAATAGTGTGGGTCCTGTCTCCATTCAGTGTTTAGTAAATGTCACTAAACACTGAAAAAATAAGCATTGTGACAGAAGATAATTGTATCTATATTTCAGCAAGGTTAATAATTGACTGGAGGCCCTAAGTAAGTTTCTAAGATTTATCTTTATCTGATCCAAATAATAGTTAGGGTTTTTGTTGTTGTTAGATTGTTTTTTTTTTTTCTTTTCTTTTCTTTTTTTTAATGTTTATTATCTATACAGTGTTCTGTCTGCATGCCAGAAGAGGGAGCCAGATCTCATTACAGATGGTTGTGAGCCACCATGTGGTTGCTGGGAATTGAACTCAGGACCTCTAGAAGAGCAGCCAGTGCTCTTAACCCTCTGAGCCATCCCTCCAGCCCATGTTTTTTTCTATTTTTTTTTTTTTTTTTTTTTTTTGAGACAGGGTTTCTCTGTGTAGCTTTGCGCCTTTCCTGGAACTCACTTGGTAGCCCAGGCTGGCCTCGAACTCACAGAGATCCGCCTGGCTCTGCCTCCCGAGTGCTGGGATTAAAGGCGTGCGCCACCACCGCCCCAGCTTTCTATTTTTTTTTAACAAGTTCTATTTTCTTTGTTTTCTATAAACACTAATAACATTACTCTGAGGCTGGGATTATAGGTGTGCACCACCACACTCAGCTGTCATTATTAAAACATTAATTGTAAAATTCAATAAGAGAAAACTATGATTTTTCTGTAAATGTCTGTAGGGACCCTGTCTTAGTTGGGTTTCTATTACTGCGACGCAACACCATGACCAAAAGGCAAATTGGGGAGGAAAGGGTTAATTAGGCTTACACTTCAGCATTGCTGTTCATTACTGAAGGAAGTCGGGGACAGTGGTGTGGACCGAATGGCGACCCTTGCTGCTTGACAGAGTTCCAGCATTTTGACATTGCAGACCACACTTCTCCAGCACCTTTTTACTTTCATTTTTAATGATTCTCACTATTAATACCTTTCCCTTTGGGAAATTTTGTGTGGGCTTTGGTAAAGGATGAAAATGTGTACAATGGTAGCTTCTCTAAACAAAATAATTCTTTGGAAAAAAAATCCCCGCCACTGTGGAACCAGGAATTCCATTGTGCCCTCCTAATTGCACCAAGAACAGGAATGTTAGATATTTACCGGACACACCCGATCCCAAGGATGAAATGCCTACTATTCAGATCCAGAGCCTGAGGCCATTAAGAGCAAGAGTTCAGTTCATAAATACAGAGAAATCAGAATGGTACAGTATAATGGGGAAAGAGTAAGACATCAGGACCTTCCTTTTGGGAGTGTTATGAGTGGAACAGGCCCAGATAGTATAGTGTCTGCTCCCCAGAAGAAGTCCTTTTCACAAGGTCAGGCATTTGGATAAGGGTCTCCATTTCCTCAGGGGCTTGAGGAAAGTTCCTGCTTGCTAAAAAGGGAGGACTTGCTTATCTCTAGCAAGAGGACCTTGTGGTCCTTCTATTAACATAAGTATCAAGGTCAAATCTAAATTCCTCAACCCCTGGTCTCAAGCCACACCCCAGCTCACATGCGCCCTTGTCTTCAATTTAATTCTATGTGCAATTTAATTCTATGTGCAAATATAGAGTATAAAAGGTGTAATCTTTTTTCAATTTAAGGCTGCTGGCAGCCATGCTGATTCACCCCCAGATCGTGCCTGCCCTCCACCCCCAACTCCACAAATCCTCTTTGGGACCTGAACCCCTACCCGAAGTAGGTCTTTGGCAGGATCCCAGAGGCAGGAGGTGATGCACAGGTTATGAAGGGGAGCTGATCACTGGCCTTGTTTCCCATGGCTTGTTCAGCCCACCTTCTTATAGAACCCAGGACCAGCAGCCCAGGGATGGCACCACCCACCATGGACTGGGCCCTCCCCCATGGATCACTAAATGAGAAAATGCCTTACAGCTGTATCTCAAGGAAGCATCTCCTCAGCTGAGGGGCCTTCCTCTGATGACTCTAGCTTGTGTCAAGTTGACACACAAAATCATCCGGGACAGATCATATTCAGCACCTTTCTACCCTCTCCCTCTCCTCTCCTAGTACCCTTTCTAGTCCCTAGAAATTTTATACTTTCAGGTCACCTTAAATATTTTTAAGTATTATTATTTATGTGTGTGGGAGGGGGACAAGTTTGGGGAGTTGGTTCTCTTTCCCATTTGGGGATCAAACTCATATTGTCAGGATTGAGCAGCAAGTGCTTTTACCCACTGAGCCGTCTTTCAGTCCCATCTTTTATTTTTTTAAAGTTTCCACATATGATAGAGAATGTGTGATACTTGTTGCTCTGTGACTAGTTTACTTTACTTAACATTGTGTCCTCCTGATCTATCTATCCATTCTGCTGCGGATGACAGACTTTCTTTATGGACGAATATACTGCGTTGTGTACATACACTGCTCGTTTTCTTGGTCTCCTCATCTGCTGATGGGCCCAGAGGCTGAGTCTGCCTCTTAGGAGCTGTGAATAGAATGGTCCTGCAATACACACGGGTACGCTGACTTCATTTCCTTTGCCACTGTACGCAGAGTGGGATGGCTGTTTCCTGTGGCGTTCTCTTGAATTCGGTGTTCACTCCTAGAATGGGAGCAGGGGGGATTGTTAGAAGATGTAAACAGAAACACAAAATTCTACTCTCACACCAGCAAGCTCTGGTGAGGCATTCTGTAACTCCTTAGAGGTTTACAGAAAGGTCCATGAACTTTGTGCCTTTCAAGTTTAGCCTTGCTTTCAATTTGATGTACTGTGTAATCTAAATTGATTTGGTTTTATAGGGTAAGCCTTGGGGCGGAGACCAGGTCTTAACATGTACTTAACAGCTTCTACTGTACTTTTAATTCTTGGAAAATAATAATTAATGGTTAGGCATCGGGTGTTTGGCACAAAACCCTGACTCTAAGTATAATTAACTTTAAGAGCTATTTTGGTATCTGCTGAAAGTGAGATGTGAAATGCTTTCCGGCTTCATAGGAGGAGTCAGAAATCTATCCTGTGCTTGAGACATGTTGGAATATATAATACGTAGGTAGAACTGCCTGATGAATGTGAACTCTATGTGGTTTAGTGAAAGAGCAGTAAAAATTCTAGAATTAACTTCACAAAAGTCAGATTAAGAGTTTAGAGTCTCTAAACACTCAAAGCACCCATATTCATAGTTTTAAAAAGCAAAATCTTGAAATATGTTTTAAAATGAATATCAGTAAATCTAGTAAGTTCTATAATTTGTTTCATAACTTTGCCTTATGACTATTTTTTTTGAGACAGAGTTTCTCTGTGTAGCTTTGCACCTTTCCTGAAACTCACTCTGTAGCCCAGGCTGGCCTCGAACTCACAGAGATCGGCCTGCCTCTGCCTCCCAAGTGCTGGGACTAAAGGCATATGAAACCACCGCCCAGTGCCTTATGGCTATTTCAACACCAGTAATTTTTTTTTTTTTTTTTTTGGTTTTTCGAGACAGGGTTTCTCTGTGTAGCTTTGTGCCTCTCCTGGAACTCACTTGGTAGCCCAGGCTGGCCTCGAACTCACAGAGATCCGCCTGGCTCTGCCTCCCGAGTGCTGGGATTAAAGGCGTGCGCCACCACCGCCCAGCAACACCAGTAATTTTTTTATGCTCAAATGTTGAAAAACTTCCAAATAACTGTGTGTGTACATATGCATGTGTAGGCATGTGTGTGCTCATGCAGATACACTTGAGCTGAAGGCACTCCTTGCTTTGCCACTGCCATAGGAACATCTTTAGTTTGCCTCTTGGAGAGTCAGAAATGTTCTTCAGAACTTAAGAGTGTTAAGGAAAGTGTGTGGACTTTGGCTGGAACACCTTAGATAGAAAAGGTAGCATCACCTTTTCTGTGACCACCTCCAGAGAGAGAGAGGGAGCTGTGCACAGTGTCTTCTGCCTTGTAGGCTGGACCTGGGCTTTGAAGTTGAGCATGAGCATTTGCCCAGGTATGATGCTCACCAAGGGAGAAGTTGCAGGAGGTCTTGTGTGACATTCCTGACTTCCTCACCTCTGCCCTAGATTTACTCATTTACCCACCTGGAACTGATTTTTGAAGATTGCATCACTTGTCTAAATATGAGTACTATGTGAGTGCACGAATAAGATGCCCTTTGAGAATGGAAGGGTTTTTTTTTGTCTTTTTCTGAGACACAGCATCATGTAGGCCACTATGAGCTCACTATGTAGTAAAGGCTGGGCTTGAAGTGTGTGTGTGTGTGTGTGTGTGTGTGTGTGTGTGTGTGTGTGTGTGTGTTTGTATTGGGTTTTTAGAGACAAGGTTTCTCTGTGTAACAGCTCTGGCTGTCCTGGAACTCACTCTGTAGCCCAGGCTGGCCTTAAATTCACAGAGATCTGTCTACCTCTGCCTCCTGAGTGCTGAGATTAAAGACATGCATCACTACACCCAGCTTTTTTTTAAATAGAAAAGAAAATAAGATCATCTTCAAAATTAAACTATCCAAATACAAAATTGCAGAATAAAAATTGGCAAAAACTATTTTAAAGCTGAAATGCAACAGCTTCAGGTCAGAGCAAACTGATATGAATATTAAGGGTGTTATCTAAAAGAAATAGAAGGTTACTAGTTTGGGTGCCCTTTGTAAAAGCATAACCTCTATGATACAGTTCAGCAGTGTGTGATATATATGAAATATATACTTGGCCCTCTCCTTTCCCTGGCATACAGTTTCTAAAATGCTTGGAATCTCCAATCCAGGAGTAGTATGCTGTAGGTGGAAGTTTCTGTCCTGCCAGCACCTCCCAAATAAACTCACTGAAGCTTATATTAATTATAAATGCTCAGCCAATAGCTCAGGCTTATTACTAGCTAACTCTTACATTTAAATTAACCCATGTTTCTTATCTATGCATTGCCATGTGGGGCTTGGTACCTTTCCTCAGTACGGTATGCCCACCTTGCTTCTCCTTATCTCTGCTGGCGACTCCAGACTCCGCCCTTCTTTCTCCCAGAATTCTGTTTGGTTCTCTCCCTAACCTTATCTTGTTCAGCTATTGGCCAGTCAGCTCCTTTATTAAAACAATCACAGCTGCCTTTAATCCCAGCACTTGGTAGGCAGAAGCAGGCGGATTTCTGTGAGTTTGAAACCAACCTCTGGTTGTGCTCCACCCTCTTCTCCCCACTCTGTACACACTTCATGACAGGGTCTTATTATGTAGCTCTGGCTGTCCTGAAACTTGCTCTGTAGACAAAGCTGGCTTCAAACTCACAGAGATCCTCCTGCCTCTGCCTCCCAACTGCTGGGATTAAAGGCATGTGCCACCACTGCCCAGCTTTGTATCCTTTCTTATATCGTATATTTAGAAATGGGTAATTGTAAATAAAGTGTTCCCTTGAGTTCTGTGAGCCACTCTGGAGGAGGGAGTCTTTGGAATCTTAATTCATAAATATGGTTGATCAGGAGTTGCAAACTGGCATCTGAAATAGGGGGCATTCTGATGGGGCTGAGCCTTGCCCTGTGGAACCCAACACTATTTCCAGTGTACCAGGCCAGAATTGAGTGGAAACAGAGGCTACGCTGCTGCTGGTGTTCCCTGGAGAATCTACTGCAGAATTCATTGGTTGGGGTAGCAGAACTGGTTTGCACTGTGAGAATGTAGGTAGAGAAACTGAATTTGGTTTTGCCTATATTCTTACACCTTCCAGTTACTATCCTGGGAGGGAAAAAAAAATCTCGCACTTGGCCAGGCTGTGCATTTTACTCAGAGTCCATTATACTTTTTGAGATGCTGGACCTAGAATGGGTCCAGACTGAGCAGGCATACTCTAATCTTAATTTTGTTCTTTTTTTAAAGCATTCTTTTTAGATTTAATTACTTTATTTTGTGTGTATGAGTGTTTTGCCTGCGTGAATGAATTTCCTAGCTCATTCAAGCAGAAGTCTGGGGAAACATGTGGGAATGGATGTTCGGGGTGTGGGATAACGGTGGAAGGAACATAAAACTGGGTCAGGCTGAGTTCATTGATATGAGCCCACTGAGTGGAGATGCCAGGTTCAGTATGGAAGCTCACACAATTAAAAAAGGTGTCAAAAGGTTGTCTGAATGGTTGACTGAAGCATTTGTCAAAGATGGTCTACTGAGAAGGAGCTGGGGATGCCTGATGTCCCGTGGCTTAGTACTGATGGAGGAATGTTAAGGCTCTGGGAAACTGCAATGGTAGAGTGGGCAGTGTCTTAGTTAAGGTTTCTCTTGCTGTGAAGAGACACCATGACCATGACAACTCTTATAAGGAAAACATTTAATTAGGACGAGCTTACAGGTCAGAGGTTTAATCCATTATTGTCATAGCAGGTGGCATGGTGGCATGCAGGCAGACGTCATGCTGGAGAAGGAGCTGAGAGTTCTACATCTTGATCTGCAGGCAGCAGAAGCAACTGTGTGCCACATAGAACATAGCTTGAGAATAGCTTGAGCTTAGGAGACCTCAAAGCCTACCCACCCCCCAACAGGGACACACTTCCTCCATCAAGGCTATACCTCCTGGAATAAAGCCGTATCTCCTAATAATGCTACTGCCTATGGCGTCCATTTTCTTTCAAGCCACCGCAGGTACCCTGTGTAAAACCTAATCCTCCCCCATGAGAAGTGCCAGAAGACATGCCCTTCACTAATCCTCTGACACACAGTGGTCAGAGGAGCATCCACATACTCAAAGAGCTCTGACATTGCCCTTTGCCGTGTGCCAGACCTTAGGTTTGGAGATGCTGCTGCTCAATTGGATGAATTAAATGCAATGAGTTTAATTGGGCTGTTGGGGTCCACAGATGTTTCCTAGTGAGGTCTGAGCTTGCTTTACCCAGCAGGACTGCATAAGGGGATGGACTGACCACGTGTGTGGTTACCAGGTGTTTGGAAGGGTCTGCACTTGGCTGTGCCATGCAGTATGCTTTGCTCGGTCTTTTGATCCACCCTTTGACATTCCTTTAAAGCCCTTTAGCAGTGACGAAAAGGATGGTGGGTTTTGACCCAGGCCCTCCCGTGATTCTGTCTTTTTCTCTCCCTCTATATTCCTTCCTTTCTTTCTTTCTTTCTTTCATTCTTTCTTTCTTTCTTTCTTTCTTTTCTTTTTCTTTTTTTTTGGTTGTTGTTTGTTTGTTTTTTTTGTTTTTTTCGAGACAGCTTTGGAGCCTGTCCTAGAACTCACTCTGTAGACCAGGCTGGCCTCGAACTCACAGAGATCCGCCTGCCTCTGCCTCCCGAGTGCTGGGATTCTTTAAGGCATGCACCACCACCACCCGGCCTCTCCCTCTATATTTCTATCGAAATATTTCCCACTTTTCTCTGCTCAAGAGTACCCTGAGAAAAAGTGGGGGCAGGTGGCCTATATTGGGCTCTGGAGTAGCAGGGGCCAGATGGTGGTCCTGAATTGCCAAAGGCAAGATGATCATACTTATTGTGGTAGCCAGTACAGGCAAAGTGATTTTTATAGTGGCATGACTCATATGGACCTTTGGTACTGGCTAATCAGTCATGATGTTCCCAGGCCTGAAATAGAAATATAGCATCTTTATTTTAAAAAGTGACTTTGGAAGTTCTTTTGATAAGTTCAGCACATCTCATTTGGGAAAAACAGGTTATAACGCATTGCTCTGATTGCATTTAAGTTTAAAGTGTATCACTTTATAATGATAGGGATGGTTTTGAAGGTTCACCTTTAGACCTCATTTACACTCCTGACTCTGCCTTTCCAGAAGTTTGCCTTAGACAAGTTATTTCACCTTTCACCTTTCTGAGTCTTTATCACTCCTAAAGGAGCTCTACATTCTCCTTTGTAAGTTTATTTCAAGCACTGAGGTAGCTTATGCAGTCCGTGGGCAACTTAGGTCTGCTCTCCTCATACACTGAGGGGAATGTACCCACAGGGCAATCTTATAGGTGTTTCAGGTTTAATTTGTTTGCAACCCATTCTAGGGAGTCTTTTTTTTTTTTTTTTTTTTTTTCTCTTTTTTTTTTTTTTGGTGGAGCTGAGGATCGAACCCAGGGCCTTGCGCTTGCTAGGCAAGCGCTCTACCACTGAGCTAAATCCCCAACCCTCATTCTAGGGAGTCTTACTAAATTTGGGCATGTTATTAAACTTATTTCCTAGGTCTATAACAATAAACTGAAGGGTTAGTGTTATTTATTAAGCGGCACAATTATTCATTACTGTGTGAGAAAAGACACAAGAAAATCCACTATAAGCGTTTATTAAGGGAAGGGAACAGAAGGGAGGTGCTTAGGCCTATGGAAAGACTGTGCAGGAAGAGGAGGAGGATATGTGGAACCCGCTTTTATAGGTCCCCCCCCCACATGCACATATGGGCTTACATAGCCACACCACGCATGCACATACATTACATGATCATGATCACATGGATTACGTAGTAGGACGGAAGGCCCTGGGCTGACTCAGCATCTTGCCAGCACGTGCTCGGTCACGGGGGAGTGGCTAGGAATACAAGAGCTAGTATTTAGACACATGCTTTCTCAATCAGATATGTGTGGATATCCTTGTTTACACTTTACAGATAGCTCCCAACTTACAATGGTTTGACATGGGATTTTTGACATGGGATTTTTCTGCTTTGCAGTGTTGTAACAGCCATAAACATTCAACAGAAACTGTACTTCAAGTTTCCTCAGGCTAGATGTGTGCAGTGTGGTACTGTCTCCCAATACCGGGCAGTGGTAGGGAGCCACAGCTATCAGCCAGCCACATAATCTCAAGGACAAGCAGCCAGTATTCTAAGCTCTGATGTTTGGAAGCTTAATCCCATTCAATACATTTTTTGACACAATATTTTCAAACTATTAAGAGTTTATTGGGTTCGAGGCCAGCCAGGGCTACAGAGTGAGTTCCAGGAAAGACGCAAAGCTACACAGAGAAACCCTGTCTCAAAAAACCAAAAAAAAAAAAAAAAGAGTTTATTGGGACATAGCCCCATTGTAAATTCAGTAAAGTTTGTATCATCTAGGGTGTCATATTCGTGAAAAAAAAATTGGATCCCAGTTCCCTGAATATTTCACTTCCCATCCAGGTGGACACCCCAATTATATGAATAATATAGAGAGGTATGGATGTCATTTACTATTTTTTCCTTCGGTTAGGAATTTGACCCTTATCCCCACAACGATCTGCTGAAATAAGCAGGTCTTCATGTTTAAACAGGGCTTGAAGACCAAGGTCTGTGTAGAAACAGGTCCTCCAGGTCCTTTGCCCTGGGGCTACACTTTATTTCGGGGAGGAACAGAAAATAGAACCAAGGGAAAAGAGCACATTCTCCGTTCGCCCTAACCAGGACTGTCCGCTTCAGCGAACTTAGCTGGACTCTTTTCTGTCCGTCTACAGTAGGTCTTGACCTGGGTGTCTGTCCTTGCTTAGGCCTGACTAACCCAGGTGAGCAGGATTCTTGCTAAATCGGTTGAGGGAATCCCCAACCCTTTGTGTCTGATCGAATTCTTTATCCTGCAGCTTTGTGTTTAAGTCCTTCGCTTCCTTGAGTTATCCTATCAAATCCATTCAGCAAAACAACAAAAAGCTGGGTATGGTGGTCTACACCAGAGGCAGAGGCAAAGGCAGAGGCAGGCGGGATCTCTGTGAGTTCGAGGCCAGCCTGGTCTACAGAGTGAGTGCCAGGACAGCCAGGCTATTTAGAGAAAACCTGTCTTTAACAGTCATCCCCCTCTACCCAAAAAAACCCCCTCCTGTCTTTTCTTAGTAATTCTTGGAAATTTTCTATCCACGGATACCCTTCCTTCTCAGAGCCTGCCAATGCCTACCTGTCCTTATTGTGTTTAGACTTAAGATGGATTGTTTCACCCACTGCAAGACAACATTGTGATAATCCCTCAGAACAAAACATACCTATTTTTTAAACAAGTGTCAGAATGATTTTTTTTTCTTTAAGAGTTTTGACAAATCCAGTCCAGGTTGCCACAGAGAACCATTTTTTAAAATCCAAAGACTTAAGTAGGAGCCAGCAGGAAAGGACACTCTATGGCTAAGCAAATGCTTTTTACTGCTTAGCACTTTCCATTCTTAGCTCCACCCTTAGCAATAAAACCCCAGTGTGTCCTTGACCTGCATAAGGCACCTCCCCAGCCTTCCCCATCCACAGCCACGGAGTTGGTGTCAGGAAATGCTTGCACTCCCTCTAGAGGTTAGAATGCATCCCGAACCAGCTGTGGTGGGGGACTCCTTGTTGCTGTTCTGTAGTCAGGAAGGTAAGAGTTTCGTTTTCTGTCTCCAGGAAATGCAGCAGAGAGTTAGAAATGTCTGTACCTCCGAGCAGCTGTTTTCTCAGTTCTTGCTTAGATGGGCAGTTCAGCCGTTTTTTTTTTTTTTTTTTTTTTTTTTAAATCCTTTGATGTTATACCCAGGGAGCCAAAGAACTCCATCAGGACATTCTATCAAGTGAAAAAAAAAAAGAAAAAAAAAAAAAAGAAAAAAGAAAGAAACCAAGTGGTTCTCCAAAGGTTCTGTGTACCGCCTGCAGAAAATATCCTGCTGTGTTTGTTTGAAGATGTCTGGGCTCTGCCCCAGAACCTTCTAAGTGAAAAGCCCTTGGGGGTGATGCAGTTCTTACACAGATTAAGGTTTGAGAACCACGTGAAGACATTATTCCAATCCATGTCTGGTTTAAAATTGTGCAGGACAGTGCTGTGATCAAACTCCTCAGACAGGATTTTATCCACAAGCCCAATACACCTGCCAGTCTTCCTCCCCGAACGCAGATCTTTCTCCCTGACCATAAACCTAACAAACTCCATTCCGTAATGAAAACTGACTCTAGATCCTTGGATGTGCTTTACATACCTGCCTCCCGTAAGGTAGTTTGCTCTGTCCAGACAGAGGTGTATTATTTGTGCCTACTACTCTCAAGGTGGGTTGATCTAATATCAGTCTCTTTCTGATTCCAGGAAGCCAACAGGAGTAGTTCCTTTTTTAAAAAGATTGACTTAGGTTTTATTTGACATGTATGGGTGTTTTGCTTGCATGTATGTCTGTGCACCACAAGTGTGCAGTGCTCACAGATGTCCCCTGGGACTGGAGTTGCAGATGGGGGTAGGCTGCCGTGTGGGTGCTGGGAATAGAAACCAAGGTCTTCTGGAAGATCAGGCCTGCTGAGCCCCAGTCATTCCCCATCTGCAGGTGCAAGCACTTTTAAATTCTGAGATGAAGATATAAAAAATGATTACAAGTGTTACGAATTTTTGTGCGGGGGTGGGGTGGGGTGGGGGGATGGGGTGGGGGGTGGACCCCAAGGGTATCCTGTGGGTGCAGGGAAACATACTGGGCAGATGTGTGCCATGCAGGCATGGCGGCATCCAGTAATTCACAGCCCAGACGCTGCATCCACGTGGAGAGTTAATTATAATAGAGAGATGAAGGAAAGAGATGATCGGAAAGAGAGAGACAGAGAGAAAAAGAGAGAGAGAAGAAGTAGTAGAAGAAGAAGAGGAGGAGGAGGTGGAGGAGAGAGAGAGAGAGGGGAGAGAGAGAGAGAGGGAGAGAGAATACCTCACGGGAGGAAAAATGGGAGAGAGGAAGAGGAGGAATTTTTCCTTAGAATGAGGATTTTACGTCAGGACACAGGGTGGCGCCAAGGGGGTGAGATTTCAAGGGGCAGATCAGAATATTAACAACAAGGAGCCAGGTATGGTGGCTTACACATATAATACCAACACCTCAGAGGTGGAAGCCAGAGAGGGTTGGAGAGTTCAAGGCCGTCCTGGAGCACCTAGGACCCTGACCGTTCCAGGCCTCAAACAACTATACAAATAAATATAGATGATTTTTTTTCCATAGAATTTGGACAATAAATGATAAAAGGAGAAACCATAAGGGGACAAATGAGGGGATTTAACATATAAGCATTAAAAACTTCTATACGACACACTCACTCACCAGGAGCACCTCAGAGCTGAGGTGTAGCTCGGTGGAAGAGCGCTTGTCTGGCAGGTAGGAAGCCCTGGCTTCAGTCTCCAAAACTACAGTAAAGTAAGACTGTAACCTCTAAGTCCTATAAGTCCCACAATTAAAATCACGCTTTCAAAATAAAAGGCTATCACCGCACTGATGAGGGTACCCTCCACCTGTAACCGCCCCGGGGGAGATCCTGCTTGGAGCAGGTGTGAAGGAGGCCCAGTCAGTGGTGTGAGCCTGCGTCTCCCCTCCCTCCCTGACCTCTTCTCTGAGTTACTCTCTCCCTTGCCTTATCTTCAATTCTAGGATCACAGATGTGACAGAAACTGCCCCCCAAGCAGCAGTGATGGTCCACGGCACGGACAAATCTTAGCATGATCCGTCCCAGGATAGTAATCAACCAGACCACTGTCTCCCCGGGATTACTAGTGATGCAAATCCCGTCGACTTCGGCCCTTCTCTCTATATATAGCCACAAAGCTGTCGCTGACACCTCAAAGACAGATTTTAAGCCGCCGGACTCTTTATTCTCCCTGGCATGTCTACACTAAAAATAAATCCTTCCTGCTTTCAACATGGCAGGGATGAGCGGCCAGGCCGAACAGTTGGGACCCCCAGAACAGGTCTTCTTCACCCAGACTCTGGTAACAGCTGCACTCAGTTTGAAGGGGGGCCATTAAGGAAGTATTATTTTAGACTTTTGTTGTTGTCTTCAAATGAACTTTCAAGCTCTGACTGACTTAAACAACGTAGCATTAACGTCAGGAACAGGAAATAAACATCCAGGGTAGGATTTGAGACTTACTTAATTCAGGGGCTCTGGCTCTGTCGTCTCCTCATTGGTCTGTTATTTTTGTCTCTTCTGTGTGTTGAATCAATCCCCTGACTGCAGCTAGGCCTCATCACGCTACACAGTATCCAGATGGGAAACTTCCTGAGGTGCCTTGTCTTATTACCGCCCTCCATTTATTTATTTGTGTGTGTACATGTGTGTGTGTGGGGGGGGGGGTGTGCATGTGTGTGCGTATGTGTATGTGTGTGTGTTTGTGTATATGTGTGTGCATGCACAGTACTCCCAGGTCAAATGACAACTTGTAGGAATCAGTTCTCAGTTCTCACCTTCCATCATCTGGGTCCTGGGGATTGAATGTAAATCATCAGGCTTTAGGTGAAGTGCCTTTATCCACTGAGCCATCTTCCAGTCCATCCTAAGGCACTCTTAAGAATGAAGGAAATTTTCCTAGAAGCCCCTGGTACATCCTTAAAGGACATTGATTCAAATTTGGTAATGTCTGTTGTGTGGCTTCTCCTGGAGAAACATGACCCACCACAGACCGAAGTAACAATTCCATCAAAATCCAAGGTGGGGAGCCAAAGACTGTCTTAGTGTTGCTTATAAGAGCGTGGAGGAGGGCTTACTCAGAGGGGGGCATGAGTGACTCAAAGACAGCTATAGCACCCCAAAGCCCACCCCAGCATGGATGATTCCTGAAGGCAGCATCCCTGAAGCTCCTGCATGACCTCCAAGCCCCTGGCAGGTCAGAGAAGCAACAGGTGGCAGTTGACTTCAGGGTGTCAGCCCACCCATCAGGGCTGATGGGTGAATCTCGGATAGGCCAGGCCCCGATTCCACAGACTCCAGAGTGTCTTTTGCTTCTGTTCTGCCTTCCCATGTTTGCCGCTGCCATCTTTCTCTGGTATCTGGCATGGTGTGAATGGGTGTGGGGAGATCCCCACTGCCTGTAATGTAGTGTGTTTATCTCATGGAAACAGCCTGCCCTACTGGGCATTTTTACCTGTGGACTATTATGAAGGTGATTCCTTCCTAAGCTGTACTGTCTAAATGATAATAATAATGTTAGTTTAGAGGTTTTTGTTTTTGTTTTTGTTTTAAATCCAGAGCTGAGGACCGAACCCAGGGCCTTGTGCTTGCTAGGCAAGCACTCTACCACTGAGCTAAATCCCCAACCCCTAGTTTAGAGTTTTGATGACAGAAAAATTAAACAAGGAAGTGTCACACAGCTAGAACACATGAGTTTCTATTGAGGAGCCACACAGACTGTGGCTTAGGTTCATGATTAAGGAAAACAACTGAGTCCCAGTAGCCCAGCTAGTTTAAATTCTTTTAACTTAATGTTGAGAGATGAGTTCACAGGTTTTGATGTGCATCACAGCTGAAACAAAGCTTTGAACATAACTTAAAATTAGACTAAGATGTGTTTGTCAAAAAGCTTTGAGGTGAAAAACCCAAGGAGACGATCTGAAGTTTTAGAAAGGTTCGTAGTTGAATGAGGAACTCAATAAGGTCAGGGAACAAGAACAGAGCAGCCCAGTTATTACTAGCTGATGTACTGTCTTGCTAGGATTGGTTGATGACCAAAGGTGATGATTAATTCCTTATACCCATTTCTGCCCTCAATCTCCTGATATTAAAAAAAACCCAAAAAACTACTGATGGGTGGGTATGCACCCTAGAGATTTAAGGCAGAGCTGACTGTTTTTCATGTATAAAAGTTTAGGTTTGTGATTGATTCCTTACAAGATTCCTTACAAGACTACCTTTCAAGATAAGTAATAATGTGATTGGTCCTTTCTTTGTAACTGCAAAACACAGCCTGCTAGTAAAGAATATCTTGCTTGCTTACACTCTGTTCATCTATAACAAGTTGCCTGGGTATGAATGTATGTGGGTTCTTGGGATAATTTATTTTTCACCTGTAATGCATAAAATGTTTGATCATGTAAGAGATATGCAAAAGCATGCTGATTGTACTTATATTCATTGTAATCATTCACTTGAAAAACAGAATGTAACCACGTTGTAATTTTTATATTGCCTGAAAGATTTTGCTAGGGTATATAAGCTGTAAGGAAAAGAATAAAGATAGAGTTAAAATGAATTAGAAGAAAAACATCAAGAATGAGAGAAGGGAATCACCAGGAAAATAAAGAATAGAGAAAATTCCAAAAAAAAAAAAAAAAAAAAGGACAAAGAAAAGATCTGAAGGAAACCATCAAGAGAGTGTGTGAGTGTCTTTTCCCTAACCCCCTCAGATAAAAAAGTCTAGTACACGCTAACTCCGTGGATTCCCTTTGAGCCCTGCGCTGCTGGAGGCTGGTCCCCCTGGCAGTGAAAAGCAGGTCTCCTGCAGGCAGCTTGGCTGATGGGAAAACTGGAGTGTGTCCAGCAATTGTGTGTTGCTTTAATGCTTTGGAAAGAGCCTTGGACATCTTATAAACTTCAGCTTTCCGGGACTTGTGAGGTTTCTTTACCTCTTGAGTCTCATGAGCTCCTCTCTCTCTTCCTTCTAATAAGAAATGTTTCCATTCCAAGAAAATTGCTACACATGCTGACTCCAAGCCTGAGGTCCAGAGACTTCATGCCTGTCCAATAAAAGGGGAGAAAATCTTCTTTGGGAAGAGCGACCCTTTCCCATCCCTCCTTCTGGCTGGGGTTCAACGGCCACATTGCTCATCAGCTCCGTTCCTAGTTTGGATGTCTGAAGCTCTTCTAGTGAAAGAGTTCTTGAGAACTTTATTCCTAAATTCTTGAGTGATCGAAATATGGGTAATATGGCACTACCACTTGAGTTATACAGCACACCCGCTGTCATAATAGCCATCCCCTCACCTAGATCAAGCACTCGAAGCATGCTGCATGCATTATGTCAAACATCTGGCCACTATTGCTAAACCAGCATGAGGTGGTATCTTGCTTTATAACTTACCAGGTTTCCTCAGCTCTATAACAGCAAGGGCAGTCCTAGACCGTATCATCTCTACAAACTGAGGCACTATACTCCAGAAGACTGGAAACCCTGCACCCTGGGCCCCAGGAAAGGTTCGACGTAGGTGTCTTGTAATTAAGATGGCTTTGGGAGTCATGTATTACTCAGTTAGATGACCATGACAAAATGCAGTGCACCAGATCGCTTGCCTGTCCGTCACACTATACTCCACCGTAAAACCAGGAGTTTAACCTCCACCTGCTGATCTTGATCCAGTGGTCACTGAGGTGTTCAGGTCTGCTCAATGGTTGTCTCACCGTGGACTTGATACAGTCTTTCTTGATAGACCCCTCTACCCCACCCCCACCCCGCCTACGGGCAAGATGATACACTGCGCTTCCACTGGTTGTGCTTTTGTATTTCAGCTGTGAATGATTGCAAGGTATGCTGAGATGACTTCTTCCACGGCTGTTGAATCGTTCACTGGGAACAGACTGTTGTGTGGAGCCGTGCTTCCCGGTGTAGGTGCTGAGACAACTCTTTTAAACGAACATGAGGCAGCTTAAAGAAATACACAGGAACACCTTCCCAGCATGAAAACATTAAGACTTGCTGGCTGCCGGGCGGTGGTGGCACACGCCTTTAATCCCAGCACTCGGGAGGCAGAGGCAGGCGGATCTCTGTGAGTTCGAGGCCAGCCTGGGCTACCAAGTGAGTTCCAGGAAAGGCGCAAAGCTACACAGGGAAACCCTGTCTCGAAAAAAAAAAAAAAAAAAAGATGGCAGTTCTTTGCTGGGTGGTGGTGGCACATGCCTGTAATCCCAGCACTCAGGAGGCAGAGGCAGGTGGATCTCTGTGAGTTCGAGGCCAGCCTGGGATCTCTGTGAGTTCTGGGAAAGGCACAAAGCTACACAGAGAAACCCTGTCTCGAAAAACCAAAAAAAAAAAAAAAAAAAAAGATGGCAGTACTTTGCTGGGTGGTGGTGGCACATGCCTGTAATCCCAGCACTCAGGAGGCAGAGGCAGGTGGATCTCTGTGAGTCCGAGGCCAGCCTGGTCTAAAGAGCTAGTCCAGAACAGACTCCAAAGCTACAGAGAAACCCTGTCTCGAAACCCCCCCCCCCAAAAAAAAAGACTTGCTGGCCGTGAGGTGTTGGCTTCTAGACACTTTCCAGATCTTCATAAAATTGCCATGAAGAAGAGAAAGGTAGTACATTCCATAATTATTGATCCAATGAAGAAACCGTGTCAAGACTTACTGATCAGGAAATAGAGAAGGGCCTTCAGGACCCTTCTCTGAAGAAAAGAGGCTGGGCACCAGCAGATACCTGTGAAGACCCCAATCCTGCAGGAGAGGGTGAAGTTCTGGGTCCTGATGCAGCTCTCCACCCACAACCACAAAATTAGAGAAGGAAAAAAAAAGCATTTGACCAACCCCCTCAATAGACTGTCCCCTTGAAAAAGGCCTGTCTGTGGGGAGACGAGCCCAAGGCAAAGACCAGCCAGGCTCAGCGAGCGTGCGTGCATGCGTGCGTGCGTGCCTGCAAAGAAAAGGCGGAAGATCAGATACTTGAGACAGGCGCGACTGTCTAGACCTGTTTGATACCAGCAAATCCTAGATTCAGGGCAATGCCAGGCGGTGATAAGGATGGCTTCCAGAGGTGCTGGGTTGGAGCTGGAGCCCACTGAAGCTGGTCAGGCTGCAACACAACTTAAAACAATCCTAAATCTAACTGTTGGTTCACAGACTGTTGGAATGTAGGTCAAAGCTTCCATGAGGCTATTAGCTAAATTTGTATTTTTAAGGGGTGGGGAGTCTCATGGTTTGTATGCCTATATATTAGTTTCTGCTGCGGAATGTTAGTTTAACTCTGCAAGGATGTGTTGCGGTTTTACCTTGCCTGCCTAAGGCACCTGATTGGTCTAATAAAAAGCTGAACACCTAATAGTGAGGGAGGAGGTGTAGGTGGAGGAGGAATTTAGGCTAGAGAGAAGAAAGAAAAGAGACACCAGGGAGACTTGAGGGGCCAGAAAGACAGACAGACAGACATGGAGGAAGCAGGAAAGTAGGACAGACAGAATGAAAGGTTAAAAGCCCCAAGGCAAAACATAGATGAATAGAAACAGGTTAAATTAAGTTATAAGAGCTAGTGGGACAAGCAGAAGCCAAGGCGGAGCATTCATAATTAATAATAAGTCTCCATGTCTTTATTTGGGAGCTGGTTGGTGGCCCAAAGAAAATTCCAACTACAAGTTTCAGACTTAATTTGTTTTAATCCTAGTTTTCATTCCTTCAATACTGGACTTCTCGACTTCTTTTGTATTTTGAAATAAGGTGGGGCAATATGTACATAATTGAATAAATAAATGATACAATTTTTTATCTTAAAAATCTTTGCCTTTACTGGGTGGTGATGGCGCACACCTTTAATCCCAGCACTCAGGAGGCAGAGGCAGGTGGATCTCTGAGTTCAAGGCCAGCCTGGTCTACAAAGTGAGTTCCAGGATAGCCAGGGCTATGCAGAGAAACCCTGTCTCAAAAAACAGAAACAAAACAAAACAAAAAAACTTTGCCTTTTATCTTGGGACTCAGGACTGAGTTTATGGTAGCTATATTGGTTACTCTAGGTTTATAATGAGTCTGAAAATTAAGTAGTATAGAGCCAAGTATGGTGGTGCATTCCTTTAATGCCATACTCAGGGACAGAGGTATGCAGATCTCCATGAGTTCAAGGCCAGCCTAGTCTACATAGAGAGTGCTAGGCCAGCCAGGCTACATGGTGAAATCCTGTCACAAAACACAGTACTAGACAGTGAGATTCCTTCACTTTTCTTCTTTTTTGTAGGATGGGGTACTTCTTGTCTTGTTTTCTTTTGTAGCCCAGGCTGGCCTCAAACTTGCTACATAGTCAAAGACGGGCTTGAACCCCTAATCTTCCTGCCTCTACCTCCTGAGTGTTGAGATTACAGGCATGTGCCGTTTATTTATTAACTTACTTTAAAATTTAGTTTAGTTTTAGTGTAGTTTAGGTTTAATTACTTTAAAATTTTTCCTCATTGGTGTGTATGAATGCTTTCCTTGTTTGTATGTCTGTCCATCCTGTCCATCCTGTGTGTGCAGTGCTCATGGAGGCCACAAGAAGGCATCAGGTCTCCTGGAACCAGAGCTACAGATGGTTGTGAGCCATCATGTGGGTGCTGGGAATCGAACCCAGGTCCTTTGCAAGAGCAGCCAGTGCTCTTTTTTTTTTTTTTCTGAATGTAGCCCTGGCTGTCCTGGAACTCACTCTGTAGACCAGGCTGACCTCAAACTCAGAGATTCACCTACCTCTGCCTCCCGAGTGCTGCGATTAAAAGCATGCACCACCACTGCCCAGCACAGCCAGTACTCTTAACTGATGAGCCAGCTCCCTGGCTTAGTGAATTTGGTTCTTTGCCCTTTCCATAAACTTTGGGACCAGCTGTCCATATTCATAATACTACTATGTATTTGTACCAGGAGTGGGCTATGCCGCTAAAGTCATTGTCAGGTGCGTTCTGATACTTCCCAGTTTTGTTTGTTTTGTTCATTTGCCTGACCCTTGACCTTTATCCTCCACCTGGCAGGAAGGCAGGCTGTTTTCTAATCAGATTCTCACCTGTGTCCATGCCTGTTTTGTTTTGTCTAAAGCTTTTCTTCTTTTTTTTTTTCTTTTTTTTTTTTTTTTTTGTTTTTTTCGAGACAGGGTTTCTCTGTGTAGCTTTGGTGCCTGTCCTGGATCTCACTCTGTAGCCCAGGCTGGCCTCGAACTCACAGAGATCCTCCTGGTTCTGCCTCCTGAGGGCTGGGATTAAAAGCATGCACCACCACCGCCGCCCGGCGTCTGAAGCTTTTCTTGTGCCCACTGTGGACACAACGTTGTGCCCGTGACTCTGTTGTGGTGTTTTCCCAGGAAAGTGGAGCTCAGGGGAGGGCGGGAACGGAAGAAGCAAGAAGTGCTGACAGTATGAGCTGATGGGGCAATTTTTTTTTCTATCCTGATTTAAACTTACAAGTTCAGTATTAAAGTAATAAGCTAGAGCCAGTGGAATAGTTCAGGAGGTAAAGGGGCTTGCCGCTAAACCTGACAATCAAAGTTTGATTCCCAGACCCCATATGGTGGAAGGAGAGAAATAGTTCCTGCCAGATGTCCTCTGACCGTCACTCATTCACAGTGGTACACACACACACACACACACACACACACACACACACACACACACACACGCTGAATAAATAAATTAATGTAAAAATTGAAATAAGAATTAGAAAACAGAAACAGTAGAAAAGAGCCAAGGTTAGAATGGGAAACTCAGTGCTGTAGTATGGACGTAGAAGTCTCCCAGTGACCCAGGTATTAAGGATCTGTCCTTGGGTCCCCGGGGCGTGCCCTCCCAGGGAGCTGTGGGATTGTGGTGATATAGTGTGTACCCTAATAAAGCTCGCCTGGGGATCAGAGGACAGAGCCAGCCACTAGATTAGACATAGAGGCCAGACAGTGTGGCACCCACCCTCAATCCCAGTACAGGGAAGCAGGGATGGCAGGGCAGAGAAACGTATATAAGGCCCGAGGAAACAGGAACTAAAGCAGTTCAGCTGAGACCCCTTCAGGTGAGGACTCAGAGGCTTTCGTGGAGTTGGTGAGGTAATAGGTGGTGGCCGTGGCTTGCTCTGCTTCTCTGATCTTGCCGCCTTCACTCAGAAATCTGGCTTTGGTTTTTTTTTTTTCATTATGAGACCATTTAACATTCGAACAATATGGGATGCTGATTTCTTTTCCCTTTGCTCGCTTGCTGTGAAGTGAATGAGCTTCTCCTGGGGTTCCTACCACTGTGTGTCACCACAGGCCCAATCAGCCATGGATTGAACTCTCCAAAGCTGAGACAAAATAACCCCTTTCTCTTTTTAAGTTGGTCACCTCCGGTATTTTATCGCATTTCCGGATGCTGATGAACATACTCACAGACGAAACAAACTCAATTAATCGTATACTTAACACAAGGAAAAATGCTCAGCCACATTTAATGTTAGAGAAATGTTACATTAAGACATAATTATAAATTGTGATTCTAGCTATTTGGAAGACTGAGTCGTGGGGATAGTGAGTTCCAGGCTAGCTTGTGTACCATAGTGAGACCTTATCTTAAAAACAAAAACAAACAACAAAAAGAAAAGTGAATAAAATAGGTACAATTTTATATTAAGCAACATAGCAATAAGACTGAATTTTGGCAATTGTATGGAGAAATACGAACTCTTAATACTCTTCCAGTTGGAGTATAAAATGAGACAATAACTTGAAAGACAGAATTGACTAGTCAAGTAGAAGGTGATAGAACACAACATTTCCATTTCCAAGTTAGCATCCTAAAGAAATTCTCAAAAAATGTATCTCAGGGGAACAAACTAATTTGCAGTGGTACTGTTCTTAAGTTTATTTATTTATTTATTTTGTGACGCTGGGGATTGACCCCAGGGCCTTTGCACATGCTCAGCAAGTGCTTTACCACTAAGCTATGTCCCCAGCAACGGTGGCACTAATTATACTAGCATACCTTCGGAAGCAGCATCAGTGTCCAGCTGCAGCTGAACGATGGATTACAGCATAGTTCATTGAATGGAACACTATTTAACAATGAAACCACAACAGCATGGACAAATCTCGAGTGTAATTTTGAATGAGAAAAGGCAAGACACAGAATGCATAGTACATTATTTCATTCAAATGAAATTTAAAGGATGCAAAACCAAAATTACATGGTGTATAGATGTTTAAGCCCTAAGAATTCAAAGGTAACGTATGATTTAGAATGGTGTTTATTTCTCTTAAAATTCCATTTTTGGATTTATTTATCTTACATGTGCTTGTCTGCATGTATGTATATATACTCACCACATCTCTGGTGGTGCCCAGGGAGTTTGGAAGAAGGCTTTGGATCCCCTGGCACTGGGGTTATGGGCAGTTGTGAACCGTCATGTGGGTGCTGGGAACTGAACCCTGCTCCTCTGTAAGAGCATCAAGTGCTTTTGACTACTGAGTCATCTCTACATTTCATGGTATTTGTTTTTGTTCGTTTGTTTGTTTGTTTTCAAAGAAAGAAAAGGAAGGAAGGGAGTAAATGAGTTAGTGAGTTGAGCCAGAGAGAACCCTTCATGTGATGTGAATAGTGTTTATTTTCTTAGTTGAGGAATACACACAGGTATGCTCTGAAATGTACACAGTTTTATATAGTTTTTTTTTGTTCAACAGTAAGATCTCTTCTAAACCCACCAAGATGAGACTATATATCTTTATAAATATAGATACAGCTTTCCCATTTATTTGCCTTTCCATTTATTCTTAAATGTATGTTTTTGTGTGTCGTGTGTTGTTTGTGTGGTGTGTGCACACGCAAAGAAACACATGTTCGGAGGTCAGATGTTGACGTTGCATGCATTTCTTACTTTTGTCTCTTTATTTTTTGAAATAGGCTCTCTCCCTGAACTTGGAGCTCATAGATCTGGCTAAGCTTGCTGGCCAGCAAGCTCTGGGATCATGACTGCGCCTCCTCGTAGCTGAGATTACAGATGTGTCCTGCTGTGCCTGGGTTCTTATGTGAGTGCTAAGAATCTGAACTCAGGACCTCACACATTCCCGGCAAACATTCTACCAACTGGGCCAGCTCCCCAGCCCTCAGTAGTTTTCTTTAAGGGCTAGAATTTGTAATGCATAATTTCAGTTTTGGCTAAAAACTCCAAATCCTGAACAACAACAAAAATGCATTTTTCAGTTAAAATACAAATAACTAGTTTGGGTAGTTAATTTCAAGGGTTCTTAAGTGGCATTAAAACCATCAGCCCAGTTCCTTCACTTTGAATGTGAGGCAGCTATCCAAGAAGAAAAGGAATTCCATGCTGGGTTTTGTGTTTGGACGCTGTGAGAGCCTCTTTAAAAATTAGCCACGGCAGGGGACAGCCAGCACAGGATGGCCTTCTCCAAACACCGGCGTGCATACCAAGGTTGTTATGTTGTTTGGGAAATAACTTTTAGTTGGAAAAACTTCAAGGGGTTCATTGTAAGTTCAATTACATCTGAAGCAAAATAATGTATTATAATTTATTAGTCGTTGAATATCCATGCTTCCCCCACATTTCCCAGCTCCTTTGCTCCTAGGTGGGTCTGTGTGAGTAGTTATGACACAGGAGCCGAGACTGGAAGTGACAGTTGTCACTCCTGGGACAAAGCCTTCTTCAGTTCCTTGAAGCCTCCCTCTCTCTCTCTCTGTCTCTCTCTCTCCCTCTCTCTCTCTGCCTTGCCATGGCAACCACAGAGGCCAGATGTTGAGATGGAAGACCTGTGTCTGGAAGCTGGGGCAGTGCACCTGCAGCTAACTTGGAGTGAGTAAAAACTAAGCTCCAGTGAGCGAGTCAGGAAGTTTGGGGGTCATTTACTACTGTGACAACGCCTAGTCTATGCCAACTAATACTGGACAGCGCCGTCCATTACAGTCACTATGTCTGTGACCCGAGACACTCTCACAGACTGTGAATGTTAACATTTCTACAGGTAAAATATCTCTTGTTGGAATCTCTTAATGGAAAAGAATTTTTTTTTTTTTTTTTTTTGCTTTTCGAGACAGGGTTTCTCTGTGTAGCTCTGCGCCTGTCCTGGAACTCACTCTGTAGACCAGACTGGCCTCGAACTCACAGAGATCCACCTGCCTCTGCCTCCCGAGTGCTGGGATCAAAGGCGTGCGCCACCACCGCCCAGCCCAATGCTAGGATTTAAAGGCAGTGCCACTACACCCACCTAAGTATGAACCCACCTAGTTCCACACCCACGGAGGAGAAAGGGTATGGCTCAGTGCTGTAGTCTTTACCTTGCATACATGAAGACCTGGCTTTGATCCCCAGCACCTCACCCCCCCCCCCCCACAGATAAGCAAATAAATGCCCAGCAGATTCTAACCGTAGAAATGAGTGACCTAAATTAAACAAACAAACAAACCAAACTGATGGGGCTGGAGAGATGGCTCAGTGGCTAAAAGCACAGGCTGCTCTTCCAGGGGACCGGGGTTCGAATCCAAGGAACCGAGCGCACAGCCAACTGTAACGTTAGTGGCAGGGGATCAGACTGCCTTTCTGAACTCCATAGGCTGCTGCGCGCATGGAGTGCACATCCACACTCAGGAACATACATCAGCATCAGTGATCTTTTTAGGAGAGAAATAAACTGAGGAGAGCCTAGAGGATAGCCTAGAGTTTGGTAAGAGAGCTTGCTGTGCAACCTTAAGGAACCGAGTTCAAATCCCCACATCCATGTAAAAATCTGGAGGTGACCGAGTTGATGCCTTTTACACCCGGGCTGTGAGGGGCGGAGGCAAGAGGCTCTCTGGGGTCAGGTTCTGTGAGAGATCCAGTCTCAATGAATAAAGTAGAGAAGGCTATAGAGCAGGACACCCAAGGTCCTTCCCTGGTGCAAACACCATACTCTGGCACTCACACACAGGAACAGAAATTTTGTTTAACAGCCCTGGTTGTCCTGGAACTTGATTTATAGCCCAGGCTGGTCTCGAACTCACAGAGATCTACCTGTTTCTGCTTCTCGAGTGCTGGGATTAAAGGTGCGCGCCACCATGCCCAGCGTAACCCTTTTAAATGTAGGGTTTAAGAACGAATTACAGAAGAGCTCAAGACACTATTTAGAATGAAACACGGAGAAAACCAAAGAAAAGCGACAGGGTGGAGCGGAAGCGTCTAACGTGCTGAATCGTCTTTTCAAAAGACCAAGAGAACCAGGCAGAAGCAGCGTTTTAAGGAGACATCCCGGGAAAACTCCTCAGTTCTAGGCATCCGCTCACAAATGCAAGGAGACAGGTGAATCCCTGGAACAGATAAGAAGGAAGCCACACACACAAATACTCAGCGAAACAAACCGAAGGCTTACGGAAAATACTGAGGGCAGCCAGAGGCGAAATGTCTACCTTCGTGGAAGGAGTAGTTTGCCGACCTCTGCGCAGCAATCGTGGGAAGCAAAATACTAGGCCAGGGCCCTTTGCATGTTGATGTGAATATCTGTCAGCGTTACATATCCAATGGAAATCCACTCAAACACTGGAGCCAGCCTCATTTCAGTAATTAAATGCTTTCCCCTGCGGGATGCGCTGCAGGCACAATTCTGTGTATTGCTCTCTTTTTCCTTTCTTTCTTTCTTCCTTTCTTCCTTCCTTCCTTCTCTCTCTCTCTCTCTCTCTCTCTCTCTCTCTCTCTCTCTCTTCCTTCCTTCCTTCCTTCCTTCTTTCTTTCTTTCTTTTTTAAGTGAACTTGAACCTCTGATTTTCCTGTCCCCACCTCCAAGTGCTAGGATGACAGGCGCATACCCCTCCTCTTGGGCTTTTCGAGATGGGTAGGAAGGACTCAGGGCAAATCCTACAGAGCTGTTTTTGTTTTCTCTCCCACACTGGCTCCTGAGCTTCGTGTTCTTCGTTAGTGACTTCAAGGAACCAGGGTAGACGTGAGACAGGAGCAGAAAGGGGCCAACGTGCGGGCTTAAGAATGCTCTCAGCTGGCTGACATTTTTGTAAGGTTTGATCTTCTTTCAAGCTAATGAATTTTTGAAAGCGGCCCAATGAAAGGAAATTTCCGTAATTCATGAATATCCATACTTTTTATTGATTGGTAAGAAGGTTTTGGGTTAGTTTCTGTGTGTGTGTTTTGTTGTTGTTGTTTTTGGGTTTTTTTTTTTTTTTTTTTTTTTTTTTGAGATAGGGTCTTACTATGTAGCCATTAACCGGACTGAAACTCACTATGTAGACCAGGCTGGCCTTGAACTCAGAGGTTCACCTGCCTCTGCTTCTTGAGTGATGGGATTAAAGGTGTACGCCATCATGCCTAGCTAGTAATACATTTGTTAATTGTTGATGTGTTCATTTGTTTGTTTGGAGACAGGGTTTCTCTGTGTAGCCCTGGCTGTCCTGGAACTCACTCAGTAGACCAAGCTGGCCTCAAACTCAGAGATCTGCTTTGGCCTATGGCAAGGCAGCTTAGAGGCAGTCAGGGAATTCAAGGAGAGAGACAGGAAAGAGAAAGGCAGAATCTGGAGAGACATCAGCCTGCTGCCCAAGGAGCAACATGCCAGCAGACTGTTAAGCCACGGAAAACGTGGCAAAACATAGATGATTAGAAACGGGTTAATTTAAGATATAAGAGCTAGCTAACAAGAGGCCTGTGATAGGACATGTAATTTATGAATAATATTAAGCCTCTGAATGATTATAAGTGGCTGAGGGACTGCAGGACCAGGTAGGACTGGAGAAAACTTTTGACTACAGAGGTCCTTCCTTGGTAGCTTTTTTTTCCTTTTTTTTTTTTTTTTTTTTTTGGTTTTTCGAGACAGGGTTTCTCTGTGTAGCTTTGCGCCTTTCCTGGAACTCGCTTTGGAGACCAGGCTGGCCTCGAACTCACAGAGATCCGCCTGGCTCTGCCTCCCGAGTGCTGGGATTAAAGGCGTGTGCCACCACCGCCCGGCCTCCTTGGTAGCTTTTTAATCTACCATTTGACGTGTGTGTGTGTGTGTGTGTGTGTGTGTGTGTGTGTGTGTGTGTGTGTGTGTCCAGTCTAGAGCTTTCACATATTTCTCATTATTTTAAAATTCAGGTCTAGGATCCACTGAGGTAGTTTTGTGGGTAAAGGCAAGCCTGACAACCTGAGTTCAATCCCAGGACCCACATGGTGGAAGGAGAGGACCAACTCTCACAAGTTGTCCTCTGACCTTCACATATGCTCTGAAATAACCCCCAGCCCCCGCCGCCGCTGCCCCGCCACCACAGTAAATAAAAATAAAATCCAAGTGTAACTATATACTATTGAACAAAAATTGGTGGTCTAACCAGCATCCATTTCCCTAGTCCCTAATTACAGAATGAAATTGATGAAAGAAAGTTTTAAGGAAAAGGCAAATCCTAAAATCATAGGTTGTTTGGCCAAAGATAACCCCACTCTTGATCCACTGAATCAGAATTCTTGTAATGGAGCTTGGATGTGCAGAAGTTTTAAAAGTATCCCAGCCCCATAAGGATTCAGTGTGCTTAAGATTGCAAAGCAAAGGAGAAAAAAAAAAAACAACAAACAAACAAACAGCAACAACAACAAACCACACAAGTGCTTAGAATGCTGTAGACATAAGAAGATGTTGCTATTTGGAAAACACATGTTGTAGAATATTCTTTTAAGATGTGTTACTTTTGTTTATGTTGCATTTTGTTTTTTTTTTGTTTTTTGTTTTTTTTTTGGTTTTTCGAGACAGGGTTTCTCTTGTAGCTTTGCGCCTTTCCTGGGACTTGCTTGGTAGCCCAGGCTGGCCTCGAACTCACAGAGATCCGCCTGGCTCTGCCTCCCGAGTGCTGGGATTAAAGGCGTGCGCCACCACCGCCCGGCGCATTTTGTTTTTAATTCTGTGAAGCTGTGTTACTGTGCCTGTCTAAAACACCTGATGGTCTAATAAAGAACTGAATGGCCAATAGCAAGGCAGGAGAAAGGATAGGCAGGGCTGGCAGGCAGACAGAACAAACAGAAGGAGAGATCTAGTAGCCAGGAAAGGAGGAGGACTCCAGGGGCCAGTCACCCAGCTACACAGCAAGACACCGAGTAAGATTTACAGAAGTAAGAGAATGGGAAAAGCCCAGAGGTGAAAGATGGACAGGATAATTTAAAGTTAAGGAAAACTGACAAGAAACAAGCCAAGCTAAGGCCAGGCATTTATAAGTAAGAATAAGCCTTGGTGTCATTTATTTGGGAGCTGGGCGGCAGGCCCCCCAAAAGAGCAACAACAACAACAAACACACTCTGGAACAAGGAGGATACAGAGTAAGAAAACCATGTTGGGCTTGGCTTGAGTCTCCAGTCAAGTAGGAAACTAAGAACACTACCCCACAAAGGTAAGGATAGAATTGGGGGGGGGGGGGCGGTATGGCATGGAGGATGAGGAGTAGAGAGGAAGGGAAAATATGGAGGCTTTAAGGAGAGTGGATGGTAATAAAAATAATGTTTTAGTTTTTAAGATTTGTGAACATACAAATCTTCAACTTTTAAACTTTAAAGTTGAAGGAGAGCACAAAGACCCTCTGTCTGAATTCCGTCTGATAGTTACATTTTCTTCTGTGTAGAATAGCTAGCAATGTACTCCAACAAGCTAGAAGCATTGATGAAAGTATTCGCCATAAAGGCTGAGTATTTAATGAGATAAGTATGTTCAGTCTGATTGAAACATTACTTAGTGTGTTAAATGTATCCAACAGTGCATGTGTACTATCATGATTTCATACATAAGTCAAAAATAGATTCTAAAAATTAGATGACATTTCAGTGAAAGTTCTTCCTTACAACAGGCTCAAAACCCCTCAAATTTCACTGATTGTCATAGTTGAGACAGGAGGACAGGTGTCAGCTGTGAGGGAGTGTCCTCTTCCTAATAAACTTACTTAATGGCATTCCAAAGGAAATGATAAAAAAAAGGGGGGGGTCTAACTTGATTGTTTTTATAGACCCTGGGATCAAATTTAAATGACTAGGATAGTGGAAAAACAGCTGTTGGGGAGGGGGCAGGAGACTGGGAGAGAAGGGGGAGCCGAGAGAGGAGGGAGTCGGCTAACCAAAATTCAGAATGTGTGAAAAAGCTTTATGGAATTGACTGCTTTGTAAACTAACTTTAAAAAGGTGTTTGGGCGGAGGTACCCTGCATGGATGGGTAACATTGTTCTCAGAAAGCCAGAGGCTTTAAATGAAAATTCCAGGGCTGGGGATGGGGTGTGGGTCAAGGAGACCCCTGCCCCCCCTCAAACAATACAGCTATTTGCACTACTCTTGGTGGCCCACCAGAACTAAAGAGTAGCACCCCATTGCTAAGAGCACACACCCTCTGCCTGTAGGATGGAGAGAGATCAAGCCAGAGCTGTGATGGAGGCTTCCGCCCTGCCTGCCAGCTTTCATTGTGCTAAAAGATGCAAAATCCAGGTAACCGGGGGAGAAAACTCTTAAATGTCTCATCCAGCTGTAGCATCTGCAAGCTTCAACTTGCCAGGCCAGATGTGTCCAATGGTGTAATAGGGGTGACTGTTTGGAGGGTAGCCAACCACTTTCTGCTTCCATTTTGGAGGGATTTCGTGCCTGATATTATAAAACTGATCAATAGACTATGGCTGGGGATACCATACGCCCAAAGCAGGGCGGTCATCACTGTTAATTTACTAAATGGACCTGTCGTGCCCACCAAACTGCCTTTTGGATATTTACATTTATATCCGTAGAGTAGTGCTAACCTTCAGCCTTGGTCAGAGACGCTTATTCTTGCGGTGAGTGACGGTGACTTCAGAGACTCAGAACCGGTCCCAGTGCTGAGAGCCGGTGTCTGCTGGGTAATCAGGCCTAACCAAGACACCAGCACCTCCAAGGCTCAGAGAGCATCAAAGAACGGAGAGAATGCTAGCCAATCTTCTGGATTCGACAGCGCCATCGTAGGTACTCACGAAGGCCCAGCATCAGTAACCTGCAAAAGACCTGCGCAAGATGAGGCCCGTCAGTTCTCCAACTTATTCGACCCACCCCTCCTTGAAGAGCTATTCGTAGTTCATGGCGTAAGAGAGACGTTTTCTTCTGTGGAGTAGCCGCTGGTCAATTGCCTGTGCTCTGCTCAATGACCCCTATGCTCTTTCAAGCAACCCTGGTTAGACTCAGTGGGACGCACGTCAAACTCAAGGGGCCCTAGTTAAGAAGAAGGGGTTCGCTGAGGGAGGGGGGATGGACAAAGAAGACAATGAGATCAAATGCATTATATACGTCTAGGAAATTATCCGGAATAACCCTCAAAAGAAATGCCTGTTCTTCTAGAATGAGTCGATCCTTTGTTTTAGCTTTTACAAGGCGACCTCAAATTTTAGCTGTGTGATTTTTTTTAATGTCAACCTCAAGTAAAAAAAAAAAAATTGAGGAGACGTCATTTCGGGACTATTTGGGTTGGAAGTAACAAGATGTGCAGTTGAAGGTGGCTGGGCCCCACCCATAACGTGCCATTTAAGATGTCTAGAAGCTCTGGGGGTGGGTGGGGGCTCTGCCAGTGGCTTTCCCGTTGTGGCCACAAGATGGCGCCAACGCTCAAAATATCGCTCGCAGAGCGCCGTGGCCAAGGAAGAAAGGCCCGCGCTGGGGCTTTCTCCTCGTCCTCAGTCTCCCTAAGTGGAAAGAAAAATGGAGGCTCTTTTGCAGAATTCCTGGGCAACTTCATCACGCGTCCCTTTTTAGGGACAGAGAGAACACGGAGCGCCCTGGTTTCCTGAGACCGTGCAGCTGAGCTCTCGGTTTGCACTTCCGGAGCAAATAGGACTTTTATTTACATATTTAACGTGTTTTTTTTTGTTCGTTGCTCTTTTAATCAAGAAAGATGTGGGAAAGAGCTATTGGCTAGGCTGCGGATGGTGCCTGCCAGAGGGGCTCCGGAGACATCGCGTGTCAACGTGTGAGCCAAGGCCGATTCCGAGAGATGGTTTTTCTTCCTTTGATAATTACTCATTTTCTGCGGTGACTTAGAAACAGGATTTGAACTAAATTTCCTGCCAATCAGAGACTTGATGAGTATAGAGATTAACAATAAAACTATTTTTAAAAGCCACTCCTTCTAACCCAAACTTCTTACTCTGGCTCTCACGGAGTTGTACGAATCACCTCCGATTTACATATTGTAGAAGAGAGCCTTACATGGAGAATAAGTCATTTGCAAAGTAGACATTCCATCTAGAACTGACAGTAGCTGGTTCCCAGCACGTCTTTTATGTCTGACATGCTTTTAGAAGAGTAATCATAGTCCCAGTGACTCTCAGCATAAAATTTTCTTCTCAAAGATCATTTTATAGAGGTTCTTTTTTTTTTTTTTTTTTGGGGTAAATTCTGAAGAATAAAGCAATTATTCTTTCTTTTTGAAATTACACGTCAACTCCAGAAACATCGACTTCTTTAAAATGTTAACATGGCGGGGTTGGAATAATTCTCTCGCGTATCCTTCCCACTTTCGTTCAGTGTCTCTTGCTTATTTTGGCAGACCCTCACTCCCACTGGATCCCCATTGCACACCAATTATCCTAAGCTACAGCTGCCCACCGACAGCTGTTCTCACTGCCCTCCACGAAGCCTCCACTTCCGTGGGAACCCTAACCTCCCCGGTGTGGCTCCGATGCCGGGGCTTCACCCCCCTGGCTCGGGCACAGAGCTTCTGATGGGAGAGATTCATCTGCTCAGACTGACTGCTGAACAGTTCCATTGGGAGCTGGTGAGAAGTACTTGGTGGAATCCTGCAGCAGTCTATGTCCTGCTAGATTTTTATTTTTTTATTTTTATTTTTTTGCCGGAGGGGATGTGAGCCCTGGGAATTGCTATGGCAATATTGATAGTTTGAGTGGGAGCCAGTCGGGGAACAGCGCTGAGATGGGGGAGCAGGAGAGGAAGCCCTGGACTTTTGTTTGTTACATAATCCAGAAAACTCAAGTTTTGCTTAAGCCTCTGTTTGGGTCATGTGTTTTCTTGCACGTGACCAAAAGAGTTCCAACTTATACAAGAAGATTCTCAGACCCTGAGTATTGTGTAAATTGATATAGAGGACGTGTAGGGAACAAATTATAACTAATATTCAAAAATTTTCACCCACCTCACTAAACAATGATGCCCACTTGTCACAGAAGAGTTTAAGTCAGCACTCTCTGAAGTATATGTTTAATGCAACCTAATCTTTGCACTGACAATATGCCCTAGGAGCAGTTTCTTCAAGGCTGGGCATGAATATTTGTTTCCCTTTTGAGTCAAAATTGTTTCTCAATACCATGGAATAAGACAGCGTTGGCCACATCTAGAAATACTGACGAATCATTGGTAGACACAAACCTCTCATTCTAAAGTGATCTGAGAGGGTGATTCTCAAGTTCCTCTGGCCGTGTCTTTGCTCCAACAGCACCCTTGTGGGAAACAGACCCAGCAGATTGATACAGCTGCTGTGACCACGCTCTCTGGGCCTGGCTGAGGGCCATTTGAGTCTGGAGACGAAGAGCATTGTGGAGAAATGTTTCTCTGCAGAGAAGTTCCCAAATCAATACTGCCAGCTTTCCCCTAGGTCACCCCCACCCCCTTGGAGCTGAGGACTGAACCCAGGGCCTTTTGCTTGCTAATCAAACATACCGCCACTGAGCTAAATCTCCAACCACTCCCTTCGAGGACTTCTGTCACTCTCTACCTTAGGTGCCCCGACCTTGTCAAACAATAGGAAATCTTTTGTGACAGGCCATGATGACACAGGGTAAGGTCAGTGGCTAACCGGTTAATTCACCTGGAGCAATCCCCAGAAACAGGCCCAATTTGTTTCTTTTCTATTTGTTATATGCGTGTGTGCTTTGCCTGTATGTATGTCTGTGCCCCACAAGTGTGCAGTACCCTCACGGTCAGAAGAGGTATCGGGTCCCCTGGAACTGGAGTTATGGGCAGTGGGTGAGCCATGATGTGGGAGCTGGGAACTGAACCTGGGTCCTCTCGGAGAGTAGCCCCTCAGCTGCTGAGCCCCCTCTCCAGCTCTGTTTCCAGTTTATTTTTTTAGGCACAATGGAAAACATATGACAATTTCTGTCTCCCTTTTTGCCCACTAAAGGACACATTGATTGTGCTATTGATTGACGTTATCTCCACAGGCAACTCCTCTGTTGAATATCATACAACTAACTATGTTAGCAGGTGCTGGATCAGGACACTGGGTTTTATCTTTAATAGATAATAGTTCACAGGCCTCTGAAGTCAAAGGTACAAAGTGACCATCTCATTTCCATCCTCTGTATGTCCAGTTCCTCTGTCCAGAGGGGATTTGTCTTAGTTAGGGTTCTGTTGCTGTGATGAAACACCCTGACTGTCCTGTTTAGGGTTGTTGCTATGATGAAACACCATGACCAAAAGTGAGTTGGGGGCGGGGGGGGGGGGGGGGGGGGGGCGGGGGGGGGCGGGGGGAAGGGTCTATTTGGCTTACACTTCCACTGGTAGTCTGTGGTGATTTGAATGAAGATGGCCCCCATAGGCTCATAGGGAGTGGCACTATTAGGAGATGTGGCCTTGTTGGAGTAGGTGTGGCATTATTGGAGGAAGTGTGTCATTGGGGGCAGGCTTTGAGGTCTCAGATGCTCAAGCCAGGCCCAGGGTGGCATTCTCTTCCTGCTGTCTGCTGATTTGGATGTAGGACTCTCAGCTACCTCTCCAGCACCTCTGCCTACGTGCCGCCACGCTTCCCACATAATGACAATGGACTAAACCTCTGAACTGCAAGCCAGCCCCAGTTAAATGTTTTCCTTTATAAGAGCTGCATGGTGTCTCTTCACAGCAATAGAAACTCTTAAGACATGGTCCATCACAAAAGGAAGTCAGGGCAGGAACTCAAACATGGCTGTAGCCTGGAGGCAGGAGCTGTTGCAGAGGTTATGGAGGGGTGCTGCTTACTGGCTTGCTCCACATGGCTTGCTCAGCCTGCTTTCTTATAGAACTCAGGACTACCAGCTCAGGGATGGCCCCACCCACCATGGGCTGGGCCCTCCCCCATCAATCACTAATTAAGAAAGTGTCCTACAGCCAGATCTCATGGAGTCATGTTCTCAGTTGAGGTTCCCTCTTTTCAGATGACACTAGCTTGTGTCAAGCTGGCATAAAACTAGCCAGGACGATGGCCAAAAGCAACTTGGGGAGGAAGAGGTTATTCTGATTACACTTTCACACCACAGTTCGTCATCAAAGGAAGTCATAGTAGGAACTCAAACAGGGCAGAAACCCTGGAGAAAGGAGCAGATGCAGAGGCCGTGAGGGGCCCTGCTTGCTGGTTTGCTGCAGCCTGCTTTCTTACAGAACCCAGGATCACAATGGGCTGGGACCTCCCCATCAGTCACTAATTAAGAAAATCCCTACAGGCTTGTCTACAGCTGGATACCATAGGAAAGTTTTCTCCTTTGAGGTTCTTTTGTCTCAGATGATTCTAGCTTGGATCAAATTGACATAAAAACTACCCAGCGCTGGGTGGTGGTGGCACACGCCTTTAGTCTCAGCACTCGGGAGGCAGAGCCAGGTGGATCTCTGTGAGTTCAAGGCCAGCCTGGTCTACAGAGCGAGATCCAGGACAGGCACCAAAGCTACACAGAGAAACGCTGTCAAACCAAACAAAATACTAGCCAGCACAGGATTTTATTTTATTTTTTTGAGTCGGGTTTGGTGGTTTGGATGGGAATGGCCCCATAGGCTCATATATTTGAATACTTGGGCTCCAGTTGGTGGAACTGTTTGGGAAGGACTGGGAGGGTGTGACCTTGTTGGAGGAGGTGTGTGACTGGGGGTGGAGGATGGGCCTTGAGGTTTCAAAAGCCCTGCCATTTCCAGTTCGTTCTCTCCCTCCCCCACCTCTTCTTCTCCATCCCCATCTCCCTCACCCCCCTCACCCCATTCACGCTTGTGGATTGAGATGTGAAGTCTCAGGTCCTGTACCAATGCCAAGCCTGCCTGCCTGCTGCCATGCTCCCTGCCATGATGGTCATGAGCTGTGACCCTCTGGAATCATGGGCCCTGAATTAATTGCTTTTCTGAATTGCTTTGGCCATAGTGTTCTGTCACTGCGGTAGACAGGCAACTAAGATGCAGGGTCTCATTTTGTAGACCAGGGCTGGCCTCAAACTCTCAAAGGTCTGCCTGACTCTGCCTTCCAAGTGCTAGGATTTTAGAGGAGTGCGCCACCATTGCCCCGCCTGCTCATTTTTATCTTTTTTTTTTTTTTGTTGTTGTTGTTTTTCGAGACAGGGTTTCCCTGTGTGATTTTGGTGCCTGTCCTGGATCTTGCTCTGTAGCCCAGGCTAGCCTCGAACTCACAGAGATCCGTCTGCCTCTGCCTCCCAAGTGCTGGGATTAAAGGCATGCCACCACCACTGCCCAGCTCGTTTTTATCTTTTGATGTATCCTCCCAGAATACGTTTTCATATTCAATCAAATCTGAGGTAAATGTTACCCTCCCCCCCTTACCTCAGCAATGGGGCACCTTATTCTTCATTGAAGATCTCTCTCTCTCTCTCTCTCTCCTCTCTCTCTCTCCTCTCTCTCTCTCTCTCTCTCCTCTCTCTCTCTCTCTCTCTCCTCTCTCTCTCTCTCTCCTCCCTCTCTCTCCTCTCTCTCTCTCATCCTCTCCTCTCTCTCTCTCTCTCTCTCTCTCTCTGTATGTGCATGTGTTTCTTTGTTCCTGTGTATGTATGCATGTGTGTTCGCATGTTGTGAGTGTGCACGCATGTGCAAGCAGGAAGTTAATGTGGGGTGTCTTCAGTTGCTCAACACTTCTGTTTTTTGAAGCAGAGTCTCTTGCCAGCTCACCCCAAGGATCCCCTGTGTCTGCCTCTTGACGCTAGGATTCTAGGTGGCTGCCAAACCTGCCCAACTTTTATGTGGGTTCTGGGGAACCAAAGTCCGGTCCTCACACTTGCACAGCAAGTGAAATTCCTACTGAGCCATTTCCACAGGCCACTGAAGGAGTCGTAGACTCACGTCCATCTTCATGTCTACAGAGCGTCTTCCTGCCTTTTGACAGCCTCTCAGGATGTCACAGTTGCACAATGCACGCTTTTCAACAGCATCCTTCTGTGTGTATTTCGACGGACTCCAAACCTCAGCCATTATAAATCATGTTATCATAAACCTGTCCATATGTCAACTTGACCTTGGGTGTGCTATCTTTTTTATTTATTTATTTATTTTTCCTTCAGTGCTGAGGATGGAACCTCAGGCCTCCTTCGTGCTAGGCAAGTGCTCCACCACTTAGCTACATCCCAGCCCTTGAGTGTCTATCTGAACGAATTTCTAGAAGTGTTTTCTTGTACCAAGGGTATATGTGCTTGAAATTCCTCTCCAAGATGTTTATTTGTTTGTTTTGTTCAGATGGGGGTCTCTCTACATAGCCTTGGAACTTGTTATGTAGATCAGGCTGGCCTCAAACTCACAGAGATCCACCCTCCTCTGCTTCCTGAGTGCTGGGATTAAAGGTGTGAACCACCACACCCGGCATCTCCCCAAGTTTAAAGTTTTATTACATTTGAAAAATAATGCATACCGTAATAAAAAATTCCAAATAGAATAAAAAAAACATGTACAGGGAAAGTCCACTCATCTTCTAGGCTTCCTCCCCAAAGGTCGTCACTGTGTGCATAATTCTACACATAATACCTATATACAGACTTGTATATATGACCAAATATATGACAGCATTTGGTGTCACTTAAAAGGAACATGCTTCATCCACCATTTTGCACCCTCAAGTTTTCATTTATTTGTTTATTTAGTTTTGTGGCAGGATCTCACTATACGACCAAGCTGACCTGGAATTTGCTAGGTGGCTCAGGCTGCCTTTGAACTCATGGTCCTTTTGCCTTAGGGAGTCACAGATATGTGCCACTATATCCAGATCTGTCCCCTCAGTTTTTAATACTATATCTTAACATTCATTAAGCGTAATATTAACAGCATAATATTGGTAGGTCAAACTCATTCTCTTTAAAGTCAATGGGGCATTTATTTCAAAGACACCAGCATGAACTTTCTACTTTTTAAAAATTAAGGTATAATTTACATAAAATATCATTTTTTTAGTATACATTTAAACAAACCTGTAAACCCTATTTTAATTTCCTGGGACTTGAACTTAGGGCTTTACCCATGCTGGGCAAGCACTTTACCACTGAGCTCCACCCCCAGCCCTATCTGTCATTTTAATGTTTGTCCAGTGATTCCCTCAAGGGAGTTGTACCAGTTCACACTTGCACCAGTAGTATATGAAACCCTCTTCCTGCAGCCTTGTCCAATTCGAGGCCTTCAAGCTTTTAGATCTCTCCAATCTATAGGTAGATGTAATAATGCTTTCTTACTTAAAATGTCACCTCTCTCTCTCTCTCTCCTCTCTCTCTCTCTTCTCTCTCTCTCTCTCTCTCCTCTCTCTCTGTGTGTGTGTGTGTGTGTGGTGTGTGTGTGTGTGTGTGTGGTGTGTGTGTGTGTGTTGTGTGTGTGTTGAGGCGGGCAGGGTCTTGCTATGTAGCCCAGACTGGCCCTTAAACTCGAAACCCTCCTGTCTCCACTTCCCAAGTGCCGGAGGTTACAAGCCTATGCTATCACACCCAGCCAGGGCTGCACGGAGAAACCCCGTCTCCAGGAGAAAAAAAATGCATTTATTGCTATGGTACGTGAGTGTGCACGTGTGTGTGTGTGCTCCTGTGTCGTGGGGCTTATGTGGAGGGTCAGACAGCAACATGGTGGAGCTGCTTGTCTCCTTCCACCATTTTGTGGGGTCTAGGGGTCTAACTCAGGTTGTCAGGCTTACACGGCAGGTGCCTTTACCTGCTGAGCCCGTCTCGAAGACTCCAATTTTCTTATTTATTTTGAGGGACACTTAATAGTTGAGAAAATGTGCCCTTGTCTGTGATATGATATGAACTGCAGAGTTTTGGGAAACTTGATGTACATAGAAATATCATGTAATAACTGTACTCCTTAGCTAAAGCGTGGGTGGCACACCTTTAATCCCAGTGCTCAGGAGGTAGAGGCAGGAGGATCTCTGTGAGTTTGAGATCAGCTTGGTCTACATACTGAGTACCAGGCCAGCAACGGTAATTAGAAAAACTTCTGGGAAAATCCTCTCTAGTAGCTCTTTTGAAAGTTACGATTAGTTGTTGTAAATGATAATTAGAGGATACAGCTTTTTGGTTGTTTGCTTGGCTAGTTGGTTTGGTTTGATTTTTGTTTTTTCAAGGGTAGAGTCTCTCTATGTAACCCTGGCTGTCCTGGGACTCACTATGTAGACCAGGCTGGCCTCGAACTCACAGAGATACGTCTGCCTCTGTTTCTCAAGTGCTGGGATTAAAGGCCTGTGCCTCTACACCCAGTTTAAAGTTAATGTTTTATATGCACTGTAACAAATAAATTTCTTTCTTTTTTTTTTTTTTTTTTTACCGGAGCTGAGGACCGAACCCAGGGCCTCGCGCTTGCTAGGCAAGCACTCTACCACTGAGCTATATCCCCAACCCTCAAACAAATTTCTAATTAAAACCCCTGAATATGAGCCAGGCACCCGGAAAGATGAAAGTCACCTCTGCGTGCTTCCTGCCGTATCTTCCCAAGGCCACACTAAAGCCAAGAATAAGTTCACCGTTCTGCTGTGCGGTCTCTAGGCTGAAGATCTGGTGTTTAATGAAGACCTTTATAACTCGGGGTTATAAAGGAGAAGGGTCAGGATTTTAAAAAAAAAAATGAAATTCTTGTTTGCGTGTGATCTGAAGAAATAAGTGTGTTGTCCGGTGCCCAGCACAGTGGGAAACAGCTTGGGAACTAAGAATGGCACAGAAAACTTGGTTTACGAGATGTCTTCATCGATGGGGAGAGGAGTGACTCTGCTTCCTACGCGTAGAATAATGGAGGTAAGACTACAGTTAAGTTACTTGTTATGAGCGTGAGCCAGGTGAGCAGTGGGGCACCGGCTTTGATTTTCGTTTGTTTGTTCTGGGTATTAAAGACGCCATGCACTCCCTCACCAGATACAGCTTTCTTCAAGTGTGGGTAGGCGATAGAAGCCACACATGCTTGCAGCCTTTTTATTCTTCCTTTTGATCTCCACGCGTATCATCAACCCCTATCCTTCGTGTAGCTGCCGAGTGCTTCCCAATCATTAGTGATAAGCAGTAGTTAGGAATGGGAAATCTGTGTGCTAAAGTTTAAGTCTTTGCATTTACTCTTAAAGTGAGTTCTTTTGTGGAGATGGCTCCTTGAACAGGCAGGACTTGTGTCTTGCGACCATGGAGGCAACTTTATTTATTTATTTGTTTGTTTGTTTGTTTATTTATTTAGGTTTTTCGAGACAGGGTTTCTCTGTGTAGCTTTGCGCCTTTTCCTGGAACTCACTTGGTAGCCCAGGGTTGCCTTGAACTCACAGAGATCCACCTGGCTCTGCCTCCCAGTGCTGGGATTAAAGGCGTGCGCCACCACCGCCCGGCTTGATTTATTTTTATCTCCAGCTATCCCTTTAAAGCTGGTCAGTGGAGGAAGTCTTTGCTGTCTGTCCCCTTGGGATGAGAATTCAAGCACTGCCACTACATTTCTGGCCACTTTGAGGAATAAAAATCCTTATATTGGTTTGACACCACTAACACAGCCTAACTCTGGTGTTTAAGGTGGCTCCTTTCCTTCAGCTGGAGCCTGCTGCAGGTAAGGGTCTATGCACATAAGGGTTTATGCACATAAGGGTCTATGCAGGTAAGGGTCTCAGGTCTGGGGAAGGTGGGAGGAGTAATCTATCCCAGTCCTCTCTCTCCTCCCTCTGTTCCCCCCTCTCCTCCACCTTTCCTAACCTTCACCCTCTATGCTGATTAGTTTTATTCTCAACACAACCTAGAGTCACCTGGGAAGAGGGAACCTCAGCTGAGGAATTGCCTCCATCAGATTGGCCTATGGGCATGTCTGTGGGACAGCTTTCTTGATTGTGAAATGGATGTCAGAGGACCCAGCCCACTGTGGGCAGTACCATCCCTAGGCAGCCATCTGGGTTGTGTAAGTAAGCTAACTGAGCGTGAGTCAGGGAGAAAACTAGAGAGGGACCCTCCTTCCTCCGTGGTTCCCCCTCCAGATTCCGGCCCTGACTTCCCGTGGTGACGGACTTCTACCTGGAAGTGTAAGCTAAAATAAACTCTTTCCTCCAACAAGTTGCTTTGGGGCCAGTGTTTTATCCCAGCAACAGAAATTAAAGCAGACCAGCTCCTTTCAGGCAGTCTCTCTGCATGAGGAGCTCAGCCAGGAGCCAGGACAGAAGTCCTTGCAGCAGCGGGAAGGAGAGATGCGGACACACAGGAAGTGCCTATGCAGCCGGTTGTCGGATGGCTTCCCACTCTGGGCTCCGGAGTCAGACCTGCACATGGGAAGGAAGACTCCTTGTTTACTCCTTGTATTGATGCAGTCCGGTCAGCAACGGTGCTGAGCCAACAGGCTATACAACTAGAAAAAAACATAATAACAATGATTTCCTGCATTACTCCATACACTGACGTTACAGAACTAACTGAAAGTTAATGATTAAAGCATTTTTACAATGGGAGAATGTCTCCATAACTTTGAGGTAAGCAGTGGTTTCTTAAACAGGCTACAGAAGTTATTGAATATATATATGTATATATATATATATATATATATATATATATATATATATATATATATGCAAAAGACTCCTCTATAGAATATATAAAGAACCTTCATTTCAGAAAGGAAAAGATGGACAATCCAGTTAAAAAGTGTACACTTTGCACATTATAATAGATAAACACTAACATGATTCACACTTGATTTTAGCCAAAAGGCCGAGAAACAGCAACACTAAAGATTTCCAAACATCACGGAAATGCAAATCCAAATTACAATGAGGTCACCGTGAGCTGGGACGCGCAGGAACAGCCACAATGGAAAGGAATAAGAACACCACGCTATGCAAGCTCACATACAGCAAAAAAATCAAAGTGGAACAAAGAAAAAAGAAAAAGCTTCTGCACAGCAAAGGAAACAGCTCCCAAAGTGAAGGGATGGCTCGTGGGATGAGAAAAACAGCTTCTCCAACTGCACATCAAACAGATCGTTAATATTTGGGTATACAAAGAACTGCAAAAATTAAACGGCACAAAACCAGTGTGCTCAATCAACACATGGGCTTATGGACTAACTAATAATCAATAGAAGATTGTGTGTGTGTGTGTGTGTGTGTGTGTGTGTGTGTGTGTGTGTGTGTGTGAAAGAGAGAGAGAGACGGAGACGGAGAGAGGGAGAGAGGGAGAGGAAGAGAGAGATACATACTTAAAGTGTTCAACATCCTTAACCACCAGGGAAATGCAAATTAAAACCACTTCGAGATTCCATCTGATCCCAGTCACAATGGCTATCTCCAAAAAAAGAAAAATGACAGCAAATGTTGGTGAGGATGTGGAGGAAGAGGAACCCTTATCTATCTATCTATCTATCTATCTATCTATCTATCTATCTATCTATCTATCTATCTATCTATCTATCTATCTAGGTTTGTCCAGACAGGATTTCTTTGTGTAGCCCAGGCTGTCCTGGAACTCACTGTGTAGAACAGGTTGGCCTTGAACTCAGAGACCTGCCTGCCTCTGCCTGCCAAGTGCTGGAATTAAAGGTGTGGGCTACCACTGCCTGCCTTGGTGAGGAACCTTTATTTACTGCAGTTAGGAATATAAACTTGTGTAGCCACTATGGAAATCTGTATAGAAGTTCCTTTAAAAAAAAACAAAACAGAAAATAGACTGGGTGGTGGCACACGCCTTTAATCCAGCAATCAGAAGGCAGAGGCAGGTGGATCTCCGAGTTTGAGGTCAGTTTGGTCTACAGAGAGAGATCCAGGACAGCAAGGGCTACACAGAGAAACCCTGTCTCGAAAAACAAAAACAGACAAAACTAAACTAAAAAGAAAATAGAACTACCGTATGACCAGCTGCGCTAAGTGAACACACCACACAGAGATATTTACATATCCATGTGTGTAGCTGCACTACTTACAATAGCCAAGAAAAGGAGCCAGCCTACTTGTACATCAATAGATGAATGGATAAAGAAATCATGGTACATATATACAACGGGATTTTATTGATTCATAAAAAAACGAAATCATGACATTTGTAAGAAAACAAATGCAACTTGAGATCTCTATGCGAAGTGAAACAAGCCAGAGTCAGACATATTTTATATGGTTTTTCTCATATGCAGAATTTTGATTTAAAATCATATATGCATATATTATGTGTGTGTTTTCATATGTGTATGTAGGTCACTAAATTAGAAAGGGAATCATGAGAAAGGAAGAAGAGATCTTAAGGGCAGAGGGAAACAGTAATGAAATAAGAAATTCTGTAAGAAAGCAGAAGTTGGGAAGGGAACCAGCTAGAGGAGAATGTGGGAGAGGGCAGTGGGGGAGGGGCACAAACAAGGACAAATTATGAAGGTGTATGGATGAGGATGCTACAGGGGGACTCACTATGTTGCCTGCTAACCTAGAAATAAATAAATAAATAAAATCTACCCTCTATCTCTCCAAGAGAAATGAATGCTCCCTTCTACCAGAAGACATTTGACTGTGAAGGCGCATGAAGGAACTTCCTGGGTGTGGGTACTGCTCCATATCTGTGTCTGAGGGCTGGTTACATGGGTGTGGTTGCTTAAAAAAATTACCACAGTATACATCTAAGGCTTTATTGTACGCAGCTCTTCCCAAGGGGGGCGGGAGGGAAATGCCAACTCATCTTTCATCCTCGGTTGCCTTGACTTTTTTTTCCCCCTTGAAACTTTTCATCTGTGCCTGTCAGACAGATGATTTTTCTTTAGGTCCTAGAGTTCACAGAGATTAATTTTGATCGTGGTTTTCACCAGTTTCGTGGCAAGACCCTTCTGTGTGTTGTCTGCCGGTTGCCCCTGGCTTGGCCCCATTGATTCGAGTATTTTTGTAAAGATCCGTGCTGTTTCCTTTCCGATTCTTTCTCACCTTTGAATGAGGACACCTTTTCCTGCAGGGCTAACACACTCTCATTTCCAGTGGACAACGTCTGAATTATTCTCTCTTCAAGGGGCGCTATTCACATGGAATATAATCGTGAGTAGTGTTTCCTGGGGACCTTGCTGCCCAGACAATGGCTGGCTGGAATTCTTGTGGGGAAAGGCACCAGAGCACTGAAACGCCCTGATCCCAACAGGGGTTCCTCCATGTGCCTGTGTGAGCTGGGTTAGCCTTTCCTTCTCTGCAGAAAAATGGTCTACCATGGTGCGAGGGTGGGGGGGATGGGGGGTGTTGCTCATCAAGGGCAGCTCTTCCTCCACCCATGTCCCCGTGGCAAGACAGTGAGTAGGTCTAGAAAATTCTTCCCCCGCCCCTCTTTAGTTTGAAACAGAACCCAGGGGAGCTTGGATGGCTGAACTGCACAGTCCCCTTTACATTTTCTATTCCTTTTTGTGTGTGCGCGCATGCGCAAGGTGGGGCTATGGGGGAGGAGCTGCATGGACAGCTGGTGGAAATTATTCCTCTTCTCCCACCTTGTGAGTCCTAGGGATGAAACTCGGGTCATTGGGTTTGGCAACCTGAGCTCTTACCCTGGAACTACCTTGCTGGCCCACAAGCCTTGTTCTAAACAAGGTATTTATTTCATTTGCATCTCAGCATCGTGTGTGTGTGTGTGTGTGTGTGTGTGTGTGTGTGTGTGTGTGTGTGTGTGTGTGTGTGTGACTCTTAGCAGCTCTGCATGCCCTTTGCAGTTTGCAGCACTCTGTATGAATCCCCTTCTTATCCTAATAAGGATCATCCCCTCAGAAGACAGGCTTGGGATGAAGAGAGGCCAGGATGAAGGCAGCTTAGCCATTTGGTCAAGATACAGTTTGCGTTCTCTTTACTTTCAGACCATATGAAAGTATTTATTTTGCTCTCACCCACATACTGCAGTTGTCCATAATCTGATTCGTGTATGTGTAAGTGTATCTGTAGACTAAATTCCCAGGGCTGGAATGCCAGTTAGGAGTCTGTGTAATTGTAACTTGCCTCCCAGAAGTTCCAGTTTATACTTTCACCAGTAAGTATACCCATCTCGCCAGCTCTTGCCAGCACCATGGTTTGGCCTACATTTTGGTCTGTAGCGTTCTAAGAGGTTAAAAAATGGAATGTCAGCATCGTATTTGAAAACCACATCTTTTTCCTTTGCATATGTTGAGGAGCTATCTGTCTTAGCCTATCTCTTCTGTTTCCTTCCATAAACTATCTCTCCATTGGCCTATTTCTCTCTGGGATAGTTTTGGTCTTTGCCTGATTGATTTTCAAGACCTTTTTACTTCAGGACATCAGCCATTTATGATATGAATTGAAAATATTTTGCCAGTGCCTTTTGACTTTGCTCAGAGTGATCACTGCTCTGTTGTGGTTTTTAGGAAGAAAAGATCTGTGTAATGCAAGGGGGTCTTTGTGGCCACTGTTCATGGCAGAATAGGGGACAGAATAAATTCCTCAACATCTGGAGTGCAGTGGAAAGGTTAGTATTGTATTGGTTAGTCTACACGCTTGGGTCAAGTCAGAGGAGAAAGGGGAAGGAGTCTCATTTTCTCATCCCACACGGGCACATACCAGGACCCAGGCAATCAGCTGATACAGGGCGGGTGTGGGTTTAGTGGATGAGTCCGCTCTCCTCCTCACTCTCTTCCTTTTTACAGCCCAGCCATAAAACAGTCTGGGGAGGAGAGTCAAAGGACCTGTGCCATGAAGTCTCCGAGAGGCTTTTATGATTATAACCACTTACAGGAATTGTCTAGGAACGTCAGCTACCCAGAATTTGGGGATCTGGGACTTCGGTACCAGAAAGTTGTGTAAGATAAATATGTGCAAATCTTACTCCTTGATGGCCAGGGGTTCAAAAATTTTTTTCATTTAAAGGAAATAAATCAGATAACAGAGATATACGTCCACTTTATAATTAGAGAAAACCCTTGACTGATACTGTAACCAATGAAATGGGGTCAGGTTCTTGGTTTCAACAATAAAACCCATACTAACTAGCTGAGACGGAAGGGGTTTATTAAGTCGCTCATGTAAGCATAGAAGCTGGAGGAACAGGCTCCAGGCTGAGCTCTGGTTACAACCCTCAGACCCACACTGTGGAACTGGCCTGGTGAGAAGAGCTGCCACCTCCCATTGCAGAAATGTCTACCCAGATTGCTCCACTCCCACACCATTGCCAGCTCCCTCTCTGGGCTAAGTCCCAGCTGCTGTCCCTGCTTTGGTCTCAAGCCAGCGCCTCTAGTTGAGTGCTGTCGTTGGAGTTTCTCTGTGTCCCAGCAGTCGCTCCCAAATAACCACTCAGAGACTTAATATTAATTATAAATGCTCAGCCAATAGCTTAGACTTGTTTTTAGCTAGCTCATATAACTTAAATTGACCCATTTCTTATCTACCCTGTGCCACATGGCAGTACCTTCTTTCTACCTGGCACGTTCATCTGGTTTCTCTCTCTGCTCGTGACTCCTCAGACTCTGCCCTTCTTCTTCCCAGCATTCTCTCTGCCCTGAAAGTCTGCCTAGCTATTGACCAATCAGCTTTTATTAACCAATGAGAGTAATACATAGTTACAGGGTACAAAAAGATTAATCCACAGCACAGTGCTTCTTTCCGCCTGATCAGTTGGGTTTCTCAGACATTGCTAGTTCCCATCCACAGGGGAGGCTCCGTGCCCCACAGTCAAGCAATACGTCCGTGGGCCACACAAAGCCAACTTGAAATGGGTGACAACATGAAAGGTTTTTGTCCCAAAGCTGGAGACAAACTCAAAAGGCAACTGGTGTAGCATTCATGATCTCACCCTCACGGGATCGCCCGAGTCTCCCTCCTGCCTAGGTCCTCACCAAACCACCCCTGGGAAGCAGTTCAATGTACTAGGTAGTGCGCTAAGTGCCGGGGACGCAAAGAAGAAACAGGGAAGGCTGAGAAAGTTCTGTCTCACCAAAGTAGGTGAAACGAACATATTACTGAAGTCAAATATTGATCTGGGGCCACGGAGAAAACGCAAGTGAGAAACTGGAGAGACGCTCGGTGGTGAAGAGCAGGTATTGCTTTGACACAGGACCTATGTTTGGTTCCTAGCACCCCATGTCTGGTGGCTCATGACTTCCTGTAACTCCAGCTCTAGGGGATCCATCCACTGCCCTCTTCTCCCCTCTGTGGACAACTTCACTCACATGTACATACCCATACACAGATATACACACATTTGCATAAATAAAAATAAATCTAAAAAAAAAAAGCAAATGGAAAAACAATTTAGATTATGGTCTGATAAGGTGAGCTAGACATTTATGATAGAAGAACCCATGATCGTGTTGGAAGTCAAGTCATAGTCACGGGAGAGGGTCGTGGGAGCCCATGGGGGCTTTGGGAAGGCAGTTCTGAGACACCAGGTTACATTGCTCAGTGTGGTGAACTCTGGCCACATGGAGTCTTGACATGGAGCTAGCGGCCCACATGGAAATGACACTATTTTAATATTTTTGATTAAGTAAAATGTATCATTGAAATTAATTTCCCCTTTTCACCTTTCTGTGTGATATCAGAGAATGGAAGAATTTCAATACACGGCTATATTGAATTTCTATTGGACGGGCTAGATTGAATTTCTATTGGACGTTGGCTGAGTTGAGAGAAGGATCAAAGGCTAGTGCCTGCGGTATTTTAAATCATTTATTATTTAATAGTGTCACATATATTTTTGCACATGTGGGACAGCTGTTGGAGGTTAGTCAAATCAAAAGGTAGGCCCCAGTTGACTTCTGAAGTCATCCTCTTGTTCAGATCCCCTGGTGTGTCTGTCCTTTTCCCAAATGTGCACGACACATTAATGCACTCCGTGGAGAGATTATTTTCAGTCATCAAATTCTTAACATGTCGGTGATGAATTTCTGCTTAGATTTTTTTCTTCTTCTTCTTCTTCTTTTTTTTTTTTTGGTATTTGAAAAATCGAATCCCAGCGTGAGTTTCATCTGGGAGCCACATGTCTAAGAACGTGATTATTGCAAACCCATGGGAATGGCCTACCATAGCTGAAATGGATCCAGTTTATGGTTCTGTGTATCACTAATAAAGCCTTGTAGTCTCAGCAAAACCACTGTGCTACACACTGGCTGCCAACCTCTCCCGCCCCTTCCTGGATGACTCTGGCGTATGTGACCTGCAGTGTGAGGGAGTTTTTAGTCTTTGGAAATGGAGAAGAGGAACTTGGTAAATGTTGATTTTGAGGGATTTGGGGGCCGTGATATACAGCTGCAAGAAAACAGAAGTGTAGAAAAGTTTTAGGAAATCTGCCACCCTCTGTCAGCGGGTTGTAGAAAGAAACTAGATTAAATTTCTTCAGGCGTGGACGTAGCTGATTCTCGGCGCGAACTCGCTTTGGTACAGGTGCATTGATGATAAAAACAACTAAAACTGGACATCATGGAGAAAAAGAAAAAAAACTAGTGTCCTTCTCCCGCAGTTTATTCAATAAATAACTGCCAAATGACCCTTGAAGAAGTGACCAAGTTTAACTTTGCATTTGTGCTTTACACACACACACACCCCTTTGGTTAAGTGTCTGCTTCCTTAGAAAAACGTCTTTCCCGGCAGAGAAAGCTTAGGATGGACCTGGATCCTGACTTTGAGACTTGCGTTTGACTCTGAACATGTCACCATATGTCTCTTAGACTTGGTGTATTTCGAGTACGTCATCTATGGAAACATAATGGGCCTGTGGACTAGTGTGTTCATGTCACAGAGCAAGCTAGCCTTTTCAAGAGAAATGGCCCTGCACTTACTCAAACCGAGGCTCATTGCAGGCCCCTAAGGCCATCTTTCTGAAGACACTCATAGTTTGCATGTTTGGGGGAATTGATAACTGAAATGTGAAGGGTGTTTTTATTTTATTTATTTATTTTTTAAATAATTTATTTAAATTGATTTTATGTACATTGGTGTGAAGGTATCAGATCCCCTGGCACTGGAGTTATAGACAGTTGTGAGCTGCCATGTAGGTGCTGGGAATTGAACCCAGGTCCTCTGGAAAAGCAGTCAGTGCTCTTAACTGCTGAGCCATCTCTCCAGGCCCTATTTATTTATTTTTGAGACAGGGTTTCTTTGTGTAGCTTTTGGAACCTATCCTGGATCTCCCTCTGTAGACCAGGTTGGCCTTGAACTCACAAAGATCCACTTGCCTCTGTCTCCTGAATGCTGGATTAAAGGTATGCACCACTACGGTCCAGCATGTGAAGCATATTTTTAAATTTATTTTAGGCTTGGCGATAGTGGTGTATGCCTTTAATCCCAGCACTCGGGAGGCAGAGGCAGGCGGATCTCTGTGAGTTCGAGGCCAGCCTGGTCTCCAAAGCGAGTTCCAGGAAAGGTGAAAAGCTACACAGAGAAACCCTGTCTCAAAAAACCAAAAAAAAAAAAAAAAAAAAAAAAAAAAAAAAAAAAAAAATTAAAATAAAATAAAAAATAAAAAGTAAATTTTATTTTAGATGTGTGTGTGTGTGTGCATGTACACCCATGTGCATAACGGAGGAGGCCAGGGCGTCTTCCTCTATTTCTCCACTATATTTTTTGAGTCAGGGTTTCTCCCTGAACTGGGAACTTGCTGATTCAGCTAGATTGTCTAGTCAGCAAGCCCCAGGGTTACTCTTGTGTCAACAGATACTTCCAGCACTGGAATCACAGGTGCACACCACCTTGGCCTGGCTTTTTTTTTTTTTTTAAGCTATTAAGCTTGAATTCTTTTTTATTTTAATTTTTGAGATTATAATTTGATCACAACAACATTTCTCCCACCCCTTTCCTCCCTCCAAACCCCTCTCATTTACTCTTTCCCACTCTCCTTCAATACACAGCCTCTTTTCACTGTATTGTATACATATATTCCTAAATATAACCTGTTGAGTTTGTATAATATTACTTGTACGTATGTTTTCATGGCTGACTGACAGGCACTGGGCAACATGTTGTAGTGCTCTTCCCTGGGGAAGACCACCCCGTCTGCTCCCAGCCCTCCTCAGCCGCTTATAGTTCTCTGTGTCGGATTGAGCATGCCTGACTTTTACATGGATGCAGAGGATCCACACCTAGGTATGCACAGCAGGCATATCACTGAGTGAGCTACCTCCCTTGTCCAACGTGAAAGATCTTCATTCCCTGCAGCAGCAGTCAGGAGTGATGAATTGAGACATAAGAACAACATGGGTGAACGCTTGCAACAGCACAGTGGTGCATGCTGGTATTCCCCAGCTCTCAGAAGGCTGAGGCGTGAAGATCATGCATTACAAGTCAGGTCGGCTACATGGTGAGTCTCACAAACAAGCTCATGGACTTGATTAAATAATGGAGACACAGAACAATGCCATATGGGACAATTAAAATCGCAGTCATGGAAACAACCCATGTATTCCTCCAATATAACCCCTGTCTGAGGACAGGCGCTAAACACATTAGAATAGATACCTGGGAGGTGAAGGTTGGTAACAGCAGCGACATGGCACAGGACTGTGGCGTCACCCGGGCCCAGTGAGAATGTGGCCTGAGCACCCCCAGCCTGAGGAGGGGCAGCACAACCTGACGCTCCTCGCTGCCCTGAGCGGGGGTTGTCTCACTCATCACGCATGCGGTCATGGGCTTCTTAGCAAATTATGCTTTGGGGGTTCATGGGTTTTTCCTGCGCTCTGTCCAGCGATACCAGTGACGAAGCTTAAAGTTCTTGTGTAGTTTGCAAATACCCATTTTCCTAGTTAAATTAAGTATTAAGTGTGAATATGATGAATTTTAAAACTTCATGAAAATTAATGTCATTTCTTGCAAAGGAGTCTGGCTGTTCTGCCAATGTTGAAACATTTTGGAATCTCTTTCTCTCTGTCTATCTCTGTCTCTGTCTCTGTCCGTCTCTGTCTCTGTCTCTGTCTCTGTCTCTCTCTCTCTCTCTCTCTCTCTCTCTCTCTCTCTCTCTCTCTCGTGTGTGTATGTGTGTGGGGGGAGACAGAGACACATAGGAAGACATGATGTGTTTAAGGATCACCCAAACTTTGTATATTTTCAAATCCACCCTTTGGTTATCCTCCACCCTCCTCTGATTCTACCCTCCCTACATTTCCCAGTATTCCAGGCAGCTGTGCCTTCTCTTGGATTCTTCAGTCCATGTGACACATCCTTCCTGGGGACTTTGCACATACATGTCACATCACTAGAGAATTGTCCTCTGACCGCGCTACTGAAGAGAGACCTGAACACTCACTCTCTGTTATGGTTTGAATCTTAAATGCTCGCCCCCACAGGCTCACATTCTGAGTGCCGTTTCCTGGCTGTAGAATTATGGGTGGGGGAGCTGTGGAGCCTTTAGGAGGTGAGGCTTAGATGGCAGACGTAAGTCACAAGGGACAAGCCTTTGACGAAGCTGCTTCCTCATCTACTATGATGTGAGCAGTTGTTGCTTCACACTTCTGCCACCGAGGAGGGAGCCACTTCCCTGTGCCTTCTCTGCTGGGACGGACGGAACCCTCTTGGACTGGAGCCAACATAAATCTTTCTTTAGTTATCTGTATCAGATGTTATGGTCACAGATCGGCAAAAGCAACCAACACCGCATGTTGCTAACAAGGGTGGGTTAGTTTCTCTGATTAAACCTGACCATGTATATGGTTCTTAGGCCTTTGGAAGCAGTTTGAAGGAGGAATGTGGAAGAGTTTGCGGATGCGAGCTAGAGAAGCCTTGGGATGCTGAAAGCGGAGCTTACCCGGCCATTACGATTGAGTGTGGAAGGCCAGAATGCCGACAGAAGCATGGATAGTGGAGACTAGGCTCATGAGGTTTCACATGGGAACAAGACTAGACGAGGGAGATTCTTTATGACATTTTTCCCTTGTAATTTGCTCACTTGGTTTTGTGTCAACTCACTTTTTACTCTGCATCCCTTATGCCCATTTATAAATGTGTCTGTTTTTATACCCAGCTATGGGCTCTGAGAAAGAAACAACCATGTTTCTAAGTTTTCGCAGTTTTGATTGTCTAACTTTTCATAATTCCCTAATTTTAACACAAAGCTTTGATGTTCTGTTTGGGTAGGTTTTTCTTCTTTTTCCTATGATTTTCCAGGCTGGCTCTGAAGGTCAGTTTACATTTAAAAAGTATGATTTTGACAAAGATTGAGTTTCTAGATCGTGTTGTCAAAAAAGCTTAAATTCTGCACAACAGAAAGCAACGTGGACCAATTGTGACCAGGTCATGTACTTAGGATGGTGTGTCATCCAATGGACGCAATGTTCTGTCCCTTTTCTATGAAGAACAATGGCATAAAGGACTTAAGAGATCTAAGGCCACAAAAACCTGGGTTACCCCAATTATTTCACTGGGACAGGTAGAAGAGCTAGCCTGAGACCTTTTGAGGACAGAGCCTGTGTCCTGATGACCTTTCTCTACAGTGACTGAGAGAACACCCAACGTAGAGGGGACACTTAACCAAAGCCTGCTAAATGATGGATTAAATTGGGGAGGAGGAAATTGGAGAAACGAAAAGCAATGAGATCAATTCTTTTATATGACTCATACATTGGCTCAGAAGACACTCAACTGAAGAGCTCAAAAAAAAAAAAATGCAGCATCGTTAACCCTAAGCGTGTGGTCACATTTAGCTGTACAAGTGGCAGTGCTATCCATCAAGTCACTGTCTCCCAGAGACTCAAGCTAGAAACTTTAAAAGCTCACATGAGTCATCCACTCTCTTCCCTTCCTCATCTAAGCAGTCATTAAAACTCCTGCCAGATTTACATCAGCTGTACCCTCAGTCCGCACCGCCCTATTGTCTAACTTTTAAAGCACAGCTACCAATCTTTCTCCTCCCAGCATCGAGCCCCCCCCCAACTCACCAAAAATAACTAATATATTTAACAAGATGGACCCAAGAGGGCTCAACCAGAAAGCAGTCCGTTCTGTCTGATGACAGTCCTTTGTATGAGTGAGTGTGTGTGTGTGTGTGTGTGTGTGTGTGTGTGTGTGTGTGTGCGTGCGAGCGTGCGTGCGTGCGTGCGTGCGTGCGTGCGTGTGTGTGTGTGTGTGTGTGTGTGTGTGTGCAGGTTCATGTGTACATATATGCGAATGTGTATGGAAGCCAGAGGTCAACATCAAATGTCTTCCTCAATTGCTCTCCACCTTATTTTTTGGGATGGATTCTTCCACCAAACCCAGAGCTTGCCCATTTGGCTCCATTTTTGGTAAGCAACAGGCCTCATGGATCTGTCTGTGTCTCCCCAGTGCTGGGACCACAAGTGCGCAGTGGCACACTTGGCTTTTCACCCGGATGCTGGAGACCCGAACTTGGGTCCTCTTGTTTGCGTAGCAGGCTCTTTACCAACCGGGTCAGCTCTCCAGCTCCTTAAAATGCTCTTTCACATCTTTCTTCCCGACTCTTGGTTTTCTTATTACCTTCAGGTATTAAAAAGTTCAATCTGATCGAATGCCAAAACTTTCTTACCCAAATGAAGTACTTTTCTCCATTAGTGTGGACCACATCCAGACTCACAAACTTGCTGGAGAAGGAGGTCCTGGTCATTGTCTTCTGTTTCATCTCCTCTGAAGTAGCTGGGCCCAGGACAGACAGAATCAGGGAACAAGAAGTCTGGACTCTGGTGGCTCTTGCCTTTGTAACCCCAGAGCCCTTGGTCAGTAGCAGATAGATAGCTGTTTCTCTAATTTTTTTTCTCTTAACATTTATTTTATTATGTATACAGTGTTCTGTCTGCATGTATGCCTGTACGCCAGAAGAGGGCATCAGATGTCATCATAGATGATTGTTAGCCACCATGTGGTTGCTGGGAATTGAACTCAGGACCTCTGGAAGAGGAGCCAGTGCTCTTAACCTCTGAGCCATCTCTCTAGCCCTGTTTCTCTAGTTTTAAGGATTTAAAGACCTTTCCCCTTTTGGACC